>NW_026606111.1:31295000-32522500 GCF_029834395.1 Sorex fumeus
AGGGTTTTAGGGTACTAAATGTTCAGATTCAGACCTTTTACAGGATGTTCTTAGTTCTTCTGCTTCACTATAAATGTCAATGTATCCCAGATCTGTAATTTATGTTAAATCTTCCATGCATTTATCTCAATCACTTTCAAGGCTGAAATAATAGGTGAGAAGTCTTAGATCTTTATCTTTTATGCATGTGTCAATTAAGTCTTCTCCAACAGATTCAAGATATATCTGATTTTGGATCAAGTACAGAGTCACACATAAAATGTCCAGGATAGACTCATCATTTTGTAAACTTTCATACTCTTTTAAAAATATCATACCTTTTCTTAATGACATATGCATTTTTTAGTTGGTGGAAGTACACCTGGAGGTTTTCAGGGCTGTCTCCTGGCTCTGCACACAAGGATTATTCCTGAAGGGGCCAAGGATCCATATGGGGTGCTGTGGATTAAACCCAGGTTAGACAAGGCAAGTTTCCTACTCACTGTATTATCTCTCTGACCATAATATATTTGATTTCTATCTCAATTTATATAAGTATCAATGAATTTTTTAATCTATGAAACTAATTAGAATTTCTTCTTTTGTTCTTCAAACCCTAAAGTCACTGAATTCATCTAGCATTTCTACCACTTAATCAATAACATTGTTACATCTTCTACATTTTTATTTTTGTTGCCTTATTCATGTCAATCCTAGTTTATAAAAAAACCTTCATGAATAACTTCCCTATTGAATCTTTGCCTATCACCAATACAATCTTTATATTGCAGTCAGAAAGTGTTTTTTGCAGTAATAATTTGAGCAATCTTTCTACTGGTTAAACACTATCTATAGTTGCTCAAGAAACAATAATATCTAAGAGTGTTAGAACCAGTTATGATATTTTTATTGCTTTTCCCTATAAACCTTATATTATCTTTGAAGTTGTAACCCATGATAAATTTATAGTGCTTTATTTGGAACTTTCATGTTAACCATCATTTTCTGGCCCATTTATCTACACATGCTCTGATGATCACCTAATTTTGAAGGCTGAAATAACCATTCACCTCTCCTGAGAGTTTTCTCTAATCCTTTCTTGTGGTATCTCAGAAAAATATTCCTAAATCTATAACAATGCATATAACAGCATGTTATGTTTGTAATGTGTTCACCAACTCCATATTTGTTAGTAAATTAAACATGTCTGACATAACAGAAGTACAATAGCAAGTTAGTGGGTAATTAGTAGTTATATGAAACAAAGCATGTAAATGTTATGATACTTATTCTTTTTCATGTGAAATGTGAAATATTTAGGGAAGAAATATAGAAACTAAAATTGTCAAATGGTGTTGGATGTTAACAGATAGTCTGAACAAGGCAAGGACGATTGAATATGAATATGTGAGCACTTAAATCTGATTTTTTTCAATTGTTGGGCCAAAATGTTTGTGAATAGCATCAGTAGACAGTTTTCTCAAGTATCATTTATTCAATTTTAAAAACTCTTTGTACATTCAGTCAGCAACACCTCAGAGAGTATTGCTGGCAGGTGAAAGAAAGGTGTGTGATGACTTTGATGATACAGTAACTGAGGTGAGAATTTTATTGATTTTTTTTCCTCAAAAACTGACAAGACTTTATAAACAGCAGAGTAAAGCAGATCTGTATTTTAACTCTTCATCAGTTAGTGATATTTATAGTTACACAATAGAAAATGAAGAAGTCAAAATATCTTCTTTTTCTAAAAATGTGACATCACATTCAGATATTTTTTTAATGTAGGAGTATTGTTATTTATTCAGTCATTGATAGGTTGATTGAATTGGGCATAAAATCCACCTTACTTTTTTTTCCTTTTTATAAATTTATTTATTGAATCACTGTGAGAGCAGTTATAAAGCTTTTGGGTTTAAGTCTCGGTTATACAATGATGAAACACCCGATCCTTCACCAGTGCCCATTTTCCACCGCCAAAAGCCCCAGTATATCCCCTATTGCACACCCTCCCCTTACCTGTGTGACAGATTATTTCCACATTACTCTCTCTCTACTTTGATTACATTCAATATTTTGACACCAGGCCCACCATTATTATTTGGGATTTTTACCCCAACATTCAAATCTGCTGAAAAGGCAACATAGACAACTTGTTTTCCATTGCTGATTATGAATAACATATGATGTCACACAGCCACCATGGTGGCCGCATGATTTTGGAATTCTGAAATTTTAACAATTAAATCTGGAGGAATTTCTGTGAAAACCTGGTGGGTTCTGAGATTTGTTCCTGAGTCTCTAGGATCATGAGTGTTAAGCAACTTGATCAGGAGCCAGAGAGGCCATGCCTGGGTGACGACTTGAGGTCTCGTTGGGGCGTGGAGGACAGGGCCGGCTCCACCCCTATCCTTTGAAGCCCTGCGTGTCTTGTCACTGTGGGTCCAAACCTGACTGTTCAGTAGCCTCTGGAGGATGGCAGCCACCAAGCCGCCGTGGGAGCAGGACAAGGAATGAAACCTGTTCCAACCTGGGGTGACCTGGCACCGGTAACGTACTGCAGGAACCAGATGCATTTCTGCCAAAAGCTGCTGGGTTCCGAGATTTGTTTCTGAGTCTCTGGGATCATGGCCGTTAAGCAGTTTGATCAGGAACCAGAGAGGCCTTGCCTCCAATTATATAGCTGAGTTGGAGGTGGTTTGTGGTTGTATCTCCCACATACCTAACTCTTGGATGTTTACTTTCCTGGTAAACTTGGCCCCAAGTTGTTGGGGTCTGGCCAAAGGCACAGCAGCAATTTTAGGGTATCTAGAAGTCCGAAGGCACCATCAGGCTGCTGATCCATTCGCCTCACAGGTGCAGGTTGACCTGTTGGCAGCATCATACACATTAAGATATGTTAATTTTATACCAAATAGCAATAAATCTCTCAAAATGAAAAATAGTTGAAATTGATGTTAAGATTTGTAAATTATCATCAGTTTTAATTAAAATATCTTAATAAAATTTAAAAAGTTATAAGAACATTAAACTTAGTTTTGTGGAAGTATAACTTTACTGAAATAATGTTTTTTTAATATAAGTATTTGGAATTTTTCCTCCTCTCCTGGCAATCTATTCCATGTGTCTTGAATACTCTCAGGGATGAGTGTAAAAAGTAAAAATATGAGAAATGGAGGATCTTCTGAAATTTTTTTCTAAAATTCTAATTTTGGGGGGATACAAAAAAAAAGACAGGCATGCACAACTTTGGGAGAGAAGTATCTGTGTTAAGAGAATCAACTGTCGAACTATTGGGGCTGGAGCAACAGCACAGTGGATAAGATGTTTGCCTCGCCCATGACCAGGTATGATTCCCAGCATGCTATTTGATCTCCTGAGCACTGTCAGAAGTAATTCCTGAAGCAGAGCCAGGAGTAAGCCCTGTGAATTGCCGGGTGTGACCCAAAAATCAAAAAAAAAAAAAAGAAGAAAAGAAAAAGAGAGAGAATCAACTGTCTCATCAAAAGGAGTATGGTATGAGTGTGATGTAAAGAGAGGGTTGTGGTGCAAGGAAATAGCTGAAGGGAGAAAGAGGAAAAAAGCACAGAAAATTTCTGAAGATGTACCAATTCTAATTTCTGGAGATGGTTCTTCTGTAATGTGAGAGTTTAGATTATTTCAATAGAACTCCTGAATATATATGATTACTAGTTCTATGAAGCTACCAACGGATTGAATATAAATTCAGTGCTCCAGTCTTATTTGTGTCCTATGCATTAAACCTTAGGCTACGAATCATTCTTGTTACATTCCTATATTTCCTCGTAGAGTTCTTTTTCTCATTACTTTTCTTATAATGTGCTCCGTATGAATTATAATGTTTATAATATAAAGTTTTTCTTGACTTATCTCTTTGGCCGTTAGAACATCCCAGGAAAGCTATAAACCCCAAAGCATGTTTTCTAGATAGTGATTAAGGAGGTGAGCATTGAGGAAATTTGAAATCACTGCACTTATATGAATGGAAGCATGACTAAGAATGTGGGTGGTGCTTTATACACAATTTCCAGAGCTGAATGTCATCAATGACAAGGGCAAACAAAAGAAGTTTTCTTATTCAAGGTGCTTCTTCCAAACATGTTACCTAGGGATACTATTTACATTTCTACTTATTTTATATTTACTATGTGTGGATGTTAAACAAAATTATTAAGTCTGAAAATTTATTTTCTTTTTAATATGTTATATCCTGTTAAAAACATATTAAACACCACAAATGCACTTGTCTCACATAGTACTTTTAATTGGAATTAATTAGCAGAATGTAAAATCTGCAATTTTCAAGTGAAAATCCGAGTTTATGACTAGTACTGTTTTACTAAGAATCAACTAATGTTTAGTTGAGTTTGTTGTTTTAAAAAAAAAAAAACAAGGATTCTCCAGAAATTGTCCATATAACCATCTTACACATTTTGTTTTCTCTGGTATCTTAGACCCTTGACTATAAGAATGCTTCTAGAGGTATTTTTAATATCTTCTTCAAAAATTATGAGCTACAGAGTCAGGGATGGGCTCCCCCCCCCCATGTCCCTGTACTTCCAGAAGCCCTAGCAGTCACACCTCTGAACTGTCTCCAGCAGCAAGTAACCTCATTCACATCCATGATCCAGAGACTCATAAATAAGTCTCGAAAAAGATCAACAAGTTGCAGATTCTTCCATACCCGGCAAAGGGCTGAGTCATCCGAGGCACCCTTGAGTGGGGTAGGTGAGCCCAGCACCCACCCAAAGAGAGCCCTGGCAGATAAAAACCTCCACACTTCACAATTATTATTATGTTCCCTGTCAGACGCCACTGCTCCTTCCCCCATTCCAAGAAGTATTCAGAGTTCTAATATCGCCAGGATCCAGAGTTCTCAGCCTGGCCAGTCTACAGGAGAAGATTCACAGATATCATCTTCTTTTGTAGATGTGAGACTGGGGAGTTTCTCTGCTGGAAGGTGATGGATATCAGCAGGGCCTGCTGGGTTTCCTAAGAATGTGGAAGCGGGCAAGGGGCATTCTGCTCCCTCCATTCTGATCATTCCCATTAAACTCTGGGGCTATTCTTTATCTGATAGGAAATTTTAACTAATACTACTTTAAAATGCTGCAGAAAACTGATGACTGGCAAAATACTAGATTTCTCTCTTTGACATTTTACTCAAGGAATTTGACTTTAAAGAGAAATTTCAAGACATAAGAAACATCTTATTTATTTGCAATATTTTATATAGTTAGGTTCATTACATAAGTAACTCTTTTTTTTGTTTGTTTGTTTTTGCTCTTTGGGTCACACCTGGTGATGCACAGGGGTTACTCCTGGCAATGCCCAGGGAACCATATGAGATGCTAGGAATCGAACCCGGGTCAGCCACATGCAAGGCAAACGCCCTACCCGCTGTGCTATCTCTTCAGCCCAACTTAAGTAACTCTTATAACTCAAAATTAAAAACAAACAACAGGTGAATTACTAAGCCATTGTCTTCCTTAATATACTTTTAAGTTTATTTCTCCCGAACAACCATTTAAGTTGAATGATAATCATATTTCCAAAGAGCAAACAGACAAAATCCCAACACTGTAAAAACAAACACATATTAACATCATTATGTGATCTTAACCTGCTTAAATCTAAAATTAATATGTTTTATAAATCTAAAATTATTTTGTTTTATAAATAGTCATTAGCAATTTGGACAAGTCTCCATATTTTTCAAAATACCTATTTGGCTTATGGATTACAAATTTTATATGCTTCAGAAAAAATGTCTTGGGAATAAAAAATAGACATTTTCAGTGTGATGGAAATGTTCTATAGTGTTTTGAAGGAAGTCCATTCAATTTCATTGACATTCATAAATGATGACTAATGCATTCAAATAGAATGAGTAATTTACCAAATTACAGACATTTGGATGGGCGCAGAATGAAGATCTTGTTTGTTTGGATCTGTCCTGAAGTGAATCTCAATGAGGTTTACTTCATTATGCCTGACTCTACAAATAGGCTTCAGTCACTATCTGAACAAAAGCCCTGACATGTAAATAAATGTGCAAATGATGGCCAGCTACATTACTCTTTTTGTCCTCAGTCAACTCTGGAACAGTTAAAGAGATGGCACCATTGTATTTATCACACTATAAATGATTTCTTTGGGTATGGTGTTACTATATTCCAAATCTTCTTATGACCTCAAGTGCCAGGTACACTTACTACAAGTTTCCTCTTTTTTGTAATTGTGGAATGACATATAAAGTACTCCTTAATAGTGCTCCTTCTGACTTGAATATTAGAAGAATATTAATAAGAATATAATTGACACCTCCCTCAGTGATCCATTGGAAGAACTCTAAACCTCTGGTGTAATCCAGAGATGAAAAGTAGCAGCACACCCAATATTCAGAGAAAGCATTATAGGCATCACTGTAAGTCTTATGTTTGGTATCCACATTGTGCAGAAATTTTGTCTTTGGTCAAAGACAAAAAATTACAAATTAAAACATAAATTCAGCCCTTAACAGAATTGTCCCATCCTTTTAACAAAATTAATTTTACTTATTGCTTATCTTGAGGATTTTAAAATTTGTTTGTCTTGAGGACAAAATTAAAATTAAAATATTGTCTCTGAGAGGGTGGGGTCCGCCGCGAGAAGCTCTTGACAGCCAGGCTCTGGCCCCGCTGCTTCCGCCGCCAGGCCGTGCGGCACTTGGAGTCGATGCTCTGCTTGATCCGGTACCAGTCGGACTCGGTGATGCCGAATTTATAGAAGAGGTGACAGCGGATGCCATAGATGGTGAGGGGGTCCAGCTGCTTCTTGCCGTGTTTGCCCTGGCCGGACAGGTTGGACACGGCCTGCACCTCGCGGTGGAACAGGTAGTCAAGCAGTGTTAGCGCCATCTTCTCGGCCGTGCGGCAGTTGGTGCTGATGTGCAGCATGTCGGAGGGGACGATGGCACAGCGCACCCGCATCTCGGGGTTGTTCTCGTCGCCCAGCCACGTGCCGTTGGGGTAATCCTCTTCCGAGTTGAGGGTGATGAGGGTGACGTTGTTCCCGATGCTCTGGCTGCCGGCCTGCCCGCAGTTGGAGACGCAGTCGCTGGCCTCGGAGCCACTCTCCCCGTCCTCATTGTGACTGTCCTCCTGGCCCGGCACCTTCACCACGATGGTGTTCTGCCGCCGCCCGGGCACTGTGTTGCTGACGACACTTTCCAGGGACTCCGCAGCCCTGCCGCACAAGGGGTCTTCCATCTTGGCTACAATGGCGTTCTGCCGGTCATTGTTGAGTATGACAGTAGTCTGGGGCACGACGCATCGCACTTTGTTGCAGGTCTGTGTCGCGCCGAGTGGGGAGCCTGCCACCATGGGGACCTGGATGGGGCTGTGCTGCTTATTGGTGACCAAGTCCAGCTTCTCCTCCAGCGACTTGCACGTCGCCTCCAGGGCCTGCAGCTTGGCTTCGAGAGGACACTACTTCCACTACCCAGCCGTCGCCACACTCCAGGACGCTTTCCGGACCCGCGCGGCCGCTCCGGCCGAGACCCACGCACAACTGAAGACCCACAGAACAAGGTAAGCGGAACTCTCTGAGACCTTGGACTCCAGGCTCGGCGGACCCAGGGACAGAGCTTCTCTGCTTGCTCCCACCACCACAGGTGACAAAGGGATTCTAATCAGGAGCCCCACCCTACCCTGCCCTGTCTGCTTCCATCAACCACCCAGGGATCGAATTGTGCACAGGAGACCCACCCTACCCAGATAAATACCCCACTGGCAGACTTCCACTCTCGACACTACTTCCACTACCCAGCCGTCGCCACACTCCAGGATGCTTTCCGGACCCGCGCGGCCGCAAGCGGCCGCGCGACACATCATAAGACACTAAATACCCGTCTTCTGGAATTGTCGTACCATATTTGATAGGGTTCAAATATGGTAACACCTACAAGGGTGATTAGAGGTCACCCCAAAAGCCTCTATACCTCTTGGAAAGACTGGCAAGCTACCGAGAGTATTCCGCCCGCACGGAAGAGCCTGGCAAGCTATCCGCTGTGTATTCGATATGCCAAAACCAGTAACTGCAACTGGTCTCATTCACCTGACCCTGAAGGCTTCACCGACATGGCAGCACTGAGAAGGATGAGAAAGGAGAGGCCGACAAAATCTCAAGGCCGACCTAGGCTGCCACAACGAAGGAAGACAAAAATGATCGTCTGTACTTTCAATGCACGTACGCTAGCATCAGATGCATCCATCGAGGACCTGATGGTACAAGCGCGAATGATCAAGTACGACATCATTGGTCTGACCGAGACAAGAAGACACGAATCTCACCATGCCGTTTTCGACACTGGAGAAGAATTGTTCCTCAGAACATGCGATAAAAGAGGTGTTGGAGGCGTCGGTGTCCTTGTCAACACAAACTTGGCCAAGAGCATTGATTCATTTGAATGCCTAACAACCCGAATCGGATGTTTACATTTGAATAGATGTGGCTCACTGCCTGCAGTTTCTATCTTCGTTGTCTACGCACCAACATCTCATTATGATGAAAGAGAAATCGAGAAGTTCTACATGGAGCTAGAGAAGTTCTATAAAGAAGACCACACCTTCTACAAGATCATTGTGGGTGATTTTAATACCAAGATAGGACCGAGAAGATCAGCTGAAGAACTTCACATCGGAACCCATGGCCTAGAATGGAACGAACAGGGTGAGAGACTGTCTGAGTTCATCATGTCGACCAAGACCATTCATGGTAACTCACAGTTCCAGAAGGCAGAATCTAAACGATGGACATGGGAGTCTCCCGGTGGACGATTCCACAACGAAATAGACCACATCATATTCAATCGACGGTTTTGCCTGACTGATGTCGCTGTTGTCCCAAATGTGAGCTGTATTGCGGATTCACTACCAGGATCTCACCATTCTACAAAGAAGTGATCGTTGATGTCAAGAGAGGGGTGCGGCAGGGTGATACCATTTCACCAAAACTCTTCAGTGCCACCCTCGAGAACATCATGCGACGACTGGAATGGGAAGGAATGGGAGTGAAGATAGATGGTCGGCAACTACACCACCTCCGCTTTGCTGATGACATTGTTTTAATAACACCAAACATCAGCCAAGCGGCACAAATGCTGGCCGACTTTGACCGTGAGTGTGGAAAGGTAGGACTACAGCTGAATCTTACGAAGACAATGTTTATGAGAAACAGCCTTGTTCCTGACGCCCCATTCGCTCTCAATGGAACGACCATCTCCGAATGCAACAGCTATGTGTACCTAGGTCGAGAGGTCAACATGACAAATGACCTGGCACCCGAGCTGCGCAGGAGGAAGAGAGCGGCTTGGAACGCCTTCAAGAACGTCGAAGAAATAGCTAAGAGGACGAAGAACCTCCGGCTCCGGGCACATCTCTTTGATTCCACTGTTCTTCCTGCATTAACATATGCCTCAGAGACCTGGGCCCTACGCAAACAAGATGAGAACGCCATTCAGGTCTCCCAAAGAAGAATAGAAAGAGCTATGCTTGGAATATCACGTTTCACTCAAATGAGAGAACGAATCCGGAGTTCTGACATCCGTCGACGATCAAGGATCAGGGACGCTGTCTCATTTGCCAAGGTGTCGAAAATCAGATGGGCTGGTCACGTAATGAGATTTAAAGACGACCGTTGGACTAGAGCTGTTACTGATTGGATTCCACGGGATGTCAAGAGACCGCGTGGCCGCCCACCTACCAGATGGTCAGACTTCTTTGTCAAGGTCATGAACGATCGGTTTGAGGCCCCCCATGTTCCCGGAGCGAAGAGATGCCATTGGGCTACACTAGCACGCGACAGGGACAAATGGAGACGTTACTGGCGCCCGCTCGAGCAAATCGACGACTAACGGGAAGTTAAGTGATTAAGTGATTAAGTCTCTGAGAAACTGAATCAAGTTCATGACTTTTTGTAACTTTTGTCATTACTTACAGTTGCTGACTTCAAAGTTTACTAACATTTGTGTTCACCAATTGGATTTTGTTAGCAATTGGAAATCTTCCTAATAATGTTTCAAAAATAGTTCTGTGGTTTTATGATTTACAGAAAGAATTGTCATGAATTTGTTATTCTGATACTTAAGTTAAGCACATATGTAGAGCACCAAGAATGGAAGTTACATTCTTGTAGAAAAGACTTATATTGCCAAAAAAGGGAAATAAATTAAAATAAAACATAATAGATATAAAGGTATAAAGTGGAAACTTAAAAATGCAGATATAAGAGGTATACATTAGAATAAAAATATATATTACTACAGAGATTCCTAGTTGAGTTTAAAAAAAAGTTTTGTAAGTGTTATAGTTGAAACTTGAAGATGAAAATACTGACTAGAAGAATAAGTAGCATTAACAGAAGGAAATGTATGCCCAAAGACTCCAGTATAAAAATGACATAATATTTGAGAACTTTACATTAATTTGTTGGAGATGATAAATAATGGGAAGAGTGGCCAAGAATGAGGAAGAAGAAGGAAGCATGAACCTGGTCTTAGAAAACACAGTAGAGTTTTTACATCTCTATCGTAGAGCTGACAAGGGTCATTGGGAAATGTTTACAAGGGCTGCCATAACAAAGGTCTTAGCCTGGATTACTTAACCAACTTAGGTGCTTTCTCAATCATTTAGAGGTTGAAAACCCAATATTGAGGTGTTGGCAGGGTATATATATATATATATATATATATATATATATATATATTTTGGTCTCTTTCTCTCACACAGAAGATGACTGACCACTCCCTTTTGTTTTTGCATGTTTTTTGTTTTTTTGTGCATTCAGGCCCTACTTGCCATTTCTTATAAAGATACCAGTTATCTTACCTTACAGGATAAACTTATGATTTCATTTTAACTTAAGCATCTTTGGAAGCATCGAGGTCAAGAGAGAGGTTTGGCAGGGTGATACCATTTCACTGAAACTCTTCAGTGCCACCCTTAGAATGTCATAGGACTACTAGAATGGGAAGGAATGGGAGTGAAAATAGACGTTTGGCTACTACACCACCTCCGCTTTGTTGATGACATTGTTGTAATAACACCAAACATCAGCTAAGTGGCACAAATCCTGGCCGACTTCAACCATGAGTGTGGATAGGTCAGACTCCAGCTGAATCTCACAAAGATGATGTTTATGAGAAACAGTCTCGCTCCTGACATTCCATTCATTCTCAAAGGAACGACCATCTCCAAATGCAACAGCTACGTGTACCTACATCGAGAAGTCAGCATGACAAATGACCTGGCACCTGAGTTGCACAGGAGGAAAAGAGCAGCTTGGAATGCCTTCAAGAGCATCGAAGAAATAGCTAAGAGGACAAAGAACCTCAAGTTCCAGGCACATCTCTTTGATTCCACTGCTCTTCCTGCATTAACATACGCCTCAGAGATCTGGGCCCTATGAAAACAGGATGAGAACGCTAGCTATTCTGGTCTCCCAAAAAGGAATCAAAAGAGCTAGCTTGGAGTATCACGTTTCACTCAAATGAGAGAAAGAATCTGGAGTTCTGACCTCCTTCCACGAAGATCAAGAATCAGGGAAGCTGTCTCATTTACCAAGGCGTCTAAAATCAGATGGGCTGGACACGTAATGAGATTTGGAGATGACTGCTACCATTACCGACTGGATTCCACAGGACATCAAAAGACCACGTGGCCGTCCACCTGCAAGATGGTCAGACTTCTTTGTCAAGACCCTGAACAATCAGTTTGAGGCTCTTCGTGTTTCTAGAACGATCAGACGTCATTGGGCTACACTAGCACGTGACAGGGACGAATGGGGACGTTACTGGTGCCTGCTTGAGCAAATCAATGATTAATGGGAAGTCAAGTGATCAAGTGATCTTTGGAAAGCCTAAGGCCAGCTTCAATTGTAGTCTCACAGGTTAGAGTATAGGACATTGACACATAAATTTTGTGTCAATTGCATGGTGCAAAGCAAGTGTAATACAGGACAATAAAAAGACCACATTTTGCTTTATGATTTTACTCTGGTTACAAATTGGATAATGTGGGAGCATAAGAACAAGCCAGTGTGTCCTAAAGGAGACCCTCTCTTATAATCCAAGAACTGGGCTTACTTTGTGGGCCCATATTTTTTCTCAGAGAACTACAGTAATTCCAGAGGAAAAATGACTTGGAGAAGAGACTTGTGTGTGTGTGTGTGTGTGTGTGTGTGTGTGTGTGTGTGTGTGACAAGAAGGGAGGAAAATAGAAAACAGTATAAAATGATGTATATTTGTAGATATGATAGCAGGAAGTTGAGGTGGTTTAGCTTTCATGGCTTTTATTTTAATCTTATGTGAAGTACGACATCTGCTGAGAATAAGAAAGAAAAATTGCAGATGTGAATTGAGTGGAAAATGTATTAAATTGCCATTCCAGAGAGTGGGGAAGCAGACTAACAAAAGTCTCATTAGAATTTTATGAAGTACTGAGTCCCTGCTAAAATGGGTGACCACAGATTTCAAATGGCATAAATCCCTGGTTTTGTGGTGTGCTTGCATATGTGTGTGTGTGTGTGTGTGTGTGTGAGAGAGAGAGGGGGGGGGGAGGGAGGGAGAGAGAGGAGAGAGGGACAGGAGAGCGAGGAGAGAGAGGAAGGAGGGAGGGAGGGAGGGAGGGAAGGAAGGAGGGAGGGAGGGAGGGAGGGAGGTGAGAGGGAGAGAGGGAGGGAGAGAGAGAAGGAGAGAAAGAGTTCTATTTGAAGTTGATTGTACAATGTGGACAAGAAAGTCAGAGTCAAAATCTCCCTGAACTGGGATTTTGCAAGCCAGCATATGTAGCCTAGAATTGCTGGAGGATTTTTGGGCCAAAACTCTCCAGTTGGAACTCTGGGAAATTTTCAACCTCTGAGAACTGAAGTTTGCAATGGAACAATAAAAGACTGGCTAATAGGTGTATTCTCAAAGTGCTGGCAGAATGAAAACGCCCAGGAAGCTTTTAATCTGTGGTGTAGCTCTGAGATCTACCTCTTTGTTCATGTGGAAGCAACTCTATAAGGTGTAATTCCACATGTCTGGATTACAGAGATACAGAGACTCTTTTAAAGATATATTCAAAGTTTCACTATTTAAAATGTCTATTTGGCTCCACATTTATACGTGTGGGAAACATACTTAGATTTTAAGAAAAGAAGCATTATGTTCATGCCACATAGCATACAATAAAGTATAAGATATAATGAAAGATTTCTGCCTTCACACCTCTCTTCTCTACCTACTAAAATTTCACTGGGATTTGGCATCATTCTTGATACTTTGAAGTATAAGAAAAATAGTTTCTTATATGAAAGATTAGGATACTTTTTTAGAAGTTTGGATGCTAGGAGAAAATGCAGGAATTTGATGTTTTACTTCTGTCAGCTCATGTGTCATGAGAATCCTTTTATTCCAAACTTTTTCAGTTCCTTCCTCGCACCATCTCCGCCAAAACACACATGCACAAATAATTTATCACAATATTAAACTCTTTAAAACCATAAGAGCTCATATTTCACATATGTCAAAATGAAGGAATTTAGAGATATAAATTCCACAATACAAAATTGTTTTTACATACGCTACTACTTACTGTGCTTTGTAGCAGGATATGGGCTCTTGGTGTGAAATAATAATAATTAGACAAGGAATTTGCCAACAAAAAGAAGTTGAAAACTATAAAATATTGTCCAAGCAAAGTATTCTCTTTGAGATGCCTAGATATTTTAGAGAACAACAAAGTTTGCTGAAACTTATAGTTGAAGCAGGCATTGAGTTTTCTGAATAAGTGAATAATTTTCTGAATAATTTTCTGCATTAAAGTGAATGATCTACAATATAACTAAAGAACTATAATATGAACAGACAGAGTGTCTGCTATGTGTTCTTCCTAACATCTAGACGCATAATATATTTTTATTAAAGAAAATTCTGCTTATTTATTCTCCCGTCATTTGGGTTGTAATTGTTAACAGGAAAAATTGCTACTGAATACTAAAAAGGAAGAAACAAGCTTGAATTCAGTTGCTGTTAGTAATTTGAGAACTCAACTGGTAAGGAAGCAAGAGACAGAAATAACAGAACATGTCTGGATGATATTTGTATTAGTTTGGTATCCTCAGAGAATCACTTATTATGTGACATTCCAAAAATAATGAATAGGACCCCCCAAGTTCAAGACCCAGCTAAGCCAGGATTATGACAGCTGGCCCCCTCACAGAGATGGTAACAAAACTATTTCCAGGATCTTTCTTTAGTTTAAACATATGTTTCTACAATCTGTTTCATTTCTAGCTTCAGATGATAGATGATAGAGAGATAGATAGATAGATAGATAGATAGATAGATAGATAGATAGATAATATATGCATACAAAAGTTATGCTCCTTAAGTTCTTTTCACTCTTTCAAGAATTTTTGAAAGGTAAGTATTCGTTGAAGGTTTTTACATGGTTAATTAAGGATAGAGCTGTTTCATATGCCTCATCATCAAATATCTCAAAAGCTTCTTAAAGCCACAGAAGAAAACACCATATTTTGTTGAAATAGAGTAAATTTACTTAACAAATGAAATCATGTTCCATGCCAAAATTTGAGTAACTATTTTTTCTTGGTTTTTCTTTTGGATTCAGGTTTTTTTTAATTATAGAAACTATTCAGATGTTGTATGTTTGTAATATGTTCTATTGAGTTTTAGCATATCATTTTATTTGTAGAAGTTAGCGGCCTAGAGAATCAAGAGAAAAAACGAAAAGTAGTTTAAAAGTTCCAGAAATCCATTTAATTCTAAATTAAATGACTATTAAAGACATGAGGGAATATGTGTGTGTGTGTGTGTGTGTGTGTGTGTACATATAGACCTAGAAGTTTGTTCTAAAACAGATGTGTCATACTTTCAAATTCTCAGTTAAAAACCAAAATCACTCCCTTATGTGTGAGCACAGGCTATTTACTCTAATACTACTTCGATTCTATGTACTTGTACTATACTATCTTCTGCTAAGACCTTAAAAACTATCCTTAGGATTTTCAATATAATATTTTCATTTTTCTTATTCTTTTCCTTTAACATAAGATCTTGTAACAGTGCATTTCTGAAAGGTAATGAATATTTTTGCCATCCTGCATCCTTAGTTTTCAGATCAAAAGTTTCTGCTGATTCTCAAACTCTCAGGAACTTTAGGGTCCATAGTGCTCCATGTCCTACTAACTCAAAGTGTGTTCTTTCTCTGAAATATCCTCACCATCACAGAAGCATTTACTCCAGAACCAGGATAAATCATGTGGACAAAATTGAAACAGAACAAATAATGGATGAGCTCACCCATCCGCGGTCACTGTCCCTGTCACTGTCCTCCCATTGTTCATCAATTTGCTTGAGTGGGTCCAGTAACATTGTGAGACTTGCTATTGTTTTTGGCATATCAAACACGTCACGGGTAGCTTGCCAGGCTTTGCTGTGTGGGCGAGATACTTTCGGTAGCTTGCTGGGCTCTCCGAGAGGGCCAAAGGAATCGAACTCTGGTTGGCCATGTTGGTGTGTGCAAGGCAAATGCCTTACCCGCTGTGCTATTGCTCCAGCCCACCATCCCATCTGTGGTATACATAAAAAAAATTCTAAAAAGAAGGGAGTAGACAATATCCAAGGATGACAAACCTTTGGTTCCAGATAATAATACTGAGCTAAAACAGAAGGTGGAGAGGATAAAAGAAAATGAATAGGTTGACTACAAATAACATAAAGGTGTTGGGTGGCTGGAGAGAAAGTACAGTGGGAAAGGTACTTACATTGTACATAGCTGACCCAAGTTTGCTTCAAAGTACCCCATATGTACTTATAAACAGCCAGGAGTGATTACTGAGTGCTGAGCCAGGTGTAAGGCCTGACCACAGATAAATATGACCTCAAATAATAATAATAATAATAATAATAATTAAAGAAGTTTTAAAAATACAATGAAGTTGTGTATCTTTGGCACTTGGGCACTTCGATGGTAATGAGGTTTATTAACTGTGATGATTATATAATAATAATAGTAATAATAATAAATAACTTGATATAATACTAATAGAAGTATGGGTATCAATTTTCCCCAGGACCTATATCTCTCTATGTTGTTATAGTAAATTCAAATTTAAACTGCTAGTATGGTGACTTAAGAGAAAAATAAAAGAATGAAAACTCTTTTCACAATTTTCCATGTCTTTTTGGTTTAAATTCCCTCAGTGTTCACATTCCTACCACTCTTATTAAAACTAATTCTCCCCAAGTAGGTATGATGTATTTTCTCATGAATTGTTAACATAATTAAGTGCTTTCATTCCTTGTCGTTTGCAAACTTTAACTAGGAACAAATTATTAAAGAAAAGAATTATAGCTCTACCTAAGAATTTCATACTTGAGTCAGTATAAAAAAACACTAATTGGGAATTATCATGGATTTACCCCATGCAGTTACTCACCAACTCTTGATCACTTGATCACTTGATCACTTGACTTCCCGTTAATCATCGATTTGCTTGAGTAGGCGCCAGTAATGTCTCCATTTGTCCCTGTTGCGTGCTAGTGTAGCCCAATGGCGTCTGTTCATTCCAGTAATTACAATGGGTCTCACCTACTCTACCTTATTTTTATCATAGTATAAGAGCTGAGTTCCTGTAAAAAATATCAGAAAGTATTTGTACACTTGTAGAGGAAGAAATGCTTCTAAAACAAGGAAAATCCTTGAATAAGAAAATTAAGTCAACAGAAAATTTAAGTAAATTCACTTTTAAGGTGTCAAAATTTTGAAGGAAAAATGGCGGTTCTACTGCTGAAAGATATTTAGAGGCTTTCTAGATTTAAAAAGAAGAAGAAATGTAAAGGGGCTGGAGAGAGAGCACAGAAGGTAAGATGCTTGATTTTCACCACAGGTTTACCAGCACCTCATATGGTCTCCACATAAGACCTTAAGTGATCCTTAAGTGCAGATTCAGGAATAAACCCTGAGAACTCTTGGATGTGGCCCTAAAGACAAAATAATTTTTAATTGAAATATTTATGGCATCTAAGATTTTGTAAGTCACATCTCTAAAACAGATGAATGGGGGAAATAGAAATTACCCACGTTAACTAAACAATGGAATATTAAGTGTGTTTTACAAAGAGGAAATGCTGAATAAATTTCACTGAGGTTTGGCTTGTCATTGACCTTATTTTTGATGTCTGTAATGCCCAAGCTTGACATGCCTGACTTTAGTAAAACATAAGCTAATTTTAGATGTTTACTGATATTTTTATGGTTTTACGAATGGTTTTGGAAGAGGTTTTTAAAATAAGGTCCTTGGGATGGAGAGATAACACTGTGGGTAGGGGCTTGTCTTGTAAGCACCTGATCTGGGATTGTTCCGCAGCACTCTATATGGATCCCCAAGCCCTTCCAGGAGTAATTCCTGAGCACAGATAGAAGTGTGAGCTCTGAGCACGGTTGGGTGTGACCCCCAAACAAAACTAACTAATTAATTAATAATGAAAATAAAGTCCTTTTGAGTAGGATGGAGAATACTGAATTTACAGTTGAAGTTATCACAAAATGCCATACAACACAACCTCTGCTGCTAATAAACGTAGTAGGCACTTCATGATATAAATGAAAGGGTACATAAAAACTTTGATGCCAATAAAACACAGACATGGAAAAATTTCATGAGGTACCCAGAGATCTGCGGATAGAAATACTAGAGCAGGTGAGAGCAAGCTGTAGTGAGAGTACAACAGGGAAGGAACAAGCACCAAGCACACTGATCAAAGTCACTGATTGTTTACTTACACAATCAGCCATATGACATTTCTTCTCAAGAGGCACTTGCCTCAGGTTTCTTCCTGCCTCATGGAAACTCCAGGAATTCATTAAGAAATGAGACTGTGATAAAACAAGAACTTGAAGATTTTTTTTATGAAACAGTTTTATCATTTCCAATGAAATAAATATTGAATCACTTGAATTTCAAACAAGGTGAATCTTACTCGCTTTTGTGCATATGTGTGTATGAGTGTACATATGAATCTTTTGCATAAACACATGAAAACACATAAATATACAATATAGCAGGAATATCTCTTTTCAGGATTGAGTCAGAAGTGATTCTTTACCAATCAATTAGAGAATGCATTCCAGAAATCATTCAAGGACACAAAATCATGGGGAGTGATATGACTGCACATTAAAAAATAATTTAAAGCTTCAGTGACCTGAGTTTTCTCTGTGTTTACTAATTACATAGGTATTTTATTTGCAACCCATGTTCTGCCCTTTTCAATAGAAGAAATTGATGAGAAGTTCTTGGTTATTATATAAGCATACTCAATTGCTAAGCCCTCTGTAGTAAAATTTACAATGTGAGCAATTTCGTAGTAATATTTAACAGTATTTACAATCATCATTGAAGTATTTTGGGACTTAACAATATACTGACGCATTACCCATCCAACAAGGTTATAGTTTCTTTTCTGAGTTATTTATTTCATTTTTATGTCCCTCAGAACCCCTTGTATAGTGGGATGTAGAAAGACTGAATCAAGCAGAACTGAATTATCTTTGTACATGGCATCATTTAATGAGAGAGAGGGAGGATGACAAAGAGAGAAAGAGAAACAGAGAGTGAGAGAGCAGTTAACAATTTCTTAACATGTATCATGTGCCAGAAACTTGCTAAGCTTTCTGTCACATAACACATTTAAATCTCCTAACAAAATTAAAGAGTTGGGTGTTACTTTTTACTATTTACAAAAGCGAAACTGAAATTAGTAAGTATTGCATTTGTTCCATCTTTCATCTAATTCTCTTTTCATTTCTACTTGACTAGTTTAAAAATAATTTTTAACTGTTTACTACGCACATGTACAATATAATACCTTTGAAATGTTAAGCACTGTGATTTACAAAACTCTTCAGAATAGGGTTTTATGTATAAATCTTTCCAACACCATCCCCTCTGCTGGAGGTCCCTTCACCATTGTCTAAGCTCCCCAGCCACCTCCTTTTACACATACTCTCTCTCTCTGCCTATTCTGATTATCTCTATTCTTTAGACACATTATAAGTTTCTGTTGGTTTTAGCAATTTTTTATTTCTCCACTAAAGTTACTTTATATCTCATATGTGAGCGTACATTTTCAAAGCTAAAAACACAAAATAAAGATTGATAATATATAAAACTTAATGTAAAGGAACAAAGTCAAGTAAAAGGAAGAAATAGACAAAAGCTGACATCAAGACTGGTTATCAAAACAGAGCTTCAAATATGATTATGGAATGATGGGATACTATTCAATTAAATAGTTAACAGAAAAAAATTAAACTACTTTGGTTCTCACCTTTATACTGGAAAGAGCACAAATCGCCCAGCTTTGTGTGTGAAACCTGAGGAAGCAGTCCAACTCTCACCATCATGATTTCTTGTACTGTGTGCCTCCTTTCAAAACATTTGGTACAAAAATAGCTGATTTCTCAGTGACCAATTTGATTATATATATATAATATTATAGATATTATATATTTTAAATACATTATGTATTACTTCTATATAATATAAATTATGTTACATATATTATTATACAAATAAATACATATGAGCCAGAGAAATAAAACAGAGATGAAGTCACTAGCTTTGCATGTCACTGAACCAGATTCAACTCTCCATAATTATATAAGGTTCCCTGAGCATGGCCAGGCCTTCACTTTTGAGCAATGCATGTTTTGTATGTGGGAGTCCCTGGAACTACAAAGATTCTAGTACAGCATGGTCCTCTAAGCAATGCTGGGAGTGGCTTTCAAGCATCACCAGATGCTACCCTCCAAAAAAACAAATCAAAACCAAACAACAAAAGAAAAGGATCGGTAAATATTTCTGTCAATATAAGTGAACATTATTAATTCTCTGGGCTGGAGCGATAGCACAGCGGTAGGGCGCTTGCCTTGCATGCAGCCAACATGGCCGACCCGAGTTCGATTCCTCCGCCCCTCTCGGAGAGCCCGGCAAGCTACCGAGAGTATCTCGCCCTCATGGCAGAGCCTGGCAAGCTCCCCGTGACGTATTCGATATGCCAGACACAGTAACAACAAAGTCTCCAATGGAGACCTTACTGGGCCCACTCGAGCAAATCGATGAACAACGGGAGGGCCTTTACTTTACTTACTTTATTAATTCTCTGCTCTCATTGCAGAAATAATAGAGTTTTGTATTCTAAACATAGTGGTGCAACCTTCAACTTTTTGCTCAGATAGACTGCAAGGGAACATATGAAAATACTGTTACTGATTGCTCTGTTATCTCAAATGTGAGAATGCATATTCTTTGTTTTGATTTGATTCTTATTTGGGACACACCTGGTAGTGCTCAAGGGTCCCTCCTGGTAGAATAAGTAGATGATTAAACCCAGACCTCCTATTTTCATACAATGAATATACTCCAGTCTTCTGAGACGTTTAAGTGGATGAAATTCAATGTGACATCACAACAACACTTTTCTGGAAATTTATTTTGGAAAATCTACTAGAATATTTTTAATTACACTCCTACTGATTAGCTTGTACAGTAGATTTACTTGTTTTGTTAGCTGAGTGAGCCAAAAGAAGTTATACTCATGAAGAATCAAGCACTTCTAGAACCTATGTTGTAGTTAATCTCATTCTCAAATTAAAAAATAAAAAAAATAACAGAAAAATAGCGAGGGATTCTTAGAGAAATAGATGGTTCCAAGTCTGGGGAAGGAAATATACAAGAATAGCTTAGAGCTTCTGCTGGTACAGGAAATAAGGAAATTCTAAAACAAATCAAGAAGCACAATGATGGGGACAAGTCAAAGTGACACAAGAAAAATTGAAAGCTCATTATGGCTAAAGCTAAAACAATTTGAGCAACAATCCACATATACACTATTGTGTTTAGCAGAAAGTAAAAATAAATATCCACAAGCCTATTCTTTGAAAAATAAGTGATTGAATAGAAAAAACAAATAGGTAAAAAGAAACAAATCTCCCATGCAGAAAAATCCCCCAAATCCCTTGACAATTTTTTTTTCAAGGATGTGAACTATGTACTTTTTTAAGTCTGGGTTGCATATTGTGACTTCCTTCTAAAAACTAAAGCAAAAATGAGGCTAAGGTAATGACAGTAAAGAATTTTTTTAAAAAAAATTACTTATGCAAGTTGATCAAAGTTAACATCAACAGTTACAAGTGATCTTGATAGTACATACACTTGATGTATTGTGATAGGAATGGTACTTTACCCTTGTGATCTTTCTCACAAAAGCTCAGAATTCCAGTCTAACCATGATTAAGACATCAGACAAATTCCAATAGAATTACGTTGTGCACAATACATAGCCAGTATTTCTTTCTTTTGTAAAAAAAAAAGACAAAACAACTTTAATTTGAGGCACTGAGAGATTTACAATTCTCTGAATGATCTGATTTCATGCATGTGTTTTCTGTCATTTCTTGGAAACCCCCAGAGTTTTCAAAAAATCCCTGCTATAAAGGTATGGAACAGGAAAACCTAGGAGTTACTTGAAGAGAGCAAGCCAGAAATTTGTATCTTTGTGATCCAGTTGAATTTACAAATGAATTAAGCTAAATACAGTCTAAAACCTTAACTACACTCAGTTTACCTGAGTATCTCTGTCAGGAATGCCTCAAGCTGACATCTGGATTACATCTCTTATAAGAAAAGCTAATATTTGTTTGGAGACCCCTGTAACCTTCCCAGCAGCCATATGTGCATCCCCATACATGTATCCCCATTCTATGTGCTTGAGAAAGTGAGGTGTGTCTGAAAACAGCTACCCACAATGATATTGAGTGTTACGGAATACAGTCAAGGATCACTCCTGGTGGGATTCAGGGGACATAAAGGATCTTGAATTAATCTGTTTTATAACCAGCATTTCTTAATGCTGTCAAGGTCATAAAAATCAGGAAAGTTAAAATGTCACAGTCAAAGACAGTTTAAGAAAAATTGATGATAAAATATAATGCAGTTTCCTGAATACAAAACTAGAAGGTAAACAAAGGAGTCTATAGAAGCTAAGAAAAACAGTGAAACCAAATTATATAGTTTTACTAAGATTAAAACTAAGAAAATGTTTACTAAGGTCTTGGTATATTTAAGCTGTACTTGTCATAAACAAGTATGATACAGTGAAATACTATGCAGCTGCTAGGAGAGATGAGGTCATGAACTTTTCTTATAAATGGATGGACATGGAGACTATCATGCTAAATGAAATGAGTCAGAAAGAGAGGGACAGACATAGAAGGACTGCACTCATTTGTGGAGTATAAAACAACATAACATGAAGCTGACACCTAAGGATAGTAGATACACGAGAGAGGTAGATTTTTCCATAGCTGGAAGCCTGCCTCATGAGCAAAGGGGAGAAGGCAGCTGGAATAGAGAAGGGATCACTGAGAAAATAATGGCTTGAGGAACTGGTCAGGATTGGAGATGTGTGCTGAAAGTAGATAAAGGACCAAACATGATAACCTCTTCGTGTCTGCATTGCAAACCATAATGCCCAAACGTAGACAGAGAGTATGGGGTATATTGTCTGCCATAGAGGCAGAGGGAGGGTGGGAAAGTGGGGGGTATACCGGGAATATTGGTGGTGGAGAATGTGCACTGGTGGAGGGATGGGTGTTTGATCATTGTGTGATTGTAACCCAAACTATAAAGCTTGTAACTATCTCATGGTGATTCAATAAAATTAAAAACAAACAAACAAAAAAGTACTACAAAAATTTTAATATTATGAAATAAATAGATGAATTTTAAAAAATCAAGTGTGATAGCAAGAATATCAAGTTTTTGGTGAATATCCCTGGGAATCCACTGCAGGTTTGGTGTAACTACTATTCTCAGACTAAGTCAATATAAATAGAAAATGTATCTTCAAAATGATTATATAATACATGGAAGATTTTTCATAATATTATTTTATTTCTTAATGTTTGTAATATACAAACACTTTGATTCCACATGAAAAAAAATTGAAGATTTGTGCTTTTGGAATACAATACCTTTTTTTGACTAGAGATAAAAGAATAGCAATGCAATCCTTAAAAATATGAAAAATATGTTCGATGATGAGGGGATGTAAAAACTCTGGAGAAGGGTCTGGTGCTTAAATTTTTTATGTATAAACCTATAATTAACAATATTGTTTATAATGGGGCATCTAATAGAATATTTTAAAAAAATGTGTTTGATCCATGTTAAGACCATATATAAAATAATAGCTTTAAGATAACTTGAATGTTCCTACTACCAAACAATTAGTTCCACTTTTAATATTCATGATTTATTTCAATACTTTAATGATAATATTTGTTGAAAGTATATATTTGTCTTGTATAAAGAGTTTCAAGAAACTTCAGATATTTATTTTTAGTTTTATATTCTACAAATAATTGGATATAGAAATAATTAGAAATATTGATTATTTTGAATAGGACTTTATTATCATCTTCTTTTATATTATAAAATTGCTGGCCATTATTCTGAATCTGTTTGTTTGAAGTCAATGAATAGTGATAAGACTAAAAAGGATTCAATAGACCATGTATCTTTATGACAAAAATTTTATGCTTTTTAAATTTTGTAATAATTTGTAGATTTATTTTTGTTTGCATGGGACCACAAGCATTGCAAGATTTATATTATGCATAAATTGATTGCATTAAAATATAAATAAGTAAATGTAGCATCATAAAAATAGCAACATACATGATTTTACATCAGTACTGACTTAATTGTATTTCTTCTAGACACTCCAGCCGCTTCTTTGTTTCCCATTCTCATGGCACTCCCTCTCCTCATGGACATTTGCTCCTCCTCTTCCTATCTGTTTCCATTCTCTGCCCAATTAATCTCAACTCATCTTTACAGTCTCTTTTCAAGGCTCATTTCCCCAAGGAAAACATTGCTGACCTCTTCATCTTTGCTCAATTCTCCTATTATCTTCTGTCTCATTGCTGAGGAGCTCACTCTTGGAAGATCTGTCACAGTGGCAATTCTTCCATTGTGTGTGTTTAGGTAGTACCCCCATCAACTAAATTGCCAGTTCCATGCACACATAACCCATGTCTGCTTTTACTCACCATTTTCTCTAATTTTTAGCCTAGTAAAATACCTGCCTGGAAAATACTAGCTTTGCTTAAAAGATTAATAAAACAAAAAGCAAGATTCCAGAATTTCAGGCATAACAAATGAGAAACTGGTATTCAAAGAGCAATACAACAAGCATATTTTGCAAATTCAGTTTTTATACAATTTAAAAGTAAATTAGTTAATGATTGCATAATAATATCACTTGTACAAGAAAATCAGCTCATAATTTTCTAATGTTAATGGAAGAAGATTCAAAATTGCTACCTTATCATTGTAGCATTTAACCATTTGATACCCAGACTCTCATCATAATATATTTCCCACAAGTTTCCTCCTCTGGCAGAGATCTGATAGCCATCCTCTGGATTCAGGCAAGCCTGGGTATGGTTCTGCTCTTCTTCATGATTGCCTTAAAACTTCTTCATTTTCAATAAGTGATAAAAATAGCAAACAAATACAAGAGCAGTAAGAAGAATAATGTGTATATATAACATGTCTGAAATGTGTAATTATTGGTACTATGTGTAAGTATAGGATAATAATGTAACTCTCTTATTAAATGTTTCCAATATGCCAGTCATCATACTAAGTATATTATTTTAACAGATCACCACTATATTTACTCTCAGAAAGAAAAAAAATAGGAAATAAGACACAAAGGGATTAAATGACTTACACAACCACATAGTGAGTAAACTGAAGGAGATCCGAGTCACAGTTAGGAAAAGTATGCCTAAATTCACCTTTTTCACCACCATATCTCCATGTCTGACAAATAATACTCAGGCAGTCATTATTTCCTTTTTATTTCCATGTGTCTTAATGCTTCTATCATTTCAATTACTGTCCCTACAACAGGATAAAACACTGTCACAACTCTACTTTTCTGATCACTCTACTATTAGAAGATGTATCAATATATTTATACAAGGTATTTGACTTGAGTTTTATATTTTACTAAGAAACTTTATGACTTCATTTTCTCTAATAACTGTGTAATGTTCCATTGTATAGAAGCACCATAGTTTCCATAAAGTCTGTTCTTGGGCACTCAGGATGTTTCCAGATTCTGGCTATTGTGAATAGTGCTACAATGAAAATAATTTAACTATAAATGGATAGGCTTGGAAAGTATCAAGGTGAGTGAAATGTCAGAAAGACAGGGACAGATATAGAATGACTTCATTAATTTGTGGTATATAAAAAAACATGAAACTAATATCCAAGTCCAGGGAAAATGGGCCAGGAGGGTGTGTCAATGGTTGGAAATAACCACAAGGATGTGGGGGATGGAGGCAAGTTAAGATAGAGGAGGGTCCATTATGACAAAATCAGTTAGAAATAATCACTCTTGACAAACTCTGAGTGTTGAAAGTAGGTAAAGAAATATACATCATAACATTTCAGTATCTGTATTGCAAACAATAATACATAAAATGGAGAGAGAGAGAGAGAGAGAGAGAGAGAGAGAGAGAGAGAGAGAGAAAGGAGAGGCACCTGTCGTAGAAGCAGGTGTGGATAGGGGGAGGTGGAGGGGGGAAGGGAAACTGGGAATATTGGTGCTGGGAAATTACACTGGTGGAGGGATGAGTTTTGGAACATTGTATGGCTGAAACCTAATCATGAACAGTTTTGTAATGTTCTGTCTCACAGTGATTCAATAAAACATTTTTTTTAAAAAGAAACCACATATTTAGAATAGTTTATGCTATCATCTTTAAGGCAATAAAACTACAAATAATAAGGATGCTTAAAGAGTTAAATATCTTCACTTTTATAACAAATAAAAGGTTACCATCATAGCAATAAGTGATCCTGTACTGTCATTAAAATTTTAACAAAGCAGAAAATTTGACTACAGACCATTGATAGTGTAACTAAAATACGAAAGCTTCACCTCCAGGTTAGATTGTGCCTAGAACCTTTGAGGGAACAATTGCCTTATTACAGATAGTCAAAATTACATTACTGTCAGAAGGAAGTGCATATAGATTCCTCATATTATCTGTACTCCATTAGATAAGGATATTAACCCTCAGATCAATAAGCGCCGTGAAGCTCTTATGGTCATTGGGAGTTAAAATTCCCCAAAACACTCAATTGTGTCCACAAAGAGTGAAAACATACTTTAATATCCTGGAGCATCAAATGTGACTGCGTGTGTCTGAGCTTCAACTTCTCAGTCACTAAGAATCACCACTTAACATTTGCATACTTGGCCTGGTGCCTGCAACAGATATGTGAGGAATGGTGGTATCAAATGGGTCTGATTTATGTCAGTTTTAGGGAGCCTCATAATTTTCAAATCTTGTAATCTAGTTGATTTTTTTTAGCTATATGATGCATGTAAACACTACCCTGATGTCATTTAAAAATGTGTCAAAATGCATGTGAAGAATGAAATGTAAGATATGTGTGTCTCCAGTGGACTAGAGTAGGGGAAAAAGCAGCTTGGGGAAAATTTAACTGGTATCATAACAGGTAGTTCTATAGCTAAAGAGCTAGCATGTGCTGTCTGGAAAAAAGCATGAAAACTGGGCAACAGTCTGTTGTTATGGAATATAGAAAAATTTATAAGCCACAGGCTCCGTATAGCATAACCACTCTCTTCTGAGGTGAAGCAACAGAGCAGTAGCAATTTATCCAAGTTCCTCTTCCCATGGTCCCAGCTGTATCTTGTTTGTCTTCTAAGAGAGAGCAATGAGGGTGGAAACCATATTTCTCTTTGCTAGTCTAGTCCACAGTTTTCCATATGGTGTTAACAATAGCAATCAGTGAAGTGGAACTATAAATCTGTCATAAAAACAATTGGTCACCCTATTGTCCAACCCCTTCCTAACATCTTTTGTGTTTTCACAATTGACCATACTAAAGAGGTCTAGAGACATCATTCTACTTCTATTTGAAACCACTCAGAAACTTTAAGTGCTACAATGCTCAGGACATGACCAACGGAACTCCAATATGTTGGCAGCTGTTCTACCCCATAGTTCTATCTATGTTGCAGAAAGTTATTTATTTCCTTTCTTAGAACTGTGTAGTATTTTAGTCCAATAATAAATCAAAAGATTATACACCATGATTTAAAAAAAAGGTAAAGGCCCTCCCGTTGATCATCGATTTGCTCGAGCGGGCCCAGTAACGTCTCCATTGGAGACTTTGTTGTTACTGTGTTTGGCATATCGAATACGTCATGGGGAGCTTGCCAGGCTCTGCCGTGCGGGCGAGATACTCCCGGTAGCTTGCCAGGCTCTCTGAGAGGGGCGGAGGAATCGAACTCGGGTCGGCCATGTTGGCTGCGTGCAAGGCAAACGCCCTACCGCTGTGCTATCGCTCCACCATGATTAAGTGGGATTTATCACAGAGTGATGCAAGGATGATTGTATATATGCAAATTGATAAATTTAATTTACTATATCAATAAAAAGAAAGACAAAAAATCATATATTCATATCAACTGACACAGAGAAGGCTTTTGAAAAGATCCGGCATCATAATCTACTCCCAAACTTAAAAGAAAGGGATCCAGGTATTTTTTTTAATTTTTAGTCTTTACCTTTACTTGCTTCTCACCTTAAACCAAGAATGTCTATTATATGGCTGGAAATACAGAACTCTAGATCAACCACTAGAGGAGATAATTACTTGAAAGGGAGAGCTTTTTTTTTATTTTAAGTGGGAAGGGAGCATAATGTAGAAAGATGAGCAAGAAAACTAAAATATATCTTCTACCAAGAAAGAGGGGGGAATCCTAACTTTTAAGGGATTCTCTATTTTTACCAAATATTAATAATGGAGAGTTGAGAAAAAAACTTATGTAGTGCACATATAACTTGGGTGAGAGAGAGAAAAAAGGACTATGTAAGAGAAACTGATAAGAAGTTTAAGAATTAGTACAATGGATAGACTATTTGCCTTGTACAGAGCCAACTTAAGTTTGATCTCCAAAATACCCTATGGACCCCCTATTTCTGGCATGAGTGATCTCTGATCCCAAATGCAGAGCCAGGACTAAGCCCTGAACACTTTGTGGTGTGGCCCCAAAACAAACAAAAAGTTTAAGAATTTCCCATCTTTTTCAACAGATCCTTCTTTCTTTGGAAGAGATAATTCATATTGCTATTGTTTATGTAAACATGTAGACTGAAGAAATACAACTTTGCTATTGATTTCCATTCTCTGTTTCCTTATTTCGAATGTTATATGAGTAGTTCCCTTTGGCCTACATATTTTATTGCTCACTATATCATAGCAATATGCCACTTTATTGCAGCTCTTCTTTTTTGATTAAATTTAATTAAAAAATATATCTCACACATCTCTTTTCACATTCATTGCTTAGTAACATGACAGCAAACTGCAGCCACTAGAAAGATTGCGTGTTCTAAAGATTGTATAGAAATTTTGACTGTACTATGGTCTTGATAGAATATTTATCCAGAGTAGATTCCAAGTGGAAGAGAAAGTTCAAGGTTTTTCATAAATACCCAACAGCAGAATATATCTGATAAAATCAAATCATAACTTAAATTTAAACTAAGAGCTACTCTTGGATGTTTCTTCTTTACTGTACCAGCAAAGTTGATTTCAGCCCCACTATTCCAGCATATTGAAATAATATAGTTCTACCAAAGAGAAAAAAATAAAGTACCCAAATATATTTGAAGTACTTAGTATATGTTTGCTAAAAATTTTAAAAGGTTCATTAAGGGGCTACTCCTATATATAAGGGAGTAGCAGAAGAAAAGACCATCTTCCCACAATTTCAAAATAAATCATAATTCCAGATGGACTATTTCCTTACTTGAGTTAAATTGACTTTGACAGCAAAAGCCACTTTTGGTTTAGGCAAACCTCTGAATTTCTACCTGTTCTCTCCACTGCTCCCTTAGGCCCAGGTTCTGATTGATTTAGATATTCAGTCTCCTGGTGGTGTTGAGTTACAGTTTCTACCATGCTTTCAGAGGCTCCTTATTTTCCAAAGTCTCATTGTCTGGAAGTTCTTACTTCATTAACTTTTGTCAGAGTGTTCTCTATTCAAGGTATCCCACCACATCCTGCTGGGAAAACTCCCCTTTGCTCAGTTTCATGATCTCTATGACATGGAAAACAAATTATCCAAATTCAATGCCATTTTATTCCAATAAAACAACTATTTTCATCCAAGATAGTAATTTCTTATTCTTAGAAAGTCAATTACTTCTCAAAAATGTCTGGAGAGTTTCTACCATTTTCCTTCTTTTAAAGATGCTCCATTAACTTCCAAAAATCCGTAATCAGAGTGATCAGAGATAATGCAAAAACAATCGGGAAAAGATAGGCATTATCTGGTAGCTTGACATCATGAAGAATGGAATTTAAAGCCCACTCGGGTGTCAAGACTTGGACAACTCACAAGCAGCAAGCATGACTTACAAAGTTACTAAGTAAGTGCTATTAACCCATTTCAAAGAAGGAGTTATTCAATTAACTCACACCAGATTTTAAAAAAGAAGAATCAGTAATGAGCCTAATGATCCTTGTGTGTTCACCAAATATGTAACCAGCTGAATTAAACTGATTATCTATCAATCTATCTACCTATTTACCTTTCCTCCTGGGTATACGTGAGTGTCCACTACATTTTATTTCATAATCAAAAGATGTATGCAGAAATTCTAAAAGAAAAGTATAAACACACTTGTAAAATACCACAATTCTCATACATTTTTTTAAATCACTTTTAACTGGGAAATTGAGATTGTGTCTTAAAAAGTTTATTATTTTTATGATTGTCAGACTACTGGTTTTAGGGGTGGAATACTTACTTATAGCATTAATCCTTTAAGTCAATCTCTATCAATTGCCAAAGCTAAATATTTAAGTTTAATTCACTGTAATTTTAATGTCATATATTTAAATATTAAATGTATATTCAACATCATAATAACATTTATGTTTTGAAATGGGAATAAAATATGTGTACATCCATATAATTATTTATTTTACTAATGGAATCACATACTGTATCCTTTAACAAGACAATGATGTGTCACTGAGCAAGTAGACCAGCTTTCTTTCTCAGTTAAATTCAGCACCTAAATTAAAGATGTTGGTGTCACTCTTTTACATCTCCTCATGAAAGAAAAAATTAGGACATTCCTACTAACGTTCCCTACAGAAGAATTTGGGTTCAGGCTTCCCACAGGAGATTGCATCTGAATTGTCCCTTCTGTGAATGTGGTACCTGAGGAGAACAAACTGGTAGCATGGCTGCAGCCTCTGAAAGATTGACTGAGCGCCTGGGTTTCCACAGGGACTCCGACATCTAAGAACTGTGACATCTCTTTTCACTTGATTTTAGCCAAAAGGTTGAGAAATCTCTTTTCAAGTAAGGAACATAAATCTAACTTCAATAATACTTCTATCTTCTTAATTAATGTGTATCAATGCATCTTTGTGATAATGAAAATTGAGGAATAACCTTGCCATTATGGACATTCTATAAGGAAGTTTGAAAGTAAAAGGGGCTCTGTTAGCCCATCAATATTTTCACAGACCTAAGACATTATCAAAGCAAACAGGAACGTGTCTTCATACTTAGAATGTGTAGAAAGTACATAAATATGTATGACACTTTAAACTCTATTTATAAAGAACCATTAAGATATCTGTCTAATTTTTTTAAATATCTAAATATACACGCTACATGAGAAGATAATTACTCCTTTCTAAGACAAAGTAAGTACATAATAAGCATTACATTTTTATGAATATAGTTAAAAATTAAAATACTTAAATGCTGATGTATATACATATATGTTATGTACATGTATGTCACACACATATATATATATAAATCTTCAAGAATATGACTATTTTAGCAAATAGAATCATAAGACTCAATATGTTGTTCTATTAAGCAACTATATTAAAAAGTATTAGGGAGGTTTATTTTAGTTTAAATTATTTACTTTGTTTTGGTTTTTGTGTCCATCCTTTAAAACATACTCTTTTCTCATTTTTAGAGAAATCTGAAATTGTGAAGACTTGTTACACAAATAAGAAACCATTAATTAAATAAATTCATTTCCTTAACGAAAACTTAAAGATCTCAAGAAAGCTATTGACCCAAACTGGTCTGCCTGACATTGTCAGAGAGAGAGAGAGAGCACAAATGAGGATAAAAACTGAGACCAGCTTCCTGAGGGGTCTCTCCTATAAATCTTAATCCTATGAACTCAGGTGATCTTCTTCCACTCAGCATAAGAACTAAGGACTCTAAGGAAGTGAGTTACTATAAACATTTTAAAAAGCAAAATATGCCCAGAAACATTTGAATAAAAGGAGTTTTTTATTTTTTCCCCAGTTTCTCTTCTTGCAGTATGTATTTATTATCATTCTCCCTCCCACAACCTTAAAAGAATAGGGGTCAAGGACAGTTCAAAGTCCAGAGTGCATACTTTGAATAGGGGAGAACTTTAAATCAATCTCTGGCATAATGTGGTCCCCCAGTAACAGCCAGGGAAACCACTGACCATGACACTGCTAGGTTAAACAAGAAAACTAGGAAAGAAGAAAAGAAAGAAAGAAGGAAGGAATGGAGGAAGGAAGGAAGGAAGGAAGGAAGGAAGGAAGGAAGGAAGGAAGGGAGGGAGGGAGGGAGGGAGGGAGGGAGGGAGGGAGGGAGAGGAAGGGGAAGGGGAAGGGGAAGGGGAAGGGGAAGGGAAGGGAAGGGGATAAGGGGGGAAGGAGGGAAGGAGGGAAGGAGGGAAGGAGGGAAGGAGGGAAGGAGGGAAGGAGGGAGAAAGAGATTTAATGTAACTTACCAAATATACATTTCTAGTAGTTATAAATGAATTATAAATCAATGAATCCACACACATTTATGTACTCTTACACACATACACACACACACATACACACACACACACATACACACACCCATGCCTCCAAAAGGATTTGAATGACTAAACAATATAAAACATATAAAATGGTTTTTAAATTTCAATTTTATGAAACACTTCAAGGGAAGCATGTAATTTCTTTCCGCTCTTCTTTTAATTTTGAATAGAAACTTCACTATATCTCTTTCTCTCTCTCACTCTCTGTCACTGTGTCTCTCTATCTCTTTGGTGTTTGGGGGCCACACCATGCAGTTTTCAAGGGCTTACTCCTTCTCTGAGCTAAGAGATTTCTTTTGGTGTGCTAAGGGGTACTTCTGATACACAAAGGATCAAACCCACATAGGTCAGCTGCAAAGTAAGCACACTACCTGCTTTTTGTTTTAATTGATTGAGGTTCTGTGATTTACAATACTGTCAATGATGGTTTCCCATGTGCATAATTCCAACACAACACCCACCACCAGCATATCCACCTCCCTCCTCTCACAGGCCCAAACTCCTCTTTTTCAGTTTCCCATTCTACCCATCAGCAGCAGCATTATATTTTTAATACCTGCTAATCTTGGTTGTTTGAAATATTTGCAATATTTGTCATTTTTAATATCACATGTCACTTCTTAATATAAATGTTAACTTTGCATATTTATTTTTCTAGCAATGAACACATAATGATCAATCAAAAGTGATAAACTGTGACACATTCAACTATGACATAAGTCTATTTTTAGATTGGTAAAGTAAAAGTTAAGTAAAGGCCCTCCTGTTGATCATCGATTTGCTCGAGTGGGCCCAGTAATGTCTCCATTGGAGACTTTGTTGTTACTGTGTTTGGCATATCGAATATGTCACGGGGAGCTTGCCAGGCTCTGCCATGCGGGCGAGATTCTCTCAGTAGCTTGCTGGGTTCTCTGAGAGGGGCGGAGGAATTGAACTCGGGTCGGCCATGTTGGCTGCATGCAAGGCAAACGCCCTACCGCTGTGCTATGTACTTTTTTCTTTTTTGTTTGTTTGTTTCCGGCCAAACCCAGCTGTGCTCAGAACTTACTCCTGTCTCTGTGCTCGGGGATCAGTCCTAGCAGGCCTCCAGGGACCTTCTAGGGTGCCAGAGGTTAAGCCCAGGTTGACACAGTGTCTGTTCTTTACCCATTTTTTCCCTTATAGCTATATAATAGATAGACCCATGGATAAGGTTCTTGCCTTGCAGGAGCCTAAGTAGGTTCGATCATTGAGGCACCATATCATCCTGGAATCCCACAAAATGATTTCTAAGAATCTTTGGGTGTGGTTCAAAAATCAAAAGAGAGATAAAAAAAAACTTGTATTCAAAATTGAGAGAATTGTTGAAAGAAGAAATCACTGACTCTGAAGTGTTACATAAAATCAATGCAATTCTTTGTGCATTTGCCATACAATTTGATTGCTTAACTCATAAAACAATGTAAAACTAAAAAATATGGTGCTGATTACAAGAATAAGCAAAATAAAACATTGAACTTCATTATTTATATATAATATAGCATGCAAAGCAATACCATTTTACAGGGATACATACAAAAATTAAATGCAATTTAACACAGTAGCATGATTGTCATTACTTTGAACATATTAAAATGGAGACAAAAAACAGTGAACAGGTATTCATACTAATCAATCAAGTAACAGAGTGACTCTGAGGGAATCAATAATTGTGGCTCACAAAATAAGTGGTATAGTTTACTCATTCTTGCTATGCCAAAAACATTTTAAGTGGGTGAAAATATATTATTATAATGATTACTTTGCAAGAGTCTTTAGGTTTTTATTTATTTTTATTTTGTTTTTACTTTAAAAAGTGGAGTTTAATAGACACTCATTTTAGTTTTAACAGGAAAGGGTACCTCAAACTCCAAATCTATCACACTCAAGGAACAGTCATGATCTCTAAGCTAAAGTTTGTCAAAGAAGGGGCTGTATGATTTTAAAAAATTATTTTTGGATTTTTAGGGGGAGCACACTTGGCAGTGCCCAAGGGTTACTCCTGACTGCACTCAGGCAATGCTTGGGGAATCATGTGGGATACTGTTGATCAAATGTGGGTCTGCTGCATTCAGAGCAAACACCCTAACTGCTGTACGATAGCTCCAGTCCCATGAAGTGGCTATGATTTTGGTTGAAATATTTACGTTTTGGTTAAAATTTTAAATTATGTGTATTTTTTATGATCCAGGTTTTTTCTGTGTATTTCAATTACCGTTTGGACAACTGAGTGTAGTCCTTAAGTAACAGTGTTCTAGAATACAAATAGTAAAGTGATTCACTTTGTCTATAGATTATTCTGCTAAGAAAATAACAAAAGTCCTAGCTGGAATGAATCTGCGGCTCTAGAGCTCATGAAAATAAGGTCACTAGGTAGATGCTGACTTCAGTATTTTTGTTGTTGTTGTCAAATAGAAAACAAATGGTGCAATTTAAACAGAGCGTTTCTTTACACATCTTAATATGTACATAAATCACCCAGAGAACTTTCCAAAACAGAGATTTTAATCCCATGGTTTGGGGAGAGTGTCCTGTATATCTTATTGCATTCCTAATAAGCTTCAACTGTCACTAACACTGACTGTGTTACACACTTTGAATTTAAAGAGATTAAATGACATGATCAATTTCTTCATCATATATGTTGTTATTCTATACTAGATGAAACATACAACAGACTTCCCTCACATTCTATATGCATCTGAGGTGATGCCCAGTTCTGCATAGTTTTTGATATATGTAGTCACCATACATATCGTGTGTATTTTATAACACTGCACTGTCTGTAGCACTGTCCTCTTGTAGGTCATCGATTTGCTCGAGCAGGCACCAGTAACATCTCCAATATGAGACTTGTTGTTATTGTTTTTGGCATATCAAATACGCCACAGGGAGCTTGCCATGTTCTGCTGTGTGGGCGGGATACTCTTGGTAGCTTGCTGGGCTCTGCAAGAGGGACAGAAGAATCGAACCCAGGTCTGCCATGTGCAAGGCAAACACCCTACCCGCTGTGCTATCACTCCAGCCCATTATAAAATATGTGTGCATTATAAAGTATTTTAATTAAATTCTGAACTTACATTCAATTCTGTTTCTATTATAATATATTAGAGATAGGAAAACCTCCTCCCCAAAACCTAAATGAATTCAATTATAAATAGATTCAGTGCTATGCATCTGAAACCTGGAGACTTACACTCCAAAACAGAAATTTATTTATTTTTCCTAAGTAGTATACATTGGTTCCCACTCCATCATAGCAATAAACAGTATTAAAGGCAGCCATAGAATATAAATAATAAAATTGATTTTAAGAAATGACCAAGTTGTCATTCTTTTAGCTAGATTTGATAAAAACACTAATATAACTTTTGACCATGAGCAGATGTTAAACCAAACAGCTTTATGAAATGCATGATAATTATATAAATGCAAACATTTTAATGCAAATGACATATACCTTATTCTGATGCAAATAAAAATACTTATCAATAAGAGGCATTTTTCTTCTTTATATTTTCCATTAGAAAACATTCACTATATAACATAGATGTTAGTTAATTGCTTCACAAGCACTTATTGCTGTTTTGTAACTACATACAAATTATAAGTTATAGTTCATCTAAATCAAGTTAAATAAATGTATTTAAATCAACATTCAGGGCATGTTAGTCAAATTTAAATATTTAAAAATCAACCACTCTTCTTTGATTGAATGTGTTTTATAGAGGATGTAAATCTATGCAATGCTAGACTTGTCTTTGTTTTTATTATCCTGCTTATGTTTAAACCTGAGTTGCTTCTCTACAAGCATTTCATTTGCACAGGTTACCATTTCAGTAGTTCACTAGTAATTAATGGTTAACGTAATTAACCTAAATACATATGATTATAGGATTTTCAACCTATAATTACATTACCTAATTAGGAAATTATGATGCAGAATGGAATAATTATGAAAGGTGATGAGTTTAAATAAAATCTCTCCAAAAGAATTCTTTGTTTACTTAGCAAGACATGTGATTAGCAAAATTATATAGTATTCACCTCTTCCCAGATATGTATTTTTTAAGGAAACGACTAACATACATTCTGCACTGATTTTTTTCCCTCTAAGTTTAAAAGAACTACTCTTTCAACAAAGGCGGAAGAAAATCAATCTCATTCTGAGATTGTTTTTTTTTTCATAATAATGTAGCAGAAAGGGTTGGAGCAATAGCACAGCTGTAGGGCATTTGCCTTGTGCGTAGCCAGCCCGGCTGGCTGAGCCGGGTTCAATTCCTCTGCACCTCTTGGAGAGCCCAGCAATCTACAGAGACTATCTCGCCCAAAGATATCTATCTCTCAAAGACAGGCAAGCTACCCGTGACGTATTTGATATGCCAAACACAGTACTAACAAGTCTCACAATGGAGATGTTACTGGGCCCGCTAGAGCAAACTGATGAACAACGGGAGGACAGTGCTTACAGTGCTTAATGTAGCAGAAAATGGAAATTGAAAGAATAGCACTGCTTATCTAAAGAAGCATCAGTTTCAGGAGAATCATATCCATTTTTCTCTTATTAGTCAATATAATAAATATATGTAGTATTAAATTCTAAACAATATTTGGATGTGATGAAAAGAAAATAATGATTTATTAGTAATAATTTGTTATTATTTCTACCCAATAGTCATTTAACTTCTTAACTCCTTCCTCTCTTGGAGAATATCAATGCATGTTTCCAGGAAAGGTCAAATCACCTATCATTAGCCTAATTTAAACTTTTACATAAAGACCCAGGAAATATAAATCATGACTCTTGCACAAAATCTTATCATCTCATTTATCTTATAGTATTTTCATTACTACCTATTTAAGATCAAATAAGAACATGATTAGGAAGTCTTTTGGAGCTGTAAAATGTTCTAATACAAAAGTGACTTTTATTGTTCTAATTATAGAGTAGAGCTTCCGTAAGACGAGGTCAAGCACATTTTGATCCTTTCTTCTGAACCACCTTCTTAGAAAAATGTTTTTTTGGGTTTATGCATCCCTCTTCCATTATACACTTAACTTGGAAAAAGTAATCATTCCCTTCACTGTACTCTAAGAAGAAAGAATATCATTCTCAATTTTTTGGTTCATTTTGAAATATGTTTTCTTCTTTTCTGGATTGCTAATTGCTTGAGTGCAGAAGCTATATTGTTCATTAATGTTCACTGTTAGTACTAAACTGTTACACAACAAATCCTATACATACTTGTCAAATAAGTGAATGAGTAATACATAATAAATTAAACTGTCCTTATTCACCTGGGTAGCATTCCATAACACATCTCTTACATATTTGCAATTAAAATCACCCAAAGTATTAAAATCAGTGAGGTACAAAGTGGGATTTAACTGTGTCTAAGTTAGTCTTATTCATAAGACACAAAAACAATCTTAATGAGTTTGCTATAATATCACTGTATCACTGTCATCCTGTTGTTCATAGGTTTCCTACAGCAGGCACCAGTAACGTCTCCATTTGTCCTAGCCCTGGGATTTTAGCAAGTGCCATATTGGAGGCTCCTTCAGGGTCAAGGGAAAGAGACCCATCATTGTTACTGGTTTTTGACATATTGAATATGCCGCCGGGAGCTTGCCAGACTCTGCCATGTGGGCAGGACACATTCAGTAGCCTGTCGGGTTCTCCAAGAGAGAGAACTAGATAATAAGAGGTTGCTAAAATATAATGTCTTAATATATCAAGTAAACTTAGTTTCACAACCATAATGCAAAATTTTGCCACAGTTTCACTATTTGAAGTAGAATACAGACTTTTTTTTGAGAAATAAACACAGAGGAAGACACAAGAAGATACAAGTATATCATTTTAACATTAACTTCTAAGGAAACTTTAAAAATTGTTATTACTGTATTTTTTCCAGTACCTTTAATTCTTGAGCAATATATAGTGGCACAGAAAGTACTGGATACAGACATGAATCTAGTATGGGCCATGATGGTAAGGTGTCAGAATTGTTACTGTCCATATGATGCAAAGCAGACCCAAACCATCTAAGGATTTAGTGGAAATTTTTAAGCAAGAATTAGATAATTATGCAGCAGGAGGCAAGTTCAGCTTAGAGAATCATTGAAACCATCTCTAGCAGTGTTTCAAAGGTACAGTTCTTAATTATACTAAATGTCACATCATTTAGTCCAATTCACTGAAGAATGAATTCTTTCTGTAGTCTTTAAATTTCTCATATAACTCTTTCAAAATCTCTTCACCATAAATAGATTATTCAGGAGAACAGAGCAATAGTGAGGCCTGCCTTGCATGCGGCTAACTGCAGTTTCATCCCCATATGGTCCCTGGAGCCCCTCAGGAGTGATCCCTGAACTCAGCAGTATGCCTGAGTACTTCGAGGTGGAGTTCCAAAACCAAAGCAAACAAAATAAATACATGATCTTATATTAACTAAGGAAATTTCTTCAAAACAAAACCTTCTGTTAATTCATTATACTACTTTTTCAAAAATCTGCATGACATTTGTAGTTGAGAAAAACTTTGTCATGTTACTTGATAATTTCATTCAGAAAAAAGTCTACGGACAAACTTCTCCTTAATACCAGTTCTCTGACATATTCCTTATTTCAAACATTGTTGTTTTCAACTGAAGGAGTGAAAAAGACTTAGAAAAAATTGGCTGTGAAATTTATGACATTACTTTTGACTTTCTGAAAAATAAGCAAGTTAAAATACTGACAAATAAATTTTTAAAAAATAGTTTAATTAACCATTTGCTTCAAAGCTAAGCATTAAATACTCTTAATCTTAGCCTAAATTGCCAAGTCAAACTCTGCTCTAACAACTAATTTAGGTCATTGTGTCCAAAATGACTCCTCTGGGAAGCACAGGGCTAATCTTCCCTTCAGCAAACTGCATGTTATCTACAGTAATGTGGGTGGACAGAAGATGTAAGCTGATAAAAATGTTCTTCTAGATAGTTTACAGAAATTATTGTCAGCTGCTAGTTCAAAATAAATATTATATTGACCTAAATATTTAAGATATGACTATTGAGTTACGTAGCCTTTTGCAAGATAAGGCAGATCTTAGAGTTGTACAAAAGATCCGAATCAGAAAATCAAACAAACAAACAAAAAAACTTTTGTTTTTGGCCCACACCCATCAGTGTTCAGGCCTTATTCTTAGTTTTCATTTAGAGCTAACTCCTGGGGATCTGGGTGAACCATATGTGATGCTTGGGAATCAAACCAAGGTTTGACCATGTGTAAGACAAGCATATTAAAGCTATACTATTGCTTTGAGCCAAGAAAAATGTTTTTAATAAATAATTCTTAAGGTACTTCAGATATCTCTTAGAACATTGACATTAGATCATCTGAAAGTTGCTAAAAATCTTTTAAGATTTAGTGACTTCAGGAATAAAGACAGTCAGTTTCTTAATTAAATTGTATTATCCTTGAACACTTTATTCCCATTATCAAGCTGTTTGAATGAGATGTCCATACCTGGTTCTATATTCTTTTCAATAAAAAGAATAGAACCATATATGTGATAATAATTACTTAATGAGAAGAGGTGATCTCAGTCAAATTAATCTTGAATGTGTACTACATAAGAACCTATCTGGGGCTTCCCAAGCAGTGTTCAGGAGACACAGGAACTCCTACCATTATTTTTAGGCAACTAAGTTACAGCTATTTATACTAAAAAGTGATACATAAAAATTATCAGACAGAGCCAATAGCTATATTTCTTCTTTTAGAAATCAGGCAAATCTGGTTAACCTAACAGAACATGAAAGCACTAAAATTGTACAAAATTTTCAGGTAGAAAAATTTGTTATAGAATATTAGAGAAGTGACATCTCAGGGATTCATAAACCCTTATAACATAAATAGAAGGTGATAAGTCTGATCAATTGAAGGATGAAGAGATGTAGGGCAGAACAGTATGAACTACAATAGAAAAATTGTAAGAAACTGGATTTATCTAAGGTTTCACTGTCACTGTCACTGTCTTCCCATTGTTCATCGATTTGCTTGAGCGGGTCCAGTACATTGTGAGACTTGTTACTGTGTTTGGCATATCTAATACATCACAGGTAGCTTGCCAGGCTTTGCCATGTCGGTGAGATACTCTTGGTAGCTTGTCAGGCTCTCTGAGAGGGGCGGAGGAATCGAACTTGCATTGGAATGTTGGCTGCATGCAAGGTAAATGCCCTACTCGCTCTGCTATTGCTCCAGCCCCTGTATATTTTAAAATAAGATACAAGGTAGGCGCAGAAGAGAGAGTACAGAGAACTAGTATATATCAGACACTAGTTCAAAACCTTGGGACCACATGATCCCAAATCACTGCCTGATTGTACTCCTGAAGACCCCTGAGAACTGCCTGGGTGACTCAGATAAATCGTGGCACAACAGGGACCAAACATCACTGCATGTTTAAGCCCTCGGACTGAACTAGAACCTTGTTGTCTAAAAATAATAGTAGGGATCCCTGAGGCTAATGAACACTGCTTTGGAAATCCCCCTAAACCCCAAAAAGGACACTGGTCAAAATGATAAATTGAGAATTATTTGGGAGGTTTATAAATGGCGTATATATATGTAAATATGTATGTGTGTAATTATATATAATTTTAGAAACGATTTACAGAACTCTTAAAAAGAGGATTTCATGCATAAATATTTCAAAATCACATCTTCAGTAGTGTCTTCTTCCTTCCACCATTGTCCCAGTTTAAACCCCTGCCCTGTTGTTAGCTTCCTACTAAAAAACAGTTCTGAGTTACTTTTGTCTTTAGTCATTTGTTCTTCCTTTACAGTGATATTTTTTATATCTCTCATATAAAAGAGATCATTTTGGTTCTGTCCATGTCCTTCTAACTTCACCAGCATGATACTCTACAGATCTATCCACATAACTGAAAATTGCATGAGTTTGTCTTTTCATTTTTTCTCAATATAAAGCATTTTATTTCATGAATATTATAAAAAGATATACTTTTCCCACTATTTACACAAATGTGTTATTCCTCTTTCAATATCTTTTCAACAAAACATAATTTCTAGAATGAAGCTCTCATAGATTGGACTTAGGCCAGAATCTCTTTTTCTTTCTTTTTTTAATTTTAATTTTAATTTATTTTATTTTTTGATTTTTGGGTCACACCCAGCAATGCTCAGTGGTTACTCCTGACTCTGCACTCAGGAATTACTCCTGGTAGTGCTTGGGGGACCATATGGGATGCCGGGTATCAAACCCAGGTCTGCTGCAAAAAAGGCAAATGCACCACCAGCTGTACTATTGCTCCATCCCCTCTTTTTTAAAAAAAAAAAAAATTGAATCACTCACTGTGAGACAAACAGTTACAAGGTTGTTCATGATTGAGTTTTAGTCATACAATGTTCTAATATCCATTCCTTCACCAGTGTATATTTCACAGAACCTAGGTCCCCAATTTTCCTCCTACCACACTCCCTACCTGCCCCATCCCCATGCGTCCCCTGCCCTTGCCTAGCCTGCAAGCACGATTCTTTTCCTCTCTCTCTCTCTCTCTCTCTCTCTCTCTCTCTCTCTCTCTCTTTCTCTCTCTCTCTCTCTCCCTCCATTTCTCTTTCTCTCTCTCACCCCTCTCACTCTCCCTCCTTCTTGGAATTAGGTTTGTAATATAGTTACTGATGGTTATGTATGTTCCTTTACTTACTTTCAGCACTCAGTTCTTGTCTGGAGTCATCATAGTCCAACTATAATCTTTTCTTAAATATGAGTAGCATTCCATTGTGTAATTGGGTATATGCACCATCCTTTCTTTATTTGACCATCTGTTCTGGAACACTTGGGTTGTTTCCTGTTTTTTGGCTATGTTTTATAATTTTTTAATTACTGTGAATTTGGGCTGGAGTGATAGCACAGCAGGTAGGGCGTTCGCCTTACACGCAGCCAACATGGCCGACCCGAGTTCGATTCCTCCGCCCCTCTCGGAGAGCCCGGCAAGCTACCGAGAGTATTCGATATGCCAGACACAGTAACAACAAAGTCTTCAATGGAGACGTTACTGGGCCCGCTTGAGCAAATCAACGATCAACGGGAGGGCCTTTACCTTTACCTTTACTGTGAATTTACAAAGTTATTCATGATTTGGTTTCAGGTGTACAGTGTTTCAACACAAATTTCTTCATCAGTGTCCACTTATGTCCACTAGTGCTCCTACTTTCACTTGCTTCCCATCTATCATCTGCTCCTACAAGAGGAAATTTTTCTTTAAAATATGTTTCTGCACTGTGCTTTATAGCACTGTTGCTGTTAGGGTCTCGTTCATAACACTCTAGATCCTGTCAGCACAACCTTCTCCTCCTGGTTGAATGCTTCTCTCTGTCATAGACATTGCCTCCTGTTTGTCCTTTTCCCAGGCCTCTCAAGTTGCATATTTCCTACTGAATACAGTTCTCAAGCTCATTGTTTCTATTCTTTTTGTTTATTTGTTATGGCACCATTATGTTTCTTTACATCTTTACATATAAAAGATATCATTCTAGTTTGGTCTCTCTCAAGATCTGACTAATTTCATTCAGAATGATACTCTCTAAGACCTTCCATTTATCACCCAATTTCATGAGTTTATATTTTCTTATCCTTCTCAGTGCTGCCATGTCGGTGAAGCCTTCAGGGTCAGGTGAATGAGACCAGTTGTAGTTACTGGTTTTGGCATATCGAATACACAGCGGATAGCTTGCCAGGCTCTTCCGTGTGGGCGGAATACTCTCGGTAGCTTGCCAGTCTTTCCGAGAGGGATAGAGGCTTTTGGGGTGACCTCTAATCACCCTTGTAGGTGTTACCATATTTGAACCCTATCAAATATGGTACAACAATTCCAGAAGATGGATATTTAGTGTCTTATGATGTGTTGCGCGGCTGCAAGCGGCCGCGCGGGTCCGGAAAACATCCTGGAGTGTGGCGACGGCTGGGTAGTGGAAGTAGTGTCGAGAGTGGAAGTCTGCCAGTGAGGTATTTATCTGGGTAGGGTGGGTCTCCCGTGCACAATTCGATCCCTGGGTGGTTGATGGAAGCAGACAGGGCAGGGTAGGGTGGGGCTCCTGATTAGAATCCCTTTGTCACCTGTGGTGGTGGGAGCAAGCAAAGAAGCTCTGTCCCTGGGTCCACCGAGCCTGGAGTCCAAGGTCTCAGAGAGTTCCGCTTATCTTGTTCTGTGGGTCTTCAGTTGTGCATGGGTCTCGGCCGGAGCTGCCGCGCGGGTCCGGAAAGCGTCCTGGAGTCCCCCGGACAAAATCTCAAGGCCGACCTAGGCAGCCACAACGAAGGAAGACAAAAATGATCGTCTGTACTTTCAATGCACATACGCTAGCATCAGATGCATCCATCGAGGACCTGATGGTACAAGCGCGAATGATCAAGTACGACATCATTGGTCTGACCGAGACAAGAAGGCACGAATCTCACCATGCCGTTTTCGACACTGGAGAAGAATTGTTCCTCGGAACATGCGATAAAAGAGGTGTTGGAGGCGTCGGTGTCCTTGTCAACACAAACTTGGCCAAGAGCATTGATTCATTCGAATGCCTAACAACCCGAATCTGACATTTACATTTGAATAGATGTGGCTCACTGCCTGCAGTTTCTATCTTCGTTGTCTACGCACCAACATCTCATTATGATGAAAGAGAAATCGAGAAGTTCTACATGGAGCTAGAGAAGTTCTATAAAGAAGACCACACCTTCTAAAAGATCATTGTGGGTGATTTTAATGCCAAGATAGGACCGAGAAGATCAGCTGAAGAACTTCACATCGGGACCCATGGCCTAGAATGGAACGAACAGGGTGAGAGACTGTCAGAGTTCATCATGTCGACCAAGACCATCCATGGTAACTCACAGTTCCAGAAGGCAGAATCTAAACCATGGAACTGGGAGTCTCCCGGTGGACGATTCCACAACGAAATAGACCACATCATATTCAATCGACGGTTTTGCCTGACTGATGGCGCTGTTGTCCCAAAATTTCTAACAAGAATGGACCACCGTCTCCTTCGTGCAAAATTCTACTTCACAGAGCGGGGAGAAAGGGCTGCAAAGTTCAAAAAGAGAACTCCCAGAATGACCACCAACTGGGAACTCTTTGGTACTATTGCGGCAACATGGGAAGATGCCATTGTTGACAACATTGACGAGGAATACGATCGACTGGTTCAGCACCTCCATGAATGTGCGAGGAACGCCAAGAGAGAGATAGCCACAAAAAGTCGCCTATCTTCGAAAACTCTTGAGCTAATTCGCCAGCGTGGTTTGGCGCATGCCCTAGGCAACCGCAAGCTAATGTCCGAGCTTGCAAAGCAGTGCAGAGATGCGATCAAGGAAGACCTCAAAGAGAGAAGAGCAGAAGTACTGGTAGATGCGGCAGAAGCCGGGAAAAGTATTCGTAACGCCCGCCTGTCCTTCGCCAACTATAAGACCAAGATGACTGCCCTCCGACGTCCTGATGGATCCATCACATCCTCCAGAACGGCAATGGAGAAGATTATCCATGACTTCTACTCAAATCTCTTCGATAGCCATGTCCACTTGCCAACATACCAAATTCCACAGGATGGGTATGTTGTTCCCAACGTTCTCCCCTCCGAAATCCGACACGCCATTTTGTCGGTAAAGAAACAAACAGCACCCGGCCCAGACAAGGTCAGACCTGAACACCTGAAGAACCTGCCATCAGTACTCATCAATACACTGGCTCGGCTCTTCACTCGCTACCTGTCTGAATGCAAGGTTCCGTCCCAATGGAAAACCAGCAGGACCGTACTACTGCTCAAGAAGGGAGACATCCATGACATTGGCAACTATCGCCCGATCTGCCTATTGTCTGTCATCTACAAGTTGTTCACTCGAGTCATCCTGAATAGGATTGGCAGAACATTAGATGAAGGACAACCATGCGAGCAAGCAGGGTTCCGCAAAGGATTCAGCACCATCGACCATTCATTCATTCATTCATTCATCATCCTGTTAATCGTCGATTGCCTCGAGCAGGCCCCAGTAACGTCTCTTTCATCCTAGCCCTGAGATTATATTCAAGGCTTTTTAGGAGAATGAGACCCATTATGCCAAATACCAGTAACCATCGACCATATCCACACAATAACCAAGCTCATTGAGGTTTCTCGGGAGTTCAAGATGCCGCTCTGCTTAACGTTCATTGATTTGAAGAAGGCCTTTGATTCTGTTGAGATGGAAGCGGTCATTGAAGCCCTAGCCAATCAGGGCATTCAAGCCCAATACATCAGCATCCTCCGTGAGCTCTATTGCGGATTCACTACCAGGATCTCACCATTCTACAAAGAAGTGATCGTTGATGTCAAGAGAGGGGTGCGGCAGGGTGATACCATTTCACCGAAACTCTTCAGTGCCACCCTCGAGAACATCATGCGACGACTGGAATGGGAAGGAATGGGAGTGAAGATAGATGGTCGGCAATTACACCACCTCCGCTTTGCTGATGACATTGTTTTAATAACACCAAACATCAGCCAAGTGGCACAAATGCTGGCCGACTTTGACCATGAGTGTGGAAAGGTAGGACTACAGCTGAATCTTACGAAGACAATGTTTATGAGAAACAGCCTTGTTCCTGACGCCCCATTCGCTCTCAATGGAATGACCATCTCCGAATGCAACAGCTATGTGTACCTAGGTCGAGAGGTCAACATGACAAATGACCTGGCACCCGAGCTGCGCAGGAGGAAGAGAGCGGCTTGGAACGCCTTCAAGAACGTCGAAGAAATAGCTAAGAGGATGAAGAACCTCCGACTCCGGGCACATCTCTTTGATTCCACTGTTCTTCCTGCATTAACATATGCCTCAGAGACCTGGGTCCTACGCAAACAAGATGAGAACGCCATTCAGGTCTCCCAAAGAAGAATAGAAAGAGCTATGCTTGGAATATCAGGTTTCACTCAAATGAGAGAACGAATCCGGAGTTCTGATATCCGTCAACCATCAAGAATCAGGGACGTTGTCTCATTTGCCAAGGTGTCGAAAATCAGATGGGCTGGTCACGTAATGAGATTTAAAGACGACTGCTGGACTAGAGCTGTTACTGATTGGATTCCACGGGATGTCAAGAGACCGCGTGGCCGCCCACCTACCAGATGGTCAGACTTCTTCATCAAGATCATGAACTATCGGTTTGAGGCCCTTCATGTTCCCGGAGCGAACAGATGCCATTGGGCTACACTAGCACGCGACAGGGACAAATGGAGACGTTACTGGCGCCCACTCGAGCGAATCGACGACTAACGGGAAGTTAAGTGATTAAGTGATATTTTCTTATAGCTGAGTAATATTCTGTTGTGTACCATTGTTTCTTTATCCAGTCATCTCCTCTTGGACACTTGGTTTGTTTTAAGTTATTGAATGTTGTGGATAGTGCTACAGGGAACAAAGGGGTGCAATTATCATTTCTCTCTTTAGTATTTGTGCTCTTGGGGTATATTCCAAGAAGTGGAGCTGCTGAAGCTTCATGATTTTATCATTTCTTATGGCTGAGCAGTATTCCTCTGTGAATATGTGCTACTTTTTCTAGTCATCTATTTTAAGTTGGAGCTCATTCCAAGAATGGAAGACATTTTTAAGAATGTCTATATTGTTTTTCAGAAGGGCTGGACCAGTTCCACCATAACTATACAAGCATTTCACTTTACTTCCTTTCAGAAGCTAGTCCTGGTCTAGAGTGAGCTCTTCCATGTCTCATTGTCATTGTGATCTCTTCCTTGACCTGTCTCACTCATCCCCACCCCAGTAGCAAACTTCCTACTAAGAACCAGTTCTCTTACTCTTTGTTTCTATTTTATTTGGAGTTTAGTCCTACTATGCTTCTTTATACCTGGCATATGAGTGAGATCACTCTGTATCTGTTCTTCTCCCTATGTCTCACTTTATTCAGCATGATACTCTTCAAATCCATTCATATATTATGAAGCTTGAAGACATGGAACTAAAGACAACATACACAGTAAAATTAGATCAAAGAAAAGAGCTTATTAACCCATTCATATTTACTAAACTTCAGGAATCAATTAAATCTTTATATAAAGACCAAGAATCAGGTTGTTTGAGATTTAGAGAATAACTGCAAGCTTGATTAAGGCATCATTATGCTCTTTTGCATCATTTATCATTATACATCATTTCTAAGTATACCCTGCTTTGACCATCCTTAAATCTCCAGATTTTCCTCCAACTTTTTTACTCTGCATAAAGAGCTGATTCAATCAATAACTAGAGACACTTCTACAGGCACATATAGACATATAATTTTAAAAGGATTTTTTTACTTCCCTTGGCATCAGACTCTATCCATTGCATCTTTCATATAACCAAATTTGCAAGAAAAATGACTACTCTTTATTTTATGCAGCTTCTTCTCATTTATTTTCTCCTTTCAACACCTTGAAACTAGTATCATAATTTGTAACTAATTATTTGCTAAAATTAAAGCCACAGAGGTGACAAAAATGTGTGCAGAGTCAGATTAAGCTGTTTAGGTGAGAACAGAGAAGCAAAGATGGATTAACGCTCTTTTTTTCTCTAGCTAAAGCTTATAAACTAGTATATACCATGTTACTTTGAATCATAAGTTGTTTTCCCATATGTCCTGCTTCACAGACTGTATATGATATACAGTTTATAGTCAACACATGTCCCTTGAAAGTTTAAAATTTTCATAGTCTTCTAAACATCTCATATAATTTAATGATATAAATTATTATCCTAGTTCTGGAAGAGAACTAGGCGGCAAGATACACATGAATGATGCTAAGAAATGCTATTTTAAGCTTACATAAATCAAATACCCCAAAAGAAGTAGCAATAAATTTCAAGTCGTGAATAAAAATACAGCTAGCCACAGGTGCTTTGCTGGTTCAAATGCCTTTTAAGTGTGGCATGAAAGATGTCATCTTCAAATTCTACCACTCTTCACTGATTTATACCAGATCTTTTTTTGCACATTTATATTACTTCTTTTCTCTCTGGGGAATCTGAGTTGGTAGCCATTCTTCTGTAATTTGTCATGGAACTATAAGTAAGAACAATGTACTTTTCACCACAAGAATCTTATCAAATTCCTTTATCTAAAATTAAACTAATTTTCTAAGCTTTTAAATCTAAAAGTTCCATTCTCAAAGTCAGTTTCACATTGATTGACTATATCATGAAGACACTCATTAACAATGGACCCCCTGTACTTGCTTCTGCATATATGCAGAACTTTGTTTCATTTTAAACAAAATAAACATGATTTTTTTCTTATTTCAATCAGAACCTAATTCTTTAAAGACCATGAATTAGTGGGAAAATACTCAGTTTATCTGATCTGTTAGTCCTAAATGAAGTAATAATCCTTGGACTATGAAAGGGATTGAGAAATCAATCAAACAGTAGAATACATATTGATAGTAATAAAAGGAAGTTTTTAAATCGTAGGGCAGGTGTTATTTATATGCAAACTATAAAGATTCAAATAAAAATGTTATCAATAAAATGGTATTGGGATTATTCAATCTTTCTCTTGAAAGGAGTTTGGAACACAAGTTTCTTAGGACTGAAATATGTGTAAAAATGTGAATATTTATCTGAGTGTTTCTCTAAATTGGACCATGATAATTTTTGAGAATAATTAAATTTAATACAAAGATCTATGCCTTTAAAATTCAATTTATGATACAAAAGTTTTATTATCTTCTTTTTACTGAAAGAGTCTTATCAAATCATTCAATATGCCTCCATGTGGGAAATCCATTCCTTAACTTTTATTCTGTTTGTTTTGTTTTCACCTCCACTGAGTTGTGCTCAAATATTAAAAATGAATTCAGACCCTCACTTAACACAAATAAAAATGGATTTTAAAAATAAAAAATCAAATAAATATGAATTTTAAAACTTGGTATCAGACCTGAATCCCTAAATTTTATTAAAAAAATCATAGGTAAAACACTTCATAACACTGAAGCAAAAGGTAGGCTCAATGACTCAACTCCAAAAAGTAAGCAAATACAATCAAAGATAAACAAATGTGGGAATACATTAACTAAGAAGATTCTACGCTGCAAAGGAAATGAGAAAAAGAATTAAATGACACCCCAGAGACTCGGAGAAAGTATTTTCTCACCACTCATCTGATAAAGGGTTTATATGCAAGATAAATAAAGCATCGGTAGAACTTTATGAAGACAGTTAACCCCATCAAAAAATGCGCTAAAAAATGAAGAGGAAGTTCCTCAAATAATTTATACAGATTACCAAGTAGTATATGAAAAAAAAGTTTTACAAATGTTATCTCAGGGAAGTGTAAATCACAAAAACAATGAGATAGCACCTCACATGCATGAGATCAGCATGCATTACAAAGAACAAACACAAGGAGTGTTGGTAAAGATGTGAAGGAAAAGGTGGGTCTTTGTACTGGTCCTGCCTTTCTGGAAAACTACATGAACACTTCTCAGAAAGCTAGGAGTTGAGTTCCCATATGTTCCCAGCAATTCCATGTCTTGGCATCTACTTTAAGAAACCAAAAACTCTAGTCAGAAAAAGATGTTTTCATTCCTATATTCATTGCAGCACTACTCACAATAGCCAAAATCTGGAAATATTTATAGTATCTCAGGACAGCTGAGTGGGTAAAGAAATTATGGCGCACATTCACAATAGAATACTACTTGGCTTTAAGAAAAAATAAAATCATGCAATTTGCTGCAACATGGATAGATATGAAGATTATCATATGGAGTAAAGTTAGAAGAGGGTCAGACACAGAATGATCTCTCCCACATATGGGATATAAAATGACATAAAGAGAACTACAGGGGCTGAAGAAATAGCACAGTGGGTAGGGCATTTTGCCTTGCATGCACCGACCTGGGTTCGATTCCCAGCATCCCATGTGCTTCCCTAGCACTGCCAGGAGTAACTCCTGAGTGCAGAGCCAGGAGTAACCCCTGTGCATCGCCAGGTGTGACCCAAAAAGCAATAAATAAATAAATAAATAAAGCTTTAAAAAAAGAGAGAGAACTACAAATAACCAATGGAAAGAGACACTGAGAACTGGTTTTTGGTAGGAAACCTACTAACGGGGAGATTTGAAGGGGGACTCTCTTGAGAGATACTCAGACAAAGGTGAAGCAAAGTGACTTCTCAGTGATAGGAAATAGTAAGGGATTGAAACCCCATCATTATTATTATTGCAAATCACTCTGACTAAAGGAAATTTCTTTTGACTTAATAAAAGGTGAAAAAAAGCCTTCCATTCATGGAGCAAAATTCCTGGTACTAATCTCAGCCATTCCTGGCCAGACACAGGCTCTAGGTGAAAAGGAAGCTCAGATAGAGAAGACAGCACCAAATGAAGGGTGTTGTGAGGGCCCTCCCAGGGTGGGAAAAGCATGCTAAAAGTAGTCGATAGACCAAACATGATTGCCACTCAAAGCCTCTCTTGCAAAACACAGTACCCAAAAGAAGAGAGAGAGAACAAGGGGGAATACCCTGCCACAGAGGCAGGATGGGACGGGGGGGGGGGTTGAGGGTTGGGGGGGGAATGCTGGGACCCGTGGGGATGGATGACGGGCACTGGTGGAGGGATGGGCACTTGATCATTGTATAACTGAAACCCAAGCACAAAATTTGTAAGCCTATAACTGTACCTCATGGTTTTTCACTAATAAAAAAAGAAAAAAAAATCACTGACAAAAAAAAAAAGGTGAAAAAAAGCAAAGAAACTCCAGAGACTAAACTACTTGGTTTCATATCCTGACTTTACCACTTAGTAAGCAATGTAATATTGATGAAAGGTGTTTTCACACATAAAATATAAAATTATAATAACTATGTTATAGGAATGTTGCATCATAAATGAAATAATTATAGAAAGTATTCATGTTTATATAAATATATAAAATTATAGGTATCAATATGTTGTCTTTCATTATTCTTATTACATTTATTATTGTCATTATTTAAGCAACTTATACATGATTTATGCCATTCAATGTTTCCTTTGTAATACAGTAAAGCTTTTCTTCTACATGTATCCAGCTTCAGGATAAAATTGCCTGTCATGATGAAGAGCAGGCTATGATTGAGCAACTATAATAGTTTTATCAACTCTAGTTATAGATCTGGTAACAAAATTATTCCTAGGAATTATCTCCCATTCCTCCAGAATGTTAGTTTTTATGAACTGTGATACAAAAGAATTTGTTTACATGGATGTCTAATTCATTTGACATCCCAATATTACCTACTACAGTCTCTGGTATGTGTATGTTCTCAACATGTAAGTACTGCCTGCAGTTAAAAATGACAGAATAAATTTCAAAAGTCATGATACTGAACATATATTTTAAAAATCTACAGCACTATTAGATTTCTATATGTCTTTCAGTGCAGTAAACTATTTGCATTTCCAAATTGCCAACATTTTAAATTAATTAATTGTTCCCTTCAACTAATACATATTAAGCATAGATTGCATATTAGGCATTACTTCCTTGGGAATGCAAAGTTAGAGACAAATTCATTGTCTAGACTATAGCACTGCTACCCAAAATATTAATAGCAATGCCTTAAAATGTGTTTAGTATGTATATTCTAGTTTTTACCTAAATCTGATTCAGAATTCCTGAATCAGAGCCTGCCTTTATAAGTTTCCTTGAGGATCATGAACAAAAGAGAATTGGCATTGCATAAGAATTAGTTGTTGGGTCTATTAAAAAAAAAAGTCGCGAATAAATTGGAGTCAGTAATACTGTGCATCTAAACCAAAGAAACAATCCTGATAATTTAATGATTATTTTTGTCATATAAATAAATATTTATAAAATTTATATGAAACAGAATAAAATGATATAGTACTTGTAGCGCCTAACCATAACCTTCATGAGAAAAGACACAAAAGTCAAGGCTTACCAGATTGCTTGTTTGGGGTCCTTTACGTTGATAAATTTTAAGAAGATTTTATGAAGACATTTTGTTTGGTCTTTCAAAAAATGAATTTATTAGTTTTATTACTTTAGTCTTTGGGCCACACCAGGAAGTGTTTGGGGCTTACTTCTGACCTCTGACACTGGTGACAATACATGTGGTGCCAGGAATCACTTTTTCTGGCCTTGACTTGATGAATTTTAATGGTGATCATTTCTAGATCAAAGGGAGAAAAGTATGTTTTCTTAATCTTTAAACAAAAAATGTTAAATCATAGTTGAAGTCCATTAAGAGGCAGACATTTCTATCATCTGAAAGAATACTGTGCAATCAGGGAGTTACATACAAAAGGACAAGATTCTCAACTCAAGTGAGCCATAGTAAAGTAAAGTAAAGGCCCTCCCGTTGATCGTCGATTTGCTCGAGCGGGCCCAGTAATGTCTCCATTGGAGACTTTGTTGTTACTGTGTCTGGCATATCGAATACTCTTGGTAGCTTGCCGGGCTCTCCGAGAGGGGCGGAGGAATCAAACTAGGGTCGGCCATGTTGGCTGCGTGCAAGGCAGACACCCTACCCGCTGTGCTATCGCTGAGGACCAAAACAAGTGTCCAGAAATATAGATTGAAGAACAGAACTGACACACATTTTTTGCTGAATTAGACAAGATACTAAGAAATACTACACCAGAAGCCAGAGTTAAAGAGAATTACAGATGGGAATAAATCACTTCACTTAACTTCCCGTTAGTCATCGATTTGCTCGAGCAGGCACCAGTAACGTCTCCATTTGTCCCTGTCACATGCTAGTGTAGCCCAATGGCATCTGTTTGCTCTGGGATCATGAAGAGCCTCAAACCGATCGTTCATGATTTTCACGAAGAAGTCTGACCATCTGGTAGGTGGGCGGCCACGTGGTCTTTTGACATCCCGTGGAATCCAGTCAGTAATTGCTCTAGTCCAGCAGTCGTCTTTAAATCTCATTACGTGACCAGCCCATCTGATTTTTGACACCTTGGCATATGAGACAGCATCCCTGATTCTTGATCGTCGACGGATGTCGGAACTCCGGATTTTTTCTCTCATTTGAGTGAAATGTGATATTCCAAGCATAGCTCTTTCTATTCTTCTTTGGGAGACCTGAGTAGCATTCTCATCCTGTTTGCGTAGGGCTCAGGTCTCTGAGGCATATGTTAATGCAGGAAGAACAGTGGAATCAAAGAGATGTGCCCGGAGCCGGAGGTTCTTCGTCCTCTTATGGGAGTAAATATCAGTGGGAAAACTGATAAAAAAAATGTGCCCATGGATCAGAAACAGAGTATGCCAAAGCAACACGGAACATCAAAGTCACATGTTCTTAATAAGCTAAACAGAAAATTCTACTACAGGGATAGAAGAGGATATTCCAGCTGGTTCTTAGGAATATGCATTTGTTTCTGGTATAACCAAGGACTAGAAAAGTCACTTTATTAATAAAAGCTGTGTTGCATGTATTATAATTAAATCATATTATAAGATCAAATGAAGGAAAGTGTTATCTCTGACTCCTTTCTCCTATTTCTTTTTTAAGGTTTAATTCTTTTTTTTCCTTATAAACTCAAGAACAAGTTTGTGAAGGTCCTAGGTGTGTGCAAGTATCATGGTCACGGTCCTCCTGTTGTTCATCGACTTGCTCTAGTGGGCCCAGTAATGTCTCCATTGTGAGACTTCTTGTGTTACTGTGTTTGTCATATTGAAATGTCACGGGTAGATTGCCAGGCTTTGCCATGCGGGTGAGATACTCTCGTTAGCTTGCTGGGCTCTCCGAGAGGGGTGGAGGAATTGAACCTGGCGCAGCCGGGCTGACTGTGCGCAAGGCAAACACCCTACTGCTGTGCTATCATGATAGGGCCCAACGTCTATTGATTATTATTTGTATTTTTAAAATTTATGATATGAATTTTTCCAAAGTATGTTTTTTTGTGTCACTTCCTGGATTAGGGGTCATGAAATATAATTACCAATAAATTAGAGAAAACAGAAAACACTAGTTGGTCTTGAAAAATATATGTCCAAGAAATGCATACAAAAATGCAGGCACTTCATACTTCTTAAGACTGCCTTGAGTGCCAGTCCACGTAATCGCCGCCCCTCACAACAGGTACTGCTGGCACACACTCCCCACCCCAACTCAACTTGGGACCCAGAAACCCAGCCACCACTGCCGGCTCCCTAGCAGGGGCCCCTCCAGCAGATCCAGCCACTTCTGCAGGGAGTGCCAGTCCATGTAATCCACCAACCCCCCCACCAGGTCTGTGGACTAGCATCTGGACTGGCTGGGGGCATGGTCATTACTGTAGGGCCATGGTCTCCATTGGAAGTGGGCATGGCCTCCCCAAAAGTGGGCGTGGCCTTCTCCGGAGCTGTGGCCGCAGTTATATTTCCTACCCCCAGCACTCTGGACCCTTACCCCAGCCCTTACCATCTAATTCTGTGGGAAAAAATTCAGGCCACCTACACTACAATACAATAATAATCCACTGGCCTACCACAAGTCTAACAAAAGACCAATACGCTATAAAAGCTGTATAAACCCAATACTAAAAGAACACCTCCTACAAAACTTCACTAGATGTCCGTCATAAGCCAGAGGAAAAAAATGCCAGAAAGGATGCTCAGACCCTAGAAAGACAGAAGGGTGTCCACCAGCAACCGGCCTTATCCAGAATCCTTTCCCACAATAAGAGTGAACAGTGCTAGTGAATTCCAGGGTTTTATCACTAGACCAACAAAACAACATGAAGAAACAACCCAAATCTCCACTACAAGGTGAAGATGAAGAAAAGGTTCCCAAACCCTCAACCGGGGTCGCATACAAATAAGCTCTCTTTGATAAAGAACTCCAAGATGAAATGCAGAGAATGTTCAAGGACCTACTCAAAGAATCAATGGAAGAGATATCCAGAAAACTAAAAGAAGAAGTGAAAGAAACAATAGAAAAGTTAGTCGAGAAAATACAGCAAGAAATGAGAGCAGAAACAAAAAAGCTACAGAAAGAAGTGTCACAGATAAAGGACTCTGTAGATGTAATTAAAAACTCAGTAAGTGCCCTTAGCAATAGAATAAGTATAGTTGAAGAAAGGATCAGTGAGCTTGAAGATGAACAACAGAAATTCCATAGGGAAAAACAAGCAATGGAAAAAGATCTCAAAATGGCTCTTAGGAGAATCAGAGACTGAGGGGATGATGCCAAGAGGAACAACATTAGAATTATTGGAGTAGAGAAGGGCAAGGAGGCAATCCCAATGAAAAAGCCACAGTCAAATAAATCATTGCTGAAAAGTTCCCAGAGTTAAAGAATGCAGACATCCAGATTCAAGGAGTCGGAAGGGTGCCAGCAAAAAGAGACTCCAGAAAAAACACTCCAAGGCATATCATAGTCAGAACGATGGATGCTGTGGACAGAGACACAATACTACAAGCAGCAAGGTCAAAGAAGGAAATCATGTTCAAAGGAGCACCCCTTAGATTTACAGCAGACCTATCAGAGGAAACCCTCCAAGACAGAAGGCAATGGTGGGATATAGTAAAAAAAAACTCAATGAAATGAATGCCTCACGAAGAATACTTTATCCAGCTAAACTCTCACTAAAACTCGATGAAACTGTACATCATTTTGTAGATAAACAGCAGCTCAGGAACTTCATAGATGCAAAATCAAAACTAAAAGAAGGGTTAAAGGGGCTCCTTTAGGATAAGAAGGAAAACACTTTAGAAACACAACCAACCCCTACAGAAACATGGCACAAAATTCCATGACAATAATCTCCCTCAATGTCACCGGCCTGAATGCACCAATCAAGACACACAGAGTGGCAAAATGGATCCAGAAACAGAAACCAACATTCTGCTACCTACAAGAACCTCATATGAACAATCAGAGCAAAAACAGATTCAAAGTAAAAGGATGGAAAACAATCCTGCAAGCAAACAACTCCCTCAAAAAAGTTGGTGTGGCCATACTAGTATCCAACAAAATTAATTTCATGTTGAAAAAGATTAGAAGGGACAGCGAAGGGCACTTTCTCTTCATCAAGGATACATACAGCAGGAAGAAATCACACTCTTAAATATATACGCACCTAACGAGGGAACAGCTAAATACTTGAAACAACTGCTAACAGATTTTAAGGAGGCCATTGCTAGCAACACAATAGTAGCTGGAGACTTCAACATTGCCCTATCACCTCTGGATAGATCAACAAGAACAAAACTCAGCAAGGAAACATTGGCTTTGAAAGAAGAAATAGAAGAGAAAGGACTTATAGACCTGTACTGGGCTTTACAACCCAAAAAGAAAGAACACACATTCTTCTCCAGTGTGCATGGAACATTTTCCAAAATAGACCATGTGCTAGGACACAAAACATACCTCAGTAGAATCAGGAAGATAGAAATACTACCAACCCCTTTTCATTTCTGATTCGTTTATTAGGGTTTTCTCTCTCCCTTTCGTTGTGAGTTTTGCTAGAGACTTATCAATCTTGATAATTTTCTCGAAGAAACAGCTCTTGGTTTCGTTTATCTTTCGAATTGTTTTTGGGTTTCCATCTTGTTAATCTCTGCTATGAGTTTTATTATTTCCTTTCTCCTGTTTGGGTTGTGCTCCTTTTTTTGGTCCTTCTCCAAGCTCTTAAGCTGTGAGGTTAGGTTATTTATATGTGCTCGCTCCTCCTTCCTGAGGAATGCTTATAGAGCTATAAACTTTCCTCTTAACACAGCTTTTGCTGTGTCCCATAAGTTTTGGTAACTCGTGTTCTCATTTTCATTCATTTCTAGGAATCTTTTGATTTCCTCTTTGATTTCCTTTCTAAGCCACTCATTGTTCAATAGCGCACTGTTTAATTTCCAGGTGTTTGATTTAGTTTTCTGTGTTTGTGTGTGATTTACTTCTAATTTCAGCGCATTATGGTCTGAGAAGATTGTTGATACAATCTCTATCTTCTTAATATTATGGAGGCATGTTTTGTGGCTCAGCATGTGGTCTATCTTGGAGAATGTTCCATGTACAGTTGAGAAGAATGTGTATTCAGCTTTTTGAGGATGAAGTGTCCTGTATATCTCTACTAAGTCCCTTTCTTCCATTGTTTCCATCAGATGAAGTATGTCCTTGCTAAGCTTGAGTCTGGTTGATCTATCAAGAGGTGACAAAGCGGTGTTGAAGTCTCCCACTAGTATTGTGTTGCTATTGACATCTTTTTCCAAATCTATGAGTAGTTGTTTTAAGTATTTTGCTGGTCTCTCATTAGGTGCATATACATTTATTATTGTAAGTTCTTCCTGTTGTACAGATCCTTTGATCAATAAGAAATGGCCTTCACTGTTGCTTATGAGCTTCTTCACTCTGAAATCGTTGTGGTCTGATATTAAGATGGCTAACCCAGCTTTTCTATGGGAGATGTTTGCCTGTAGGATTGTTTTCCAGCCTTTGAATCTGAGTCTGTGTTTGCTGTGACTATTGAGGTGTGTTTCTTGCAGGCAGCAGAATGTTGGGTTCAATTTTCTAATCCATCCTGCCACTCTATGTCTTTTAATTGGTGCGTTTAGCCCATCGACATTGAGAGAGATTATTGTTATGGGATTTTGTCCCATTGTTCTGTTGAAATTTGGTGTATTTGAGGGGCCTTCCTGCCTTAAAGTAGCCCATTTAGTTGTTCTTGTGACCATGGTTTTGAGTATATGAAGTTGCTGAGCTGTTGTTTGTCTGTGAAACTCTGTGTTGTTCCTTCTATTATGAATTAGAGTCTCGCTGGGTAAAGTATTTTTGGAGAGGCATTTATTTCATTGAGTTTTTTCACTACGTCCCACCACTGTTTTCGGGCCATGAGGGTTTCATCAGAAAAATCAGCTGTGAATTTGAAGGATGCTCCTTTGTAAGAGATTTCTTTCTTTGATCTTGCTGAATCCAATGACTCATCAAAAAGATCATTCACCATGACCAAGTAGGATTCATCCCAGGGATGCAAGGATGGTTTACCGTTCGGAAATCAATCAACATAATCCATCATATCAACAAAAGAAAAGATAAAAAGCATATGATCATATCAATAGATGCAGAGAAAGCATTTGACAAGATCCAGCACCCATTTATGATGAAAACCCTAGCCAAAATGGGTATAGAGGGAACTTTCCTCAACATAGTTAAAGCCATATACCACAAGCCTGCAGCAAGCATCATCCTCAATGGGGAAAAACTGAGAGCCTTCCTTCTAAGATCAGGGACAAGACAAGGATGCCCACTCTCTCCACTGCTGTTCAATATAGTACTAGAAGTACTTGCAATAGCGATTAGGCAAGAAAAAGATATTAAGGACATTCAGGTCCGAAAGGAAGAAATCAAGCTCTCACTATTCGCAGATGATATGATACTATACTTAGAGAACCCAGTAACCTCACCAAAAAACTCCTAGAAACAATAGACTCATATAGTAAAGTTGCAGGCTATAAAATCAATACCCAAAAGTCCATGACTTTCCTATATGCAAACAGTGAGACAGAAGAAAGCGACATGAAAAAAACAATCCCATTCACAATTGTGCCCCAGAAAATCAAGTACCTAGGAATCAGCTTAACTAAGGAAGTAAAGGACCTGTACAAATAAAACTACAAAACGCTACTTCAGGAAATAAAAGAGGACATGAGGAAATGGAAAGATATCCTCCGCTCATGGGTCGGGAGACTTAACATTGTCAAAATGGCAATATTACCAAAAACATTGTATAAATTCAATGCAATCCCTATAAGGATACCCATGACATTCTTCAAAGAAATGTAGCAAACACTCCTGAAATTTATATGGAACAATAAACCCCCACGAATAGCTGAAGCAATTCTTGGGAAAAAGAAAATGGGAGGAATCAACCTCCCGAACTTCAAACTCTACTACAAAGCAGTAATAATTAAAACAGCATGGTACTGGAACAAAGACAGAACTGCAGACCACTGGAACAGGGTTGAATACACTGACATCTCCCCTCAATCATATGATCATCTAATCTTTTATAAAGGTGCAAGAAATGTGAAGTGGAGAAAGGAAAGCCTCTTTAACAAATTGTGCTGGCATCACTGGACGGCTACATGCAAAAATGGGCTCAGAACTCTGCCTAACACCATGTACAAAAGTAAGATCAAAATGGATTAAAGACCTCAACATCAGACCAGAAACCATTGAAGACAAAGTTAGCAAAACGCTCCATGACATTGAAGCTAATGGTATCTTCAAAGATGCCACGCCACTGGCCGAGCAAGTGAAACCAGAGATAGATAAATGGGACTATCTTAAACTAAGAAGCTTCTGAACCTCCAAAGAAACAGGGACCAAAATACAAAGACAGTCTACAGAATGGGAAAGGATATTTGCCGAATACACATCTGACAAGGGGTTGATATCAAGGATATACAAAGTACTGGTTGAACTCCACAAGAAGAAAACATCTAACCCCATCAAAAAATGGGGCAATGAAATGAACAGAAACTTTCTCAAAGAAGCAATCCAAATGGCAAAAAAGCACATGAGAAAATGCACTACATCATTAATCATCAGGGAGATGCAGATCAAAACCACAATGAGATACCATCTCACACCTCAGAGACTGGCCCACATTCAAAAGAACAAAAGCAACCGATGCTGGCGCGGATGTGGTGAGAAAGGGAGCCTCCTTCACTGCTGGTGGGATTGCTGACTGGTTCAGCCCTTCTGAAAAACAGTATGGACAATTCTCAAAAACCTAGAAACTGAGCTCCCATTTGACCCAGCAATACCACTCCTGGGAATATACCCCAGAGAGGCAAAAAAGTATAGTCAAAGCGACATCTGCAGTTGTCTGTTCATTGTAGCACTGTTTATAATAGCTAGAATCTTGAAAAAACCTGAGTGCCCAAGAACAGAGGATTGGTTAAAGAAGCTTTGGTACCTCTACACAATGGAATACTATATAGCTGTCAGAAAGGATGAAGTCATGAAATTCACATACAACTGGTACTACATGGAAAGTATCATGCTAAGCGAGATGGGTCAGAAAGAGAGGTATAGACATAAAAAGATTGCATTCATCTGGGGAACATAAAGTAACAAAATAAGAGATTAACACCCAAGAATAGCCGAGATAAGTTCAAGAAGGATTACTCCATGGCTTTGCGGAGAGCTGCACACACTAGGGAGAAAAGGCAGCTCAGATAGAGAAGGGAGCACCAAATAAAGGGTGTTGGAAGGTTCCTCTCAGGATGGGAAATGTGTGATGAGAATAGACTATAGTCCGAACAAGACTGCTACTCAATGTCTCTTTTGCAAAACACAGCACTCAAAAGGAGAGAGGTAACAAAAGGGAATGCCCTGCCACAGAGGTAGGGTGGATGGGAGGAAGTGGGGTGGGAGGGATACTGGAACAGGTGGTGGTGGAGAATGGGCACTGGTGGAGGGATGGGTATTCGATCACTATATGACTGAAACCCAAGCACAAAAACTTGTAAGTCTACAACTGTACCTCATGGTATTTCACTAATAAAAATTTAAGGAACAAAAAAGACTGCCTAAAATTTTATCAGTTATTTATTCACTTATTTTTTTCTTCTTTTGAAGAAAACCCTTACATGTACATTGTTTAAGAAATATTCTTGCCATGGGAGTTCTGATATCCTTTCTAAATTTTGATTTAAAGTGCTGGCCACGAATACTTTCAAAATACAGATAGAGTCCCTTCTTAATAAACTTGCTGGAGTACCAACCTTGCTACACTGTCACCTTCATCCCTGCACATAGAAGCCTGATGGTATGACAAAAGCACATAAAATTTTTACAGACTTTTTCACAATAGAACAAATATGGAATTGTGTATCAGCACTCTATAATGGAAAAATTAACATTGCTCTCCCTAAATTTTAAGTTCTAGCTGAAACACCATAGCCAACCTATTAACTTCTGTGAAATATGTTCATTCCAATCCCTTATCTTTATTTTCCTAATCAAATTTTTGCTGTTCAAATGTTCACTGTTCTTTAAAGTCAGTGCAGACCAGAGAGGTACAATAGGTAAGTATAATAGGTGGGGCTTGTACACAATTGACCTAAGTTCACATCCTGGCACCACATATAGTCCTCCAAAGCACTGCCAGGAGTAATTTCTGTGCACAAAGCTAAGAGAAATACCTGGGAACAGCTGGTATTTCCCCAAAGAGGGAACCCTCTAAAATTTCTTTGCAAGTTCCTCTTTTTTATGAACTCTTCCATTACCCTTTTCCGAATTGAAAGGGACCGTTTCTCTCTTCCCACTAAGTCTCCTTTTACTACTAATAGATGGGTGAAAGAAATGGAATAAATTTTTGTGACTAAATTGTGCAATAAAATAATTCCACATGGTATTGGTAGAAATTCTATAGCTCTATGTGTTAAGTTACCTAGATCTACCCATCATAATCCAGTAAGCAATGCAATTATTCCTCATTTCTTCTCCACAATCTGTTCTATGACCATGCGTAGCACTAAATGGACAATCTATAAATGTTAAATGGAAAATCAATGGGTAAATTTTAAATCATGTTCAAGCATATTCTGTTACAAGTAAACATGTACTCTAAATAAACAAAAACTTATGAATAATTTGCCAAATTTGTAGAATATATTGTGTGTAGAATATATAAACATTATTTCTACATTTATATAAAGTACAAATGTAATTTATAGAATTCTATTATCATCCTTCCACACAACAGTTCGTGCAAAACAGGGTTTCTGGTTCTATCCCTTAATAGACTACAATACAGTGATGCTCAGTATTGTATTTAAGTCAGGATCCTCTGAGGAGCTTTTGAAAAATGCTTGAAGGCTCAGGTCAGACTGATTGATTAGAATCTTCAGAGCCATAAAGAGACAGGAAGAAAAAAACTTATCACAGACCTAACTTTTGTTACCGGGATCCATAGTTTGGTTCCATTTCTGTTTGGACGGTTGTGAGTAGCTCCTGGCTTTCCTTTATTTTTAATTTTTTTCTTTTTTTTATTAGTGAAACACCATGAGGTACACAAAAGGAAAGCCAGGATATCATTTCACTCCTGGCTTTCCTTTTGTGTTTGTGAGTGCACCAAACTCTTATCCTTACAGCAAGCTCCACAGGAATGAGCCTATATTGCAAAATATAAAGAAGATGTATTTGAGATTTAGTCTGATTAAATCAGCCTTGATTGGTTATCAAATCCCTTTCCCCATACTAATCCTTCAAACAGTGATAATCCTAAGTAAATTGCAATAAATGGAGACATCAGTCTCACTCAAACCCATTCAAAACCACATCAGGAAGGAAGAACGAGAAGTGGATATGTGTAGCCAATTAGGAGCTCTCACTACAGGGTGTTTTATTTATTTATTTATTTATTTATTTTTTTTTTTACAGTTGTAGATTTACAATTTTTTTTGTGCTTGGGTTTCAATTATACAATGATCAGATACCCATCCCTCCACCAGTGCCCGTTTTTCACCACCATGGATAATATCCCTCCCACCCCCATCCCCCCATCCCCCCCTGACTCTGTGGCAGGACAATCCCCTGTGTTCTCTCTCTCCGTTTGGGTGTTGTGGTCTGCAAAAGAGGCATTGAGTGGCAAACATGTTCAGTCCATAGTCTACTTTCGACATGCATCTCCCCTCCTGGGAGGATCCTCCAAACATCCTTTATTTGGTGCTCCCTTCTCTATCTGAACTGCCCTTTCCTCTAGGATACCCGGCTGGCCTCTAAGTTATGGAGTAATCCTCCTGGTGCTGATCTCAGCTATTCTTGGGTATTAATCTCATACTTTGTTACTTTATATCCCCCAGATGAATGCAATCTTTCTATGTCTATCCCTCTCTTTCTGACTCATTTCGCTTAGCATGATACTTTCCATATTGTACCACTTGTATGTAAATTTCATGACTTCATCTTTTCTAACAGCTACATAGTACTCCATTGTGTAGATGTACCAAAGTTTCTTTAACCAGTCATCTGTTCTTGGGCATTCAGGTTTCTTCCAGTTTCTGGCTATTGTAAAGAGTGCTGCAATGAACAAACAAGTGCAGATGTCACTTCGACTATACATTTTTGCTTCTCTGGGATATATTCCCAGGAGTGGTATTGCTGGGTCAAATGGGAGCTCAATTTCTAATTTTTTGAGAATCGTCCATACTGTTTTCCAGAAGGGCTGAACCAGTGGACATTCCCACCAACAGTGAAGGAGTGTCCCTTCTCTCCACATCCACGCCAGCATTGGTTGCTTTTGTTCTTTTGAATGTGGGCCAGTCTCTGAGGTGTGAGATGGTATCTCATTGTGGTTTTGATCTGCATCTCTCTGATGATTAATGATGTAGAGCATTTTCTCATGTGCTTTTTTGCCATTCGGATTTCTTCTTTGAGAAAGTTTCTGTTCATTTCATTGCCCCATTTTTGGATGGGATTGGATGTTTTCTTCTTGTGGAGTTTAACCAGTATTTTGTATATCCTGGATATCAACCCCTTGTCAGATGTGTATTCGGCGAATATCCTTTCCCATTCTGTAGACTGTCTTTGTATTTTGGTCACTGTTTCTTTGGAGGTGCAGAAGCTTCTTAGTTTAAGATAGTCCCATTTATCTATCTCTGTTTTCACTTGCTTGGTCAGTGGCGTGGCATCTTTGAAGATACCATTAGCTTCAATATCATGGAGGGTTTTGCCAACTTTATTTTCAATGTACCTTATGGTTTCTGGTCTGATGTTGAGGTCTTTATTCCATTTTGATCTTATTTTTGTACATGGTGTTAGGCAGAGTTCTGAGCCTATTTTTTTGCATGTAGCCGTCCAATGATGCCAACATAATTTATTAAATAGGCTTTCCTTACTCCACTTCACATTACTTGCACCTTTATCAAAGATTAGATGATCATATGATTGAGGGGAGATGTCAGTGTATTCAACCCTGTTCCATTGGTCTGCAGTTCTGCCTTTGTTCCAGTACCATGCTGTTTTAATTATTACTGCTTTGTAGTACAGTTTGAAGTTAGGGAGGTTGATTCCCCCCATTTTCTTTTTCCCAAGAATTGCTTTAGCTATTCGTGGGGGTTTATTGTTCCATATAAATTTCAGGAGTGTTTGCTCCATTTCTTTGAAGAATGTCATGGGTATCCTTATAGGGATTGCATTGAATTTATACAATGCTTTTGGTAGTATTGCCATTTTGACAATGTTAAGTCTCCCGACCCATGAGCAGGGGATATCTTTCCATTTCCTCATGTCCTCTTTTATTTCCTGAAGTAGCGTTTTGTAGTTTTCTTTGTACAGGTCCTTTACTTCCTTAGTTAAGCTGATTCCTAGGTACTTGATTTTCTGGGGCACAATTGTGAACGTGATTGTTTTTTTCATGTCGCTTTCTTCTCTCTCACTGTTTGCGTATAGGAAAGCCATGGACTTTTGGGTATTGATTTTATAACCTGCAACTTTACTATATGAGTCTATTGTTTCTAGGAGTTTTTTGGTGGAGGTTATTGGGTTCTCTAAGTAGAGTATCATATCATCTGCGAATAGTGAGAGCTTGATTTCTTCCTTTCCTAAGGGTGTTTTTTTTTAACTAGAAATAAAGTTCCTAGAAGGCAGAGATATCTATTGTATTGTTATTTTGTGTGGCACCCACATTCCTCATTGGGAAAGTGTGATATAGAACTGCTTAGAAAATCTAATATGAGGATCAAATCTAATTTCTTGGAGGAGTTTTTGGTTTGGTTTGGTTTGGTTTGGTTTGGTTTGGTTTGGTTTGGGGGCCACACTTGAGTATGCTTAAGGTTTATTCCAGCTTCTGCACTCAGGGAACATTTCTGATCAGATAGGGTGCTGAGGATCTAATCCTGGTTGAAGAACTACAAGGCAAGCAACCTGCTATCTATGCTATCTCTTTGGTCTCACTTCTTCACAGTAATAAAAACATAAAGCAAAATCTCACAGTGGCTTTGAAACTGTAAGTTATTTAAGTGTGTTTTATACACATACTTTGTCCTCACCCGAAACTACTAGGTACAATTACTTATTGACATTTTTAAGTAAATGAAGAAACTGAAATTTAAAGGGTTCAATGTTTCCTAAATTCCTATCTCTGTTTCATCGGGTTTAGAATCTTAGTCTTCTACTTCAGTGATCCTCTTTCTACCTTATCACATTTCAGATTAGTAAAAAAATGCATTAAAATATCTTTGACCCATTGGATGGTGTTTTTAATGTAAAACTGGATTTCATAACGGTGAAGACAACTTCTTTTCTGGAATCTGCCGTCTCCAGAACTTTGCATGACTTTAATTATTTAGCTGCCATGTGTAAATAGAATAGTCAGTATATAAAATAAAATTTGAGAAGTGATCATAATTTGAATCCACAGTCTCTGTTTTAGTCCTTCTGTCTTTTGGTAGGGCATTAAAAATAGATACAAAGAACTAAACAATGCCTTTAAGATGTCACTCAAGTAGAGGCTCATCTTTCCAAAGGATATCTGGCAGAGACAGCAAGCAAATCATGACAAAATCTGCCTGTCTTCCCTACCTGACACTTAACTCCTATAGTTGATATCTAGTTACCTCTGCTGACATCTCACCTGGCCATATACTTTGAATTTTATATTCCTATGGTGCTATGAAATGACATTTTTACTCTCTGTAGAACAGTATTTATTATTGTTTCTGTTTTGTGCTTTCCTCTCTCTAGATACCTCCAAGGTCTTGGCAACAGCAAAAGTCTTGGTCTCATGTTCCTAATACTAACCTGGCAAGCCTAAACCCTGTGTTCAATATCTGACTAGCTCTTTTGTGCCAGAATCTGGCAAAAGTTATTATTGACTGAATTTTAATTGGGAAAATGCAAATATGCCTAGTACCCATTTATTTAAGACAACAGACAACTTATGCAGAACTGCTGAGACAAAGAATAAAACCTGATCTGTATGCCTAGGTACAAAAATCATCCAGAGACATTGTCTTTATACCTCAAAAATCTCTAGTGCCAATATTTGCTCAGCAACAAAAAGGCACATATTCAGTCTCATTTATATGGAAGTTACTTTGCTCATTTCCTGCTTTGTTATTTCATTTATGATCCAGGATATTAATGAAGCAGCTGAATTGAAGCAGCAGCACTTTTTCATAGACAATGAGGCAAAGAAACACTTGAGTAGAACACATTTGTAGTGTCTCCTCTTGCAGAGGACTAACCTGATGTCTATGAGATTGCAATTATTCCTGTGTCTGTGTGTCACACACCATCAGAAGTATCACTGCATGACCTATGAAGGCTATCAGAAACCAGTGAAGGCTCTAGTGGGTAGGTATCTGCTGTTTTCTTCTACCAAACACTGTTTCCAGAAGATAATGGTTGGAGCTAATCACCTTTCTCACCTTTCTCATTATTAAGCCACCACTAGTAAGAAAGAATAAGTAAATATTTTGTGTTTTACAAATTATCTACAAAAATATTTTATTGTTGTTAAGATAACATAGCTAAAATACTGTTAATATTTATGCTTTTGGTGTACAAAGCTAATGGAATCTTCATTACCACCAAAGTGCCCAAGACCCTCCCTGCCTCACAGTTCTTTATTTAAATATTATTTTTGAATTATTGTAGTTTAGGTATTCTAGTTACATTAGTGTTAGCATTGATGGCTTTGGTATAGTTAACATACCTCAACACCATGAAATTGCCCTGAAACCTCTTTCATGCCTTATATTACTTCTAGTCCACCTTTTCACGTCTCTCTACCTCCTCCACAAACTCTTTGGTAATCTCAGTTTTGTATTCCAAGGACAAGGGTCTGTCATTGGTGCATACTGTTCATTTCCTATCCTTGTTCCTCTACATACTGCAGATGTGTGAAATCATCCATTATTTCTCCTCTCACAAAATAGCAAACCTTACATATCCTTTAAGTCACAATTTGAAAAAATGGGTAGAACATCTGATTGAATTACTGTAATGACTATAAAAGCAAGAAACATACAGAATGAATGAAGGAAGGTTTTTATTCAATGATGTAGAATGTTAATTATCACTTGCTCAACTGTAAAATCTGTTTTAAAAAAAGAATTTTACCACCAGAGAGAGTGAGCTATAATTATGGAAGTAAGGAGTCTTACTGTCAGCTGCCTCCATTTTAATTTAATAAAATGTAATGACTACCATTAACAGTTTTACTCATTCTTTAAAAGATTCAAATTAGCAACCTCCTCCATCTTAAAATTTGACTTTAAAGTTATCCAAGGGATAACTATTCTTAAAAGTACTGTTATAATAATATAATTAATAAACAAGAGGTTGAGCTTGATTCTAAGATTGAATAGGGAAGACCACCTAGATCTGATGTGGCATCAATACCCCAAAGGCAGACACCATTTCCTGAGAGATGAATGTGGTAAACTAGTAACACTGAATGATGACTCCGACCCTTAGTTGCCTTCTCTACACACTCACTATAAATTTCAAATAGTGGTACATCCCAGAGTTATACGGGAACTAATTAAAAATGTGCACATGCCAAAACACATTCTAGGAATAATACGGGACTGTGTGAGAGTTAAGATAAGAGGCTTTTGGACATATTTAAATAAGCTTATAGGTGAATCTGATGTAAACAAAAACTAAAACCCCTACTCTAGTCCTCAACTTCCTCAGAGGCCTCAAGGGGCTACACTATATAGTACCCTTCATTAAATTGATTACCTCTTGCACTCATCCCCAGTACGTGTTTTCTTAGAATGACAATGTGAAATTATTTAGAAGTGATCAACCTCCAAACGAAATTGTTCATTCTTTCAGACTCTACCAGAGGCAAACTCCTCCCTTACCTATAGCAGCACTACCAACTGACACATGTTTGCCACACCCTCAAAGACTTCAGCTTAAGATAGTACAAATGGCATTTGTTGGAGGTGCCATAGTATTTTATATAAGCCATTGAGTATATAAGTATCAGGTAAGTCGACTTAAGTGTTTGTACTTGTAGGAGGGAAATTCTATTCCTTAATTTTTGTTATCCTGAGGGGTGTGATATGTGACCAAAATTATTCATAATGCTTCAGATGATTTTCTGTTTTTAACTATGCTTTTCCCAAGATTCTCTGCCCAAAATCTATTTTCGTTGAGTAATATTATGCTGATCCATCTGTGTCTTCACCTGTGACCTTGTAAATATTCCTTTTTTTTATAAAAAGTGAATGTGTTTTTGGCAATCAGAATATTTTCTCCTCTACCTACTCATTTTTATTATTAAGTAGTCTTTAATTGATTGGTTTAAAGTTCAAGTTTTAATTTAATTGTTAGCCCTGTGCTGATAAAGTACTTTTATCTGATATCTTTGAACCATATTTAAAGCAGAAATGTTTCTTGAATAACTTCAGTAGAATGGAATATTTCCTAGATGGCATGTGGCTTTTTGAGGAGGAAGAGATTTTCAGAGGATTAAAAATATGTTGTAACAGCTGCTCTCAAGCATTTTATGGTGCACTCCAGCATTGCTGAGTCAACTTGAACAAAAACTCAGCTAGCTTTGACTCTGCCTATAAGCGAACATAGTTTTATCAGCTCTGATCAAGCTAATCATTACAGAACATCTGCCAAAATGTGTGCTTTATTTGTAATCAATTTTTTTTATCAACCGATAAATCTCCTCCATGAGACATGTTGTTACTTTGTTTTTGTACAAAAGGATCTTGTCTGTTTGCATCATATTATTTTCTGTGGTTCATGATAGTTATCTCAGTCATTGTAAGGGAATTAATTTATGTAAGGGTTACTCTTGCATAAAATTGTGGTCACAATTTTATAATGGGTCTCCCCTCTACCTCCTTCAAGCCTTTTTTTTTAATTGAAAATGTTTATGGGAATTTTAGTTTTACTTTGAGAACACACTGAATTTTCACTTTGTCATATTTTTTCACCTAAGAACTACTTTTCAGTGATGCTATGACCTTAGTGTCACCTTCATTTTTCATTATATCCTAAAATATTATAAATCCCTGTCCCTTACTTTAAGCGATTAACTTTACTATTACTTCCCAAATTAATTTTCCTCAACTGACCACTGTTTTAGCATATTTTTACACAATATTCATTGCTGTTCCTTATAAAGTGAAAGTTATCTGTTGTTGCAGTAATAACACACAGAAGTTTAAAGTAATAATAAACATTAGATCACATAATTTTGGGGGATCTGGTTTTTGAGATCCTTTTTCATAAGTTATCCTGCTTCTGAGTTTCTCAGGAGCAGTCAAGATGTCAACTGGGGCCTCATTTTACGAAGTCCTGACAGGAATCGAAGGATCTGGTTATAGATGGTTCACTCACAGGGTTAGCAGGTTGGTCTTGGTGGTGATGGAAGGCCACTCTTTTTCACTGCATGCACTCCAGGACATCTGGAGTGTGCTCGTGACTCAGTGGTTCGCTTCAACCAGAGCTATTGATGTAGAGTAGGCAATGTTAAAGCCACTTATCTTCTAATCTAGCTCAGAAGTCATATATCATCATTTCTGCAGTATTTTATTGATTACACATATTAGCCTTTCTCAAAATGAGAAGGTAGTAAACAAACACACAAATTCCAGAAATATTGAAAATAGGCATAACTCCTGAAGAGTTATTTTCATAAATCTCCACTATCCAAAAGTTATTCAGGCCCCAAATTATACTCAGAAACTAACATTGCCTTTATAAAGACTGATACCAAAAAAAAACTACTTGAGGTCTAAACATCCTATCAGACCAAAAAAAACAAAAAAATGTTTTTGCCAACATAGGGAGCCCAAGGGAAGTACAAAAAAATTATCATTATAGTTGGTGTCAGCAAGATCAGGAAGATGAAATGTTTGATATTGTGGCCTTTGTGGTCAGACTTATCCCAGAACTTTCTTAAGAAGTTTTCAGAATAAAGAAAGATACAAAGAACATCATAAGATGAAACCCTGTAAGTTACTGACTCATAGAAAAAAACAATCTTAGCAAAGATTAATACCAAGTTCTAAGGAAATCATGAAGATTACCACTAGACAAAAATACATGCCATTTGGAAGCTAATGACAAAGCACAACAGTCAAATGTACAAAGAAATAGATAAAGTTTTAGAAAAAGTGAAAGTAGATGGTAAGTTAGGATATTCAGTTTACTACACTGAGAACTAGACTTTAGTAAGTGCAAGAACATCTGCATACCTGTAACCATTGTTTTGAATGCCTTATTGTAATAGAAGATGCCTTCTCTGTTAATTTGACGCATTGAGTATGACTGCAAACCAAGCATTATGAAGAAAAGTATGCTCCTCATGGAAAGAACTATATTACAAGAACGAGAATCAGTATTGTCCCTGCTCCTAATCATTCATGGTGGAAAATACACCAGTTCCTGGTACAATAGAAGAGCAAATAAATAGGAATTATAACCGCATTCACATTTTAATTGTTAAGTGTCCAGGCTAAATATGCTTAGAAGCATCATAGAACACACCTAATTACTACCTTAAGGATAAGGATAATGTTTATTTATTTTGCCTAAATCTGTTATGATTTTCCTTAGACAGCACCACTTCTATATGGCAGGGGAAAAATTAAATATCTGACCTGGTTTATAAATTAGTGTGTTACCAAAACAATGAAAATAAAAAATCCTTTTATGTAATGATGGGCTGGAGCGATAGGACACTGGGTAGGGCATTTGCCTTGCACACGGCTGACCGGGTTTGGTTCCTTTGTCCCTCTCAGAGAGCCCGGCAAGCTACTGAAAGTATCCTGCACACATGGCAGAGCTTGGAAAGCTCCCTATGGCATATTTGATATGCCAAATACAGTAACAACAAATCTCACAATGGAGAAATTACTGGTGCCTGCTCGAGCAAATCCATGAACAATGGGAGGACAGTGCGGCGCTATGTAATGATCAGTTAGGTGGGTCACTATTCTGGCCACCTTAGTTCTATGCTTTTGTCTCTAAGACTGAGTTTGTGATGTCTGGGTTGAGGGAGGAGTGAGCTGGATGTTATAGGTGGAGGAAAGAACCGTGATCCTGGCACAGTAGCTAGATTCTGGTTTTTGGCAGGCATCCAAGTTTGGCTGGTCCAATTAGCCATATCTCTGAGTGTACTTCCTTGCTGTCACTCTACAATTGCAGCTGCCACTGCAGTCTTTTTCCTTGCCCTTGCTACCAGCTGATCTGCCTTCCTCTGAAGACTCAGATTCCTTTTGATCTGGGTGAGCCAACCAGTATCCTGAGAGAGCTGCTTGATTTTGACCCAAATTCTGAAACAGAAAGTGTTGCTTGCATCTCGCCATGGTAGGATGAATAGCAAGTTTTCTGACTCTCAACAGCGTACTTGTGACTTAAACAGAAGTGTCCCTACACCCAACAACTCTTCTTCAGAACCAGTCTTCTGCACAAAGCTGCCTTTCTTGCCTTTCACTGAATCTAAAGCAAGTTTTATAGATTACCACTCACTCTCAAGTAAAATTTTCTTCAGTCCAATTTAGTACAAAAAAGCTCTCATTTCAGTTGATTACCGAGAATTTCTTCAATGTTGAATTTTCTTCCCTCCAACAGTCTGGGCCTAAAACAGCTATTACAAAAAGAAAGATGTATAATGATTGGATTCCTGCTCTAGTTAGCCTTTATATTTTTCTTCTCCTCGTACTAAGATGCAGAAGGAAGGAAAAGGAGGGAAAGGAAAGCCTAGCAGGCCTTGATTGCTACTGATGTCTTCTGGCATTACTTTGCTGTGGCTAAAGAAGCTGCTGCAAACTCTCTGTGGGTGCTTTGACCTTCCTGAGTTTGTCACTGATCACTTAAAACACAATTCTTAAATCCCCAGTTCCTCTGTCTTCTGTACTTACTGCTTCACTTTCTCATCCTTTCCTTCACCTTTCATTATTTCTACCAGTTCTGGGCATAGGCCCTTGAATTAAACTGCCAACCTTCTCACGACAAAAGCCATATCCTCCTTGTTCACCACTGTCTCTGGCAAATAAGAAACATGCTATTAGTGGAGTATATTGCCCATGAAGAGTGAAATATTTTTGAAAATATAACATGTTTTTTTAATGTTCAAAGAATCAAAACCCATAAGTAGATACATAGTATATGTATGAAACCAAAATGTCATGAAAGAAGAAGGCAATTAGGAAAGATGATGAAAAATAATTAGCAAACATTAATCTTTTTTTTTCCCCTTTATTTTATTTTATTTTTTTTAAAGTTGTAGATTTACAATTTTTTGTGCTTTGGTTTCAATTATACAATGATCAGATACCCATCCCTCCACCAGTGCCCATTTTCCACCACCATGGATAATATCCCTCCCACCCCCATCCCCCCATCCCCCCTGTCTCTGTGGCAGGGCAATCCCCTGTGTTCTCTCTCTCCTTTTGGGTGTTGTGGTCTGCAAAAGAGGCATTGAGTGGCAAACATGTTCAGTCCATAGTCTACTTTCGACATGCATCTCCCCTCCTGGGAGGATCCTCCAAACATCCTTTATTTGGTGCTACCTTCTCTATCTGAACTGCCCTTTCCTCTAGGATACCCGGCTGGCCTCTAAGTTATGGAGTAATCCTCCTGGTGCTGATCTCAGCTATTCTTGGGTATTAATCTCATACTTTGTTACTTTATATCCCCCAGATGAATGCAATCTTTCTATGTCTATCCCTCTCTTTCTGACTCATTTCGCTTAGCATGATACTTTCCATATTGTACCACTTGTATGTAAATTTCATGACTTCATCTTTTCTAAGAGCTACATAGTACTCCATTGTGTAGATGTACCAAAGTTTCTTTAACCAGTCATCTGTTCTTGGGCATTCAGGTTTCTTCCAGTTTCTGGCTATTGTAAAGAGTGCTGCAATGAACAAACAAGTGCAGATGTCACTTCGACTATACATTTTTGCCTCTCTGGGATATATTCCCAGGAGTGGTATTGCTGGGTCAAATGGGAGCTCAATTTCTAATTTTTTGAGAATCGTCCATACTGTTTTCCAGAAGGGCTGAACCAGTGGACATTCCCACCAACAGTGAAGGAGTGTCCCTTTCTCGCCACATCCACGCCAGCATCGGTTGCTTTTGTTCTTTTGAAGCAAACATTAATCTTGTGTAATATAATCAATGTAAGTTAACTGAGTCCATGAGTGAAAGAATAATCCTAACTCGCGCTCCCTAATTTTTAAATTTTTTTTATTTATTATAGTTTAGGTAGTTGGAGCGATAGCACAGCATGAAGGGCATTTGCCTTGCATGCAGCCAACATGGCCGACCCAAGTTCGATTCCTCCGCCCCTTTCAGAGAGCCCGGCAAGCTACTGAGAGTATCTCGCCTGCACGACAAAGCCTGGCAAGCTACCAATATGACGTATTTGATATGCCAAACATAGTAACAACAAAGTCTCACAATGGAGACTATACTGGGCCTGCTCGAACAAATCGATGAACAACAGGAGAACAGTGACAGTGACAGTTTAGGTAGTTAAGTAGTGTTAAAGTTTACAGTCACTGTCACTGTCCTCCCGTTGTTCATAGATTTGCTCGAGCGGGCCCAGTAACATGGTGAGACTTGTTATTACTGTGTTTGGCATATTGAATACATCACGGGGAGCTTGCCAGACTTTGCCATGTGGGCGAGATACTCTCAGTAGCTTGCCAGCTCTCCGAGAGGGACAGAGGAATTGAACTCGGGTCAGCCTTGTTGGCCGGGTGCAAGGCAAATGGTATGTATGAAAAAAATTACTGTACTTCACCACTGAAGTGACCATGACCCTCCACCACTGTGCCTCTAATCTCCTCTTCTTTCCTTTCTCTTTCCCACCTTCCTGGGAATATTCCCTTTCAATAGTTCCATCAACGTTTCATCAAGTCAACAACTCATTCACTCTTCCACCTTATACCTGAGTTGATATGCATTCACTCTTCCAGTAGCATTTAGCAAAAAGGTAAAACAATTTTTCAAACTGTTCCTCTGGGGGGAGTCCATAATACCATTTTCTTGACTCTTTCTCATTTGATGTCTTTTTTGTTATCAACAGTATAAAGATCCGTGTATATGTTGGCTTATAATCATAATAAATCTATCATTGTCTGTTTGACCCTCTGAAAATGACCAGTTGCACAAGCAGTTTTGATAATCAGATATGAATGTGAGGGTTTTTGTTTTTTCTATTTTAGAATTGGCAAATAATTGAATTTTTTTGAAAAGTGAAATTTGTTGTATGTGAGTATATATTTTTACTCAAGGGTGCTTGAAGATATTTATTCATATGATTGTTATATATAGTTTGTATACCTATTATCCAAAGAAATATATAACTGGTTAAGATAACATAAATTCATAAGTAAATTAATAATTGTGATGCTTTTATAATTAAATTATTGATCTAATGAAAAAATATATGTATACATATGTATCATCAAAACTAAATTTGAACTAATATACTATCATTGTAAACTAACAACTTAATTTATCTTGCTTTAAAATCACAGAATCTTATTAAAGATATATAAATTACATTTTGATATGTCACTCTGCTTATTGTAAATGCATTTATTCAATCTGACAAATTCTATACATCTTAAAATTTATATTAGTTCATCTTTTATAACTTGATAAATTATATTTCTGAAAATTAGGTGATTTTATTTTTATATAAATAAACATAAAATTTATTTACTTTCATTTAATAAATAAGAAATTTCATTTATTCTTTTGCATAATGGGTAAGGTGCAAAAGAAAAATTAAAATATCGATATTCACACGTTCTTTTTTTCTATACCAACCTTCTTCAACCTGTCCTGCATATCATATCATTTCAGAAAATAGCAGTTAGAGCCAAGGTTAGACCAGTGTTTAAAGCTATTCTGCACCTGTAGACTGAGACTGATCTATAGACTGGTGGTTGGAAATCACCACTATATACTTTTCTGTCTCAGAATTGAATCTTTGAGTTCTTTACATTGATTTCTCCAAACTGACACATAAGAATAGTGAAGCTACTGTTAAGGATTAGGAAGAATTCCATTTCCTGTTCTTAACTGAGTTTCTCCCTCACTCATTCACATTTCCTTGCTTCTTCTGGTTAACAATAGTCATCATGAAAAGGAATAGAAAACTACGAAAGCCATTTCCTTTTTTTCATGGTGACTTTTGTTATTTTTTAACAATGAATTTTTTTTAAGATTTTAGGTTCGCAACAAACATGAGAGGTTGGTTAGTGATTTCCCACCAACTGTTGCTCAACATATCTCCCTTATCAGCATCATTCCCTAATTTGTTCGTATTTGGGGTTGCCCCACCTGGTGGTACTCAAGGCTTACTCCAGATTATGCACTCATGGATCACTCCTGGCAGTCTTGAGTGACCATATCAGATACTGCGGGTCAAACCTGGATTGGCGACCTGCAAGCAAGTACCCTACCTGTTGTACTATTGCTCTGATTCGATCTCTAGAATTTATGTATCTTTTTAATGAAGGATAAACTTCTGTTGCTTCAGCATAACCAAGGAAGCTCCACAGCTTACCTAATCTTGTTGGATAATAATTTGTAGGTTTGGAAAATAAAATAATGATATAATTATTTTATTTTCAATATAGTTTATATATTTATATTTATATTATATTTATTATATATAGTTTATATATATTTATATAGTTTATATATTTATATTATATTTATCAATGTAGTTCAGATATTAGAGTATTTTCACTGCCCAAAGTGCTTGATGCTCACCAAGTCATCTCTTCCACTTTACCCATGCCAATCAATATTTTTTATTAGTATAACAGTTTTTTTTGCCAAGATTGTCATATAGTTGAAATACTATAATATGTGGCTTTAATATTGATTTGTGAGGGACACACCCAGCAGTGCTCAGGGCTTACTCTTGTCTGTGAGTTCAGGGATCATTCCGGGTGGGGTTTAGGGAACATATGAGTCTCAGAGGATTGAACCCAAGTCTGCTGCATCTGAGACAAGCACTCTGCCTGCTGTACTATTTCTCTGGCCCCAGATTTCTTTTATTCTGTAATATGCATTAATTTCCTCCATGTCTCATTATGATTTGGTAGCTCATTCAGTTCTAATACTAAACATCCCATCGTTGAATGTACCACCGTTCATCTATTCATTTGCCCCTATGAAGGGCATAGCGGTTGTTTCCAAGTTTTAATAATCACAAACAAAACATCCATAAATTCCCTTGTGGGAGACAGGAGGAAAAGGAGCTAAGGGGAGGAAGGGAGTGAGGGGAAACCCTAAAAAATGTTGAGGAAAACTGATACTCTTGTGAGGGATTCGGTATTACAATGTTATATTCATAAAATCTTTATACTGACAGTATTGAAAAACTGTTAAGCATAATGACCAAAAAATTTTTAACAAAAATAAAATTTATATAAATTAGAGAACAAGCAAAAAATAGAAAATTCCAAGCTTCTCCCATTTTTTACTGATTAAAATAGATGTTAAAAGCCTTTTGTTAAATCAAGTACTTATTGCTTTCAGGAATATTTTTTTTTTTTGCCTTTTGGGTCACACCTGGCAGTGTACAGGGGTTACTCCTAGCTCATACAGTCAGGAATTACTCCTGGCGGTGCTTAGGGGACCATATGGGATGCTGAAATCAAACCCGGGTCAGCGACGTGCAAGGCAAACGCCCTACCCACTGTGCTGTTTCTCCAGCCCTCAGCACTTCTTTATTTTTGAAAAATTTTTTCTTTGTGTAACAAAAAGCCTCAGAAAAGCTACTCTAGACAAAGAAGGAAAATAACAACTAAGAGAATGTAAGGACAGCTGAGCTTCAAAATAACCTTTAAGAATAGCCTTAGAACTAACAGTATAGTCTAATGCATCAGGCACACATCTAGATGGCTGAGGTGTCTATCCCAATTCAGAAGGAATCTCTTGCTAGAATTTCATCTTCCAACTAAAGGGAAGTGGTGTGTTGTGCCCTTTTAGTATTGAGGCTATATCTATTGCTTCTTTTTTATTTTGCCTATTTCATAAACAGACTGCATTATAGTTCAAACATTAAAAATTTTCTTCGTATATATTTATGAATTTATAGAAATTTTTAATTAGTAAAAATGTGTTTTTATACATACCAAAAAAATTCTTGTGCATATTTTTGTAGACTCTTAAGTTTTTAGCTACTTTATAAGTACCTAGAAGCATGATTGCTGCATCATATGATAAAATCATTCAATAAATAACTACCAAACTCTTTTAAAATAGTTCTTTGTATATTTTTGAAACCAGTTCTTCTATCATATGTGTCTTTTGATCAGGTGGTAGTGGGACACACCTGATGGCTCTCAGGGTTTAGGGCTTACCCTGTCTATGATCAGGAATCGCAATTGGTAATGTTTGGGGGAAGCTCTTCAGAAATTAAACCAAGATTGGCCAAGTATAAGGCTAGAACCTTTCCCCTGTCCTACATATTCAGTTTTTCATTTCATCAACAACTCTGATCGAGCTCACCTACAGAAGCTAGGGCCAAATCTACTCTATTAAATATTTTATTTGAACTATTCCTAAGAGAAATATTCATTCCCCAAATGTGCCTTTTGCAAATATTTTCTCCCAGTTAGTGAATTGTTATATAATTCTCTTGTTACTGTGTATTTTTTCGAGCTGAAATTTTTCTTCTTAATGAAAGTCAGTTTATTTAGTCACAGTATTTTATATGTGTTCTTATCAACTTAAGGAAGTCCAATTATTTCTTTCATAGGTCATGTTCTTGTATCTAGAAAAGCATAATCATTCTCAATGTCATTTAGACTTTCCCTATATTATCTTATTGGAGCATTAGCATTATATTGTCCACTTTACTTTTACGTTTGTGACCCTTCTTAAAATAATTCTGGTAAAATGTCTAAGATTATTGTGCGTAGATTTTGCTTTTACATGTGGTATCCAGTTGCTTCAGCTACAGGAAAAAAGACTTCCTTTTTATTAAGAGAGGATAAACCTTGAAAGGCTTTGTTGGGGAATGGCAATAAGCATCTGTATGAATTACGTACTAATAAAACTAAGCAAAGGTCTTCGTAAAAGGTGAAAATGACAAAAATTACATTCCCACTTCAAGCATCCTTCATTCAAAAGCATCTAGATTTTTATTAAAAGAGTGAATCATGGGAACCAAGGAGATAGATAGTCCAGGAATGAGAATTTTTGTACTTCACTCTGGTTCAATCCCATGGGTTTAGCCTGGAGGCTACTGAGCAATAGCAGTGTGAGTTTGGAGGCCTGAGTTTCCCTGAGACTATAGAGTTCAAGCAACAAAGTATCCTCACACCCTTCAATTCTATCTAATGGCCCAGTTGGCCCAGATCTCCAGGAAGGACCCTCAGGCCTCTGAGCACTGCTTGGGAGGCTCCCTAGTTAATCATAGACATTTTGATATTCAATGTGCAATTTCTAACTAGGAATCTTCACCCTGGGAGTGGTCAGCTATCATTATATCATAAAAGCAACTATCCAGAGGTAGTTATTAAAAGCACTTTGACTATAGTTATCTCTGATCATGCTAGATATTTAACTAATTAGTAGACAGTCAAAAATTGGTTGTCATTAGTGAAATTGTAGTCTTTAAATAGCACAAAGAAAGTTAGGCAGTAAGCCTTACTACAGAATGTGGATTTAATAAAATATTTTTTATATACTCTCTTCATTACCTGCTTGGCATCCTTTTAGGAATAGTTCAAATTAAATATTTAAAATAATAGAATAGGTTTGACCCTAGCTTCTGTAGGTGAGCTCATTCAGAGTTGTTGATGAAATGGAAAACTCATGATAAATTCACCACCACAAAGTTACGACAATGTAAATTTGAGAGTGGTTAACATTTGGAGACAATTTTCCATGGAGTTGTTTTTGTGTTTCTGCAAATATTTGAGCAAAGTCACTCATTCTCTATATTCTGGACTACTTATTCCAGACTTTGGGAAGTATTAAAAATGGAATGAAAAGATAAATGAATTCTCTTCTTGATGAAGAGCAGGACTTTCTTTTGTAAATAATAATTGACAGTCACCAGAAGACCTAATTCAACCTGCAATCTATGTCTGTGATGACTGTGGATTAAAGGTAATACTAAGAGCTGGAGAGATAGTGCAGAATGTAAGGAACTTGGCTTGTTGCAGCCTACCAGAGTTTGATCCCCAGCACTGCATATAGGTCCTGGGCACTATCATGTATGATCCATAAACACAGTGCCACATTGATTCCTGAATACAGATAGTACGTTCACACAAATTTTAATATTTAAAAATTTAACCAACTATTCAACAAACCAAAAGTAGAAAAACATATGCATTAGAAATTATTTGGCTTGGTTAACAAAGCTTAATATTCTTTCCAGTCCCCGTCTTTCTCCCATAAAAAGGTTTTTTAATCCTTGGTTTAATGCATTTCCTATGTTGGAGCATACCTCTTTTTAGTTAGAATATAAAGTCCCTAGAATTACTGAAGGACATATGCACACCATTATTCATTGCTGCACTCAGTACAATAGGTAAAATATGGAATCAACCTACATATCCAACACCAGATGAAGGAATTGTGAAGTTGTGATATATATACATATATATACATAATAAAACACTATGTAGCTGCAAGTAACAATAAAATCATGAAATTTTTTGCAATTTGGTTGGAACTAGAAGATATTGTTTTGATTGAAGTAAGCCAGAAGAAGAAAGATGAACAGGATGATCTCACTTTTCTGTAGTATATAGAATACTGGATAAGAAAGTGGACATAGTAAAAGGGGGATGCTTAGATCACCCTTAAACCCAGTGTTTAGAAGAAAAGGACAAAGTAGAAAAGAAATCAAGGGAGGAGGGAGAAGAGAACAGGGTGTAATAGATGAACAGGCATCAGGGCTTCGGTTATACTGGTGATATAAATATATAGGCATATATCCAAAACACAGACTTAAGAACACCAAAAACATGATATCTAAGATGCAATCACTGGAACTTTGTAATGTGCCTGTCAAGTAGACAGGTAAGAATGGGGTGGGGGTTGGGGTTGTGAAATGTATATGAGATCACTGGTGGAGGGAAGATGACACTGGTGGTGGGATCATTGAAATATTATGTGCCTAAATTTCAACCATAAATCACAGTTGTACAAAGGAAGAAAAAAGAAAAACAAACAAAAGAATTACTATTAAATAGAAAATATTTAGTATAAGCTCAGTTTTTTTCTCCTGTTATACATATAAATTAAAAATGCGGTATAGCTAGTATTTTATTATGTTGCCTTGTGGAAAATGATATTTAAAGAACCAGTGCAAATTCTTCTACTCTGGCAATTGATATTGTTTTGAATAATAGCTGAATTTTGTCTCTGATCCAAGAGTTTAAATGTCTTCAGCCTATGTGCACAAAACTATTTAGAGTAACACATTTATTGGCAAGAGGAATAAAATACAGATGCCAGAAAAAAAAATCTAGCATCCTTTTTCTGGGATCTTATGGCATCTGTGTTGGGGTACCTTTCATAGAAAATGGTGCAGGAACACATTAAAGAACCGGAACTCCATGGAATTTACAAAACAGGTTTTTTAATTGTGCAAACCAATAAAGGTCTTTTTTAAAGATCCCCAGAGACCTGTTTAATAGATAAGTGTATGATGTATATGTATATACTTCATAATGTAATTATTATAATGATGAAATTGTAATTTTTAATCTTGGAATTAAATTTGTTGAGAGGCTATCATTATATGTAGGAAAGAAATTGGCTCACATGAATTTCTAACAACTTGACATTTTGCAAGTCACCTATAATGAATGTGCATTTTTAGGATAAGTGTCTGCTATGTAACAAAATAAGAACTCAAAACTAAGATTTAGTTAATTACAGTAAGATCAAGAATTGAAAGCCAAAAATTAGTACTTTCCATTACAGCTATTAGTGCATAATGAATTAAAGAGATAAAAAGCCATTAAATTAAAATTTTAATATTTATATTTGAATTAGCTACCTATAGTCTTTTAACAACCCAGTTATTTAGAGGAGTAAATTAGCCAAAAGTTATGTTGCAGGAAATTCTGACTGATCATACTTTAGGAAGTTCAGGATCACATTTTGCAGACTTTAATTAAAATAGAAATGGTTTCCCCCAAACAGACATAAAGCTGGGTGGGAGCACAATGAGAGTAAAGCAATAGGGTGCTTTCCTTGTCTGCAGCTGACCCTGGTTCAATCACCAGCACCACATATGGTTCTTAAGTCCTGCCAAGAGTAATCCCTGAGCAGAGAACCACGAATAAGCCCTGGACACTGCTGGTGTGGCCCCCAAAACAAAAACAACTAAAGTCATTTTTGCTTAATAACAAAATAAATGTATAAAATGAAAATGGTTAAAAGAGAAGCATGATTCATATATTATGGAGCAAAAAATAAATGTAAACTTGCATTCACATTTGCCAAAAAATAAAAGCACTAATAACAAAGTTAGAAGAGAACGGTATTTTTAAATTTTATATATAAATATACATGTCACAGTCACAGTCCTCCCATTTTTCATCAATTTGCTCGAGCAGGCCCAGTAATGTCTCCATCATGAGACTTGTTGTTACTGTGTTTGGCATATCGAATACGTCACGGGTAGCTTGCCAGGCTCTGCCGTGGGGGCGAGATACTCTCAGTAGCTTGCCGGGCTCTCCGAGAGGGGTGGAGGAATCGAACTTGGGTCGGCCATGTTGGCCGCTTGTAAGGCAAGCACGCTACCGCTGTGCTATCGCTCCAGCCCATATAAATATATAATATAAACATATATATATATATATATATATATATATATATGTTTAGGCTCTTTCTATTGTTGTTTGGTTGTTTCGGTTTGGGTTTGGTGAACACGCCCTAAGTGATCAGGGATCTCTCCTGGAAGTGTTTATATGGCCTACATACATTGTCAGAGACTGAATCAGGGTCAGCTATATGGAAGGCAAGCATCATAACTCGTATGCCACCTCTTCAGCCAGCCACTATTTACCTATTTAAAGAAAACTGACTATAGAAAAATTCACAACAAAGATAAGAAAAAATCACATTAAAAAGATTAATTTTTCTTGCCTGGCTATCACCTTTCCTACTGTCTACATTCCATATTTTTCAATCTAGATGCATATTTTCAGTTATGAAACACTATTAGTTTTTCTTGCTAACTATAAGTTAGCAGCTGAAGTAATGTTGTATGCAATCAGAATATTAACTTATTCTCCATTTACTTGCCAAATTGTAAACACAGTTTTAAAATTATGAGTGCATAGAATCATTCCAGAACCAGGGTCATTTCCCCTGGTCTGTGAAGCCAGTTACCACCACAGCCATTCAGCTGAGGACATGGACTCAAGAGAGATCCATCGAGGGAATATGATCATTACTAGCAATTATCTTTCCCCCTTTCCCTCACTCTTCTTTTTTTTTCTGTGTTTGGTTTGTTTCCTTTCCCTTTACTATCATGCAAGAGTCATGATTATGTACACATACGTATTGTTTATCCTACAGATGACATTTGGGATTTTTTACACCATCTACAAACTTGAAAATATTGCCTAACATCATGCAGATTGCATATCTGAATAATTGGCAAAAGTCTTATTTCTAATTAAAAATGTGTTGGAGTACTACCGATACATTCACTGCTCAAGAAAGAGTCTCTGAAATGGACTCTATGCTCTACAAAAGCAGCAAAACAAATCACATGGAGGACCCCACCAAACGAAGGAAGGAAGGCCTTTCCACTGTGACCCAAATAGGTAAAAGATATCTAAATGGAATTTTTGTGGATAAATTTATTCCACTACTTCCCAATGTCTAACCTAGTGCAAATGAACTCAAAGTTTCACCACTTTGTCAGTGCTCTGTAATTCGTGTTGTCTTTTCATGTGTTTCCCATAAATGCTCCAGCAGAGCAGATTTCCTGTTGGGCACTCAAGTAACAAAGACAAGCATTAGGTGTTTCTCCAAACATTCTGAATATTAGTTCTGGATGCCTTTTCCAGAGGAATTTGTATTGTGAAGAAGAGAATTTTTTTTTAAAGTATAGAATCTTGTAAACTATTCCCAGGCACACAGACCCTGAACTCTAGGGAGATGTGGTCTGGAAGATTGAGAAAGCATGATATTACTTCCTCTACATTTCTTTACTTTTTTTTTCCAGATGGAACTACTTAAATGAAGTCATAGCCTGATGTGCATGAACAGAGGCCAGGAGAATGAAAAATAAATAGCACTGTTCTCACATGTGTATGTCTTGGTATATAGTATCTCTCTTGCACTACAGACTATATATATATATATATATATATATATATATATATATAAATTATATAGTGACTTTCAAAGTACCTTTGTACACAAACATATATGCACTTCTCAGATACCGTAAAAAATAGGATATATTAATTATTTTATCTATTTTAGGGTGAGAGATAAAAACATAATTTGCTAAAAATCAGTTATTGATAGTCAGTATTAGAATATAGAATTTAAAATTTCACCCCCAGATTGACAGATTGCTTTCTGTATATGAATAGTCTTTAGAAGGACTTCTTGAATACAGATTAACAGGACATATGTCAATGATAAATACTAGTATCTTCAAAAAAAAGTATAGTATGCTTGAGTTAATAGTAAACATTTACTTCTTAGGAGGAGAAAGACTGAGAATTCTACCCAGGGACAGGCAATGCCTAATGAACAGCATGAAGTTTTTGACACACTCAATTTTGCCACTGTAATATGCTTTGCTAAATTGTATGTAAGAGAAGATAAAAAGAAATCAAAATGAGGAGAGCTTCAATTTGCAGGTCAGTTACTTGGAATCCAATTTCTATTATTTAACAAGTTGTCAAATAATAAAGTCAGATTTTTTCTCATAAAGAAATGATTGCTTTGTGAAAAATATATTCTATTCATTTTTATATTACAAGAATATCTGCAATATATATGCATATATGTATCATTACATTCAAAAGAGAGTTGAACTCTGTTATAATTATGATAGTAATATTGTGAAATACTGTTTTTTCACATATTAAAACATTAAGAATTAAATGGTATTTATAAATTTTTGTACTAGGTTGCATAATTGCCACTAAAAGACATCAAATTCTCATTCTTGAAACTTGTAAATATTTTATTTTGTAAAGGGGTCTTTGCAAATGAAGTTAAGGATAACAAGATGAGAGGATTATGCTGGATAGTACAGATGGACACCAGATGTTGTTATAAAAGAAAATCAATGAGAGATTAGACACACAGAGAAAAGTTCATATAAAATTGAGGCAGAGATTACAGTGATATAATCACTATCAAGAACTGACAACATGTACTCAGTGCTGAAGAGAGGCATAAAATTCATCTTCAGCATTTTCAGATGGAATCAAACATGACAACATAGTGATATTAAGTTTCTGACCCCTAAAACTTTGAGAGAAGAAACTTGCTGTTGTAAGTCAACAGGTCTGTGGTAATTTGGTGTGGCAGCCCAGGGAAACTAATACAGATATCTACAACACATACCATAAATTCTTATGATTTTCATTACTCTTATAAATTAAATGTATAAAGTTTATCACTAGAACACAGTGTGATACTTACTATCTTGTATTACAAAACAAACAAATCAGAATGTGAAAATTAAAAACTGAAATGAGGAAAATTACAAGTTTCAGGCAAAAAATATAAAGATCTAGAGAAATATAATCATGAATTAAGATATTTTAGGTCTAAGAAGGGCTGAAGAGATAGCAGGGCTGGAGCCATAGTACAGTGGTAGGCCATTTGCCTTGCATGTGGCTGGCTGGCAGTGCCAAGTTCGATTCCTCCACCCCTCTCGGAGAGCCTGGCAAGGTACTGAGAGTATCTCACCTGCACAGCAAAACCTGACAAACTCCCCATGATGTATTCAATATGCTAAACACAGTAACAAGACTCACAATAGAGACTTTACTGGCCCACTCGAGCAAATTGATGAACAATAGGAGGACAGTGCTACAGTGCTACAGGTCTAATAATAAAAATAGAAATGAGTTATTTTGTAATTTTCTTCTGTCTTCCCAAGGCTGCCTTTCAAATATACTTTACTGATCCACTACTTAAGAAGGAGTTTTAATTTGCTGTAGTTGGTTTTTTTTCACAGTTGAATGACATGTTTTTATTCAATTTTTATTCTAAAAGTAAAGGATCTACATTTTGATGCTGATGAAGGTGACTTATTTTGTATATCCAAACCATAAAAGTTAACCCAATTTTTACTATTACCTAAAATACAATAAAAATCTGCATTCATATATGGATAACGTAGTCTATAAACAATGAGTGAAACATCCATCTATGACATCACAAAATTGATGATATTCTGGACTGGGGCAATATTACATCCAATAGGGCATTTGCCTTGCATCTGTCCTACCCAAGTTAGATCTGAGTTTTTCCTAATGGTCCTGCAAGAGCTAGGAGCAAGACTTGAGTATCACAAGCTGTGGCCCCAAAACACAAAAAACAACAATAACAAAAGAATTGGAGATTTTCTGGGTCTCACTAGAGAAGTAGCTATAATAAGAAGCCCGTATGTTTTCATTGATTACTTTAGATTACTCTATAAATTGTGCTTGTAGAATATTTGCCCCGAAAATGATCCCCAAAAGGTCAAATTTCTGGTGGTTATACAAAGGTATAACATTGGACTTATGGAAGGAAGGAAGGAAGGAAGGAAGGAAGGAAGGAAGGAAGGAAGGAAGGAAGGAAGGAAGGAAGGAAGGGAGGGAAAGAAGGAAGGAAGGAAGGAAGGAAGGAAGGAAGGAAGGAAGGAAGGAAGGAAGGAAGGAGAAACAAAGAAAGAGAGGAAGAAAGAAAGAAAAGGAAAGGAGAAAGAAAGAAAGAAAGAAAGAAAGAAAGAAAGAAAGAAAGAAAGAAAGAAAGAAAGAGAGAGAAACAAAGAAAGAAATAGGAAGAAAGAAAAAAGAAAGAAAGAAAGAAAGAAAGAAAGAAAGAAAGAAAGAAAGAGAGAAGCAAAGAAATAAAGAGGAAGAAAGAAAAAAGAAAGGAAGAAAGAAAGAAAGAAAGAAAGAAAGAAAGAAAGAAAGAAAGAGAAGGAAAGAAAAACTAATCTCCTATAACAATAATTTTTCTAATCAAATATCTTCTTGGAGTAGAAGCCTTGAATATATCTGAAATTGGGTAAATATTGTTATTATTATTCCTTCTTACTTTTGCTACCACTTCACGTACTGAATAAGATGCATTTGGAAAACCTGTTCAAACCGATATGCTGAAGAATATTTTACACATAACTGATAAAAAATCAAGTTCATCAACAAATCACCCATATTAATTCTCCTCTTAGTAACAGAATTCCTAATTTTTAAGAATACACAGAGCTTCTCAGAATAAATCTACACTTTCCAGTTTCTTTGATAGATAATGGCCATGTAACAAAAATTTAAATGTGCTTAAATGGTTTCTTGCGATGAGTCTCCTTTTTGCTTATAATCCAGAACAGATACATTACCATTCAACTCCCAGCCATCATATTATACCAGGAATGGAAGGAGCAGATGATGTACAGCAAAATATAGAAATGGCAAATAATTCGTGTAAATACTACTACTACTACTACTACCACTAGAACTAATCAGCCTGTGTTTCTGATATACATGTCTTATCATGCCATTGAAATCAAGTCCTTACTGAACACAAAATAAATTTATTCTTATTAGTTTTATGATAGCTATTTCTTATTTATTAATTTTAATATAGCACATATTATATATGTATATAACATACATGCACAATATATCATGCATATATACACAATATACTACACATTTTGCACATACCATTCTCAAAAGAACCATTTACATAGGTATTATTAACATCCTTGAGCTACATGTAAGAGGAAAAGTTATGAAACAAAAATAAGTCATAAAGCTAGTAATTGGTATGAGACCATTTTATCAGGACTCCACATTTCCCAGTGGAGTGTTTTTTCCACTACATTATTATTTTTTACCTTAAGAGTCAGATAATTTTCTTAATAGAATCTTAAGTATTCCTTGGCTCTCTGTGATTAACCCAAAGGTCTTTTAAGATTTTATTTCTCTTTAAAGTGTTTTGTTATATGTATATGTGCAAAAATTCACTGAAGCAGATAATATGTTGCTTTTTAAAATAAAAACAAGAACTGGAACAAAATCAAGTCTATAGGGAAAATAATATTTTGGATGAGATTTCTGGTATTTCCTGCCACAAATCATGTGGGACATGTTTTTTTTTTCTTTTTTTTTAAAATTCTTTCCACCAACTCTTTACATTCAAGACATCAGCACTTCTATTTCAGAGTAAATGGCGATAATTGCCTTGGGAGAGTGGAGAGAACAAAAACACAATTTAAAATAATAATAAAAGAAAACGTTCACAATAACGTTGTATGTCAATAACATAATTCAACACTATTATAACTATCTTATCAAAACTATAGAAGTAAAAAAAGAAAGCAAGGAAGAAAAGAAAGTGTGTGTGTGTGTGTGTGTAAGTGTATGTGTGTGTGTGTGTGTGTGTGTGTGTGTACTTGAGCGAGAGAGAGAGAAAAAAAACTTGTCTCTCAAAACCTAATGAAATTTGTCAATATGAGAACATTTTAAATAATTTTTCAACTGTTCTTCTTTTGGTACTATAATATGAGACAATTTCATCATCATTTTCATAAAAACCTTGAAATTTTTATGTAGATAATTTACTTTAAGGATCTTAAAACTTTCTGAACACAAGTAATAGTGTGGCCTTATCTAATAGAGCACAATCTTTTAGATTAACCAGAAGACACACATATGTTTAAATTTTAAATTTCATCCTCTATTCTAATTCAAATTTTCCTTTACAAATTGTCACTTTTTTTTCCAGATAGGGGTACTTTATTTACAGTACAGATCACAGACAAAACAAAAGAGGGCTATTTACAACATAGCCTTGACAAACAGCAGAAGGGATAAATAAAGTGTCCTATTTTTAAAAAAAAATTATTTATTGAATTACTGTGACAATGATTACAAAGCTTTCAGGTTTATGTTTTGGTCATACAATGATCAAATACATACCTTCACCAGTGCATATTTTCCACCACCAAGAAGCCCAATATACCCCCCATCCCACACCTCCCCATCCCACTTAACTCTCTCTCTACTTTGATTACATTCATTATTTTGACAAAAGATGCACCATTATTATTTGGAATTTTCCACCAACAATCAAACCTGCTGAAAAGGCATCATGAAATAATTCGTTTTCTATTGTTCTTTATGAAGACCATATGATATTGCATGGCCACTATTGCAGTCGCGTGATTTTTGATTTCTTATATTTTACTAATTAAATCTGGAGGGATTTCTGCCAAAAGCCACATAGTTCCGAGATTGTTTTGTGTGCCTCTCGGTCCATGGGCTGTGCCAGAATGCCGATCGTGGGAGGCAACTCGTGGTCTCACCGGGACGAGAAGGACATGCCAGTCCCCCCCCCCCCCATCCCATGAGGTCAAAGTTGCCCTATCACCGCCAGCTCATACCTGGCTGTCCAATAAGCTCTGAGGTGGTGGCCACCATACCACTGGGGTAGAAAAATGCAGAAGAGACAAACACCCTTTCCCTCCCGGGGTGGGGGGGGGGCACGGCACCCTAGTTTAAGGCATAGTCCATTCACATTTCTGCCAAAAGCTGCTGGATTCCACATTAGGTCCATGTGCCTTTGGGGCCAAGGCCATGCCAGAGAGCTGCTCGTGGGGGGTGGGGGGTAACTCATGATCTCCAAATTATCACTGCTTTTAAAGTAGAGTATTTAGTGACTAAACAGAGAGACTTGACCAACATCAATATCTGAGTAACATCAAAGAGCTCTGTATTTGGTCAGAATATAGTCAATAATTTGGGTTGTGCACAGCAAATTTGGTAACTTAAAGCAAGGGGAAAAGATAAGTGCTCTATTGGCTATTATATAAATTATTGTTTATGTCCTTAAAAAGTTATCCAAAATATTTGTGGTTTAAAAAGGTCAGCATTTATTAGCTCATAGTTATATGGTTCAGTACATTGGATAAGGTTTAATTGGGAATGTCTACCTGCCTAGGGTGAATTTTAAATGCTTTTGCTAAAATAAAATATTAATATGATAACAAAATATTTCAGCTAAGACTCATTTATAATTTTATAGTCAACTGGAGTTTGGATGGCTTATTATTGCATGAATTTTTCCTTTCCCAACAGACTAGCTTGAGTTTATTCAAGTTGTGGTCTCATGACTCTCAGAGCAGCAAAAGAGAAGACAGACCCTTATTTCTAACCACATCTCACATCTCCCCTGTGCACATTTACTTATTGATTCAATGTTTTAAATGAATCATATGGAAAAACCCAGTCAGGAATAACAACGTCCAAGTGTAAGTACATTTGGAACAAAATTATAGTGAGGAGCCTGAGAGATAGTACAGTGGGTAGGGCTTTTGTCTTGTATTCAGTTGACCTGAATTCAATTTCTGGCACCTAGGTGGTCCCCCTAGTTACTGAACAAAGGATTCACTAGGAATTTGTGCCTAAGTTTAGAACTAGGAGTAAATCATGAGCAACACTGGTTTTGTTTCAACCCCTAACACTTTTGCCCCAATACATGCATAGATACATTTACTGCAGCACTCTAACACAGATGATAAATAACATATTTTTATTTTTTATAGCAAGAACAATTAACCAAAGAATATGAGAGCTCTGGTAGTGATGGATACAAAAGAAGTATTTATTACTAAATACAAAAGGAATTTTGAGAAAGTCCCTCTATAAGTAGAAAATGAAAATCGATTTAACTTTAATCTCATTGAAAATGTCTTTAGGATTTTGATTTGAAAAAGTCAAAATAAATCAGCAACGTGAACTGACTTAAGATAAAGGGACCAGCTAATCTATTCATAGATGACATTCTAAAACTAGCCATGTCAAATCAGTGTGGTCAATAGTGTAGGATTCACTGTACTAAGAGAGCCAGCAAAATGATGGCCTTCCACCTGTTTTGCAGCTCTAAGGTGAAAAAGAACTTTTTATTTAATATTTTGTGACATAAAATTATATGAAATTCATATGTAAATATCTAGTACTGAAAATTTATTGGAACACAAGGAACACAGTTGTGCTTTTTAATTGTGATCTATCCACAAGGCTGGAAGAGTAGAACTGTGTTATGCAGAGACTACATTTCCAACAAGCCATAAATATTTATTTTCTGATCCTGGACCAGAAAAAAAGAATGTGAACATTTGTTCTAAGATACTTCTATCAAAAGTATGGTGTCACCAGGACACTTATCACAAATAATCTCAGATCTTGATCTCACTCTAGATGCACCAAATGAGAAATGGCGTTTCAAAATATGTCCGGTGATAGCTACTCTCAGGGAAGATTTATTGACTGATTATAAATTATTATAATGTTTATACATTTAAATTTCATGTTGTATTGTTTACAGTAATTATTCTGTGGAAATATAGAGGAAATATAGATAACACTTAGACTGGTATTCACCTTCGTGTGTCGTGGTCAAAATACATCAAAATTATCTGCAAATCCATGATAAAACAGAAGTGTGCTATTTCTTTCATTCACATACAGAAAACAATACTGTGGAAACTGGGCAGTCTTCCAGCACCACAATCTTGTTTTCTAATAGTGTTCTCCAGCAAAAGAATCTCAAAAGAAGCCCTTGGAAAAATGATTATGTCTAGTTTTGGCACTGACAACATATGAGACAAGACTAATATATCTTAGAATACCACAAAGTAAAGAAGCTATTTAACACGGTAGAATGAGAACATGTTGAAAAAACAGGAGATAACTGAGAGAGTTCCTGATAGCAAAGCCATAAATTTAAGCAGCAAAATCAATATATAAATATTAAATTATAACACATATATGTATATATAATAAATTTGTGTCCATACTGAGATAAACAATGAACAAACACAAGATGAAAAAAGAGCTATGTTTGCTGTGAAGCAGAGTTACGAATTAAAATGTGTTTGTATTTATCTTGGACTGGACCGATAGCACAGTGGTAGGGTGTTTGTCTTGCACGCGGCCAGCCCAGCCAAGCCGGGTTCGATTCCTGCCCCTCTCAGAGAGCCTGGCAAGCTACTGAGAGTATCTCGCTCACACGGCAAAGCCTGGCAAGCTACCAGTGACGTATTCAATATGCCAAACACAGTAACGACAACTCTCAAAATGGAGATGTTACTGGGACCACTCAAGAAAAATTGATGGACAATGGGAGGACAGTGTTTGTTTTGTTTGTTTTTGTATTTATCTCTATTTTATCTATTTATCTGTCCATCTACATACTCTTTAGTCAAAAATATGAACATAATCCCCTAATCCTTAAATATGGACATTTGTATAGTTACTTTCTTAAAAAAGTGAAGTTTTTAGTGGGCTGGAGTGATAGCACAGCGGGTGGGGTGTTTCTCTTGCATGCGAACAACCCGGGTTCAATTCTCAGAATCCTATATGGTTCCCTGAGCATCGCCCAGGAGTAATTCCTGAGTGCAGAGCCAGGAGTAACCCCTGTGCATTGCCAGGTGGGACCCAATAAGAAAAAAAAAAGTGAAGTTTATAAAGGTATAGCCATTACAAAGCTGATAGTACAGAGCAATGTTACAGTGGAGAAATATGATGAGAATTGCCAGAGCCTATTATGGAGGTTCACAGTACAGAAATGTCTTCTCTGTAGCATGTATCCAGGTTACAATATGATGAAAACAGTTAATTTCTTTTGTGAATCCATAATATACGTCTACATGGAAAAAAATCAGAAAAATCCTAAAAGGAATAAATTCTACAAAGCTCTAAATAGTACTTCTCAACATTGTTAAGTTTGTCAAAAACAAACAAACAAAAAAAGCCTGGGTAACTGTTGCATTTTAGGGAACACAGGAGTCATTATAACTAAATATAGCATAGTACAATAGATAGGCTGCTTGACAGAAAAGGGACAGTGGGCAAAAATGAAAATAAACTTTAGTTAACAATTAAGTTTATTAATTGCATCATGTCACATAAATGTAAAGTTCTGATATTAGAGGATGTATTGGGACACACAGGAAATTTGCACAATCCTCACAATTTTTCTGTAAATCTAAAACTATTATAAGTAAAAATTTTTATCAAAAAGTATTTGGAAGCTTTAGCTTTAAATGCTGGTCTCTGACTCACTATTTATTTTGTCTCTAAGAAATTCCCTAACACATTTTTATCTAGAATCACTTTTGGAACTAAAATGAATTACATGTTACCTACTGAATAATTAAATCATGCCTAAACTCACTTCCTGGTACATTATCTGGTTAGTTCACAGCATGGAAACATTTAATTTGACTGAAAGACTGACCATTTACTACTCATTGTTCTACCAAAATGGCTGATTTAACCAGAGACTGAGTCTTGCTGGGTTTCTGTTTCAAAAGCAAGTCCATGTGTTCTGAATGTAAGTTGAAGTCACAAAGTGATTCTGACACATGGAAAGGCAGAATTTTGACCTTCAGACATTCTGGAAATGTGAATGACTGTTGAGAGCTGTAGGGGAGACTCAGCAGGACTGAGGAATGTTAATGAAGTCTGGCTTTTTGTAAGCAGTTGTTGCTGTAGAATGAAACCACAGTTATTAATGATGAAATATTGAAGAGAAATATTTGTAACGTAAGCAGTTCTTACAAACATCCCTCTTACAAACCTAAGAAATAGCAACTATTGCTACAAGAGGAATTATGAAAACAATTAAGCTTTTGGAGCATCTGTGGTCTCAGGAGAAAGCAAAATTGTGAAATATAGGAGAGGTTCCCCTTGTCACATATTCTTGACCTACAATGGCATGAATAGATGGAGGCACCTCCCTAGGCAAACAAACCATATGCAAGAATTTTAAGTTAATCTATTTTATTCTTAAAGTCCCTCCGATTTATCTCATTATGAAAGGCAAATAAATAAATCCAGCACCCTTGTGAATCACTCTCACTATTCATGTGGATTAAACTATCATGGGATTGCTGCCCAGTTTATGTCTAATTGAAAGTTTCTGTGCTGAGGGAAGAGCCATATCCTTTGGCTGGAATAACTGGAATGACTCAGACTTCAGAAAATATCAGGAATATTATCTACCAAAGTGATTTTCAATACAATTCCAAATAAATACTGAAAGCAGATTGGGAAATATTTTTTAATTGATGAAAATATTTTGCAATTATTTTATTTTATGGATAGACTTGAGAGTATTAGCATCTTATTAACACTGAATTTTCATCATTTAGCTTTACATTAAGTCATCATAAAATATTTTATGCCATGTAATATAAGTAAAATATTTATTTAATTTTCCAACTGTTCATTGTTAATACATAAAAATACAATGGCTTGATAAATTTTACAGTTTTTTTATTTCTATAGAAGTTCTCAATAACTTAATCTTATCTGATAAGATAAATCAGCATTAAGCTTTTTCTTTTCTTACCTTATTGTGTTGGCTAAAAATAAAAGCACAAAGTCAAATAGAAACTATGATAATAGACTTCTTTTTTTAATGCCAATTTTAGTGAAAGCTTTCAAACTGTCATTAGATAGTTTGTTGATATGTTTTAAATTCTATTAAAATACGACTGTTTCATTCTACTTTGAGCTTCTTCTGAAATTTTTATTATAAATGAAAGTAGATAGATGTTCCTTCATCTACCAAGATGATCATACGATTTTGCATCTTTCATTTAATAGACTATTAAACAGCATTTTTTTCAATCAATCTTTTAGACATAAGACTCATCTTGTGATGTTTTTAAAAAATATTTGTATGTTGGTAAATTTAATCTATTTTTAGGCTTTCTCTTCTTTGCTCAGAAATAACAGTTTGTAGTTTATTCTTCATTAATGCAAAGTTCTGTGCTGACTGAATAAATGTTACCTCAGATAAAAAGAGTTTTTAGAAAAATCATCACTGTATCACTGTCATCCCATTGTTCATTGATTTATTCAAGCGGGCACCAGTAACGTTTCCATTAGTCCCAGTCCTGAGATTTTAGCAACCTCTCCTTACTTGTGTTTCCCAAGGAATCTGCCATATTGGAGGCTCTTTCAGGGTTAGGGGAATGAGACTCATTATTGTTACTGTTTTTGGCATATTGAATATGCCACAGGTAGCTTACCAGGCTCGGCCCTGAGGGTGGGATACTCTTGGTAGCTTGCCGGGGTCTCCAAGAGACATAAATAAGATAGATAGATAGATAGATAGATAGATAGATAGATAGATAGATAGATAGATATTGATATAGATATGCCTCTAAAATTATACTTTAGTTAATATGGTTCAATAAAATTTTTAAGGCATTAATGTATAAAGTTATTGTAACCACTATCAAAGTCTTCAAGACCCTTCACCTCTCTTTCCAGGTCGTCTCTAGTCAGTCCATTCTTCCTCACTTATACCTCTTTGATAATCTGTGCTCTAAAATTAAGTCCAGGATTTTGTCAGTTTCATACTGACCATTGCTCTCTTCTGCCTCTGTATAGCAGATGAGTGAGATTATCCAGTATTTGACCATCTCCTGACTTATTTTGCTTAATAAGACAGACACACTCTAGCTCCATCCAAGTTGCAAAGATGCAAACAAATTCATAGTTACTTTTCCTATAGCTACATAGTAGTACTTTCACATTTATGTCATATATAAAGCAAGTTCTTTATTCATTCACAGTCACGGTCCTCCTGTTGTTTGTCATTTTGCTCGAGCTCAAGTCTCCATCATGAGACTTGTTGTTACTGTGTTTGGCATATCGACTACATCACGGGTATCTTGCAAGACTCTGCCGTGCAGGCGAGATACTCTTGGTAGCTTGCCGGGCTCTCCAAGATGGGCAGAGCAATCGAACTCGAGTTGGCCATGTTGGTTGCATGCAAGGCAAATGCCCTACCACTGTGCTATCCCTCCAAATATCATAGGACATTTGGATTATTTCTTCTTGATTATTGTACTTAGCCCTGCAATGAAAATTTGTGTGTGTGCATTTTTAAATTAACATTTCTTTTCTGAGAGTATCACTTGATCACTTGACTTCCCGTTGTCGATTTGCTCGAGTGGGCGCCAGTAACGTCTCCATTTGTCCCTGTCACGTGCTAGTGTAGCCCAATGGCATCTGTTCATTCTAGGAACACAAAGAGCCTCAAACCGATTGTTCATGATCTTGATGAAGAAGTCTGACCATCTGGTAGGTGGGCGGCCATATGGTCTTTTGACATCCTGTGGAATCCAGTCAGTAACAGCTCTAGTCCAGCGGTCGTCTCTAAATCTCATTACGTGACGAGCCCATCTGATTTTTGATGCCTTGGCAAATGAGACAGCGTCCCTGATTCTTGATCATTAACAGAGGTCGGAACTCCAGATTCTTTCTCTCATTTGAGTGAAACGTGATATTCCAAGCATAGCTCTTTCAATTCCTCTTTGGAAGACCTGAATAGCATTCTCATCCTGTTTGTGTAGGGCCCAGGTCTCTGAGGCATATGTTAATGCAAGAAAAACAGTGGAATCAAAGAGGTGTGCCCGGAGCCAGAGGTTCTTCATCCTTTTAGCTATTTCTTCAACGCTCTTGAAGGCATTCCAAGCCTCTCTCTTCCTCCTGCACAGCTCGGGTACCAGATCATTTGTCATGTTGACTTCTCGACCTATGTACACATAGCTGTTGCATTCAGAGACGGTCATTCCGTTGAGAGTGAATGGGACATCAGGAACAAGGCTGTTTCTCATAAACATTGTCTTCATAAGATTCAGCTGTAGTTCGACCTTTCCACACTCACGGTCGAAGTCGGCCAGCATTTGTGCCACTTGGCCAATGTTTGGTGTTATTAAAACAATGTCATCAGCAAAGCGGAGGTGGTGTAGTTGCTGACCATCTATCTTCACTCCCATTCCTTCCCATTCCAGTCATCGCATGATGTTCTCGAGGGTGGCACTGAAGAGTTTTGGTGAAATGGTATCGCCTTGCTGAACCCCTCTCTTGAAATCAATGATTATTTCTTTGTAGAATGGTGAGATCCTGGTAGGGAATCCATAATATAGCTCACAGAGGATGCTGATGTATTGAGTTTGAATGCCTTGATTGGCTAGGGCTTCAATGACCGCTTCCATCTCAACAGAATCAAAGGCCTTCTTTAAATCAATTAACATTAGACAGAGCGGCATCTTGAACTCCCGAGAAACCTCAGTGAGCTTGGTTATCAAGTGGATATGGTCGATGGTGCTGAATCCTTTGCAGAACCCATCTTGCTCGCATGGTTGTCCTTCATCTAGTGTTCTGCCGATCCTATTCAGGATGACTCGAGTGAACAACTTGTAGATGACAGACAATAGGCAGATAGGGCGATAGTTGCCAATGTCATGAATGTCTTCCTTCTTGTACAGTAGTACAGTCCTGCTGGTTTTCCATTGGGACGAACCTTGCATTCAGACAGGTAGCGTGCGAAGAGCCGAGCCAGCATATTGATGAGTACTGATGGCAGGTTCTTCAGGTGTTCAGGTCTGACCTTGTCTGGGCCGGGTGCTGTTCGTTTCTTTACTGATGAAATGGCGTGTCGGATTTCGGAAGGGAGAACATTGGGAAAGACATATCCATCCTGTGGAATTTGATATGTCGGCAGGTGGACAAGGCTATGAAAGAAGTCACGGATAATCTTCTCCATTGCCCTTCTGGAAGATGTAATAGATCCATCAGGATGTTGGAGGGCAGTCATCTGAGAGTATATACCAAGAAATAAAATCACCAATATATAAGAGTTCTATTTATATTTTATTGAGAGTTAAATTATTTTATATTTAATATATAAAATTCAATATTTTAAATTAAATATTTTATTAAGAACAAGATAATTTATTGATAACAAAAAATTTTTTTAAGAATAAAGCACTGCTTCCAGAGAGGCTTATTCAGACCACGTTCCTATCAATAGTGAATGACACTGTACCTCTACCAGAACTTGCTGTTTCTAACTTCTTGATATATGTCATTATCACTGTGAGATACCTTGTTGTTTTGATTTGCACTTCACTGAGTAAAAGGTTTTATATGCATCTGGTAATTTGTGTGCTTTATTTGATAAAATGTAAAGAGATAATTTTCTGAATATATTCTTTAAATAAAACTTTCTATAGAATTATTAATATTTTTGTTATTGTTCAAGATAGTGCCCCAAAGTAACCTGTGCACGAAGACTGAGGGAACCTGAGTGTTAAATCTGGGATTCAAGGTTATCAATGTACAACAGCTCTTAGATTGTGCTATTATAATAACATAGGCCTGAGCATGGCTAGAGAATGTCTTTGGGACATTTACTTAGAGGTGACTGGTACCTAGGTCACTGAGCATGTTCTCTAAGGCTAAATTGGAGCACAGCAGATAATTAGATCACTGTTAGTAACTGGCTATGCTCTGGGATGTTGTTGAATACTTTTTGACTTGAGGCATGTGACCTAAATATATTAGCATGATGTAGACTCGCAGGGGTCAAGTTCATTTGCTAGTCTTAACCAAGTGTTTCAATAATTAGCCACAATGGGAGGAATTTACCTTAGAAATTTGCTCTACAAATCTGTTGTAAGAGGCAACCAAGATGATGGCTATCAGTGACTCTGTCCCATATTACCATTCTGTCATTTCTTATCCTTCTTTACAGGACTAAAAAAACAGAGAATTGACATGCATGCTCTGTGAAATAACCACCCTGTTCTTAAGGTCAAAGTTCTATAGTTTAACAGTCTCTTCCCAACTTCAGCTTGTTGCTTTGTTTTGTTTTGCGACACCTAACAGTGCTCAGGGGGCTGTTTTCAATTCTTTGCTCAGCAGTAACTCCTGGAAATGCTCAGGAGATCATATGTTGTACCAGGGATTGTACCATGTAAGTCACATGCCATGATAAGTGCCTTACCTCCAACACAGTCTCTCTGTCCCCAGTTTATTGCTATGGAGCAGCATTTTTTTCCAAGGGCAGTACTTCTTAATTAGTTTATTTGCAAGTTATCCCAAGTCTTGCTTTTTGAGGCTTTAGTTACAATGTGACTAATCAAGTTTTGGGTGTTTATATTTAATTTGCTATAATCACAAGAGTATGCTGACACATGTTCTCCTTTCCTGTGCCATTTTTTACTCCAAATATTTCAGCTTACTAGTTTCTTCATTCTGTAGTACTAGTTCCATTTCCATTTACTTAACCTTTCTTGACTACAAATCATATTTTTCTTTTTTATGTGTCTTATAATTATTACTTAGGTCTTTATCATTACCAGTTACCTTGCTAAGTATCTACATTCAGGTATGTTCTCCTAAATACTACTGAATTTTGTTTGAACAAGCAGCTGGTTTGCATTCAGATCATACTGATTATTTCAAGGCTTCCTGATGAAACTTGTTAGGATGATATATGATAGCCTTTATATAAGGACTATTTCAATCCTAATTCTTAGGAATAGCCATACTATGTCTATATTGAATATTTGGTAAATTTTCTGAACTTCAGCCTGCAAAAATGTAAACATATCACAGCCGTAGACACCCTGATTGATATTCCCAGCTACTTTCTGCCATCTTTCTGAATCTTGTCATTACTCACAGAGTACCTCAACTTTACCTCCATACCTTATTAGTTTTACTTCTGTTTTGGCCAAATTTGCATAAACCTATTTTCTATGGCCAAACACGTGTTCTATCCCTAGTACTGCTCTATCTGGTCCTCTGAGCACTGCTGGAAGTGAACCATGAGCAATAGAACCAGGAAAAGGTCTTCATAACCACCAATCCCCAAATCTATAACTATATATATACATATGCATGTGTATGTATGTATATATGTACATATATACACACATATATACACTCATACACATATATATGTACATATGCATAAACGTATATATATTTCAATACATGTATACATATACATATACATTCGGAGAGCCCGGCAAGCTACCGAGAGTATTCGATATGCCAGACACAGTAACAACAAAGTCTCCAATGGAGACGTTACTGGGCCCGCTCGAGCAAATCGACGATCAACGGGAGGGCCTTTACCTTTACCTTTACCTTTATACATATACATATATTCTATTAATTTCACATGTATAAGACATCTAGAAAATAGAGAAAGCGAACATGTTATCAGTTGCCTGGAGCTGGAATGTAAATAGAAAATATCTGTAATGAGCATCATAGTCTATTTTTACAATGAAGAAAAATGTTCTAAAATTAAATTATGTGATCGTTGTAAAATTTTATAAACATGTGTGTAGTTCATTGAATTTTATAATTTAATAAATGTATCCTATTGAATAAAAATTACATTGTAATAAAGCTGTCCAAAAATAATTAACTCCTATATTTAAAAAATTAAGGAAATATTTATACCTGCATATGAGACTTACATAGAATAGTCTACTTGGAAACTCTTGGGAGTTAACACAAAAGAACCTCTAAACTTTGGGACAGTAGAGTGATCAGCCTGACAGATATGATGAAAATGTTATCTGTATTGATTTGTAGAACACATTTAAACTCTTGGTATTAGCATAGATCATTATCCTCCTTGCCAGTGCGGACTCAAATCCCACCAGTCAAGAAGTAGGGTTCCTGGCTTATGTGAAACAGAGAAAAGGGGAGGGGAGGAGAGAGGAGGGGAGGGCAGGGAAAGGGAGGGGAGAGGAGAGAGATGGTAACCTTGAGAAGGAAATGATAAGTTCCCTTTCTACTTACCTCACTTTCCCAAGGAAGTGCCTAGGAAATTCAAGGCTGATAAATCTGCTAGACCCTCTACAGGACTCTGACATTTAAATCCAACCATTCCCACTAAACAATTTTCAAGCAGGGCCTAATTCATTTGTTCTTTGTTTACAGTGCATAAATTCCCCTGCTTTTAGTTTTTAAGGTGCACCTAAATTCACAGAGATGATTCCTTCCACCTGATTTCTCCAGAAGTTATGGACTCAAGCTGGAGCAAGGAATTTCACTTTGCAGGAAAGAAAAGTCAATCCTAATCCTGACCTTAGTGGCCTGTGTTCTTTCACTCACAGAAAAAGACTTTCAGAAGAAGATAATTAGTAAAGTAAAATAAGTTTATTTGGGAAATAAATGGAGGGAGGGAGAGGCATAAATTTAGCTATGTGCTTAAGAGAGAGCATAAGCTTTTCTAGAATGGTGAAAGCCAGTATATATGCCAAATAGGGGTGTGAAGGCCGTTTCCCAGCATGGGAAATGTTCCTCAAGTATGAAAGTCCATGTATCAAGAAGGGAGATATGGGCAGAATGTGTGCAGGCAGCTGTGCTTGCCTCTTTCTCTGCTAAATTAGTTTGTACACAGTTTCCCAAACTACTCCCCACCCTAGTCTGTTGCTAGGGTGGTTGCCAAAAGGAAAAGCTTAAATCTGTAGTCTTCATTTGATAGTCTTTGGTTGACCTCTGTTCTGGTGGTATAGACTCTTTTTTTGGTTCTTAGACCTTTTCTTTCAGGGGCTCATTCTTACTGGATTCCGGAATTCTACATCTCAATGGTTTTACAGACTCTGAGAAGGCCCTTTGTGTCAATGGTCCCTATACCTCTAGGCTAGCTCAGGTTTCAGTCACTGATTTCCTACCATCCATTACCAGGTTCCCTATTTCTTCTTACCTGCAACATCACTGGCTAAACTTTCTGTGGTTGAAAGGGAAAGACTATGTATTTGTGTTTATGAGCATGAAATGGAACTTCTAGTGCCTGGACTGTGCTACACAGGGATATTAGAGATTTTTAAGATACAATTAAGAATGGAGAGCTACTAGCTCTTACAGCTATTATGAAAGTAGTCATGACATTTAGAAGACATTCATAATTTTAAATGTTCTAAATTTAGAAAATGATTTTCAGGTCTTAACTAAGAAAACCATTTTCATGATATACTTTTTTGCAACTGTTACAAACCTATGTTTCATATCACTGTCACTATCACTATCATCCTGTTGTTCATTGAGTTGCTTGAGCGGGCTCCAGTAATGTCTCCATTCATCCCTGTCACATTCTAGTGTAGCCGGATGGCATATTTGGGGCTCTTTAAGGGTCAGGGGAATGAGAAGCATCATTGTTACTGTTTTTGGCATATCAAGTACGCCCTGGGTAGCTTGCCAGGCTCTGCCATGCGGAATGTTTCATATGGCAGGAAGAAATTAGTAAATCACTTCTCAACACTTAAAAAGTCAAGTTGAGGCTTTTTGAGAAGCAGTTGAATTGTTCAACAATAAAATTATTTATTGTTGATACTATAAAATATCATAAATAATTCTACTGTCAAAACTTAAATTCTTATGTATCTAGTATAATAATATTCAAAATTTAGAGGCAGTTTACTAGAGTGGTAGGTAGCACTATTGTCTTAAACAACTCTTAGGATAAGAGAAATAAAAATGATTTTTGAGAAAATCACATAAATCAGATGTATTTGGTAAAGAAATTAAATTGTTGGAAGGCAGTTTCATAAATCTAAATGTTGCTGTTTGAAATTCAATCAAAATTTAGTTTAAACAAGGATAATTATTGCATGCTTCATAACTAAATACATTAGAATTGAAAACAGCTGTTTTTCTTGATAGGCTCATTGATATTAGATCATTCTTGAAGACACCAAATTGTGACTGAATATGTTAAGAACATGTTTTGTTTCCTATTTCGTTTCCCCACCCTATGTAACATATTGTTTCTCCTGCTGTGGTTTGCAACCTTTTTTAGAGTTGGCATAAATATGTACAGTAAATCTATTCTGATTATTCCGCACATTCCACCATGCAGCTCCCATTACAATAGTGTCTTTATTGCATACGTTACCATATTTTGAGAATATTTGTAGTAAGTGTACCTCTTACCAGCACATTGAAGTGGTAATTACCAAAGAAGGCAACTGTCTGATATTTGCAAATTCACATAGAAGCTTCAACAGAGAAGCTGGCTGCTATATAGCAGTAAGAAATGTGTGCCTGGAGATGATGCTGAAAAAATAATAATTTTAGTTCAATACATTTTAATTTCCAGGGACCCATTTCAGGGCAACCAGAACACACTCATTGAACAGAGTGTAAAATTGGAATGATAGGAGTGCTGTAAAAGCAACAGTATCTTTCTGGAGCATTCTTTTCTATACTATTTGTTGCTTTCCATGCAACAGATGGTAATTTGATATTGACAAAATTTATTTATTTACGTTTTTATCAATTTTTTGTTTTTAAAATATACCAGTATTTGGTAACTTGACTCAATTTCTTTAAACTTTTATAAAATTTCCAATTTTGTAGCATAGGTTCAAATTAGAAACAGAGATAAACATTCTTATAAGTCTTATAAGTCTTCTTAGGGAGGAGATACTGATAGGTCAGGACTGGGGAAAGTCTGCACAACCTCTTACATGACTTGAACGATGGTCTTAAAACCTTGAAGGTTAGGTTTCACTGTCACATAAAGGTCAATTAAGAGATATAGTGATTAGTTAAGAAAGTGTATGCTTAAAATACAGCTATCAATAACTCTGCAAATCATGATCACTTAAATATTTTTAAAGCTTTATATTGAAAAATTGTGTGTGTTTGTGTGTGTGTGTGTGTGTGTGTGTGTGTGTGTGTGTGTGTGTGTTTGGGGAGTATACATATGGCTGTGCCCAGTGCTTGATTTTGCCTCTGGGCTCATTCCTGGCTGTGTTCGGGGGACCACTTACACTACAACCCCTTACTATCCCTCCAGCCCTATATTTTATTTATTTATTTTAAAGCTAAGTAATTTATAATTTTATAATACTGTTGATGATAGTAATGCAGAAGCAGTGAGAGTGCATCTCTGTGTCTCTGATTCCTACGTTTCTCAATCTTTTCAAGAATCAAAATATTGAGAACTAAAGGTATTCAGACTCAAAGTTTGAAAATAGAAAAAAAATTATTGAAAACAAAAGAGAAGAGAAAGAATCCTCTGTGCAAGGCTGTAGCTTAGTATAGGACTAAGTTAATCATGATTCATTTTATCTTTTTTAATGAGAAAACTAGGCTTTTGTATTAACTTGTCAGGTGACCAGAATCTTACAGAGAATGCAAGAAACCTACAGAGTGGTCTGGATGGTTTAGATCGTTTGGGTTATTTAATTGACAATTTGTCTTAGGTATTTTTCATTAACTCCTAGTCTCCAAGCCTCAGCTCTGGGGCAGAATTTATGATCTTGGGAAATTCCTAATTTCCTTCCTCAGAAAGAGCCCATGATTTTCTAGAAATGTTTGAAGTGTGGAATGGAGACAGCTAAAATGGAGCTGCTCATGGCAGCTGTCAAGGGAAAACTGAGGCTTACTCTTTTAATAGGGTTTCATACATACACTGTCCCAACTCCACACCTTTTACCTGTGTCTATTTTCCTCCACCATTGTCTTGTCTCAGGGTCACTTTTCATACATTTCTACTCCACTCCCCCATCCTTCATCAGCTCAGTTATGTGAACCAGTTTCAGGTTCTGTTGTCTTTGACCATTTGCTATTCCCACACTATTTCTTTATATACCACTGTAGCACTGTAGTACTGGTCCTCCTGTTGTTCATCAATTTGCTCGAGCAGCCACCAATAATAAATGTCTCACAACAAATTGTGAGACCTGTTGTTACTGCTTTTGGCATATCAGATACATCACGGGTAGCGTGCCGGGCTTTGCCGTGTGGGTGGAATACTCTTGATAGTTTGCCGGGCTCTCCTAGAGGGGCAGAGGAATCGAACCTGGGTCAGTAGTGTGCAAGGCAAACACCATACCCACTGTGCTATTGCTCCAGCCCCTTTATATACTGCATAGAAGATAAATCATACTGTATCTGTGTACCTCATCTTACTGACATCACTCAGCAAGATACTCCCCAGTTTAATCCACATAGTAGTAAATAGAATGATTTTCTTTCCTCTTCTAGCTACTGAGTAGTATTCCACGATGTATATATATTGCGATGTCTTTATCCAGTCTTTTCTTCTTGGCTTCTAAGTGGTTTTCAAATTTTGAACATTGTTAATAGTGCTTCCGTTAACACCAGAATGCAAATAAATATTTTAAATAGTGTTTTTGGTCCTTTGGGGTATATGCAATAAGTAGATTTGAAATGAAATTTTGTTTCTTGGTTTTTGAGAAGTGTCCCTCACAATATTGTGAAATTTGGGAAAGGCAGTAAGTCAGAGCTGGTATACACATCTTCAGAGTTAAATCTTATGCAGTTACAAGAAACATTTCTCATAAAGAAAGGAAAAATAAGAAACTGTTGATTTTATTTTTTTTTTATCAGTGAAACACTATGAAGTACAGTTATAGACTTACAAATTTTTGTGCTTGGGTTTCAGTTATACAACAATCAAGTACCCATCCCTCCACCAACGCCCATCCTCCACCACCACGGGTTCCAGCATCTCTCCCACCCCCCCAAACCCCCCATCCCACCATGCCTCTGTGGAAGGGAATTCCCCCTTGTTCTCTCTCTCTTCTTTTGGGTCCTGTGTTTTGCAAGAGAGGCATTGAGTGGCAATCATGTTTGGTCTATAGTCTACTTTCAGCATGCTTTTCCCACCCTGGGAGGATCTTCACAACACCCTTTATTTGGTGCTCTCTTCTCTATCTGAGCTTCCTTTTCCCCTAGCATGTGTGGCTGGCCTCCAAGTCATGGAGCAAAATTCCTGGTACTAATCTCAGCCACTCTTGGGTGTTAGTCTCACATTTTGTTGCTTTATGTTCCCCAGATAAATGCAATCTTTCTGTGTCTATCCTGCTCTTTCTGACTCATTTTGCTTAACATGATACTTTCCATGTAGTACCATTTGCATGTAAATTTCATGACTTCATCTTTTCTAACAGCTACATAGTACTCCATTGTGTAAATGTACCAAAGTTTCTTTAACCAGTCATCTGTTCTCGGGCAATCAGGTTTTTTACAGATTCTGGCTATTGTAAAGAGTGCTGCAATGAACATACAAGTGCAGATGTCACTTCAACTATACTTTTTTGCCTCTCTGGGATATATTCCCAGGAGTGGTATTGCTTGGTCAAATGGGAGACCAAATTCTAATTTTTTGAGAATCGTCCATACTGTTTTCCAAAAGGATTGGACCAGTCGGCATTCCCACCAACAGTGAAGGAGGATCCCTTTCTCGCCACATTCGTGCCAGCACTGGTTGCTTTTGTTCTTGTGGATATGCACCAGTTTCTGTGGTGTGAAATAATATCTCATTGTTGTTTTGATCTGCATCTCCCTGATGATTAGTGATGTAGAGCATTTTCTCATGTGCCTTTTTGCCATTCGGATTTCTTCTTTGTGAAAGTTTCTGTTCATTTCCTCGCCCCATTTTTTAATGGGGTTGCATGTTTTTGTGGAGTTCAAGCATTACCTTGTATATCCTTGATATCAACCCCTTGTCGGATGTGTATTTGGCGAATATCCTTTCCCATTCTGTAGACTGTCTTTGTGTTTTGGTCACTGTTTCTTTCTTTTTTTTATTAAAAAAATTTTTTTAATAGTGATACATCATGAGGTACAGTTGCAGACTTACACATTTTTGTGCTTGGGTTTCAATTATATAATGATCAAATACCATTCCTCCACCAGTGCCCATTTCCCACCACCATGCATCCCAGTATCCCTCCCACCCCCCATCCCCCCCATCCCACCCTGGCTCTGTGGCAGGGCATTCCCCTCTGTTCTCTCTCTCCTTTTGGGTGTTGTGGTTTGCAAAAGAAACATTGAGTGGCAATCATGTTTGGTCTATAGTCTACTTTCAGCATGCCTCTCCCATTCTGGGAGGGCCCTCCCAACACCTTTGTTTGGTGTTCCCCTCTTTATCTGAGCTCCCTTTTCCCTAGTATGTGTGGTTGGCCTCCAAGTCATGGAGTAGAATTCCTGGTACTAATCTTGGCCATTCTTGGGTGTTAGTTTCCTATTTTGTACTTTATGTTCCCCAGATGAATGCAATCTTTCTATGTCTATCCCCCTCTTTCTGAGTCATTTCACTAAACATGATATTTTCCATGTAGTACCACTTGTATGTGAATTTCGTGACTTCACCTTTTCTAACAGCTACATAGTACTCCATTGTGTAAATGTACCAAAGTTTCCTTAACCAGTCATCTGTTCTCGGGCAATCAGGTTTTTTCCAGATTCTGACTATTTTAAAGAGTGCTGCAATAAACAGGCAATTGCAGATGTCACTTCGACTATACTTTTTTGCCTCTCTGGGATATATTCCCAGGAGTGGTATTGCTGGATCAAATGGGAGCTCAATTTCTAATTTTTTGAGAATCAACCATACTGTTTTCCAAAAGGGCTGAACCAGTCAGCATTCCCACCAACAGTGAAGGAGTGTCCCTTTCTCACCACATCCTCGCCAGCACCAGTTGCTTTTGTTCTTGTGGATATGGGCCAGTCTCTGTGGTGTGAAGTGATATCTCATTGTGGTTTTGATCTGCATCTCCCTGATGATTAATGATGTGGAACATTTTCTCATGTGCCTTTTAGCCATTCGGATTTCTTCTTTGTGAAAGTTTCTATTCATTTCATCTCCCCATTTTTTGATGGGATTGAATGTTTTCTTTTTGTGGAGTTGAACCAGTACTTTGTATATCCTTGAAATTAACCCCTTATCAGATGTGTAGTTGGCGAATATCCTTTCCCATTCTGTAGACTGTCTTTGTATTTTGGTCACTGTTTCTTTTGAGGTGCAGAAGCTTCTTAGTTTAAAATAGTCCCATTTGTCTATCTCTGTTTTCACTTGCTTGGCCAGTGGTGGGGTCACTGTTTCTTTTGAGGTGCAGAAGCTTCTTAGTTTAAGATAGTCCCATTTATCTATCTCTGTTTTCACTTGCTTGGCCAGTGGCGTGACATCTTTGAAGATACCATTAGCTTCAATATCATAGAGGGTTTTGCCAACTTTGTCTTCAATGCACTTTATGGATTCCGGTCTGATGTTGAGGTCATAAATCCATTTTGATCTTACTTTTGTGCATGGCGTTAGGCAGAGATCTGAGCCCAATTTTTTGCATGTAGCCGTCCAGTTTTGCCAGCAGAATTTATTAAAGATGCTTTCCCGGCTCCATTTCACTTTTCTTGCCCCCTTATCGAAGATTAGATGATCATATGCTTGGGAGGAGATGTCAGTATATTCAACTCTGTTCCATTGGTCAGCAGCTCTGCCTTTGTTCCAGTACCATGCTGTTTTAATTATTACTGCTTTGTAATAGAGCTTGAAGTTAGGCAGATTTATTCCTCCCATTTTCTTTTTCCCAAGAATTGCTTTAGCTATTCGTGGGGGCTTATTGAGAAACTGTTGATTTTAGAGTAGTGGGTACCACACTGAACTATAAACTCCCCTTGTAAGCTGATACCCTGAGACACTCTTCTATAGTATTCACAAACAAAAAAAGCAAGGATTAGGCTTTGAGGAAAGGGCAATATTAGTACTGCTTATTTTTGTGTCTTGGTGGAAAGGTAGAGTGAGGATCAATAATTTTTCTTTAAAGTTTGAGGAAGACAACAACTGCCCTTATCTAACTTTGTTTTTTCATTATTTTAAGTTCATGTGCCCAACATCAGAATAAAAATGAAATAATTGAGAAAATATAGAATTATTGGAGAAAGCACATGTATGACGAATAAATATCTTGAATAACATTAGGCAATATTTAATCAAATGATAAATACTTAAAAACAAAGCAGATGTAGTAGATCATGAAAGGAAAAGATCTTTAAAGTTTTATAATTCAAATGGAGAAAGGATACATTGGTAAAGATAATTCAGACAGTAAAGAATTTTTTTATCTATAAAGGAGGTTTAATACTGCTGAATCATATGATACATCTATTGGTTATTGCAGACAATAACAAAACTGCATCTGATACAGGTTTTTTAAATTTTATTTTCCTAAGTGGTGTTCAGGAGGCCTTTTATGACTCTTGACCAACCAGTTCAGTGGTTCAATGCAAGAGCCCAAAGAAGCAGTACTGAAGTCTGCTCAAGTATGGGGTATTGAAGTCTGGGGGGGTTATTATAGCCACTCTATTGGCATGCGGCCTCAGAAATGCTGGTGGGACGATGTGGTATTGAGGATGTATCAGAGCAGGCCACTTCTAGGCTTACTCCTTAAACCCTCTCCCTTACCCTCATCTCTGAGATAGTACTTTGCAATTCATAAAATGTCTATCACATGCTTATTACCTATCAATCTGACATAAAACCAATGAGAATCTAAAAATTCAGGAGACATCAAAGTTCAGATTAGCAAAAAAAAAAAAAAAGCTCAGCGATGAATAAGCAGCACAAACAATACTGAAAGCTCAATCTAATTCCATAATTCCATTAGGAGTATACTTGACATTTAACTCACTAATCCCTTAATTTGAGTAGAAGTCATGATTTTTTTTTGTTTGTTTGTTTTGTTTTTTTTTCTTTTTTTTATTAGTGAAAAACCATGAGGTACAGTTATAGGCTTACAAATTTTGTGCTTGGGTTTCAGTTATACAATGATCAAGTCCCCATACCTCCACCAGTGCCCGTCATCCATCCCCATGGGTCCCAGCATCCCCCCCACCCTCATCCCCCCCCCGTCCCATCCTGCCTCTGTGGCAGGGTATTCCCCCTTGTTCTCTCTCTCTCTTCTTTTGGGTACTGTGTTTTGCAAGAGAGGCTTTGAGTGGCAATCATGTTTGGTCTATCGACTACTTTTAGCATGCTTCTCCCACCCTGGGAGGGCCCTCACAACACCCTTCATTTGGTACTCTCTTCTCTATCTGAGCTTCCTTTTCACCTAAAGCCTGTGGCTGGCCTTCCATTCATGGAGCAAAATTCCTGGTACTAATCTCAGCCATTCCTGTGTGTCACTCTCCCTTTTTGTTGCTTTATGTTCCCCAGATGAATGCAATCTTTCTGTGTCTATCCCGCTCTTTCTGACTCATTTCGCTTAACATGATACTTTCCATGTAGTACCACTTGTATGTAAATTTCATAACTTCATCTTTTCTAACAGCTACATAGTACTCCATTGTGTAAATGTACCAAAGTTTCTTTAACCAGTCATCTGTTCTTGGGCACTCAGGTTTTTTCCAGATTCTGGCTATTGTAAAGAGTGCTGCAATGAACAAACAATTGCAGATGTCACTTCGACTATACCTTTTTGCCTCTCTGGGATATATTCCCAGGAGTGCTATAGCTGGGTCAAATGGCAGATCAAATTCTAATTTTTTGAGAGTCGTCCATACTGTTTTCCAAAAGGGTTGGACCAGCCGGCATTCCCACCAGCAGTGAAGGAGGGTCCCTTTCTCGCCACATCCGCGCCAGCACCGGTTGCTTTTGTTCTTGTGGATGTGGGCCAGTCTCTGTGGTGTGAAATGATATCTCATTGTGGTTTTGATCTGCATCTCTCTGATGTTTAGTGATGTAGAGCATTTTCTCATGTGCCTTTTTGCCATTCGAATTTCTTCTTTGCGAAAGTTTCTGTTCATTTCCTCACCCCATTTTTTGATGGGGTTGGGTGATTTCTTCTTGTGGAGTTTAACCAGTACCTTGTATATCCTTGATATCAACCCCTTGTCAGATGTGTACTTGGTGAATATCCTTTCCCATTCTGTAGGCTGTCTTTGTATTTTGGTCACTGTTTCTTTGGAGGTGCAGAAGCTTCTTAGTTTAAGATAGTCCCATTTGTCTATCTCTGTTTTCACTTGCTCGGCCAGTGGCGTGACATCTTTGAAGATACCATTAGCTTCAATATCATGGAGAGTTTTGCCGACTTTGTCTTCAATAAACATTATGGATTCTGGTCTGATGTTGAGGTCATAAATCCATTTTGATCTTACTTTTGTGCATGGTGTTAGGCAGAGATCTGAGCCCACTTTTTTGCATGTAGCCGTCCAATTTTGCCAGCACAGTTTGTTGAAGAGGCTTTCCCTGCTCCATTTCACTTTTCTTGCCCCCTTATCAAAAATTAGATGATTATATGTTTGGGAGGAAATGTCAGTATATTCAACTCTGTTCCATTGGTCTGCAGCTCTGCTTTTGTTCCAGTACCATGCTGTTTTAATTATTACTGCCTTGTAGTAGAGTTTGAAGTTAGGGAGGTTGATTCCTCCCATTTTCTTTTTCCCAAGAATTGCTTTAGCTATTCGTGGGGGCTTATTGTTCCATATAAATTTCAGGGTAGGGTGTTCGCCTTACACGCGGCCAACATGGCCGACCTGAGTTCGATTCCTCCGCCCCTCTCGGAGAGCCCGGCAAGCTACCGAGAGTATTCGATATGCCAGACACAGTAACAACAAAGTCTCCAATGGAGACGTTACTGGGCCCGCTCGAGCAAATCGACGATCAACGGGAGGGCCTTTACCTTTACCTTTATAAATTTCAGGAGTGTTTGCTCCATTTCTTTGAAGAATGTCATGGGTATCCTTATAGGGATTGCATTGAATTTGTACAGTGCTTTGGGAAGTATTGCCATTTTGATGATGTTGATTTTCCCCATCCATGAACAGGGGATATTTTTCCATTTCCTCGTGTCCTCTTTTATTTCCTGAAGTAGCGTTTTGTAGTTTTCCTTGTACAGGTCCTTTACTTCCTTAGTTAAGCTGATTCCTAGATACTTGATTTTCTGGGGCACAATTGTGAATGGGATTGTTTTCTTGATGTCACTTGCTTCTCTTTCACTATTTGCGTATAGGAATGCCATGGATTTTTGGGTATTGATTTTATAGCCTGCCACTTTACTATACAAGCCTATTGTTTCTAGGAGTTTCTTGGTAGAGGTTTTAGGGTTCTCTAAGTATAGTATCATGTCATCTGCGAATAGTGAGAGCTTAATTTCTTCTTTCCCTATCTGGATGCCCTTAATATCTTTTTCTTGCCTAATCGCTATTGCAAGTACTTCCAGTACTATATTGAACAGTAGTGGAGAGAGTGGGCATCCTTGTCTCGTCCCTGACCTTAGGGGGAAGGGTCTCAGTTTTTCCCCATTGAGGATGATGTTTGCTGTAGGTTTGTGGTAGATGGCTTTAACTATATTGAGGAAAGTCCCCTCTATCCCCATTTTGGCAAGGGTTTTCATCATGAATGGGTGCTGGATCTTGTCAAAAGCTTTCTCTGCGTCTATTGATATGATCATATGATTTTTATCTTTTCTTTTGTTGATGTGGTGGATTATGTTGATTGATTTCCGAATGTTGAACCATCCTTGCATCCCTGGGATGAATCCCACTTGGTCATGATGTATGATCTTTTTGATGAGTTGTTGTATTCTATTAGCTAGTATTTTGTTGAGAATCTTCGCATCCGTGTTCATCAGGGATATTGGCCTGTAGTTTTCTTTTCTTGTGGTGTCTTTGTTTCCTTTTGGTATCAGAGAGATATGGGCTTCATAGAAGCTGTTTGGGAGAGTTTCTGTTTTTTCAATTTCCTGGAAAAGCTTGAGAAGAATTGGCAATAGGTCCTCTTTAAATGTTTGGAAAAATTCGCTAGTAAATCCGTCTGGGCCTGGGCTTTTGTTTTTGGGAAGACTTTTGATTACAGTTTCAATTTCCTTGATGTGAATGGGTCTATTCAGGTACTCTATATCTTCTTGATTCAGCTTTGGGAGATGGTAGAGATCCAGGAATTTATCCATTTCTTCTAGGTTCTCGTGTTTCGTGGCATAGAGACTTTCAAAGTAGTCTCTGATGATCTCTTGAATTTCTTTAGTTTCTGTTGTGATATCCCCATTCTTATTTCTGATTCTGATGACTTCTACTCAAATCTCTTCGATAGCCATGTCCACTTGCCGACATACCAAATTCCACAGGATGGGTATGTCGTTCCCAACGTTCTCCCTTCCAAAATCCGACACGCCATTTCGTCAGTAAAGAAGCAAACAGCACCCGGCCCAGACAATGTCAGACCTGAACACCTGAAGAACCTGCCGTCAGTACTCATCAATACACTGGCTCGGCTCTTCACTCGCTACCTGTCTGAATGCAAGGTTCCATCTCAATGGAAAACCAGCAGGACCGTACTACTGTTCAAGAAGGGAGACATCCATGACATTGGCAACTATCGCCCGATCTGCCTATTGTCTGTCATCTACAAGTTGTTCACTCGAGTCATCCTGAATAGGATTGGCAGAACACTAGATGAAGGACAACCATGTGAGCAAGCAGGGTTCCGCAAAGGATTCAGCACCATCGACCATATCCACATGATAACCAAGCTCATTGAGGTTTCTCGGGAGTTCAAGATGCCGCTCTGCTTAACGTTCATTGATTTAAAGAAGGCCTTTGATTCTGTTGAGACGGAAGCGGTCATTGAAGCCCTAGCCAATCAGGGCATTCAAGCCCAATACATCAGGATCCTCCATGAGCTGTATTGCGGATTCACTACCAGGATCTCACCATTCTACAAAGAAGTGATCGTTGATGTCAAGAGAGGGGTGCGGCAGGGTGATACCATTTCACCAAAACTCTTCAGTGCCACCCTCGAGAACATCATGCGACGACTGGAATGGGAAGGAATGGGAGTGAAGATAGATGGTCGGCAACTACACCACCTCTGCTTTGCTGATGACATTGTTTTAATAACACCAAACATCAGCCAAGTGGCACAAATGCTGGCCGACTTTGACCGTGAGTGTGGAAAGGTAGGACTACAGCTGAATCTTACGAAGACAATGTTTATGAGAAACAGCCTTGTTCCTGACGCCCCATTCGCTCTCAATGGAATGACCATCTCCGAATGCAACAGCTATGTGTACCTAGGTCGAGAGGTCAACATGACAAATGACCTGGCACCCGAGCTGCGCAGGAGGAAGAGAGTGGCTTGGAACGCCTTCAAGAACGTCGAAGAAATAGCTAAGAGGACGAAGAACCTCCGGCTCCAGGCACATCTCTTTGATTCCACTGTTCTTCCTGCATTAATATATGCCTCAGAGACCTGGGCCCTACGCATACAAGATGAGAACGCCATTCAGGTCTCCCAAAGAAGAATAGAAAGAGCTATGCTTGGAATATCACGTTTCACTCAAATGAGAGAACGAATCCGGAGCTCTGACATCCGTTGACAATCAAGGATCAGGGACGCTGTCTCATTTGCCAAGGTGTCGAAAATCAGATGGGCTGGTCACGTAATGAGATTTAAAGACGACCGTTGGACTAGAGCTGTTACTGATTGGATTCCACGGGATGTCAAGAGACCGCGTGGCCACCCACCTACCAGATGGTCAGACTTCTTTGTCAAGATCATGAACGATCGGTTTGAGGCCCTCCATGTTCCCGGAGCGAAGAGATGCCATTGGGCTACACTAGCACGCGACAGGGACAAATGGAGACGTTACTGGCGCCCGCTCGAGCAAATCGACGACTAACGGGAAGTTAAGTGATTAAGTGAAGTGATTAATCCCTTAATTGAAAGTGCTTTCCAAACTTTTCAATTTACCTTACATTTTAGACCTTACACATTTTTTTGAAGAGTTTCCCAATTTATCAGTAGCAACATTGACTCTTGGACCAATTTTCATCATCTTCCACTTAATCATGCTGGAATAATTGCTGCTGCAATGTAAAAGAGGTCTGTAGGAGAGACGGAACAGACGGACACAGGGAGGAACAGAACCACTCCTTGTCCTCCTTCAGAGCTCCAGCCTAAAATCTTACTTCTTCACCTTGTATTTTCCAAACTTTCCTGTGTAAAATATAATGACCTCCTTATCCAATCAGAAAGGCCTCTGTGGGCGGTGGGGAGTTGTTCCACTTTAGTTGCATAAGAAAAAGATTACTGAGGACTATTATTTTGTTTTAATAACAATCCCTCTTGCAAAGTCTGGAAATTAAGAGAAAATGCATTTACTTTTTTCTCTCCTTATTCAGATACCAGGTTGACAGCACATTTGACAACTATCTGTAGTAAGCATCAGCTCCTAAATGGATTAACCCTCTAGTGGGAAAGAGGGAATTTTTAATTACTGGGTTCTTTCCTATGGATTTGTGTTACCATCCTGTCATCATCTCACCCTTCCACTGTTTCAGAGGATCAGGTGGTAATAATTGCAGGAAAGTAAATGAGTAATCTGTTGTCTATTTTAGAGAAAGAGTCTAGATGATTCCCATTCCATAAGAACTAATAGTGCAGTCAAGTTTAAGACTGAGTCTGATGAGCACAGTTTCTGTGGGTAAAATTTGAATTGAGGTCATCACGTTATTTTTATTTTTGAAAATTAACCATGTCCAGTGTAGCAAATCACTCTCCTAGTAGGTCCACATTCCAATAAAAACATTTCAAGTGGAAGTTTCTTCTTTGGTTCCTCTCTTCATTCTATCTTAAAGTGCATCTTGAATCTGAATGAGCTCCAGACAAACCTCACATACAACAGACAGGAGAATTCAAACCAATGCATTTATTATGCTCAGGAATCACAGCTGACTCCCAGCCTTGCCAAATCCAGCAGTGTTTTCACAAAGTGTGTGTGGTTTTCATAAGCATTGATTGCAGCCAAAATGTTGCTTTGTGAGCTGAATTTATATCCAATTACCAAGTGACCAATGTTAGTTTTGCATCAGTATAAAGGTTTATTAAGCCTATTTTATGACTTTTTGCTTACCACTTCATTCAGTTCTACCACACACTCACACACACAACAAACATAAACATAAAAAGTAATTTCCAAATTATTGTAAGCAAAGACAAGGTGTCATAGATTTTTATGAATCCTCAGCATTTAAACTACAAATACATATACAAAAACAAATAACACAAATCTCAGTTCATATCCTGGAATATTGGGAATATGAAAAGATAATAATTTTTAATCTATGTAGAGAATTGTTTCCCTCTGTTTATAAGAACCCAGAAATAATTACTCACAGTGGAGGCCTGTAAAGAATAATGAGTTTGCCATGTACCATGTTTGTATAGTAGATAAAAATATAGTACAAGACCCAGAGGAATTTGAGCACATAAAGTTCTGCAAGTAGATGCACAGAAACAATGCAGACTTAAACAAAGAAGAGAACTTGCTGCAATTGAGGATGATCCCGAAGGAGCTTGTTACTACTTACAAAATCTATCCAAAGAGTTTCTCAAAGCCATTTGAGTCCTGGTTATCTACCTGGAATCCTAAATAAGAGCTCTTGCTGAAATTCAGTCATTTTGTTATCTATTATTATTGGGGGGATGGGGGCAATGGGAAAGAATAAGTTTAAGAAAAATAAAATAAAAATATAGATTTCTCATCTTAAATAAGACACTCTTAAGATTTGTGCCTGTTGATAGTAGAAACTGTAACTAGCTCTCTTTATCATCTGTCTCTGCTAAGAGTGTAAGACTAGGCAAGAAAGGGAAATCTAAAGCAGACATAGCCTTCAAATCCTTGTTCCTATAGAAAGATCCCCCATGGGAAGGATAGCTGGAGAAATCTATCTGTCAGGCTTCATGAAACATGAGAGGTTCATATAGCAAAGAAAACACTATGTAGTCACCAAAGTAAACTAAAAAAGCAGCAGGAAAGTAATTAAATTGCATTAAAACCAAAACCTCAGCCTTCACCTATTTGCTGGATATATGACAAGGTGTATAGTCTTACTATCATAATGGCAAAGACAGAAGAAAGTGATGGTTTCTATAAATTGTTAATTAATAAATTTGTATTTATGTTTATCTCAATTCTGATAGAATTCCATTTTTTGTTTACACTGATATAACAGCAGTGTCGTTGATGCTCTGATAATATTTGTGTATCTATGTGAAAAGTGTCATGTAAAACACTCAGGACAAAACACTTTCAAAATCTCTAACAGTACACTAAAAAATATTGTAAGATTTCAGATTCTCTAACTTTATGTTTATTATTATTCTAAAGATTCTGGTATTCTACAAAAAATAATGACAAATTGAATATTAACTTAAAAATGAACCTTTATAATATCTACATATAATTACATAATTAATTTAATGTTACTTGAGTCTAAGAACAAGTTTAAATTTAATTCTAAAATACCAAAATAACGGCCTGAGTTATAGTACTTCAGGTAAGTACTTCAGGTAAGGCACTTGCCTTATACACATCTGACCTGGGTTTAATCTCTGACAGCCCATGTAGTCTCCTGAACACCACCAGGAATGATCTATGAGTTCAGAACCAAGAAAAAGCTGTGTGCGCTACTAGGTGTGGCCCCCAAACCAAAAAAAAAAAAAATACAATACTATAAAAAACTGAGATTAGAAATAATGATTCATTTTTGTAGGGTCATATTATTAATACTAATCCTAGGATATAAATTCCTGAATGTTTTTATTAGAAAACCTGTTGATTCTAACATTTTCATTAATAACTCTTATAGACTAAATGAAAATCTTAAACCTAACAAACTACATAAGACTTTTTTCAGTGAGTATAAAGATATTTATTATCATTTTAACTATAGCAAAAATTTAAAAAACCAAAAAAAAAGTTTAAAGATTTAGTGTATTCAGTATGCACATTGAGTGCTCTGTGAGAAGATTATTCGTTTTGCCTTTAAATAGCTAATAAGATTTGATTTGGCATCTTCTAGAAAGAGTTTCGGTGTACTCATTTACTTGGTAACTCTATATAGGCTGTCAAATTTATCCAAAACTGCTCTAGTCTACAGGAATTAAAAATGAATGTTTGTCCCAGTATTCTACTCTGGAAGACTGTCATGCAAATAATCAGGAGATAATGTGATACTTTCTATGACCCTTCTGTTACCTTGTCAAATGTATTTCAGCCTTGTGTTCAAGTTGAGCTATGCCTTCTGTTTGAATTCCTATTCCAGCTACAACAGGATCTGATTTTGTGTAACATAGATTCTCTAATCAGATTTCTCATTTGGAAAATATGTTGATTTCCATCACAGCATGTGCCATTACCTGGGCTCTTTTCTGATTTGTGATACCCTATTCTAATTATTAGACATTTGTTCCAGGAACTTTGGTCAGGAACTTTGTCTTACTCCCCTTCACACTCCTAGTGCCTAAAGAACTGACTGCCTGACTAATAGTAGGGTATTATTAAATGATAGTCAAAGAGTAAATAAAGGTAGAAACTATAATAACGAGCATAAAAATGCTTCACTTTTTAAAAACTCATTTCTCTGTCCAACACACATCAGTCAAGAAAACATTATGCTTATAAAACAGCCTTAGGATTGAAAGAAAATAAAAAACTGAAAGTCTGTTAAGCAAATCAATTAAGAAGAGAGAAAGGGATCTTTTGAGAATAGTTCCCTTCTGTTCTTTCAAGTTAAGTTAGGAGTTCCATATGGTCACTCCACAAGTAACCCAAAAATTCAATCTTCAGTATCGGCATTTCCTTCAAGAACTGCTTCTCTATACAATGGTGTGACATGAATCAAGTCCTCTGTCACCTTCTCAGCTTCTAACAAAGCTTATATGTTCTTACTTGGATGGTTGGGAGATTAATTCAGTGTATTGCTGATGATTTTATTCACTTTTGGCAGGGTTTTAGTAAGAATTGCATTATTATTGCTGCGGGTGCAATATTCTCCTGCTCTCTTCCGCAAACCTAAAAACCAAGTTCTTTTTTATTTTAAATTTGAATCACCATGAGATACATAGTTATAAAGTTGTTCATGATTGGGTTTCAGTCATACAATGTTCCATTAACCTTCCCTTCACCTTTGTACATTTCCCAACACCAATGTCCCTAGTTTTACTCCTGCCCACCTCCACCTAATCTGTCTTTATTGCAGGCACTTTTCTTCTTTCTCTCTCATTCTCTCTTTCCTTTTGGCATATGGTTTGCAATACTGAAAGTTTATCATATTTGACCTTTTATTTACTCAGCACTCATTTCTTGTCCAGAGTGAACATTTCCAACTATCTTTGTCATGGTCTGTTCTCTATCCTAGCTGTCCTCCTCACAACACCACTTGTGGCAAGCTACCAACCATGGACCATTCCTCCTATCCCTTGTTTCTACTCTCCTTAAGTATTAGTCTCATGCTAATGTGTTTTTATATCCCACAAATAAGCTCATTTATTCTCTATCCGTCCCTCTCTCTCTCTTACTCATATCATTCAGTATAACACTCTCCATATCCGTCCATTTATAAGCAAATTTCATGACTTTATTTTTCTTTATGCATAGTATTCCTTTGTACAGATGTACAACAGTGCTGTTTTGGACCCGAGAAGAATGGCACTCTCTTTCATTGTTTGTGGAAATGCTAACTGGTTCAGCCCATTTGGAAAACAATATGGGCATAACTCAAAAAGTTAGAAATTTAGCTTCCATCTAATCCAGCAATACTACTTTGACTTTGAGTCAATGTTTGGTTTGATTACTCAAATATGTTTCTTGCAGATAACAGTGGCAGCAGAGTGTTGGGTTCAATTTTATAATTCATTCTGCCACTTTATGCCTCTTGATTGGTGCATTTATTCCATTGACAATAAAAGAGGTTATTTTGATGGGGTTTTGTGTCACCTTTATGTAGAAGGTCAGTGTACTTGTGGACTTATCTTAAAATAGTCCATTAAATTCTTATGGAAAATGGTTAATGTTTTAATTTTTATTAGTGAAACACCATGTGGTACAGTTGTATACTTACAAATTTTTGCGCTTGGGTTTCAATTATACAATGATCAAGTACCCTTCCCTCCACCAGTTCCCATTCTCCACCACCACTGATCCCAGTGTCCTGACATCTCCCAACCCCCATCCCATCCTGCCTTTATGGCAGGGCATTGTCTTTTGTTCTCTCTCTCCTTTTGGGTGCTGGGGTTTGCAAAAGAGGCAGTGAGTGACAATCATGTTCAGTCTATAGTCTACTTTCAGCATGCATCTCCCATCCTGGGAGGGTCCTCCCAACACTGGTGTTCCCTTCTCTATCTGAGGTGTCTTTTCCCCTAGCATGTGCAGCTGGTCTTCAAGCTATGGAGTGAACCTCTTGGTACTTATCTAGACTATTCTTGGGTGTTAGTCTCCTATTTTGTTACTTTATATCCCCCAGATGAATGCAATCTATGTCTATCCCTCTCTTTCTGACTCATTTCACTTAGCATGATACTTTCGATGCTGTACCACTTGTATGTAAATTTCATGACTTCATTTTTTCTAACAGCTGCAGAGTACTCCATTGTGTAGATGTACCAACATTTCTTTAACCAGTCATCTGTTCTAGGGCACTCAGATTTTTCCAGATTTTGGCTATTGTGAACAGTGCAGCAATGAACATAGAAGTGCAGATGTCATTTCAACTATACTTTTTTGTCTCTCTGGGATAGATTTCCAGGAGTGGTATTTCTGGGTCAAATGGGAGCTCAATTTTTAACTTTTTGAGAATCATCTATACTGTTTTCCAAAAGGGATGAACAAGTCAGCATTCCCACCAGCAGTGAAGGAGAGTCCCTTTCTCCCCACATTCGACCAATACAGTATGCTTTTGTTCTTTTGCATGTGGGCCAGTCTCTGTGGTGTGAGATGGTATCTCATTGTTTTTTTGATCTGCATCTCCCTGATGATTAGTGATGTAGAGCATTTTCTCATGTGCTTTTTAACCATTCAGATTTCTTCTTTGAAAAACTATCTGTTCATTTCATCACCCCATTTCTTGATGGGGTTGGAGTTAGTTCAAGCAGTGCTTTGTATATCCTTGATATCAACCACTTATCAGATGGGTATTGGGTGAATAGCCTTTCCCATTCTGTAGATTGTCTTTGTATTCTGGTCGCTGTATCTTTTGAGGTGCAGAAGCTTCTTAATTTAAGATAGTCCCATTTGTTTATCTCTTTTTCCACTTGGTTGGTCAGTGGACTGTCGTCTTTGAAGATACCGTTGGCCTCAATATCATGGAGGGTTTTGCCGACATTGTCTTCAATGTTCCTTGTGGATTTTGGCCTGATGTTGACATTTTAATCCATTTCAATATGACTTTTGTGCATGTTGTTAGGTCGAGGTCTAAGCCCATTTTTTTTTGCACGTGGTTGTCCAGTTATGCCAGCACCATTTGTTGAAAAGGCTTTCCTTGCTCCGTTTCACATTTCTTGCTCCCTTATCAAAGATTAGATATTCATACATTTGGGGTTGTGTGTATGGATATTCCACCCAGTTCCACTGGTCTGTGTCCCTGCCTTTGTTCCAGTACCATGCTGTTTTCATTATTACTGCTTTATAGTAGACTTTGAGGTTGGGGAGGGTAATGCTTCCCCACGTCTTTTTTCCCAATAGCTTTTTTAGCTATTCGTGGGTGTTTGTTGTTCCATATGAATTTCAGGAGTGCTTGATCTATTTCTTCAAAGAATTTCATGTGTATCCTTATAGGAATCTCATTGAATCTGTATAATGCTTTGGGGAGTATTGCCATTTTAACAATGTTAATTCTTCCTATCCATGAGCAGGGGTTATGCTTCCATTTCCTCATGTCTTCTTTTATTTCATGGAGTAGCATTTTGTAGTTTTCATTGTAGAGGTCCTTTACCTTTTTAGTTAGGCTGATTCCGAGGTATTTGATTTTCTGGTGCACAATTGTGAATGGGATTATTTTTTTCATGTCACTTTCCTCTGTCTCATTATTTGCATAGAAAGGCCATGAATTTGGGGGCATTAATTTTATAGCCTGCGACTGTATTGTAGAAGTCTATTGTTTCTAGGAGGTTCTTGATAGAGGATTTAGGATTTTCTAACGATAGTATCATATCATCTGCAAATAGTGAGAGTTTGATTTCTTCCTTTCCTATCTGGAAGCCTCGATTATCTTTTTCTTGCCTAATTGCTATTGCAAGTACTTCCAGTACTATCTTGAACAGAAATGGTGATAGTGGACATACTTGTTTTGTCCCTGATCTTAGAGGAAAGGCCCTTAGTTTTGCCCATTGATGATAATGCTTTCCATGGGTTTGTCATAGATAGCTTTGACTATCTCAAGGAAAGTTCCTTCAAAACCCATTTTGGTGAGAGTTTTCGTCACAAACGGGTCCTAGATCTTGTCAAAAGCTTTCTCTGTGTGTATTGTTATGATCATATATTTTTATTTTTACTTTTGTTTATAGGATGTACTCTGTTGATTTATTTCCAATGTTAAACCATCCTTCATCCCTGGGATGAAATCCACTTGGTCGTGGTGTATGATCGTTTTGATGAGTTGTTGGATTCTATTTGCTAATATTTTGTTGATGATCTTCACATCCGTGTTCATCAGGGATATTGGCCTATAGTTTTCTTTTTTGGTGGTGTCTATGTTTTCTGTTGGTATTAGGGAGATATTTGCCTCATAGAAGCTATTTGGGAGAGTTCCTGTTTTTTTTTTCAATTTCCTGGAAAAGCTTGAGGAGAACTGGCAGTAGGTCTTCTTTAAATGTTTGAAAGAATTCACTAGTGAATCCATTTGGGCCTGGCTTTTGTTTTGGTGAAGACTTTTTATTACAGTTTCAATTTCCTTGATATGAATGGGTACATTCAGGTATCCCAAGTCTTCTTGGTTTGAGCTTGGGAGATTATAGGAATCCAGGAATTTATCCATTTCTTTTAGGTTCTCTTTTTCGTGGCATTCAGACTCTCAAAGTAGTCTCTGAATATCTTTTGAATTTCATTGGTTTCTGTTGTGATGTCCCCTTTTTCATTTCTGATTTGGTTAATTAGGTTTCTCTCTCTTTCTTTCTTTGTGAGTCTTACTAGTGGTTTGTCAATCTTGTTTATTTTCTCAAAGAACCTGCTCTTGGTTTCATTGACCTTTTGGATTGTTTTTTGGGTATCCATGTCATTTATTTCTGTCCTAAGTTTCATTATTTCTTTCCTTCAGCCAAATTTGGTTTCCTTTTGTTGGACCTTTTCTAAGATCTTCAGCTGTAATGTCAGGTTATCTATGTAGGGCCTTTCTTTCTTCCTTGGGAATGCTTGTAATGCTATAAATTTTCCTCTTAACATGGCTTTAGCTGCGTTCCATATGCTCTTGTAGCTCAAGACTTCATTCTAATTTGTTTCTAGGTATCTTTTATTTTGTCCTTGACTTCCTTCCTGACCCACTCGTTGTTCAACATTGAGTCATTTAATTTCCAGGTGTTTGATTTGTTTCTTGGTGTCTTTGTGTGATTCACTTCTATCTTCAGTGCGTCATGGTCTGAAAAGATTGTTGATACTACTTCCATCTTTCTGATTATATTGAGGTATTTTTTGTGGCCTCACACGTGGTCTATTTTGGAAATTGTTTCCTGTGCTATGGAAAAAAATGTGTTTTCTTTCTTTTTGGGATGTTAAGCACTGTATAGGTCTATTGACCATCTCTCTTCTTTTACTTCCTTCAAAGTCAACATTTCCTTGCTGCGTTTTGATCTTGTTGATCTATCCAGAAGCGATAAGGCAATATTGCGTTGCTAGCAATGTCCTCCTTAAAATCTGTTAGCAGTTGTTTTAAGTATTTAGCTGGTCCCTCATTAGGTGCGTATACATTTAAAAATGTGGTTTCTTCCTGTTGTACATATCCCCTCATAAATAGGAAATGGCCTTCGCCGTCCCTTCTAATCTTTTTCAACCTCAAATCTATGTAGTCGGATACTAGTATGGCCACCCCAGCTTTTTTGAGGGAGCTGTTTGCTTACAGGATTGTTTTCCATCCTTTAACTTTGAGTCTGTTTTTGCTTTGACTGTTCAGATGAGTTTCTTGTAGACAGCAGAATGTTGTATTCAATTTCTGAATCCATTTTGCCACTCTGTGTCTCTTGATTGGTGCATTTAGACCATTGACGTTGAGAGAGATTATTGTCATGGGGTTTTTTGCCATCTTTCTGTTGGGGTTGGTTGTGCTTATAAGTGTTTTCCTTCTTATCTTATCTTAGAGTCCCTTTTATCCTTTTACATTTGATTTTGAGTCTATGAAGTTCCTGAGCTGTTGTTTATCTTAAATAGGTGTATCGTTCCATCGAGTTTGAGTGAGAGTTTAGCTGGATAAAGTATTCTTGATGAAGTGTTCATTTCATTGAATTTTTTCACTATATCTCACCATTGTCTTTGGGCTTGGAGGGTTTCTTCTGATAGGTCTACTTTTAACCAAAGTGGTGCTCCATTGTATGTGATTTACTCCTTTGATCTTGCTGCTTGCAGTATTGTGTCTCTATCCACAGCATCCATCATTCTTACTATGATATGCCTTGGAGTGTTTTTATTAGGGTCTATTTTAGTTGGCATCCTTCTGACTCCTTGAATCTGGATGTCTGCATTCTTTAACTCTGGGAACTTTTCAGCAATGATTGTTTGACTGTGGCTTTTCCATTGGGGTTGCCTCCTTGTCTTTCTGGTACTCCGATGAATCTAATGTTGTTCCTCTTGATGTCATCCCCTAGGACTCTGATTTGCCTCAAAGCGATTTTGAGGTCTTTTCCCATTGTTTGTTGTTTCCTATATGATTTCTGTTGCTCATCTTCAAGCTCACTGATCCTGTCTTCGGCTGTAGTCATTCTATTGCTGAGGGTACCCACTGAGTTTTTAATTTCATCTACCGAATCCTTTATTAGTGACACTTCTTTTTGTAGCTTTTTATTTCTGCTCTCATTTCAATGGGAGTTTTGGCAGTTGCTTATTTATCAGGGTTTGCTCCCTGCCTCTCTGGTATTCCAGTGATTCTTATGCTGTTACTCTTGAATTCATCCCAATATTCTCTTGTCATCTATTGGTTTTCTGGTTTGCTGTGAAACTCTTTTCCATTTTCTGCTGTTGTCTGAAGATTTTCTGCACCTCCTCTGCTCACAGTACTACAGTACTCAACTGTTACTTTGCTGAAGCCTTCCAGTGAGTTTTTCATTTCTTCTAAAATAATGGGTTTTTCAGATCCATTATTTCTTTTTGTATTTGCATTTGCATTTTCCTCTTTACTGCTCTCATCTCCTCTTTTATTTTATTGGTGCTACGTTCCGCTTTTTCTTTGAACTCTTTATGCATCTTTAACTGTTCCATTCTAAGTTCCTTATCAGAGAGGTTATATAGCTCACTATTACTATTTGGGTCAACTGGGGTAGCATCTTCACTCACTAAGCCTGGTGCTTTCTGTTTTGCTTTACCATTTTGACCTTTATAGTTTGAAGTTGTTTCTTGAGTGTTTTTGTGTCATGGTGAGCCTATGTTAGGATGTCTTTGTATTTTTACAGTGAGTTGTGAAGAATGGCGCAGCAACAAAGTGAAGAGGAGAGTGGCAGTGCTGCAAAGTGGCACATCCATCACTCTTCTCTGTGGGGTCATTGGTTCCTGTGCAGGAGAATGGCCTTCCTAAGACCAAAGCTGACCCCCTATGCCACACTTCAAAATCAACTTCTATTCAGAGCAAGTGTTTCTTAGTTTTAATGTCCTGATTAAGAAGATGCTGGGCAAGTCATGATGCCAGAATGTATCCTTAACTATGTCTCTTTTCTTCTTAATGCCTCAGTTCAAACAATACTACCCAATCATGTGACAGCTAGGATCAAATATGAAAACCATAGATGATACCAGGCAAAGAGCTAATAAGTGATAAACATATGATAAATTTTACAGGTTAGGACCATCAATCTTCTTTCTCCATATCAATGTTTGCCATAAAATTTTTATGTTAGATGCTTATATAGTGAGAGGGCATGGGAGTGGAGACTAATAATAGACATTTTCCCCATTATTACTGCTTTGCATGTTTCCTGAATAGCTTATATATGTCCCAATCTAGATTATTCTTATAAACTTTTTATGAGGTAGGTTAATGGTGAATGTTCTTATTTTCCAATAGGCATATGTAACAAATAAATTTCCTTCTATGTTAATGGTAGAATTATAATAAATAAATAAATAAATAGAGAAATAGATAAATGAAATCACAAGATTATGATTAAGAGACTGAGTTTGAAGGTGGGCGGGTGAGAGCCCTCCCCATCCTAAGGGACCCAGCCTGGGCAGCCCAAAATCTCCAGAACCCAACCGCCACCATGCTAAAAGCTGTTTCCCACACACTTGGCCCGAGCCTCACCTATGAGTGAACGTATTCCTGGACCATGAAGCTGCATTCTCAGCCGCGTAACACATCATAAGATGGTTTTCCATAACAGACAATACAAAATATAGTATTTTGGTTGTGCTTTCAGACAGGTCTTGGGGCTTAGGATGGAAATATCCCAAATTGGGTCATGGGAAAGTGTAATGGTGATTGGATTGGAATATTAACTGTAAGCAAATAATGTGAACCACCTTATAAAATAAAAAAAAAGTTAAAAAAGAGACTGAGTTTGTTTTTTGTTTTTTTGTTTTTTTTTTTTAAACGGGGCCACACTAGCAGTGCCCAGGGCCTATTCTTGGCTCTGCCCTCAGGTACCACTCCTGGTGGTGCTCAGGAGATCATTTGGGATGTGAGCAACCATGGGTCAAACACAGGTAAGCCTCATGCAAGGAGAACACCCTACTTGATTTACTATTTCTCCATCCCCAAAACTAAGATTTAGAGTCAGTTAGGGGTTTAGAAGTCCAAATCTATGTTTCCTTGTTTATGCTGCTAAACTCCTCTGTTTCCTTACAAGGCTCTTGAGAGCAGGAAACCACAAAATACTTGTAAAGTTGTTATTAGTGTGCAGGGTCTTTTGAAAGTGTCAATAATCTTTAGCTTTTATAATTACTGCCAGGCAGCACTTAAATTCTCCTGACTTATGATTTGCTCCGGCTATACAAAGACAATCTGAACTTAAAACATTTGACCTACATTTTCCCGGAGTCTTATAATTTCATCCTTAGTCACTGGAAAGGTAACACTGATAATTTACACACACACACACACACACACACACACACACACCTGGAGAAATAAAATTTAATTTGGGTATCTTAGATGCCACTTACCAGTGCCAATTAATTAAAACTATAACATGTCACCACTCAGTAGGGAAAGAGTACCTTTGCCACACTTGTCTGGTGAAACAGGCTGTGATTTATTAATAGTTTCTTGTGTGACTGGCTGAAGCATGCTCTCTGAGACTCCAGGTTTCAGCGAAAGATTGACTTTTGCTCTGGCAGATGGAGGTTCTAAATCTCTGAATTTTCAGATATCAGAAAAAAAATCAACCTCATAGTCCCTTCTCCACTTTTGGTAATAGGAATAGTGATCTCTATTTCAGGACTTCACACCAGAAAGACATTCCCCAAGGCTCCCTGACAAACTTAAAGTTTCTGTCCTCCTGGGCATCTGCCAGTTAGGCCCTAGGCCAATTTTAATTCACTGGGGATTTCCATCTAAAGGGTTCTTAGTAGATTTAAAATTTAATCCAAGGAAATTATCACCATATAATGCTCTTTAATTTCTATGATTTTGTAATGCCAAGAAAAACATGTCATATATTAGCCCTTTTATTTTCAGTATAGTTCAGAACTAGCTTGTGCTTGTGAAGTTAATAAAATCCATCTCTTAGAACTTTTTCCTTCAACTCAATTCTAGTGTTCTTCTTTATAGTCATGGAACAAGTCCTGTCTCCATATTCTTTTCATCCCTTCACACTGTAACATGGAGCCACAAAAAACTTTCTACAAATTAGACCACTCAAAATTTGTTTGAAATGGCCTTAAGACTGTGCTTTGAATAGATATCCTCAGAAAAATTCACATAGCTTCTTTTGTCATTGCATTTATCCTCTAAATATCCATCTATTGGACATTTAGAGTTTGCCGTAAGAAAAGATAAAAAAGATCCTCAACAAAATCCTAGCAATCAGAATCGAACGACTTGTCTATCAAAAAGATAAGACACCATGACCATGTAGAATTCATTCCAGGAATGCAAAGATAGGTTAACACTCTCAAGTCAATCAACATAATCCATCATATCAATAAAAGAGAAGATAAAAACCATATGATCATATCAATAGATGCAGAGAGAGCGTTTGACAAGATCCAGCACCTGTTTATGATTGAAAACTAACAGCAAAATGGGCACTGAAAGAACTTTCCTCAACATAGTAAAAGTCACCTACCACAGGCTCACAGAAATCATCATTCGCAATGGGAAGAAACTAAAAGCCTTCCCTCTAAAATCAAGGAAAAGACAAGGTTGCCAGTTCTCACCACTCCTATTCAATATAGTACTGGAATTTAGCCATAGATGTTAGGTAAGAAAAAAGATATCAAGGGCACACATATAGGAAAATAAGAGGTCAAGCTATTACTATTTGTGGATGATATTATACTATACTTAGAAAATCCTAAAGACTACAAAAATACTCCTGGAAATGGTAGGTTTGTATAGTAAAGTGGCAGGCTGCAAAATAACACACAAAAGTCCATAGCTTTTCTATATACAAATAATGAAAGAGAAGAAATAGATATTTAAAAAACAGTCCCGTTCACACTAGTGTCTCAGAAAATCAAATACCTCAGAATCAACTTAACTAAAGAGGTGAAGGATGTGTACAAAAAATTTTTTTCAAAACAAAAATTATTTAAGAAATAAGAGAGCATACTAGGAAATAAATGCATATCCCCTGCTCATGAATAGGGAGGATTAACATTATCCAAATTGCAATAGTCCCCAAAGCCGTATACAGATTTAATGTGGTCCCTATCAGGGTACCCGTGACATTTTTTTAAAAAGTAAACAAAACACTCCTAAAATTCATATGGAAAAAAAAGCCCATAAAATAAAAGCAATCCTTGAAAAAAGGAAGATGGATAGTATCACTTTCCCCAACTTCAAACTGTATTACAAAGCAGTTGTAATTAAAACAGTATGGTATTGGACTAGAAACAGACCCTCAGGCTAATGGAACAGAGTTGAATATTCTGTTACAGACTCTCAAATATATGATCACTTAATCTTTGTAAGGGAACAAGTGTAAAATCTTAGCACACTGAGGGTTGTGTGTTCGTGGGCTCTCTGGACAGCTCTTTCTCACCGCTCATATTTGGTGCACTTGAGCCCTGTGTGTGGCCTGCATCAGGACGGCTGTCCTCTCTCTCAAGTTTGAGCCCATCTCACTCTGACTCTGGATCCCCCTTCAAGCTTACAGTCTTAGTTTATATAGCAATCACGTAAGGCGGTGACACAAAGGTGGGTTGAATATTGACAAATCAACAATGAGAGGTAAGACCACTCCTCCAGTAGATTAACTCAAGGATAAAATCTCATCTAAAGAAATTACTCCAGATTACTAGGAGATCCGCTCAAGGGTGGGATCCTAACAAGGGTGTGTTCTTTCCTCAGCTAGTAATCTACTTAAATAGTTGTAGTAAATCTACTTCTAATATTTCTAGCAATGTCATTCTGTGTGAGCACAGTAAGAGACATAAACATCTCATTATGCATTCTGCAGTCCTCAGGCCAGGTTAGTCTTCCTAGCCCCAGCAGGGTCCTAGTCTCAACATTACTTACTTTGGATCATAACAGCATTTGTCCATGATCATGCCCTCAACTTATAGTTGAGTATCGTGGCGCTTTGGCCTGGCCCATTTCAATGCTAGGTTAGCTCACAGCTTGCCCTGGGTCCATTCAGTCCCTCATCAGGACCCTGCTTTTGGGGTGCTAAGAACTAAGGGCAACTGAGTCAAGAAAGCAGATGCCTAGGAGTAAATATTATTTGGAGTCAATCAACTCCCAAGTTACAAAGCATAATATTAACTATCTTCCCGTGCCCATACAGAAAGGATATTGCTTTAAGGGAAACTATTCAAAAGACATAAGGAGAGGAAAAAGGCAATATTAACTTATAATACAAGTTCAGTGCCCTGGGATGGGTGTGACCCAATAAACGTAAGCTACCTGAGGAAGGACAAAACAGTGTTATCCTACAAACAAGAAATATGAAGTGGAACAAGGAAAGTCTCTTAACAATGCATGCTGGGAAAACTGGACAGCTACCTGCAAAATGGTCGTGGATCACGGTCCTCCCGTTGTTCATTGATTTGCTCGATGGGCCCAGTAACGTCTCCATCATGAGACTTGTTGTTACTGTGTTTGGCATATCAAATGTGTCACGGAAAGCTTACCAGGCTCTGTCGTGCAGGCGAGATACTCTCTGTAGCTTGCCGGGTTCTCTGAGAGGGGCAGAAGAATCGAACTCGGGTCGGCCATGTTGGCCGCTTGTAAGGCAAATGCCTTACTGCTGTGCCATTGCTCCAGCCCTGCAAAATAAATAAATAAATAAATAAACTCGGACCTCTGTCTAACACCATGCACAAAAGTCAGAACAAAGTGAATTAAGGGCCTCAATATCAGACCTGAATTCATCAGGTACATGGAGGAAAATATAGGCAGAACACTCCAGGACATCGAAGCTAAAAGTATCTTTAAGGATAAAATATCACTGACCAAGCAAGTTGAAACAAACATATACAAATGAAACTGCATTAAACTAAGAAGCTTCTGCACCTCAAAGGAAACTGACAAAAATACAAAAAGACTCCATGGAATGGGAAAGAACATTTACTCAATACCTATCTGATAAGGGATTAATATCCAGGATGCACACTAGTAGAATTGTACAAGAAAAAAAAACTCCAACCCCATCAAAAAATGGTGAGAAGTAATGAACAGAAGCTTCCTCAAAAAGGAAATAAAAATGTCCAAAACACACCTGAAAAATACTCTACATCACTAATCATGAGGGAGATGCAAATCAAAACAACAATAAGATATCACCTCACACTTCAAAGACTGGCACACATCAAAAAGAACAAGAACCACCAGTGCTGGCACAGATGTGGGAAGAAAGGGACTCTCTTTCATTGTTGGTGGGAATCCTGACTGGTCCAGCATTTTTGGAAAACAATATGGACATTACTTCAAAAACTAGAAATTGAGTTTCCATATGACCCTGAAATACCACTTCTGGGAATATTTTCCGAGGATGCAAAAAAGAACAGTAGATGACATCTGCAGCTTTATGTTCAATGCAGCATTGTTCACTATAGCCAGAATCTGGAAACAACTGGAGTGACTGAGAACAGAAGACTGGTTAAAGAAACTTTAGTGCATCAACACAATGGAATACTATACAGCTGTTAGGAAAGATGAATTCATAAAATTTTCTTATAAATGGATGGTCATGGAGAGCATCATGCTAAGTGAAATGAGTCCTAAAGAGAGGGACAGACATAGAAGGACATCACTCATTTGTGGAATATAAAATAACATAATATGAGACTGATACCCAAGGACAGTGGACACAAGGGCCAGAAATATTGCTCCATGGTTTAAAACCTGTCTCATGAACTGGGGGAGAAGGCAGCTGGAATAGAGAAGGGATCACTGAGTCAATGATGGTTGGAGGTTTTGTTCAGGATGGGAGATGTATGTTGAAAGTAGATAAAGAACCAAATGTGATAGCCTCTCAGTATAGGTATTTCAAACCATAATGCTCAAAAGTACAGAGATAGTATGGAGAAATTCTCTGCCATTGCGGCAGGGGGAGGGTTTCGAAGCATGGGGATACTGGGGACATTGATTGTGGAAAATGTGCATGTGCACTGGTGGAGGGATGGGTGTTTGATCATTGTATGACTGAAGTTCAAACATGAAATCTTTGTAACTATATCTCACGGTGTATCAATTAAAAAAAAAGAAAATATAAAAGATTTACTCCTCAGTGTTACTCAGAGGATATTCCAAGAAAGAAGATAAGTGATAAGAGGTAACTAGATAATTTTGACAATTTTATTTGCACTATTTCTATCTAAATTGAAGTTGTATTCAGTGCTCTGATGCATATATTCAATAGATTCAACACCTCAGAATATCATGATAAATCAATATTGTATCAAAAGTATACCAAGTAGCTATAGCAAGTACACATTTAATTTTTAAAGTAAAAATGTTTATATTTATTTTTTAAATTGTCAAGTAATTCTAATTTTTTATTTTATGTAATTTAATTGAGAACTAGCATCATTTGTTTAGATATCAAATGGGTGCTGAAACAACAACACAAGCAGTTTTATGCTGGTCTTGCACATGACTAATTCTTTTTAATCCCTTACATCATGTATGGTCCTCTAAGTCCTGCCAGGAGTAATCCCTGAGCACAGATCCAGGAGTAAGCCCTGAGTACTCTGAGTATTACAAAAAAAAATCAGAAATGTAATTCATATCCCTAACATATACACCCTAAACATTTTCACTGTTTCTATCTCTTTTCTTCCCTCCATTCATCTTTTTCTTCCTTCCTTCTTTCTTTTTTCTTCCCTTCCTTTCTTCTTTCCTCCTTTCCTTCCTCCTTCCTTCCCTCCCTCCCTTTTTCTCTCCTTCCTTCCTTCTTCCTTCCTTCCTTCCTTCCTTCCTTCCTTCCTTCCTTCCTTCCTTCCTTCCTTCCTTCTTTCCTGTTTTTAGGCCATACATAGCAATATTCAGAGCTCTTATCAGCTTCCTGCCTGGAAAATCATGTGGTATTGGGAATTGAACTAAGGCCTCCAATCAAGTTTATCTCCATCCACTGTTTCTATACCCTTTTCAGTGTTACAAACTAACCTTATTTGCTGTTATTCTCACTAATATGTTAATGCTTCATCTATATCTGTACACCCATATACAATGTCTAGCAATGTTTATATGGTATTAAACTCATATTAGTTGGGTATATACTATACCTATTCTATTCCAGCTTCCTCTTTCTTTCAATACAATGCTTTTAACTTTTTTATACTTGTATATGAATGTCATAATTTGTATGATCATAACACTATTTGTATAAATTATAAAGAATTAACTATTTAATTCTGGATTTTACACTTTGTATATTCCATAGAAAGATTTGATCCTTGACAATTGTCTGGGAGGAAATCCCCAAGCCCTGCAATATCTTTCTTGATAAGATTAGCTTTGGTAATTTAGAGACCTTAGATGCTGACAGGTAATCTATACTAACAATATGCTTTATTGTGAATATGGACTGTTCATTTATCACCTTACAATCAGAAAGGCCTAGAAAATAAAGTGATCTTAAGATTAGGCAAGCAGTCGGCAAGCTGAGGTGATCAGGCTTAATTAAAATTTTGATTGACAAGACTAATCTGAATCTTCTTATTTAAAAATAGTTCTTGTACACCATAACAAATTGTTGCTGGAAAAATAAAAAAGGTAAAGGTAAAGGCCCTCCCATTGTTCGTCGATTTGCTCGAGCGGGCCCAGTAACGTCTCCATTGGAGACTTTGTTGTTACTGTGTCTGGCATATCGAATACGTCACGGGGAGCTTGCCAGGCTCTGCCATTCGGGCGAGATACTCTCGGTAGCTTGCCGGGCTCTCTGAGAGGGGCGGAGGAATAGAACTCGGGTCGGCCATGTTGGCTGCGTGCAAGGTAAACGCCCTACCGCTGTGCTATGGCTGGAAAAATAAGTGCTGTAAATTATTACTACTACTCAGAGAGAGGGCCAATGTAAGCTCGTGACTGTTGCATCCTAGACTGTTCCATATATGACTTCTTCTATTGATTAATCTGTGGACATTCTATAGTAGTGAAAAAGTCATAACCACTCCATTGTTATAAGAAATTTTCTGAGCTCTTTGTGTTCTTTAAGCAATTTATTGAAACTAAGAGTGGTCTTGGGACTTTCAAATGCATATACTTTCCTATGACATTGATTCTAAATTCTTACTAATGCATACAAAGTATATGAAGAATATTCTACACATTTTCACACATGTGAATCAAATTCCCAAGTCAAAAAATTGTATTTTAAAATTTTAAAGTGTTCTCCAAAGTGATCATATCATTTCATAATTTTAACAACTAGTAAGAATCCCCACCACTTCTATTGGCCTGCCATATATTTTAGTTTTGGAAAATCTGATCTGATTTTGCATTTAGTTATTTTTAATTTCCATTTCCTTGATGGTTAAAAGATTGTGAGATTGAGTAGCTTTCTGTGTGACTTGAGGGTTGGTTTTTTTCCCTTCATATATTTTGCACTTTTGTATTTTTTTATTATTTCTACAAGTTCTTTGTGTATTTAGAATGAATTATTTAATGTATCCAGAAAACTATACTTCAGTGACTTATCTTTTACTTTGCATATAAATATTTGGCGGTATATAAGAAACTGGGATATGTTGTTCAGGGGTCTTGAGAGCCACATATGTTTGGTACCTGGGATCCAAATAGATTTGACCATATGCAAGTCATGCACCTTAACCCCAGCAGTATAAAGATTCAAGTAGTAAAATTACCATAGGTTTTTGAATTATGCTTTATCTATCTTTTGTCATAATAATGGGCCCATGTATTTTCTTTTATGTGTTGCAATATTTTTGCCTTTATATAATTAATTTTTTCTTCATAGTATTTTGTGCCTGGTGTAAAATTGTAACATTTACCCCTTTAAAGAACTAGTCTTATGATATTTTTGCAAAAGCAGCATATCTGTCTCCCAATTTTAATTTTCTTTTATTATAGACAAAGTTCCTATAAGGGAACACTCTATTTGTCTAATTGTCTATTTACAGCCATTAAGTGTTCTATCCCTGCAGGAATTGCTTGCTTGCTTGCTAATTTTTACAGTTATGTTTTAAAACCTGCCTAAAGTACTAAAATTTTTGGTATCTGAAATCCTGTGTCCTTGTCAACTTAATTTCTCCTCTAATGACTAAAGTCATATTTTTCAATGGAAAGTGTCACCTGTGGAAAGTAAATGAAATGTTATTATTACTATTATCATCATTATCTTGCCATTTTAAACAAAACTTAAGGGTCCTGGAGTCATCCCTAGTGATAACTGGTCAAACAGGTTTATAATTCAAAATTCAGGCCCAGGGATATGAGGTTGCTTGGGCCCTGCAGTGGCAGGAACTCCAGGCCCACCCCATGGTGTTTGGCACTTCTAAGATAATACCCAGTGATTTTATTTTTTTATTGAATCACTGTGAGATACAGTTACAATGCTTTCATGTTTGAGTTTCAATCATACAATGATAAAACACCCATCCCTCCACCACCACCAATATCCCCAGTATACCCTCCCTTTCCCAACCTCCCCCTGCTCCATGGCAGACAATTTCCCCCATACTCTCTCTCTACTTTGGGACATTATGGTTTGCAATACAGATACTGAGAGGTTATGGGCTAAAATATCCAGTAATATTTTAAGGTCTCATGTAGTGCTGGACACCTAATGGTTTTCTCAACCCCTGTAAAGAATTTAACATGCCTCCTAACTAAACAAGAAAAGGATTAGTTTCTTCCCACCAGCATTTTCACTTTCAGGGGTACATTAAGTGTATTGCTGTGGGATAGTCTTGTTGCTCCAACAGTGAGAAGAGACTGAACAGGGAAAACATAGCTCAAAAACCTTTTAATGAAAACTGAACATCATATCACAGAATGTTTACAGAGAGAAAAAACAGCACAATGCCTTTCACTTCTTTTTATTGTATTATTACACTTTTAATATAATTTCACATAATTTTGCCCTTAATCCATAGAGTTTTTTACATTTTTCACACATTTATTCTTAGGTATCATATAAACTTTGGTTTTGACTAACACAGTGGGTAGGGTGTTTGCCTTGCACACAGCTGACCCAGGTTCAATTCCTCCATCCCTCTCAGAGAGCCTGGGAAGCTACCGAGAGCATCCCGCCTGCACAGCAGAGCCTGACAAGCTCCCCATCGCATATTCATTATGCCAAAAACAGTAACAACAAGTCTCACAATGGAGACTTTTTGGTGCCCACTTGAGCAAATTGATGAACAATGGGAGGGCAATGCTACAGTGCTAAATTAAGTCTTATTTGTGGCTGCTACTGGGAAAAGGAGTTAGTTTCTAAGTATAAATCTTATTGAACGATTATCAACTCTAATAAAATTCCTCTCCATTATCTAGGATTTTTTTTTTGTGGTATGTATTTGAGCAGGGGTGGGGGCTGCTCAAGGCAACAGCTTACTCCTCAGCCCCTGCAGTGCCAGGGAACCATAAGGTTTGTCTCAGTGGTGCCTGGAGCCTCCAGGGCAACACCCTGCAGTGCTTAGTGAGGTCAAGTGGCGCTGACATTTGCACTACAGGTTTATCTCCCTGGTCTGCTGGGGGTTTTTCATAAATAAATGCATCTTCTTAGCAATTAGTAGCAAGATATTTTTTGTTGTTTTGGTTTTGTTTTGTGTTTTTTTGTGTGCATTTTCTTTAAATTTTCTTTATGTAACCTATGGAAACACCAAGCTGTCTCACTTGGAGGGAAATTCTAGCAATTCTTATAAATCATTCTCCTCTTACTTAAGAATCCCCAGGCCCAGATTTTACTCAGCACCAAAAAAAGTGAGAGGGCCTCTTACTGATCAGCAGTTACAACTCCCCATCCATTGCCACCCCCATACAATTGTCCATGACACAAATCACAGAGTCCATTCGGATTTTTTACTTTGAGCTTTCTGTGTTTGAGACACAGAAATACTGGTCACTCCTATGGAATCCATGTCTGGTCATAGGCCTTTTGTACAGCTATCTCTGAAGTTTTGCTCTTTTTCAATCTGCTGCTACAATTTCATTTGAATTAGCTGGAAGAATTTCAACAAATTCTACCATGTCCTGTTAGTCACTTAAAAGCAATCATAAGGTATTAAATGAAATTAAATACATGAATTAAAATGTTAATAAATCATCTACCCAAGTGCTAAAATCACCTTTAGCTAAGTTGTTCTCTCTGTCGTGTTTCTATTTAATTTCCAGCAGCTAGGTATTTATCTCTTGGCACCAAGATCCCTGCCATCTCCCAAACTCAGTGTACACATACCCCAGTAATTTGCCTTATTTTGTACCAGTCTCACCCACCCACACATCTAATCTTTGTTTTCCTAAAATCTTAGCACTCAGACTTTAATACTAGCTTTTCCGATTTGTTTCTTACTCCTATTACCTCATTGAATCAGTAAAGAACTATTTTAAACAATGATCAATAAAAAGCAATTTTCCTCTTCATGAATACATTTTTTCCCACCCAGGAGGACATTTACCACAGAATTAGTAGGTATTATTCTGAAAGTCCTTAGAGAATTCAGCAGAATATAAGCCTAGCTTATAATTCAAGGAAAAATCAGAGAGAGAAGTCCAAGGCAAATATAAATGAAGGGGTTGTAACTTTGCCGGCTAAGGAAACTGATAAAAAGGGACTACATCTTACAGAAATATGTATCCTTCTAGAGGGACAAACTTTTGACAACATAGAGTACATATCTTAAAAATTCAAAGAACAAAGTATTCCATTTAGCAACAATCAAAACTAAAATGAATAACTTGGGCTAAAAAAAAGGAGACTTTATAGCAAAGGATACTTTAATTCATATTAAATAATATATATGTACTCAATGAGATATATTCAAAACATATAATATAGGAAAAAGTGATATGATTGCCTTTTTAATATTGTTAATTATATAAATACATTTACCTGACATAATATTCTTTTAAAAAACTGGAAAAGTAAACCAAAACACTTAGATACCACTGCACTTCTATAAGAATGGCACAAGAATGAACAATACCCAATGCTAGTAAGGATGTGGAGCAACAGGAACTCATTCTTGTTGGGAGTGCTAAGTGCTACAGACACACACACATGAACACATACACACTCAAAAATAGCTCTTCAGTTCCTTGCAAGTAAAGCAGTCATTTCATATGCTTCAAATGATCATATCCGCCAAATGATCATACTTCCAATAATTTTTCCAAATATGTTAAAATGAATATCTAGGTAAAAATATATATATGAATATTTGTGGCAGTAGCTTTACTTTTAATTTTGAAAAATAGAAACAATCATGATGTCCCTCAACTAGAATATTATTCAGTAGTAAAAGGATTAAGCCCTGCCCAACCTGAAGGGTGTGGATCAAAACACAAAACAAAACTAAACAACTGAGATAAAAGCATCAAAAGACACTTGCTTCTTGAGATATTTTTGTCAGTACTTACTATGGATAGGTCCCTTTTCATTCATTAGTGTTATAAATTCTATTTAAATAATAAATGTATGGGCCATAGTGATACTACAGCATGTGAGCACTTGTCTTGAACATGGCAAACCTAGGCTTGATCCCTAGCTTATCACATCATCACTAAGTCCTTCTAGGAGTGATCCCTGAACACAGACAGAGCCGGGAGTAAGCCTTCAGCACAGCAAGGTATGGCTCAAAATCAAAAAACCAAAGAGAGAATAAATTAGTAAAAAGTTGTGATTGAAGAGAAAATTTGGATATTGATCTAAAGATAATCCATGAGTAAGTAGATATTTTTCAATAAAGCAATCACATTAATATCAATAAAAGAAATAAATAATATGATAAACAGAGAACAAAAGGGAATGCCCTGTCACAGAGGTGGGGGGGGCAGGGGGTAGGGTAAGAGGAATCCTGGGACCATTGGTGGTGGAAAATGGACACTCGTGGACGGATCGGTACTCAATCTTTATATGACTTAAATGCAAGCATGAAAGTTTGTAAGTCTGTAACTGTAACTCACAGTGATTCACTAATAAAAAAAAAATTTAAAAAAAAGAATATGAGAAACAGCTATGAGGTAGTCCCATTGGTGAATGGGTTGATTGTAGCCTGTGAAAATAATTAGCAGCATTGGGGTTTCTGTTAAAGACCTTTCAAAGGTAGATTATCTTTTCAGGAGGTGAACCCAGGCCAGGAATATATGGTTAATTGACATTTTTTTCACTATGGAGAATTTAATTTCCAAACTAGCTTACAGTCTTATGATCAAGATAAGTATAATTATTTAACAAGAACTTACAATATTAGTGTGTGATTGTGGTAAGAATTTTGGACACATATTTCATGTAAAAGTGGGCACTGAAAGAGAATGAAATGAAAATGATAAAGAATAAGGGTTCTTTACAATGTTTGGATAATCTTTTTTCTCTAATATCCAGAACAAGCTTTTTCTCAATATGAAGATCTAAGGTCAATTATGGCTTCTTGCATCAAGAGAAAAAATTCCCACAGCATTATTTTAAGAATTAGGATTGTCCAGTTTTTGGGTTATCCCCGGAAAACACTTTTCTATTGCAAAAACCTGCCTGTGGCAAGGCAAACATCAGTGTCTGAGCAGGTCTACTTACTGTTCGAATTCCTTCTCTCAGCTTGACTTTTCAGCCTTTATCCCATTCAGTAGCACAAGAATAAAAACCCCTGTTCTGTCCCATTAACTCTAAAATTTACAGCCATGTAAGTTCTCCATATGCATGTAATTAAATTTGTTCTTTTCCCACTAATCTGTCTGATGTGAAATTTATTTACTGAACCAGCCCAAGAAGAACCCAGAGGAGTAGGGGAATTTTCCCAAGTATCCTAACTCTAGGAATAAGTAAACTAAGCATCTTCAGATAGTTTTTATTAATGTACTGATACTAGTTTGTCTGAATATATGAAACTTCCTTAAGATGTCAAAAATCAAACTTTGAAATATAATTTAATGAATGTTACTATAAAAATACTCAAATAAAACAGGAGTTTGTGTCAATGAATGAAAAATCAGAGCTGTAAAGAGGAATGACTTCTTATTATATTAAATATAAAACATTTCTTTAAGTAGAGAGGATAAACATATGTTAAGGTTGAGTTACATAAATATTCTAAATTCTAAATATTAATTAATGTTTGCTAATAAAATGGTAAATAATATGAAGAATAGACAAGTCACAGAAGAGTGAAAGATAAAATACATACTAAAAGTTCGAAATCACTATATTAGTGAAACAATGTCAGTAGAGATTTTTTCAAAATCTGTTAGAAGTGGAAAGACCAGAAAAGATTGCTATATCCAATTATACAATGTTGTCAGGATTCTAATTACACAATGTTCTCATGAAGACTAATTTTTTTCAACTTTGTAAGGTTGATTAGAAAAGCTTACCAGTAACAATAATGATAGAAATTAATTACTTTGTGTTGTGTATGGTTATAAGCACTTGACACATATTAACATTTAAACTTTATAAGATGTCTATAAGGTAGGTACTGTTATTATCTCTCATTTACAGATGAGAAGATCAACTCACAGAAAGGTCAAATATAAACCTGATATAAAGGTCACACTCCTAGGAAGCAAATATACTTGAATTTAATTCAAGTACTCTCTCACTGGTATTTATGGTCTAAACCTCTTTAAAGGACCAATTTGTGATGTTTCACATATATGTAGAAAATAAACTTTGAGATTTTGTTTTTACTTAGAGACAGTGAAAGTAATAGCTCAAGTGACCATTGCTATTGAAGATAATTTGTTACTCAGAATTTCAAGAGACTGGTGGGGAAGTGGGAGCTACTATATCATGTTATGCTTCATGGGGAAGTTGCAAAAAAGGGAGAAGAAAAACATAAGAAATGACCTTTAAATTATAATTTCCACTGAAAGGAATAAGACTGGATAAACAGATTCAGCTTTTTAAGAATTGGATAGTTTGAATAAATTTGACAAGTTCTACACTATACAGTCTTTAGGTAAGAGAAATTTTGCTTCCTAGAGAACATGAGCTGGAAAAGTTTAGAATAAGGGCTCCTACAGAATTGATTTGTATGTCAAGGGGAAATATGTTTGCTCTCTCTTGTACTTGTGTAGTCTGTAAGGTACAAGCTCTTCAGAATTAGCAAGGCCTCAAATGCCAGATCGCCAAGAAAGAAAATTATATTATCATAAATATGTATTAGATATTAAGTATGTTATATCTAATATATATGTTTTGTTATATATTGTTTTTCACTTAATTTTCTATCAAGGAATTAACACTGTAGAAATACACATATAAGCAAAAATGATTAAATTTAAGTGCTTAATGTATCTCCAGCTGTGAAGGCTCAAAATAGGAGGCAGTATATATTTGTCAATAGCAATTTGTTAAATCAATTTTCTTACAAAGAAAATGACTTGTACATCTCTTAATAAAAATAAGATATAATTATGTGCATTTACAGCATTCATCTATGAGGAAAACAGAAAAATTAAAATGATAAACTCATGTTTTTTAGTTACTGAAGTTTTATAATGATTTTATTGCAATTTTCTAAGGATGATTTCCTATTTTACATCTAATCAACAGAATAGGATATCTGTTTTGAGTGGTAAAGTTTAGAAGTCTTATTTTGGTGGGAGGACAGGGTATTGACCAATGCTCAAGGCTGACTATTGGCTCAGTACTCAGGGAATCACTCCTGGCAGCAGTGCTTAGAAAACCATCTGTGGTGCCAGTTACCAATCCATGTCAGCCTTTTTTGAAGTAAGTCTTACTTCCCACACTATATCTCTGGCCCAACAACAAAAAATTTTAAAAGTGAATCACAGGTTCACTTTGCCAAAACAACAATTCGTTGTTCTGCTTTTGTGGAGTGAGGCTGGGCCTAAGAGAAGGAAACTGAAGCACTACAATTTCTGTCACAGGTTTTTAAACCGTTCTAACCTCTGGCCAGAGATAGAAGTGTTTTTTCTGAAGTTCTCAAACTTTAGTGGATGGTTAGTTGAAATTTCCTGAAGTGGTCATTAAAACAAAATCCATACCACTGCTCCCTGATGCAAGAATCTCTGATTTAGAATTTATAATGGAGCCCCTGGATGTGTAGTTTCCAGAGGTCTCAAGGTGGTCTGGAGGTCACAGCTTGAAACCAAGTGCCTAAGAGAAAGCATTGTTGAACGAGGATGCCAAATTGAAGACCTGCTAACAGCAAGGGATAAATTTTAGCTCCTTAACTCGATTGATCTGGACAGAAGAGTAACCAACATCACCTGTGAGAGAGGGAAGCAAAGCAGAGGCCAAGGCTCGGGGTGTTGGGCATCTTCTTTCAGGCAAACCTACTCCTCCAATTAGATGGCAAGTATTATTAATTAGGTGACAAGTAATTTTGAGCAATTTTCTATTTACATAAGGCTAGATGGTGATTTTTCAATACAGCTATTCTGATCAGGTAAGTGCAAGAAACACATTTAAATATTAGTCCTTAAGTTTTTAACTGCCAGGTAACTAAGACACTTTTAATTTGTTGGTGATCCAAAGCAGACATTGAAAAACCTTATAATTTAAAATATCTAATGTCACGGATATTATACTTTGCAAAAATATATTCCAACTTATATCTGGATTCACTTTAATATCCACCTGAGTACATTCATGTGGAACTTGAATCTTCGAGGCAGCAATAATTTTACCTGCGTTTGCTAGGATAATAATATAAAAGTTGTATTCTTACATGTATCATGTTAGGGTCATAGAGATAGACTAGTAGACTGGAATGCATACTTTGTATGCAGTCGGGCAGATTTGATACCTGGCCCTTCCAGAAGTAATCTCAGAACCCAGAACCTGGAGTAGACCCAGAACACAACTGGATGTTGCCTCAGATCACACAAAACAATGATAATAAAAAATTACTTTTTTATCAAAAAAAGTAAAGTTCTTGCTTAAACTATGCCCCAAATTAACCAAATTCACACATGAATTTCATTTTTAGCGATTTTGCTCCCTACTGTGACTTTCATTCAATTCATGTCAAAAATGTAGATTTTGCCATGTCAAGTATTTATAAAAAGTAGAGACAAAGGTAATAAATCCTATTAATAAGTAAAGTCTTAAGACTTACATCACCATAGTACAACCTCAAAACACTATAATTTTACTGAGTTTCAAATAGTATCCAAATATGAAATACATTTTACAGTGAAAAACCAATAAAAGCCAGGTGTTACCAATATCTACCTATTATTGTTCAATGCGTGAGGCTTGGCCCCAGCATCTGGAAAGTGGCCTCGAGTGTGATGGCAGCTGGGTAGTAGATGTAGTAGAGGTCAATGAGGAATGTGGTCGACTGGTTCAGCTCCTCCATGATTGTGCGAGGAACACCGAGAGAGAGAAAGCCACAAAATGATGCCTGACTTTGAAAACTCTCGAACTCATTCGCCAATATGGCTTGGCGCGAGCCTCAGGCAACCAAAAGCTAACATCCGAGCTTGCAAAGCTGTGTAGAGAAGCGATAAAGGAAGAACTCTAAGAGAGAAGAGTTGCAGTGCTAGCAGATGCGGCAGAAGCTGGGAAAAGCATTCGCAGTGCCCACATCTCCTTCGCCAACTACAAGATCAAGATGACTGCCCTCCGATGTCCTGATGGATCTATCACATCTTCCAGAAAGGCAATGGAAAAGATTATCCATGACTTCTACTCGGATCTCTTCAATAGCCACATCCATCTTCCCACATACCACATTCCGCTGGATGGATATGTCGTTCCCAGTGTTCTCCCTTCCGAAATCAGACACACCATTTTGTCAGTAAAAAAGCAAAGTGCACCTGAACCAGACAAGGTCAGACCTGAACACCTGAAAAATCTGCCGTCAGTACTCATCAATACACTTGCTCAGCTCCTCATACACTACTTGTCTGAATGCAAGATTCCATCCCAACGGAAAACAGCAGGACCATTCTACTGTACAAGAAGGGAGACATCCATGACATTGGCAAATATCGCCCAATCTGCTTGTTGTCTTTTGTCTATAAGATGTTCACTCGAGTCATCCTGTATAGGATTGGCAGAACACTAACTAGATGAAGGACAACCATGCAAGTGAATCAGGTTCCGAAAAGGATTCAGCACGATAGACCATTTCTACACTGTCACCAAGCTCATTGAGGTTTCTCAGAAGTTAAAGATGCCACTTTGTCTAACATTCATTGATTTAAAGAAGGCCTTTGATTCTATTGAGACTGAAGCTGTCATTGAAGCCCTAGCCAAACAGGATGTTTAAACTCAGTACATTAGGATCCTCCATGAGTTGTATTATGGATTCACCATCTGGATCTCACCATTCTACAAGGAAGTGATCATAGACATAAAGAGAGGGGTTCAGAAGGGTGATATCATTTCACTGAAACTCCTCAGTGGCACCCTCGAGAATTCCATTTGATGACTGGAATGGGAAGGAAGGGGAGTGAAGATAGACAGCAATTAAACAGCTCCACTTCACTGATGACATCGTTCTAATAACACCAAACATTAGTCAAGCAGCACAAATGCTGGTCAACTTCAACTGTGAGTGTGGAAAGGTAGAACTACATTGAAAACAATGTTTATGAGAAACAGTTTCATTCCTGACATTCCATTTGCTCTCAACATCTCCGAATGAACATCTCCGAATGCAGCAGTTATGTGTACCTAGGTCAAGAACGCAACATGATGAATGACCTGGCACCTGAGTTGCGCAGGAACAAGAGAGCAGTGTGGAACACCTTCAAGATCATCAAAAAAATAGCTAAGAGGATGAAGAACCTCTGGTCTGGGAACATCTCTTCGATTCACCATTCTCCCTGCACTAACATATGCCTCAGAGACCTGGGCCCTATGAAAACAGGATGAGAATGCTATTCAGGTTACCCAAAGAGGAATAGAAAGAGCTATGCTTGGAGTATTACACTTCACTCAAGTGAGAGAAGGAATCCAGGGTTCCGACCTCAGTCAGTGATCGATAATCAGGGATGCTGTCTCGTTTGCCAAGGCATCAAAAACCAGATGGGTTGATTTGATTTGAAGACGACCACTGGACTAGAGCTGTTACCCCGACTGGATTCCATGTGACATCAAAAGAACTAGTGGCCGCCCACTTACGATATAGTCAACTTCTTCGTCAATACCCTGAACAAACAGTTTGAGGCTCTTCGTGTTCCTGTAGAAGGCAGATGCCATTGGGCTACACTAGCACGCGACAGAGACAAATGGAGATGTTATTGGCACCCACTCGAGCAAATTGATGAGTAACAGGATATCAAGTGATCAAGTGATTGTTCAATATTTAAATCAGAAATTTGAGACTCCTAAGTAGAAAAATAGGAACCTTGGGGTCAGAGAGATAGAGTAAGGGTGAAACTGGCACCCTGACAGGCAGCAGAAATCAGCAAAATCAGCTCCGGTTCAGTTCCTGAAACTGAAACAGTCTCTGTTTTCCAGCAATGAAATAATGCATAACTAGCCAACTTGAACCCACCTGGGAAAGTTTTGGCCCCAAAAAAGGGCTCGATCAATCACTACGCTTCAGTTAAAATGCCCCAGAAATTATCTTTTGTTAAAGGTAAAGAATGAGTAGCTTATGTGACCATAAACTGTTACTGAAATTTTGTTTCACTATTGCCTGACCACTGTTACCCTAAACACTTGCCAAAACACCTTTGTTTGGTCACGGTCACGGTCACGGTCACGGTTCTCCCGTTGTTCATCTATTTTCTCGAGCAGGCCCAGTAACATCTCCATTGTGAGACATACTTGTTACTGTGTTTGGCATATTGAATACGGGACAGGTAGCTTGCCAGGCTTTGCTGTGCAGGCGAGATACTCTCAGTAGTTTGCCAGGCTCTCCAAGAGGGTCGGAAGAATCGAACTCGGGTTGGCCATGTTGGCTGCATGCAAGGCAAACACCTTACCCGCTGTAACTAAGTTTTTTTTCTGAAACAATAAGGCATGTACTGCTTAGGTAATCAAATCCTATATAAACCCTTGCTGCTTGTCAGTTTAGGTTGCTATCAAGAGAGGACGCTATAGTAGGTGAGATAGTTGACCCTAGTTAACTGGAATAAAATTCCCTCTGCTTTTGCATTGTCATTTTCATGGCTCTGGCCCTCTCGCCACTTGGGAACCCCTAGTCCCAGATTAATAATAGTACAGTGAGTAGTGTGCTTGTCTTCCATGTAGCCAACCCAGGTTCCATCTCAAGCACCTGATACAGATCCCTGAGTGCAGAGCCAGGAGTGAACGCTGAGGACAGACCTTGTGTGGACCCAAAATAAATAATCAAAAAATCTATGAAACTTTTGAGGTTACTCTATGACTTCTTTTTAAATTTGATGTGGCATATTATTCAATTTTAAGTTAACCTAATTGTAGTACTAAACTACAAATCACAGGTTCTCATACTCTCAGTGGGATGGAAAGAGGGGTTATGGGGCGGGGGAGAATGGTTCACTAGAAGGAACAAAGAATGCGGACAGATAAATATTCATACTGAGTGGATGAGCCATACAATTCCCAGCCATTAATTCTAAGGACAAATTACGTTTGCTACATTCTCACTTTAATCTTGGCAAAGGATTTTGGCAGCAGAAGGGTGAGTCATTTTTCCTGCCTGTTGCCATGGAAGTCTATTGCCCTGGAGACCCTTCTACTGAAGCCTTCCACAGCAGCAAAAATGGCACTCAGAGTGGGAACCTTCCCCAGGGCAGGAGAGAATGCAGGTGACCTACCAGTGACCTCTTCAAAATTAGAAGGTATCATTTCTGTAGTGGTTAAGTGTACTTTCTCTTTCCTATGAGTGAGCTACTTAGTCTGAACAGTTTTGCTTTTAATTTAATACCATTAAGTGCTCTTTGTGTGTGCATGTAGATGTGCATGTGTGTGTTTCAAGCACACCTGACTTTAACGCATCAACACGACAAATGAATTACTGTATTGCACCATCTCTTCTCTGAGCAAGATGTTAAGATTTATATGATAAAGCCAAGGATTTTACCATTCTGCCCTGCTCTGGAAAAATTGTTTAAAGAAGAGAGAGAAAGCACTAAATAATGAGCATAAAAGCATTAAATATTGAGTATAATGATTGACCAATTAATATATAAAATATTTCTTTTAATTCTTCAATTAGATATATTTTAGTTGAGAAGAAATAGATCTATCTTGGTCAACATTTATAAGTTTTATTCATCTGTTTATATTTTCTGGTTACTCAGATCCCAGAGAGCAATCTTAATTTTACTTTTAATAAAGAAAAATTTTATTAACAAACAAATAATATATTAGACCAAGATTTTCTGTACTTAAAAATACTTATTTCTTTAAACATCATAGAATAATTTAGAAATATTGGTTTACAATTAAAACAGGTAAAAAAATTTTAAAACATTTATCAATTACTCCCTAAATATTCTTCCATAATAATTCATTAACATCATGTAAAACAGGTACACATATGTCATTCAGTAGAATGTTTATAGCTGCAATACCTGGAAGTGCTTTGGGTTCATGAACCACTGCCAATAGTCAGATTTTACCATGGCTATACTCAGTTGTGCTCAGGGAAACACATGGTCACCAGGTCAAAGACAAGATATATGGTTGGAAGCTTGCCACAAGAGTATGTGTGAAGTGAAGAGCACAGGTAAGGCTCAAAAGGAGAGAGAGAGAGAGAGAGAGATACAGAGACAGAGACAGAGACAGAGACAGAGAGACAGAGAGAGTGAGAGAGACAAAGAGACATACAGAGACAGAGACAGAGACAGAGAGACAGAGAGAGTGAGAGAGACAGAGAGACAAACAGAGGGAGAGAGAGAGAGAGAGAGAGAGAGAGAGAGAGAGAGAGAGTAGAAAAGTGCCTTCCATAGTGGCAGGCAGTGGAACAGGCTCAGGGGTGGGAACTGGGACCATTGGTGGTGGGAAAAGAACACTGGTGAAGGGACTTGTGTTGGAACATCATATGACTGAAATCCAATCATGAACAACTTTGCAAATGGGTATATCACTGTGATTCAATTAAAAAATAAAGATAATAAAAATAAAAAGTTGTGGTATTAAACATATTGGCATGTGTTCTAAACATTCCCCTGGCCTATTGAGTACTTAGATTCATGTTTTCTACTATTTTTATATGAATTAGTAAAATGTTAAGAGTATTCAGAAGAAAAGATAAATATTTTGCTGCTCCTCAAGTCTATGTAAGCTTAACTTTCTGATTTAAGATTTAATTAGTATTTATGGAATGTTTATTGTGGCCAAGTAGCATTGGTTTTTCTGACAGAGACTGGTAAGTAAATGCCCATTATTTAATTTAAGCTTTTTTTTCTTTTTAATGGAACACTGCTTTCTTATGGTTGTGGTTGTTGCAATGTTCCAAGTCAAAAACTAAGCTAAATTTTCAGTTTCCTTTGAAGATAAAGATGACCATTTGACTGGTCAGTCAAATGTAGGAGATACTGTATAGTGAGCTGACTTAGATGTATGTGACTCCTATCTTTCTATGATCTTTTGATTTGTTACCTGAAATACAAATGTGATGGGTAAGAGCTCCAGAGTAGAAGCCAGCATTTAAAAATTCAGAATCAAATGTCAAATGAGAGATAGAAAAAGAGATAGAGGAAATATTATAAACAATTGGACTGAATTATTATAAAGACTGGCATTTTCTTAGAGTGACAATCATTAACAGGATATCTAGGAAATTGAAATTCAACATTTTAGCTCAGGTCTAAAGTTAATAGAAAGAGCAGTATTATTCTAGGGCACTCTAACTTCCTTCATCAATCTTTGTCATGCTAAACACTTCTGACAGAAACTGAGTGTTGAAAGTAGGTAAAAGGATATATCTGATAACCTTTCAGTATCTATACTGCAAACCATATGGCCCAAAAGGAAATAGAGAAAGTGAGGTGTGTGTGTGTGTGTGTGTGTGTGAGAGAGAGAGAGAGAGACAGAGAGAGAGACAGAGAGAGAGACAGAGAGAGAGAGATTAATGCCTGCCACAGAAGCAGGCCAACAAGAGCTGGTGGAAAACTGAGGACATCATGGTGGGAAATGTACACAGGTGTTGGAACATTATATGACTGAAACTCAATCATGAACAACTTTATAACTGTGTATGTATGTCACTGTGATTAAACAAATTAATTAAACATAAATAAATCATTTAAAAAGTACTACTGGTTCCAATCTTTTAATATTTTACCAAAGAATTTGTTATTAAGAGAACTAGTATGGCTTCTTTTATTCAATGAACATTAAGCACGAGTATATAGTGTGATATTCATTCTAATGCCCTGATAATATTTCTCCATTAAATGAACCTGTCAGCATGTGAATTAATAAGTTTAAATAAAAATTTATCCTAAAGGAAAAGACAAGAAAAATCCCTAGCTTGAAGGAAGTCAGATGGAAGTGTTCCCTGTTAGACTTTTGCTCCTGTTCAAACTTCCAGCTGACTGGATAAGTCTCATTCACATTTAAGGTGGTACTTTTCTTGGTGTATTGATTCAGATATTAGTTTCCTCCAGAAACATTCTCATAGACACTCCCAAAGGAAATCTTGACCAAATATCTGGGCACACCATGACCCAGTCAAGTTGACAAGTAAAGTTAAACAATACAATGACATTTGGCCATCAATTACTTGACCTGGACAGTGTGCCTCCTTACTTCTTTTATCTGAAACAAGTATTTATTTTTTTCTAACCACTACTTTCCAGGCTCTAGAAGCCAAATGAAATTTATAACTGTAATAGTGACAATCAGCCAGGATCCAGAGACTCTAAAACCAAGCTCCCAGAAGAGAACAAGGCAGAGTCTCCTGCCACTATGCCTGGCTATCCTCACCGGGGCCCCTTGGAGGAGGGCGGATTGAGTTTCCCTCTCTGCCCTGAGCAGAGCCCCGACAGCTGAAGACCTCTGGGATCCAGCCAAAGCTATGCTGTGACCACTCTCCACATGCTTGGACGAGGAACTGGCAGAGGAACCCAGGTGTGTGGGACCAGAGGCTGAGATCTCCAAGCCTGCTTGGTTCAGGACTGGGCCTCCTCCACCCAGCTTCCCCACCTTCCAGTAGCTAGACAGTTACACCTACCAACTGCCGTGTAACCCCATCAACGGCCAGGATCCAGAGACTCTAAAACCAAGCTCCCAAAGGCATTCACGGCCACACGACCTCTTATTCTCTAGTTCTCACTCTCAGAGAACCTGGAAGGGTACTGAGAGTATCATACCCGCCTATATGCCTGACTAGGAACACCTGTAAAGGTGATTCGAGGCTGCCCCAAAAGCTTCCATCCCTCTTGGAAAGCCTGGCAAGCTACCAAAAGTATCCCACCCGCATGGCAGAGCCTGACAAGCTAACCATGGCAGACTCGATATGTCAAAAACAGTAACAAAGATTGGCCCTCATTCCTCTGATCCTGATGTCATCGAGCTACACTAGCACATGACAGGGACAAATGGAGACATTACTGGGCCTGCTCGAGCAAATCGATGAACAATGGGGTGATAGTGATAGTGATAGTGACAATAACTATATTTGAAAAATCTTTAGAATTTTTAAAACATGTTTTAGAATTTCACTTTCAACATGATAAGTTATCGCCAAATATGTTCTAATGTCAATATCTAAGATATGGTCATGAAATATTTTTTAGTCAATGTGTATGACTGTAAACTATAAAAGCAATCATATAAACATATAAATACTATTTTATTAAAATATTATAACATTTCCTCTTTTTGTTTTACTTTTTATATATTACATGTGACTAAATCAAGATTCATTTTCATATCAATTCCTCCAGTAAATCTAAGACTTTGGAATCTCTCAAGTTCTCTCTTATTATGCTTCACTTCCCTCTAAAATTACTCTTTCTGTGCTCTATTACACTGATTACTTATTGCAACAGCTCTTAGACGAGTGGATTTATTTTGACAGAGTTTCCTTTTCTTCTAAATAATTTGTACCTCAACTGAATAAGGTTGAGCTAATCCTGATACTGGGTTCAGTTCATTCTGTCATATGACAAACCACCAACTAGTTTTCTGTTATTTACCCACTTCCTTCATTGCTAAATATCTACAAAACACTCAAATTCCTCTTCACCATTTCACAGGCAAATTGTGTAATGTATCCATATGTAATCTTGTAAATTGTTTCCTGTGTTACATGCATATACTTAAAAAAATTAACTGTTATGTTATGTTCTGTTTAACTTGCTAAATGGGCTTATTCTACGCTTTGAGTAAGGTGCCACATGTATATTTAATCAGTTGTGTCTAACTGTGTCATATATAGTCTAACTATAATATTATGTCTAATAATTTAGTCATATAATGTCTAACTCTGACATATATAGTTGCTATAATTTATTTAGATTTATAATATATCTTTCCCCAGACTATTTCTGCCTGCTTCCGAATCCTCATCAAAATAATAATACAGCAATAGTCATTAATTTACTAGTTTCTTGTATATTTTATAAAAATGTTTTTAGGGTTTGTATATGTGCAATGTATGTATATAAAGTACAAATATTAAGTATATACAAATGTTTGGGGCAAGACATTTGACTTGCATGCTTCCAGCCCTGGTTCAAATATGCCTGTACCATATTCCGTGAAAGTAGTCCCTGAGCACTGCCAGGTGTGCTCCACCCTTCCACCAAATATTTGGTGGAAATACACACAAATATACACATGTACCATATATATTGTAATAATAACTCTTTTCTCCCTCTTTGATATATTCTTGTTAATTGGTTGTGCTTTAGGGAAGTCTACAAGGTGTTTTCTTAAACTTGTACGGCCAGCTTGCTAGGTCATGTGCATTGGGTGGGATTTAATCTAACTAAGTCTAAAAAACAACCAGTACCCAGGTTGTTTAACTATTTACTTAGTTGTAAGAAGTACACCTCTTCTTAGAAATTTTTCCTTAAATATTTAAAATAAGAAAGATATAAATTGGGTAGATTGAGATACCTGCAAGCCTGGAGAGATAGTACAGCAGGCAGAGCACTTGTTTTGCACACTGGTTCAAATGCACTGCTTTGCACACTGTCCGAACTGGGTTTGATCATAGGCATCCTATCTGGTTCCCTGGCCTGCCAGGTATGATCCGTGAGCACAGAAACTTAAGAAATCAGTCTTAAGCCTAGCTATGTGAGGCCCTAAAGCAACAACAACAAAAAAATGATACCTGCAGTTTATTCTAATCACTGTATGTATTTTATAATCTCTGGATTCCTAGGAGCTTTGTGGACTGAATGTAACATGATGATGAAGTAGACTGGAATTAATTAGGGTCATTGGTGGAGAATCTTGAACATTTTGCTGGTGATGAGATGAGGAAGTGGTATACATTAAAACCTAAATATCAATGCTTTTACAAACTTGTGACCTAATATTTATTTTTAAAAAATGAAATTAAATGATTGGAATACTAGGTCCTGGGTGCTGTCCTCCCTCTTTTCCAGGGCAGAGATCTGCAGGTCAATTACATCCCAGTCTCATTATTTTGCTAATGGTGGAGTTTCCTACCTTGACAAAGGCATCCTGGACTCCAAACCAACTGAACTGGAGTTCTATGTATTCTGTTTTATGGACCCTCACACTTGGCTTCTGTGATTTATCCAACTTCAGTATAAATTTTGCTGTTACATGAGAGAATGGTGACACTACTCTTATCTATTTACCCATGCTAGTTCCACTGTTAGTTTTATTTAAAAATATCTTCCCTGCCTTATATTTTAATCACAAAGCATTCTAATTTTCAAAATTTACCTTTTATATTCAAATATTTTATTCACCTGTAATCTTCATGATATGGCAATAGTTTCATTTTTCTTATCATAGTGAATATTTTTCCCACGATAACCTACTAAAATAATCTTTCCCATATTATTTTAAATGTCCTTTTATTTTATATGCATTTAATAGTCTGTTTCTAAGCCTATTTGTGTATATTTTCACATTTTCTTATTTATTTTTGGTCTCCTTGTCTCAAATCCTAGCAGAATGTCTATGATATTTTTTCTGAAAGAAATCGTGATAGCATATTCATAGCAAAGTCTTTAAACCTGTGTCCACTTAACACAGTCAACTAGAGTTTTCAACTAGAGTTTTCTTTTCTTTCAGTTTTATATATAGCCTGATGCACAGTCTCTGAATACTCACAATAAACGTTCATTATGTGCTCTTGCACTTTTGTACTTACCACTACACATATGTGTGTGCATATATGTGAATATATATTATATTTAGAGTGGTGTTGATTGGTTCCATAACTGTTTATGCATACTTTATGTATTATTTCAAATAAAAGAATGAAATATTACATAAATAAAATGAAGTACAAGGGGAGTTATTTCAATTAAAAGTATTTTAAAGGATTTCAATAAGAAAAATCATTGTTCAGTAAGGAAATAATTATTGCAAAATAGATGTGGGCGAGGCAACTGTGAATAACTGGGTAAAGGAGATAGAGATTATAAAATATCAGATTAATCCGCTCTGTGAATTTTTCTGTCTATTAGAGAAGCTATTAATAAGAAACATAAGTAATGTCTTATCAGCATGGACTCTGCAAGACAAACTAACTGGAATAATAAAAATGGTAATTATGCTTTAAAAACGGTCCTTAATCAAAATGTTAGCCTAAACATATATATACATAACCTTGATATAAAATGTATCCTTGTATTATTTTCATAATTTTGTTTCTACCAGTTTCTACATAATTCTATTTCTTTTAGAAGTTATCAATCAAGAGATAAATAGAAGATCATATATAAGTAACTAGAGATGATAACAAGTTACAAACTAAATGGCACATTAAAAGTTTTAATGACACTTGTAGAAAAACTATTCCTCCAAATTAAAAAAATCATTGACTTTGTTTGGCTTAGGCTATTTAAAAATTGAAATTTATTTGTATCATTAAATATTTATTTCAGAATGAGGGCTGAGCACATACATTTTAAAATGTCTTTCTTCAACTGTTTTTAATTGAATCACTGTGAATTACAGTGTTATTTAAAATGTTTTTATAGAAACAAATACACATCAATAATAATAATTGAAAAGAATGCCAACAGTTCCTGAGAAATTTTGAGGCATTCCTAAAAGATAGGAAGCAGATGGAATAATAATGTTAGAGAAACCATACTAGAGAAAACAACAGACCAAATACACAGATGAGAAAATTGTTATTAAAAGAACTTTACATATAATCATATTTCAGAATAACAAACACGAGGGCTTAAGAAAATAATAAGAATAATTAAAGTATCATATGAAAAATAAAAGGCCTTTTTGACCTTATTTCCTTTATACTAAATAACCTGCAACTCTGTCACTAAAATTTTAAAAATTCTTTAACTCTCTAAAAGGAAATTTTGATCCTGAAATAAGTGAGAATCTACAGAATAAGACTTTTAGCACTTAGAATGGTGTGAGGAAAATAACATGGAAAGATAGCCATCCTTCATTAGGAGGTCAAAGAAAAAATAAACAAGGAGAGCAATAGACTTCCTTTTCTCATGCTAAAGTCATAAATATAGGGATTTCTGAATTATGTGTTTTGGGTACAGGAGACTTCCAGAATAAATAATAAGTCTTTAAAATTACCTCAACATCAAATAATTTAATAATATGAAATGAAAGGGGAGCTATCAAAATCTAAAATAATTTTTGTAACATGCAGACCATGAGCATATTCTCCCAAACCTTTTCCTTAGAAGGCTATTTATTTTGTTGGAGATTGGGTCACATCCAGGTTTCCTTAGGGCTCCTGTTCTTCGCTCAATAATCACTCCTTGCAGTGCTCAAAAAACCAAAGGTTGGCTGAATTCAAGGCAAGTATCTTACCACTATACTATTTTTCTGTTCTTTTCTGTTATTTTAAATACAATACAGGTTTAAAACCACTGAACATTCATCACTATGTACAAATATGAACAATCAAGATTTATTGATCATATCAAGAAAACTGGTACCTAAAAGAGGTATTATATCTATCAAATAAAGGAATGCCCAAGGGCTGAAAACTTGTAATCTGTCTGCTAGAGCTCAATCCTGACTACCTCCTGAACTCTGAACACTTCTGCAATTACACTGATGACCCAAAAACCACTAGAGCTGAGCAGCATCAAAGAGCCTAGACAAAAGTTCCATCAGACCCAATCACAATCCACCATAGTACACAGGGGGAGATTCCAGGACTCCAAAGAACTGTGGGAGAGACACCCACACAAAGAAATAATACCTAAGACAATGAAGCTAAAAGACAAACTAGAACTTATGCATAATACATAAATATAATTAATATCAAAATATTTATGTTTCATCATAAACAATAATAGGAGCATATGACAAGGAAGAAACTAAAGATTTTCAAAAATAAAAACTCAGTAAATTTACTGAATTTTACACTGGTCATAATGAAAGATACAATTTTTGGTAGAGTCTTTGGATATTATAGGTATAATATCAGTCTTCTGCAATAGAGATTATTTGACTTCTTTCCAGTTTGGAGCACTTTATTTCCTTTGCTTGCCTGACTGCTGTTGCTATGTTTTAATACGATATTGAATAAAAGTGGAGGCAGTAGACATCCTTGACTTGTACCTGATTTCAGTGGAAATGCTTTCAGGTTTTCATCATTAAGAATAATATTTGTGGACAGGAGCGATAGTACAATGGGCAGAATATTTGCCTTGCATGCAGCTTACCAGGTTCAATCCCTGGCATACCATATGGGAGAACCACCAGAAATAATTCCTAAATGCAAAGCCATGAGTAACCCCTGAGTACTGCTAGGTGTGACCCAAAAAGCAAATAATAATAATAATAATAATTGCTGTGTGCTTGTTATAGATAGGCTTTACTGTCGTGAGGAATGTTCCTTCCAAGACTATTTATTGAGGGGTTTTCACATAAATGGATACAAGCTTTCTCTACATTGACTTATATGATCAATAGGCTTTTATCTTTCTTTTTTCAATATGGTATATTATGTTAGTTTATTAATCTTTGCATTCCTGGGATAAACCCCACCTGATTGTCATGCATGGTGTTTTTGATTTGCTGTTGGATTTGGTTTGCTAAGATTTTTGTAGAGAATTTTTAAAGTTCAAGGAGATTGGTCTAAAGTTTTGTCTTTTAGAAATGTCTCTGTCTGCTTTGGTGTTTTATTAGCTTTTATAGAAAGTATTAGGAAGGATTCCTCTTTTTTTGATATTTTGGAAAAGCTTAAGGATCAACAGCAGTTAAGTCTTCCCTGAGGGTTTGATAATACCAATAAACCAGCAATAAACCCATCTGGACCACAACTTTTGTTTTGGAGAAGAGTCTTAATTACTGTTTCAATTTTCTTGCTTGTTATTGGTCTGCTTAGGCTTTTTATTTCCTCTTTATTCAGTTTTGAGAGATTATATATTTCTAAGACTCTGTCCATTTCTTCTAGTTCTCTAACTTAACAGAGTAGAGTTGTTCACAGAAAATCTTTGTGATAACTTCGATTTCCGAGTATTCTGCTGTAATTTCACTTTGTTTCTCACAACAGAAAATCCAACAACCTCATCTAAAATGATCAGGGACTTCTCTGAGAAAGACTAGTGGATGGCCAACAGGCACATGAAGAAATGCTCATCATCACTTATTATGAGGGAAATACAAATAAAGACAACAATGAGATATCATCTCACAATAGTGAGAATGATACATATTAAAAAATAATGGGAACAATATGTGTTGGCGGGGATATGATATGATAAAAAAAAGAAATCTCAACCACCACTGTTTGGAATACTTCTGGTTGAACCCCTATGGAAAAAATGTAGAGGATTCTCAGTGAACTTAAAATTGAGCTGCCTTAATTGACCCAGAATTCCTACTTGGGTATCTACTTCCAGGACAGAAAAAAATCATTTAAAAAGATGTATGAACACCATTATTCACTGCAGCATCAATACAATAGCTAAGATTTGGAACAAACCCAATATACAACAATAGATCAGTAGATCATGAAGATGTGGTATATAACTATAATGAAATACTGCATAAATTTAAGAAATGATTAAATCATGAAATTTGCTGCAACATGAATGGCACTGGAAGATGTCATATTAAATAAAGTAAGTCAGAAGAATAAGGATAAACAGAGGATGACATAACATATATGATATTTAGAGTAACTGGTCTAGGAAATACATTGGTTTAAAGGGATAATACCTAAATCAGCCTTTGTCCCCAAAGGGTAATTTAGTCATTTAATGTGACTTTAGGGAAAGACAACAAGGGATGGGTTGAAGGATGTGGGAGAAGAGGCAGATGAGAAGCAATAGGAACAAGGGGCAAGGTACATTTGTGACGTTAAGGAAAGATAGACTAAATATCCTAACCGCAGGGTTAATAGCACTAAAATCATGAGACCCAAACTTTAACAACCCAACTTAAAAAATGTGCCTTTTGACATGGCAGGCTGGAGTTCAGGGGACAGGAGAAGGAACCTGGAAACAAAAGGAACCTGGTGGAGCGAATTTGATACAGATGGCAGGATTGAATATGGAAGATTGTATGTCTAACACCAAACTACAATTACTTTGTAAATCATGGTGCTTTAATAAAATAAAATTTTTAAGTCGAAAAATTAAGCAAAAAAGAAAAGAATAAAACTCTTATAGTATCTGCAGGAAAAATACACATGGCATATAAATGAACAAAGATAAGAATGACAATAGATGTCTCACTAAACAGAAGGTAAAAGAAAGACAGTGGGACCGCACTGGAAAAAAAATCATGAAAAAGGTGTGGTCATCCTTTTCTTCATTTCAGAACCCAGACTAAAATCCCTTTCTGCATACAATGATCACCTAACAATGAAAAGCATGTATATAGACTAGTTTTTTTTTTCCAATCAGTGGTTAGCTAAAGAAGTATAGTTGTTCTCACCCAAAAGGAGAGAAAGAACAAAAGGGAATGCCCTACCAAAGAGGCAGGGTGGGGTGGGGGAGATGGGCTGGGGGGGGTTGGGAGGGATACTGGGATCATTGGTGGTGGAGAATGGGCACTGGTGGAAGGATGGGTGCTCGAGCATTGTATGAAACACAAGCATGAAAGTTTTAAGTCTGTAACTGTACCTCACGGTGATTCACTAATAAAAAATTTTTAAAAATTCTGATAATATGATACAGCAAAAAAGCACTGAAAGTTTCCTTAATCCCTATATTATTCTATATGTTCGCTGATAAATATGAGTTTTCTTTTTTGTATGATCAATAAAAAGAAAACATAATGAATGAAAAAAGAAGTATGGTTGTACTATTATTAAAATAAATAATCATAGTTCAGAACAAATTTGCAAACTGGTGTCGTCTCTTTCTTTTGTATACATATTTGCAATACTCATTTTAATATTTGAAAACAACACTTAAATATATTGATTTGTAATCTAAGACAGAGAGAGTAAAATTTATAGGTTGAAGTTAGGAAATATTACATTTTTTAAAACTCTTCAAATCAGTGACTGGTTGATGTCAAGGGAAAGTACTCAGGTCTATTCTAGAATTCAGTCAAATCCAGTTGGATTTACCTAAACTGAATGAATTTCCTTTGATTTCTTCTCTTCTTAATTCTCCTCACTGGGCTCATTCTTCCATTAAAGTCACCAGGAAGCAGATGGATTTTCATAGAAGTCAGTTCCCCTGGGGTTCTCAAGTCCCCCAAGTTATTGTTACTCTGTGTCAGAGTGCAGATGGCAGGATACAATAATCTCACAACTCCTCGGAGACCCAGTAGTGGAGTTCAAGACCTTATGAATATACATTGCTCCTTCATTTACTATGCTGGGCCTGCAAGTTGGTAGCATTTGCTGTTTCCTTGAATCCTAAACATCTTGGGATTGAGCTATAGAAATTTCTGTTGATACACCCCTTATGAAATGAGATTCTACTCAACATTTGCGGCTTCTTGGGTCATTATGCACCTCTACAAAGTATTTTAGAGTTGTTCTTAATAGAAATTTCTCTGGGAATGACAGGAACTTCCACCTGTTCCACAATAAAAGGATCCATTTGGCTTAATAACAATTTTCATCAATTACTAAGGAGCTCTTTGCTACGACTAAGTGTGGCGTCCCCAGACAGCAGGTGCAGCATTATCCCCGTGACCTCTTGCCTGTATCAGCCATCAGAGAGAGGAGAGGTAGCCTTAAGGAACGAATCACAGGCCTGTTTATCTTCCCTCGGAATCATTGTCTGGTCTCTGCTATTCAAGTCAGCGGTGACATTTTCTTCTTGAGAAATCCACAGGAGGGGCCTGGATGCATCATCTGCATGCTGGCTTGCTGGAGTCTCGTGAACATGCACCTGGTTTTATTTTCTCGGTATTTTTATGCTCATTTTCAAAGAAAGAAAAGCCGATTTTCTTGCAAGAGGCGAAAGCATAATGGGATGAAAAACTGGCTAGAAGCTGATTGATGGGGGAAAATGATCAGAAAAAAAAATGCCAAACAAGGGCCCTGTGTTTTTACAAGCAGTGTTTAGCTGCTAGTATGCACCTGGAGGATGTTGCATGCATGGGGGTGCGGGGGGGAAGAGGGGGAACTCTCTCCACAAAATAGTGAAAACCATATCTCCTTTCTTCACACACTTCAAATAATGCAGGTGCTACTAAATACCATGCTACGAAACTCATGGTTATACTCATTTGTTTTAGGTTCTTGCTTAATACTCATAATAAAAGAAAATTCAAAGAGCAACTATGACCTACTATTCCTTTGAAGAGCTGTTTCAAAATTCTATAAAATTGAATGCTTTCATGGTTCTTTGCCATACTTGTTGATAAACAGGGCACTTCTCAGTTTCCCATAATCATTTTGTACCTAAATTGAAATTATCCATATAATTATCCTTCGTAAACTCCTAGAGGGCAACAAGTGTAGCTGATCCACACTAGCCTTGCTGTCAGCCTGTTAAAGTGGAACTCTAAAGTGACTGTCTGTCACAGCAGAGCAGGAAGTTCGCAGCACCCAGAAAAATTGTTATTCGTACAATGCAGTACTAAACTACTGATTTCAATTGTGAGCATCAGGCTGACAAGTTTTACCCCATTTTCTACATGTCAGTGTTGGGATACCACCTCAATTGCACTATTAAAAATGTCATTTCCCCCAATATTTCATAGTTTTCTTCCCTATTTTATTTTGCTCTCTTATCACTTCTAAAATACTACTTAGACAACTCAGCTTTCCTAAATAGTGTTCATCAGCCCTATTAAAATGTAAGTGCACACTCCCACTCTACAGTCATACCACCCGTATGGGCCAAATTACATCTGATACCAGAAAATAAGCAGGCTTGAGCCTGATTAGTGTTTGAATGGGAGAATATAAACCGTAGGATGACAGGAATTTCTAGTTGTTCATCTTCTACTTTCTTCCTAGTGAACAAACAGAGTACTGATTTAATAAATATATGATTGATTTATTGATTAAATAATAAAGAGGAAAATCTTTTTATACTTTTTATACTAGATGCCTGCAAATTATTTACTAAAAAAGTGATTTTGTTGAACAAACTAATAAAATTAATTTCACTGTTTCTCTATATATTTGTAAGGTGTTCTTTAATAAATCAGAGGTTTAAGAATGTTAAAATATATTACAAATTTTTTAATGTTATGTTAGTCACTGTGATTTACAGCGGTGTTAATGAATAGTTTTCATGTATATAACGTTCCAACCCTACCCCCTTGACCAGAATATCCGGTTTCCTCCACTATTGTCTCAGGGTTGCCCCCATCAAAATCTCCCTTCCTCCTGTGGCAGTCTCCTTACCATTATGAGCTCACTTCAGTAGCCTAGTTCTCAGGTTTTGTTGTATTCAACCATTTGTTATTATTGCCTTACTATGCTTTCTTATCACCCATGTGTGATAGATGGCTCAGTATCTGACCCTCTCTTTCTGCCTCACTTCATTCAGCATGGTATCAGTTCTAACCATGTACTGGAGAATTGCGTGATTTCATCTTTTCTTAAAATGGAGTAGTATTCCACTGTGTATCTATGCCACAGTTTCTTTATCTAGTCATCTGTTTTTTGACACTGGGTTGTGTGCAGATTTTGACTGTTGTGAGCAGTTCTGAAATGAACATCTATGTGAAAATGTCTTTTTATAAATGATTTCTTCGGTTCTTGCCCACAAATGGAATTGCCGAGTCAATTATTAGTTTTTTGAGAGGTAACCCTATTGTTTTCTAAAAATTCAACATCCCCACGGTCAGTGGATTGTAAAAAAAAATACACGGGTGAGGAAGGATGATGTGTTTGCAGCAGCTCTCGTTCGGTGCTCTCGAGCCTCTGTGTATGGACTGGATCGGGATGGCTGTTGGCAATGGGCAGGTAAAGGAAGGAAGGAGGGCCAGGCTGGTCGGTATCAATTGCAGTTTATTCCAATTTCCTCTCCATTCTCCTCTGATTCCCCTTCTGCTTGTCTCTCTGGAGCCCCCTCAATCTTACAGTCTTAGTTTATATAGCAATCACCTAGAGTGGTGATCCAAAGGTGGGTTGAACATTAACAAATCAACAGAGGTGTAAGGCCACTCCTCCAGGAGATTAACTCAAGGACAAAATCTCATTTTAGGAGATTACTCCAGATTACTAGGAGATCAGTTTAAGGGTAGGATCCCAGCCAGGGTGTGTCACTTTCTTCTTTCCTCAGCTAGTAATCCACTTAAATCGTTGTAGTAAATTTACTTCTAATATTTCTAGCAATGTCATTCTGTATGACCACAGTAAGAGATATATTAACTTAAAGTTTGGTTCTTCCTGAGGACATCTCACTATATATTCCAGACCACAGTCCTCAGGCCAGGTTAGTCTTCCTAACCCCAGCAGGGCCCTAATCTCGAGTTACTTCTGGAACAAGAGCATTTGTCCATGAACATGCTCTCAACTTAGAGTTGAGTATTGTGGTGTTTTGGCCTGGCCCATTTTGATGCCAAGGTAGCTCACAGTTTGTCCTGGGTCCATCAAGTCCCTTGTTGGGACTCTGCTTTTGGGGTGCTAGGAACCAAGGCAACTGAGTTGAGAAAGCAGATGCCCAGGAGTAAATATTATTGGAGTAAATCAACTCCCAAGTTGCAAGAGCATGATATTAACTGTCTTTCTGTGTCCATACAGAGAGGACATTGCTTTAAGGTAAACTATGCAAGAAACATAATTTACAATACAAGTTCAATGTTCTTAGAAGAATCTCATCTTACAAGCTAACAGAATCTGATTAGGGAAAATCATGATTAACTGGTTGGGGAGGAGGGCACAGAGAAGAGTTTACAGATAAACAAAGGAATGGAAGTGACACTGGAGCACTGTCATGACTGTAACCCATAAACCTAAGTTCCCTGCAGCAAGGCTGAAAGGACAAACCCAGTGTTATCCTACAGTGGGTGAGGATTTTTTTACCACCACCACCACAACCCACCCCTAATACTCGCTATTTTGGTTCTTTTTGAGGTGTGTTAGATTCACTGATGCATGGTGATATCTCATTGTTATGATTTGCATTTCCCTATGGTTTTAATACCTATGTCCAAAAAGAGGTAAAAATTTTTTAACTAGTTCAAAGTTACTAAAGTAGTTTTTGTATCACTAATGGCATTGTATAGGGAGAAAAAGCAAATATTTATGTGCAGTTTGTAAATATTTATAATTAATTTATTTAAAATGTTAAAATAGATACAGGTAAAATTAAGCACTAAAAATTAAATACAATTTAATTATGAAATCATAGCTTCTAATGATAAATAGGTTTATTATCGTTTCAAATTCTCCTACTTTGTTCTACTTTCATTACACTGTTATTACTGAGAAAGGAATTCTTATTACCAAGTCTGAAGTATGGTGCTTGAACAGGTTTGACAAAATCCCTTCTTGATATCATTTTGGCCAGCTGTTGCGGCCAGCATTATGACTTCTAACATGTTCACATTTTAATCTTTGAAAGTCATATCATTTACCTGCATAGAAAAGAGGGTTTCATAATACCCATCGGATAAGGGGCACCAGTTGAACTCTACAAAAAGAAAACATCCAAACCCATCAGAAAATGGGGTGATGAAATTAACAAAAACTTTCTCAAAGAAGTTATCTGAATGGCCAAATGGCACATGAAAAGATGCTCTTCATCACTAATCATCAAGGAGATACAGATCAAAATAACAATGAGATGTCATCTTACACCATAAAGATTGGCCCCCATCCAAAAAAAAAAAGCAACTAGTGTTGGTGAAGATGTGGGGAGAAAGGGACTCTCCTTCACTGCTGGTGGAAACACCGACTGGTTCAGCCCTTTTGGAAAACACTATGGATGATTGTCAAAAGATTGGAAATTGAGCTTTCATTGGATCCAGCTATACCACTTTTGGAAATATATCCTGGAGAGGCAAAAGAGTATAGTAGAAATGACATCTTCACTTGTATGTTTATTGCTGCACTGTTTACAATAGCCAAAATCTGGAAAAAGCCCGAGTTCCTAAGAACTGATGACTGGTTAAGGAAACTTTGGTACATCTACACAGTGGAGTACAATGCAGATGTTAGAAAAGATAAAGTCATGAAATTTACATATAAATGGATCAACATGGAAAGTATAAGTGAAATGAGTCAGAAGGAGAAGGAGAGACATAGAAAGATTGTGTTATATAAAGTAACAGAATGGGAGACTGACACCCAAGAATAGTAGAGATAAGGACCAGGAGGTTTACTCCACAGCTTGGAAACCAGCCTCAAATGCCGGGGGGAAAAGGCAGCTCAGATAGAGAAGGGAACACCAAGTAAGGGTATTTGGAGGACCAGCTCGGGTTGAGATGCATGCCAGATGTAGACTATAGATCGAACACAACGGCCACTCAATACCTCTTGTGCAAACTACAACACCCAAAAGGAAAGCGAGAACAAAAGGTAATATTCTGCCTCTGAGGCAGGGTGGGGGAATGGGATGGGGGTGGTGGGAGGAATACTGGGATCATTGGTGGCAGAGAATAGGCACTGGTAGAGGGATAGGTACTTGATCATTGTATGACTGAAACACAAGCATAAAAGTCTGTAAGTCTGTAACTGTACCCCACAGTGATTAGTTAATAATATATATGTATGTATGTGTATATATATATTTATAGAAAAAGAAAAGAGGGTTTCAAATACAATTAATTTAAATATGTTGAGATGGGAAGATTATTATGTGTAATATGTGGGCCCAATCTAATTACAGTGACCTTTAAAAGCTGAGGTACTTCCTAGCTTTGATCAGGGAGAAATCCAACTCTAGAAGAGGGATCACTAGTTGCTGAAAGAGTCCAAGAGACAAGTTCTCTAGAAAGAAGCACAGTCCAGCTAACATCCTGATTCTAGCTCCTAAAGAACCATATTAGACTTGATCTATAGAAAGCAACAAAATAGACTTGTGCTATTTCAGTCACTAAGTTTATAGTTAGGAGTTATGAAAATAGCTAGTCTGTCAATAGAAAACTAAGGCACTACCTGTTCTTCCCTCTTTTCCCACTCTATTTCCTTATGCACATTATTGAAATAGCTGTATTGCCCACTCACTGTTCCAAAACGGGTACATTGAATCAAAAAAAGAGATTGTCATGGCTTTACACTTACTCTTCCCTCAGTTGGTTATCGCATATTAAACTTTATAATTCACATACATCATTTCATAGTAAAGGACTAATCATTCAAAGTCCTAAGTCAAATATAATCACATTTTACTTTTTCAGTGTTTCTATATACCAGTGTTTCATTTTCTCACTTTACCTTATATGTATTTACTTTTGTTTTTGTTTTTGTTTTGTTGGTTTTGCTTTTTTTTATTAGTGAACCACCATGAGGTATAGTTATAGACTTATAAACTTTTGTGCTTGGGTTTCAGTTATACAATGATCAAATACTCATTCCTCCACCAGTGCCCATCCTCCACCACCACAGGTCCCAGAATCCCTCCCACCCCCCATCCCCCCGTCCCACCCTGTCTCTGTGGCAGGGCATTCCCCCTTGTTCTCTCTCTCTTCTTTTGGGTACTGTGTTTTGCAAGAGAGGCCTTGAGTGGCAATCATTTTTAGTCTATACACTACTTTTAGCATGCTTCTCCTACCCTGGGAGGGTCTCACAACATCCTTTATTTCCTAACACCCAGGAATGACTGAGATTAGTACCAGGAATTTTGCTCCATGACTTGAAGGCCAGCCACATGTGCTAGGTGAAAAGGAAGCTCAGAGAGAGAAGAGAGCACCAAATAAAGGGTGTTATATTTACTTTTTAATCTCTAAATCTAAAACCATAGGCAGCTCTCTGTGTTCCTCATTTTTGTACTCCTTAGAGGTACTTGCTTGGACTCAGACACATAAAACCTATTTGAAATATTTTCAGTGACCAAGAAATTACAGTGTAAGCCTATAAATTTATTTATTTTCTTTAAGATGATTTATCAATAATAGCTTTACTCAATGATCTGTGATTGATAGGAAAATAGCCTTAGATATATGCTAAAATATAAGTGATAAATCTTATTCTTATTCCCAGGTGTCAGGAAGTATATTCAATATGAGATCCTGCAAGTGGGTGGAAAAGCTTGTATAAAACAGCTTGAATGACTCTGAATTGCTATGGAAAAATAAAACATAATGTAATCCAAAACCAAAACACTGAATAAGTAATAACACAGGTGGCTGTGAAATAAATCAAAATGAAGCCTAGCTTCTAAAGATAAAAATAAAGGGGTAAAGAATCAAGTATTTTCTTACCAACAAAACTGGTAAAGAAAACCAAAAATCTAAATAGAGAAGAAGAAATGAAAACACTCCAAAGATGTTAAAACAACAGGTGTATTAATTATCCACCTGTTTAAAAAAATTCAGCTGGGAAACAAAACATTAACTTTCTTTTATTTATCAAATATAATATTTTATATTTGTCTGACATCTGCAAAATAGTTTAGTAACCCTTTCTGGAGATAAGATGCTCTGGAAATTTTAAGTCAAAGAAGACTATTACTTGTTCCAAAATTGCTCATTGAATAATAAGGCTAACAGTGTTAATATGAAGCAGGTACAAACATTAAAGGAAATACCAATTATAATCAGTAAAAATAATCAATTATTGGGGGGTATGGTGCTGCCTGCAGGTCAATCTGTATCTGTGAGGCAAGTGCCTCAGCAGCCTGATGTTGCCTTCAGACTTCTAGATACCCCCAAATTGCTGCTGTGCCTTTGGCCAGACCCCAAAAACTTGGGGCCAAGTTTACCAAGAAAGCAAACGACCAAAAGTTAGGTATGTGGGAAACACACCCACAAACCACCTCTGGCTCAGCTATATAATTGGATTCATGATCTCTCTGGTTCCTTATTGAACTGCTTAATGGCCATGTTCCCAGAGACTCAGAAACAAATCTCAAAACCCAGCGGCTTTTGGCAGAAATGCATCTGGTCCCTGCAGTAGCTTACCGGTGCTGGGCCAACCCAGGTGGGAATAGGTTTCGTGCTTTGGCCGGTCCCCGCTGGTGGCCCGGTGGCCGCCATCCTCCAGAGGCCACTGGACAGTCAGGTTTGGGCCCGCAGTGATGAGACATTTTGGGCCTCATGGGATGGGGGTGGAGCCAGTCCTGTCCTCCCCACCCCAACGAGACCACAAGTCATTGCCCACGAACGGACTTTCTGGCTCCTGATCAAGCTGCTTAATGGCCATGATCCCAGAGACTCAGGAGCGAATCTCAGAACCCAGCAGGTATTGGCAGAAATCCCTCCAGATTTAAGTGTCAAAATTTCGGAATTTCAAAATTGCATGGCCACTACTGCAGCCACACGACTTCATATGTTATTCATAACCAGCAATAGAACACAAATTGTCTACTGTTGCCTTTTCAGCAGATCTGAGTGTTGGGGTAAAATCTCAAATAATAATGGTGGGTTTGGTGTCAAAATATTGAATGTGATCAAAGTAGAGAGAGACTAATGTGGAAATCATCTGCCCCACAGGTAGGGGGCGGGTATGGGATGGGGGTATACTGGAGTTGTTGGGGGTGGAGAATGGGCACTGGTGAAGGTACGGGTGTTTCATTGTATGACGGAGACTTAGACCCGAAAGCTTTGTAACTGCTCTCACAGTGGTTCAATAAATAAAATTATAAAAAATGAAAAAAAAAGTAAGGTGGAGTTCATACACCAATCAACTAATCAGTGGCTGAATAAATAGCAGTACTCCTACATAAAAAATAATCAATTATTCTTTGGTAATTTGCTCTTATGTACATTAGGGTAATTTTGGATTATAAATGATAAACATTAAATTAGAATAGATTGATAAGATAAAAATTTTTACACGTCTATAAGTGAAAAGTTTGTGTGTAGCTACTCTGAAAAGTTGAATTAAGGCACATATAATATCAAAAGATTCTGATCTTTTCTTATCTACTTTCTTCTAAGGATTTACTTTCATTTTCATAAGAAATAAGTATGTCTCTTATTTTCTCCCAATTTTATTTTTATTTACAACTTATTTATTTACATATATTTAGCTCTTATTTACTATTTCTTTTATTTATTCACATATCTGTTATTTTATTTACTTAACATTTTTACTTCTCTATTCACTTATTGATCTAAGCTATTGTTCTAAAACAACTACCGGTATATTATTGTCATTATCATTTTTGGTTCACGGACTCATCCAGCTTTTCTCAGGTCTTACTTCAGGATCTGCCCTAAGGAATCACAACTGACTGTGCTCTGGAAACCATATACAGTGTCTGGGATTAAATCTGGGCTGGACACGTGCAAGCAAGCACCTTATCCATGTGCTACCTTTCCAGCCCTGACTGTAAGTATATTTTCCAGTAATTCCTAGTACATTGCATTTCTTCATATTTTTGAACAAACTACCATGACCACAGTAATATAATTATCTACTTGTCAGATTAGTCATATGCCCAACATGTCCGATTAGTCATCTTCTAGTTGGTTCTTTCAGGGAACAATCAACTCCTTCTCAACTACAGGGACGAAGAAAAAGAAATTAAGTAATATTAGAAGAAATTCAGGGACCAATTAATTGCCTAAGAAGAATAAAAGCTAAGTAACATTATATATACCACTATCACTATCACCCCGTTGTTCATCGATTTGCTAGAGCAGGCACCAGTAACATCTCCATTCGTCCCTGTAATGTGCTAGTGTAGCCCGATGGCATATTGGGGGCTCTTTCAGGGTCAGGGAAATGAGGACCATCATTGTTACTGTTTTTGGCATATCAAGTATGCCACGGGTAGCTTGCCAGGCTCTGCAGTGAGGGTGGGATACTCTTGGTAGCTTGCTGGGCCTTCCAAGAGGGATGGAGGCATATATATATATATAGGTAGATAGAGAGATAGATAGATAGATAGATATAGATATAGATATAGATATAGATATAGATATAGATATAGATATAATAAGAGAAATATTGCAATGAAATAGGAATTGCATTAATAGATGCAATAATTACTGAACAATTGTAAATGATAAGAAAAAAATAAATGGCTACTCCTGTTCTCAGGAGTGAAAGATAGATAAAAAGAGCTAGGGGAGGTCAACAAAATTAAAATAATATATTTCTATTTATATAGGATTTATCTTTATTTTATTTTACTTTATTTTATAATTTTCAAAAATTTTTATTGAGTCACCATGATACTGATCACTTGATCACTTGACATCCATTACTCATCAATGTGCTCGAGCAGGCGCCAGAAACGTATCCATTGGTCCCTGTTGCTCGCCAGTGTAGCCCAATGGCGTCTGCTCATTCTAGGAACATGAACAGCCTCAAACCGATCATTCAGGGTCTTGACAAAGAAGTCTGACCAGCTCGTAGGTGGGCAGCCACATGATTTTGACATCCCATGGAATCCAGTCAGTAATAGCTCTAGTCCAGGGGTCATCTCCAAATCTCATTACATGTCCAGCCCATCTGATTTTCGACATCTTAGCAAACGAGACAGCATCCCTGATTCTTGATCGTCGATGGAGGTCAGAACTCCAGATTCTTTCTCTCATTTGAGTGAAGCATAATACTCCAAGAATAGCTCTTTTGATTCCTCTTTGGGAGACCCGAATAGATTCTCACCCTGTTTTCGTAGGGCCCAGGTCTGTGAGGCATATGTTAATGCAGGAAGAACAGTGGAATTGAAGAGATGTGGCCGGAGCTGGAGGTTCTTTGTCCTCTTATCTATTTCTTCGATGCTCTTCAAGGCGTTCCAAGCCGCTCTCTTCTTCCTGCGCAACTCAGGTCAGGTCATTCATCATGTTGACTTCTCGACCTAGGTACACATAACTGTTGCATTTGGAGATGTTCTTCCTGTTGGGAGTGAATGGAACGTCAGGAATGAGACTTTCTCATAAACATTTTCTTCATGAGATTTAGCTGTAGTCCAATGCACGTACCCTTGCATCGGATGCATCCATCTAGAACCTGATGTTGCAAACGCGAACCAGTCGATCATATTTCTCGTCAATGTTGTCAACAATGGCATCTTCCCATGTTGCAGCAATAGTGCCAAAAAGCTCCCAGTTGGTGCTCATTCTGGGAGTTCTCTTCTTAAACTTTGTAACCCTTTCTCCCCGCTCTGTGAAGTAGACTTTTCATGAAGGAGACGGTGGTCCGATCCCATTTGGAATTTTGGGACAGCAGCGACATCAGTCAGGCAAAACCATTGATTGAATATGATGTGCTCTATTTCGCTGTGGAACAGTCCACCGGGAGACTCCAATGTCCAACGTTTAGACTGGGCCTTCTGGAACCTTGAGTTACCATAGATGGTCTTGGTCGACATGATGAATGCAGACAGTCTCTCACCCTGGTTTTGGTCGATGTGATGAACTCAGACAGTCTCTCACCCTGTTCTTTCCATTCTAGGCCATGGGTCCCGATGTGGAGTTCTTCGGCTGATCTTCTTGGTCCTATCTTGGCATTAAAATCACCGACAATGATCTTGTAGAAGGGTTAGTGTTTATATAACTTCTCCAGCTCCAAGTAGAAATTCTCAATTTCTCCTTCATCACCATTGGATGTTAGTGCGTAGACAACAAAGATAGAAACTGCTGGCAGTGAGCCATATCTATTGAAGTGTAAATGTCCGGTTCGGGTTGTTAGGCATTAGAATGAACCAATGCTCATGGCCAAGTTTGTGTTGACAAGGACACCAACGCCTCCGATGCCTCTTTTATCGCATGTTGCAAGGAACAATTATTCTCCAATGTCGAAAATGGTGTGATGTGATTGATGCCTTATTGTCTCAGTCATACCAATGATGTCGTACTTAATTTTTCACGCTTGTACCATCAGGTCCTTGATGGATACATCTGATGCTAGCATACGTGTATTGAAAGTGCAGACAATCATTTTTGTCTTCCTTCATTTTGGCAGCCTAGTTCGGCCTTGAGATTTTATCAGCCTCTCTTTCCTCATCCTTCTCAATGCTGCCATATTGGTGACACCTTCACGGTCAGGGGAATGAGACCCATTGTAATTACTGGTTTTAGCATTTCAAATACAAAACGGATAGCTTTGGGGGCTCTGCCATGCGGGCGGAATACTCTTAGTAGCTTGCCAGGCTCTCCAAGAGGAATAGAGCCTTTTGGGGCAGCCTCTAATCGCCCTTGTAGGTGTTCCCATGTTCAAATCATATTTGAACCCTATGAAATAAGGCATGGCAATTCTGGAAGATGGATATTAAGTGTCTTATATTCCCGTGGCCAAAGTGGCCACGCAGTCTGGAAAGCATCCTGGAGCATGGTGGCGGCTGGGTAGTGGAGGTAGTGGAGGTCCTGATGGATCTATCACATCTTCCAGAAGGGCAATGGAGAAGATTATCCATGACTTCTACTCAGATCTCTTCAATAGTCATGTCCACCTGCCCACATACCAAATTCCACAGGATGAATATGTCATTCACAATGTTCTCCCTTCCAAAATCCGACACGCCATTTCGTCGGTAAAGAAAGGAATAGCACCCAGCCCAAACAAGGTCAGACCTGAACACCTGAAGAACCTGCCCTCAGTACTCATCAATACGCTAGCTCAGCTCTTCACATGCTACCTGTCTGAATGCAAGGTTCCATCCCAATGGAAAACCAGCAGGACTGTACTACTGTACAAGAAGGGAGACATCCACGACATTGGCAACTATCACCTGATCTGCCTATTGTCTGTCATCTACAAGCTGTTCACTTGAGTCATCCTAAATAGGATTGGCAGAACACTAGATGAAAGACAACCTTGCGAGTAATTTAGGTTCCGCAAAGGATTCAGCACCATCGACCATATCCACACAATAACCAAGCTCACTGAGGTTTCTCGGGAGGTCAAGATGCACTCTGTCTAACGTTCATTGATTTAAAGAAGGCCTTTGATTCTGTTGAGATGGAAGCAGTCATTGAAGCCCTAGCCAATCAGGGCATTCAAACTCAATACATCAGGATCCTCTGTGAGCTGTATTACGGATTCACTACCAGAATCTCACCATTAAACAAAGAAGTAATCATTGATGTCAAGAGAGGGGTTTGGCAGGGTGATACCATTTCACCGAATCTCTTCAGTGCTACCCTCAAGAACATCATGCGACGACTATAATGGGAAGGAATGGGAGTGAAGATAGATGGTCGGCAACTACACCACCTCACTTTGCTGATGACATTGTTCTAATAACACCAAACATTAGCCAAGCGGCACAAACGCTGGCCAACTTCGATCATGAGTGTGGAAATGTTGGACTACAGCTAAATCTCACAAAGAAAATGTTTATAAGAAACAGTCTCATTCCTGACATTCCATTAATTCACAACAGGATGAACATCTAATGCAACAGTTATGTGTACCTAGGTCGAGAAGTCAACATGACAAATGACCTGGCACCTGAGTTGCACAGGAGGAAGAGAGCAGCTTGGAATGCCTTGAAGAGCATGGAAGAAATAGCTAAGAGGACAAAGAACCTCCGGCTCCAGGCACATCTCTTTGATTCCACTGTTCTTCCTGCATTAACATATGCCTCAGAGAACTGGGCCCTATGCAAACAGGATGAGAACGCTATTCGGGTCTCCCAAAGAGGAATTGAAAGAGCTATGCTTGGAGTAGCACATTTCACTCAAATGAGAGAAAGAATCTGGAGTTCCATCCTCCATCAACGATCAAGAATCAGGGATGCTGTCTCGTTTGCCAAGGCATCAAAAATCAGATGGGCTGCACACGTAATGAGACTTGGAGATGATCGCTGGAGTAGGGCCGTTATCAACTGGATTCCATGGGATGTCAAAAGACCGTGTTGGGCCCAACTACCAGATGGTCAGTAGTCTTCATCAAGATCCTGAACGATCAGTTTGAGGCTCTTCATGTTCCTAGAATGAACAGATGCCATTGGGCTACACTAGCATGTGACAGGGACAAATGGAGATGTTACTGGCTCCCACTTGAGCAAATTGATGATTAACGGGAAGTCAAGTGATCAAGTGATCAAGTGACCTTATGGATTCAGGTCTAATGTTGTGGTCTTTAACCCATCTTGATCTAACTCTCATGCATGGCATCATATCGAGATCTCAGTCTATGTTTTTACATGGACTGTCCAGTTTTTACATGTGGCTGTCCACTTTTTCCAACATCACTCATTAAAGAGATTTTCCTTGCTACACTTCAAATTTCTTGCTCTTTTATCAAAGATTAAGTGATCATATGATTATTCTCTTTCACATGAATCAAGAACAACCCGAATCAATATCACATAAAATAAATACTTATTTTTTAATATAGTAACTGTTAGAACATTAAATTTCTTACATTCATTTCTAAATTATATTTTTGTTTCAATGTAAAGGCCCTCCCGTTGATCATCGATTTGCTCGAGCGGGCCCAGTAACTTCTCCATTGGAGACTTTGTTGTTACTGTGTCAGTTTGAATTATAATTTTGAATTTTTGCTAACACTTATGCCTTAGATATCACTCTATAAAATATATGTAATTGGATATATTCAAATAAAAATTAATAGAATAAACATTTCTTTTGTTAATATTGTGAAAATATATTGCTTGGCATTACCAATTAAAAGCAATAATAAAAAACAAAAATAAGAAACACTTGATACTAGAGGTGAAGAGAGGGCACTTAGGAGAGAAGGGACCACTATGACAATTATAGTTGGAAAATGATCACTCTGTTCAAGATCTGAATGCTGAAAGGAGGTAAAATGATATATGTGATAACCTTGCAGTACCTGTATTACAAATGACAATGCGTAACAGGCAGTACCTGTATTACAAACGACAATGCATAACAGGAGAGAGAGAGATTGAGACAGATAGAGAGAGAGGTAAAGAGAGAGAGAAAGAGAGAGAGAGTGCCATAGAAACAGGCTGTGGCTTGGGCACAGGAGGAAACTGAGGACATTGTTAGTGGGAAATGTACACTGGCAAAGGGACAGATGTTGGAACTTTGTAAGGCAGAAACCTAAGCATGAAAAACTTTATAACTATGTATCTCACAGTGATTTAATTGTAAGAAAGTAAAGAGATCAGAAAAATATACAGGGGCTGAAGCAATAGCACAGCGGGTAGGGCATTTGCCTTGCATGTGGCCAACCTGGCTGACCAGAGTTCGATTCCTCCGCCCCTCTTGGAAAGCCCGGCAAGCTACAGAGAGCATCTCGTTCTCACAGCAAGGCCTAGTAAGCTACCCATGACTTATTCAATATGCCAAACACAGTAACAAGTGTCACAATGGAGACATTACTAGACCTGCTCGAGCAAATCGATGAACAATGGGAGGACAGTGCTACAGTGCTACAGCTAAAATTATAAAGTCCCTGCTGGTTTTAATATTTTAAATTTACTTGAGTTACGTGTAACTCTTATTAAATTTATGGGGTTGCATGCAACTCATAATTAATTTTAATTTAATCCTAAAGTTAAAAAATTTTTTAAATCATTTAAAAAAATCTTAAAGTCAGATGACTCAGGAGAATTGGTCACAAAACTGTACAAGTGCAGAAACTGCGAAACTGACATACCAGTTTTCTCCAGAATCTGCATCTTTTATTCCACCAGCCATTATCCTCATCTCTCCCAAGTGCTTAAAAATATGTTCATTTGAAAATTAATTAATTAATTAATTAATTTTAAAAAGTATGTTCATTTGTAGTCTGAGTAAATGAGTAAAAAGAAATTTGCATTACAATACCAAGATGGTAAAACTGAGTTTTCAATTTGGGGTAAACAATTAAAACACAGCCCTTTCTAAGTAAACTAGTCAATGAGAAATCTTTTGCTGAAAAAGCAAAAAAACTTAAGAGAAAAAGAGAAGCATGTATTCATGTTATCTAAAGAGCATAAGGGGAAGATTAAACTTGTTTTAATCAGGGTCATAACTGATATCATTACTTCGCAATCTTTTACTCTTACCTCATAGGTGTCCACCCTTTCACTGTCTATCCCATCTGTTTCGACTCTGCTTTTTCTTTGACTAACTTATTCTCAGTCTATTTCACTGTACTTAAGGAACCGCAAACCACCCTATAACATCCAACTTTTCTTTTATCCTTTTACTGTTTCCAGGTAAACTAGACTTTCCTATGACTTCATAAGGTTTTCTGTATTTCTCTTTATAACTTACAACCACAAGTTTGCAGAAGAGGAAATAATGTGACAGCAAATTTTTGCCTGCTCTGGGAAGTGAGTGATGTTAGAAGGGCAGATAAACATTGAGACCTTACATTACATATAAGAACAAGATATTTTAGGTTGCTGCAAGCTTCACTGAAACAAGTGGGAAAGAAATCATTTCAAAAATAAGACCTGGTTATCCTAAGTAAATTTGCTGAAGTCATAATTTTAAGTGTCATGTCTGCAGTTTCCAAATTTCATCTCAACTGTTGAGGTCATTGGGGAAAAAATTGAAATATGCCAATTGACATCAAAGTTAGGGGGGTTGGGAAATTTGGGTGGCATAAACATTGGACATTATTTGGAACCTGACTAGGAGTGGTAACTATGATATTATAAAGGATAGATTTGAGAACATTTAGTATCAACATTGACATTAAACAATCTCTCAGTTATAGGTATGTAAGAAAACCCTAAGTAGGAATGGGCCCAAGATGTGGCAAAGTGGTCTCTCAGATGAATGCTGCCAAATCTTACTCCATACCGAGAGAAGCAAGTGTATAGAGACAAGATTTGGTACAAATCAACTAATGTATAAATAATATGAAAAGCTATAAAGACAACCATGCTGCATAATATAGCATTATTAACATTAAAGTGTGACTATTCTCTTCTTCTAAGGTGCATGTGAATATTCTATGCAGATTAGATTTTCAAACTTGACACAAAAAGAATGCAAAATAATTAATGATTGTTATGTTATGTGTTGAAATTAAATAAAATTACATCATTAATAATAATTATTGAGCATCCAGCCGAAGAGAAGAACAACATGGAGGGCGGGATCCACAGATCCCGAAGAAAAAAAAAAAAACAGGTTCCAAAAAGAGCCGAGATCATCGGGAAGCCCCAGATGGGGTTGGTACCGCATCCCGCCTCCCCCAGATGGAACCCCGGTGACCAGAAGCCTCTACAACCACAGCTCGAGTATGCGGCAACTAGGACTTTTCCTCAAAACCGCGCGGCCGCTCACGAGGCCGCGCGACATCTCTCTATATACAAACTGATCCATGGGAAGTAAATGACCCAACGTTTCTCTCTGAAAATCATAGTTTGGAGCACGGCCACAGCCCCAGAAACACAAGGACTTAATGCAGAACCCAGCAGCTTGGAGCAGAAAAGTGAACGGGCTATGCGTTAATCCAGGCCATCATGACTGTCCGGAGGGGAAAGGGTGTTGCCCCATTCACCCTCTCCTCTCTGGAAAGAAAGATGGCGGCCACATGGGAGCCTTGTGGACAGCAGGTATGAGCCGGGGGTGTGGGGGCGACTAAAACCTCATGGGAAAGGGGGAATTCCGGTCCATCCTTCACGCCCTAACGAGGTCACCAGTTGCCCCCCACGAGCGGCTCTCCAGCATGGCCACGGCCCCAGAAGCACAAGGACTTAATGCAGAACCCAGCAGTTTGGAGCAGAAAAGTGAAAGGACTATGCGTTAATCCAGGCCATCATGTCTGCCCGGAGGGGAAAGGGTGTTGGTCCCTTCCACCCTCCTCCCTCTGGAAAGAAAGATGGCGGCCACATGGGAGCCTTGTGGACAGCAGGTATGAGCCGGGGGTGTGGGGGCGACTAAAACCTCATGGGAAGGGGGGCGTCCCGGTCCGTCCTTCACGCCCTACCGAGGTCACCAGTTGCCCCCCACTAGCGGCTCTCCAGCACGGCCACGGCCCCAGAAGCACAAGGACTTAATGCAGAACCCGGCAGCTTGGAGCAGAAAAGTGAACGGACTATGCGTTAATCCAGGCCATCAGGTCTGTCCAGAGGGGAAAGGGTGTTGCCCAGTCGCCTTCTCCTCTCTGGAAAGAAAGATGGCGGCCGCATGGGAGCCTTGTGGACAGCAGGTATGAGCCGGGGGTGTGGGGGCGACTAAAACCTCATGGGAAGGGGGGCGTTCCGGTCCGTCCTTCACGCCCTACCGAGGTCACCAGTTGCCCCCCGTGAGCGGCTCTCCAGCATGGCCACAACCCCAGAAGCACAAGGACTTAATGCAGAACCCGGCAGCTTAGAGCAGAAAAGTGAACGGACTATGCGTTAATCCAGGCCATCAGGTCTGTCCGGAGGGGAAAGGGTGTTGCCCCATTCACCCTCTCTTCTCTGGAAAGAAAGATGGCGGCCGCATGGGAGCCTTGTGGACAGCAGGTATGAGCCGGGGGACTGGGGGCGACTAAAACCTCATGGGAAGGGGGGCGTTTCGGTCCGCACTTCATGCCCTACCGAGGCCACCAGTTGCCCCCCATGAGCGGCTCTCCAGCATGGCCACGACTCCAGAGCACAGAAACCAATTTCTTAACTATCTGACTTTCAGTAGAAATACTTCCAGGGTCAATAAGTAAAATAGCAGAAATCCAAAACCAACAAATAATTCTTGAACTCAGCTGTAGAAAGCAAATCACTTCACAATGCTTTGTCAGCATGTCTGATTCGGGGGGGGAGGGGTAAACTCTAAATAATAGTGGTGAATCTTTTATTGAAACAATGAATCTAATCAAAGCAGATAGAGTGTTAACTAGAATTCATCTGCCCCACAGGGACTGGGAGGGGTGGGGGGTGGGGTTTTATTGGGGTTCTTCATGGTAAAAAATAAGTTTTGGTAAAGGGAAATGTGCTTGATATTTGCATGACTGAGACCTAAACCTGAAAGCTTTGTAACCTTTCCCATGGTGATTCAATAAATAAATAAATTAAAAATAATAATAATAATAATTATTATTATTATTATATGTTGAAATTATTTGAATATATTAAACTACATATAAGATTTTAATAAAATTAAATTGATCATTTTACTTTTTTAGTGTGACATCTATTAAGTATATATACATGTCTATTGGACAGTAATAATATAAGGAAATTTTCTTAAATAATATATTAAGTGAAAATATATCCAAAAATATTATGTGTTTTGCTGCATTTTATAACCTAGGAGGTTTATTAATTAGTTTTTCTGCCTTTGTCAGTAATTTTGTATCTCAATGACAATATGTATAGTATTCTGATTATTAAAATAAATCATAAGAACCAAATCCCTAAAAGTTTCCAGGAAAAGTGAAAGTAAAATAGAGCAGAGATACCTGGAAACAGAAGGAAGAAATGGAAAAAGAGTGGCTTAGAGTCAGGGCACTGGAATTCTACTCTCTACTTTCTGTGTTGCCCAGTGACCCATGGAAAACAATAACCTTTCTGCTCTCATTGCACCAGTCTCATTAATGTCAAATGAGCTTGACACCCTCAGCCAATTTTTGCCATAATGCTATTTCATGAAACATGAAGGACTTTATGATTTTATAAGCATTTGAGAGACTTTGCTAGAAAAAAAGAGAGTAATTTTAGAAGTGAGGAGTCGGGAGGCATGTACAAATGAACCAACTCCAAAAGAGCAAAACTTTAGGATGAACAATAAGTTTGTTGTTAAGGCAGACATAGATAAAGAAAGCTTGAAAATCTTTGGATGTAAACCAAAGATAATTTTCTATGAAAGAGTAAAGAGAGAGAACTTGTACTCTAGGTCCGTTCTCAACACTAGGCAGCCCCTCGTTCCCATCCCTTACACACATACATTTTAAAAAGCATTCAGTATCTCTGAAGACACACCAGGGAAAAAGGGTGCTGTGTTGGTAACTAAGGAGTGAGGGCCAAGAATACCACTAAACATGATGTAGTGCACAACCTCTGTCCCCTACTTTCCCTCACAGCCATCCCCAATCATTGCCATCAAAGCAAAGAATTATCTGACCCAAAGTGCAATAAAGCATGGTTGAGAAACTTGGCTCTAGGTAATAGGGAGAAATTCCAGATTGATGAATCAGTCAGTAGATTTGCTCTTTCTATTCTCAACTATGTGTAGTGTTTCTGCACTTTAATCTAGAGAGCTAAACAGTTTAAACTCTGTGCCCCAATTTCTCAAAGTGTATGGTTACTAATATGTCCATTTAAAATAAAAATAATCATTGTAGTAACAGGAAATGTTCATGACTAATATTCTTTAAGTTGATGCTCTGCCAAATTTTATTTAGCCTTCGAAAGAAAACAGCAATTAGTGGGATGGACCAACCTGTTCTGATGGAATAAAATGTTAATTGAGAAGTGACCTGAAAGTGAACTCTTTTGAAAGTTAGGAATGTGTTTGCACTAATTTGAAATTTTATTTTCAATTTCGATCTGACATAAGAAATGTTGAAACAGTGAGAGCCAGAAATTCATCATCTGGATGAATAAAATAATTAGAGATATTGGAGTAACTCTAACACAATTTTTCAAATTTCAGAATATAAGGATGGGGTCATCCTCTATATGTAAAAGTCTTGAAACATAGTAGGCTTTAATTAAATGTAATTTTTTTTCCTGTTTGAGAAAAAGTGTGCCTTAAGAAAATTATGATATCCCCTTCAAGCAGACATACATCTTGCTGGATTTTTACTTTTCTAAACCAAATTTAATGTATCAACTTTAAAATCCTAAATTATACTTTACCTATTTCACTTAAGATAAAATAAAAATGAAGATAAGTTTATCAACGAAGGATCTTTCTTTACATTGAATCACAGAGTGCTCTCTATCTAGTAAAGACTTTCTCTGACGAGTAACAAACACAATATATAAATATATAGTAATAAAATTCATGACACTGTCTCAGTGATTGTTTTCTTTTTTATGGCATTTAACCTCAGCTATACATTGATAAATGATATTTTATCCCTCTCACAAACCTCTCCCCTGAATTCCAGGATCATAGAGTCACTTATCTTAGAGTTAGTAGAAAGTGTACTTCAATGGCTACACACATATCAGTTTCCTTATATACAGACTAAACTCATCATTTCACTCCGCACCTGCTATTATGAAAGTTTGGTTAATGTGAATTTCATGACTTTAATTAGATAAGCTGAAATCTTTCACTGTTACCAGAAGTATAAATCCAGAAATTCCTTTTTATTATCTCCTCCTTATTGTGAGTAGTCTAGGGTGATCCTATGTCCAATGTATAAGTAGTCTCTCTGTTTTCATTCTTAGTCCCAAAGTTTACTTTCATCAAAGTCACTAGAACAAATGTATTTATTTTTCATTTATTTTTATCTTCCATTATTTATTCATGTAAGGCACCTTGATTCATAAGGCTGTTAATAGGCAGTGTTTCAAGGATTTCATATTTAAACCCCAAGTACACCAACAGTGTCAACATCCATCCACCAATTACCCAAGGTTAGGTTACTCATTTAAAAATATATGGCATATTATGATACTTCATAAATTCTCTGTTGTAATTACTCAGGGTAAAAATCTTAAGACCTTAAAGTACTCTGTAGTGTCTAATATCAGGATCCTCTTTTCTTTATTTCTGTAAAAGACCAGAGAGTAAATACTTTTCATTCTCTGGGCCAGATGACCTCCATTTCTACTACTTAATTCAGAACAGCACTAAACAAAATGCAAAGAAGTGAACATGGCTAGGTTTTAATAAATGTTTACCAAATCATGCAAGCAGTTGCAAAAAGTCGACTAATTAACCTAATTTTCCAGGCCCTCTTTATCCTTTTTCTTCTATCCTTTATTTTCTCTATATTATTTAACACCATCAGTGCTATTTATTTACTTGTTTATTTTATGTCTCTATATTTAGAATATGAGCAAGGATAGGCACATTATTTCTTTTACTTATGCAGTTTCTTTGGTATATAGAATAAATCCTTATACTTAATAGGTATTCATTAAACTTATTATGAGCTTAATGAGATAAGTAAGAATGGGATGCAGCCATTTAGGAGATCATTGGTCTACTGACTTACATGTAACCTCACATGCACAAGGAAAAGTAAAACGCACAGAACACTCTATGTACTATGATGGCCCACCTCGTTAAACCTCTTGCTAATACCCCATCTACATTTTTTGGTCATATATGTTAATTTTACTTAGGATAATAAAAGAAAAGTATTTCTGATTGCTATTGCACTATATTTTTAAAACTCCTCTTAATATTTTTCATTTATAGCCTTATATTGAGACAGAAAACTATTATTTTTCATAGTTACTGATGAAAAATACAAGACAAAAGTAAAATAAGGTTGTTTTCCAAGCTTCCTAGAATTAATGATGTCCAACTAGAGCCAAGTCAGAACTGAGGTGTAAGGTTCTCCAATGAGAGATCATTTTGCCACGAGGCATTTTTCTCTTCTTATGCATCTGATTCTCAGTAGTTAAGGTTTTATATTTCATAATAAATGGGGGTTATAGATGGTGGGCCAAAAAAAATTTAAAAACTAACTTTGTCCCTTGAAATATTTTATGAAGTTGTGGAATAAAGCAAGGCAGTTAATTACACCTATCTATGAAACTAATACCTCTGTAGTTTTCACTAAGAGAATTATTGGGTGCTAAACAACACTTTGCTAGTAAAAATAAGAAATTAAGACAAAATTTATTGGGAAGGTTGTAAAAACTTTTTAAAAATAATCAAACTTTTTAACTTCTATGACCTCTTTCTCTAGAGACTCTTCTACTGGGTTTTGGCAAAGGCATCCGCAGTCTTGAAAAGTCTTCTACATATTTTCCAGCTTCTTTCTCAATCAGGGGTTTGGGGAACCAGTGTCTGGTTTCTTACTGGCAAAGAGGCAGACAGGGATATTTCTGCATTCCTATGCTGGAGGTCAATAATATCCTAAGGGAGAAATGAAAATATGAAACAATGATTTTACAGCATGGCATTTTTATTTAAGATGTTTGGTGTATTATGGATTTTTAAAAAAATTTTGAGACAATATCACTGCTAACTCAATGCAAATACACCTCCTAACTTCCAAATTAATAGCTGAAACATGGGACCCTTTAACAGTTGACATGCATATAAAAAAAAAAACTTTGTTTTACATTTTTCCTCTTTGGGCACTCCTCTCTACTAATTATCTCTAACAGCACAATAAAAAAAAAATCCTTATAAAATGCTATTAGTAGACTATAGACTGAACATGTTTGCCACTCAATGCCTCTTTTGCAAACCACAACACCCAAAAAGAGAGAGAGAACAAAAGGGAATGCCCTGCCACACAGGCAGGGTGAAATGGGGGAATGGGGGGGTGGGAGGGATACTGGGACCCGTGATGGTGGAAAATGGGCACTGGTGGAGGGATGGTATTTGGTCATTGTATAATTGAAATGTAAGTACAAAAATTTGTAAGTCTACAACTGTACGTCATGGTGTTTCACTAATAAAAATTTTTAAAAAAAAGCAATGCCCCAGTCAAAATTGTCAGCAGATATAAGTGACTCACTGACCACTGGACTAAAAGAATCTGAGCTGCATATGAACTCTAAAGGGACAAGATAGGTGGTATGGCTGTAAAAACTATAAGCAGAGGCACAATGCCAGAAGTTTTGACAGTCTTGGAGTTATTTTCTATGTTTTCAACCTCTGTTCTGATTCTCCTTCAACTTAGTTTTCCTCTGGCTGTGCAAACCATTTATGATTATGCTTCCTCTTTTCCTAAGGGTTGGTCTTTCTGCACTTAAAGTAAATAGCAGAACCTCCAGTGTTCTGTGATGATACTATAGTTCAATCATCTGGCTAATTATTTCAGGTTTTCCTGCCTGCAAACCTCAAAGAACATTTTGGAGTTTGTCATTCAATTTAATGCTTCTTGTTACTTCTCAATTCTTACATATTACACGTATGAGAGTTTCTTCTCTTTTAAATTCAAGGAAGAACTAAATATTTGAATTTACCTAAACTTTAAAAGAATATTTTACAGGTTCAAAGAGATAATACTGTTGGTAGGGCACTTGTCTTTCTGCCTCTCACCGGGGTTCAATCCCTGGTAATGCATATGGTCCTCTGAGGCTATCAGAAGTTATCCACGAACATTTAGACTGAAGTAAGCCCTGAGCATACTGTGGCCCAAAATAGAAAACAAACAAACAAAAGAAAATTTATGTAGTAAGGTATTTAATACCTTCATGTAATTTTTAGTAGTACAAAATATTTTCATTAACGTTATCTTTAATCTTTAAAAATGTTTGAGTTCTTTGGCATTGTAGTTGTGTATGACATAAAACCCAACCTTTTTAACATTTAGATGGGTAGTTTTCTCTCTGTCTCTGTCTCTCTGTCTCTCTGTCTCTCTGTCTCTCTGTCTCTCTGTCTCTCTGTCTCTCTCTCTCTCTCTCTCTCTCTCTCTCTCCCCCCAGGAGTGGAGGGTCATACCCAGAAATGCTTAGGGGTTATTCCTGGCTCTGAACTCAGGAATTTCTTCCGGCTGTGCTTCGAGGACCATATTTGAAGCCAGGAAACAAAACGGTGTTGACTGTAGGCAAGGCAAACACCCTACCCACTGTACTATCTCAGGTCCCTAGATACATAGTTCTTTCTGATCTGGAGCAAGCCTAGTCCTCTAGACTCATTTTGCATAGTTCTTAGTGCTGTCCACATTCCTGAATCTATTACCACATCTACTCTATATATAGATAGATTAATATATATTTGCACGTCTACATAAAACTAAGATGATGTAATGCTTAAAACTCTGCAAATTTTTTGCTTTCATATATTCTTGATGCTTGATAGATTTTATTCTTTGATTTTTCTCTTGCCATATTAATGCTTGGGTGTGACCATCTTTTCATCTATGAAACAACCCATTTAGCAATTATTCCATAAATTCTATTCAACTTGTATGTTAAGCCCCACCCAACATGATGAGCTCCCACTACTTTATCTTATATATTATTCAATGAGTTTATTGATCTCTCCTTAATCATAAAAGTTGATTATTTATATGTAATTTCTCTTCTAGTAGAATCCATGATATCTAGATTTTATTTATTATTTTCAAAAATAAGTACTTGTTGACTGTAATTTTCAGATATTTCAGGATAGAAGGCCTAGTCCTCTAGACTAGGGGGACGTGGTCTTCTGAGCTCTCAAAAAGCTGTGTGTGTGTGTGTATATGCATGTGTGTGTGTGTGTGTGTGTGTGTGTGTGTGTGTGTGTGGCAGGGGGTTGATGAAGAAGCAACTGTCAAAGCTCACATTGCTGAGAAGTTCCTAGATAGAGCTCAGGAATGCATACACCCAAATCCAAGAGACCTAAAGGGTACAGCTAAAGGAAATCCAAATAAAAATACCTCAAGATACATTCTAATTATAATGACAAAAATCACAGTTAGAATACTGAAATCAGCAAGAGCAAAGAAGAAATTTGCTTATAAAGGAGCATCCGAAACTTATGGGCCTGAATCAGTGGGGGGGATATAGTTAACAATGAAATGAATGCCTCACCAAGAAAACTTTACCCAGTCAGACTTTCATTCAGATATGAAAGAACAACACACAAGTTCAAAGATAAACAAGTCAGGAGCTTCATAGTCTCAAAACCATTGTAACAGGAATTAATGGGCTACTTTAAGAAAAGACAAGCTACATCAAACTCGTACAAAAAGATAGCACAAATCTCCACCACAATAATCTCTCTCATTGTCAATGGACAAATTACACCAATCAAGAGGCTCAGAGTGGCAGAATGGATTAGAAAATTGAGTCCAACACTCTTCTGCCTGCAAGAAACACATCTGAACAATAAAAGCAAACACAGATTAAAAGTCAAAGATGGAAAACAATTCTCCAAACAATCAACCCCCTCAAAAAAGCTGGCTTGGCTATACAAGTATCGGATCTCATAGACTTCAGGGTGAAGAAAATTATAAGAAACAGTGAAGATCATTTTTAATGATCAAGGAACCTGTACATCAGGAAGAATTCACACTCCTAAATATATATACACCTAATGAGAGACCAGCAAAATACTTAAAACAACTGTTAATAGACTTGAAAAAAATTAAATAGCAACACAATAGTAGTTGGAGATTTCAACCCTGCTTGGATGTATATATATATATATATATATATATATATATATATATATGTGTGTGTGTGTGTGTGTGTGTATATATACAATATATATATATATATATATATATATATATACAATAATGGGCCTCATTCTCCTGACCCTGAAAGAGCCTCCAATAAGGCAGGGTTGTGAAGGACAAGTAAGGAGAGGCTGCTAAAATCTCAGGGCTGGAGATGGAGAACTTACAGGTGCCTACTCAAGCAAATCAATGGACAACAAGATGACATTGATACTTTATATATAAACACACCTCTATATATGGGTGTGTACATATACATATATACATATATATATGAGACATTTCATTCCCAAAAAAGCTGATTACACATTCTTCTCCAGTGCACATGAAACATTCTCCAAAATAGATCACTGGCTGGGCCACAAAACATTTCTCCATAAAATTAAGAGGATAGAAATTGTATCCACAGCATTTTCAGACCATGGTGCACTGAAAATAGAAGTGAATCACATGAGAAAAAGAGAATCAAAGAAACATCTGAAAATTAAACAGCTCACTGCTAAACAATCTGTCGGTTAGAAAGGAAATCAAAGAGAAAACCAAAAGGTTCCTGGAAATAAATGAGAACAGTATACAGGCTACCAGAATTTGTGGGAGTCAGCAAAAGCAGTATTAAGAGGAAAACTTATAGCTCTGCAAACATTCATCACGTCGGAAGACAGGGTCCACATGAATAATTAATATTACAGCTCAAGATCTTAGAAAATGACCAACAAAAGGAGCTCAAAACGGCTGGAGTAAGGAAATAATAAAACTTAGAGCAGAAATCAATGAGCTGGTATACCAAAAAATAGTCCAAAAGATCAATGAAACCAAGAGCTGCTTCTTTGAGAAAAGAAATAAGATCAATAATCCACTAGTAAGACTCACAGAGAAACAGAGAGGAAGAACATTAATAAACTAAACACTAATAAACCCAGTTAGAAATACAAAGGGGGTGGGGAAAGTATCACAACAGAAACTATTGAAATCCATAGGATCATCATTATTACTTTGAAAATTTTTATGCCATGAAACAAAAGACCTTGAGGAAATGGAAAAATTCCTGATTCCTATAACCTCCCAATTCTCTCTACCAAGAAGATTTGGAATACCTGAATAGATCTATCACTACTGACGAAATTGAAATGGTAATCAAAATTCTTCCCCCAAACATAAGCCCAGGCCCAGATGTATTCAATAGTAAATTCTTTCAAACATTTTAAAGAGGACTTACTGACAATTCTTTTCAAACTTTTCCAGAAAATTGAAAAATCAGAAACACTCCTAAACAATTTCTATGAGGCAAATATTCCTCCAATAAGCAGAGCAGACAGATACCACAAAAATAAAATTACAGACCAATATCCCTGATGAGCACAGATGCAAACATCCTCAATAAAACACTAGTAAATAGAATCAAACAATTCACAAATAAGATCATAACTATGACCAAGTAGGATTCATCATAGATATGCAAAGATGGTTTAATATTCGCAAATCATTCAACATAATACACCATATCAATAAAAGAAAAGATAAAATCCTATGATAATATTTTGTAGGGGCCGAAAATGCATTTGGGACTGAAGCGATAGCACAGCAGGTAGGGTGTTTTCCTTGCACACAGTCAACCTAGGTTCAATTCCTAGCATCCCATATGGTTCCCTGAGCACCGCCAGGAGTAATTCCTGAGTGCATGAGCCAGGAGTAACCCCTGTGCATCGCCGAGTGTTACCTCCCACCCCCCAAAAAGAAAATGTATTTGGCAAGATCCAGCACATATTCATGATAAAACTTTTAACAAAATGGGAGTTGAAGGAACCTTCTTCAACATGGTCAAAGTCATCTACAACAAGCTGACAACAGGCATTACACTAAATATAAGAAAAAACTAAAATTTTCTCCGAAGATCAGCACAAAACAAATTTGCTCACTCACACCTCTCCTATTTAATATAGTACTGGAGGTATTTGCCATAGCAATCAGGCAAGAAAAATATATCAAGGGCATCCAGATAGAAAAGTAAAAAGTCAAGGTTTTACTATTTGCAGATGACATAATACTATACTTAGCAAATACCAAAGAATCTACCAAAAGCTCTAGAAACAACAGGTTTTATACTAAAGTGGCAGTTTATGAAGTCAATGCCCAAAGCTATGGCTTTCCTATATACAAATAATAAAAGAGAATAAAGTTTTATTAGAAAAATCAGTCCCACTCACAATCATGCTCAGAATATCAAGTACCTCATATGTAAAAGACCTCTACAAAAAAAAAACCCTGCTTCAAGAAATAAAAGAAGACATGAGAAAATAGAAACACAACCCCTGCTCATGGATTAGGCGGATGACATTGTCAAAGTCCAATAACTTAATTAACATCTTAATTCTACTTTTTAATATTAGTTATATTGTATGTAAACAGAGATCCTCTGGCTGCTTCCAGCAATAAACTGTGACCCAGGAATCACACCCAGAAGACCCACACTGTCGTAGCCAGATAAATACCTCATGGACAGACCTCCACTACCTCCACTAACCAGCCACCGCCATGGTTCAGGCTGCTTTCCAAAACGTGCAGCTGTGATAAGACACTTAAAACTCATTTTTCATTATTACCACATCATATTTAATGGGGTTCAAATATAGTGTGAACCATGGGAACAGCTGCAAGAGTGGTTAGAGGCCACCCTAAAAGCCTTCATATCTCTCAGAGAGCCCTAAGCTACCTAGAGTATCCCACCCACACAGCAGAGCCTGGCAAACAATTCGTGGAGTATTTGATATGCCAAAAACAGTAAATAAAATGGATCTCATTCCCCTGACCCTGAAAGAGCCCCCAATACAGTAGTGTTAAGAAGGATGAACAAGGAGAGACTGATAAAATCTTAGGGCTGAAGTAGGCTGCCAAAACAAAGAAGGGCTAAAATGACTTTCAAGGCATGTATGCTGGCATCCGAAGCATCCATCGAGGACCTGATGGTCCAAGGGCAGGTGATCAAGTATGACAACATTGGTCTGACCTAGACGAGAAGGCATCAATCACATCACACCATTTTCGACACTAGAGAAGTACTGTTTCTCAGAACATGAAACAAAAGAGGTGGCAGTAGTCTCATTGTCCATGTCAACATGAATTTGGCCATGAGCACTGATTCATTCAAATGCCTAACAACCCAAATCGGATGATTACACTTGAATAGATGTGGCTCACTGCCGGAAGTTTCTATCTTTGTTGACTATGCACCAATATACAATTACGATGAAGAAGAAATTGAGAAGTTCTACATAGAGCTGGAGAAGTTCTACAAAGAAGGCCACACCTTCTACAAGATCATTGTCAGTGATTTTAATGCCAAGATAGGACCAAAAAGATTGACCGAATAACTCCACATTGGGACCCATGGTCTAGAATGGAACGAACAGGGCGAGAGACTGTCTGAGTTCATCATGTTGACCAAGATATCCATGGAAACTCATAGTTCCAGAAGACCGAATCTAAACGTTGGACATGACCTAGCTACCACTTCTGGGAATATACCCTTTGGACCCAAAAACACACAGCAGAAACATCATCTGCACTTCTGTGTTTATTGCAGCACTATTCATAATAGCCCAAATCTAGTAACAACCTGAGTGCCCGAGAACAGATGACTGGTTAAAGAAACTATGGTGCATCTACACAATGGAATACTATGTAGCTTTTAGGAAAAAATGAATTCTTGAAATTTGCTTATAAATGACTGGAAATGGAGAATATCACACTGAGTGAAATGAGTCAGAAGGAGAGGAACAGACATGGAATTATTTACATCTCATTTGTGAGATGTTAAAGAACCATAATATGAGACCAATACCCAAGGACATAGAAACAAGAACTAGAAAGATTGGCCCATTTTTAGAAGTCTGTTTCAGGTGCTTGGGGAAAAGGTAGTTGGGATATATAAGGGATCACTATGATAAAGATAGTTGGAAATGATTGCTATGGATGGATAAGAACTTCATGATAAAAGTAGGTTGCCATGCAGGCAGGCTGGGGATGATGTATTGGAAGGAGGTAAACTGGGATTATTGGTCATGGGAAATGGATACTGGTGAAGGGAATGGGTGTTGGAATGTTGTATGACTGAAAATCGGTCTCAAACAGCTTTGTAACTGTATACTTCATGCATTTATCATGGTGATTCAATAAAAATAAATTAAAAATAAATCAATAAAGGAGTATCTGTTATGATATTTATCATAGAAAATAGAGAAAAGAGAAGTTCAAAAAATCAAGTGACCATGAAGCATAGATATTTCACTAAAGAGAGCAATTGCTTACCTCCAAATAAAAGCTTCACTCCTTGAGGCATAAAAGTAATAATGAAAGAATAGAGCTTGGTTTATGGATCACACCCTGTGGTGACCCAGGGATTACTCCTGGCAGTGCTGGGGGACCATTCACAATGTCAGGGATCAAATATGGAATTGACTATTGCAAGGCAAATGCATTCCCCACTATTTCTCCAACCCTGAAAGGAATAAAGTGTAGGGACAAGAAAATCTAAAGTCAAACTGTCTTCAAGTATCAAATGCCAATCTTGACTGGAATCCAAAGAAAACTGCTGTAAAATGAAACTAGAGAAATATTTTTGTGGACTCAAAGAAAGAGTCATAACTTGTGGGGGGAAATAAGTATTTGTTTGTTAATTTTGGTTTGGGTACCACACACAGCAGTTCTCAGGGGTCACTCTTGACTCAATTCTCAGGGATCACTCCTAACAGGGCAGAGGGAACTGTATGGATCACCTCAGTTAGAACCTTTGTCGGCCACTTACTAAAAAGCTGGAGTGATAGCACAGCAGGTAGCACGTTTGCCTTGCAAAAGGCTGACCTGGGTTCGATTCCTCCATCCCTCTCAGAGAGCCTGGCAAGCTATTGAGAGTATCTCACACTCCCACGGCAGAGCCTATCATGCTCCCCGTGGAGTATTCTATATGCCAAAAACAGTAACAAGTCTCACAATGGAGACATTACTGGTGCCTGCTTGAGCAAATTGATGAACAACCGGAGGACAGTGCTACAGTGCTACTAAAAAGCACTCAGCTTACTGTACTTTATTTCCATCCCTGGTAATAAGTATTTAATAATTGTGGAACATTGTTTAAAATCCTGAAGGGAATTTTAAAAATTAAGTGCAGAATCCAGGATTTCCATTTGGGGTATCTGAAAATTACTTATGTAAGTCATTTATAGGGAGAAATCCTTTCCATCATTCAGGGACTCACAAGGAGACAAAAACCAGATCAGTATTTTGAGTAGAAATATGACTGTTTTCTTTATTAATAATTGTTAATTTAGTAAATGAGGTTAGCTGCTAAAAACAATAGAAAATTCTGAAAGAGAACCTGTATTTATAGGCACAAAAAAATAGTACACATCATGGATGGATTTTAGAGGATATCCTGTGGGGTAAGGGTAAGACAGAAGAAAAGGGATAGATGCAGATTGATCTCTCCCATACATGGACTTAAAGATATACAGAAAAGGAGCAGCAAAGGTCGAAAAACAGCACATAGGGTGAACGGATCCACACAACTAGGTTGTTGCAGGAAGCGATGAAGAGGGAGAAGTTTTGGGGATCTTGAAAGAGGGAGGAGGGTACTTTTGTGATGAATATAGTGATGGGATTATGTACATGAAAAGCCATTATTAATAATATTGCAAAGTACAGAATCTCAATTAATAAAAAAGTTCTTTAGAATGCCAAAAAATAATTATAAAGCAGCTAATCCCTCTGTGCTGAGGGAAAGCAGATATTAAAGGGATCCAAGATTTAGAACAGCTTTACTGTGAGATGCAGAGTTCTTCAAAAGGGCAGAGTTCTTCAAAATTCAACGACTTAGACAAAGTTGCTACAGATATGGCCTGTTACATTAGAAAGAAGTAGCCCTTGGTTGAGAAAGGTTTGGCCTGAAAATGGGATTGAAACTCCTGGATTTTTACACTAAATTGACAAATGGAGGCTGGGAACACCTCTCACTGTCACCTTGCAGTGTCTCTACAATGGCTTCTAATGGCAAATACTAGTATCATTCCAGCTGGTAAAAGAAAAACATTCACAAATTTCAGGTCCAGTTTTCATAGAACAGAGAAGGGAAGGGTGAATTTATAACCTAAAGATGAAAAATCACTGCATCACTGTCATCCTATTGATCGCCGAATTACTAGAGCGGGCACCAGTATCATCTCTATTACTCTCAGCCCTGAGATTTTAGCAGCCTATTCTTACTAGTCCTTTCCCAATGATTGGAGGCTCTTTCAGGCTTAGGGGAATGAGACCTATTGTCATTACTGTATTTGGCATATCAAATATGCCACGGGGAGCTTGCCAGGCTCTCCCCATGCGGGTAGAATACTCTCAGTAGCTTGCCAGGCTCTCTAAGAGGCATAAATGGGCAGGAAGTGTCTTATAATATGTGGCCTGGAGTGTGGCGGTGGTTGGGCAGTGGAGGTCGACTGCCGGGGCTGGGTCCCTTGGGTGGGGAGGGCTCTCACCCGCCCCAAAGCCTGGCGCAGAGTCTGGTGGTATGGACATCGAAAAATGAAAAACAGTCTTACATAATAGTCTTACAAAAGTTCCAAAGAAAATCAAATAAGGAAGGCTAATATATAATTTAACATGAAAAATAATATTAAGCAGGGTTATGAACATTAAATCTATTATATTTTTTTCTAAAACTATAAACACCTGTTTGTCATAAACCAAAACATTAATACATAATCTTATAATACCAATTCTGCTTAGGTTCAATTGATTATAGGCTTTTAAATCCCACAATTTTATATTTCCCCCGACCCCACTTTTTATGTTATAATTAAAATCAGGGACTATTTGCCTTGCTCTGATGACTTTAGAATATTTTAAATATAATAATAATTACCCAAAGTACATCAACATGAACCGAAAATAAAAAATGATTTTTATAAATAGCATATTTCTTTTTTCTGTTCCAGAGATATATAAGAAGATTAAAGTCTACGCCATGACAAATCTATTGAATTGAATGATAGGACAAAATCAATAGACATTACAAAATGATGGATACAAGACAGTAAAGTCACAACTTGATTTATGTTTCTGAAACATTTGTAGTACAATAAATGTTGTCCAATATCTACTTACATTCTTTAAATTGCTCAATTATTTACATGAATTCAGATATTATGATTACATTGTATGTTTATTTTCAGGATATGAAATACAGAAAGATGAAATCAATTAATAGAGATGAACACTGCATTCTGAAGTTCAGAAAATGTGAAAATGCTAAGAAATCTTGGAACGGCTTCAATAGCATCGAAGAAATAGCTAAGAGGATGAAGAACCTCCGGCTCCAGGCTCATCTCTTCGATTCCACTGTTCTTCCTGCATTAACATATGCCTCAGAGACCTGGGCCCTGTGAAAACAGGATGAGAACGCTATTCTGGTCTCCCAAAGAGGAATTGAAAGAGCTTTGCTTGGAGTATCATGCTTCACTCAAATGAGAGAAAGAATCCACAGTTCTGACCTCCGTCTACAGTCAAGAATCAGGGGCGCTGTCTCGTTTGCCAAGGCATCGAAATTCAGATGGGCTGGACACATAATGAATTTGGGAGATGACCACTGGACTAGAGCCATTACTGACTGGATTCCATGGAACGTCAAAAGATGGCGTGGCTGCCCACCTACAAGATGGTCAGTCTTCGTCAAGACCCTGAATGATCCATTCGAGGGTCTTCGTGTTCTTAGAATGAACAGATGAGATGCCATTGGGCTATACTAGCATGTGACATGGACAATGGCGACGCTACTAGCACCCACTCTAGCAAATAGATGAGTAACGGGTTGTCAAGTGATCAAGTATGTTTTATTTTCAGGATATAAAATACAGAAAGATGAAATCAATTATGGAGATAAACATTGCATTCAAATATGGAGATAAACAGTTCAGTAAATGTGAAAATGCTGAGAAATCTGTTGAACAGACTAATTGAGAATCTTTTTCTTAATGCAACTGAAATTGAATACCAAAGTATCCTAAAATTCATATGATTGATACTTATTCCCAATTAACATGACAGTTGTATTTGAGACCTGACACTTTATGAGGCTGTGGTTATCAGAGCATTAACATAATATGCACAACTTGTTTTTTATTTTGTTTGTTTCCAGGCAGACTTCTGCGGCAAGGACCTTTTCTATTTGTAACACAGTCTAACCTAGTTAGATTTCTCTTCAGTTTAAAATCAACCCCATACATCCACAGTGTATTCTTTCTTCCTTATCTTCCCAACATCTGAAGATTTCTTTCTTTGACTTACTTTGGCTGACCTCCAGGCACAGACCAGTGGGTTTTACCAGGGAATCAGACAGAACTCATTAGAAATGCTTATTTTTCTGGCAGAATGGCACCCATGATGCATTGCTTCCTCTCACACAGCTAACTAACCACAGTGCATATGCCATCAGACTCATCTTAAAAGGACAGGTCACTGAAAGAAAGTTGTTCTTTCCCATTGAGGAACATCTGGGAGTAATATGCCCGCATGTCAAATCTGTTAGCTCCTGTCTCACCCACACCAAGACACCTGGTCACCAGATTCACACACCAGCTTGTCAAATCTCTTCATTTCATCAACAGCAAAGAGAATCTTTGGGTCGGTGTGGCCCGGTGGTGTAATGCTTACCAGGGAAAATAATCATGTTGTGTTTTTCCTCGCTAAACACTGATTATAAGAGAAAGTTGATCGGCCAACCCATGTTATTTTTTTCAGTGTGTGGTAAACACTCATCTGCTCCCAAGCTACTTTTTAAAGCATCTATAGCAAAAGTGAACTTAGGTCACATTTCTTAAGTACTCATCAAATTTTTATAGGCATCCAGATGTGTTTTTCTTTAGGTAAATGCCGAAAGCCTCAATTCATCCCTGAACATGAATATTCTTGTTTTGATAGGATTCATTATGTGACCTATGAAAGATTGTTTATATTCTTAGACAATATGCTGGGGATTTTTAATGAGGCTCAGGCACTCCAGCTATTTTCCAAAAATGCATTGTGGTTTAAATTCAAACCAGACTGAATTCATCAACACATGTTTCTTTGATGAATTATTATTTATGTGAACTGACAAAGTGGAGTGATTTTTCCATCAGTCATCAAATCTATCCTTTCACAGTTAGAAATAAATGTTTATTCTCTTCAGTAAAAATGATCTCAAATATTCTTGTAACCTTATTGTTTGTTAGGATTTACTTAAACAATGGCAACTTCTTATAAAAGAAAAGTCTCATTGAGGAACTAAACATCTCTTCATTTGGTGCAGAACTAGGAAAGTCACCTTTCTGCAATTTTACTCCTGGGATAAATACTGACCAAGTACTTAATGATGTTAAATTGCTTTATTTCAACAGCTACTCAAAACTCCAATACACTAAAGGAAATTAAAGAAGATAAAAAACAATGTCGCAGCCAATAATGGTAATGAAATGTTACAGATGATCTCTCAATAAACATAATCATACAAGAAACCTGTGGATTGATTAGGGCAGATAGCGCTAGAAATTATTCCCAGGGGAAAATAATGATGAAAAGTTTGAGGGACATTGCCATACACTTCTCCCCATATTATAACTATAATATCTTCATTATTATATCTTTTCAGTTTAGTTTTTCCCTATTGCTGATGAGTTTTCCTATTGCTGTGCCACTAAAGAATAAATTTATTGATATAAAAATAAGTTTATTCATAATTTTTAAATAATCCACCTCTTTAGCTTTATGTTTCAGTCTTTTATAATATTTATCCCATTCAAAAAGCAAACATCATCATTTTTATTCACACTTCAAATTTCCTCATCTATGTAACACTGTACCACTGTTATCCTGTTGTTCATCGATTTCCTTGAGCAAACACCAGTAATGTCTTCATTTGTCCTAGTCCTGAGATTTTAGCAAGTGCCACATTGGAAGCTCTTTCAGGGTCAGGGAAATGATACCCATCATTGTTACTGGGTTTTGTCATATCGAATACACCACGGGGAGCTTTCCAGACTATGCCATATGGGCAGGATACTCTTGGTAGCTCATCAGGTTCTCCGAGAGGGAGAACTAGACAATAAGAGGTCATAGGTCCGCGAATGCAACTGCACACTTTTGGGAGCTTGGTGTTATAGTCTCTGGATCTTGGCCATTTATGGGATCACACTCATCTATGTACTTTTGTATATACTATTTTATATTATATATAGTATATGTATAAAATAATATACACATTGTATATACTATTTTCTCCATCCAAGAGAAAATTTCCTCCAAATTTTATCAGTATTCAAGGTATGAATCAAATTTCTCTAATTCACCAGGTTTCCTACTTTTCTAAGGAATCTAAGGGGTCATCTTTTCAATTCTACCAACTAAAACTAATCCCCATTTTACACAAATAAAGTTTTTGTATCCTTTCCCATCTATCATTTAAGTAAAAGTTCTTTGAGAAAAAGAATTCATATTTATATATCATTTCACCTAATGGTTTAACATAGCACTTTGATTTTTAAAAACTTATTTGCAATGTCTGTTTTAAAATAAAATGTACATTTTATCCAATTTTCATGCTTGAATCAATGTGGGAGTTATTTGGCGTCCTTAGTGCTTCTTCTTAAGTGATGATGATCACAAACTATTATTTCAGGGGAACCAGATAAAGGACTCTTTTGGAATTGTCCCAGAAAGGTTTCATTATCTAATTAATACAATTATAAATTATGTCATATAGGTATGTCAAATAATATTGCCATAAGTAGTTAGGAAAAAAAGTGTATGAAGTTTTCCATGTTCTCTCAGTTAATCAGGTGATTTCTATTTTTCTAGTGCAAAAGTGGTTTGTGTAAAATCTGGGAAGACAGATGTCTCAGCAATTCTTAACAGCTCCTTAACATCTGGATAATAACAGGATGGGTGATGCTTTATTAATTTCCTTTCATTAGTACTTTTTCCCTTGAATAGTTTTAATAAAGAAATTGGAATACCAGGAAAGCTTTCCATAGCAGATAAAGCAAACATGGGAGCATATTCTGGATTCTGATCCAATCTGGAATAATGGTCAAGGACTGAAGAAGTAGAAATAGTTCTTCCTACAGTGAAGAGTCTTCGATAGTGTAGTGAGTAGGCTGCTTGGCCGGCATGCAGCAGACCAAGTTTTCATCTCTGCATTGCATATGCTCCTTCAAGCAATGCTCCTTAGCTCCTTCAAGAAATGCTAAGATTCATGAGTTTCAAACCAGAAATATTTAACCCAGGGTGGAACAAAGTGGAAAAATCTTTGAAGTAGATAGTATAGTGGATAAGGCACTCATCTTGCATGCAGCCAGCCTCTGTTCAATATCTGGGAAATGACTCTTGACCACAGAGCCATTAATAAGCCCTTAGCACTGCCGATGTGGCCCCCAAACAAGAAAATATAAGATTTGAGGAAATGGGGAGAGCTTAGAGACCAGAGAAATAATTAAAAAAAACTGGAAAGCTGGAGAGAGAGGTGGAGCTGTAGCCTGAGCTCAATCCTCAGCACTGCATTGTTTTCCAGGCTACACCAGGTTACCCTTAGTGATGCTTGCTGGACTTGAGCAGCACCAAATCACCAGACAAAAGCACTTACCTGTCAAGTCCACAGTGTCAGGCCCACAGTAAGATTGGTGGGCTCCCTGAGCACTATTTGGAAATCTCACCCCCCAATCCATCAATAAAACATCTAAAGTTTAATTATACCTGAAAGTGGAGGTTTCAATTTTATTTTAGATAATGCCCTGAAAAAGTCATATTTCTCATAAGTGGCAGAACTGGAATAGTAACAATATCTGTTTTATTTTACAGATGAACAGCTTTTATGATGTGATTTTCATATGCCCCTTGACTACCAATGTTCTCACCATCTATGACTATTTTGTTCCAAAAACCTCTGACTGCCTAAAGGAAAAAGAATGTATTCTACCACTGAAGATAGCCATAAAGAGGTATATAGTAACCCCAGACTTTTTTCTTTGTTCTTTTTAAATTTTTTAGCATTTATTCCTGTCTGTGTGTTCAGGGATCACTCTTGGTGATGCCTGTTTTATATTATGGGATGCTGGAGATCAAGCCCCAGTGACCACATGTAAGGCAAGTGCCTTATCTGTTGTACTATCTCTCGGATCCCAACCCAAAACTTTTAAGGATACTCATCAGTCTTGAAAAACAGTTTTATTTTGAGCTGGAGAAATTGTATAAGGGGTAAAGCTCTACCTTTGCATAAGACTAACCTAAGGTCAATCCCCAGCACCTATATGGTCCCATGAGTCAAACTAGAAGTGATCCCTGAGCACAGAGCCAGGAATAAGTCTTGCTTACTACCAGATGTGGCCAAAAATAACCAAAAAGGGGATAAAAAAGTTATCCTAACACTGGCTACACCAACTAGCTATGAGAATAAGTAAAGTTCTTAACAGATATTCCCATTTCATTAATGCCAGCTGTTCAATTATGCAACACATTTATAAGAGAAGTACATCCTCATGAGCAGTGTTCATAGGCCCTCTGTGGTCTCAGTCAATTCTCAGAATAATATTTTTGTTTTCTGTTTTGGGGGTCACATCCAACAGTGGCCATAACTTACTGCTGGTGATTATATATGATTCCGGGGATCAAGTAAGGGGTTAGTAGCTCACAAACCAAGCAACCACCCTCTGTACTTTCACTCTGGCCTCTCAGAATGATTTTTGACATTCAAATTGAGAAATTTTGCCATCATGTTTAATTCATCTTTAATTAAATTTATTTAATTCATCTTTAATTAAATTTATTCATTCTCTAAGCTGCTGTAGCACATACATTTATTACAAAACTTCTCCCCTTTATCACTGCAATTTATTTTGCTTGGATTTATAATTTCCAGAGATACAATTCCAAATTTAAATTCTATAGTACTATGTAATTAACGTACAAACTCATTCACCACTCACTCCACCCACTGCACATTCCTTTTTGCCTAGAATATAGTCTCCTAGAAAAAGAGCCAACTTTGTAAGGTATGTATAACTAGACCATCTCCCCAATATAGACTTCATTTTTTTTCTGCTGGAATAAAATTTCCTCCTTGATTTCCTGATGGGGGAGAGTACAGGACAAGTTTGTGGTAGAGCTTCTGTGATAGTCCTGGGTCATCATCATTTTCAATATTTCATATATTGACACTTAAAAAAGAAGTAATAAGTTGTCGATTCCTAAAATGTTCCATAAGAAGCTATAAGAAATAGAAATGTGAGACTCAGAGAACTAGAACTAGCAAGAGGAACTTGACACTTGCATCACTCATAAGAAAGCCTGCCAGGGCCTGAGTGATAGTACAGTGGTAGGGCATTTGCTTTGCACACAACTGACCAGTGTTCAATCCCATATGGTCCTCTGAGCACTGCCAGGAGTAATTCCTTAGTGCAGAGCCAGGAGTAACTCCTGAGCATTGCTGAATGTGACCCAAAAAGCCAAAAAAAAGGCTTTCTTTTTCTCAATTGGCAACAAAACAGGGAATATAATATTTTATATCTATATAGACATGCACAATGTAATAGTTTTATTTTCTTTGTACAAAACATAGTATATAATATTAATTTGTGCTTAACATTCTGACTAGAATAAATTGAAATCAGAATGCAAACATTCAAAAGATTAGTTCACTTCCAGTTCTTGCCAGTGGCACTTGATTACCCAAGTGCAAATATCTGTGATTTTTCAGTAGAATCTATAACTATGTCCATCCATATACATACACTATATATTTTCTATGTATATTTTAATGTTATTTATGCCAAAAATCAAAGATATTCCTTTGCTAGAAAATATAAAAGTTACCAGACAGCTTAATTAATTGACAATACTGGAGAGAAGAATTTGACTTCTTAATTCGATTCCTCTGCCCCTCTCAGAGAGCCCGGCAAGCTACTGAGAATATCTCGCCCACAGGCAAAGCCTGACAAGCTCCCTGTGACATATTCAATATGCCAAAAACAGTAACAAGTTTCACAATATGTTGTGAAATGTTACTGGTTCCTGATCAAGCAAATCAATGAACAATGGGAGGACAGTGCTACAGTGCCTCAGTGCTAATATTTTTTCTTTAAATGTGATTTGCATTTTGCATTCAAATTTGTGGTATTTCTCATAGAACCAGTGAAAAATCTATTTAAGTGATAATTGCTGACTTTACCAAAGGAAACCGTCTCACACTTGACAGAAGAAAATGGCAGTTTAGTTTGTTTACATCTTTATCAGTTCCTCTCACTCACCAGTGTCCACAGATAATTTATAAGTACTTATAAAAAGAAAAATAATTTAAAATATAAGAGTGAAAATTAGAATACAGTTCTATGACTATGCCTAAGTATAATTTGTAAATGCAAAATTGTGATTAATATCACTGATATAGAGGCTCTATGAGTCTTTAACCATGATCTAATGCAAAATCTTTGTAGGGATTTATTGATCCCTACAAAAGAATATTGATGTGTACCTGCCAACATCTAACTTTTGAAAGAGTTTTTTGCTCTGAGTATAGTTGGTAAAATTCACAATTATCAATGCAATTTTTAAGTGTGCAAGATATAGAACATATATACAAAAATTTATGGTAAGAATATGTGCATCTTTATATACTTAGCCTATATGTCTTAATATAGATCTTTTGATTCCTCTTTGGGAGACCCAAATAGTGTTCTCAACCTGTTTTCGTAGGGCCCAGTTCTCTGAGGCGAATATTAATGCGGGAAGAACCGTGGGAGAGATGTGCCCGGATCTGGAGATTGTTCCTCGTAGCTATTTCTTCGATGCTTTTGAAGGCATTCCAAGCCTCTCTCTTCCTCCTTCACAACTCAGGTGCCAGGTCATTTGTCATGTTCACTTCTCAACCTAGGTACACATAACTGCTACATTCGGAGATGTTCGTCCAGTTGAGAGTGAATGGAATGTCAGGAACAAGACCATTTCTCATAGACATTGTCTTCGTGAGATTCAGCTGTAGTCTGAATATCCACACTCACAGTAGAAGTCGGCCAGCATTGTGCCGCTTGGCTTATGTTTGGTGGTATTCCAACGATGTTATCAGTAAAGCAGAGGTGGTGTAGTTGCCAACTGTCTATCTTCACTCCCATTCCTTCCCATTCCAGTGATCGCAGGACGTTCTTGAGGGTGGCACTGAAGACTTTCAGTGAAATGGTATCAACCTGCTGAACCCCTCTCTTGACATGGATGATCACTTCCTTGTAGAATGGTGAGATCCTGGTAGTGAATTTGTAATACAGCTCACAGAGGGTCCTGATGTATTGAGTTTGAAGGCCCTGTTTGACTAGGGCTTTGATGACCACTTCAGTCTCAACAAAATCAAAGGCCTTCTTTAAATCAATGAACAGTAGACAGAGCGGCATTTTGAACTCCCAAGAATCCTCAATGAGCTTGGTTACTGTGTGGATATGGTCGATTGTGCTGAATCCTTTTTGGAACCCAGCTTGCTCGCATGGTTGTACTTCTTCCAGTGTTCTGCCAATTCAATTCAGGATGACTAGAGTGAGCCACTTGTAGACTACAAACAAAAGGCAGATCAGGTGATAGTTGCCAATGTGTGGATGTCTCCCTTCTTTTACAGTAGAACAGTCCTGCTGGTTTTCGACTGGCATGGAACCTTGCATTCAGAAAGGTAGCGTGTGAAGAGCCAAGCCAGTGTATTGATGAGAACTAACAGCAGGTTCTTCAGGTTTTCAGGTCTGACTTTGTCAGGGCCTGGCGTTGTTTGCTTCTTTACTGATGAAATGGCAAGTCGGATTTCAGAAGGGAGAATGTTGGGAACGACATATCCATCCTGCGGAATTTGGTATGTGGGCAGGTGGACGTGGTTATCAAAGAGATCCAAGTAGAAGTCATGGATAATCTTCTCCATTGCCCTACTGAAAGATGTGATAAATCCATCAGGACGTCGGAGGGTAGTCATCTTGGTCTTATAGTTGGCAAAGGACAGGTGGGCGTTGTGAATACTTTTCCTGACTTTTGCTGCATCGACCAGCACTGCTGCTCGCTCTTCTCTCTTTGAGGTCTTCCTTTATCACTTCTCTGCATTGCTTTGCGAGCTCGAACGTTCGCTTGCAGTTGCCTGAGGCTTGCACCAAGCCACGTTGGCAAATGAGCTCCAGAGTTTTCATAGACAGGCTTTTTTTTTGTGACTATTTCTAGACGTTCCTCGCATAATCATGGAGGTGCTGAACCAATCGATTGTATTCCTCGCCAATGTTGCAATGATAGCATCTTCCCATGTTGCTGCAATAGTGCCAAAGAGCTCCCAGTTGGTGGTCGTTCTGGGACTTCTCTTCTTAAACTTTGCAGCCCTTTCGCCCCACTCCATGAAGTAGAATTTTGCACGAAGTAGACATTGGTCTCGAAAGAGCTAGTCTTGGAGTATCATGTTTCACTCAAAATGAGAGAAAGAATCCGCAGTTCCGACCTCCTTCAACAGTCAAGAATCAGGGACACTGTCTCATTTGCTAAGACATCAAAAATCAGATGGGCTGAACATGTAATGCGATTTGGAGATGACGACTGGAACTAAAGCCATTACCGAATGGAATCCACGGGATGTCAAAAGATTGAGTGGCTGTCCATCTATGAGATGATCAGAATTCTTTGTCAAGACCCTGAATGATTGGTTTGAGGCTCTGTGTTCCTAGATTGAGCAGATGCCATTGGGCTACATTAGCACACAACAGAGATGAATGGAGATGTTACTGGTGCCCGTTCGAGCAAATCAATGAGTAACGGGATGTCAAGTGATCAAGTGATATCTTAATATGTGTATGTATCTGTCTATGCAAATATATAGAGAGATATAGACAGGTTAGATATAATTTTTGTGCACATACAATATTTTTGAATATGCAAAAATGTAATTAAGGTGAACCTTAATATATGCGTTATTGGGTTTATGAAGAAAATTCCTTACACATTCCACTCTGAATCACTTGCAATCCATCATGTTTTTCATTATTGCATTCTTGTACTTTGTTTATTTAATGGATCTTTTTCCTTTCTCTGGAGAAGTTCACATTCTCTTGTATGCATTGCATCTCTATTCTCTAAAATAAAATTTTACTTCATTTTAAGAAATAAAAATCCTAAAATATTGTCTTGTATTCACCCTGAAATACATATCTTGAAGATTGCTCCTCTATTACCAATAGAAAGTTAATAACACAGAAGTCACACATTGCTATCCAATGCCATTCTGGAAAAAAGGAGAACAACCTGGCATTAAGTTTAAAAATATGAGTAGTTTTGTTTAAGGGGGATAATGAACCTGCTTCTAAGCCCTGCGAGAAATTTTAGAATTGTCCACCTCTCTTAGTTCTTTGTTTCACTTTTCTTAGGAAAACTTGACACCGTTAAGAAGAGTAAATCTAAGATGAACTAGATTTCAGATTAGAAATAAGAGTCTAAGATAGTTGATGGCTGTGAGTTGGTGTAATTGAGCCTAATCAACTTTGGAAGACCAACAACCTTGTTGGTTTTTATAGAAAGTCAGCTTAGCTTTTCTTAGAGACACTTAATCTTATCTTCATCCTTCACAAATACTGTTATTACAAAGAAACAGCTATTCCACACCAAAACAGATAGGTTTTTTTTTTTTTTACCTTCCAAGTGAAGTGAACCAGGATCTGAGGCTACTCGTTACCATACTCTGCTAACCAGGTCAGTAGTTTAATGCAAATTACCTAAGACATAATTCTTCTTAGGCATTGAAGAACCAGTCATCACCAAGGCCACTGCAGCAGTGTTCTGGGTCTTTTAGGCCCTCACCCAATGATGTCTTTCATAACATGGGAAAGCCTTAGCAAGTTTCTGTCTACCAGTTGCTCACTACCTAAAGATTGAGTCACTGTGTAATTTGCCAAAAACTGAAATATCAGAAAATACACTAACAGCATTTGCATCTGTACCAAACCAGAAGAATTGCAAGAGCTCCTGGCAAGGTTAAGTGAATTTAGCCATTTGCTTTGTTCATTGCTCGAGGTAAAGGCCCTCCCATTGTTCATCGATTTGCTCGAGCGGGCCCAGTAACGTCTCCATTGGAGACTTTGTTGTTACTGTGTCTGGCATATCGAATACGTCACGGGGAGCTTGCCAGGCTCTGCCGTGCGGGCGAGATACTCTCGGTAGCTTGCCGGGCTCTCTGAGAGGGGTGGAGGAATCAAACTCGGGTTGGCCATGTTGGCTGCGTGCAAGGCAAACGCCCTACCCGCTGTGCTATCGCTCCAGCCACGGGGCTGGAGCGATAGCACAGCGGGTAGGGCCTTCGCCTTACAAGCGGCCAACATGGCCGACCCGAGTTCGGTTCCTCCGCCCCTCTCGGAGAGCCCGGCAAGCTACTGAGATTATTCGATATGCCAGACACAGTAACAACAAAATCTCCAATGGAGACGTTACTGGGCCCGCTCGAGCAAATCGATGATCAACGGGAGGGCCTTTACCTTTACCTTTACCTTACCTTTGTTCATGAAGCAACTAAATCACTTGTTTCAGGCTGGGGATGGGGAGAATGAACTATTTTCAGCCTTGCCATGAAATTGTTAAATTCCTGTCACAAAAATAAGAAATCATATATGAAACCATGGGGTCAGATCACCTACTGTTTCCAAGACTTCTCAATAGAGTTATTATACTTTGGAACAACAAGGTGAGAGGAGATTATGGTTTCATTCTAGTATTTGAATTTCCTAAGATTTGTTTGCTTGAGAAAGACCCTTATCATCACTGAAATGCTTAAAGCATTGAAAGAACTGTTTTCTTTTGTACAAATCCAATTTTTTGAAATAGAAAACTCTGAGATGGAATATAATAGCTACAGAATTTAAAAGTGCATTTTATGTTTCTTTTCGTAGTTGATAAAAAAAATCAATCCAAGAGTTAGAGTTGTATCAGTTTCTTTCAGACTCCAGTATTATGCTTAAATACAGAAAAATCTTCACATTGGCACAGGGGGAATAAAAAGATAAAATATCCCCTCCCACACGCTATCCCATGATATTTTCCTCAGTTAGTAGTCACATTGTATTTCTGGCTGTGTCCCAGAAACCACAACCCTCAATTACAGTTGCTTTCAGACATGTGGAAGAAACACATGCTAAAACAATTAACAAAATTATGACATTTACGTTTTTCTCCCGACTGTCAGTCCCTGGGATTCTTTAGCATGTGATCCTCTAAGAACAAAACAGTTACCATAAATCACGCTGACCAGATCTATCCCTATCTAGCACTTCCAAAATGTCAAAAAGTAAAATAAAAGGAAACCATTTTTCATAGACTAAGCCTACTCCTCTCAATGTTGGCAGATAGAGCCAATTGGCAGGAAAGCACAGTGTCCAGTTGTCTCATTCCAAGTCCACCAACCTCACACAGAGCCAACTGCTGGCTGGTTTACCTGCACCACCAAACTGTCTTATTAGCCCTGCATCTGCTGCTCCTTCTGTTTTGACAAATTTCAGTGCTTATTGAATGGAATGTGTTATAATAACCTAAAAATTGTTATTTAGAAGTAGAAAATGAAAGTGCAAAATTAAGTATTCCTAGTGGGTGCATTCTCCAACTTAGAGATGTGCTTGCATTTAAATTTATGGGTCCATGTGCAAAAATATGATCATATAGAGCAATCAGATTGTGCCCCTTTTGCAAATTTATTTTTAGTGCTTTCGTAATGGTTTGCCATTAACTTAATATATTTATAATACTACAGAATTTGTTAATCACTCACTTTGGGTCAAGCACATAGGTTCTGTAGGAATAAAGATTAATAGCAGAATTCCTGCTCTCATTAGCTCATAAAGAAGGCCGGGAAGACAGACATATTAATGATTATGCTTAATGGAATTAAAAGTATAATGAAATCATTCAAAACATTCTATGAAGCAAAGGTAAGAAAGAAACGCTATCTGCAAGTTAAAACAGAACCCGAAAGAACGTATGCCTTTGAACACATCCAAGAAATATGTCAGATAAATGCGCTTCATATCTGCTGTTTTTATTCTAAGTTTTCCCTCCCTTTTGCTACTGTGCTTTTGACTAGATGTCTGTCCTCTTGAGACTGGGCAAGCAAGTTTTTTAGCTAAAAAGAAGAATACAAAAGAGGAGATTTAAATAAAGGTGCTTATTTGCTCACCATATTTCTATCCAGTCTCCCTAGGTTTGTTTTCTCTCCCACTAAGGGCCACAGTTGCTGACAGGTGTACCTTTCCGTGCACATTTCCCTCTCCTCATTTCTATTTCCATCTCTCTCTTTTACCTCAATGAGAGAGTTTTTACACTATCCTTGATTGGATTTTTCAAATATAATCTAAAAAAAGAAGAGAAGAGAAAAAAGGAGGGGAGAAAAAAGGAGGGAAGAAGAGAAAGGCAAGAATGAAGAAAGGAAGGAAGAAAGGAGGGAAGGAAGGGAGGGAGGGAGGGAGGGAGGGAGGGAGAGAGGGAGGGAGGGAAGAGAGGGATGGAGGGAAGGAGGGAGGGAGGAAGGAAGGAAGGAAGGAAGGAAGGAAGGAAGGAAGGAAGGAAGGAAAAGACCTTTTACTAAACATATCCCACTTACCCAGTTTGAGAAAATTACTGCCCTTTCCACTAAGGTCTCTTTCTTTCTTTCTTTCTTTCTTTCTTTCTTTCTTTCTTTCTTTCTTTCTTTCTTTCTCTCTCTCTCTCTCTCTCTCTCTCTTTCTTTCTTTCTTTCTTTCAGGGGTGGGGTCTGGACCACACCCAAAAGTTTTCAGGGCTTAATTTTGGCTCAGTACTTAGGGATCATTCCAGGTAGGCTTGGTGAATCATAGGGGGAACCACGGATTGAACCTAGGTCATCTACATTAAGGCAAACACCCTGACCACGGTAGTGTCGCTCTGATCCACCACCAAGATCTCTTCTCCAGTTACTATTCTAGGATTTGTGGAATTAAATTAAGGGCTAAGCTTAGAGAACTAGCTCAGATGTATAAAATCAATATTGTATATCACCGTGTCCCCTCAGAGTCATCCGCTGTCTTCTAAACAGTTTCAGTTCTTATGCATGAGCACCTTATAAAACTGAAATAGGTCACATTTCATTACTTCTGCCATAAGCAAAACATGTTCATGTGGTAAGCTAATTTTAAAAGGTCACCTAGGATCTCAGGCCCTGGAATTTAACCATCTATTCCAATATTTCAATCATATACTAAGTGTGCATGCAAGACTCAATGCCCGACCTTCTACAGACCCATTTATGTTTTTTTAAAAGCCACTATGGCAATTTTTAATGCATCAATAAAGTACTAAAGCAGTCCACTTGAACCTTTCATTTGTCTTGGAGAAGTGATCTTGAGCATGTAAGTGTTCTCAATAAAATGTATTTTTAAATTAAAATATTTGATGGGTATATATTATTCATTTTTTGGATTTTGCAATAGTATTGAGGAGGTTAAGAGATCACAGAGTAGTAAGGGCATTTCCCTTGCACGAAATTTATTTATCTCTCCACTTTATTCTCCAGCACTATGTACAATCTCTTGAGCACTGCCAAGACTAAACCCTGAGCACAAAGCTAGGAGTTAATCCTAAACAGATGCAAGGTATGGCTCAAAAAACAAAAAAAAAATTTATACTGTTTATTATTTAAAGATTTAACAGTATTTGTTGAGGGAGGTGTTCATGGAACCACCTTTGATTCATGAAAACACTTTTGATGGAATCATGAAGCAACTTTTGCTTGTTACTTCAATTATTTAATTTATAAGCCACTTTCCTTTAATGGGAGAGGGTTATGCTACCCTGTTTCAAATGAGGCTCAGTGTGTGATTTATAATGGCTATTAGGAAGCTGAACTCTAGTAATTTTATACATTGCCATTCCTCTGCTGTAGATGTTACACATTGCCAGGTAGAGTCTGTTCCATCTATAAAAAGTACTTTAAAACCACAAAGCAGGGTTCCAGTCATGCAAAGCTTGCATGCAATGTGAACAAATAGTAATCTTTTTCTGTTCCAAGACAAGAAAATATTAGGGTACTTTGGTATTGTGGCATAAGCCAGTTCCTGTTAACTGAGATAGACCCTAGTAATACCAATCAATGACTTCATGCCATAAAATATTACATGTTTGTTTTCTCTAACACAAATGCCTCATAAACCATATGCATTCCGATTCCCTTTTATCTTGTCATTTCCAAATGCATAGTGTTATACGAAGACTTATTTTAACCATTGCTAAGGCAATAGTTAAAAGAAATCTATCCTTTAAAATGATTCATCACAGTTCCAGGTTTAGAATCTTGGAAAGAGTTCTCTACAAACCAAAGTATGTGGAGATTTTTTAAGCATTATTTTCCACTTATAGATTTCTTTAATTTGATTTCTGAACCATGGTCATATTTTAAATATAAGCTTGCCTCCGTGTGTGAATGAAGTTATGGTAATAGATAATTTTAGCAACACTTGAGCTTGTAGGTAAGCTTGTGTGTGCATTATTTAGATACATATATATGTAAAATGTTTAAACATTTTTTTCTAAAATGGTTTAATCTCCAGATATAGTCACAAAAGTAGCTTTTGCTCCTTGAGAAGTTCTTCAGATCCTGTAATTACAACTATTAGCCTTATTTCAGCGACCACTAAGACTCAGAGCTTCACACTACACCTTGACTACTACCAACTGAACTGTTAATGTCTACCAGTTGTTGGATGTTTATAATGCTTTCTTGGCTCATTTTATTTTTAAAAATTTGAGGAGCGGGGCACACCTGGGTATGCTCATGGTTTTCTCCTAGTTCTGAGCTCATGGATCACTCCTAACAGGGCTCAGGAGACCAAAATGGGTGCCAGGGATTGAACTCGGATAAGCTGCATGCAAGGCAAGTACCTTACCCATTGTACTATTGTCCTGACAACTCATGTTATTATAACAATTTTGACAACTTTGGTCATCTTGAAGAGTGAAGCTATTTGTGTCTAACACCATTCAGGAACTAGATTGGGGCCTCCCACACCTAAAAGCTAGTCCATCATATTACAGGGAATGAGTTCCCTACTTATGAAGATAAATATATTCTGATTTTCTCTTAAAATTCTTTTAATTATCCTTTGTTTATTCTTACTAAATTATATATTTAAAATGCATTAGCCTATAATTATTTACACTATTACTTTTTAACTTATACCTGTAAAAAGGGGCTGGAGCGCCCTTGTACACAGCCTACATGGACTACAGCAGTAGGTCGCTTGCCTTGCACACAGCCAACATGGCCGACTCGAGTTCAATTCCTCCGCCCCTCTCGGAGAGCCCGGCAAGCTACCGAGAGTATCTTGCCTGCACGGCAGAGCCTGACAAGCTACCCACGATGTATTCGATATGCCAAACACAGTAACAGCAAAGTCTCACAATGGAGACGTTACTGGGCCTGCTCGAGAAAATCGATGAACAACGGGAGGACAGTGACAGTGACCTGTAAAAAGAGAAATCTATACTTTTTTTGTAAAACAATTTTATCAACTTATTGATTTATAATTTTGTGGAATTTCAGGAGTTTAGCCTTATTTATTTATATGTATGTGGGTGTTACCACATCCACAATCACAACAAATCACGACCATCCTGTTATTCGTCGATTGCCTCGAGCAGGCCCCAGTAACGTCTCCTTCATCCTAGCCCTGAGATTATATTTAAGGCTCTTTAGGAGAATGAGACCCATCATTGTTACTGGTATTTGGCATATTGGGTACGCCACGGGGAGTTTGCCAGACTCTGCCGTGTGGGCAGGCTACATTTGGTAGCCTGCCAATTTGTCCAAAGTAGGAATGAGATAATAAGATGTCGCATGGCCGCGAATGTGGCCAAATACATGATTGGATGGTTGGTAAATATAAATACCTGATTGTACAGATATATAGTCTCTGAGTCTTGGCCATTGATGGGATTACACGACGCCAGGGGGCCAGTTGGTGGGTGTGACCCCCGCCTACTGGAATTTGGAGGATCTGGGTGGAGGATGCTCGGCCCCAATCCAAGTAGGCTTGGAGATCTCGGCCCCAGAACCCGCATGGCCTTGTCCCTCTGCCAGTACTTTCATGTGTGAGGAAAGTGGTCTCAGCATGGTGGTGGCTGGTCCTGGAGGTCTTCGGCTACCGGAGCCCTGGTCAGGGCGGGGAGGAAAGCTCAACTCACTCCCCTCCAAGGGGCCCCGGCGAGGGCAGCCAGGCACGGGGGCAGGAGACATCCACAATATATTTTTTTAAAGATTCATCTCATATGAGGGCTATAATAAAACATAGAAAAGAACAGTAAATGATTAGAGTCATCAAAACTGGTGATTTTGTATACAGAATTGCACTTACACGGGTTGGGGTGTGGAAGGAGCCCTTGGGTGGAAAGAAGCAGGCTCTCTGGAATGAGTGTAGTGTTGAGATTATGCATACATGGAAGATATAATTAACAGCTTCTAAGACTTGGTGTCTCAGTAATAAGTAAATATCTGTGTTCTGCCATCATAGACCTTTTTGCCACATTGTCTCTTACCCACAGAATATTATGGAATGTGCTAGAGGAATCTGTCATTCATATGCAGTAACTCATACAAGATAGCTTCCAACAAACACTAAGTTGGTACGAGATAGTATTATAAAGAGCCTCCCTTCATTAATCTCCAAGCTTTATGAGTCCTGGAGGCCTTTGTGATCTTATAATTTTCAAAATCTATACAGCACCCAGGTACAGCATCTGAATGTAAAGTGCAGACTCTGGAGGCAAAAAAAAAAAAAAAAACACCTTGACTTGAATTACAAATGAGCTGTAAACTTTAGAACTGATATTAGTGCTGTAAAACACTTTGCACAGTGCCTAACAGATAGTGAAAAGTGAAGAAATTATTAAGTACAATTCTGTAATCTCAGTATATCCATAATGCATGTGTCTGGAAGTACAAAGGATATCTTTCTAAGACCCTAAGAATCAGGAGCATAACTATGAAGAAAACTTCCACATGGCTGGCTGGTACTCTTAGGGCTAAAATAAATTTAAAAATATGTAAAAGAGGAGCTGCGGAGATAATACAGTAGGCAAAGCACCTATTCAATCCCTGCACTCTGTATGAGTCTGCACACCTTCCTAGAAGTGATCCTTGAGAACAGAATCAGAAAGAAACCCTGAACACAGCTGGATGTGACATACCTGTAAAAAGAAAAATAACTTTTATACATAAAATCTACCTAGTTAGGGAAAGAATATTGCAAGATCTCTATTTTCTACTGTCTGAGAGACCTTCAGCAGGATTTTAGTGTGAGCTGTCCCCACTCTGATGGGCAGAACGTTCTCCTTGGAGAACCCAATTCATTATTGGCTCTTATCGGAGTGAGGAAGGGGCTTGCAAACAGACAGGCTGATTTCATATACTTCGTTTTGCTCATGACTTACAGGTGATTCCCGTTGTTTCCATACTATTAACAATGTGCCCTCTTTTCTTTCAGATGAGTTCTTGTTTGCTAATAACTTACTCTTCTACCCTTGCAGTGAATTTTATTTTGATTCTTTTTAAAGAGTAAAAGCATGGACAGGGTTTATACCTTTCTTTGTCACCCACTAGACAGATCTCCTTGACAGCCAGTTAACTTGACTGAAGGATACGCTTTCCTCATTGGGAATAAAGTCGTCTAGTAACCACATGGTTCTTGTGATTAATACAGGAAGACACAGGACCTCATGTTCACACAATAGCTGCAAAACTGTCAGTTCCCTTTCCCTTCTTTTCAATGCCACCTGTATGACTAGAAATCAATCTCAGCATTCCCCATTTCTGAGGTTACATCACATCCACAGCAAAGGTTCCTCCTTTATGCAGATTTCCCCAGGCAGAAGTGGAGGAAAGTACCCTCTAGGGCGTGTCCAGAGCTCTCTGGAGGAGAGAGAGACTGTATGGCTCCTCGGTTCAGTAGTTAAGTGTAATCATTCAATTACACCCTTTTATGTTCTATTTTACTGCACCTGAAAGGGGCAGGGATATCTGGATATCTAATAGCTGCCTTTTCTGTCTGAGGTGAGCTACTAAAAATAGTTCCATAATCAGTGGGCAGGTTTCCAGGAAATGCTTGACTTGCTAGAGCGGAACTAGAAAGAGAGTTTGTTCATCAAATCCAGCATCTGAACCAACTGGCCTTTGCTGCTCTTAGAAAACTGTGGACTGAGAACGTTTTTACCAAGTGAACTGGAAACTCAAAGACGTACAGTTTATGATAAGAGTATGCAAGACTAAATACTGAAACATTTCTCAGGGTAGTATCATATCTGACTTTAAGTCAGTTATGAACACCATATCACTATTATCACCACCAGCAACACTAAAATTGAAATATTTAACTTCTCTCAAAATGAGATTATAGAGTCCCACGCCCTGAAACATACTGATACATTTGCACCTCAAGTTGAAGAAGTAGAGAACCTTTATCATCTCTTAAAAATTAAAAGTAAATGTGGCTTTTACCTTTACAGGTGGAGACTAAAATATTTCAGAAGACTTATTATAGAGGGTGTCTTGGTTTCTTGTAATTCTTACAAAAGGAAAAATCAATGCCAGGTTAGGATGAATTTTTATTGTCACAATTTTGGAGTCTGACATTTTCCTTGAGTCTAAATACTGCATTAATAAGCTTTGGATATAGTACCATGTCACTACTTCTTCTTGTTTGAATTGAAATTACTATTTAAAAGGTCAACAGTACCAGTAATTCTCTTGAAAAAGCACTATGAAAATCAATGCAGTGAACACATAGTAAACATTTTTTAAAAAATTATTAGTAGTTATCTTCAGTTAGCATTAAAAATTAAATGATAAAAATGCAAACATAAATAGTAACTTTATGTTTAATGTTTATTTTAACAGTAAAAATTAAAATACAACACTGCCTGAAATTAAACATAATAAAATCAAAACTGTGAAATGAATTATGGAACTGGAGATATGGTACAGCTGATAAGCCACTTGCCTTGCATTCAGCCAACTCCAGTTAGATTGCCAACACCCCATATGATTACCTAAGTCCTACAAGAGAGATCCCTGAGCACAGAGCCCAAGTCTTGTGTGCACTGGGTGTCGCCAAAAATCAAAATAAAATTTAAAAAGTTAATGAATTGAATTGCTAAATTAGGAAACACTAAATGACATTCTGCAAAGAATTTTTTCTACTGCACTTCTGACAAAACAAATGGATTTAATTAAACATATAGAAGAGCTGACAAACATTTGTCATAAGAAAACAAACACCCTATGTAGACATTACTATTCTGAAGTGGGGATTGAATTAATCTTATACTCCAGTTTCATTCCAAATTGTTTATTTCTCTAAAGGAGGGGGAGGAGAGTTCCTGTTCAATATCTTTCAATTGACCATTAATGAATCAGTTGTGGTCAGATTCTCAGACGAAAGTCTTTTTATTGACTAAGTTGGGTCAGGTTTCTAGGTTTTTCCTATTCCTTCTCATCCCATTGAGATAGAAACAAGGCAGACTAGGAATAGTTTGGGTGCCATTCAGTATTGCACATTTTTTTTCTTTTTCAATGAATCACCATGAGGTACAGTCACAGATTTACAAACTTTTGTGCTTACATTCCAGTCATACAATGATCGAGTACCCATCCCTCGACCAGTGCCCATTCTCCAACACCAATGATCCCAGTATCCCTCCCACCACCCCTGCCCCATTGCCTCCACCCCACCCCACCCTACCTCTGTGACAGGGCATTCCCTTTTGATCTTTCTCTCTCTTTTGGGGTGTTGTGGTTTGCAATATAGGTATTGAGTGGCCATAATGATCGGTCTCCCACAGAGATAGAAACAAGACAGACAAGGAATGGTTGGACTACATTCAGTATTGCACATTTTTGAAACAGGGATAGCAGTCAAGAAATTTACTTCAAAAGTGAGTGCTAGTTTAGGCTTGCATAAACAGGGAGACGTTCTTTCTCAGTTTTTGTGTATATTGGGCACTGAGTTTTCTTTCTGTTATGTTTGGGAGCTGACTTCTGAGAGCTGTGCAGGCAGAACCAAGGCAGTTCTGGTTCCAGTTCAGCTTCAAGGAGTGACATCAGATTAATACAGCTTTCCAAATTCTCAACTTTTTTTCTTTCAAATGATGGGTGGACAGTTTTCTGCTGTGCTACCTTACTTGTTATTGCATCTATGCTGCTTTCATTTCCTGTCATATATTTTTTTAGTTCCTGTCAGGTAACTATATGCTAATTAAAATCTCGATTATTTGTGGAACCTGGAGATTTAGTGACTAAAACATGTTCTTGACTTATAGGTGCAAAAGAGTGAGTTTGTTCCCCAGGGAAGCCCACATATGGTAATGATGGTTGGAAACCCCAGTTCTGTAACAGATTATGCAGCCTCTCACGCATGTTAGGCATGTGTAAGCACCTATATAAAAATACAGGACACCTGCATTAAGTCATGACCTATTGTATCTGTGATCACCATCATCATAAGAGGAAAGGAAGGGAGGGAAAATATAGCAATAATAAAAAAATTAATTGTGTCATTTGTGATAGTGACGTTTCAACACTCAACCTTCTTAGTTGCTTCTTTGTCTTGTCACACTATTTTATTTTTTATTTTTTATTTTTAATGAATCACCATGAGGTACAGTTAAAGACTTACAAACTTTTGTGATTATGTTCCAGTCATACAATGATCTAGTACCCATCCCTCCACCAGTGCTCATTCACCACCATCAATGTTCCCAGTATCCCTCCCGCCACCTCCCCTTTCCTCCCTCTGCCTATGTGACAGGCACATTCTCTTTTACACTCTCTCTCCTTTTGGGTGTTATGATTTGAATACGGGTATTAAGTGGTCATCATGTTTGAGACATAGTCTACTTTCAGCACACATCTCCCATCCTGAGAAAGCCCTCCAAGCATTATTTACTTAGTGGTTATTTCTCTCTCTCAGCTGCCTTTTCCCCCAGCATGTGAGGCCAGCTTCCAAGCCATGGAGTGACCCTCCTGGCCCTTATCTCTACTATCCTTGGGAGTTAGTCTCCCATTATGTTAACTTTATATTCCACAAATGAGTGCAAGTCTTTAATAGATAACTTTAATAGATAACTTTTAAATATCTTTTCTGAGGTACCAAACTTAATTTTAATCACAAAGAAATTGGCAATGTGTGGTTCAAATATCGGAAAAATTACAAGGAGAAATAAAAAGGAGGTAGAGTGTTACTAAAGGAGAATCCCAAATATGATTAAAGGTTCACTGTAAAGCATTTTAAGGTTCATTGTCAAGTATTTGGCTATGATTTTTATGTGCTTTTTGCATCCATTGCTTACCCATAAAACTAAAATGTGACCAGTTAAATAAATACAGCTAACACAGGATACTGAGGTAGCAATAATATGAAAGCATTAAAAAAGAGCCCCTAGAGAAATAGAGGAGGCATTTCTCACATTTCTTACATTAAAACTAAGTTGTTTTATCTTTTTGAGGGCAATTTCTTTTAAAAACAATCAAAACATTATGTATTTGTAGAGATTACAAATAAATAGATTATATAGAGGATATATAGTCAGATAGATAATAATAACTCCATTGAATTTCATTAATTTTCAAAATATATATACAAATATAGATATTTCAAATGTGAATGGAAAACTGTTTACATCACTTTGGTAAGCAAAACCATTGGAATGGAAATATATAACAAATTATTCTATAATTTTATGTTATATTCTATTATAATAAAATGCCAATATTCTTGTGTTTAAAAAGACCACTTAGTAAGTCTCTAGTAACTTCTCTGCTGAAAAATGTAACTTGATAGAGCCATGCTTTCAGAGCTCAAAGGACTGACTTCTCATGCATTGTTGTGAGACTCCTTCTCAGTTTCCAGGTTTCAAATTACTGAGTCTCCGAAAGAGGAATAAACAAATCTTATGTCACAGAAAACAGAAGTGACTTGATCTCACTTCTAGTTTCAAAATTTAATGAATGTATAATATCAGGGCTAGAACACACTAAAACTGTCATTCCTGAGGCAATGAAAGGAAAATAATAATAATAATAATAATAATAACAAGAAGAGCAGCAAAATAGGGGCCATCTGATGGTACCCTCAAGTGCCCTAGGTTCAAAGTTTTTGAACTAATGCTTAGTAAAAGAATGGTTGTCTTCTTTTTCTCTGTATTTACTTTTATCTCCCATAAAATACTCACTCTTCCTAAAAACTATTGATGCCATCATATCACTGTGTTATCAAATCTCAGTTATAAAGCTCAAGACTTGATCCTGATTCAGAGACACTAATTCATCCTGAATTATAATTCTCCATTTTGAGTTCTCTGGTTTTCAGTTCCTTTACTTATAGAAATTCTTGGCTCCAAACCAGCTATATTACTCACCAGCCCCTGAATAAGAGCTATAATGTTCTATTACTGTATTCTTTTTCAGCCACTTTCACTCTCCTGCTGTGAATTAAAGAGTCTTGCCTATGAATACAATTTAATTTGTTCTTAGTTAAGTAGGATTGTCAGGTACTCACATTCTACCACTGCTAGAACATAATTTGGGCATGTGAAAACCCTGGATTCAATCCCCAGCACTGCATGCATCTTCTCTTCCTTATCAGCATTAACAAGTAAGACCATGGGCCTGAAATCAAACACTATAAAATAATACCATAGAAAGGAAGGAAGTAAGGAAAAGGAAGGAAGGAAGGAAGGAAGGAAGGAAGGAAGGAAGGAAGGAAGGAAGGAAGGAAGGAAGGAAGGGCGGAAGGAAAATTCTAAACATTTTTATGAATATCCATTCATAAACCATACACTAATTACTTCTCTTTCCTCTGCACTCTTAAAAAAAAATACTTTTCTCATGGACTTTCTTTGCTTCTTAAAGCCGGTTTATGTAAGGCCCTTGAAAGTTGGACCCAAATTTTCACCTTTCTCTATCCCTGAGACACATACTCAGAGCCTGATTTAGAGCCTCTTAAGTGATATAAAAACAACTATAAAGTCAGAAAAATGTCTCAAGTATAGAGCACGTGTCTGGCTTTGTGAGGCTCTGAGTTTGAGTCCCAGCACACAAGGGGAACTGAGCAACAGTGGCCCGAGCACTGTTATCTCAGTCCTATACTACCAAACAGAGTCTTACAAAGAGAGCACGCTATAAGAATGTGTCTATGCTACTTGATGTTATGCTCACATTTTAATGGAATGTGTTCAGTTTCAGTATTCTTCACTTCCTAACCAGAACTATTATTTTATGAAATCTAAACACTTGATAATTTGAGTTTTTATATCAATAGTTTTTTTTAAGTCCTTACATTTTAAAAAAATCAATGAAAAATTATAGGTATTAAAGTCACCTCTTAATCTGTATTACAGATATCAAATTAATTTATACATATTTGTCATCACAATTTAGCATATTTTTAATTCCCATTCCCTTTTTTATCAATTGTTCAAAAATAAAAAGTAACATTTCTAATATAACCAAAATAGTCTTTGTCATGATTAAAAATTAAAATTCCACATGACATTACTTTAATAGAATTAACATCTATTAGTATGTAACATAGTGTATACCAAAGCATAAGTGGTGTTAATAATGGCATTCAGGTATGAGTATCGCAAATAGTCACAATTGTAACTAATTATGACTGCAAAGTCAATGTTTTACATCACCATATTTTATTTTATTCAGATAATAAGATAAAGGAATTATTTATAGAGAAAACTTAAGAGGAAATTAGTCATTTGCCTGATCCATGTTCTGCTACAATCCATCTTGGTTTTACATTATATATTATGACCTGGCAGAGAAAAAAGTAGAAGACAATAATGAGAAATTAGAGAAGTCAAAGATGGAGGTGCTTTTCCTGCCTTTCTCTGCAGGGATTGTAAAACTGATGGGAATACTGTCACTTGGCAGTTTCTGAAGCCTAGAGAGAGAGAAAATGCTCTGAACTTGTATTGTCATACTGTCCCAAAACTTGGCAGTGTTTATGCTACTCAGAGTCACATCCTCAGTGTAGGGCGATAAAACTGTGTTTTTACTTTCTGTAACAGCTCTAAAGAGCACATCTGCCTGGTTTTCTAATGTGTTTTAATAATCTTTGCTTTTAAATTAAAATTTCTAAAGTGATGATAGCACAGGGGTAGGGCATTTGCCTTGCACATGGCCAACCCAGTCGATCCGAGTTGATTCCCTCTCAGAGAGCCTGAGAGCCTGGTAAGCTACCGAGAGTATCTCACCTGCACAGCGAAGCCTGGTAAGCTACCCGTGACATATTCGATATGCCAAACACAGTAACAAGAAGTCTCACAATGATACTGGGCCCGCTCGAGCAAATCGATGAACTATGGGAGGACAGTGACAGTGATAGTGACAGTGAAGTGATGAATATTTAGATAAATTCATCTTTATCCCTTTCATACCATCAAGTTTTGTTTCTTTCATATGTCTATGTTTGCAAATTTCCCAGCAAGTGACTGAGTGTTGAACTAAATCTGGTCAATAACACCGTGATGAAATGTGTTTAGCCAACCCAAGAGGAGCTAAAGTAAAATTTTTGCAGCAATATTTCAGAACAAAGAGTTAAAAGTGTTAGGAACTTTCAGGCAGAAGATTTGACCCCTACACAGAGATCAATCTTAAATTTTTATTTAAAATCATGCTAATAATCTCTATCTTCTGTTCCCACTATCAGAAACATCCTCAGCCATCTTCTATAGTCCTTAATCTACTAAGCAGAAACAGTAAGCTTTTAAAGTCATTTGTAGAACTCCTAGATTTTGTTTTAAAAGTTGTTTTCTAAGGGGTTGGGAAAATAGTTCAGGGTATAAGGCACATGCCCGAGGAGTCCCTGAGTTTAGTCCCTGGCAGCTCTTAGTCCATTTGAGTATCACTAAGTATGGCCCCTTTATATGAAGTTAACAAAAAAATGATTTTCTACAGAACTGTGATAAATTCAAAATCATTATATTAGATTTGTCAGTGATTTAATTGAAGAGACAAGGTTCTTCTGCTGTCTTAATCTTATAATCTTCGGAAGGGATGAGTAATTTCTACTAAGTGGCTCCCAGTGAGCTAAGCCACGTTTCTCAAAGTGATTTTCCTGGCCCTAAAAATGACCTCACACACAAAAAAATAGGGGAGTGTGTAAGCTATCTGGGGAGTCCAAGAATCTATTAGCTTATTAAATAAAGCCTTGTGAATTCCAGCAGTGCAAAAATGTTTGGCCTTGTATATCATACTTCCCGAATGTATTTGGCCATGAAACTGAAAATATGTTTTCTTTCACATCTGGCTGAATTGATATTTCTTAGAACAATGGGAAATGTTGGATTAAGCATCTTTAAAAAATGAGAGGCTTTAATTTTTTCCACATAAAATATAAATGAAATAAACAGCTCCATCATCTTTATCTTAAAATCATTTGCCATGTTTCATAGTCATATTTTTAAAGTCCGAGCTCACAAAATAGTATAGTTTGTTCCTTTTAATCTAGTTTGAAGGGACACGTATTAAAATATGTGATTGGGGTTTCAATTCATTGCTTGAAATTGAGATGGGAGGCACACACTTTTTCCAGGAACACTATGCCCCATTCAAATTTTTTTCTAACATTTTAATTGAATCTCTATATTGGATTCTCTGCAGAGGTAGTAGGTATGTTGATAATGAATCCATATGATATTGGCTGAAAATAATTCTCAAACAATCTATAGAATTTCTAATGAGATATTTAAAACTATACTTTTAAATATTTAAAATATAAAGAAGATAGTTGCTATCGGTTGGAGCGATAGCACAGTGGGTAGGGCATTCGCCTTACACGTGGCCAACATGGCCGACCCGAGTTCGATTCCTCCGCCCCTCTCGGAGAGCCCAGCAAGCTACCGAGAGTATTCGATATGCCAGACACAGTAACAACAAAGTCTCCAATGGAGACGTTACTGGGCCCACTCGAGCAAATCGATGATCAACGGGAGGGCCTTTACCTTTACCTTTACCTTAAAGAAGATAGTTAAATATATCTCTTGAGCACAAGTACATACATCAACAAATAAATCAAAAATATGAACTTCAGACTTAGAGAAACTTTATTCATTAGTAATTCTGATATAGTAATAATTTCCAGTTTTATAAGCATAGCCCAAAAAGCAGAAAAGGCATTGGTGAGAGGTCCTTGAAGATATTACATAAGCAGTGTAAATTCTTCCTTTAGCAAGACAGGGGTTACTAGATAATGTTTCTGGAGTACCAGAATTTTCATGACTTATTCCATTTATCCTACTATATGACAAATGTCAACCTATGTCCAGAAAATAATAAGTCTTAGAGGATGGGGTGCAGATAGTAGTACAACAAGCAAGGTGCTTGCTTTGCATGCAGCCACCCTGGGCTTGACTGGGGCACCCCATTTACCCCTCCTCCAAGCACTAGGCTTGATCCCTGAGTGAAGTATCTCAAGCTCTCTCCATACCTGAGTACCTGTTGGTGTGGCCCCTAAACTAAAACCAAAAACACAAGCAAAAAAAAATGATCTTCCTCTGCAATGTAAAGATAGATAATTCTCTGATTTAAATTTATAATAGACTTCTCGTTTCTCCAAACAATAATTTTTGAAGTACTAAATTTTTTCTTTCAGAGGATTAGCAGTTTCTGTAAATTATGATCCAATTATTACCCAGATTTACTGGGTCATGTGCTCAAGTTATTAGTTAAAAACAATAACCCACATACATACAGTGATTACCTCATTATAACATCTAGTTATTTATAGGAGTCTGAGATGACTTTATATATGCCATTTCTCCTTTATGTTCTTAATCATTTAGCACATTTTATTCTTCACCAACATACCACTCTACTACCAATGCTAATAGCATCTCCAGTGCCCCTACAAAGAGAACTTGAGTACCTAACACTTACAGATGTTTGTAACAACCACACAACCGACAGAAGCATTACCCCCACTACACACCATCTCATATTTCATTACTAAAATTTCCTCAGGCCAATCATTTCAAGATCTTACACAGTACTTGCAACTACTAAGTCTATCCCAACCACTCAGTTTAAATACCTTGAATAAGGGATGTTAAGGGAAATTCTTAACAGAAAAAAAATTATGCTGGGACTAGGGAGATAGAGCAGAGGGTAAGTTTTCTGCCTTGCCCTCAGACTAGTGTTTAATCCCTGGCATCCCATATGGTGCCCTCGGGCTGACTATGAGTAATTCCTTAGCATCAGGAATAAGCCATTAGCACCATTGGTTGTGCCCCCCAAAACAAATGAAACACCCCCCTTTAAGTCAAAAAGATCAACTTAAGACCACCAACTAACCAATATCAAACAAATCAAGATAAGTCTCAACTCCTTTAAACCCATCCAGGACCATGGTAACTCTCTATACAGAAACAAATCAACTGCTAAAGCTAATGCTACTATATTATTTAAAGCACATATGACTAATTGGGGCATATTCTCCCTTATTGTGCAACTCTAAGTCTGAATTTAATTTCTATGATAACCACATCTTATTGAAAATATTTGAAAAACTATGTTGCATGGAATTTTCTTCCCCAACCTGGAAATTCTTTCTAGACCTATACCTGTCCTTTATTAGAATACTTTAAACAGATCTTGTCCCTACTCTCATTCAAGACTTAGAAAATTTGGAGCACATTCAGATAAATATTAAAAGGTAGCTAAATATTTGATCACTAAGAATAATGAAAGAAAGCAAGTGATCCTGGAATAATTGATAGTATCACACAAGAGAAAAGAAACTGGATAATAGTATCACGATCACAATCATGATCACGATCACAATCATCCTGTTGCTCATCAATTTCCTCTAGCAGGCACCAGTAATGTCTCCTTTGTCCTAGCCCTGAGATTTTAGAAAGTGCCATATTCAAGGTTCTTTCAGGTCAGGAGAATGAGATCCATCATTGTTACTGGTTTTTGGCATATTGAGTATGCCACAGGGAGTTTGCCAGACTCTGCCATATGGACAGGATACTTTCAGTGGCCTGCCAGGTTCTCCAGAGTAAGAACTAGATAATAAGATGTCACGTGGCCACAAATGCAGCCGCGCACTTCCAGGAGCTGGGTTTTATAGTCTCTGGGTCCTGTCTGTTGATAGGATTACACAGTGCCGGGGGGAAGTTGGTGGGTGTGACACCTACCCACTGGAAGATGGGAGATCTGGGTGGAGGAGGCCCAGCCCTAATCTAAGCAGGCTTGGAGTTCTCTCAGCCCCAGGACCTGCATGTCTGGGTTCCTCTGCCGGTTCCTTCATGCATGAGGCTTGTCCAAATGTGGAGAGTGGTCTCAGCATGGCTGTGGCTGGTTCCAGAGGTCTTCAACTGCCAGGACTCTGCTCGGGGCAGGGAGGGAAACTCAACGTGCCCCCCATCCAAGGGGCCTTGGTGAGGACAGCCAGGTGCGGGAGCAGGAGACTCTGCGCTATTCTCTTCCGGCAGCTGGGTTTTATAGTCTCTGGGTCCTGGCCGTTGATGGGATTACACGGTGCCAGGGGGCACTTGGTGGGTGTGACGCCTAACCTACTGGAAGATGGGGTATCTAGATGGAGGGTGTATAAAGATACATTAAGATGTATAAAGATAATAGTATCAGAGACCAAAATTTAAATCTCAGCTCTGACTTAATAAAGGTGACTATGAACATTTTCTTAACTTCTCTATGTCTGTTTCCTCTCCTCTGAAAGAGAAAAATTTTAGATTATATCAGTTAATTTCCAAATATCCAATTACATATTATATATGATAAAAGTAGGTTTAAAAAGCTTTTTCTAATCCCCTTCACAATTAAAGAGATGTTTACTAAAAGAATATAATGTTGTTAACTGAAACTCTTAAATCATAGAAATAATTCCAACATTGCTTTCAAAAGTAAGCCTGCTACTTTTTTTTAATAAAAAATTTTTAATAGTGAGACATCATGAGGTACAGTTGCAGACTTACACATTTTTGTACTTAGGTTTCAATTATACAATGATCAAATACCCATCCCTCCACTGGTGCCCATTTCCCACCAACACGGATCCCAGTATCCCTCCCACCCACCATCCCCCCCACCCCACCCTGCCTCTGTGGAAGGACATTCCCTTTTGTTCTCACTCTGTTATTGGGTGTTGTGGTTTGCAAAAGAGGCAATGGGTGACAATCATGTTCAGTCTATAGTCTACCTTCCGCATGCTTCTCCCATCCTGGGAGGATCCTCCCAACACCTTTATTTGGTGTTCTCTTTTTTTTATCTGAGCTCCCTTTTCCCCTAGTATGTGTGGTTGGCCTCCAAACCATGGAGTAAAATTCCTGGTACTAATCTCGGCCATTCTTGGGTGTTAGTCTCCTATTTTGTTACTTTATGTTGCCCAGATGAATGCAATCTTTCTATGTCTGTCCCTTTCTTTCTGAGACATTTTGCTTAACATGATACTTTCCAGTAGTACCACTTGTATGTAAATTTCCGTGACTTGTCCTTTCTAACAGCTACATAGTATTCCATTGTGTAAATGTACCAAAGTTTCTTTAACCAGTCATCTGTTCTCGGGCACTCAGGTTTTTTCCAGATTCTAAGCCTGCTACTTTTAAGAGCTCTTAAACCATAAATCTCTTAAGATTTTGAAATACAAAAATTATTAAAAAGTAGTATCAAATATCTTATGTCAGAGAATCCTTTACTTTACTTTCTACACTTTTTCATAATGTGAGCTCTCAATTCTTGAAAATCTTGCTTTTAAGATTATCTCGAATGCTTAGGTTAACAGATGCCAATGTAATAATCTCTCTTATATATGGATATAAAGAGTCATAGGGGTTATCAAAGTAGGTTTGGGACAGAGGGTGCTCTGGCGCAGGGTGTAGTGATGAACACTGTATACATGAAACCCTATCATTAGCAGTGTTGGAAATCATGGTGCCTAAAATAAAGTTTTAAAAGAATGCCAATTTTAGATGAGTAAACAAATTCCATTTATGATTAACAAGTAGCATTTTGAGCTAATGAGCAAAACTTTCTGTATTCTGAATTAACATATATCTATTTGACCACTATAGAGGTGGTCAAAAAAATTAAGATGTATAAAGAAAAATAAATATATGTATAAACACACACACATATATGTGTGTGTGTATTTTGGTAATCACACTTTATATTAAAATGAGAAGAAAATCCCATTGTGGTTAACCATGTCTTGAGCTTCTGTTTAAAGTAAATTTCTTTGTTGTAACAATAGTATTTTGATTTGCAGGGTTTACTATGCATAAGAAAGATTACACAAAATGAAAAAAAAATTCTTATAAAGATGAAGCTGTTCTTGTGGTACAAATAAAGTTTTATTTGAAATATCTCCATCATGTGCACAACAGTCTTTATGGCCTCATGGCATTTCCAAACTCTGTAAAACTGATATTCCAGTAGTAACACTCCAGATTGGATGGGATATAACATTGAAGGCAAGAAAACAGTAAATTAGAAGGCTTAAAATTTCAGTAATCCATCATACAAGGACTTAATATTTCCATAGTTTTGCACTAATTTTCTTCCAATAAAATTTTTTGATCATTTTGTTAGCAATTTATTGATAACAAGCAATATATAATAAATTACTGAGTCTGCTAAGGTAGCATGTTGGGGATGGGAGGGAAATTGAGAACAATGATGTATGGAAAGTCACACTGGTGATGTAAGAACACTAAAAGCCTAAAATGATGATATAATGAACTACTTTGTTAATCATGGTGTCTTTAATAAAAATAAAAACTTAAAAGTCTCTATCAAATAATAATAAATAGGAATATAAACAAAATTAATTATAGGGGAAAAGTAATATTGAAAGCTAACAAATTGTCCTGAGTTACAATAAGTTTAGGTCATATCTCAGTGGTTACCTTAAAAAACTGCCTTATGTCAGAACAAACTGTTATACATTCACCAAGCACATCAGATACTTCTTCCCTCTTCCTGAGATAATAATTTGAAGTAGTATACCAGAAGCAGCACATACACCGCATGTGCTTCTGTATACCCTAGCCATACTTGCCACTTACAATTTAAAAATCATGATAAACATAGTTAACCTATGTAGATAACAGATATTAATAAGTATGACTTAATATATAATGGTCTTGATTCTAATCTAAGTCATCCTATACTTTTCTCTACATAAAGTGAAGTTTTAGGAGGCCAGTTAGCTTTAAACACACATTTTGAGGTTAAAATGAGGGAATATTTTTCCCTCAAAGTTCTCAAAAGTCTTATGGCTCTGACATTAATTTTAAATTTGAAAATTGACAGAGTTCACGATTCATAAAATTATCATGATATTTCAGAAACACTTTTTAAATAGCTATAGTATAAGTTGAATATTTATTTCTGCAATCCTTGATGGATTATTCTCTCTTGTTAACTTGGCTGAGAAAAGAGCAATAAAATATTCAGCTTCCTAGTGAAGTTTTTCTGTTAAAGAAAGTTTTTCTGATAAAGAATTCAGTTATAATTGTGATTTAAACCAAATATCTTATTCAGAAACAACACTTTTTTCCTTTTTTTTATTTAATGACCCTGAGATACACAGTTGCAAAGATGTTCATAATTTCACAAAGTTGATCATGATGGGGTTTCAGTCATACAATACTCCAACTGCTGTCCCTTCACTAGTGCACATTTCCCACCACCAATGTCTACAATTTCCCTCCCACCACCCCCCATCCCAGCTAGCCTCTGTGGCAAGCACTTTTCTTCTTTCTTTCTCTTTCTCACTCTCTTTCTCTCTCTTTCCTTTGGGGTACTATGGTTTTCAATATAGGTACCAAAATATATCTTCTATATATCCCTTTTTTTTTTAACGCTCAGGAATCAGGGACGCTGTCTCATTTGCCAAGACATCAAAAATCAGATGGGCTGGACACGTAATGAGGTTTACAGACAACCGCTGGACTAGAGCCATTACTGATTGGATTCCACGGGACATCAAAAGATCACGTGGACGCCCACCTATAAGATGGTCAGACTTCTTCGTCAAGACCCTAAATGATCGGTTTGAGGCTCTGCATGTTCCTAAAACGAACAGATACCATTGGGCTACGCTAGCACGCAACCGGCATGAATGGAGACGTTACTGGCACCCGCTCGAATAAATCGATGAATAACGGGGATTAAGTGATTAAGTGATATCCCTTTACCTCCTTTCAGAACTCAGTTCTTGTACAGAATGATCATTTTCAATATCGTCATTATATTCTAATAAACAAATAAAAATATCCCCCTAAGGAAGAGCTACAAATTAATTACAGCTGGATTATATCAAAGTTCTCTAAATAATCAAAGTATGGATTCTCGTCATTTTTGTTTGCTTGCTCTTCCAGAGAAGTCACTTCGTTAACTACATTTGGTAACTTCAAATTAACTTCATTAACAGACATTTGGTTTAAATCACAATTATAACTGAATTCACTTTGTTCTGCATTTACTTTCAACTTCTTGAATCACAGAATTTCAGTTTTAAAAAGTACCTTAGTTAAAAGCAAAGAGCTGGAGATGAACTGTCTGAAGATACTCTACAAGCCTCATACTATTGTCTAATGATTTAAAAAAATCCCAACCGGCTTTGAAAGGAAACCTTTAGAAGAAGGCCATTCATTTACAGAGGAGCTGTGTGCCTAGGGTAGCCCAAAGCACATTCCAACTGGTCATGTTAAGACCTCATTCACAATGATGTATCATAATTGTGTGCATTTGTGCATGATCTTGAGTGATACCAAAAATATAAACAATGGAAAACACCAGATAAACCCACAATTACTTGAAAGCAAATGGTTTCAAATTTCTCTTTCCAAGATTTTCTTTGCAATGCAAAGCTTTAGGAAAGGACATGTGAGTATGTTGAGATTATCTTTCTGAGTTGCTAAAGGAAACAAGAAGAGAAACATGTGAAAAGAAGAAATAAGCTTTACTTGAGCAATAATCTGTATTCTGAAAACTAAGTAAATTAATACAAATAGGTAATTAAGACTAAAAGTCACTTTTATTTAAATTTGTAATTAAATTATATGAGTATTTTAATCTATAGTTTATTATTTTTTATTTAAATAATATGTTGTCAATGATTTTTTGGTTAAGGTAATTGTGAGTTATGACTATGTTCTAGAGATACAGCTTTATGTTTCTTCTAAATATATATTCCCACACACATGCTGACTACCAAAGTATTAGTATCACTTATATGCATTTAACTGGATTCTCTTCCTTTATAGGGCCGGAGCGATAGCATAGAAGGTAGGGTGTTTGCCTTGCACACTGCCGAACCAGGTTCGATTTCTCCGTCCTTCTCGAAGAGCCTGGCAAACTACCGAGAGTATCTCGCCCACACGGCAGAGCCTGGCAAGCTCCCCATGGCGTATTCGATATGCAAAAACAGTAACAACAAGTCTCACAATGAAGATGTTACTGGTGCCCACTCGAGCAAATCAATGAACAACAGGAGGACAGCTACAGTGTCCTTCCTTTATCATATTGTTACCCTCTCCCACTGTCAACCTAAGCTCTGTGATGAATCTAAGGGTTCTCTTTCCTTTGACATTTTGTTCATATATCCAGCATTTGCATGAGATCATTTAACTTCTTGCTTATTTCACTTAGCACAATCCTCTTCAATTCCATCCAGACTTTTCTCAAAATAAATATGGCTCTTTATTATAGTTGTATAGAATTCTGTTGTGTTTATATACCACATCTTCTTTACCTGTTCATCTTTTATCAGGCGTTTAAGTTATTTCCAGATCTTGCCTATTATAAATAATGCAATAAACAAATTTACATATTTCTAATTGGGTTTCTTTTACAATATTTAGATAGGTACCTAGAAGTGGAATTGCTTGATCATATGGTATGTTCACTTTTAATATTTTGAGAGTTGCCACACTGTTTTCCATTGAGGCTGAGCCAGTGTACATCCACCAACATGGTATGAGTGCTCCTTTTTTTCTATATCATAGCCTTTTGTGGCTGACCCATTTTATATATATGTATATATTTCTCACTGATATGAGGGAATATCTCATTTTAGTTTTGATTTGCATTTCTCTGATAAGTAGTGATGATGAGAGTTTTAATTTCACATGTCTGTTGACCGTCTGTATGTTTTCTTTGGTTACCTGTCTATTCTTGATAGATATTTTTCTTGTTGAATTTTGTTAGTTTCTTACTTATATTGATATAAATCATTTGTTAAATATAGTACTATGTGCAATGTTTTCCTACTTTGTAGGATATTTTCATTTTAACAATTATACTTTTGCAGTGAGGAAGCTATGTAATTTTATATAATTCTATTTTTTATGCTTAATTTCATTTCCCTTGCTATTGGAATCAAATCTGTGAGTGTTTGGTTTGTATTTTTCAACAAATTTCTTTATTTCAAGCTTAACATCCAAATTTTCCCCCTCATTCTTCCCTTTACTATTGTCTTGTTGTTGCATGCTTGCCCTGGAGCTGCACACTTTTTGTGGTACCAGGAACTACTCTGACTGTCAAAGATGAATTCATGGTCTCAAGAATACAGTGACACTCTACAACTAAGCCACATCTCCACAGCCTGAGATTTGTTTCTGAGTCTCTGGGATCCTGGACATTAAGCAGCTTTATCAGGAGCCAGAGAGGCCGTTCGTGGGCAATTACTTGGGGTCACTCTCGGAGAGCCCGGCAAGCTACCGAGAGTATTCGGTATGCCAGACACAGTAACAACAAAGTCTCCAATGGAGACGTTACTGGGCCCGCTCGAGCAAATCGATGATCAACGGGAGGGCCTTTACTTTTACTTTACATTGGGGTGGGGAGGACAGGATCGGCTCCACCCCCATACCGTGAGACCCTGCATGTCTCGTCATTGCAGGCCCAAACCTGACTGTCCAGTGGCCTCTGGAGGATGGTGGGTACTGGGCCGTGAGGGGAGACAGGCCTGGTCCTGTTGAACCAGAGATAATAACACAGGGATGGGTGTTTCATTGTATGACCAAGACTTAAACTCGAAAGCTTTGTAACTGCTCTCATGGTGATTCAATAAATAGGGAAAACAAAGAGTATTTGTAGGGAAAAAAAAGATGAAATGACACCTGACTCAAAAGGGTGATATTTTTAAGCTTGCTGCCAGTTCCAGTGTTCTGTGAACCTTCTCAAGAATCCCCACTCCAGGGGCTGGAGCAATAGCACAGCGGGTAGGGCGTTTGCCTTGCACGTGGCCAACCTGGGTTCAATTTTCAGCATCCCTTTTGGTCCCCTGAGCACCGCCAGGGGTAATTTCTATGTGAAGAGCCAGGAGTAACCCCTGAGTATCTTCAGGTGTGACCCAAAAAGCCAGAAAAAAAAAGGATCCCCACTTCAGCGACCAGAGAAACAGTACAGGTGTGGTAGGACATTCGCCTTGCACAAAGATAATCAGGGTTCGATTCCTGGCACCCCATACAATCCCAAAAGCTTGCCAGGAGCATTTCCTGAGTACAGAGCTAGAAGTGAGACCCTCGCACTGCTAGGTTTGGCATGTCCCTCCCAAAATCACCTCCCCATTGCTGTATTACAGATCAGACAGTGATAAAATTTTAAGCATCATCAAGTTCTCCACCATATCCATTTCCATATAAACACTTGCTTTACACATAAAACCTGAATCCTAAAAAATCTCATGTTTTCATTGTCAGATTACTATCAACTTGCTTTTGGGGAATTTCTCCATATAAATCCAAGGAATTCTCATCTAGGAGTAGCACCTTTTCTGTAGATTGTCTTGTGGGAAAATGTGTGTTCTGCCTCTAGGGATCTTGGGCATACCTTGCCATTCTGAAAGGTGAATACAGAAGAATGTTTTCACAGGTTCTACCAGGTCTCTATTCTTCAATTATTTCTCACAGTCTGTTAGCCAGTTCACAGAACAGAGGCATCTGCTCCCATTTAAAACAAAGCAAAAAAAAAAAAAAGTTAGAGTGCATTAGATTCAGTTTTGAAAACAAACAAACAAAAAAAACTTTATATTTGGAGAAAAGTCTCTGTTTAATCACATCAAGTGTGTGTCACAAGCTAAAAAAATGCCAGGAAATTCCAAGCTAAAGGCAGATACTTTATCTATAACCCATGCCATGGTGTTTATTTCTATTCTCATATGCCTGAAAGAAGAGGATAAAGCATCAGGAAAACTGAATTTGGTCTTTTGGCTATGTGTATTTTTTTGTCCTGTCAGTTCATGTCATAACCCTGGCATTACTCCATTTCTTAAAAATTTAATAAGTATATGGGATTATACTGATCCTATTCTCCTATTTCTTGTTAGTGCTGAACAAGCACTTTTGGCACTTACAACTCAAATTATTGCCATGATGTTCTGTGCTGTAGTATGTTTGGCTATAAACTCAAGTATCTTGACCTACCATTTATCTTTATGCCTGAGAAAGAAATTATTTTAGCATTCCTGTTTTGGCTCCTATATATAAATCTGTGATCTATGACATGTCTGCAGCTCTGAAGTTAGCACAGAACTATGAACAAAAAGAGTGGGGTATCAAGTTGGGAAGCGAAAACAACTGGGACTCACAAGCAGGACAGTATTAAATCTGGTTTTTGCCCAGCCATTGGTTCTGGATCTTATAAATGGGATGAACATACATAATTCCAAAAATATGCAAGTTTCTTTTAAATGTGGAAAGTGTTCATTTTTCAAATTGAGTACTCTGAATTTCTGTGTTGCTTTTAGAGTTGTAGGGTGTATAATAAAAACACAGAGCCTGACACAGACATAGCACAATTCATACCCTCAAGGATCTGGAAGCTAGATAACTCTGCCTGGGAATAATGGGGGAGAATAAAATATGAACACAAAGCATAGCCTAGTGATAAATCATGATTATGATTGTCATTAAAATAGAAGAATAAAGCATGTCAAGGAATAGTGAAAGAAATATCACTATTGATATATTTACTGTTTGTGAGTAAAAGGGAAAGTGTTCTGTAATACATTAAACTTTAAAATAAATTCCAATCGATCAGTAGGTATTCACTAAAGACCAACCAACTGTCATTGACAAGATAGGATAGGCGAATAAATTACTGATTACTGAAGCAGAAAACTTATATACAATGTGAATCAGCTACACCAAAACTTAAATACTAGTAGCATGCTGTTTACAAGAAATTTTGCTCATAGCATAAAATTAAGATATATATTTCATATTATATACTGTACTAACACAATAAAATTAAGTTGATAGAAATAAATATCAAGAAATTTTTGAGAAAAAAATATGTAGTATTGTATCACATTTAATAATGTTATAAGTTTACATCACCTGTCTAGCCAGGAGTAAGCCCTCTATACAAGGAGGCATGGCTCCAAAACCTAAATAAATTTTTTTTAACAAGTAAAAAAGTTTGTATCATCTTCTTACAAGATGAATCCACATAAAATGTGGCGACACAGTTTTGTTTGAGGGTTAATCACATATGCCTTGCTGCTATAAATGTTAACTATTGGATCTATTACCAATGAGATTCTAATTTTAATATAGAAGAATAGCACTGTCCTCCCATTGTTCAATTTGCCGAGCAGGCACCAGTAACGTCTCCATTGTGAGACTTGCTGTTACTATTTTTGGCATATCAAATACACCACGGGGAACTTGCCAGTTTCTGCTCTGAGGGTGGGATACTCTCTGTAGCTTGACGGGTTCTCCGAGAGGGGTAGAGGAATTGAACCTGTGTCAGCTGCATACAATGCAAACACCCTACCCTCTGTGCTATCGCTCCAGCCCAATAGAAAATAATAGGATATTTAGAATATAAGATATAGGGTAGTATAGGATTTATATTGTAGGATACAAGATAATGCACATGCAGTGACCATGACTTGAAAAATTGTATGAAAGTGTCATAAGAATCCTGCTACTCACCTGCAATGGGAAAACTCATGATTTCAAAGTCTTAGTAACTCAGCTTTGAAACTAATCTCAACTCCTATCCACTATTTAACAAGCACCTCCTCTGTGTCAGTTTCTGTGTACATCAGGAGTGCAGCAGCTAAAATGAAGGTATACAATCTCTTTCTTTATGAAGCTTATAGGATATACTATGGCACATACATTAGTAATCACACAAGTATAAAATCCTGAATTGAGTGATAGCACAGCGGTAGGGCGTTTGCCTTACAAGCGGCCAACATGGCCGAACTGAGTTCAATTCCTCCTCCCCTCTCGGAGAGCCTGGCAAGCTACCGAGAGTATCTCGCCCACACAGCAGCGTCTGGCAAGCTACCCATGATGTATTTGATATGCCAAAAACAGTAACAAGTCTCATGATGGAGACGTTACTGGGCCCGCTCGAGCAAATCGATGAACAACAAGAGAACCATAACCGCTGAAGGAGAAAGCTGAAGAGAAAAATATATATAAGACATGACAATTTAGGCTAGAAATTCAATAAAGGCATCACGAAAACTGAACCCTCTGAGAATCTGATCAGCATTAAACTTACCTACTAATCACAGAGCAAAGAAGTGATCAGGGCAAAGAACATAAGTGACAGCTTTGAACCCCACCCCCCCAAACAGCTACATGTGGGATTTAAGTAATATTGTCTATGCATAAACCTGCCTGAAATTCAGTCTTCTTTAATTACCTCATTGATTAAATTAATATATATGTATTAATCTCTACCAAAAACTTGTATTAAAAAATAAATTATACTGACATCTCTATAGAGACAACAGAATACCCTAGAAAGTTCTGTTAAAACTACACAATGGTTTGTCAAATGCTATCAGACTCAAAAGAGTGAATATATGTGTATATATGAAATATTTACAAAGCCATAAGAAGAATGAAAATCAAAAGTAATAAAGGAAAACATGAAATGTGTTTCAGAAGATAACTGTGGAAACATTAAGGGTCATCTTTCATTTTTAGGTTCAGTAAAGTACTAGTTTGTGAGGCAGTACATTGAGACGTGCATATAACTAAAATAGCAAACAGCTTGTTTGCTTCGGGTAATTCACTGTCTGAGAATAAATTATTTACTCAAAGATTAATGATTTATAAATTTTCTATCTGGCAGTTGACAAAATCGACTTAAGGAAATAAAAAGATATTACTAAATTAGGACTAACTTGTACACTTTTTTAAAACTGACTCGAATATCAAAATCAAAGAGTAGAAAGAAGTTCAAATTATTTGCTATTATGTGTCTTTTAGTCTGCATGCAAAAATAAATCCTTGAATTGAAGTACAAAAGAGCAAGAACTTACCTGCTTATTGTCTAACCCAAAAGTAGCACTAACTTTGGTAGGGGAGGTAATCTGTTTTAAGAATCAAAGCCAATGGACTTTTCCTATTTCATGAAACTTGCAGTGATACTCCTTTCCTTTAAAAGTTATTCTAGCTTAATCATTTTTTTCTTATACATTCTATACTAAAATGTGTTCCTGTTGACCTTAAACTTCTGAAAACAATTATATATTTGACTTACTCTTATCTATATGCAATAGAATAAATGCCATTCCATCAATCATCCCCCTCAAAAAGTAATAGACCCCGAAAGTTAATATGCTTTTTAAAATCCTTTAGAATTCAATATTTTTCTTAGAAGAAAAAGAACATTTATGTGAAATTCCCTACCTCACATGAGCATTCACACATACACACAGCTATTAACTTCACTTCCATTCTATTTTCACATTATTCTATCTCATGTGTCATATATTCATCACTTATCCTCAGATATGTCATTGTAGGGTTTTGTTTTTTTTTTATGTCCTTGATAGAAAATGAAGAACCCAGAGTGATTTCTCTGCTAATTTTTGAATTGTGGACACTATCTTACGCATTGCAAGCTTTAAAGCAATACTACAGAAAATATTTCTGTCACTACATATTTCTTTCAACATTTTCAACCTTTCCTTTAATAAGTGCTAGAAAATATGAATCCTAATTTATATTATGTTTTATTAAACTAACAAAATTCTAATAATTTTGAGGGAGTTAAAAAAAAACACAACTTAAATATCAGAATTTCCCCATTCTTCCTTTTTTATTTTTTTTTTATTTTACAAGGTAGTTCACAATATTTGATTACATTTAATATGCAAACACCAATCCCACCACCATTACACCTTCCTACCACCAAATTTGGGATGTATCCAATTTCAAGCCCAGATCCCTGTCCCAAAGCAAAACCAAAATAAAATATTTTGTATTGCCTGTTATGAAGAACACTGAAAATGCTTACAAAAAGTATTCATATAGAAAACAGTATGAAGATTATGAAGATTGTTCTATTTTGGCAGGGGCCATTAAGATATTCTTTAGGATATAGTTAAGATGTTGTTAAAGATTGGTGATGTGAGCTTTCATACATATATATATAAATATATATATATATCCAATCAGGGCATTCAAGCTCAATACATCAAGATCCTCCATGAGCTGTATTACGGATTCACTACCAAGATCTCACCATTCCACAAGGAAGTAATCACTGATGTCAAGAGAGGGGTTCGGCAGGGTGATACCATTTCACCGAAACTCTTCAGTGCCACCCTCGAGAACATCATGTGAAGACTGGAATGGGAAGGAATGGGAGTGAAGATAGATGGTCGGCAACTACACCACCTCCGCTCTGCTGATGACATTGTTTTAATAACACCAAACATCAGCCAAGCGGCACAAATGCTGGCCAACTTTGACTGTGAGTGTGGAAAGGTAGGACTACAACTGAATCTTATGAAGACAATGTTTATGAGAAACAGCCTCGTTCCTGATGCCCCATTCGCTCTCAACGGAACAACCATCTCTGAATGCAACAGCTATGTGTACCTAGGTCGAGAAGTCAACATGACAAATGACCTGGCACCCGAGCTGCGCAGGAGGAAGAGAGGAGCTTGGAATGCCTTCACGAGCATAGAAGAAATAGCTAAGAGAACAAAGAACCTCTGGCTCCGGGCACATGTCTTTGATTCCACTGTTCTTCCTGCATTAACATACGCCTCAGAGACCTGGGCCCTACACAAACAGGATGAGAACGCGATTTGGGTCTCCCAAAGAATTGAAAGAGCTATACTTGGAATATCACGTTTCACTCAAATGAGAGAAAGAATCCGGAGTTCGGACATCCGTCGACGATCAAGAATCAGGGACGCTGTCTTGTTTGCCAAGGCATCAAAAATCAGATGGGCTGGTCACGTAATGAGATTTAAAGACGACCGCTGGACTAGAGCTGTTCCCGACTGGATTCCACGGGATGTCAAAAGACTGAGTAGCCACCCACCTACCAGATGGTCAGACTTCTTCATCAAGATCATGAACGATCGGTTTGAGACTCTTCGTGTTCCTAGAGCAAACAGGCGCCATTGGGCTACACTAGCATGCGACAGGGACAAATGGAGACATTACTGGTGCCCACTTGATCAAATCAACGATTAACAGGAAGTCAAGTGATCAAGTGATATATATGTGTGTGTGTATATATATATATATATATATATATATATATATATATTTCTCTCTGTGATTTGTTGCCTTCTATCTGAACCCCATCAGATGTGGTGTGTAGTACTTATGGAGAATGGGTACGGAGTGTTTTATGATTAAGATGCAAATGTTACTGAGGCCTCTTGGTCCAAGAATATGTTCATTCATGTGTGAGGCTCAGCCCAAGCGTGTAGGGAAGTGGCTTTGAGCATGGAGATGGTTGGGTTTTAGAGATTTTCGGCTGTCAGGGCTGGGTACCTTGGAGTGAGGAGGACTCTGACTTGGCCCCGTCTGGGGCGCCTCGAATAAAACAGCCTGGGGCGGAGTCCAGATTGCTCCATTATTCTTAATTGAGCATCATCATTAGAATCGTTTCTACCTTTAAACTAACTATAACTTAATAGAAAACCACATTTTTTCTCTTTAACTAGAGTTCATATAAAGCATTTTTCCAGATACTGGTGCTAATAAGTCTATGAAATTATAGCTGTTTCCCTTCATCCTTTCTACCTGTCTTGCTATATCTTTAATATACTATTGCTAGAAAACATATCCAAAATTCTAATTAAAGAAAATTATAAATTATTTGTTGGTTAAATATTTCCCAATAATTATATGTTCTTCCATATATGACCTGCTTATTCTAGATTACTGTATTTTTAGGTTATCTCTTATTCATCACATCTACATCTAGTTATCTCAGTTATTTCAGGTTTTTTTGCTCACCTCCTGTCTCAACTGACCTACATTCTCTTGATCCTCTGGCTGATACCAAGACTTTTATGCTGGATAAGACTTTAAGTCTAATAATATATTCTCATCAAACAGTAAATGCCTGTGCACTACTATAAACTTACACATCTGCACCAAGCAATTTTGCTCGATTCTCTTGGCTGTAAATTCATACAACAGATACAAACCTTACAAGATCCAAAATCTGCTTGGAAACAAAGCAAGAAATAGATAGTATAATCCTTAAGTTACACTGATTTATATGAAAAGTCAGAGTAAAATAATGTCACTGAAGCAGAAACAAACAGGGATGATTTTATAGCCTGGGCCAGATTTTGATATGTAAAAAAGAATGGTAATGAATGAGTCATGGAGCAAATAAAATTCTGCTTAGTGGAACCCAAGAGACTCTAAATAAACATTCCATTTTTTTTGTCATTTGATTAGGTCCAGGGGAGTCAGTTTCTTTGCCTAGTTTAGTTTTGTTGGGCCAGTAGCTGGGAAATCAGGTACAGGGAAAAACCCACGTAAACTTTTCATTTGTACCACCATACTTTCCAGGTTTCTCAAAGTTCTACACACTGAGATCTTAAATCAGAAGCATGTTATTCTCCTGGAAATGTATCCCAGAAAGGCAAAAAATTATAGTCAAAATGACATCTGCACTTGTATGTTCATTGATGCACTGTTCACAATAGCCAAAATCTAGAAAAAACCTGAGTGCCCTAGAATAGATGACTGGTTAAAGAAACTTTGGTACATCTACACAATGGACTACTATGCAACAGTTAGAAAGGATGAATTCATGAAATTTGCAAACAAGTGGTTCTACATGGAAAGTGTCATGCTAAGTGAAATGAGTCAGAAAGAGAGGGACAGACAGACACAGAAAGACTGCAATCATCTGGGGAAAGTAACATAGTGGGAGATGAACACCCAAGAATAGTTGATATAATCACTAGAAGCCAGCAGCACATGCTGGGGGGAAAGGCAGCTCAGGTAGAGAAGCGAATACCAAGTAGAGAGTGTTTGGAGGATTCGCTCAGAATAGGAGAGGCATGCTGAAAGTAGACTATAGACTGAACACAATGGCCACTCAATACCTCTATTGCAAACCACAAGACCCAAAAGGAAAGAGAGAGCAAAAGGGAATGTCCTGCCATAGAGCTGGGGCGGGATGGAGGATGGGGAGTGGGAGTACTACTTGGTTCATTGGTGGTGGAGAATGGGCACTGGTAGAGGGATGGGTACTTGATCATTGTATAACTGAAACCTGAACATGAACGTTTGTAAATCTAAAAAAAAAAAAGAAGAAGCGTGCTATTTCAGGGACTGGAGAGATACTACATTGGGTAAAGAGTTTGCCTTGTATGTGTCAGAACTGAGTTCAATCTCCAGCACCCCATCTGGATTCCGAAGCCCACCAGAAGAAAACCCAAGCATTGCTGCATATGGCCCAAACACAAAACCATGTGTATTTCGTTTTTGAAAGAAGAGAGTGAGATTCTACGTAATTAATGTGCTTGATAACCCTGGTATTAGATACAGAAAGCAAATGAAAACAAGCACAGTAGCATTGTCCTCCCCTTGTTCACCGTTTTGCTCGAGTGGGCGTCAGTAATGTCTCCATTATGAGATTTGAGAGACTTGTTGTTACTGTTTTTGGCATATCAAATATGCCACAGGGAGCTTGCCAGGCTCTGCCGTGTGAGCGAAATACTCTTGGTAGCTTGCTGGGCTCTCCAAGAGTGACAGAAGAATCGGACCTAGATCAGCTATGTGCAAGGCAAATGCCCTACCCACTTTGCTATTGCTCCAGCTCCTCTCCTGTAGCTCTCCTCTGTAACCCTCCCATGTAACCTTTTCCCCAAACCTTCCCCAATAGCCCTCCCCCACAAACCTACCCCTATAATCTCCCACAACCCTCCCTCTAAAACCTCATTGTAATTCTCCTCTGTAACCCTCCCCTGTCAAAATGAAAACAAAGACTTTATAATAACAAATTCAGAACATTTCCCAGTATCCAAGTTCAATTTTAAAAATTCCAAGTTCAGAGAATTATACAGTAATGATTTTATTTTCTGTGTCTATGCTCTGCAGATAATCTTCTCCATTGCCGTTCTGGAGGATGTGATGGATCCATCAGGACGTCGGAGGGCAGTCATCTTGGTCTTGTAGTTGGCAAAGGACAGGCAGGCATTACGAATACATTTCCTGGCTTCTGCCGCATCTACCAGCACTTCTGCTCTTCTCTCTTTGAGGTCTTCTTTGATCACATCTCTGCACTTCTTTGAGAGCTCGGATGTTAGCTTGCGGTTGCCTGAGGCATGCGCCAAACCACGCTGGTGAATAAGCTCAAGAGTTTTCGAAGACAGGCATTTTTTTGTGGGTATCTCTCTCTTGGCGTTCCTCCCACATTCATGGAGGTGCTGTACCAGTCAATCGTATTCCTCGTCAATGTTGTCAACAATGGCATCTTCCCATGTTGCTGCATAAGTGCCAAAGAGCTCCCAGTTGGTGGTCTTTCTGGGAGTTCTCTTTTTAAACTTTGCAGCCATTTCTCCTCGCTCTGTGAAGTAAAATTTTGCATGAAGGAAACGGTGGTCCGATCCCGTTCGGAATTTTGGGACAACAGCGACATTGGTCAGGCAAAACCGTCGATTGAATATGATGTGGTCTATTTCGTTGTGGAATCGTGATGTGGTCTATTTCGTTGTGGAATCGTCCACCAGGAGACTCCCATGTCCGAAGTTTAGATTCTGCCTTCTGGAACTGTGAGTTACCATGGATGGTCTTGGTCGACATGATGAACTCAGACAGTCTCCCACCCTGTTCATTCCATTCTAGGCCATGGGTCCCGATGTGAAGTTCTTCAGTTGACCTTCTCGGTCCTATCTTGGCATTAAAATCACCCACAATGATCTTGTAGAAAGTGTGGTCTTCTTTATAGAACTGCTCCAGCTCCATGTAGAACTTCTCAATTTCTCTTTCATCATAATGAGATGTTGGTGCGTAGACAACGAAGATACAAACTGCAGGCAGTGAGCCACATCTATTCAAATGTGAACATCCGATTCGGGTTGTTAGGCATTCAAATGAATCAATGCTCATGGCCAAGTTTGTGTTGACAAGGTCACCGACGCCTCCAACACCTCTTTTATCGCATGTTCCGAGGAAAAATTCTTCTCCAGTGTCGAAAACGGCATGGTGAGATTTGTGCCTTCTTGTCTCAGTCAGACCAATGATGTTGTACTTGATCATTCGCGCTTGTACCATCAGGTCCTCGATGGATGCATCTGGTGCTAGCGTACGTGCATTGAAAGTACAGACGATCATTTTTGTCTTCCTTCATTCTGGCAGCCTAGTTCGGCCTTGAGATTTTATCGGCCAACTACAAGACCAAGATGACCGCCCTCCGACATCCTGATGGATCCATACATCCTCCAGAATGGCAATGGAGAAGATTATCCATGACTTCTACTCAAATCTCCTTGATAGCCATGTCCACTTGCCGACATACCAAATTCCACAGGATGGATATGTCGTTCCCAACGTTCTCCCTTCCAAAATCCGACATGCCATTTCGTCGATAAAGAAATGAACAGCACCCGGCCCAGACAAGGTCAGACCTGAACACCTGAAGAACCTGCCATCAGTTCTCATCAATACACTGGCTCAGCTCTTCACACGCTACCTGTCTGAATGCAAGGTTCAGTCCCAATGGAAAACCAGCAGGACCGTACGACTGTTCAAGAAGGGAGACATCCATGACATTGGCAACTATCGCCCGATCTGCCTATTGTCTGTCATCTACAAGTTGTTCACTCGAGTCATCCTAAATAGGATTGGCAGAACACTAGATGAAGGAAAACCATGCTAGCAAGCCGGGTTCCGCAAAGGATTCAGCGCCATCGACCATATCCACAAGATAACCAAGCTCATTGAGATTTCTCGGGAGTTCAAGATGCCACTCTGTTTAACGTTCATTGATTTAAAGAAGGCCTTTGATTCTGTTGAGACGGAAGTGGTCATTGAAGCCCTAGCCAATCAGGGCATTCAAGCCCAATACATCAGGATCCTCCATGAGCTGTATTGCGGATTCACTACCAGGATCTCACCATTCTACAAAGAAGCAATCATCGATGTCAAGAGAGGGGTTTGGCAGGGTGATACCATTTCACCGAATCTCTTCAGTACCACCCTCGAGAACATCATGTGAAGACTGGAATGGGAAGGAACGGGAGTGAAGACAGATGGTCGGAAACTACACCACCTCCGCTCTGCTGATGACATTGTTTTAATAACACCAAACATCAGCCAAGCGGCACAAATGCTGGCCGACTTTGACTGTGAGCGTGGAAAGGTAGGACTACAACTGAATCTTACGAAGACAATGTTTATGAGAAACAGCCTTGTTCCCATTCACTCTCAACGGAACAACCATCTCTGAATGCAACAGCTATGTGTACCTAGGTCGAGAAGTCAACATGACAAATGACCTGGCACCCGAGCTGCGCAGGACAAAGAGAGCGGCTTGGAAAGCCTTCAAGAACGTCGAAGAAATAACTAAGAGGACGAAGAACCTCTGGCTCCGGGTACATCTCTTTGATTCCACTGTTCTTCCTGCATTAACATATGCCTCAGAGACCTGGGTCCTACACAAACAGGATGAAAACGCAATTCGGGTCTCCCAAAGAAGAATTAAAAGAGCTATGCTTGGAATATCACATTTCACTCAAATGAGAGAAAGAATCCGGAGTTCGGACATCTGTCGACGATCAAGAATCAGGGACGCTGTCTTGTTTGCCAAGGCATCAAAAATCAGATGGGCTGGTCACGTAATAAGATTTAAAGATGACCGCTGGACTAGAGCTGTTACCGACTGGATTCCATGGGATGTCAAAAGACTGCGTGGCCGCCCACCTACCAGATGGTCAGACTTCTTCATCAAGATCATGAACAATCGGTTTGAGGCTCTTCATGTTCCCAGAGCGAACAGATGCCATTGGGCTACACTAGCACGCAACAGGGACAAATGGAGACGTTACTCGCGTCCGTTCGAGCAAATCGGCGACTACCGGGAAGTTAAGTGATTAAGTGATGCTCTGCAGAAGTAAAGCTTATGAATGAAAAAAGTGTATTTTGAAAGATCTGGATTAAAATTGTCAAATTATTGATTATAGGGAACAAGATAGTCCATTCAAAGTAAGCCACAAATAATTCTTTTGGTTTGCATAATAACTTTTAAATACATAGTTATCAATGAATTTTCATTCGTTCATTCATCATCCTGTTATTCGTTGATTGCCTTGAGCAGGCCCCAGTAACGTCTCTTTCATCCTAGCCCTGAGATTATATTCAAGGCTCTTTAGGAGAATGAGACCCATCATTTTTACTGGTATTTGGCATATTTGGTACGCCACGGGGAGTTTGCCAGACTCTGCTGTGTGGGCAGGCTACATTCGATAGCCTGCAAGTTTGTCCAAAGTAGGAATGAGATAATAAGATGTCATAAAAAGATGTCCTGATAAGATGTCGCGCAGCCGCAAATGTGGCCGCGTGGTTCCGGGAGCTGGATTTTATAGTCTCTGAGTCTTGGCCGTTGATGGGATTACACGGCGCCTGGGGGCCAGGTGGTGAGTGTGACCCCCGCCTACTGGAATTTGGAGGATCTGGGTGGAGGATGCTTGACTCCAATCTGAGTAGGCTTGGAGATCTCGGCCCCGGAACCCGCGTGGCTTTGTCCCTCTGCCAGTACCTTCATGTGTGCGGAGAGTGGTCTCAGCATGGTGGTGGCTGGTCCTGGAGGTCTTCGGCTGCCAGAGCCTGGTCGGGGCAGGGAGGAAAGTTCAGCCCGCTCCCCTCCAAGGGGCTCCGGCGAGGAATAGCCAGGCGCGGGGGCAGGAGACTGCACTGTTCTCGTCCGGGAGCTGGATTTTATAGACAGGCATTTTTTTGTGGCTATCTCTCTCTTGGCGTTCCTCCCACATTCATGGAGGTGCTGTACCAGTCAATCGTATTCCTCATCAATGTTGTCAACAATGGCATCTTCCCATGTTGCCGCAATAGTGCCAAAGAGCTCCCAGTTGGTGGTCTTTCTGGGAGTTCTCTTTTTAAACTTTGCAGCCCTTTCTCCCCGCTCTGTGAAGTAGAATTTTGCACGAAGGAGACGGTGGCCCAATCCCGTTCGGAATTTTGGGACAACAGCGACATTGGTCAGGCAAAACCGTGGATTGAATATGATGTGGTCTATTAAAATGATCAATGAATTTTAATGCTTTTTAAATTCCAGATGCATTCCATGTAAATGGGTGCTCGTAGGGCAAAAGTCCTGAAAACTGAAACTCATTATAATTCCTACAGTTCAACTTTTAAAAAGTGGATATTAAGATGCAATTTTGAAAGTGGACTAGAAGTGATATAGAGTCAGTGGTAGAGAGTTTTGTTACTTTGGGAATGGTTCATGTTGCCTAAACGATAATTTTTATAAAATGTTATTACCTGTAAGAAAAGATTTGAAATAATCTAAAAAAAACCCCTCTCATTTGTGTGCTTATATGCTGAATGTATGTAGCTCTAAATGTTTATAAAGTTTATTAAACTAACCAAATTCTATGCCATGATTTTGAAGCAAAAAAGGGGGGTACGGTGTATGGTGCCGCCAGCAGGTCGATCTGTACCTGTGAGGTGAGTGCATCAGCAGCCTGATGGCGCTTTCAGACTTCCAGATGCCCCAAAATTGCTGCTATGCCTTTGGTCAGACCCCAAACACTTGGGGCCAAGTTTACCAAGAAAGTAAATGGCCATAAATTAGGTATGTAGGAGACACACACACAAACCACCTCCAGCTCAGCTATCTAATTGGAGGCATGGCCTCTCTGGTTCCTGATCTCAGAGATTCAGAAACAAATCTTGAAACCCAACAGCTTTTGGCAGAAATGAGTCCAGTCTCTCTGCAGTAGGTTACAGGCACTGGGCCACCTGAGGTGGGAATAGGTTTCGTGCCTTGGCCTGTTCTCCCTGGTGGCCTGGTGGCCGCCATCCTCCAGAGGCCATTGGACGGTCAGGTTTGGGCCCTCAGTGATGAGACATGCAGGGACTCACGGGATGGGGGTGGAGTCAGCCCTTTCCTCCCCGTCCCAAAAAGACCCCAAGTCATCCCCTACGAATGACCTCTCTGGCTCCTGATCAAGCTGCTTAATGGCCATGATCCCAGAGACTCAGAAACAAATCTTGAAACCCAGTGGCTTTTGGTAGAAATGTGTCCAAACCCCACAGTAGTTTACTGTCGTCGGGCCATTCCAGGGGAGAAAGGGTGCTGTCTCTCTGCCTACTCTTCCTAGGTGGATTGGTGGCCGCCATCCTCCAGAGGCCATTGGATAGTCAAGTCTGGGTCCTCAATGATGAGACACATAGGGCCTCACGGGATGGGGTTGGTCTTTCCCTCCCACCCCAAGACCCCTAGTCGTTGCCCACGAATGGCCTTTCTGGCTCCTGATCAAGTTGCTTAACAGCCATGATCCAAGAGAACCCAGCAGTATTTGGCAGAAATCCCTCCAGATTTAATTGTTAAAATTTCAAATTTCAAAATCACACGGCCACTACTGCAGCTACACGACATCATATGATATTCATAACCAGCAATAGAAAACGAATTGTCTATGTTGCCTTTTCAGCAGACCTGAGTGTTGGGGTAAAATCCCAAATAATAATGGTGGTTTTGGTGTCAAAATATTGAATGTGATCAAAGTAGAGAGAGAGAGAGTAATGTGAAAATCATCTGCCCCATAGGTAAGGGAAGGGTGTGGGACGGGGGTATACTGGGGTTTTGGGGGGTGGACAATGGACACTGGTGAAGGTATGGGTGTTTCATTGTATGACCGAGACTTAGACCCAAAAGTTTTGTAACTGCTCTCACGGTGATTCAATAAATAAAATTATAAAATTGAAAAAAAAAAAGTAAGGTGGAGTTCATGCCCAATTCAATCAGCTAATCAGTGGCTGAATAAATAGTAGTACTCTTACATAAAAAAGGGAGGGGTAAAAAGATTCAGTTCTACCTGAGTGCTGTTTGAGTGCTGTTTGAATTCTTTAGTATTCTCTCCAGTATGACTATAAATGAGATAGCATATACTTTAAATACATAAATATCTGTTTGTTTAATTATTTGTTTAAAATGCAAACATTCTACTTACCCACATATTTAGAAATCCTGAGAACCTGTCCCACTTAGAAAATCTTTAAATACATTTAAATCCTTAAATATATTTCAATACATTTTCCTCAATTATTGTTCAAAGAACTCAATAAAACCTGGTAGAATGTGGTCAATTACAATTGCTTTTGATATTATTTATTCTTAACAATATACATATTATATTTTCCATAGGGTCACTAATTTTTCATTACTCTTGAGCCAAGAACTTGTGTTAATATTATAGATATTATCTTATTTAATTATTTCAAGAACATATTATTTTATACTTGCAGCATTTATTTGAATGGTAACTATGTACAGAAAAATAGTTTTCTATGGTCAATCACTGGAATACTTTTACAGAAAGGAAAATGTAATTATAGCTGTTCTTACGGTTACCAAATTCTTATCCCAAAATAATATTCTTAGTCCTTTCCCTGTGCTTACAGAGGAATGCACTCTAATAAATAAATCATGCCACCAGCTATTCAAATGACTGCAAAGTCATTTTTATTTAGTTCATTCACCCCCATTACTTCCATCCACCTGAGACTCCTAAATACCATGGAAGCACCACGCAGGTGCCTGCTGTGTAGGTGACATTTTGCTAGAGATAATGTACAAGAGATAAAACTAAATTGATTTCATTCTTTTATCTATGCTCTTAAGTGGCTAAACGCTGTCAACTCTTTGCCAGCAGAAAAGGTGATGAGGGCAATGTGTCCCCTCCCCTATGTCAAGACATCAAACCCTTCCTCCACTGTCTCCCCTCCTGAGATCTCTACTCCCTCAGGGCATAGCATGGAATTAAAAGAATGTACAAATTCCTTAGTCTTAATCACCAGTTCTCTTCAAGTTGGGTAAGTTCAATTGCTCTCAGATAAAGCTTATGCATTCATTCATTCATTTTGCATGTATTTACTAACCACTTACTATTAATTATGCAAGAGCATATGTTCCTACTGGTAATACTAATAGTGACTTATGTTCTTTTTTCAAGACCATTTTATTTTTTATTTTAAAAACAGTGCCTTGATTCACGTTAAAAATTTGATCATTAAAATAATCTACTAGCAAAGCACTTGTGAACAGAAGACCCCACTAGTTTCTCTTAAATTCTACCCGTGAGTATTTACTCTATCAATCACTGAAGTTGACATTTAAAAAATGTGGATTTGAACTGGGTATAAGGGAGTTTACTTTTATGTAGATTTTCTTTTGTAAAATAGGATGTAAACTTTCAGTATCAATAAATACAGTAAAATACTGATTTTTTTTTTCTTTTTGGTATTGGAGCTACACCTGACTGTATTCAAGGTTTACTCCCTGATGGATACTGGGGACCATACACAGTGCCACAACTGAAATAGAGAATGCTGCGTGCAGGGTAAGGCCTCCCTATGTACTACATGTAATACAATGTAATACATTGCCTTGCAAATGTATTTTATCTTAAGATTTTTAATGGTGTTTCTTTAGTTTACTATATTTTAATAATACAGTATATAAAAAATAGCATACCATACATGTAGTCATTAACTGTTTCTTTTGTCACATCTTATTTATTCATTTTTTAATTAAATCACAGTGAGATACATAGTACAAAACTGTTCATGATTTGGTTTCAGTCATACAATGTTCCAACACTTCCCATCACCAGCGTACATTTCTCACCACCAATGTGCTGAGTTCCCAACTTTAGTCACCCCCACTAACTTTATACTTTTCATGCTTCTAAGACACATTCCCCCCCTTTCCATTTGGGCCTTGTTAAGGTTTATAATACAAATACTGAAAGGTTATCAGATATATAATATTTAACTACTTATAATCTTTAACCCTTTAACTACTTTCAATACTCAATTCTGTTCAAAATTCTCACATCCAATCGTTATTGCCATATTGATCCCTTCTCCATCTTAACTGTCCTTTGTCCCCCTGACACTATTGTGGAACTTCCAATCTTTGACCAGTCTTCTTGGCCCCTGTTTTCCCTGTCCTTGGATATTAGTCTCAATTATCCCGTGGATGAACGTAGTCATTCTGTATCTGTTCCTCTCCTTCTGACTCATTTTATTCAACATGATATTCTCCATATGCATCCATTTATAAGCAAATCTGATAAGCTTATTTTTCCTGGAGGCTGAGTAGTATTACATTGTGTAGATGTACCATAGTTTCTTATCCAGTCATCTGTTGTCAGGCACTCAGGTTATTTCCAGATTCTGGCTATTATGAACAGTGCTGCCATGAACATAGAAGTGTAGATATCATTTCTGCTTTGTGTTTTTGGGCCCCTGGGTTATATTCTCAGAAGTGTGACTATGGATCAAATGGGAATTTGATTGCTAGTTTTTGAGGAATGTCTATATTGCTTTACAAAAAGACTGGAGTAGTCGTTATTGCCACCAACAATGAAGGAGAGTCCCTCTGTCCCCACATTTGCACCAGCACTGGTCATTCTTCTTTTGCATGTGTCCCAGTCCCTGTTTTGTGAGATGATATCTCATTGTTATTTTGATTTGCATCTCCCTGGAGATTAATGATGTAGAGTATTTTTTCATGTGACTTCTTTTGAATTTCTTCTTTGAGGAAACTTCTGTTTATTTCCTCTCCCCATTTTTAAATGGAGTTGGGAGTTGTTTTGTCTTATTTTTTTCTTGTAAAGTGTCTACCAGTGTCTTACATAACTTCGATATTAACCCTTTATCATATGGGCATCAGATAAATAATTTTTCCCATTCTGCAGGATGTCTCTGCACCTTAGACAATGTGTAGTCCCAATTTTTTTATCTTTGCTTCTGTTATCTTTGTTATCTATTGAGGTTTCTTATCAAGAACAGACTATTAATAGTGATATTTGAGGGAGACTATTATTTCCTATTGCATGATGTAATTCTAGTCATGATTGCCATTCACTCTAATATGCATTGAGATTTTTATGAAGTATGAATCTGTTTTTAGAACCATAAGATCAGAATGTGAATGTATCTTGTTCTGCTGAATTCTAGTATATGTGGTGCTTGATATTTAGATATGTTGAATTCTTCTTAAGACATTCTCAGAGGAAAGTTCTGGGATCATGTTTTCTGATGGTACTTTATTTACTTGAGACCTTCATGTTAATTCTAGGACAAGGGAGAGAGAAATGGAGTGTAGGAAGGGAGTAAAGTAGTTTCTTCTTTCAAAGGAGTTTGTACTGCAGATGTAGAAAGTAGTTTCTTTCCTCCTACAAACATACATAAAAAAAAACAGATATAAAGTGGTAAGTAAAGTCAAAGGCAGAGATCATATGTCTTTCTCTCTCGGGAGGGAGCACAACATAACACTCACCATAGCCATGCCACCAGACACTGCGCCAGGTTGTTTTACTCGGAGCACCCCAGAGCGGAGTGGGTGAGAGTTCTTCCAGTCCCAAGGGACTCAACCCCAGCAAATAAAAACCTCCAGAACCCAACCGCCACCATACTCAAGGCCTTTCCCCACATGCTCCGGCCAAGCCTCATGCACAAGTGAACCTACATCATAAAACACACCCTACCCAAATTCCGGGCTGGAGCAATAGCACAGCAGGTAGGGCTAAGATAAAAAGAAATATTTGAAGTTATTTTTCTTTTTTCCACTTTTCTAGGATTGTGGTAACTGAAAAAAATTACTATACCTATTTTCTTGCATTTCTATAGTTTTATAGCCTGTCATCCTCCTTTTAACCTGAAGGATATTGTCCATAATCATTTACCCAGAGGTATTACCTCAGGTGATAAAGATTTTCTTAAAATGAGTTCAGGGACCACAGGAACTTTGTACGGGAATACATTTCAACATTAGTTCCTTCTAAATGTCTCAAAATTGTGGATATGGTGCTGCCAACAGGTCAACCTATACCTGTGGGTCAAGTGTATCAGCAGCCTGATGGTTCCTTCAGACTTCTTGATACCCCAAAATTACTGCTGTTCCTCTGGTCAGATTCCAACAATTTGGGGCCAAGTTTACCAAGAAATTAAATGGCCAAAAGTTAGGTATGTGGGAGCCAGACCCACTAACCACCTCCGGCTCAGCTATACAAGCTCATTTATTGGCCTTATTTCAGAGACTCATAAATCAAAAGAGATCAAAAGACACAATTAGGGCTGGTGATGTGGAGAAATGCAGGCAAGCGGGCATACCCTGCGGGGCATATGCCAAAGTTTATTTCGCTGGAAAAAATGAAAACAAGGACCATGATCCAAAGACACACCAAAGAATCTCCGAACCAAGCAGCTCTCTGCAGAGATGCCTCTGAACTTTAAGCCAGGCAAACTGGGGTGCCTCGGACAGGGTCAGGTATTGTCTCTCTGCCTGTCCCTTAAAAACCCCAATGGCCGCCAACTTCCAGAACCCAATGAGAAGTGCAGCCTGTCTTTACCAGGGCACCTGGGGGGAGGGGGCAGGTTGAGTTTTCCTCCCCACCCCAAGCAGAACCCCAACAGCTGAAAACCTCCAGAACCCAACCAACGCCATGCCCAAGACTACTCTCCATGCACTCAGATGAGCCTCACCCAAGAGGGGATGAACCTCACCAAAGATGGGATGAATACTCACCCAAGAGCAGGCTGGAAGGTATGCAGGAACCCGTGACCGAGATCTCCAAGCCTGCTTGGATCAGTACTGGGCCTCCTCCCCCCAGCTCCCCAGTTTTCCAGTAGTTTGGCAGTCACACTCACAAACTGCCCCTGGTGCCATGTAATCTCATCAATGGCCAAGACCCAGAGACTATAAAGTAAAGTTCCTGGAAGAGAACAACACAGAATTTCTGGATATTATACATTATCATAACAAACAATACAAAACAAATCATCTAGCATTGCCTTTTCAGCAGGTTTGAGTGGTGGTGGAACTGGTGTCGAAATATCAAATGTAGAGAGAAAGTAATAGGGGAAGTTGTCTGCCATACATACAGAGGAAGGTTTGGAATGGGGTGGGAGGAAATACTGGAGGTTTTGGTGGTGGAAAATGTGCACTGCTGAAGGGATGGGTGTTTGATGATTGCATGACCGAAGCTCAAACATGAAAGCTTAGTAATGTATCTCCAGGTGAATCAATTAAAAAGGGGAAAAATAATAATAAAATAATAAAATAAAATTAACATTCTGAATAGAAAAATAGTAATGTGGATTTCATGTCCAATTGAATCAGCTTAATCAATGGCTAAATAAATAACAATACTCCTATATTTAAAAAAAATAAAGAAAAATCTCTCAAAATACATGAATCATTTGTACTCTAATTTAAATTTTAACATGTCTCTGGAATGTCTCTAATGAATATCACAGTTTGTAACCTGCTCTATAAAAAGGTTCAGAATAAAATCACTAAGGTTTCATGTACCTCTTATCTAAAATTAAGTATTCGATTAGATCACTGATAATGCACCATCCTCAAACACATCACTTACTTGTAGGTAAAATATTTCCATTGTCCTGTGAATTTCTTTAATGATATTTTGTATTATTTTTCAATTTTTTTCTTCTCCAACACCTATGTAGATTTTATTTATGCGTACTTAGAATTTATCTATAAAAAATACAGTATGTTTGCTTTTGGATATGTAGACTCTATATGTAATCTATGTGCAGAACACTGGGAATGTTAAACATGATGGAGGACTTCCTGAGGAATTCATTTGGTTGGAATTCAAAATTATATAAATTTTAATATGGATCAGAGGAGTTAATGTTATAGATCCATGTATTATTATTCTAGATCCTCTATAGTTTGTACTTTATTTGCCCTTATCTAAAAGATGAATTCTCAACATGCAAGAAATGTCCTTAAAACAAGTCTTTCTTCTTTTAATCTCTTATCAGAATTAGCTCTGTTCTTGTTAAGCTACAAACCTGTACCTTCCTCCATACAGGATGCTCCATTTAAACAAAGGATTTCTGAATGAATGTTTATTAATTGAGCCACGGCATTATGGTGGAGTCCCTTTTCACTTCCTCTTGTCCAACAAATTGAGGATGCAATGCAGAGCTATTTGGCAGGTGGCCACACTGTAAAGAAGCAGGATGTATCTGGCATATTTATATTATAAATTGCCAGATTTTTGCCATTTAAATTGCTAGCATGTTCCCCTGCCATTTTCTGTCTTTTATATAAAAATAAGTTTTATTCTCATTCAAATTATAATTCAGAAGCATAATTATCATGCTAATCATCAGTGACTAAATAAAATGCAACTTTACAAAATATTTTATTAAGCTTCAAATTCAAATTTTTGAATTCAAATTTTCTTAAGATAACATAACATGTTCTCTAATGGGAAGGTGAGTGGCATTGATTACTATGCATTAATTATAAGTATCATAAATTTTATGCACAGCTCCAATTGATCTCTAAAACATATAAATTATACTTTACATGAATACAAATCATATATTTATCTACAAATAAGGTCATTTTCCCTTTAATGAAATCCATGTTTAAGTGACTTTATACTTTCCCACTATAAAAATGGGTCTCAACTAAATATGACTGTGTTTTGAATTCCAGACTGATTTACTGAGTCATATTAAAAGATAACAAGACAACCAAACCCTCTGAGAAAATGGAAAGAGAAAAATAATGGTAATAAAATGAAAATTTGGTGTCAGGGAGACCAAATTGGGTAATAAAGCCCCGGTCCGAACACATTATTCCATTCCTAAGTGTATTCAGGTATGACTCTGAAGAATCTACCATACAAGCATGCTGAGGAGGCTCTGGTGATCCCCAATGTCAGGCTTACCAAGAAGTAGCACATTATCTCATTGAACCACTGACTCGTTTGGCCACAAATCTTAGAACAAGATCCCAGTACTCCTGAACACCCCTTGGTAGACCTTCCCATCAAAAGAAGAAGGAGGAGTAAGAGGAGAAAGCAGAGAAGGAAGAGGAGGAGGAAGAGGAAGAGGAAGAGGAGAGAGGGAGGAGGAGGAGGAGAAATGAATCTGTTATATGCAATAAGGATTTCTTAAGAAATAGCATGGATTAAAAAACCTCTTGGAGAAAGGGACAGAGATAGTGAGAGTACAATGAACATTTTTGAAGGGTAGAGTGCAAGGGGATATGACAAAAGATAGGGTTTTAGGAATAAAGTGCACTTTAAAAAGGAATAAAGTGCACTTTAGCCCAAAAATTGGATCAATGAAATTCACTAATAGAGAAAGCACTGAGCTTCCTCTTGTGTGCTATGTTTCATTCAAATGCACTTGGGATGAGCCACTCACCTACCAATTTTCATTTATTTCCCAACTATTATGAAACATTCAACTGCTGAGCATAAGCCTTAAGGTCTTTGAAGATTTGTCAAATCAAATTCTCCTTAAAACTGTGTATAATCAGTTCTTAAGAATTTAAGAACTAGCATTCCTATTATTTCAGAATGTTGGCTTCCGGCCCCCCCCCCCTCAAATTCAGTATTTCTGTCTGATTGTTAGACTAATCATCACGAGAGAATAAAGAGAATAGGTTAAACTGTCTTCAGACAGTTATACTGCCGGTATGTCAGCAGGTTCTTTTATATGGTAAAAAGTTGTGTAAGTTTCAGAAAAGAAAACACTGGCTAGTATCTATATATTTTATTTATGGTCAGAATCACCATGTTCTTGGTTTATATTTCAATTATCATTTCAATAAACTTGTGAACTTTAGTAAATGAAGAGATTTCACAGAGGTAAGAAATTATCCTTGCATGTGGCCTTCATGTTTAATCCACCGAACCATATATGGTCCTTCCAAGCTCTGTCATGAGTCATCTTGAGCATAAGCACCAGAAGTATCCCCCTCAGCACCAGAGGGTCTGGTCCAAACCCCCAAAATCAAAATGCATGATTCTTAAATAGCTGTTTTTTGTATCCTGCTTATTTTTAAATTTAATTTTACCATGAATTCATTATATTGTGGAAATAACCTTATCACACTGACATATTATTAACTTGGTTTACTTTAAGTTATTTTTTATTTCACCAGGACAGAAAAGTTAATGTTACCCTTTCCAACTAATTAACATATTGATGCATGAAACTCTATTATGTAAAGGCACAATTATAACTCTTATACAACATATTTCTAGAATCTGTGTCAAAACATATTATTTCCTTATAATTGCACACACATATCAGTAAAATAAGAAAATATTATCACATATTTGGTAAGGTAGCTCTGTTTTCATCAGTCCTTTCTACTAGGTTAAAAGCAAATCAAAAATATATTTCTTTTATTTTTTGGATTAACTTTGTGCAAATAAAGTTTTATAAGCAACCATAATAATAATTTGACCATAACACATTGCTTCTCTAAATATAACTGATATGAAGCCCATCATAGAAAAATGTAGTATAAAAAGTGCTTTATTGACTCAGACAATAAACTAATTCAAGTTACCTGAACATTTTAAAAAACTTGTTTTATTATTTACAACTTGACCACTGGTCTTTACCTTGTTTGTCATCTTCCTACTAGTTAAAAATCACTGCTCAGGGACTGAAGCAAGAGTACAGCAGGTAGGACATTTTCCTTGCACTGCCAACCTGGGTTCGATTCCCAGCATCCCAGATGGTCCCCCAAGCGCCGACAGGAGTATTTCTTGAGTGCAGAGCCAGGCATAACCCCTGTGCATCATAGGGTGTGACCCCCCAAAAAATATCATTGTCTCTACAGAATGGGAAAGGATATTCGCCAACTACACATCTGATAAGGGGTTAATTTCAAGGATATACAAAGTACTGGTTCAACTCCACAAAAAGAAAACATTTAACCCCATCAAAAAATGGGGAGATGAAATGAATAGAAACTTTGACAAAGAAGAAATCCGAATGGCTAAAAGACACATGAGAAAATTTTCCACATCATTAATCATCAGGGAGATGCAGATCAAAACCACAATGAGATATCACTTCACACCACAGAGACTGGCCCATATCCACAAGAACAAAAGCAACCGGTGGAGAGAAAAGGACACTCCTTCACTGTTGGTGGGAATGCCGACTGGCTCAGCCCTTTTGGAAAACAGTACGGTTGATTCTCAAAAAATTAGAAATTGAGCTCCCATTTGATCCAGCAATACCACTCCTGGGACTATATCCCAGAGAGGCAAAAAAGTATAATCGAAATAACATCGGCAATTGTCTATTTATTGCAGCACTCTTTACAATAGCCCGAATCTGGAAAAAACCTGAGTGCTCAAGAACAGATGACTGGTTAAAGAAACTTTGGTACATTTACACAATGGAGTATGATGTAGCTGTTAGAAAAGACGAAGTTACAAAATTTACATACAAGTGGTACTACATGGAAAGTATCATGTTAAGCAAAATGACTCAGAAAGAAAGGGACAGACATAGAAAGATTGCATTCATCTGGGGAACATAAAGTAACAAAATAGGAAACTAACACCCAATAATGGCCGAGGTTAGTACCAGGAATTTTACTCCATGACTTGGAGGCCAACCACACATACTAGGGGAAAAGGGAGCTCAGATAAAGAGGGGAACACCAAATAAAGGTGTTGGGAGGATACTCCCAGGATGGGAGAAGCATGCGGAAAGTAGACTATAGACTAAACATGATTGTCACCCATTGCCTCTTTTGCAAACCACAACACCCAATAAGAGAGAGAACAAAAGGGAATGTCCTTCCACAGAAGCAGTGTGGGATGGGGGGGATGGGGGGGTGGGAGGGATACTGGGATCCATGGTGGTGGGAAATGGGCACTGGTGGAGAGATGGGTATTTGATCATTGTATAATTGAAACCCAAGCACAAAAATGTGTAAGTCTGAAACTGTACCTCATGATGTCTCACTATTAAAAATTTTTTTAATAAAAATAATAAATTTTAAAAAATCACTTTCCAGAATATTAAAACTAGTTTCGGGAGACCTGGGAGATAGAACAAAGGCGTAGGCATATGTCTTGTGTTCAGAGATCCTGAGTTTATCCCTGGAACTATCACGTGGCCCAGTGAGCATAGCCAGGTATGGTACTGGTGATCCTATGCTACCTATCATTGAGTTATCCTGACTCTGTTTGCTGAGTATCACTAGGAGTGGCATCTAGTTTCCCTGAACTTTGCTTGGTAAACTAAACAAACAAATACACTAACAACAAAACAATCAAATGTCCTTCTCAAAAGAGAAGACTTTCAACATGATTCCACAGAACTTAGAATACTTTCAAAGTTCTAAAATATAAGTTGTTACTTTGTTAATTGTTGCTCTAATGCATGTTTCTTAAAATGAGAATAGAATCCACAAAACTCAGGGTTTGTCATCATTTGGTATCTTTCATTTCCTTCTCTTTTTACTCTCTCTCTATATATAACACAGATTAGTAAAGTCATCAGGTATTTGTTCTCTCTCTGACTTCACTCAACAAGATGTTCTCCTGTTCTATTCAAGTGACAGCTAACTGCAAGATTTTGTTTTGTTATGGCTACATAGTATTCTGTTGTGTACATATAGCACAATTTCTTTATCCATTCATCTTTCACTGGACATTTGCTTTTTTCCATACCCTGGGTTTTATGGTATGTGTTGCTATGAACATAGATGTGCATGTATCTTTTTAAATTAATGCTTTTGTGTTTTTGAGATAAATGCCAAAAAGTGGAATTGCTGGGTCGTATAGGATTTATCTTCACAGTTTTTAGAGAAATTTTCATACTGTTTTCCATAGGGCTGGAGCAATAGCACAGCGGACAGGGCATTTGCCTTGCGTGCAGCCTACCCAATCAGCCCAGGTTCAATTCCTCCACCCCTCTCGGAGAGCCTGGCAAGCTACTGAGAGTATCTTGCCCAAAGCCTGGAAATCTACCCATGGACGTATTTGATATGCCAAAGACAGTAACAAGTCTCACAATGGAGTCGTTACTGGGCCTGCTCGAGCAAATTGATGAACAACGGAAGGACAGTGACAGTGCTACTGTATTTTATAGAGGTGTAAAGCCTCTTAGTCTGCTTTACTTAAATAATTAATAATAATAATAATAATAATAATAATTGTTTTTCAATGTCCCATTTTTATTCACTACATAAGGTATGGTTAATGGCCATCCAGAAAATAGCAAGTCAGGCTAAGACAGCAGAGAGTGTAAGGTCCTTGCCTTGCATTCAAGGCCTACCTGTTATGCTCAGAGCCGTGAGTAAATCTCAAAGAGTTCAGGGCATGGCTCAATAACCTTCCTCCACCAAAAAAAAAAAAGAAAGAAAGAAAAAAAGAAAAGAAAAAAAGTAATTAAAAAGAGTACTTTCTGTTATTATCTATTTAATCTTTTGTTCTATAAAACCATTTAGAAACATGTCACTTATTACTGCCCTTGCCATTTTTAAGTAAAATGAAAGCTATATAGGCAAGTATTAAGTAAAAACATTGTCTTTTATCATTTATATTGTATTAAAACACCATGATCGAAAAAGGTGTTCTTAGTTGGTTTTTGATATACAATGTTCTAGCACCGATCCCACTACGAGTGTCATTTTCCCTTCCCGGTTTCCTTGCCTCCATCTCTTGCCCTGCCGCGTTATCTGCATGTCAACAGGATGGCACATTTTATCAGCACCTATAAGAAATAATTTGACTTTGTAACCTCTGAAATTCTCCCTCTTTTCTTAGACTCGTTACTTTGCAACCAGGATGTTTCCATTGTATTCTGTACTTCTCAAGGTGACAATTATGGCATGATGCATTGCCTGTAAACTCAGCCTCCTCATCAGTGCTTGCATAAATAAATAGTTCAAAATGTGTGTGAAATAGCTTTCTTTTCAATTTTTCTCTGTCCACACATATAAATCTTCCTACTACAGCATTGTCATTTATTTATTTATTTGATGTTCTTTCCTCCTCCACCCAGAAGATCGCATTGATAAAAGTTAAAAATAACAAAAATCTATGTGCTTTGTGTTTGAAAATAATTTCATGAATGAAGTTCACATCTTTGATCTATTTATTTTCTTTATTCACATCTGTTGTTCATTTTCATAGAAATTCTTTTTCAGGGCTTAAACTGCAACTTTGATTCATCACTATGTTTCTGTCTACTGGTTCTCAGCATGGGGCAACAAGCACCAGAGATTTTCATGAGAGGCAAAGATACAAAAAAAAATTGTCAAATGACCTTCTAAAGACTGGAATTAATATGTTGGCAGTATGTCCATACTGTCCTTGGAGTAGGAGATTTCTAGATAGGTCAAGTATCTCGCATTATATTTTGAAGGAATACAGTTGCACTTTATTCCTACTCAGGAGATGGTAATGGTTTAACCAGGGATTAAAAGCCTCTGTATAATGACTGGTTAAAGAAACTTTGGTACATCTACACAATGGAGTACTATGTAGCTGTTAGAAAAGATGAAGTCATGAAATTTACATACAAGTGGAACAATATGGAAAGTATCATGCTAAGCGAAATGAGTCAGAAAGAGAGGGATAGACATAGAAAGATTGCATTCATCTGGGGGATATAAAGTAACAAAGTATGAGATTAATACCCAAGAATAGCTGAGATCAGCACCAGGAGGATTACTCCATAATTTAGAGGCCAGCCGGGTATCCTAGAGGAAAGGGCAGTTCAGATAGAGAAGGGAGCACCAAATAAAGGATGTTTGGAGGATCCTCCCAGGAGGGGAGATGCATGTCGAAAGTAGACTATGGACTGAACATGTTTGCCACTCAATGCCTCTTTTGCAGACCACAAAACCCAAAAGGAGAGAGAGAACACAGGGGATTGCCCTGCCACAGAGACAGGGTGGGATGGGGGGATGGGGGTGGGGGGATATTATCCATGGTGGTGGAAAATGGGCACAGGTGGAGGGATGGGTATCTGATCATTGTATAATCGAAACCCAAGCACAAAAAATTGTAAATCTACAACTGTACCTCATGGTGTTTCACTAATAAAAAAAAAAGCCTCTGTATAAAACAAAAATGTATTTTAAAAAGAACTCTAGATTAAGTCACCTCTCATGACCAGATTACAAAATGATTGCCTAAATTAACTAGTCACACTCAGCTCTAGCATCAATAGTATTCCAAAGTGTGTGCAGTTCATGTCCTTTGACACAAGTGCAAAATAAATGACAAAATAAGAAAAATGATCCAATTTAACATCCAAGCAAAACAACCCTTTTGTGGTTTTATAAAGAAAATAGCTACCTAACCAGCTAAAACTTTTACTCACCAAATAACTGTGAAAGCATTGTATAAACATAGTTTTAAAGAGGCCCAATTGAGCCGGGGGTGTGGGGGCGACTAAAACCTCATGGGAATGGGGGCGTTTCGGTCCGCCCTTCACGCCCTACCAAGGTCACCAGTTGCCCCCCACTAGCGGCTCTCCAGCACAGCCACTGCCCCAGAAGCACAAGGACTTAATGCAGAACCCAGAAGTTTGGAGCAGAAAAGTGAACGGACTATGTGTTAACCCAGGCCATCAAGTCTGCCGGAGGGGAAAGGGTGTTGCCCCATTCGCCCTCTCCTCTCTGGAAAGAAAGATGGCGGCCACATGGGAGCCTTGTGGACAGCAGGTATGAGCCGGGGGTTTGGGGGCGACTAAAACCTCATGGGAAGGGGGGCGTTTCGGTCCGCCCTTCACGCCCTACTGAGGTCACCAGTTGCCCCCCACGAGCGGCTCTCCAGCACAGCCACGACTCCAGAGCACAGAAACCAATTTCTTAATTATCTGACTTTCAGTAGAAATACTTCCAGGGTCAATAAGTAAAATAGCAGAAATCCAAAACCAACATTTAATTCTTGAACCCAGCTGTAGAAAGCAAATCACTTCACAATGCTTTTTCAGCATGTCTGATTTGGGGGGGGGGGGGGGTAAACTCTAAATAATAGTGGTGAATCTTTTATTGAAACAGTGAATCTAATCAAAGCAGATAGAGTGTTAACTAGAATTCATCTGCCTCACAGGGACGGGGAGGGGTGGGGGGTGGGGTTTTATTGGGGTTCTTCATGGTAAAAAATAAGTATTGGTAAAGGGAAATGTGTTTGATATTTGCATGACTGAGACCTAAACCTGAAAGCTTTGTAACTTTTCCCACAGTGATTCAATAAATAAATAAATTTAAAAAAAAATAAAGAGGCCCAATTGGGTGCTTTCAAAAGCTCTGTACACTTCACACCCCAGTCTGTTCTTGTGCACTCAGAAAATTCTGTTGGTTGGATTTCTGTCAGGTCCCCAGTGTTTTAACAAAACAAAAGCTTACATAATTTTCTTCAATAATATTTCCTTATAAATTTATTTCTCAAGCAAAAGGAAATTATCTTAGATGCCTTCATTAATCTCTAAGTTCACTTTCTCATTTGTCAAAAAGAATATTAACTCATTTAAGTTGCATTTCAACCTCTTCAATAACAAGAATGTGGTGTTTGTGAGAAATGGACAGGAAAGAAAAGAAAAGATTTGTAAGGAAATTGAAAAGGCACTTTCACATAGGATTGCTTTCCTTTGTAAATCTCAAGTTCAAGAGTTATGTCTGGAAAAATATAGGAAAAAAGGAAGTTTACACTATCTCTGAATGATACTTTAGGAGCTCAACCACTTCATTTCAAACACGAAGTAGGATGAGAAGTGTCTTCTTGCTGCTAAGTGGGAAAGAATAGAGAAATAAAGTCTTTTTATAAAAATCCACATCTCACTTCATTCTTTGTCCTCCTGGACAAAGACAAATTGACCCTGTAATAAAATATCCCTTGTAAGCCTTACTGGTCACTATATCAAAACAGAAAATTTTGGTTTTAAAGGGTAAGAAATTTTTTTTTTAAGTTTTAGGGGGATTTTTTGTTTTCTTCTCTTTTTTGCAATTTCACCTAATTAGACAAGCATGAAAAATGAAATATTCATGTCCAAGATTCAGATTTATTCATGTAATTGGGTAAAATGTGATGTTAGTGTAATTTTTTTTGTAGTTGCAGTGAGATACAAACATGTTGTCATTACGCAATTAGAAGTTCCTCTCACTTCGTCTGGCAGTCTCATAAATGTGTACTAATTCATAGAACTGTTAGGCACATGTAATTGAGGAAAATTTATCTCCTATGATCAAAAAATAAGTCTAAATATCTGTTCTATTTTTAGGCTGGAGCGATAGCACAGCGGTAGGGCGTTCGCCTTACAAGCGGCCAACATGGCCGACCCGAGTTCGATTCCTCCGCCCCTCTCGGAGAGCCCGGCAAGCTACCGAGAGTATTCGATATGCCAGACACAGTAACAACAAAGTCTCCAATGGAGACGTTACTGGGCCCGCTCGAGCAAATCGACGATCAACGGGAGGGCCTTTACCTTTACCTTTACCTTATCTGTTCTATTTTTAAAATTATGCTCACTAAGTTGTATTTTAGCACTGTAGCACTGTCCTCCGTTATTCATCAATTTGCTCAGGTGGCACAAGTAACGTCTCTATTGTGAGACTTGTTGTTACTGTTTTTGGAATATCTACTATGCCACGAAGAGCTTGCCAGGCTCTGCTGTGCGGGTGGGATACTCTAGGTAGTTTGTTGGACTCTCAGAGAGGGAGGGAAGGGAGGAATCGAACCCCGGTTGGCAGCATGCAAGGCAAATGCCCTACCCACTATGCTATTGCTGCAGCCATTTTTTAAAATTTTAAAAAAATATTTTAAAACTATTTTTAATATTTTTAAACATTAAAAATACCAAAAATATTTTAAATGTTTTTCAAAATATTAATTAAATTTTAATTAATATTTTAAATTAAATATTAACATATTGCATTAACATATGCCTCAGAGACCTGGGCCCTACGCAAACAAGATGAGACCGCTATTCAGGTCTCCCAAAGAAGAATAGAAAGAGCTATGCTTGGAATATCACGTTTCACTCAAATGAGAGAAAGAATCTGGAGTTCCGACATCCGTCGACGATCAAGAATCAGGGACGCTGTCTCGTTTGCCAAGGTGTCGAAAATCAGATGGGCTGGTCACGTAATGAGATTTAAAGACGGCCGCTGGACTAGAGCTGTTACCGACTGGGTTCCACGGGATGTCGAAAAACCGCGTGGCCGCCCACCTACCAGATAGTCAGACTTCTTCGTCAATATCATGAACGATCAGTTTGAGGCTCTTCATGTTCCCAGAGCGAACAGATGCCATTGGGCTACACTGGCACGCGACAGGGACAAATGGAGACATTACTGGCGCCCGCTTGAGCAATTCGGCGACTAACGGGAAGTTAAGTGATTTTAAGTGATTTAAATTAAATACTTTAAATATTAATTAAAATTCTTGAACATTTTTATCTCGATTCAGATATGATACCAAATTTTTTTCTGTACTGTATAGAGGGTTGTTGAAATTAATTTTTTTGCCTTAGTGAAGACATTTTTGTTGTTGTTGTTTTGTTTTTGGTGCACACCCAGCAGTGCCCAGGCTTACTCCTGACTCTGTGCTCAGGGATCACTCCTGGGAGTGTTGGGGAACCTTGTAAATGCTTTGCCGACTGTACTATCTTCCCAGCCCAGAACTATTATATTTTTTAAAAATTTTTATTAGTGAAACACCATGAGGTATAGTTGTAGATTTACAATTTTTTGTGCTTGGGTTTCGATTATACAATGATCAAATACCCATCCCTCCACCAATGCCCATTTTCCACCACCATGGATAATATCCCTCCCTCCCACCCCCATCCCCCCCATCCCACCCTGCCTCTGTGGCAGGGCATTCCCTTTTGTTCTCTCTCTCTCCTTTTGGGTGTTGTGTCTGCAAAAGAGGCATTGAGTGGCAAACATGTTCAGTTCATAGTCTACTTTCAACATGCATCTCCCCTCCTGGGAGGATACCCCAAACACCCTGTATTTGGTGCTCCCCTCTCTATCTGAGCTGCCCTTTCCCCTAGAATGCCCGGCTGGCCTCTAAGCTATGGAGTAATCCTCCTGGTGCTGATCTCAGCTATTCTTGGGTATTAATCTCATATTTTGTTACTTTATATCCCCCAGATGAATGTAATCTTTCTATGTCTATCCCTCTCTTTCTGACTCATTTTAGCGAAGACATTTTTAAATAATATAATGCATCCTAAATTATGGCATTTTGAGAAGATGTAAAGATACATACTATTAGGGAAAATTATGGAAAACATCTCAGAAGCAACATTCAGGAAGCAAAGACTAAAATTAAAGTTGTGTTTTAAAGAAAGTAAATTATTTTAAAAAGGCATTAATATAAATATCATTTCTCTTGTTTCTATCAGCCTAGAAGTGACATAAATATGTAGAGTTGCATCCAGAAAATTATGAACTTAAATGCACCAACTTTGGTAATATCATTCACTACACGTGTTTAAGGTTAAGTATAAAATTGGTATGCTTTTTCCAGCTGGTATGTATGAATACTTCAAAGTACTTGACTCTTGATTGATGAAGATCCCATGTCTTATTGATTTGGTTTCAAAATACTTGAGGACTTGTTATTTTCTATATACTAGTTGCATTTGAGAAACACATGTGTGAAAGTCTTGAAAAATTTACGTCTATAAGTATGTGTGTGATTTGTTACTGATCCCAAATGACAAACAGCAGATTCTACAGGTTGTATATTTTCATATCTTTTATATTTTCAAAATCTTTTTTAGAAAAAGGAAGTATGTTATTTAGGGGGAACAAAATTCAGTATCATTTTCTCTTTTTTTTTTCCTTGAATGATAAACAAAATGCCTGCATAAGACAAGTTGCTCGGCATCAAATGTTGGAAGCTGGAGGCCCATGGTGAGGTATAAGTAGAGTTCAGGAATAAAATTGATGTCTACATGCAAACTGAACATGCCTTCTTTCACCACTGCATTGTTCCAGGTATTAGTATAAGTGATGGAGGGTTTTTTCTACTGTTTTTAGTTTTTGTTTTTATAAAACTGAAACCCTTCAATGTGAGAGGAGTAAATTCTGAAGCAGCTAATGTATTTTTCAGATTTGTCCCAATTTATATTTACTGGTATTAGTCCTTCATTCTATTTGTTTCCATCCTCTATTCAAAGTCTGGTAACTTTAAATAAAATGTAATATTTCAACATATAATGTAAAAGTTTTCTCATCAAACAATGACTACTTGTTCTTCAAAGGTGCACTTTTATGATACAGAATAGACTCTCAACTATCTAAGAAGTATCGGTTGCCCTTGTAAGTACCATTCCATTATTACTTTGGCAACTTTAACTGTTTGACTTTGTATTATAAGTTGTAATCATCTTGTATATATGCCTGTCATATCTACATGAGAAAACTGGTTAGCAGTCACTGACTTCTTTATTAAAAATTATTTGAATAATTGTAGCATTGACAATGACGAAACTAATATGCATTGAGAACTTACTATAGACCAAATGCTCTTCTGTGCTTTATTCTAATGTTTGAATTATCTTCTCTCCTCATATCTATGAGGAAATTAATGTCTTACTTAAATGACTGAAAGCTACTGATATGGTGACAGGATCAGAATTTCAATCTAAAAGGTTTGACTTCTAGTCATAATGTTAAGATCATATGAAAATAGATTTATTTATAATCTTGTTATACCACCTCACTAAGGTTCTCCTTACACTGCCAAGTTGTGGTGAGGTCTATAGAAGTCATCCTAGTGCAGTGACTTGTGAGCAATAATTATTGGGATAAAGCTATCAAGTGCTAAACCAAAGACTTCTATAGAATTTTTTATGTAAAGTGAATCAAATATATAGATCTGGAAGTTAAGGAATGAAAGTATGGTTATTACTTTTAATACCTGAAAAAGTGTTTTTCTGAAAAAAAATATTTAGAATTCCTAAATAAGGGAATGATTTATTACTGGTGTGGTGTCTAATAGTGTAACTAATAGTCACATGTTATTACTTACATTTATTTTAAATAAATAGAAAACTCAGCTCTTCAGATGAATTGGTTATGTTTCAAGTGCTCAGTAAACATATGTAGTTACCTAGCCTCTGCCACTATAGGACAGCTAAGATAGATATTCATCATATTAGAATTTTCCATCAGAGAGTGCTACCTTAGTACCTAAAGGTAAAAGGAACAAAGAGCATGGCCATGATGGTTGGCCCTAGTGCTTAAAAGAGTTTGTAGTGGGATAAGCCCATAGATGTTTCCCAGTTCTGAGTCTGAGCTCTTTCCATGGCCTAACCTCTCTTCTTAAGCCACAATTTACTAAATCTTATTTTGGAGTCACCTAATTTCCACCAAATTTCTTTCCTATATTCATGACAGTTGTTTTCTGTTAGTTTCAACAACCCCTTTCCTGATCTTTTACATAGTTTTTTAAAAAATTAGGAAACCTATATTTTAGGAAATCGCTGATGTTGGATTTGTTACATATTAACAGAATTGTTATTGAGTTTCACAGGATAATTTCAGAAAATAGGCAGGTTTGGAGTTAGAATTATATAGACCTGAGATTGGCATGAAGGGTACATACCTTTCACTCCTTAGGCCTAATGATTTGGGGGCCCATGGAACTCAGTTTGGTGGAAGTGAATTTTCTCTACCATGAAGAAAGTTGAGGACTGTAGGTCACATCTTGTGACAGCTCCATGGCTTAAGTTCTAAAGAGAAACTCTAATAGCACATAATCCCGAATTGAAAAATGCTTGATGAAAATTATAGCCTGTTGAATAGAGAATTACCTAGGTTTGTTTTGCACTTCAGATGGGCATGGAAGGGAGAAGAGTAGCTCCCAAATAGTGACTATCAATAACAGCCTTGAGACCAGCAGACTGGCCACCACATTAAGTACCTTCTGGGTTTAAGATAGTGTCTTAGAAGATTGATAAGATCGCCTCAGTGAAGAACTGAACTGGGTAAGATTGAAAGTATATATAAAGGCCCTCCCGTTGATCGTCGATTTGCTCGAGCGGGCCCAGTAACGTCTCCATTGGAGACTTTGTTGTTACTGTGTCTGGCATATCGAATACTCTCGGTAGCTTGCCGGGCTCTCCGAGAGGGGCGGAGGAATCGAACTCGGGTCGGCCATGTTGGCCGCTTGTAAGGCGAACGCCCTACCGCTGTGCTATCGCTCCAGCCCTGTATATATATTTTATAATATATACATATTAAATGTCTTTGAGCATAGTATAGCAGGGTAAAAAATATCTCAGAACTGTTTTTAAAATATGCAATTTCATAGAAAGTCCATAAAATTTCAAAGTCCACATAACATGGGTTTTAATGGAAATATAATCTTAAAAATATTGAGAAGCTAAAAAGCAAATTTTATTTGAGTTGCATAAGAAAGAGCTTATTAGCCAACAGCTCTATTAAACAATGGGATGGGCTGATTCATCCAGCAATGAAGTGCTTGTCACTGGAAGGACTTTACTCATAGGCATTCAAGAAATTGTAATTATAAACCAGGTTGTGGACGATTTCTGTGGAAGTAGATTTCTAAGTTTTCTCAGAACTGGAGAGGAAATTCAACAGGCTATGGTACTTGCAAGCAAAAGCCTCTGACGGATTCACAGAACGGTGTACTATCCACTGAGCAAGGAAGAGCTTCTAACCACAGTCAGCTATGATCCAAAAACAAAAACTGCTTCCCCTTATCACAATGGGCCTACCTGAGATTCCCCTTTGTACCAGTTCTAGCTACCTCTCCACCCTACCCATAGCAGCCTTGCTGCTACGCTAATGAAATGAAAGAAACTATTCACCAGGAGAAATCTGCAAACTTCAGAAACAAACTGGCCTGGTGAAAAGGAGCTGATTGCAGATAGACTGTGGTTCGTAGAAGATTTACAGCAGACGATAAAGAAAAAGAGTCCAGTTTTCATCAAAGATGTTGAGGATTAGTACTATCTCAGGTATTCATTTATCTGCTTTAATCCTAAAGTTCAGGGATGTCTGGTAGGATCTGTCTTACAATCACAAGCTCTGTTACAAGAAAGCAACTGAGATCGGAAAGATTGTACAGCAGGTAAGGCGATTGTCTTGCACACAGCCCATCCAGGGTAGTACACAGTCACCTAAGAAGCACTGGGTGTGGTCCAAAATTAAAAAAAAAATAAAATAAAGTATTGGTGCACATAGTGTGACTTTTTTTTTCTTCTTGGGTCACACCCGGCCATGCACAGGGGTTATTCCTCCTCTACACTCAGGAATTACTCCTGGCAGTGCTTGGGGGACTATATAAATGCTGTGGATCAAACTTGGGTCAGCCGCACGCAAGGAAAACGCCCTACCCTCTGTACTATAGCTCCAGCCCCAGTGTGACTGGTTTAAAGAGAATAAACTACCCCCTCCTCAAATTATGGACAATAATGTCCCCATTTGTACTACTGAGAAAGATGATGATGATAAAGTTTCAGTGAATAATTCTCATGGTGTTTCCAAAAATGAAACAAACTGAATTGCCTAAACTTCTTATCAACATAAAACTTGAAAAAGTTAGTGACTTGAGAATAGCTATTTTATATTACGATTGCCCTCTACGTATTAGGTCATGGGTCTGGTCAAATCTCGATCTCTAAGAGCATTAAGTTCAAGCCTCCTGGCCTCTGCATCCTTTCAGTTTTAGTTTTTATGTAATTTACTCCTTGCTGCTAAAGAAGCCTGGGAATAAAATGTGAAACAATGTTTAATAAAATCCATTTCCTAGTAAAACAAAAACCAAAAAATACAAAAACAAAACTACAAAAACAAAATATTCCCCTTAAAGTCTTTATGAAATCTTGAATTTGAAGAGAATAACTTTTGCAAAATACTGTGATTTCTAATTGTGGGGTAGCAATTTTCCCCTTACAACCCAGGGAAAACCAAGAACATCCATTAAAATACTTGGAATTTTATGGCTGCTCTCTCTAGTTTAACTCTCTGTGTGCCTAATTCTTTTCGTTTTCTTTCTGATTCCTTTGCATGAAAATTAAACTGTGGTTTTAAATTAGGTGGTGTTATTAAAATGTTTTAGACAAATAAAGGTAAATGACTCTGTTTCTTGAATTTTACAAAATGTGACAAACCAATGCGGAGGACACTTTATTTGCTATCAGATGAAAATATTTCTCTTTAGAAAAACATTCATATGAATTTCTCTAATTTCTGCAGTGTTCTGCATATTTATTTTTTCAGGAACATTTTAGTCAGAGACTATACCACTTGGAGAAAGAGAATTATGACTGCATTTTCCAAGTCATTCACATGTGCTACCAACTCTGTGAATATGCTTGGAATCTGTTCTTGGCCCAGGATCACATACGTATATAAACTCCTCATAAACTCATACCACATTTTCATTCTATCTGTTTCCAAGAGTAATTCTTCACAAATGCTGGAAGCCTGCATTATGCTGTACTCATTTATTAATGACCCACAAAATTTGTAACTTTTCATACCTTTGAAACGTTTAGGTCTAGCTTAATCTCTATTTATCCCACTCTTTGCATTTAATTTTTCTTTTAAGTCACCCCCTCTATTGTATATACAATACTAAATAGCAAAATAAAACAAATTTGGACATATCCTTATCAATTCATCCACCAATTTTTAAAATTCATTTTTGAATCTATGTATATAAAAAAGGGAAGTTTCTATGCACAATAAGAATATTACCTAATACAGTTGTGTGCTTAGTGTTGGTGACTTTTAAGTACTTTTCATGAAATAACATATTTAATCTCACAATTTTATGTGTATATCATTATTATTTCTTTACTTGTGAGATAGCACAGCGGGTAGGGCGTTCGCCTTACAAGCGGCCAACATGGCCGACCCGAGTTCGATTCCTCCGCCCCTCTCGGAGAGCCCGGCAAGCTACCGAGAGTATTCGATATGCCAGACACAGTAACAACAAAGTCTCCAATGGAGACGTTACTGGGCCCGCTCGAGCAAATCGACGATCAACGGGAGGGCCTTTACCTTACCTTTACCTTACTTGTGAGAAAAGAGAGGCACAATAAGTTAAGAAAAAGGTAAAGATAAGAGGGCTTTTTCTAAATCATATAATGTTCAGGTCATTGATTCTTAGATAACATTATGAAGAGAAGTTTTACCTCTACATTTGTTATAGGACCTAATAAATTAATCATTATGTACAAACTAGTTTAATTTTTATTTCTACTACTTGCAATAAAACAACTTGACTTGTCCACCTCTTAATCTTTTCCAGCACCTTCCAACTTTGGTTCATAAATCAGTGCCGTTATGAACACTAGGATTAGTTCTTTGCAAGGACAAGTGTAATGACGTCTCATTTCAAGATCTATTATTTCTTTACCATTGGTTGCAAGATGAAATTCAAACAATGTCTTATATTGAAAGTTTTTCATAGCCTACCTCAAATACCACGCACAGACATAAACTTTAACCATATAAAATGAACTTAACCTCCTGAACCACTGTTTGCTTCCCCGCCCTTCAAGGTGAGATTAATCTCTTAACTGAAATCCTTAGGGTTAGGGCCTTTATGGAACTGGAAGTGAATCCCCCTCCCTTTCAACTAGCTCCTCGCTGTCTCCATACCTGATCCCTGCCATATCAATGGACACACCTACACATTTAATGAACCTCACCGTCCTGTAATTCTGTACTCATTAAATTTCATGCTGCTCACAGTTATACTTCCTGTCACTGGGTAAAGATAGGCAGGGAGGAAAAAGAACAGCTCCCAGTGAAATTCCTCAGAGACTTCAGAAGGGGAAAACCACAAATGTTCTCTTCTCTGCACAGCAGGAGCACAGCAGACACAATGCAGGGAGATGTATAGAAGCCTACCAAGTTCAATGACCAGACACAATAAGGCTTTACCAACATAATGACTTTGGTGAATAACTTTGGTGATACTGTGTTCAGAATGTTTGATTAGCTCAAAGAAAGGATGGCACAGGTAGTCAGCAAAACACAAGGAAATATGAGAGCCAAATTAGAAAGCTACAATAAAAATGACAAGAGTATCACAGGTGATATTAAAATTAAAAAAAATTCAATGAAGATCTGCATAGCAGAATAACAGCAGCTGAGGGGAAAAAATCAAGAAACTCCAAGATGAGATTCAAGAAATCTCTAGAAAACAACAAATGATGGGAAAGACTGAGGGGAAAAAAAGTCACTGGTGGAGGGATGGGTATTGAAACATTGTATGACTGAAACCCAATCACGAAGAGTCTTATTACTGTATATCTCATGGTGAGTCAATAGAAAAGAAAAGTAAATAAATAATAAAATTTAATTAAAAAAATGAAAAGAGCACATCAGAGAGCTGTGGAATGAGTTTGAGAAGAACAACATAAGAACCGAATTTTTGGAATTACTGCAGAACAGGAAGGCAAATTAGATAAAGAATAGTTAATAGTTAAAGAAACCATAGATAAAATTTTCCGTAGTTGAGGAACAAGAGCACCTAGATCCAAGAGGTCAAATGCTCCCAGCAAAAATAGACTCAAAATGAAAACTTCAAGAACATATTGCATGTAGAATGAAAAAAAAAGCCAAGGATAATGACAGAATACTAAAAGCAACACTGTCAAAATAGGAACCTACATACAAAGGGAAGGCCATAAGATTCACAGAAGACCTATTAAAAGAGATTTTGTGAGCAAGGAGAGAATGAAGAATACAGTACAAAAACTCAATGAAACGAATACATACCACACGAGCAAGCTGGGTTCCGCAAAGGATTCAGCACGATCGACCATATCCACATGATAACGAAGCTCATTTATAATATTATTTAAAAATAAAAGAAAAACATTTTTGAAAAACTGTTTTATCAACTTATCAATTATTACAGTCTTGTGGAGTTTCAGGAACATAGATTTATTCACCTGTAAATGTGTACATGCTGAAGGGTTTTTCTATTTTTTTCCTTTTCGTAATAGATATGTAATATCCCATTGGTAATGTAATAATGCTTGATCTGATTTCAATCTTGACACACTTATTAAGATTCATCTGTGTCTCAACATTTGAGCTATTCTTGAAAATGTTCTGTGTACACTAGAGTAGAATGTGCATTCATTTCTTTTGGTATAGAAGTTTCTGTGGGTCTGGAACAATATTAGAAAGGGGAAGGTGTTTGCCTTGCATGCAACTGACCCAGTTCAATCCCTTGATCCCATTTGGTTCCCTGAGCAACACTAGGAGTGATTCCTGAGTGCAGAGCCAGGAATAACCCCTAAGCATTGCTAGCTGTGATTCAAAAAACAAAAAAATATAAGTTTCCATATATATTCATAAGCCCATCTCTTTAATAAATTTAATTTTATTTTTATTACATAATTGAATAATAATTAATTGATGTGAGTAGTGTATTGAAATAGGCACAATTACTGATCTGTTGATATGCCCCTTGATTTCTACTAATGATTAATTTGGATATTCTGTGTTCTATTTTAGGCTTTTATAGATGATAGTCATTTTCTTAATATATTAAAACCTTGAAAAATGTATACTACCTTTTTCTAACTATGCTTTTTATTTGAAAGTATATTATATTAAATATAAGAACTGTTTCTGCTTTTTTACCTACATTTCTGACTTAAACACCTTGCTCAACACTTCCCCTCTGAGCTAATATTTGTCTGTATTATGTAATATTACTTTCTAACTTTTGTATGCATGCAACCACTCTCTTTTGATTGGAGTCTGACCATTCACAGAAAAAATATTATATCAAAATATGACTACTCTATTGTTTTCTGGTTGCTTTGTATTTCTTTTTTTTTTTTCTCCATTTGTTAAACATCTTACATGTGGATGTTTTATTTTTCCTGGAGAGTTTCTTAATTTCTTCATCTTATTATTCTAAGTATCATAATTCCATTTATTTGTTCTGTGGTTACTATAGGGATTGTATCATATTTTCTATATATAGCAGTATTTTTGTTTTGGGGATTTTGTTTTTGCATTAGTATCAATTAATCAAAATATAGTATTTTGATATGCTAGTTTTGTTCTTTCTTTATCTTTGTTGTATTATGTCACTATTTTTTCTATATTACTATATAATTGCTATTTTAAAGTTTTCACTCTGGATATTACTCATTTTTAGTCCCTATTATTTTTGTATTAGTTACCTAAAAAATTTTCATGCTTAGACACACCTAGTTTACCTTCTTTTGTCTTCCTGCAGGTGGAGCTGTGGATTTAGTCTTTGAATTCTCAGTTCCTATGACCATTTAGGGAGGGGGTGGAGGTAAGAACAGGTAGCCAGAAAAAGATGGATACATCTCAATTCACCTATTAGTGTTGCTAATTGAGGGGTGAGAGGGAGTTATTCCATATGAAGCACTCCATATTGGTGCTTGACCTCTATAGAATCACCTAACTCCTATTCCTACCCAAAGTTAAAGTGTCTAGTTCTAGACTTCTAGACTATGCTCTGTAATATGCTGTTGGAGAAGGGTACTTGACCACTTAACTACTAGAACTTAATGTGAGTATTTTTGTTCATTTTTTCTTCTAGGTCCCTGTTCCAGCAGCAGTGCAGTCATTCTCCTTTGCCTGAAGATGGACTATTCTACTTAGTCTTTGTCTTCCTTTGTTTTTGTCAGGTGTAAATGTGTACCATGATACTATGACAGATATCTCTTCAACTAGCCAACCTCACGTCTCTAATTCTGTTTTATAGCAAGCTGACACACCTTACCTCAAAAACAGTGTTCAGAACTTCATTAGTTAAGAAGTGTGAATAGAAAAGAAATTAAGAAAAAAAATTAAGAAATATTGCTGACAGTACCAGGAGGAATAAGCTCAAAATCATAAAAATTCTAGAAGAGGTAAGGATGAAGAATGGTTGGTCGAAGAAATAATAGGAGAGAACTTCCCCAATCTGAAGAGGAAGTCTTCAGCACAAATTCAGAAGACCCAAAGAGAGCCAAAGAAAACAAACCCAAACAAAAGAACACCAAGATGCATTATTATCAAAATGGCAAGATCAGGGCTAGAGATAATAGCAGTAAGGTACCTTCTTTACATGTGACTGATCCTGATTCTGTTCCATATATGGTCCTCCAAGCACTACTATGAGTGACCCTGCACAGAACCAGAAATATGTGCAATCACAGTTGTAATCACTTTTTTCAATTTCTTTATTCAGGATTGGGGTGCTGAGATTTTTTACTTCATCCTAATTTACCTCAGTAGGTTATATGGTTCCAATATGTTGTACATTTCTTTTAAGTTCTCCAGCTTAGTTTTCACAGTAACTTCTATGACCTGTTATATTTTGAGGTTTCTTTTGTAATGTCTTCCCTTTAATCTCTGATGCTACTTATTTATCTCTTTTTCCTCAAATTTATCCCTTTTACCTACTTTATTCTTAGTATTACCTATTTTTTTCATTTTGTGCAACTACATTTATTTGAGCTTTTTCTTGTTCCTTTTTTAAGCTTGTATTGATATTAAACTTTCTCTTTAGCACTGCTTTTTCTGTGTCCCAAAGGTTATGATAGTTTGTATACTCATTCTCATTCATTTTCAGGAAACTTTTTATTTCTTTTCAAATTCATTCTTTGATCCAATTGGTATTTAACAATATGTTGTTTAAGCTCAAATATTGAAGCTTCCTAACTTCCTTTTTTTATCTAATTCCTGTTTTCATTATGGTCTGAGAATAGTCTTAATATTTTTATTTTTGTGAATTTCTGTACATTTGAATTGTGCCCTAGCATGTTGTTTATCCTGGAGAATGTTCCAAGCGTACCACTGTAGCACTGCCCTCCATTCATCAATTTGCTCAAGTGGGCACCAGTAACATCTCCAATGTGTTGTTACTGTTTTTGGCACACTGAATACGCCATGGAGAGCTAGCCAGGCTTTGCCGTGCAGGCACGATACTCTTAGTAGCTTGCCAGGCTCTTCGAGAGGGACAGAGGAATCAAACCCAAGTTGGACGCATACAAGGCAAATGCCCTACCCACTTACTATTGTTCACTTTAGTATAATGTGTATTTGACTTTGGGAATGGAAGATGGATGGTCCTATAAGTGTCTATTCATCCCAACTCTTCCAATTCCTCATTGGAGTTTTAGTCTATCTCTTTACCTCACTGTAAATCCAAGTAGAGTTCATCCATGTAATAATTCTTAACCAAGCTCTCAGGCATTTAGAAGTTTTAAAGTAAGACTTAAATACCTAAATAAACATTTATTTTACAATGAAACAACAGTTTCATAAAAGCTACACAACTTATAGAGGCTTACAGAACTAATAGGTCTCAGAGTCAAGTTGGGCTCTGATTGCTTTATGACACAACCTCCTTATCTAAGTCTTTTAAATGTTTTACTGAAAGGAAACATTGTCTTTATTCTAGTACCACTGTAATTTTCCTACTGTAGCTTTATAGACTGATTTAAAGTTGTAGAAAGAGAAGCTAGCCATCTTCTTTTTCTTTCCTAGGATGCTTTGACTATTCAAAGGATGGAGGGAACAGAGTAGGGGATTCCATGTACATTTCAAAAGCATCTTTGTCTGTCTTTTAAAAATGCCATGGATATTTTTTTAGGTGCTGCGTTGAATATATACAGTTCTGTGGGTAAACTTATCTTTTGACAACATTAATACTTGAATTCATGAACATTTTCATTTTGTCTTATTTCTTTAAGAATTGATTTGACTTTTTTCTATAATTTGTTCGCTTTTGTTAAGCTGATTCTGAGGTACTTGATTTTTTTGAGGCACAACTGCGAAGGAGGTTGTTTCTTTTCATTTGCACAGTGGGTAGGGTGTTTGCTTTGCACGCGGCCAACATGGCCGACCCGAGTTCGATTCCTCCGCCCCTCTCGGAGAGCCCAGCAAGCTACCGAGAGTATTTGATATGCTAGATACAGTAACAACAAAGTCTCCAATGGAGACGTTACTGGGCCCGCTCGAGCAAATTGATGATCAACGGGAGAGCCTTTACCTTTACCTTTTTACCTTCTTCTATTTCATTGTTTGCATGTAGAAATGTCAAGGATTTTTGAAAGTTAATTTTGTAGCATGCCATGTCACTGTACAAGTTTATAGTTTCTTAGAGATTTTGTTGTTGTTGTTATTGTTTGTCGTCTTTAGGGATTTCTAAGTATAGTGCCATGTGATCTATAGTTTGTTATAGTTTGACTTCTTTTTCAATATGACTGCCCTTTATATCTATTCCTTGCCTACTTAATACGGAAAAGATTTCTCAAAGTATATTAAATAATAGTGGTTAGAGTGGGCAACCTTGTGCATGATATGAGTGAAGGCTTTCAGGTTTTAATCACTGAATATGTTGTTAACTTATATATTTGTAGCAATGGTTTTAGCTATGTGGAGGAAGTTAAATAAAACTGAAAATCCAGAAACAGATCTTGAGGTATACAGAGAGCTAAGCTTTGGCATAGGAGCAAGGGGTGAAACTAGGAAAGCCCCTTCAATAAATGGTTTGAGAAAACTGGTCAGTCACAAACAAAAAATAAGGAAAACAAAATAAAAATCTCTTATGGCTTACACCATGCACTAAAGTTAACTCAAACTGGTTTGAAGACCTTTATGTTAGACCTGAATCCATAAAATATGTTGAACAAAACATAGAATCTTTTATGACATAGAATCTAGAAACATCTTCAGTGGTTTGGTGCCATTTGCCGAACAAATAGAAACAAAGATAAACCAATGAGACTACATCAAATTAAGAAGCTTTTGCACCACAGGAAAATTATCACCAGAATAAAAATGCATCCCACACAGACGGAGAAAATATTTGTCCAGTCCTCACTATAAGCAGTTAATTTCCAAGATATATAAGAAACTTATACAATTTAATAAGATTTTTAAAATCAACCCGATAAATAAGTGGAAAGAAGAGATGAAAGGAAACTTCACAAAAGACATATAAATGATGACTAATGTGTGTATGTGTGTGTGTGTGTGTGTGTGTGTGCGTGCACACAATGTGTGTGTGTTTATTTATCAGGGCAAAGCAAATCAAAATGACATATCACCTCACACCAGGGTACTGGCACAGACCAAAAAGAATAAAAACAACTAATGTTAGTATGGATATGGGGGGAAATGAATCCTTATCCACTTCTGGAGGAAGTGTCAAATAGTTCAACAATTTGGGGAAAAAATATGGAAACTTCTTGAAAAACTAAGAATTGAGCTTCCATATAACCCAGCAATCCCACTTCTAGGCATTTACCGCAAGAGCTCAGAAACTCTTCAGAGAAAGATATTTTCACTTCTATTTTTATTGAAGAGGTATTCATAATTGTTAAAATCTGAAAACAAGTGTCTAAGAAAAGATGACTGGATATACTATGGTACATATACATAATGGAATGTTTCTCAGCTGTCTGTCTGTGGCACTGTCGTCCTATTGTTCATCAATTTGCTGGAGCAGGCACCAGTAATGTCTCCAAGGTGATACTTGTTACTGGTTTTGGCATATTGAATACGCCACCAGGAGCTTGCTAGCTTCTGCCTGTGGGCGAGATTTTCTCGGTAGCTTGCTAGGCTCTCTGAGGGGGATGAAGGAATTGAACCCCGGTTGGCCACATGCAAGGCAAATGCTCTACCCACTGTGCTATCAATCCAGCCCTTTCTCAGTTATAAGAAAAAAATTTAATTCATACAATTTGCTGCTGCAAGTATGGATACTAAGTGTAACATGCTCAGTGAAGTAAGTCAGAGTAGAGAGACATACTAAGAATTGCCTCTCACAAAGAAACATAGTAAGGGAATAACCAATGATTAAAGGCAGCAGAGCATGGGAATTGGTCTACAGATCTGCATTTTCTATGGTAGTGGAGACTGGTTGGGGATGGAAGTACGGGCTGTCAAGGAGGGAAGCAGACTGGTGAAAGACATGGTGTTGAGTTGTTTTATGCCTGAAACCCTCATAATAGTGATATAAATCACAGTGAGTACCTTTAAAATAAAATTAAATTAAATACTGTAACTTTTTGGCCCCAAGACCTCTAATCATTTGCTTTACTGGATAAAAAGGCATAGGTGGTCTTGTGAGAGCTATCCAGAGGGAAACTTCAGAGGGAACCAGCTACTAGATGGTTCGATTAGTCTTTCACCCCTATACCCAGGTCAGATGACCAATGTGCACTTCAGGACCATTAGGGACCTCCATGAGAGTTTCCTCTGGCTTTGCCCTGCCCAGGCATAGTTCACCATCTTTCCAGTTCTAACACCATCTTTTGGGTCCTCAGGCTGGAGCGATAGCACAGTGGTTGGGGCATTTGCCTTGCACGAGACCAACCTGGGTTGAATTCCTCCGCCCCTCTTGGAGAGCCTGGCAAGCTACCGAGAGTATCCTGGCCTGGCAAGCTCCCCGTGGCATGTTCAATATGTCAAAAACAGTAACAACAAGTCTCACAATGGAGACATTATCTGTGCCTGCTCGAGCAAATTGATGAACAATGGGAAGACAGTGCTACAGTGATACTGCAACTTTAATATTTGTCTCATTATAAGATCATTTAAATAGGACATACTGGGCTTAGACAGATTGTATGACTGATAAGGTGATTGCATACAGTATACCTGAATTAGATCCCTGTGATCCCCTGAACCCTTCCAGGAATAATACCTGAGAGCAAAGTATGCTCTGAACACAGCCATGTGTGGCCCCCAAACAAAAAGAATAAGACATGGTTCTAAAAAAAAAAAGTGTTGTGTTCAATGAATCCATGAAGCTTCTGAGAAATTGACATCTGTTTTTCAACATGCATACCAATACTTACTTGGCTTAAAAATAAGATTAGACCAGAGTCATAGTACAGCAAGTAGGGTGTATGCTCTTGCATGCAGTCAACCCCAACTGGCATCCCTGGCACCCCAACAGTCCCCCAATGTATCTAGGAGTGATCCCCGAGTATAGAGTCAAAAGTAATCCCTGAACACTGTCTGGTATGTGTCCAAAACAAAATTTTTAAATGTAGGTTGATCTTGGGCTGGAACATTTGCAATAGCACAGTGGTAGTGCGTTTGCCTTGCACACGGCCAACCGACCAAGCCGTTGTTCTATTCCTCTGCAACTCTCGGAGAGCCCAGCAAGCTACCAAGAGTATCTCGCTCGCTCAGCAAAGCCTGGCAAGCTACCCGTGATGTATTCAATATGCCAAACACAGTAACAAGTCTCACAATGGAGATGTTACTGGGCCCGCTTGAGCAAACCGATGAACAACAGGAGGACACTGCTACAGTAGATTGATCCTAAAATTTATAAGTCAGAATTTTTGTTTATCTTCATAAAATTCGAGAAAATATAAGACATCTATGTTTCCACTTCTGTAAATTCATTTGCTAAGACAGTATAGAATTCAAGAAATCTCAGTATGACTGTGGAGCCATTGGAGAACAAGCTTAACACCAACTTCATTTTTTAGGGAAAAATATTTCCTCCTAACCTATTTGCAGAGAAAGTTTCACTATTGTTCTATAAAAACTTAGAGGCAAAAAATTTGTTTTGTAAATTACATATTTGTCATAATTTTGCATATGTAGGAAATCCACTTTGGATTTGGATTTTCATAGCACAGCGGGTAGGGCATTCGCCTTACAAGCGGCCAACATGGCCGACCCGAGTTCGATTCCTCCGCCCCTCTCGGAGAGCCCAGCAAGCTACCGAGAGTATTCGATATGCCAAACACAGTAACAACAAAGTCTCCAATGGAGACGTTACTGGGCCCGCTCGAGCAAATAATTATACATTGATATACTTGGAGAGTTTATTTTGTTTGGGGTAAAGGAACAAAAACACTGCCTCTAATAGCCTTTGATATTGCTGCTAGAGCCTTCACATGCCTGAATTCCTATCTCATCCAAGTGACATGCTTGCCCTGCAGTCACAGTAATCAGTAAAACCAAGGACTGAGCAGAAGTCTACAAATTGTCCAGAACACTCATGTCTGACTGCCAATTGGCAATTTTCCTTGGAACAGTTGTACACTCCTTAGTGATAAATGTCACTGAAGACCAACCTGAGACACTTCCATCCCTGAAAGGGAGCAGAGCATAGGGACTCAAAGGTATTGCTGAACACAAGCCTGAGGCTTAATTTCTCCAGAGAGGAGTAGCCTACTATTAAAAAAAATAATGAGTTCACAATCAAATATGACCTATTCAAACAATTCTCACAGATATCCCCATGCAAAGGATGAAATGGGTCCTTAAATTGCCTCATTATAACTGCAAATAAACAGAAAGAGGAGCAGGAAAAGAAGGTAAGTGAGACTCAGTGTAAGACGAAGTGTAGGAAATGAAGATGCAGAGGGAAAGGAGGGGAAGAAGGAAGACAAGTCATTTTATAAAGTATTTTATGAAAGTTAAGAGTTTCTAGTGAGAAATTGAGGAAAATAAATGATATGACCTGGCATGATATGTCATATTTCTGAGATTGTGTCAAATAATCGAATAAAAATTTTACAGTCTTCTTCACACACGTACATGAGTGCACATGAATACACAGAACCAAACTTATTGTGTTAAAAACCATGAATAATGTCAAAGAGATAGCACAGCTATATATATGTACATGTACATATATATACACATGCAATATAAAAACCAGCTCCCGGAAGAGAACGGTGCAGTCTCCTGCCCCCCCCCCCCCCGCCTGGCTGCCCTCGCCGGGGCCCCTTGTAGGGGAGCGGGTTGAGCTTTCCTCCCCACCCCGACCAGGGCTCCGGCAACCAAATATCTCCAGGACCAGCCGCCACCATGCTGAGACCACTCTCTGCACACATGAAAGTACTGGCAGAGGGACAGAGCCACGCGGGTTCTGGGGCCGAGATCTCCAAGCCTACTCAGATTGGGGCCGAGCATCCTCCACCCAGATCCTCCAAATTAGAGTAGGCGGGGGTCACACCCACCAACTGGCCCCGTGTAATCCCATTAAGGGCCAAGACTCAGAGACTATAAAAACAAACTTCAGAACCGCGCGGTCTTGTTTGCAGCTGCGCGACATCTTATTATGACATCTTATTATCTCATTCCTACTTTGGACAAACTGGCAGGCCACCGAATGTAGCCTGCCCACACAGCAGAATCTGGTAAACTCCCCGTGGCGTACCCAATATGCCAAATACCAGTAACAATGACGGGTCTCATTCTCCTAAAGAGCCTTGAATATAATCTCAGGGCTAGGATGAAGGAGACGTTACTGGGGCCTGCTCGAGGCAATCAACGAATAACGGGATGGTCGCGATTCGTGATTCGTGATATACATATGTATATACATATATGCATGTGTATTATATTTACATAATATATGTATATACATACACATAATATGTATGTTATATATGCACATGTATTCAATGGAGTACTGCTCATCTATTAAACAGAAGATAAAACTGTGCCTCTTGGAACAAAATGGATGAATCTTTAGGTGACTATGATCAATAAAATTAACAAGAAAGTAGAGGGCAATTACTAGATGAATGGTTTCACTTATATGTGGAATATGAATAGCACTGTAGCACTGTCTTCCCATTTTCATCGATTTGCTCGAGCAACATCTTCATTGTGAGACTTGTTGTTACTGTGTTTGGCATATCAAATACATCACGGGTAGCTTGCCAGGCTTTGCCTTATGGGCAACATACTCTCAGTAGCTTGCCAGGCTCTCCAAGAGGGGCGGAGGAATCGAACATGGGTCAGCTGGGTTGGCTGCGTGCAAGGTAAATGCCCTACCCTCTGTGCTATCGCTCCAGCCCAGAATATGAATAATTGTAGCAAATGAACAGGCAAAACACAATAAAACTAGATTTGGTGAAAATTCAGCTAGGATTATTTGGCATGTTGTTGGCATTTTAGTATTATACACATATGGAAGTATGAAGCTAAAACCCTAAAATAACATAATATTAGAAACCAATGATACATCTGTATATATAAGATTGAAAAAATAGTTAAAATTAAAGGATTGCTACTTAATGTGTGCCAATATCTTAAATTTAAGAGCTTAGTTTCTTCATTTGACATTATCAAGCTAACTCTTTGAGAAATACCCTAGATAATATTATATTATTTTTGCACTAAAATATATAATAAATTTTATATTATAATATTATAGTATATTATTAGTATATTATTCTGCATGTTCATTCATAATGAGGATCAGTTAACATAATTTTTAGAAATTTCTCTTTTGAAAAGTAATGTATGCAAATAGGCACAAAAGATGTTCTTATCAAAGAGCAATAAAGGATAGAGTGGTAAAGACTCAATCTTATGGGATTTGTTTGGTTTGATAACACTAAGATGAAGTGGGGTGATTCTAATTCATCATTTATAAGTAGACACACATATTTTAATGTTTCTTAGCAAAACAATTTCTTTGTGCTTTATAGGCAGTCTCCCAATCACAGACCTAGGAATGCCCCAAAGTGTTAATTTTGAATCTAGTAGTGATCCTAGACATGACTTTTTTTTATTAGTGAAACACCATGAGATACAGTTGTAGATTTACAATTTTTTGTGCTTGGGTTTCGATTATACAATGATCAAATACCCATCCCTCTACCAGTGCCCATTTTCCACCACCATGGATAATATCCCTCCCACCCCCATCCCCCCATCCCACCCTACCTCTGTGGCAGGGCAATCTCCTGTGTTCTCTCTCTCTCCTTTTGGGTGTTGTGGTCTGCAAAGGAGGCATCGAGTGGCAATCATGTTCAGTCCATAGTCTACTTTCGACATGCATCTCCCCTCCTGGGAGAATCCTCCAAACACCCTTTATTTGGTGCTCCCTTCTCTATCTGAACTGCCCTTTCCCCTAGAATGCCCGGCTGGCCTCTAAGCTATGGAGTAATCCTCCTGGTGCTGATCTCAGCTATTCTTGGGTATTAATCTCATATTTTGTTACTTTATATCCCCCAGATGAATGCAATCTTTCTATGTCTATCCCTCTCTTTCTGACTCATTTCGCTTAGCATGATACTTTCGATGTTGTACCACTTGTATGTAAATTTCATGACTTCATCTTTTCTAAGAGCTACATAGTACTCCATTGTGTAGATGTACCAAAGTTTCTTTAACCAGTCATCTGTTCTTGGGCATTCAGGTTTCTTTCAGTTTCTGGCTATTGTAAAGAGTGCTGCAATGAACAAACAAGTGCAGATGTCACTTCAACTATACATTTTTGCCTCTCTGGGATATATTCCCAGGAGTGGTATTTCTGGGTCAAATGGGAGCTCAATTTCTAATTTTTTGAGAATCGTCCATACTGTTTTCCAGAAGGGCTGAACCAGTCGACATTCCCACCAACAGTGAAGGAGTGTCCCTTTCTCGCCACATCCGCGCCAGCATCGGTTGCTTTTGTTCTTTTGAATGTGGGCCAGTCTCTGAGGTGTGAGATGGTATCTCATTGTGGTTTTGATCTGCATCTCCGTGACGATTAATGATGTAGAGCATTTTCTCATGTGCTTTTTTGCCATTCGGATTTCTTCTTTGAGAAAGTTTCTGTTCATTTCATTGCCCCATTTTTGATGGGGTTGGATGTTTTCTTCTTGTGGAGTTCAACCAGTATTTTGTATATCCTTGATATCAACCCCTTGTCAGATGTGTATTCGGCGAATATCCTTTCCCATTCTGTAGACTGTCTTTGTATTTTGGTCACTGTTTCTTTGGAGGTGCAGAAGCTTCTTAGTTTAAGATAGTCCCATTTACCTATCTATGTTTTCACTTGTTCGGCCAGTGGCGTGGCATCTTTGAAGATACCATTAGCTTCAATGTCATGGAGGGTTTTGCCAACTTTGGCTTCAATGTACCTTATGCTTTCTGGTCTGATGTTGAGGTCTTTAATCCATTTTGATCTTACTTTTGTACATGGTGTTAGGCAGAGTTCTGAGCCCATTTTTTTGCATGGAGCCCTCCCGTGATGCCAGCACAATTTGTTAAAGAGGATTTCCTTACTCCACTTCACATTACTTGCACCTTTATCAAAGATTAGATGATCATATGATTGAGGGGAGATGTCAGTGTATTCAAGCCTGTTCCATTGGTCTGCAGTTCTGCCTTTGTTCCAGTACCACGCTGTTTTAATTATTACTGCTTTGTAGTAGAGTTTGAAGTTCGGGAGGTTGATTCCTCCCATTTTCTTTTTCCCGAATTGCTTTAGCTATTCGTGGGGGCTTATTGTTCCATATAAATTTCAGGAGTGTTTGCTACATTTCTTTGAAGAATGTCATGGGTATCCTTATAGGGATTACATTGAATTTATACAATGCTTTCGGTAGTATTGCTATTTTGACAATATTAAGTCTCCCGACCGATGAGCAGGGGATATCTTTCCATTTCCTCGTGTCCTCTTTTATTTCCTGAAGTAGCATTTTGTAGTTTTCTTTGTACAGGTCCTTTACTTCCTTAGTTAAGCTGATTCCTAGGTACTTGATTTTCTGGGGCACAATTGTGAATGGGATTGTTTTTTTCATGTCGCTTTCTTCTCTCTCACTGTTTGCGTATAGGAAAGCCATGGACTTTTGGGTATTGATTTTATAGCCTGCAACTTTACTATACGAGTCTATTGTTTCTAGGAGTTTTTTGGTGGAGGTTATTGGGTTCGCTAAGTATAGTATCATATCATCTGCGAATAGTGAGAACTTGAGTTCTTCCGTTCCTATCTGAATGCCCTTAGTATCTTTTTCTTGCCTATTGCAAGTACTTCCAGGACTATATTGAACAGCAGTGGAGAGAGTGGGCATCCTTGCCTCATCCCTGATGTTAGAGGGAAGGCTCTCAGTTTTCCCCATTGAGGATGATGCTTGCTGTAGGCTTGTGGTAGATGGCTTTAACTATGTTGAGGAAAATCCCCTCTATACCCATTTTGGCTAGGGTTTTCATCATAAAGGGGTGCTGGATCTTGTCAAATGCTTTCTCTGCATCTACTGATACGATCATATGCTTTTTATCTTTTCTTTTGTTGATATGATGGATTATGTTGATTGATTTCCGAACGTTAAACCATCCTTGCATCCCTGGGATGAACCCTACTTGGTCATGGTGTATGATCTTTTTGATAAGTAGTTGGATTCTATTTGCTAGTAGTTTGTTGAGGATCTTTGCATCTGTGTTCATCAGAGATATCGGTCTGTAATTCTCTTTCTTTGTGGTATTTCTGTCTGCTTTTGGTATCAGTGTGATATTTGCTTCGTAGAAACTGTTCGTAAGTGTTTTTGATATTTCAATTTCATGGAAAAGCTTAAAGAGGATTGGGAGTAAGTCCTCTTTAAAGATTTGGAAGAATTCACTAGTGAATCCATCCGGGCCAGGACTTTTGTGCTTGGGGAGAATTTTTATTACCATTTCAATTTCCTTGATGGTGATAGGTCTGTTCAGGTATTCCAGGTCTTCTTGGTTCAGCCTTGGAACTCTGTAGGAGTATAGGAATTTATCCATTTCCTCGAGGTTTTGATGTTCCGTGGCATAAAGCTTCTCAAAGTACTCCCTGATGATCCTTTGAAATTCTGCAGTTTCTGTTGTAATGACCCCCTTTTCATTTCTGATTCGGTTTTTTGGGTTTTCTCTCTCCCTTTCTTTGTGAGTTTTGCTAGATGCTTATTGGTATTGTTAATTTTCTCGAAGAACCAGCTCTTGGTTTCATTGATCTTTCAGATTGTTTTTTGGGTTTCCATCTCGTTAATCTCTGCTCTGAGTTTTATTATTTCCTTTCTCCTGTTTGGGTTGTGCTCCTTTTGTTGGTCCTTCTCCAAGCTCCTAAGTTGTGAGGTTTGGTTATTTATGTGTGCTTGCTCCTCCTTCCTGAGATCAAAGTTTGTAGAGCTATAAACTTTCCTCTTAACACAGCTTTTGCTGTGTCCCATAAGTTTTGGTAACTCGTGTTCTCATTTTCATTCTTTTCTAGGAATCTTTTGATTTCCTCTTTGATTTCCTTTCTAAGCCACTCGTTGTTCAATAGCACACTGTTTAATTTCCAGGTGTTTGATTTAGTTTTCTGTTTTTGTGTGTGATTTACTTCTAATTTCAGCGCATTATGGTCTGAGAAGATTGTTGATACAATCTTTATGGAGGCAGGTTTTGTGGCTCAGCATGTGGTCTATCTTGGAGAATGTTCCATGTATGCTTGAGAAGAATGTGTATTCAGCTTTTTGAGGATGAAGTATCCTGTATATATCTATTAAGTCCCTTTCTTCCATTGATTCCCTCAGATGAAGTATGTCCATGCTTAGCTGAGTCTGGTTGATCTATCAAGAGGTGACAAAGCGGTGTTGAAGTCTCCCACTAGTATTGTGTTGCTATTGATGTCTTTTACCAAATCTATGAGTAGTTGTTTTAAGTACTTTGCTGGCCTCTCATTAGGTGTATATACATTTATTATTGTAAGTTTTTCCTGTTGTACAGATCCTTTGATCAACAAGAAATGGCCTTCACTGACTCTTATGTCCTTCTTCACACTGAAATCTATGTGGTCTGATATTAGGATGGCTACCCCAGCTTTTTTATGGGAGCTGTTTGCCTGTAGGATTGTTTTCCAGTCTTTGACTCTGAATCTGTGTTTGCTTTGACTATTGAGGTGTGTTTCTTGCAGGCAGCAGAATGTTGGGTTCATTTTCTAATCCATCCTGCCACTCTATGTCTTTTAATTGGTGCTTTTAGCCCATTGACATTGAGAGAGATTATTGTTATGGAATTTTGCCCCATTGTTCTGTTGAAATTTGGTGTATTTGAGGGGCTGTCTTGCCTTAAAGTAGCCCATTTAGTTGTTCTTGTAACCATGGTTTTGAGTCTATGAAGTTCCTGAGCTGTTGTTTGTCTGTGAAACTGTGTGTTGTTCCTTCTATTATGAATGAGAGTCTCACTGGGTAAAGTATTTTTGGAGAGGCATTTATTTCATTGAGTTTTTTCACTATGTCCCACCACTGTTTCCGGGCCATGAGGGTTTCATCATAAAAATCAGCTGTGAATTTTAAGGATGCTCCTTTGTAAGAGATTTCTTTTTTTGATCTTGCTGCTTTCAGAATTTTGTCTCTGTCTAAGGTTTTGGTCATTTTGATCAGGATGTGTCGTGGGGTATTTTTATTCAGATTTCTTCTAGCTGGTACCCTTCGGGCCTCCTGAATGTGGTCACAAGTTTTCTTCAGCTCTGGAAACGTTGTAGCAATTATGTCTTTGACAGTTTCTTCTTCATCGAGGTTTTCTTCCTGTCCCTCTGGGACTCCAATAATTCTTATGTTACCCCTCTTGGCTTCATCACGATCTTCTCTTGCCATCTGTTCCCGAATTGTGAGTCTCTTTTCCATTTTCTGCTCTTTTCTGAAGAGTCTCTGAACTTCATCTTTGAGCTCACTGTTTCTGTTCTCAGAAGCTCTTACTCTGCTACTGAGGCCTTCCACTGAGTTTTCAATTCGCCTACGAAATTTTTCAGGTCTGATATTTCCGAATTTTTTTTCCTCATTTCTGCCTTCAAGTCCTCTTTTCTTCTATTGGCATTGCTTTCCATTGTTTCTTTTAGTTCCCTAAGCATCCTAGGTAGCTCCTTTCTGAATTCCTTGTCAGAGAGGTTGTCTAACACTACAGTACTGTTGGTGTCATCTGGGCTAGACTCTTCAATATGAAAGTTTGTGGGCTTTTGCATTGCTTTATCATTGTGACACGTGTGGTTTAGTCCTTCACGTTCACTGTTACTATTCTGCTTGATATGCAGTGTGAGTTAAGATAGGCTTATGAGTTATTGGCTACTGTGTTTCTAGTGGCTGAGCTAAACTAGAGAAGTTTCCATCTAAGAAAGTAGTTTATGGTTCCTATGGCATATGTAGTGGGAGAATATTTCGCAGCCATGTTAGTGGCCGTGACTCCGGAAAGAGTCCCTGGCGCTGGACGAGGAGTTGGGAATGTCTCCTGTTTGGAATGAGGAGACGTTCAGCTTTGTTGACAAGAGCTGGACCTCCGTTCCCATCCCGCGCAGATTGACATGACTTTTAAAACACAAAACAATAAGACATTTTTCCAATCACTAAGAAATGATGTTACTTGACTAAATTGATTGGCCATTCAAGACACAGTGAGGTAGTCAACAATATTTCCAACAAAATGTATAAGTTATTTTAATTTCTCACTTTTAAAGAATCTTTAAAATTGCTGATATAGTGAAAATTTGTTGATCCTAATTAATCAATAGGTATATTATTTAATGATAAGTACATTATATATGATACTAAAATATCATATTTTATTTTCCAGTTACTGTCCTTTTATAAGACTGTAACTTGCATATATTTAAGTAAAGCAGGTTGTCGATTTTAAGTCAAGATTATTTCCAGAATCAGAGCATTTTCTTATTGTAGATATTAAAGAATTAGTATTAGGAGATTAGACAAAGTTTTCAGCTCTTAAAACATTCTCTTTTGTGTGTGTTTTTTGTTTTGTTTTGTTTCTTTTGAGGAGTTGCAGGAAGATGGGGTTATTTGCCCTGTAGGTTTGCTTACAGAGTTAAACACTTGAGAAAACATTTTGCAAATAAAAATGTGAAATGGTTGTTCGTGGGAAATCTTTGCTCCTCCCAGGAAAAGATAAATGGTACTTAACAACTAGTCTTTAAGAATGAGATGTTTATTGAAATAAGGGAGGCTAATTGTCAAAAATGATGAGAAACAAATGTGAAGGCCCTGCTTGGAATTCTGGCTACATAGAGCATTTAAACATATGCTGTGTTTCAAAAAAGAGAGCTAGTTTCAGATGTTACCATTTATTTTTTTAAAAATAATGTTAGTGTTAGAGCAAAAAGAAAAAGAAAACAAAATGACCATCAAGGAATATGCAACAAGATATATAGCCAAGTAATTTTCTCACAAATGTTGGAATTCTACTTTTAGAGCACGTAACTCTTTTATAAAATTAATTAGTATTGCAAACCATACCGGCTAGAGACCTGTGCAACAGAGCTTGTGTGGTAGAGGTGCTAGTGTTGACAGAATTTTTCTGCCCAACAGGCACATAATTTGGCTTGTCTGAGTTCTTAATCTTTCCCAAGGCAGTGCCATTAATTTCCAAAGCAACCTAGAATAGGATTTCTCTAACTTGGTACTACTTGCCTTTTGGGAAGCTAATTCTTTATAGAACTAAAGCTCTTCTGAGCTTGGTATGTTTGGTAACAACCCTGGATTCTATGCACAGGAATCCAGTAGTAATTTCTGCCCAGTTGTTTTGGGCAGAAATATCTCTAGACATGCCCACTGCTCTGAAGGATAAATGCCTGGCTCTGGAAGATAAAGAATTGATTTTAGTTCCTCAGATGAACTGTGTATTATGTTTCCAAATGTTTTTGGCAAAGAAGAAAATTCCATGGGCCAGAACAAAATAGCCCTGGATTTTGATGGACCCCACTGAAATAAATGTCCATACATTGATGGTCTTTCTATTCATCCTAGATGATAAGCCCTGTTTCTGACTCTTCCAGAGAAATATTTGGATTTTGGTTCTGTCATTTGCCACCTGTAACCAAGGACTCACTATTTGACCCGAGTATTTATTTTCCTCATCACAAAATAGTACATGACATGGTAGGAATCAAATAAAATGTCACAGTTTAATAATGACCCAGAAAATTTCTTAATAAATCATTATTTATTATCATAGCTTATCTTTAGGTTCTATGAAGTAGATATGACATTCCTTTTTAAACCCCTACCTCAGGACTGAAACATCTCATTAGCTGTAACATACTAAATAATCATACAGTAGGGCTTACAAATAATTAGAGGCCTTTCCAGCTCTTATTTTGACTTGCCTCTAGTTCCCCTCATGTTGGATGCACATTAGTCACTTATTTTGTGCCACCAGCCCACAGTTTTGTTTTCAGTGTGAGTGGCTGGTAAAACAGTCAACATCAACTTAACTGCAGTATGACATACCACAGAGTTGTTTCAGTAAACACACAACATGCTGAGCTGTGTGTATTTAGGAACAAGTGACTGTTGACTACAAATACCCTAGCTGCTATTTTATCCCACCCTCTTACCACAACCCAAAGCATTCCTCTGAAATCAAGGAGGGATTTCAGTTGTTGGAAGTCTCACTTTAAATAGTAATATATTGGCCAGAGAGAGGGTGGGGAAAATATCACAGCAGGCAAGGACAGACAATGATTTAAGTAAGAAGAAAACAGGCCCATCTGGGATGTCTTCTGCTCATTTCTAAGGAAAATTTCCCCCAAACAGTGCTGCCAAGAATTGTGGAAGGGGACCCATGACTACTATAAGAAACAGAATATTCTTCTTTGCAAAAGCTTTCTAGAGGGATTAGGATGTTTATAACACTTGGAAATGGACCAAACTGAAGTGAATTCCAGCACAGCAGAGAGAAGAGATCAAATTTACAACCTATAGTTTGTACACGGAGCAAGTTTGCTTAAGAGTGACATTGCCTAGAGAGCTCTTGGGAGGATTTAACTAGGGAAAGTTGAATGCTTATCCATAATAACCTCCATCTGGGAAAATATCTACTTCACCAAGGAAAATGTCACTGGAGGTAAAAGTCTGGAATCTTCAGCTTGGCTTAACCTGATAAACCAGAGGTCATGGCTCAATCCCACCTCCATGTCAGACTCATCTCCACTGAGTAGCACTTACTGGTTTATCCTGAGAAAAAACTCCCAGGAGAAAGAAACAAAACCATAACTCAATTCAGTTAGCCCTCAGACAAATTTACTAGCCAAAGGAAAGAATGAATTGTCCCAGGCAAATGAAAAATAATCAAACAAAAGAGTATAACTTTAAACTCCTACCTCTCAGTGGAGGGTATAGTGAACGTTTCTTAAAAGAGCTATGAGACTGGGTATATAAAAACCATAGATGTCTGCAACCACCTTAAGTCATTTCCCACAGATAATCTTGATGTACAGCAGTACTGGTACTTTAAATCAGACCACTGCCTGCATTTGTACATAAAGTTTTATTAGACACAGTCAGACTCAGTGGTGGTTTACATATAATCTATGGCCATTTTTTTTGCCCTACCATGACAAAGCTAAGCAGTTGCTATAAAGACTTGTCTTACTATATCTTACGATCTCTACTATATACTATATCTGCTCTTTACAGAAAAAAAAAATACAAACCTGCTGATCTCTGTTAAATATAGGTGTACTGGGAAATATTTAGATTTAAAATCTCACTGAAATAAAGTGAAAATGACTACCATATGACAAATATTTACAATCCTTAAATTTTTTAGTAAAAGAGATGAATTGTGTATTTATTCCTTTATTTACCCTGAGATATTAATTGCTTGTTTCCTCTTTTCAAATTATGAAACATTTGAGACAATATATTTGCTTTTTTGAAATATGTCTTATAATAGTCAATTTGAAAATTTTTGATCAAAAAAATACTAGTTTTCACATGATCCCAAGTATTCACAAATCACATATGTACTATATTCTTCCCTGCTTCAACTATTTTTTATTAATATTCAACAAATTTCAAAACATAAACAAATAATGTGTCCTTTGTTAACAAAATTTGGATATTTTCTAAAGTTGAAAGCTTATACTCGAAGCGTTCAGAATAAGGAACACATGGAGGGTGCGGGATCCCGGAGGAAAAGAAAAAAGAAAAAACAGGTTCCAAAAAGAGCCGAGAGCACCGGCAAGTTCCAGATGGAGTAGGCGCCGCATCCCGCCTCCCCCAGATGGAACCCTGGTGACCAGAAGCCTCTACAAACACAGCTCGAGTATGCGGGAACGAGGACTTTTTCTCAAATCTGCCGGACTACACCTCCCAGGTAACCTCTGATTCCGGAAGTCACGCCCACAGCCCGCCCCCCAGCGCCATCTTTGAAGCGTTCAGAATAAGGAACACATGGAGGGTGCGGGATCCCGGAGGAAAAGAAAAAAGAAAAAACAGGTTCCAAAAAGAGCCGAGAGCACCGGCAAGTTCCAGATGGAGTAGGCGCCGCATCCCGCCTCCCCCAGATGGAACCCTGGTGACCAGAAGCCTCTACAAACACAGCTCGAGTATGCGGGAACGAGGACTTTTTCTCAAATCTGCCGGACTACACCTCCCAGGTAACCTCTGATTCCGGAAGTCACGCCCACAGCCCGCCCCCCAGCGCCATCTTTGAAGCGTTCAGAATAAGGAACACATGGAGGGTGCGGGATCCCGGAGGAAAAGAAAAAAGAAAAAACAGGTTCCAAAAAGAGCCGAGAGCACCGGCAAGTTCCAGATGGAGTAGGCGCCGCATCCCGCCTCCCCCAGATGGAACCCTGGTGACCAGAAGCCTCTACAAACACAGCTCGAGTATGCGGGAACGAGGACTTTTTCTCAAATCTGCCGGACTACACCTCCCAGGTAACCTCTGATTCCGGAAGTCACGCCCACAGCCCGCCCCCCAGCGCCATCTTTGAAGCGTTCAGAATAAGGAACACATGGAGGGTGCGGGATCCCGGAGGAAAAGAAAAAAGAAAAAACAGGTTCCAAAAAGAGCCGAGAGCACCGGCAAGTTCCAGATGGAGTAGGCGCCGCATCCCGCCTCCCCCAGATGGAACCCTGGTGACCAGAAGCCTCTACAAACACAGCTCGAGTATGCGGGAATGAGGACTTTTTCTCAAATCTGCCGGACTACACCTCCCAGGTAACCTCTGATTCCGGAAGTCACGCCCACAGCCCGCCCCCCAGCGCCATCTTTGAAGCGTTCAGAATAAGGAACACATGGAGGGTGCGGGATCCCGGAGGAAAAGAAAAAAGAAAAAACAGGTTCCAAAAAGAGCCGAGAGCACCGGCAAGTTCCAGATGGAGTAGGCGCCGCATCCCGCCTCCCCCAGATGGAACCCTGGTGACCAGAAGCCTCTACAAACACAGCTCGAGTATGCGGGAACGAGGACTTTTTCTCAAAACCGCGCGGCCGCTTACGCGGCCGCGCGACATCTCTCTATGTACAAAGTGATCAATGAGAAGTAAACCACCCAATCTTTCTCCCTGAAAATCAGAGTTAAGTTTGGAGCATGGCCACAGCCCCAGAAACACAAGGACTTAATGCAGAAACCAGCAGCTTAGAGCAGAAAAGTGAACGGACAATGAGTTAACCCAGACCATCATTTCTGCCCAGAGGGGAAAGGGTGTTGTCCCATTCGCCCTCTCTTCTCTGGAAAGAAGGATGGTGGCCGCATGGGAGCCTTGTGGACAGCAGGTATGAGCCGGGGTGTGGGGGGCGACTAAATCTTCACGAGAAGGGGGGCATTCCGGTCCGTCCTTCACGCCCTACCGAGGTCAACAGTTGCCCCCCACGAGCGGCTCCCCAGCACGGCCACAGTCCCAGAAGCACAAGGACTTAATGCAGAACCCGGCAGCTTGGAGCAGAAAAGTGAAAGGACTATGCGTTAATCCAGGCCATCAAGTCTGCCGGAGGGGAAAGGGTGTTGCCCCATTCGCCCTCTCTTCTCTGGAAAGAAGGATGGCGGCCGCATGGGAGCCTTGTGGACAGCAGGTATGAGCCGGGGGTGTGGGGGCGACTAAAACCTCATGGGAAGGGGGGCGTTCCCCTCCGTCCTTCACGCCCTACCGAGGTCACCAGTTGCCCCCCCACGAGCGGCTCTCCAGCACGGCCACAGCACCAGAAGCACAAGGGCTTAATGCAGAACCCAGCAGCTTGGAGCAGAAAAGTGAAAGGACTATGCGTTAATCCAGGCAATCATTTCTGCCCAGAGGGGAAAGGGTGTTGCTCCCTTCCGCCCTCCTCCCTCTGGAAAGAAAGATGGCGGCCACATGGGAGCCCTGTGGACAGCAGGTATGAGCCGGGGGTGTGGGGGCGACTAAAACCTCATGGGAAGAGGGGCGTTCTGGTCCGTCCTTCATGCCCTACCGAGGTCACCAGTTGCCCCCCACGAGCGGCTCCCCAGCACAGCCACGGCCCCAGAAGCACAAGGACTTAATGCAGAACCCGGCAGCTTGGAGCAGAAAAGTGAACGGACTATGCGTTAATCCAGGCCATCAAGTCTGCCGGAGGGGAAAGGGTGTTGCCCCATTCGCCCTCTCTTCTCTGGAAAGAAGGATGGCGGCCGCATGGGAGCCTTGTGGACAGCAGGTATGAGCCGGGGGTGTGGGGGCGACTAAAACCTCATGGGAAGGGGGGCGTTCCCCTCCGTCCTTCACGCCCTACCGAGGTCACCAGTTGCCCCCCACGAGCGGCTCTCCAGCACGGCCACAGCCCCAGAAGCACAAGGGCTTAATGCAGAACCCAGCAGCTTGGAGCAGAAAAGTGAAAGGACTATGCGTTAATCCAGGCAATCATTTCTGCCCAGAGGGGAAAGGGTGTTGCTCCCTTCCGCCCTCCTCCCTCTGGAAGGAAAGATGGCGGCCACATGGGAGCCTTGTGTACAGCAGGTATGAGCCGGGGGTGTGGGGGCGACTAAAACCTCATGGGAAGGGGGGCGTTCCGGTCCGTCCTTCACGCCCTACCGAGGTCACCAGTCGCCCCTCACGAGCGGCTCTCCAGCACGGCCACGGCCCCAGAAGCACAAGGACTTAATGCAGAACCCAGCAGCTTGGAGCAGAAAAGTGAACGGACTATGCGTTGATCCAGCCCAATCAAGTCTGCCGGAGGGGAAAGGGTGTTGCCCCATTCGCCCTCTCCTCTCTGGAAAGAAAGATGGCGGCCACATGGGAGCCTTGTGGACAGCAGGTATGAGCCGGGAGTGTGGGGGCGACTAAAACCTCATGGGAAGGGGGGCGGTCCGGTCCGTCCTTCACGCCCTACCGAGGTCACCAGTTGCCCCCCACGAGCGGCTCTCCAGCACGGCCACAGCCCCAGAAGCACAAGGGCTTAATGCAGAACCCAGCAGCTTGGAGCAGAAAAGTGAACGGACTATGCATTGATCCAGCCCAATCAAGTCTGCCGGAAGGGAAAGGGTGTTGCCCCATTCGCCCTCTCCTCTCTGGAAAGAAAGATGGCGGCCACATGGGAGCCTTGTGTACAGCAGGTATGAGCCGGGAGTGTGGGGGCGACTAAAATCTCATGGGAAGGGGGGCGTTTCGGTCTGCCCTTCATGCCCTACCGAGGCCACCAGTTGCCCCCACGAGCGGCTCTCCAGCACGGCCACAGCCCCAGAAGCACAATGACCTAATGCAGAACCCAGCAGCTTGGAGCAGAAAAGTGAAAGGACTATGCGTTAATCCAGGCAATCATTTCTGCCCAGAGGGGAAAGGGTGTTGCTCCCTTCCGCCCTCCTCCCTCTGGAAAGAAAGATGGCGGCCACATGGGAGCCTTGTGGACAGCAGGTATGAGCGGGTGTGTGGGGGCGACTAAAACCTCATGGGAAGGGGGGCGTTCTGGTCCGTCCTTCACGCCCTACCGAGGTCACCAGTTGCCCCCCGCGAGCGGCTCTCCAGCATGGCCACGGCCCCAGAAGCACAAGGACTTAATGCAGAACCCAGCAGCTTGGAGCAGAAAAGTGAATGGACTATGCATTGATCCAGGCCATCAAGTCTGCCGGAGGGGAAAGGGTGTTGCCCCATTCGCCCTCTCCTCTCTGGAAAGAAAGATGGCGGCCACATGGGAGCCTTGTGGACAGCAGGTATGAGCCGGGAGTGTGGGGGCGACTAAAACCTCAGGGGAAGGGGGGCGTTTCGCTCCGCCCTTCACGCCCTACCGAGGCCACCGGTTGCCCCCCGCGAGCGGCTCTCCAGCACGGCCAGAACTCCAGAACACAGAAACCAATCTCTTAACTATCTGACTTTCAGTAGAAATACTTCCAGGGTCAATAGGTAAAAGAGCAGAAATCCAAAACCAACATTTAATTCTTGAACCCAGCCGTAGAAAGCAAATCACTTCACAATGCTTTTTCAGCATGTCTGATTTGGGGGGGGGGAGTAAACTCTAAATAATAGTGGTGAATCTTTTATTGAAACAATGAATCTAATCAAAGCAGATAGAGTGTTAACTAGAATGCATCTGCCTCACAGGGACGGGGAGGGGTGGGGGGTGGGGTTTTATTGGGGTTCTTCATGGTAAAAATAAGTATTGGTAAAGGGAAATGTGTTTGATATTTGCATGACTGAGACATAAACCTGAAAGCTTTGTAACCTTTCCCACAGTGATTCAATAAATAAATAAATAAATAAAATTTAAAAAAAAAAAAAAAAAAAAAAAAGAAAGCTCATACTCTTGCTGCTTTTATTAGTAGTATCAAGATATTTTTTATTTTAAATTTATTTTTATTATAAAATTATGGGCTGGAGCGATAGCACAGCAGGTAGGGCGCTTGTCTTGCACACGGTCAACCCAGATTCAATTCCTCCATCCCTCTAGGAGAGCCCGGCAAGCTACCTGAGAGTATTCCACCCGCACCCTGGCAAAAAAACAGTAACAAGTCTCACAATGAAGACATTATGGGTGCCTGCTCAAGCAAATCAATGAAGAAGGGAAAGACAGTGCTACAGTGCTATAAAATTATAAAATTGTATATTTTATATATGCCTCTAGAAGAGCCCAGCAAGCTACCAAGAATATCCCACCCACATGGCAGAGCCTGGCAAGCTACCCATGGTGTATACAATATGCCAAGAGCCTGGCAAGCTACCTGTGGTATATACAATATGCCACAAACAGTGACAATAACGGGCCTCATTCCCCTGACCCTGAAAGAGCCTCCAATATGGCAGCATTGGGAAAAACGAGTAAGAAGAGGCTGGTAGAATCTCAGGGCTGGGACAAATGGAGGCATTAATGGTGCCCGCTCAAATATATCAATAAACAATGGGATGATAGTAATACAGTAATGCAGAGATAAATTGGAAAAATTTTTCATATTTTCCCAGGTCTGACAGAGAATTCTAGAATCTGTCTATGACTCAAAATTTCAAAAAATTTCTAGAGGTTTTGTAGGGCACTACTTACAGTCTTCATTTCTTTTATGTAATTCCTAATAATTTAGCTATACTATTAGTTTATGAAACATTAAAATTATTTTTATTAATTCAAAATAATTAAAATAGTAAAATATAAACTTTCAACACCCTACTGCCTCAGATTTTGTTTTTGTTCTATAATAACAGAAAAACAGAGAAAGGCAAAAATAGCATGAAATAAAATGGAATGGAATATGAAGAAATAAAAAAGAGGAAAATTGGGAGGATAATGTCCATTCCTGACTCCCTGAGAGCCTGAAGATTTCAGACACCAGTCCCATATGCCTGGATTTCAGCAGATTCACTTAGGGATGAGGTTCCTCCACGCCTGTGGAAATTGTGAGCATGGCAGCAATTGAGTTCTGGAGGTTTTCAGCTGCCAGGGCTCTGTTGGGGCAGTGAGGGGGAACTCCTCCAACCCCTCTAGGTTGCACCAGATGCTACAGTCTTGTATGGGTTGGACGCATCTCTGAAGCATGTTGCTCTCCAAACGTAATATTTTATTGGAGAAAAAAATGAAGTACTGCAGGATTATCATAGAACAGTTAATTTCAAATAAAGAAGGCAAGTGAGGTCTAGACAATGTTTCACTGGAAACAAGCATGGAAATTTATCTGAAAACTCCTAGTAAATGTAATGAAGACTCAGATTCTCTGTACTTCTAGGACAAATGGCATGATATTGCTTCATATTATGATCAGAGGTAAAGATATGCACCTGCTTATTTTTAATTGCTTACTATATTACATTAAAATTAGTTATTCATGGGTCTGTCTTTTATATCAACCTTTAAATTCCTAAAAAGTGATCATTGCTCCACCACTGTCCTGCCAGAGTTCCTTTTATAAGTGTCTCTTTACTTCAGCAGAAAAATGAATAAATGGAGCAATTCTTTCTTACTTAACTCATTCCAACAACATTTCATTTTTTCAAAACTGCCAAAACAAGTTTAAAAATTTGTACATAGAATCTCATCATTGCTTATCATTAGGGAAATCCAAATTAATATTACAATGAGATACCACTTTACACCAATGACAATGGAGCATATTAAAATAAAGAGCAACGGTAATGTTTTCTATGTGTTCTGTTTTAATACAGAAAATGTTTTCATTCAGAGACATTTTTGATCACAGAGGTTTTTCATGTGATAATAACACCCACTAAATGTATTCTATGAAATCAAATCTAAAGACAGTCTGGTTTATTACTTTTTGTTTTGGGGCCACACCCCAAAACAAATGATATTGAGGGACTGCTCCTGTCTGCACTCAGGAATTACTCCGGTAGTTGCTTACGGCACCTGTGGAATGTTGGAATCTATCCTAGATCAGCTGCTCAAAAGGCAAATGCCCTACTCTCTGTATTATTGCATCAGCCCCGTGACTTATCACTTTGTTATACCATCCACCCCACAAATACTCTTGTTGATACTCACGTCTAATCACATAAGTAAGTAGAGGCAGCAGGAAGATATTTCATTTTAGTTTGTTTTATTTCATTTTCTGGCTCTAAGTAGTTGTTTTACTAAGTTTATGTGTCCTGTGTCAAAAAGTAAATTAAGTACTCCTCTTTCTTTACTTGAGCATCGTTTTAACTAAAAAATAATAATGATTAAGGGCCAAATTATTTTAAGGTTTATTTAACAGTTTTATCTATTTTAACTTGTACTATTCAGACTTATTAATTAATTTTTAATGCAGAAATTTTGTTTTTTAAGTTTCAGGAAAATCTTAATGACTCGCCACCTGTGGCTATGTAGACTCCTCATATTTCCTTCTGCTTACTGGCTCTGATAACAACTCAACGTTGTTATCATTTGTGATTCAACACCATCTAATGTGTCAGAGTAGGATTCAGCACTCTTTGATCACAGTTTCACTTTTAACTTATTTTAATTTCATTTTATTCATTAGTCCCAGCCTGGGGATATTTTTATCTTGCAAAAAACATCCTATATAAATGATGCTTCCTCTTTTATACTTTGAAACTACAATAGTAGTGTCTTATTCTTAAGTTCAGAACTTCAGGAAAAAAATGTTATAAAGTATTTGATAGTAAAAAAATAGCATTAGCATAGCAAAAAATACACAAACATATTTAAAAAATTTAAAACAAAGATGTTTTTACATTCCATTTATGTTGTGTATGTCCCATACCTGATTCTAAGATCCTAGTAGCTGAAATAACATCCGCTTACCTTTCTTTTATACCCAGGGCTTAGTATATAGTGTCTGTGCATAATGTTTTCCCAAATATTATTATTGTGCTGAACTGAACTTATCTCTTTAAAGAGATAACTTTTCCAGTTGGAGCTGTTTCCAGTAACACCTGGATCTTTGAAGAGTAATGAGCTCTAATTGCATATCAACTTTCTGAATCTGCCCATAAGCAGGCTCTGAGTACTTCAGTTGGAAAAAATGTTACCCAAATGTCCAAAATCTCGAACCATCCTTAATATTTAATTACCTAAAGAATAGTAAAAATGTGTTTTACATTGTGTTTGAAGATGTATTTATTTGTAAGTAACAAATTTTGATTATCCAAGGTTAGCAACTACATGGTATTCTCAGGATTAAGAGAAAAACTTGAGGGTGAGAAAGAGGAGGAGAAAGAGGAATAGGGAGACCTAAAGAGAAGGTAAGCAGGAAGGATGGAAAATATTGTTATCAAGTTTTATTTATTTATTGAAAACTTATTTGACAGTTTTCTCAAAAGTAAATCCAAAATAATTTTAGGTTCTCTGTATCAGTTATTCTCAAATACCAGTACTGAATGTCACTTTCTAAAGAAAAATTGCAATAAACACACTTATCATCAAATCTATTACAAAAATCAAAGAATAGAAGCAGAAATAAAATTTAAATATCAGAATACATTTAAAACAATCTTCACTAAAGTTTCCTAGCATGAACATTCATGGGATTCCTAAGTAAAATTTCTTTAGCTAACATTCTCTTAAGGGCTGGAGTGATGGCAGAGTGGGTAGGCGTTTGCCTTGCATGCAGCCAACCCGGCCGACCCTGGTTTGATTCCTCTGCCCCTTTCAGAGAGCCCGGCAAGCTACCAAGAGTATCTCATCTGCACAGAAAAGCCTGGCAAACTCCCCGTGGTGTATTCAATATGCCAAACACAGTAACAACAAGTGTCACAATGGAGACGTTACTGGTGCCCACTCGAGCAAATCGATGAACAATGGGAGGACAGTGCTAACATTCTCTTAAAAAACAGTGGTAGTACCCTGAAATAAGAAGAAATCCTTGTCCATTCCAACCAAATCTTACTTAGAAGCTGCAAGACTTAGGATATTGTTATTTGAATGTCTGTGTTGTCTAACTGTTAGATATTTCCTTTCAAAATAAATAAAGAAAAAGTTATTAGACAATATTTTACTTTCTGACAAAAACAAAGAGTAGAACTTAGGAAAATCATAAATAAATAGATTTTAAACAAACTCAAAATAAAGCAGGGGGCAGCATTTGCAGGTGAAATTAAATTAGACTTTAGACCAGAGGCTCTTGGAACTTGGCTTAACTTTCTTCTATTTGGGCTTGAATTGGCAACTTATTGAAGACATGGCATAAGACACCTAACACAGCTCTGCGGACACTGTGTGGGCTGGTGGCCACGTTGCTGGTCTTGCTGCTCACTTTCCAAACACATTCTACTGTTTGCCCCATTTTTCCTACAGTTCTAAATGAAGAGTTTTGTGTGTGCATGCGTGTGTGTGTGTGTGTGTGTGTGTGTGTGCAGACACTGAAGCTTCTCTTAAAACCATATGAAAAAGGCTAGAAATAAAAAGTATATTTTCAAAGGAAGAAGAGGAGAGGTAGTAAGTAATATGGATAAAGCACGATATGCAGCTGAGCTTGGTTTGATTCCTAGCACCAGATAAGGTCCCCGGCACAGTGAGGAGAGGACAACGGGGAACACAGGAGAAGGGGAGGGAAGGGGAAGGGAGGGGAGGTGGGGGAAGGAGAAAGTAGTTTTGTTTTTGTTTTAATCTCAAAATTCTCTTGCTCACTTTATAAACCATTGCTCAAGGATTGTGTGTGTCTGTGAGAGAGAGAGAGAGAGAGAGAGAGAGAGAGCGAGTGAAGAACACATAGGTATGAAAATGAAAATCTTAAAAGGCTTTACATTAATTATAAACAGTTCCTTGCCCGTCATCTAATGCAAGGCTTAGTCCATGGGACACTGATGGGCAGCAACTTGAGGGCTGCTTAAGAGAACTTCCTTGAATCATTGTCATGGAGCTGCCTTGCTGGCACTCAAAATCCTTGAGGCAAGTACAGTTATGTTGATTTAGGAGTGTTTCGTCTGCTTTCTCACAGTAAAATTTGCTCGGAATCCAGAGAGACTACTTAGACAGAAGGCATTGAAGTGACATTGAGGAAATGGATTCAAAAATTGATTCTACAGTTTTATACTAGGGTGAAGAATTTTCTCTAGCCATTAAATAACTAAATTTTGTTCAGTCCAATCATTTTTGCCTGATACATGAGTTGGCTCAGGGTCAGTTAAGAAGCTTGGGGCAGTAACTACCAGCCTTATTTCTTAGGAGCAATCCATCAGAAGAAATGCATCGTTTCTAGAAGAATGATGCCGTTGCTTACAGAATACAAACCCAAGAATAACATCTGAGGTGCATCCCCTCAGGAAACTGCCTGCAGGTGGGAGATATATTGTTTTCTATGTGGGAACAAAACAAAATAAAACTTTGAAAAAATGGTATGAAGAATTAGCAGAGTAATAAGACTGGAGATATAATATAGGGGTTAAAAGCACCCCAATTGCACATGGCTGATCCATTTCAGTTTCTGGCCACTTCATATGTTTCCCCTTCATAAATAACCTCTAAACAAAGAAGCAGGAGTAAGCCCTGAACACCTTTGGATGAGGTCCAACAAACTCAACAGCAAAAAAATATGTAATAGGATGAGAAAAATAGATAACATGATCAAAATAAATAAAGCAATGAAATAAATCAACTCTGTTAAAATTGTTTTAATTGTATCATACTTTAGAACTGAAGGAAAGAGCTCAAGGGCTGGAATGCACAAGGTTCAGAGTTTGATCCTTAACATGACACCAAATGCTCTCCCAGACTCACTGCATGTAGCATCAGGGCCGGACCCATGCAGCAATATATGCCCAGGCTGGAGCATTAAACGATCCGGCCTGCATAGCATGGTCAAGTATATCAGTGGGTAGCTTTTATATATTATAGTAATATATAAATATATTAATTTCTATAAATACTATTATATAATAATACTATAATAATAGCACAGCAGTAGAGCATTTGCCTTGCATGCAGCCGGCCAGGCCTATCCACGTTCGATTCCTATGCCCCTCTCTGAGAGTCTAGCAAGCTACTGAGAATATTCTGCCCGCACGGCAAAGCCTGGCAAGCTACCCGGTATGTATTCAAGATGCCAAACACAGTAACACGTCTCACAATGGAGAAGCTACTAGGCCTGCTCGAGCATATCGATGAACAACAGGAGGGCAGTGCAACAGTGCTACACTTATTGTAGCAATAAGTGTAGCACTGTTGCACTGCCCTCCTGTTGTTCATCGATATGCTCGAGCGGGCCCAGTAACGTCTCGCTGTGAGACTTGTTACTGTGTTTGGCATTTCGAGTGCGTCAAGGGGAGCTTGCCAGGCTCTGCTGTGCAGGTGAGATACTCTCGGTAGCTTGCCGAGCTCTCCGAGAGGGGCGGAGGAATCGAACTCGGGTCAGTCATGTTGGCTGCGTGCAAGGCAAACTCCCTACCCGTTGTGTTTGTGCTACAATAAATAATAAATTATTTTCGAAGAGAAGCAAGGTATATATGAATGTGTATATACACATATGTACACACACATATACACATATATAAATATATATTGCATCTCTTAGAATATAATTTGCAAAATATGAAACATTTTATTTTTGAAATTATTTATCTGGGGGTCAATCTAGGTTTAAATCTCCTCTATTACTATTTTTTGACACTGTGACTTTCAACATTGATAATAGAAATTTAGGTATACACTCTCCCAAACTCCTCACACCCCAATGTCAGAATACCTCCACCAATGTCTCACTGTCTCTTCCTATTTCCCTTCCTGCCTCAACACCTTGGCAAATTCATTTTGTTAATTTGATTATTATTGTCTAGGTTGCATGTTTTCAATAGTGTTAACACTTACAGTTTTTATGTTTACATATATCTTACCTCTCCACCGCCAATTAATCCAGTTAATTTGTATGTCAACTCTAGTCTGCCTCATCATCCTTCCATATCTATTACCTCCTTATTCGATCCTTGTGATCCAGATCCAAAAGTGTGCCATAAAAATGTGTTACCTTCCATTCCCTTATCTTGTTTCTCTATAGACCGCAGATGGGCAAGGACATCTGATCTTAGTCCTTCTCCCTCTTACTTACTTGAGTTAACTATGACATCCTCCCATTCCATCCAAGTGGCAATGAATTTCACGATTTCATCTTTCCTTATGGTTGCATTGTTTTACATTGTGTATATTGAAAACAATGTAAAATCTTTATACATTAATCTGATGTTAGATATTTGGGTTATTTTCATATCCTAAAATTTTGTATAAGTGCTACTGTGAACATACATATGCATACTTCACGATCACAACCATCCTGTAATTCATCGATTGCCTCGAGCAGGCCCCAGTAACGTCTCCTTCGTCCTAGCCCTGAGATTTTTTAAAAAGTGCCATATTTAAGGCTCTTTCAGGGTTAGGAGAATGAGACCCATCATTGTTATTGGAATTTGGCATATTGGGTACGCCACGGGGAGTTTGCCAGACTCTGCCGTGTGGGCAGGTTACATTCGGTAGCCTGCCAGTTTGTCCAAAGTAGAAATACATACTTATTTCCAAGTTAATTCTTTTGTGTTGAAGGTGGTGATGGTGCTACAATGCTACAGTTGATGCAGATATCAAGAAGTATGATTGCTGGGTGATATGAAAGGTCTATTTTACTTTTTTAAAAAAGTTTTTGTATTTATTTTCATAGAGGTTGAACCAAACACTATTTCCATAAACAGTGAGAGAGGGTTCCATTTTTACCTCATTTTAACCAACACTGGTTATTTGTAATAGTCCTTCTATATGTCATTCTCACTGGATTAAGGTAATATCTTATTGTCTTTTTGAAATTTTACCTTTTTGGTTTGGGACTACAGCCAACTGTTTAGGGCTTGCACTTAGCTCTTCATTCAAGAATCACTCCTGGTGGAGGTGAGGGAACAATATGTAGCACTAGGGATCAAATCTGGGTTGGCCATATGAAAGAAAAAAGGCCAAAATGCTATATTTTCTTTTAATTGTCACTTTTGATTTGCAGTTCTCTAATAAGTTATGATGAAAATGTTTTATTGTGCTTATAGATGATCATTATGTCCTACTTGTAGAAGTTCTTATTCATCTCTCCAAATTTTTTGATGGGGTTCTAAGTTTTTTTGTTGTTGAGTTTAGTAAGTACATTTAGATAATTTTCCTTTGATATCTGCACAGCGGGTAGGGCGTTTGCCTTGCACGCGGCCAACATGGCCGACCCGAGTTTGATTCCTCCGCCCCTCTCGGAGAGCCCGGCAAGCTACCGAGAGTATTCGATATGCCAGACACAGTAACAACAAAGTCTCCAATGGAGACGTTACTGGGCCCGCTCGAGCAAATCGACGATCAACGGGAGGGCCTTTATCTGATGTAAAAATAATTTCTCCCATTGTGTTTTATTTTGTCCTGAGATTTTTTTATACCAGTTAAAAACTTTATTCATTTAACATGGTCTCATTTGTTATTTTTGTAACAATTCTTCAAATTACCTATGTTCATTGCTGCACTGTTCACAATAGCCAAAATCTGGAAAAATCCCGAGTGCCTGAGAACAGATGACTGTCTAAAGAAACTTTGGTACGTCTACACAATGGAGTACTATGCAGCTGTTAGAAAAGATGAAGTCATAAAATTTACGTACAAGTGGTACTACATGGAAAGTACCATGCTAACTGAAATGAGTCAGAAAGAGAGGAACTGACATAGAAAGATTGCATTCATCTCGGGAACATAAAGTAATAAAATAGGAGACTAACACCCAAGAATAGCTGAAATAACTACCAGGAGGTTCACTCCATGGCTTGGAGGCCAGCCGCACATGCTAGGGGAAAAGGCAGCTCAGGTAGAGAAGGGGACACCAAGTAAAGGGTACTGGGAGGATCCTCCCACGATGGGAGATACGCGCTGAAAGTAGACTATAGACCAAAAATGATTGCCACTCAATGCCTCTTTTGCAAACTACAACTACCTACCCAAAAGGAGAGAGAGAATAAAAGGGAATCCCCTGCCACAGAGGTGGGGTGGGATGGGGGTTGGGGGGTGGGAGGGATACTGGTATCACTGGTGGTGGAGAATGGGCACTGGTGGAGGGATGGGTACTCAATCATTGTATAACTAAAACCCAAGCACTTACAAAAATTTGTAAGTCTACAACTGTACCTCATGGTGTTTCACTAATTAAATTTTTAAAAAATAATAAAAGAAAAAATAAATAAAAGAAAATTACCTCTGAGATCCATAACCTGAAAAGCTATGCCTTGTATTATCCTTACTATATTTTATGGGTTCTGTGTCTCTACTAATGTCTCTCTTTATGTCATAACCCTATATTTTTCTTCAATTCATATTTTTAAAATATGTAAGCACTATACAGGGTCACTCAATTATCTGCAATCTGAATTTATCTTTTCATTAAAATATTTTCACCCCCTTCATGATTTCTCTATTTCTTATTCTGGTCATTGGTGGTCCTTAAAGAGGTATCATAGACTAAAAGAGAGACATGAAAATATCTTAGTATTAAATTATTAGAAGACAATGGTGGGCCAAGGGGAGGTGGGAGATAATATATTGCCAACAATTGAACACAGTACTTTGAACATACAGGGTACATGTTCTACCAACTTGAGTCACATTCCTAGTTTCTGGGGATTAAATTTTGACTAAATTAAATTTTTTGTTATCCATTCCTAACTTCTCTGAGCTTGCCATTCAAAATAGGGAGATTTGGAAGAAAAATTAACAGTACGTAAAATGCCATATCATGAAGGAAGTTAAGGGAATTTATTTTCCTATTTTTTTCTTATTTCTACCCCACTATACATATTATCTGTTCACTTCTAGCAATAAAACATTAAAATATATATATATATGTAAAAAATAAAACTTAAAATATATCCAGAGGAATTTTTTATATCCCCTGAACATTAGTCCTTAGTATTCTTCACTAGAATGTCATAAAAGTCTGCTGAATAGTTTCTCCACTTGTAATTTCTCAAACTTTCAATCCATCCTGCTAATCCATCCTTTAATATTCTAAAATGTTACACAAAATGATTACCTTCCCCAAGTAATCCAACCAATAGTTAGCAAACAGGAAGACAAATCTGTACTGTCTACTCCTGGTCTGTGCTTATAAGCCTGTAGTCTCAGTATAATTCAAAATTTTTAATGATCAGATCCAAAACACTCTTTCAAGCTTTCCCTCCACTGATCCCAGTGTTGATTTACTTGGACTTCCTAAAATAATTTTTCTTTTTCCTTTGGAGTTCTTTTAGCTGAGAATAATAAAAACCTAACTAAAGTGGTTTAAATAGTAAAGGGATTTATTGCCTCATATAATAAACTCAGAGGCAGGATATAGAGATATTTAATGCCACAGCTTAATACCTGTCCTAGGACAAGATTCCTGCTATCTTCTTAGTCTGCTTTATTCAATAAATGCTCATGTGAACATGATGGTACAACAGACCCTGGAAGCCCATGAACAGATACTATAATATCCAGTCAAAAAAAAAGGATAGTAGTTCCAATGAGCATGATTTGAGTGAATAATCTTTTCTTCCTTCTACCCACATCTGGCCTTCCCTACCAAGCAGTGAAACTAGTCAGGACTATAAAATAATTGCTTTGCAATTTAAAAACAAATGGAGTAAAAGAAGACAAGCCGATTCAACAGCCTCCAAAGCTTCTGAGATACAACCACAGTGAAAAAGCTTCTGAGATACAACCACAGTGAAAACTATACCCCCAACTTAGTACACATATAATATAGTTTATAATACATATATAAATCACAAAGGTTTATAAAAGAGGTGGATGCTTGCTGTACAATATACTTTTTTTCTATTATTTCCTCTGTCTACCCTAATCTATAAAATTAGAAACATACTAAATTTATCTCACACCTTACTAAGATACTACCTGCACTTGGAAAGCTACTAGCTAATTCTAATGAGAACTTACCCTGATCAAATTGAAGTTGAGTGAACTAAGAAGTATCATGTCATGATGACTGACAAGAGAGTGACAGAAGACAATGAAAACTTTCACATCTTTTAGTATCTTAATTATATATTTATCATTTTTCTGTGTTCATGAAAGCTCTCACTCAACACTCATTTACTAAAACTAGTAAAGATCAGTTTTTACTATAAAAAATACCTGAGTCCTCAGTGGTTTGTAAAAAAACAGAAAATTAATCAAGTATTTCTTTTAAATTCAAGATCTAGTTTCTTTTGATGGTATAGGTAGGGTTAAAAGTCATGGGAGTTCAATTAATTTACTTTAAAATGCTTCTTTTAAATGCTGTCCCAAAATAAATTACCAAAGATTTATCAGTAAAGATTGACTCTCTCTCAAATGCTATTTGGAATGTCTGAGGATCTGAGAGCAGCTGGCCCCATCTCTCTTCTCTTTTTCCCAATTGACCTTGTGTATGACCCCAGGAGAGGTTACCTTGATGTCCTCAATTACATGATCCTTCACTTGGAACTTGCCTGCTTCTCCTCGCACTACCTTTCCCTCCTCGCACTACCTTGGCAAAGTTTTCAAAGAAGCTAGTATTTTAACCTGCAATAAGGAAAACATACCTTTTTGTGAAAGATTTTAAGGCAAATATGTTTCAATGTATAAACATGGATACCAATTGTTCAAAGAACATGATGAGGTAAGAATTGAACTTTTAGATATTATAAACATCTGTTTACAATGATTTACACCGTGAAACTTGTGTGGTGATATATTGCTTTAATGTGACTTTCATAAAAATCTAAAAAAATAATAAAACTAGTCTTAAAATATTTTTTACATGAAGAAAAAGTCTAGTCTAAGTGACTACAAGTACCAGTATGGTAAAAAAAAAAATTCAATTTCTTTCTTCTTTTTTTTTTTTACATAGTCTTAAAAATGTTTTCTGTGTTCAAGATTGGACCTATATGAAGCTTGGGAACACAACAAATTTCCTTCTCTACCAAATACAAACATAAATGTACTACTAAGCAGAATAAAATAAAGCATATGTGAAATACTGACCACTAAGAAAAATTCACATTCTGAGATTAAGAATTTTATCCCAGTGTTACAATTTACAATGTACCAACATCGGGTGATATAGAATACTAGGCTTGGGTACATGACTTATACCTACCCTTCTACTCATGAAAAAAATTAAAACATGCTACTGCTTTTTAATAAACTTTATTTTCTACCAAATTATAGCCATTTGAAAACGTGACATTTGCGGGAGTCATGAGTTTCTTTTACTTTTGTACTTGAACTTTTGTGATATTCATTCAATATTGTGCAATGCTCATTACTCTTTAATTATGAATCTCACAATTAGATTAAGGAATTTTTTTAAACTATCAGACCATTAATCTGGTTTGCCATTTTTGCTAATCTTTCTGAGGATATGTATACATAAGTGGAAAAATCCAGCAACTATAATGGGGGAATCTTTTCAATTTGGCAAAGTAAAATGCGATTATAGTTTACCCTTGTAAAGTGAATTCCTTTTTCACTTGTCATGCATTGCTTCTAAAGTGTGATTTCTAGGTGATTACTCCTAGTAAGAGGATAATCTGGGTAGAAATAGGGAGTGGAAATTGAGAAGCATACCCTCCTCCTCCTCCTCCTCCTCCTCCTCCTCCTCCTCCTCCTCCTCCTCCTCCTCCTCCTCCTCCACCACCACCACCACCACCACTTTCTTCTCCTTATCTTTCTCCTCCTTCTTCTGTTCTTTCTTTCTTCTCTTCCTCATTCTCCTCCTTCTTCTTTTCCTCCTCCTCCTTCTCCTCTTTCTTCTCCTTTTCCTCCTCTTCACCCTTCTCCTTTTACTTCTTCCTCCTTCTTTCTTCTCCTAATCATTGTCATCCTCCTCCTCCTCCTCTTTCTTCTCTTCCTCCTTCTGTCTCCCTTCTTTTAAAAACTGTGGTTGTAATAGTGTTGCTGAAACGTTACCATGTATATCATTTTACCTTCTTTCAGCACTCAGTTCTTATCTAGAGTGATCATTTTCAACTATCATTGCCATAGATGCCCCTTCTCAACCCTAACTGCACTCCCTCACCACCTGGAAAGCTTCTACCACAAACCACTCCTCCTGGTCCTTATTTCTACTCTTTGGGTATGATTTTCATCCTGTGCTGTATTTTTTTATTATTATCCTTTAAATGAGTGTGATTGTTCTCTATCTTTTCCTATCCCTCTGACTCATTTCACTCAGCATGATACTGTCCATATCCATCCATGTGTAAGCAAATTTCATGACTTCACTTTTCCTAAAAGCTGCATGGTATTCCATTTTGTAGATGTGCCATAGTTTCTTTAACCAGTTATATGTTCTCTGGCACTTGGGTTGTTTCCAAATTCTGGCTATTGTAAATAGTGATGCAATGAACATAGGAGTGCAATGGCATTTTCTGTATTTGGTTTTTGGGCGCCTAGAGTATATTCCCAGGAGTTATATTGCTGTGTCATATAGAAGCTAAATTTCTAGTTTTTTGAGGAAAGTCCATATTGTTTTCCAAAAGGGCTGGACTACAGAAATAAGTGTAAATCTCTTTTTCCCTGCATCAGCACCAGCATTGATTGTACTTTTTCTTTTTTGATGTGTGCCAGTCTATGTGGTGCGAGATGCCTCATTGTTTTGAGCTATTTCAAAAAGCAAACTCCCTGATAAATAGTGATGTAGACATTTTTTATGTGCTTTTTGGCCATTTGTATTTCTTCTTTGAGGAAGTTTATGTTCATCTCCTCTCCCCATTTTTTGGTGGAGTTGGATTGGTGGCAGTACACTGGTGAAGGGATTATTGAAACATTGTTTAACTGAAACTCAATCATGAAAAACTTTGTAACTTTGCATCTCACAGTTATTCAACAAAAAATAAATTAATTTAAAAAGATATGGAACTCTTTCCTGAAAAGAGTAAAAGTTTTCAATAGAGTAGAAAAACTTTAATGTATCTGAAATCAGATATTTTACTCCCAGAGTTTCATTACCATGTTTGTCTCTACCTCAGTTACCAAGCACTCTTCTATCTAATATTTTCATTTCTTTATATACAGTCTTTTGCAATATTTTTGTAAGGCTATTTTCTCAATGAAATACTAAATTTGTTGATAATATAATTGCTTTTTAAGGAGTCCATTAAATTAATAAGAAGATTATGTACATTATATTATACATAATTATTGTTTTGAAGTAGAGCAATCAACACATAGTGGTGCATATACATGTATGTGTGAATAGGTCATTATCAAGACTAAACATTACATTGTAACATAAATTGAGTGCCACATAGGGTACTTAACTTTGTCAAGTCACATATTACTAGCTTAGTAACACCTATTGAAAGCTTAATCACTCTTCTAGAAAGGTCAAAAGATATTATAAACCTTTCAAATGATAGTGATTGCACTTTTAGTGTCAACTGATTAAGAAAGATGCATGGCTTTGGCAATTTTACAACTTCCCAAGGGTCTCTAGAAGAACCAAAGTTTGTATATTCAAATTTTTAGGATAATACAAGAGACATTGGAGTAGAGTATATATTTGCTCTGAAGTTAGAATTACTGTCAACCTGGATTTATCCTCAAGAATTAAAGACAATTAGTTGAAGATAATAACCACAGATAAATCTAAGCTTCCTATTCCCAGTGTTTCCCACAAAGTCTAATAGTGGTCAATAAAGTTTATGATTTACTCAGGGTTATCCTACTTTTAACTTTGCAAGTAATTTGTCTCATAACAATCTTGATCAAATGTGGTTGACTAAACACCTCAGTTTTATGTAGACCACTTGGCGATAGGGTTACTTTCAAATGACATAGGTTAAAATGGGCATAAAAAAGATAAAATAAATTTTTATGAGCCTGCTAAAGGGGCAGGCTTGAGGGGTGGTTGAGAAAATGGAGACAATGGTGAAGGGGAAGTGACCGTGATGGTGGGATTGATGTTGGACTATTGAATGCCTGTAACAAAATTGTCATGAACAACTTTGTAAGCCACAGAGTTTAAATAAAGTGCGGGTGGAGGCTAGAGGAAGTGGGCATAGCTGCAAGATTCAAGGCTACATATGGTGAAATTTTCTTAAGATCGGCATTGGAACTTTCTAGCTGTTCAACCCACTACAAAAGTCACATTTATCCTTTGACTACTTAAATTATAGTTTATCTGAGAGTCAGAAAGTAGATATAAATTGGTAAGTCTGTTAAGTGTGAAGCATACACAATTTCAAAAATCTAGTGTGAGGAAAAATTATAAATCCCCTTAATAGGGGATGGAGCAATAGCACAGAGGGTAGGGCATTTGCCTTGGATTTGGCTGACCCAGGTTTGATTCCCAACATCCCATATAGTCCCCTGAGCACCAACAGGAGTAATTTCTGAGTGCATAGCCAGGAATAACAGCTGAGCATAGCTGGGTGTGGCCTATAAATAATTTTATACTTGCATCCTGAAAATGGTGACATTTTAGATATACTGAAAGTAAAATACATCATTGCTTTCACTTTTATTCATTATTGAAGACACAGGTTTCAAATGTGCATCACTAAAATCAACATATGTGCTTACAAGTTTAAAGTTCACCACAAAAAATACAATTTAATATTTATTTATTTTCTACAAGATCTCTGTTGATGATTTTAATACCAAGATAGGCTTGAGAAGATCGGCGAAGAACTCCACATCGGAGTTCCACATGGCCTAGAATAGAACGAATAGGGTGAGAGACTGTCTGAGTTCATCATGTTGACCAAGATCATCCATGGTAACTCACAGTTCCAGAAGGCCAAATCTAAAGGTTGGACATGGGAATCTCCCAGTGGACAGTTCCACAACAAAACTGACCACATCATATTCAATCAAGGATTTTGCCTGATCGATGTCACTGTTGTCCCAAAATTCCAAACGGGATCGTACCACCGTCTCCTTCGTGCAAAATTCTACTTCACAGAGCGGGGAGAAAGGGATGCAAAGTTTAAGAAGAGAACTCCCAGAAAGACCACCAACTGGGAGCTCTTTGGCACTATTGCGGCAACATGGGAAGATGTCGTCATTGACAACATTGATTAGGAATACGATCGACTGGTTCAGTACCTCCAGGATTGTGCGAAGAACGCCAAGAGAGAGATAGCCACGAAAAGATGCCTGTCTTCGAAAACTCTTGAGCTCATTACCTCAGGCAACCACAAGCAGTTTAAAGAGAAGTGCAGAGAAGCAATAAAGGAAGACCTCAAAGAGAGAAGAGCAGCAGTGCTGGTAGATGTAGCAGAAGCTGGGAAAAGCATTCGCAATGCCTGCCTGCCTGTCCTTCGCCAACTACAAGACCAAGGTGACTGCCCTCCAATGTCCTGATGGATCTATCACATCTTCTAGAAGGGCAATGGAGACGATTATCTCCAAATGTAGCAGTTATGTGTACCTAGATCGAAAACCCAACATGATGAATGACCTGGCACCTGAGCTGTGCAGGAGGAAGAGAGCAGTGTGGAACGCCTTCAAGAGCGTCAAAAAAATAGCTAAGAGGACAAAGAATCTTCGGCTCCAAATACATCTCTTCAACTCCACCATTCTTCCTGAATTAACATATGTCTCAGAGACCTGGGCCCTAAGGAAACAGAATGAGAATGCTATTCGGATCTCCCAAAGAGGAATTGAAAGAGCTATGCTTGGAATATCACACGTCACTCAAGTGATAGAAGGAATCTGGAGTTCTGACCTCCATCAACGATAGAGAATCAGGGATGCTCTCTTTTGTCAAGGTGTCGAAAATCAGATGGTCTGTACATGTAATGTGATTTGGAGATGACCACTGGACTAGAGCCATTACCAACTGGATTCCATGGGACATCAAAAGATCGCATGACTGTCCACCTACAAGATGGTCAGACTTCTTCGTAAAGACCCTGAATGAACGGTTTGAGGTTCTTCGTGTTCCTGGAGCGAGCAGACGCCATTGGGCTACACTAGCATGCGACAGGGATGAATGGAGACGTTCCTGGCAACCACTGGAGCAAATCAATGAGTAACGGGATATCAAGTGATGAAATGATCAAGTGATTTACTTTCACTTTTTAAATTAAATTTTAAAGTTGAGAGAAAGGGATGGGAACACCCAAGTAACATTCTGAATACCCAAAGGCCACTTCCAGCAATATTTGGTTAACTGGGTCGGACAATTCAGTGCATGAGTTCAATAGTGCTGTGGTCTTCTATGCCTGAAGAGTATTAAAGTTGCACCCAGCTAATCTCAAGGGTCATACAGCCACAGATTCAACTTGTGTTCATGTATACCCAGTCATGTTCCACCAACTCAGTGCTATCTTCCCAATCTTCTTTTTTACTTTTTTTAAATAAAACTTCAAACATTTTAAATACCATAATATATATATATATATATATATATATATATATATATATTATTGAACAATACTGTTGCAGAGTTTTAAACAAGCAAAACATGTATTTATTGCATGTACATGTGGGGGGAATATTTTTTAAAATTCTTTAAAGTGAAAGCATCTTAAACAACTGATGACAAATGATTTGGAGAACATCAGGCCCATAAACAATGAAAACAATGGAAAAAATAAGCATCTTACTTAAAACCAAATTTTTTTACTCATTTATTTCTGTTTTCCTTTGTTCATGAACAGCATTACTAGAACTTGAGACCCAAAATAGGAAAAGATATTTGTCCTAATTTTAAATTCACCACTAAAAAATCTCTAGACAATAGAGAGAACAAGATATTTCAACTATTAAAAGTTTTTTTTCAAAACTTAAATACAAAATAATTTTGTAAATGCTATGATGGAATGGAATATACATGGTATGTACTGATTTTATTAGTTCCATCTAAGTCATTTTTGGTTTATTTAATCCATACTCTGCATTTCATCACTTTACTACATGCCAAGTTCCTTAACATTTAGTCTATGCATGAATACATTTCCTGCAATCAGTTGCACTTGTTTTAATGCTCCCTTTTTACTTCATGGTCAGGTAATCTCTGAATGACTTCAACAGAAAGCAAGTTGGCCTAGTGAAGCCTAAGTTTCCAATATTCCAATGCCTCTTACAAATCCCTTCACCTACTGAGTTTTTTTTTACACCTCTATGCCTCATTTTCCACAACAGTGCTCAAAATCAGGATCTTGAGTTATTCTCTGAACACACACACACAAACACCCCCCCACACACACACACATACACACATCTTTGCTTGAAAATTAGTTAATCATTATTAATCATATTAAGATACCAAATAATTAAAAAAAAATAACATTCTAACTATAATGTACTCCCTAAACTATTTTCAGTCACTGGCCAGATTTTGCATACTAGAAATTGGGTTCTCTCTAAACATCCTTGAGAGTTTATTTGAAAAGATTACCTAGTTTTCCTTCAGGATTAAGTCATGGTCAGTGTAGAGAGATGATTTGAAAAGATGGCAAGCAGTTTTTGATAGCACCTCAGAGACTGCCTTTGTTAAATGAATAAACTCACAGAACAACAAAATGCATTCTAGTCCAAACATGTTAGAGTCATTTATCAAATACCTAGATTAGAGGAGGCAGGTATTACAAATAACATATCTGTTGGAGAGAGTGAAGAAATCACAAACTTGGTTGGATAAACACTCTTAAATGCATATTGAGCTATTGGATTGCGACAGTTTCCCCTTGGCACTCACTGACAAGCTTGTCTCCAGCTGTAAATTAAGTTGCCAGGCTTCTTTGTCAAAGAACTGACCCTGTTAGGAGAACTTGATTCTGACTTTGAATCCTCAAGGAGAGAATAACAGTTGTCTACATGAAGCTTAAATAAGAAGAGAAAGGGTTTTAAATTAATCATGACTTAAGGGTATTGGTAAAACAATGTAATGGTCCATTCTGCTGGTGTTTTTGAAGAAAGAGCAACAGCCTGGAGCACTGTGTGTCAGTTACCCACATACTATCCTATTGTAAACAGGATTCTGTGTTTACCACGGGAGTAGGAAAGCATTGTTGATCCTATGTAAACAGATAAATGCATCAAAATCTACAAGGTTTTGGCTGAAGAAATTGTGCACAGTATGTACTCATGTGTAGATGAAAATAAATGAAAAGTCCCTTCTTCTGTACTAGAAACTAGAAACTGAGGTCCATATGTTGAGAAAATTTCATGTTGTACAAAAAAATTCTTACTCCTTATAAAAGCAAAGGGCTAAAGAGCTTCTTCTCTGGAGAGTGGTCAATTAAACATCACCTTCCAAAAAACCTTAATTACTTCCTCACCTACTTTGTATAAGAAAAGCATCAAGAGGGATTGTTTTTGCATGGCTGAAGGTCAACTTTGTTTTTATTTACCTTTTTGCTTTTGAGGTCCCACCCAGCGATGCACAGGGGTTACTCCTGGCTTTGCACTCAAATTACTCCTAGAGGTGCTCAGGGGACCATATCGGATGTTGGGAATTGAACTCAGGTTGGCAGCGTTCAAGGCAAGTGCCCTATCTATTGTACTATAGCTCCAGTCCCTGAAGGTCATCTTTAAAGCTGTCAAAAAAGACCTGTGAAGGCTCCTGCTAAACGGCCTTTATTGGATGGCAGCAGTCGACCTCAGCTGTCAACCTCTGTTGTTGACCAAGAAAGACTGCTTCAGTTAGCCTCCATTACCAATTTAGGGAACTGAATATAGAAGAGAGAATGATATCCTGGTTAGCTGACTTCATACTGACTTTATTCCTGTGAAAGACACCACAGCTTTCACCTTTCAAGATCGACAGGTAACAAGCAATCTATTCTGACCAATGAAAAATATTTCCCCCTTTAGTGAATGGTTAACCAGGACCAGTCTTGTAGGGTTGAGATTAGTTCAAAAAGTGAAGAGAATTTTCTCTGTTGCCCTTTTGGTAAATCTTAGCCTTGTACTAGAAGCCAAATAAGTGAGTAAGATTGATTCCTTTATTTTCCACAGTCATCTATGACTAAAAGAACTAGAATTATGCAAAGCTTTAGAAAAGCATTTACCTTGACTAGTTTCCATCATCATGACTAGGTAATGATGATAAAACAGCTATTTCTCTGTTCTCTACTCTACTAAATGGAGAAAAATCTAACGAAGACCCACCACGATCAATTCATAAGTTAAAAATGCAACTTCAGAGAGAACTCAAGAGTGCCAAACAGAACAAAACAAAACAAAACAAACAAAAAATTACAAAGAAACATGGCTAGCTAAACAGACAACTGCCTTTAGAGTAAATCTATTTAAGAATAGGCTGTTTTAGTTAACATAAATTAATTGGCAGTTTTCTAAAACAATGTCAATACTTTTTTTAAGAAAAAAGTACAACCAGTGTAATCATCCTTAAAAATTAATAACAGTCAGTCCTTATATGTGTTAGGGAAATAACCAGAAAAAAAAGCTTAGAGATACTATTCTTCCTCTGGATACTTTTGGAAACAGGAAAACACTTCACAGTTTTTTATGACTTTCTTCAAAATAAAATAATAGCAGTCTCACAATATGTCCTCATTTATGGTTCATATTCCGGTAATTCTACCTATATGTCTTTTCATCTCACAGTATACACCTTTGAAAAAGCACAGCAGGGGGAGCTGAAGAAAATAGACTTAAAATTTCCTGATAGAATGATAATAGTAGAATAGTTAATAAATATTCAACTATTTATATATTCTAACAGTTTGGTATTCTACCTGAGTTTTGAAAAAGAGACAAAATGTTGCAACTTTATTGTATGGAACAAATCAAAGTTTATAAAAACTCGCATCTCCCAAGTCCTATATCAAGTATTTCACACGAGTAATCTTATTTAGTCTCATCACAATCCTGTGAAATGGATATTTCATCATTCCTACTTTTACAGATAAGAACACAGAATCTTAGCTCACTTCACATGAACAAAGAAAACTAGGCTGTATTGTAAGTAAGATTAATGTATCTGTCTCCTATGTTAACTATAACAAATTATAACAAAGTTGGTGGCTTAAAATGACACAAATTTATCCATTTATTGTTTGGTGGGGGTAAAAGAAAATGTTTCTATCAGTTTCTATCAGTGTGTCAGCAGGACTGGTTCCTGCTGGAGACTGTAGGGGGAGAATCTGTCTCCTTATCTTGTCCAGACAATACTGTTCTCATTCCTGGGCTCATGACTCTGCTTAGCATCATCCTTTCTCTCCCTGCTCTGCACCATATCACCTTCTTCACTGCTTTATCAAAACTCTTTGTTCCCCTCTCATGGGCACTTGTGATTAAACCTAGGTCCTTCCTAGATATCCCAGAATAATCTCCCCATCTCAAGATCCTTACCTAACTTACATTTGTAAAATTGTCATTGCCGTGTAGGTAGAGGTTGGATCCTGGATATCTTGAGGTAAGAGGGGCATTATTTAGCCTACAACCGAGAGCATGCACTCTATTTTTCCACTTAAAAAAAAAGCAGCATAGCATTTATTTTCTAAATGAGCAATTCTAAACAAGTTGGAGATTAATCAGCAAGTAGGTGGGTACATCATATAAGCCAAAGAGTGTCCTTTTCATGGAATATGGTACAAAAGAGTGGCAAGAGAATTTAACTTGAAGTCAGGAAATGATAAACAAATCTTTCATTCCTGGGATGAATCCTAATTGTCCAGGATACACAATTTGATTAAAGTAATATGCCATATAAACAGAATAAAGGATTAAAAAAATCACATTCTGATCTCCACAGATTAGAAGATATGTTTGAAAAGGCAACTGCAAATTATACCTCATGTGATTAGCAAAAACAAGAAATTATCATAGGCTTAAAATTAAACACTGTTAAGCTTCTAGGAGAAAATCTTCATGCATTTGCATTCCTATACAAGTTCATGATCTATAAAAAAAGTATTAACTAGACTTCATTAAAATTAAAATGCTTTTACCCCATCAAGATTTAAAGCATGTACAATTCATTTTAAAAACAACCTAGAAACCAGAAAAAATTATTTGAGGATCATACATTTGGTAAATATTTGTGCTCAAAATGCATAAAGAACACTTACATCTCAATAATAGGACATATATCTCAATTTAAAAATGGACAATTTTAAGTCATGTCACCAAACAAGACATACAAATAGTTGGCTAAGCTCATAAAAATGTTAAATATTATTTCTCATTAGAAATATCCAAATTGAAAACAATAACATTCAGTGTTAGTCAAATTTTTATAGTCAAATAGTAGTAAAGCTCTATCCTGATAAAAACACAAAGAAATGTAAACCCTTATATATTGTTGGAGGGACTTTACAATATCAATATTACTTTAGAAAATAATTGAGAGCTTCTTAATAATGTTAAAAAAAACTTCCTATACAATAAAACAATTTCATTCTTTATGCAAGAGAAATTAATGCATAAGTTCGCAGAATGAAGGTAGGTGAATGTTCTTGCAACATTATTCAAATGCTAAATTTAAATACAAAAATTGGTAAATTATTTTTAATGTGGTATAATAATACAATAAACTATAATTCAGTGATCTTATGTTGACATAACTGTTACATACTATGGCATAGGTTGGATCCCCCTTCCTTGACAAACAATAAAGTCATAAGCACAAAAGAAATAATTACTATATGCTTCATTTATGAGAAATGTCTAGACAAAGTAACTTTGGAGAGAAAGAACAGTATAGTGGTTGTGGAGAGTTGAAAGTGAAAGTGCAGGATAAGCTCTAAATAAGCATAAGAAGTTATTTCAGTGTTAACTGGAAGGTTCTAAAATTGAAACATGGTAATAGTGGCACTGCTGCATGAATTCACTAAATATCTCTAATTATGAACTTATCATATGTAAAGTTTAATCCATAAAGCTGTTTCAAAACTGCATTACATTAAAAGGCAATGAACTACTTAGGAAGAGGGCTTCCTTTTATAAAAATATCCTCAGTTTTTAAAACTCTTACCCTATTTTTAAATTCCCTTCATTTGTTCCCAAGTAAGATATCAAAAGTTAATTTAGCTAGGTTTCTTCAGCTATGAATCTATCATAAATGTGGAAGTTTAAAAAAAAAGGGAAAGAAAAGGTGAATGAACTCTCATAAGACCAGAACTTGTTAGACCATCTCTAAAAATGAGTTGTAAAGACAACTTTTTCCTTATGAAAATACTTCAGAAATAAACTATGTGCTTGGTTTAGCATAATCGACCACAATAATTATAGTGCATGGAAATTTATGTTGTTGTCTTTATAAAACTGTTAGATTTGGTAGTGAGGGCGGGGGAGAGTCAATGCTTTAAATCTAACTCTTTAATTCACGAAAGGACATGTGTTTGGTTTGGTTCTCTGTTTTTTTGTTGTTGTTGGAATTTTGGGTTTTTTTTAATCTAAACTGGCAATTATGGGTTGTAGAAGTATTTGTGCTTGTTTAGATGTTCCATAACCAAGAATTTAAAGATGCTCCTCTTCTAAGTATATTCAGTACTGAGGTAAAGTGTTCAATTGCCAAAACTAAGAGCTGTGTCTATATTTATGATTTTCCACATCTCTAGTAATGGCTAAAGACAAGCTCTCACCTTTTAAGAGAGTCTGTACAGAATATATTTTAGAATAAGATACAGTACTGTTCCTTGGAGGAACAAAAATAGTTGGGTTTATAAGTAAGTCATTATAAAAATGCCAAGAACAGCTGGTAAACTCTTGGGTCACTAGTGTGATTTCAGTATCAGTGTAGCTCACAAATTTAATTAAATCTCTAAAGTAGCACAAAGACCTGTGATATTCCCACACACAATAGAGCGATTACATCTCAAGAAATTTGGACTCAAACTGTTAATTTTGTCGTCAATACAACAAAAAAACAGTAAAGCAGCACAGCCATTATTTCAACCCAAATTAGACGCACTGGATCAAATACTGTAGCTCTGTAGCACTGTCCTCCTACTGCTCATTGATTTGCTTGAGTGGGCGCCAGTAATGTCTCCATTGTGAGACTTGTTACTGTTTTTGGTATATTGAGTACGTCACAGGGAGCTTACCAGACTCTGCCGTGTAGGTGGAATACTCTCGGTAGCTTGTCGGGCTCTCCGAGAGGGGCAGAGGAATCAAATCTGGGTTGGCTGCATGCAAGGCAAACTCCCTAAACGCTGTGCTATTGCTCCAATCGAGTACACAAAAGCATTTTCTTTGCTGGGTTGTATATAAATATTACAAGACCAAGTTTATAAAGAGCAGTTATCCAGTGTGTTATCCTATGATCATTCTGAAACAAGAGCATTTCAATTGAGTTTATTCCATAGACTATTACAGTAAAAGAAGGTGGTTCTTGGGATAAGCACTTTTAGAACTTTCCCCTCTTCTTCCTCCAAGTATGAAAAAAGGTGAAGAGAAAGGGAGTATTTAACAACACATCAAAACCACCTCATGGCTTGTGCCTAAGGTTAGGTTAGGTTGGGAAAGGGGAATTTCTCTCTCTTAATAATGAGCAGAGTCCTAAAAGGATTACAGCCCTCATTTGTTTCTTTTCTTCTTATCTAAAACCAAAAGTGAGCCACTAAAAAGGACTTCAAGCATATTTTACAAGGAAAAGCTCCAACCCTGAGGAAAACTTAGCTATCTCATTTTATCTACTATTAACTGGAGTCTCATTCTAATGGCACCGAGAGATTCAGACCTCCAGTGAATGGGAACAAGTAACTGCCTAGAGAGAAAATGGATTACGGGATGAAGAGTATGTCAAGCTTTGCTCCACCGGGTTTCACTCATGGCAATCTTCACACTTGAATTCTTTTCGGCGCAAACATTTTTTAAATCTTTTTTGTTGGATTTGAAACGATGGCACAGCGGAAAAGTGTTTGCCTTGCATGCAGCCAACCTGGCCAACTCGAGTTCAATTCCTCCGCCCCTCTCGGAGAGCCCGGCAAGCTACCGAGAATATCTAGCCCGCATGGCAGAGACTGGACGTACTCGATATGCCAAACACAGTAACAAGTCTCATGATGGAGACGTTACTGGGCCCGTTCGAGCAAATTGATGAACAACGAGAGGACCGTGACCGTGACCTGGATCTTTGTCCTCTTACATCTCCAGTTTCCAGCTCACTACATCCTGTGCTATTTCTCACACTTCTCTTGTATGGCACTTGTCAATGACTGTCCCCTTCACCCACTCTATACTCTATGGCTGCCATTGGCCATACAATGTCTAACAAGGTCATGGTGGAGGAGGAGCCATCACCACTGCAATAAAATGCTAAGTTGTTTTAAAAAATTATAATTAGGCAACATGAACCTTCTGTTCTATACACATGAGTCCACTTTTCTCGATTTAACAAACATTTGTGAAGGATTTTATACTAAGTATTCTATGAAAATTACTACCTAACTCCCCAAATTCACACAACTCCCAATTTCCATCCGCAGATTTTTCTGACTTCAAACTAGACTTGAGTAAGAATTAATAATAAAGGAAAGAGTTAATACAGAATATTTTATTCTCTAAAGCAGTGTCACTAAAAATGTTTCTGACCCTGGCCCCCGACTAAACTTATCTCCTTCCTGAACTTTTTATCATGTAAGTTACCCTTCACTTGTGCTGTGCTGTGACCCCAATGCACAGAATTTTCACTTGTGGCCTCCTTGGATTACCCTGGGAGGCCATAGAGGGTCAAATGGACTCCAGTTGAGAAATTCTGCTTAAAGCAGTCACGGTCAGTCACAGTCCTCCCGTTGTCCATCAATTTGCTTGAGCGGGCCCAGTAACGTCTCCATTTTGAGACTTGTCACTGTGTTTGGCATATTGAATACATATAACATGAATATAAAACATGAACATGCTATAAAACATGAATCCATTTTTTTCTGATTTTTTAATTGTAGTCAAGATCACAATTTCTTCCTTAATATGTTAGTAAAAATATGTTTTACAGGGGTTATTTATAAACTAATATTGCTTCTGGAGTAATCAAAGGACAGACAAATACATGCAGTATAGTAGAATGTCCCCATGGCATTTACATTCAAAGCATCTGGACCATCACTGCCCAACAGAAATAGAAAAGGAGCTATAAATATAGTCTTAAATTTTCTAGTGGCATCAATTAACACAACAAAAAGAAACAGGTGTTATAAATACTGATAACATATCAATCACTTTTAGCCAAAACATTAATACAAATTTTTGAACTTCTGTATATATGTTGTACTAAAAATATAGCTCAGTGTAGATAAACCACATTTAAAGTGTTCAGTAGTCATAGATGACTCATGACTCCACCACAATTAACAGCTTAGGATAGGTGATCAATTTCAAGTATATGTATAATGATTTGCTCTCTTTATAAATTGCAAAATGATCATCCAATTAGTCTAGTTAACACTGGTTACCATTCATAAATTCAACTCTTTTACTTCTGGTAAGAATTTTTTTATATTTACTCTTTAAGTGGGCAGGAGCAATAGCACAGCGGTAGGGCATTTGCCTTGCACTCAGCCAGCCTGACCGAGTGGGGTTCAGCTCCTCCATCTCTCTTGGAGAGCCTGGCAAGCTACTGAGAGTATTTCGCCCACACGGCAAAGCCTGGCAAGCTACCTGTGATGTATTCAATATGCCAAACACAGTAACAAGTCTCAAAATGGAGACATTACTTGGCCCGCTTGAGCAAATCGATGAACAATGGGAGGACCGTGACTCTCTAAGTAATCCCAAATATACAACAAACAAACAAACAAACAAACACTGTCCTCACGTTGTTCATCAATTTGCTCTAGCGGGCCCAGTAACGTCTCCATTTTGAGACTTGTTACTGTGTTTGGCATATCAGATATGTCATGGGTAGCTTGCCAGGCTTTGCTGTGCTGGCAAGATACTCTTAGTAGCTTGCAGGGCTCTCCAAGAGGGGCAGAGGAATCGAACCCTGTTCAGCCGGGCCGGCTGTGTGCAAGCCAAATGCCCTACTGCTTTGCTATCGCTCCAGCCACAACATGCTATTATTAACTATAGTTAATTTACCTGCATTGCATTCATAAGACTTGTTTCCTAATGCAATGTTTATACCTTTTGATGTCCTTCACCCATTCTTTATCTGCCTGACCCCTGTTAATTATCAATATGTTCTCTTTATCTGTGAACTCAATTCTTTATGTTTGCTAAATTCTACCTGTAAAAGAGTTTATGTAATGTGTATGTTTTTCTCTAATGTTTTAGAATTGGAAAAAGAATATTTAGAATTTCATTCAGTAATATTTCACCATTTGCAATTGGTGGAATATTACTGAATGAAACTGAGTTTAGATCTTGCTTTAAAGTAAGTCATGTATTTGAAATAAATTTTTTGATATTTTTATTATCTTAGAAAATTGCAAAATTGATTTCTTGGTCCAGTGCTTCATATGTCTCAGTGTAAAAAAAGTTTCCAATCTCAGGAATAGCTGGAAGAATTTAAGATGTCAGTTTGGGAAGGGAGGATTTTAGTACATAGATCATTATACTTTATGAATAGGTGTCTCTTAGTTGCACCAAAATAATTTCTTGTTAGAATCATTATATTTGCTTCAGAAAACATGTTAACACAGTTATTCAGGTTAGGCTATATCTTTTGTATATCTTGTGGTATGTCTGGTGGCACTTTCCCCTTGGCAAAGGTCAGAGACACAAACATGAAGATTGAAGTACTAGTATACAATCTCTTGATAATTAACTTTCCTGACCCTGAAAAGAAAATTCTTCCTCACTGAAAAAGAGTATCTACCCTCTTCCTGCATGAGAACATTTGGAATGTTTCGTTTCAATGTAAACAAACAAAAAGTTGGGGGGAAAAAGAGGTGCAAAAATGCTCTTTTCAGAGTAAACAACCAAACCAGTTAGGATATGATTTGCCTGGAATGTGTTGTGAATTCCAAAGACAGGCACACTCTTGTCAAAGAACAGGGTGTCCTTCTGATGGACATAGCCTGAAGACTTAGTTGGACGCATTCGAGCTTCAAATTCCGTGAATTCATCTGTGTTTGCAAGTTTTGGAATGATTTTGTATATATTCTCATATTTTATGAATCCCAATTAAGAGAAAAAAGTAGGCAATTTGAGTATTTGTTTTAATAAATAGTTTAGTCTCAAGGACCATCAGAAGATCTCATTTGGAAGCTTTACTGAAGTTTACAACCACTTGCACTATCTCTGACACCTGTTTTGTCTCCTTTGAAGCAGCAAAAATCTAAAATATTCACTAAGTAAAAGTTTCCCAAATTAATTGAGTGTCCTAACATGATTGCCAAAAGGTATGGTCGATTAAGCTAGCAAACATTCAACAGGATGGAGTACATCCCCCATTCTAGTATCTATAGCGAGAATGGACTCCATTAATGTTACCCTTCAAATTATTTACAGGACAGTGACTAATATGAGATCAATTAGACAACTTAGGTACAAAAATTAAAGAAATACCTAAAACTTAAGCATTAAAAGGCAATATTTTTGTGAATCATTTAAATGGGTGTGAGGAAAATCCGTTAATAAATAGTTTTTTACATAAAGACAAGACATGATCACAGTGGTAGGGTGTTTGCCTTGCACGCAGCCAGCCCTGGCTGAGCCGGGGTTTGATTCCTCTGCCCCTCTTGGAGAGCCCAGCAAGCTACCGAGAGTATCTCGCCCGCACAGCAGAGCCTGGCAAGCTACCCGTGAAGTATTCAATATGCAAAACGCAGTAACAACAAGTCTCTAAAAAATGGAGACGTTACTGGGCCCGCTCGATCAAATCGATGAACAATGGGAGGACAGTGACAGACAGTGGTCCTGTTTAGCTATCTTGACTTGGAAGAATAAAGATGACCATTCACTTGGTGAAGTTGAAAGAAAGAACTGAGCGTGCTTTACCTTCAAAGTCTGCTGGTCCTTCAACCACTGTCCATGGCCAGTCTGAATGTATAGAATGTTTGAATGTCACTAGTCTACTGTGTTGGTTATAACGATAGGTAGATGGCATGGTATATAATACAGCTACCAGTTCACAGATGGAAAAAGGTTCAAGGATGCTATTCTAAGCTATGCAAGAGTTATCCAGGCTTCCATAATGTACAGTCTATAGTAGACTGAACAAAAAGGTCAAAGATTTTGAAATATTAGCAATCTAACTTCATCATAGCAAAATATTTTTAGGCCACCTCTATGAAAATTAGTCAGTTCTCTAAATAACTGCCTTAGTGATGTTTTACTCTCCAAAAGCCTTATGAATGCACATCTCTCTCAAAATATTTCTTAATTCAAACAGAAAGAGTGGGTACCTGTCACTCAAACTTCAATAGCTAATCATGGGACACCAAACCGCCTGCACCTCCTTCTTCTATCTAAAAAACAAATAAGCCAGATGGTATTACTCAGGTATTGCTTATTTGTTCATGGGGGATCATGGTAGGGATATTCAAATGTGTTACCTTAATTTTGGCTGAAAAAATTAAAAATTTTTATTTGGGGCACTCCCACATGGGACTGGAGAGATAGCACAGCGAGTTGGGCATTTCCCTTTCATGAGGCCAATCCAGGTTTGATTCCTCCGCCCCTCTGGGAGAGGCCAGCAAGCGACCGAGAGTATCTTGCTCGCAAGGCAAAGCCTGGCAAGCTCCCCGCAAAGTATTCTATGTGCCAAGAACACTAACAAGAAGTCTCACAATTTGTTGTGAGACATTACTGCTGCCTGCTTGAGCAAATCAATGAACAATGAGAGGACAGTGCTACAGTGCTACCCCCACATGAACCTGGGATCGGGGTGTCCAGCAACTCCTTCCCAGTTGGAAGACTAAATTCTAGGGCACAAGAATGCCTGGAATCTCCAGAGCCAGATCTGGCAATTCTTAGGCCATGTCATGCTAAATCCAGCACAGGCAAAATGTGCACTGTAACGTCTGTGTTACCTCCGCAGTCAAGAATTCACTTTGTGACTCTCTTATAATTGAGTGTCTGATCCTACAAACTGTAATACTTTGCTATCATGCAACCATTTTCATAATGTCACAGTAGCCTGCTTCTTGGGAGTTATCAAGAGAATCTCTCTTTAGCTTAGTTTACCAACAGCCTCATGTAATGAAACATAATCACAGGAGTGACATAGGATCAAAGAGGAAGTTACACACTAAGGTTAGGGACTCCAGAAAGGTATAGATGATAGGGTGTCAGAAAAACTGAATTTCATATAAAACACAGTATGAAACTAACACCCAATGACAGAAGAGGCAAGGGCCAGGAAGATCGTACCATGGGTAGAAGCTTGTCTCATGTGCTGGGGGTTAAGGTAGCTGGAAAAGAGATCACAAAGTCAATGATGGTTGGAGGGATCGCTTGGGAGGAAGATGTGTGGTAAAAAGTAGATAAAGGAAAAAACATGATGGTTTCTTAGTATTTGTATTGCAAACCATAATGCCGAAAAGTAGAGAGGAGTAAAAAGGAAAGTGTCTGAAATAAAGGCAAGGGGTAGAGTGGAGTGGGGTAGGGGTGGAGGGAGAGATATTCAGGAGATTGGTGGTGGGAAATGTACACTGGTGGAGGGATTGGAGGGATGTGTGTTTGATCATTGTATGACTGAAACTCAATCACAGAAGCTTAGTAACTATCTCACAGTGATTCGAATCAAAGATAAAGAAAAAGTGAATGTCCCCACTACCTGACAATAAAAAAAAATCAAAGATAGATCAATAAAGTTTAAAAGTCCACACTGGTAACAAGAAGCAGATCTTGAATTAAACCCAGTTCTATTTATCTGGGCTTAATTCTAAACCTGGCTATCCCCATCAGCATTTTCTAAAATATTTTCAGTAGAAATTCACTTCTAAAAGCAAGAAATGACAGATTTATTTCAGGGTTGGGTAGAAGTTGCATTCAAATAGATTTAGAGAATAGTGCCATAATTAAATGTAAATAGTTGATTTTATTGCCAGGGCGTTTGCCTTGCACATGGCCGACCTGGCTGACCCAAGTTTGATTCCTCTGCCCCTCTAGGAGAGCCTGGCAAGCTACGAAGAATATCTTACCCACACGGCAAAGCCTGGCAAACTACTCGTGACGTATTCTATATGCCAAACACAGTAACAAGTATCACAATGGAGACGTTACTGGGCCTGCTCAAGCAAATCGATCAACAATGGGAAGACAGTGCTAGTGCTAGTGTTATTTATTTTTACAATATTACCAACATTCTTCTTTTAGACATGAGGTGCTACCACACTATACTGAATACCAGAGTGCTGCTCACTCCACTGCCTAATGTCCTTAGATCAGAGTTCAATTGGCCATCTCCCAGGGTTGTTCCCACTGTAGATTTTTAAATAGGTTATTTAAATAACAAAAAACTCTACCAATTTTTCTATAACTCTCAGAAAAAATAGGAGAAGGATGATATCCTTTCATGAATATTTATCACCATTAACAACCATTGAGAACTCCTTAGCATCAATATGAGCCATTAAAACTGGAGGAACAGGCAGGAACTATGTGTTTGTGTATGTGTGTGTGTGTCTGTGTATGTGTTGCATCAAGAGATAAAGTACAATTTAAGAACTGAAGAGAAGATAAGATAGGGTAAGCTAGAAGCGGAAAGAGAACATATATTCAGACTTAATAAACTATCATTTAAACAACTCTTAAATGGCTCAGATCTAGGTTATCCCAAGTCTCTATATTTTGCCAGGTGGGATGTGGCATTGTGTGTTAAAGAAAATGAATGACTGTTTCGCTAATCAGACACATTCTGTAACAATCTGAAAGTTTATCTAATAGTAAATGGGATAGATCAGAATCTGCAGCTTTTATGGCATTTTTTCCTGAAGTTAACAAAATGGCTTTCTTTTTCCATTTTGTTACAATCTCTGCCTTTCTTCTTGACTTCCTTTGGCTGGTTATCTATTCTCTGAGATTTGCTTTCTTAAAAGAAGGATCAAGGATGTTGTTCACTGGCAGCCAGGAAGTGGGTGTCAACCCTCCTTAAGAGGTCAGCATGGAGTCACCGCCTGCATCATGGGAAGAGGCCCCTGAACAGGGAAACGAGACCAAGCATTTCTCCAAGGCCATGTGACAACCAAGAATCTTCCTGAACTGGACCAGAATAAATATTCCAGGAATGGCTTTGTGGTTGGTTGCTCCATTCCCACAAAGTCCAAGGGAATATTTAAGGAACTCGCTCAGACTCTGCCTATGTAAAAACTGTTCATCTATCTAGTCCTTTGTTCCTTCATTTCTACTAATGACCAACATCAAAAGAGAACACAGTTGGGTTGTTAGGAGAATTGCAAATGAAATGAACAAAAATTTAACCAAATTCTGAATAAACCCTGTTACTAATAGTACACAAATATAAAATTATTTTTATTTTTAAAATCAAAGATAAAATTCTCAGAAAACTTCAAGAGAAAGATTTTACAGTTATAGGGAAAGGATGTTAACAGTTTATAATATTAATATTAATCTAACCTCCTTTAACAGTAATTATTTTAAAGTTTCTTCATTTTAAATTCTAGCGTCTGTAACTACTACTTTTTCTTTGCACTAGACTGTTTGCCTTTTTCCATATTATGATAGGAATTCTGCTGCATGTACTAGTATAAACAAAGGTCAGCTATCTGGGGTTAGATTGTCAACAGGAGCCCCTGATCTGGACTCTAAGGGTAAATCACTAAGCACAAAAAGAAGCAGATTGCCAAAGAGACACAAAGACATAGAGATACGAAAAGACAGAAACTGAAAATGGTTTTCTGCAGCATGAAGACTAGTTTTTTCACAAATTTATTTCCACTTAAGAAAAAAAATGGTAGCAAGTTATTACTTCACAGTATAACAAATGACCCATCTTTAACTCTATTCTAAGAGCAAAATGGCTTTTTTCTAGAACAGGTTAATACCTGGGCTTCCGTCATGTCACTTCCTCACTATGAAAAAGGATTTTCTGGCAATGTATGTTTATACATTTTGAGAGCATACTAATTAGTATTCTAAACTTCAGTGTTTTGCTTTTCTTTGCCTTTAACTATTGAAAATTATTTTTGAATGACATTTTGAGCTAATCACAGCTCCATAAAAATAATTCAATATCTGGATATATTAATACTATTTAGTGCACAGATTATAAATTAATTTTAAAAGTTACTGTAATAAGTCATGAAGGTGGGAGGAGAACGAAGCGGTTTTTATATGTAATAATATACTATTTACTTGTTAAATTAATCCATATTTCATAAAGATAGCTGACCATTTAACTCCAGTGAGCCCTAAAAAAAAATTATGACAAAAAGAATAGAAAATAATAAGAATTACAAAAAAAAAAATACCTTGAGTAACTCCTTTAGGTCAGAGGCCAGCAAACTTTTCCTGGAAAAATTCAGATAATAAATATTTAAGGCTATGTGAGCCACATAGTTTCTGTAGCATATTGTCTTTTGTTTGTTTTCTTTACTAGATTTTAGAATGTTAAAGCTGTTTTTTATGCAGACTATACAAATAAGCCACACACCAAATTTGGCCCACAGGCTGCAGTTTGTCAACCCCTGCATGAGCCAACGTATACAATCATTAAAATGAACTGCTTCTTGTTTTGAATAGATTCAAAAATTAAGAGTCTTGGTTCCTTAATGCATTGCAGAGGATAGTGAATTAAATATGATCAAATTTATGTTTTAGAATATAATCAGAGGTGTTGAGTTCAAAGGGCTGAGTTGCTTGGCCTCTCAGTTTCTGCTTTTTTTTGTTACCTAAAAACAATTAAATGTAGAAAAAAATAATTACAGTATCTAATTGAAATTACATAGTTTTGAAAATAGAAAAGTTTGCTTTTGAATGAATTTATTGAAAATCCTTGAAATATTTGGTAACAATCAGTAACTTCCTAACATAGCCTTAGAGGATCAATTATATAGCTCCCATAAATACCAGCATAATATTATTTCTTGGTTTGGTTATAAAAAAGGAAAAGGACGAGGATAAAAAAAAGGAAGAAAAAATATATTATGATGACAAATTTACATTCAGAACAATTACTAAATAAAGGTTTAGTTAGACAGAGACGCTTTTAAAATGCACAATTGAAGTTTGAAAAAAAAAACCTCGTCTATCTTTCATTATGAAAAAAGAGTCTATGCTTCTTTAAGTTTAATTTTGCAAAAACCTGACAAAACTAAGAAAACGGCATATGGACAGGAGTAGAAGCTGATTTAGACTCGCTGTCTTTCTTGACAATTTTGTTTCATTACTTTTATATCAGGGAAGAACACCTTACATTTTGCATGATACATGTTATACTATACCGACCTAAACAACATATTATTTTAAAATCTTTATGTAAATTTTGGATTCAACCCAATAATATTTGCCAAATCATTTTCTGGATACACTTCTACTGTTCCTAAAAATTCTCAGTATTCACTCATATCTACCTTAGAGTTCAATCTCCAGTTTTTCATACCACGTGTTCTTGGAGTCAGGCCTTTCCGGTGTTGACTTGTAGGGCGCCAACAGAAAGGAAACTGAAGAATTTCCCCAGCCACAACCCACCTTTCTGCCACAGTTACAGAGTCTCCCTGTTGGGATTCCAGGCTCTGAACTGAAGTTTCTGGATAGAGTGAAAGAGAGGACAAAATCCAGACCACAGGAACAGGATAAATCCTTTATATGATTACACACAAGTCTGGAATGTGTCTTTGTTAAGATTTGTATAAATCAGCAAATATTTCAAATATACCAGAAAATTGTCAATTAAAAAACAGAAACTCAAAGTCCTAAGGCAAAATTATTTTTTAACACAGACTTTCAGTTGGTCCACTGAGAACTGTGCCTCAGGAAGGGCAAATAAATACTTTACCCACAGTCCAATAACATCTAGAAAGTAACAGAAAACAATTTGAGTCCAGGCTGTTTGGCTCAAGGCCTGCTTTAACTTGATCTTCAAAATGAAATTATTCTGCAGTATAGCACTGTCCTGTCCTCCCATTGTTCATCAATTTGCTCAAGCGGGCACTGGTAACATCTGCATTGTGAGTCTTCTTGTTACTGTTTTTGACATATCAAATACATCACGGGGACCTTGCCAGGTTTTGCGGTGCGGGCGGGAAACGCTTGGTAGCTTGCTGGGCTCTCCAAGAGGGGCGGAGGAATTGAACCAGGTTCGGCTGCATGTAAGGCAAATGCCCTACCTGCTGTGCTATGGCTCCAGCCCAAAATTATTCTAACACATTAAATCAATACATGTCTTAGTGCTTCTTTAGTGACTTTTGTTACGCTGCTTTATACTGAAATTCACATCACTTCTACTTAATAACATGCCACTGATTACTATTATAATGGCAATTGAAATATATATGATATAGAGGGAAGAAAATGAGTAATTCTTGTACTTAAGGATTATTCTTGCAGGGTAGAATTTAAAACATTGCCCTGTTACCATATATTTAAGAGAAAATTGCTTAGTGTCTGCACAGACCCTAATGATCTCACCAATCACCCTCTGTCCTATTTTTTAATGTTCACCTGCTCCCACGCATTAACATTCAAGTGTATAATGGTTTCAGCTTATTCACAGAGCCTTGTCTTGACATGAAATCATTTCTTTGTGTGTGTGTGTGACCATTGGGAAGTTTATTATAAAAACTCTAAAGTTTTCTGTGCTGAGAAACAGAAATATCCCAGAACCCTGATATCAGATACAAAAAAGAATAATTGTCTGATAAAATGACAGTGCAATCATGAAACTCTACAATTTGCTATTTAGGCCTGATGGGCTTTTGCTCTGACATAGTCTCCATGACAAGAAATACTAAAAAAAAAAAATGCATATGACTCTTAACTCTAGTTATATAATGTGTTTGATATGTTTCATGCTAATTGCTTTATTTACATTTAACTCTCTTTGCTGGAACCACCTCAACTAACCCAGAAATCAGTTTTTCCTTGCTGCCTAAACACAATAAAGTTAACCACAATGGAAACATTCACTCTTGAACGACAAGGACGTGGCAGAAGAAAAAAAAAAGCTATTTGAGCTTCCTCTTTCTTTGCAATTCGGATACATGGTCTTCCTGATAGGGTCAGAGAAGTCAGGACGTGCGTTCTAATTGCATTATGCATCATTTCTGGTATGTAGATACTGGGCACATAAGCAAGCTTTGAACAAGAGAGTTTTTGATTTTTTTAGGTTTTAAGATAAACAATTTTGTCTACCCTTTCCAGAACTATAAAAAACATCCAACCATAAGTGAACATTACTAATCTTTGATTAAGCATTATTTCACTTGTAGTCAATTATAACATTGTGTAATTCTTGAGTTTCAAGGCATAGGACAGACAACTGTATCAAAGTATATAAACTATTGAACTACCTTTTAATTACTGCAAGATGAGTGTAGAATTGTCTCCATAAAATTGACGCAGATGTACTTTAATCACTATTTTCTTCAATTACCAAAATACAATGTAGTGGTACTGGCCTAACTTTATGGGAGACTTAACTGATGCTATATTTTACTCTGCAATGGGCCAAAAGAAATTTTAATCTTAGCCCTATCACAATCTCCTTAATAGGATCCCTTTTAGCATACGCCCTTATCTCTATACTTTTATAAACATTATTCATTTACCTTGGGTCTAACATGTACACATAAAGTCTTATTTTTTAACTCACACTAAATAAACCAAAAGAGATCAATTTGAAGAAGCAGCCCAGATATATTCATAACTGTCAGAGGATATGAAAAAAAAGAGTTTTCAAAATCAAGTCAGGTTATTTACTTCCTACTGATAAATTGCACCCATTATAAAGCAGAGACATCGAGATCATGTTGTGAGGATTAATGAGATCATGTTGGTTAAGTGTTCTAAACCCTTTGGAGATAGATGCCATCATTTTACCACCTGGGTACTTGATTGAAAAAAAAATCCAGTTTTCTTTGATGTACAGTGTCAACCACAACTAACAGCCCTTACTAATCTTTCTTTTATCTCTTTTGGGAACTGCTGTATGTATTTGAGTATACAAAAGAAATCTAAACACAAAGCATAGTTATATAATTAAGAAGAAAAACTAAATTGATTCCTATAACTTTTACCTAATACATTACCTTTATGTTAAAATTTCATCAAATTTTTGGGTAGTCTATATGACTAAGCAGAAGAAACATTAAGTGTAAAAATAAAATTAAATTGTATTCAAGACTGGCTTTTATTGCATATCTCTCTAAATATCAACCTATCAAATGCAATAACAATTAAATCCCTTAATAATTTCAATCTAACTAAAAAATTATCTGTTAAAATATCAAAAAGTCATCACAAATTATTTATAATTTAGTGTTTCAACACTAGTAACTCTTGAACTTGGATATAATTCAATGGTAAAGAATACACCTGGCATAAATATGATCAACGTTCAACACCCAGCACCACCACCAAAACAATGTAATAATAATAATAATTTTTTTAAAAACAGAAGGGAAGTAGGGCAATTGTAAAGCAGGTAGTGCTCCTATCTTACTTAAGGCCGGAGTTCAATCCCCATGGTCCCATATAATCTCCTGAGACTGCCAGAAGTGACTTCTGAGTGCAGAGCTAAAGCCAGAAATAAACTCTCAGCTCCACTTGATGTGATTCAAAAATAAATAAATACATTAGAAAGACAGCAAAGAAATAACAAGATACTTAAGAATTTCTGAGTGTGACAAAAGACACAGGCAGGTAGGTCTGTTGCATTGCACCCAACCAACCTGGTTTGATCCCTGACACCAATATACGATCCCTCAAGCCCCTCCAGGAGTGATTCTGAAGCACAGAGCCAGAGGTAAGCCCTGAACACTGCTATCATGGAACCTAAAAAAACAAAAGGAATGCTAAAGTATAATCTAAAGGCAATATTCTAGAAAAATAAATCCAATGCTCAAATCCACTTTTGTTCTAAAATCATCCTTCAGCCTATAGAAAGTGAAATAGATTCAAAATAAGCTGAGCTATGGGAACCTTAGATAATAGTGAATTAAGAGGTAAATCCTAGTGTCTTCCAAAGCTGGGGAAACTGAGATACTACTGAAAGTCTAACCCGAAAACCTGTTCTCTAAATTGAAGGAGCTCAGAAATGATCCAGATGCCTCACAGTCCTGCAGCATTCTGAATATTCCAGAGAACCTCAAACCTTGGGCTGTAATCAAGAAATTGTCTAAAAGGACCCTTGTCAATGGGTCACCAATAGTGACTTGGTTACTGTTTATTCAAATCCAAACTTATATTCAATAAACTCTTTCATATGAGCAGTGTGTTTTGTTTATAAAATATTGATGAATAATAAAATGTAATAATGATGGAAACTAATAATAGTACAGCTACATCTTTTAGGATTATAAGAATTGGATAAAACTGTTAATTGTAAATTTTCAATATAGATTTCAATTATTCTTACAGATTAGTTCTAATGTCCTTCCCTTACTTTCACTTCTTTTTCTCAATTTTATATAATTTTTTTCTTTTTTTCCTTTGCTCTCTTTCCTATTTAACACTCAAACTCCTCTCTTAGTGCCATTCACCTAACAACCTGCCCATTAATTGCTTTGCCATAGATCAAAGTTAGTCAAGGCATCCTTGCAGGACAGACTGCAAAAGAAGAGGTAAAGTGAGGCCAAAACTATACCTAGACTCCTTTACAACACCTTCCAAATTGTCTCCTCAACAAAAATTTCTCTAGGAAGAATGGTCTATTTTAAAATATTGTGATCCTTTTTAATACTTTCACTGATGGGTATAAAGCTGATGATATGTGATCAATATTAGACAGGTACTAGAGAGTAAATAAAAAACATAAGAATGACTGCAGACTGCCCCTACCTCGCCCCCCCAAAAAAAAATTGGTGAAAATATATAAAACTAAAACATATCAAGCAATTAAAAAAGCAATGAAAATTCAGAGAAGACTTGATTAAGTAAGTATGACTTCAACTGGAAGTTAAGGGAGACAGTGCTAAAAAAAGACAAGGACGGTCAGGGTGTTGCTATCCAGGGGACTATGGACTCACAGGGAACAGGAGCAGAGGCTGGAAGTCATGAGCAGCGCAGAAACTGACTACCCACTGTGTGTTGCCTACCATTCTAGATGTCTACATGTCCCATTTTTGATACCTCTGAAAGCCTTATCGAAGGGTTTTTGCATCATTTTAGAGATAATAAACTGAGGATTATAATGGCCCTCCCACAGAGCCTGAAAATGATAAAGCCAGAATTGGCAGCCTGGTGAAAAGGACAACAAAGCCTGTGTTTTTAACTACCACCTTGGGATGCATTTTATCGGGGCTGTTTTAGAGAACATCTAGCAAGAAGACAATTACAGGTTATAGGCAGGAGGCAGCAGGCAAATCTAAGGAAGGAAGTCAAATGCCAAAAGTACTTTTTAGAGCAATTTTCCTTGATCCTGACATGGAAGAATAAATAGAATTTAGTTAGGACCAAATTGGTTGTATCCAATAGAAGATTGCTAACTGTGATCAGGGTTTGACATGTTCTGACCCTGAACTAAATGGGAGATTGTGAAAATAGAAAGCAATGGTGAATCTAATAACCAATTAAAGGAAGAAATAAAAAAAAAAGTCACCATAAGTGGCTGCAAAGATAGTTTGGGAATAAAGGTGGCCATTTTACATGCCGCTGACCCCAGGTCTATCCCCAGCACTAACAAGAGTGACTCCGGAGCAGAGCCAGGAAGAGCACCGAAATATTAAAGGATTGGCCCATCCTCCTCCCCCAAATGTAATCTTAAAATATAAACATTAGATGAAGGAAGCAAACTCTAGGAGAAAAGTCGTTAGGTTTTGCTGAGGCTACCAGGCCTGTATTTGGTAATACTGGAGCATCCGTGGGCAATGAGATGCCTTGAATCCAGTTCACACATGGTAGGTATGTCCTTCACCACTTAGCTCCTCAGCCCGAGAGTTTAGGTTTTACTCTGGAGCAATAGCAACATATCTGAGAATGGGTTCATTGAAGACATTGAGAAATCTTTAAATAAAAGGAAATAATATGTGAGGCACCAGGATACCAGTAAGGTAGCTGTTGGCATTTTGTAAAGATTCAGATGTGTTGCCTTCAGTGATATGCAGTAACTAGAGATGCTAGAGATACAACTCATAATAGTACCTCCACTTGTTAATCTCCACCAATTATTTGTTTAGATGTGCCAATGCCTTTATCTTTCCCTACTTTGTGCTATCTGAAATAAAGAGGACAATGACTTCTCTCTGTTTTAGACTACGCAGCACTGATTGGTATGATATCCCTTTATATATTATTATTGCATGAATAACATGAAATTAACATGGCTACCTTGAAGATTAAATTTTGTTATGCCAATGTTTCTAATGACACTGACTTCAGGATCCTCTGCATGACCTTATGTTAGTGTAGGTAGACATAGATCTTCTCTTTAAAAAGTTCAAAATATAGGGATCAACAACATATTTAATTCTGCCTTCATTTCACCCATACCATAGTTGAAAAGAAGTAGTTAAGATCTGGCAGAGTGACTTTGAAGTTCTCAACTTAGAATTCCATTTTAAAGACTAAAGTGGGGGAGGCAAAGATATAGCTTAAGTGGTATAGCACATGTCTTGTATATGTAAAGCCCGGGGTTTAATTACGAATGCCCAGACCCCACTGAATGTGGCCTTCACAACTAACAGCAACAACAAAAAACTAAGGCAAATCATTGTGCTAGTCATTGGAAACGGAAGAGAAAGCATGGCGAGCAGTCAACTTTCTTTATTTTCTAAGAATTTACCAAAAAATGTAAATATAGCACATCTGCTCACAGATTACTAGACTGGACTGGGTCATAAGACTCAGGGCATTCAAGAGAAGGTTGAGAACTATGGTTCCTGGTTGGGTGGCCTTGTGCCCAGCAAAGTAAAGGAGAGCAGAGAGATCAAAGTTCTACTGTTATTAATTTTTTTAAAGGAAATAGAGCAATAGGATGAATGTAATTAATTTAATAAGACCTCTCATCCAAGTGTCAAAATAATTTTTAAAGCTTCAAATTCATTTTGGGCTAGAGTGATAGCACAGCAGGTAGGGTGTTTGCCTTGCACGCGGCCAACCTGGGTTCGATTCCTCTGCCCCTCTTGGTGAGCCCAGCAAGCTACCGAGAGTATCTAGCTCACACAGCAGAGCCTGGCAAGCTCCCCGTGGCATATTCGATATGCCAAAAACAGTAAAAACAAGTCTCAAAATGAAGATGTTACTGGTGCCTGCTCAAGCAAATCGTTGAATAATGGGTGGACAGTGCTACAGTGCTACAAATTCATTTTACGGTGAGTTTTCAAATATAACATTATATATATATACATATACAGACATATGTATATATATTAAACTGAAGGGAGAGCCACTTTGGTTGAAATCAGAGAGGGCCCAGAGAGAGCATATATGCCACTCCTCTGCTCCCCTATTTCACTTTGTGTCAGACACTGAATTCTGAGAAATAAAATTTGGAAGATAATCCCACTACTTATTATGTAAAAGAAATATGTGATATTTCCTAAGCAGTTAAATGCAGCCAGTGAAAATGACTATTATTTAAATAATGAAAAATCCTCTTCAAATCCTGATTTACATCCATCTTGTCAGCACAATGAATACCATAGAAGTATATGCAGAGCCGTTTTGCAGCCAGTTCTGCTAGCACTACTGACCTTGCAGTTTACTCTGTCAATCATGAATTAATAATAAATTGACACAAAGAGAAATGAGTTTGTAATTTTTTCCCACAAATCTAATCTTGGCAAGTGGAAAAATGTTCCATTAAGTTATAAACTACCTATACTGGCGCTCATATAAGGGCAGCAATAAAAAAATAAATAAATAAACTCAAACTAAAAACTACTTCTACAAATAATATTTCTTCTTCATTTTGAGAGAAAAAAATCACTGTCACTATCCTCCTGTTGTTCATTGATTTGCTGGAGTGGGCCCAGTAACATTTTAAAACTTGTTACTGTGTTTCACATATCAAATACGTCACAGATAGCTTGCTAGGCTTTGCCCAACTGGGCGAGATACTCTCTGTAGCTTGCCATGCTCTCAGAGAGGGCAGGGGAATCGAAATAGAAAATACCCAACATAAAGTTAACAGAACTCAGATATTTCCATCCTAGACAGTAATTTCTTAGGCACCATTATCAATTTTTTTCTTAACGTGGCAAATACCTTGACCACTTGGAATTTAATTGGAATTTAATATATCTGGTTATTTCAAGGCCTCCAAACCAAAACTGGGCCATGGACTTTAACAGGTCTCCATGATTTTATTACTACTTGGAACTTGTAAGTTATATTAGACATACTGGGCTGGAGCGATAACATAGTGGTAGGGCATTTGCCTTGTGCGCAGCCAGCCTTGCCGAGCCGGGTTCGATTCCTCCGGCCTTCTCAGAGAGCCCGGCAAGCTACTAAGAGTATCTTGCCCACGCGGGAAAGCCTGGCAAGCTACCCATGATGTATTCAATATGCCAAACACAGTAACAACAAGTCTCAAAATGGAGACATTACTGGGCCCACTTGAGCAAATCGATGAACAATGGGAGGACAGTGACAGTGGGTAATATCATTTAATTTTAGATGATTTTCAAAATATTTAACCAATTTTTCAAAGAACATTGTAATACTTTCTCACTTATTCACTCGTCCCTAATAAATTATTCAATAAGAGAAACTCAAAAAATGCCCATATCTAGGTACAAATCATTTACGCTTTAGGTTTCTGAATGTGAGGTAAGTAATATATTCACCTCATTGTCAGTAATATTCTTAGGACAAATTCAAGACAAAACACATATTTGTGAAAGGAAGTTCCTTCCAGAACAAACTCATTGACTAATAAACTATACATCCATTAAGAAAATGGCCTAAGAGTACTTATTTATAAGTTCTTTTTTTACAGTGATTTCCAATTCTGTTAACAATAAATAAGAAGAATAATTCAGGCATTCAACTTTCCAACACCAGAATATCTGCTTTATTCCATTGTGTCTCCATAGAACCAAATAGAAAACTATAGTGTTCTTTAAATATATTTGAAAATATAAAATCTCTTAATATTTACAAGATATTTTAGCCACATAAAAATATCTTTAAATCATACTAACTTTTTTATCTTCTAGCTTACTAACATTTTTTGTTCCTTATTTTGAAAGTAAAGAATTTGAATTTTAAAAGTCAAACTATAATGAACTGCACAAGAGTATCACCATTTTAGCTTTTACTTCCGTTCCAATTGTTTTAATTTGCAAAGATAAAATGCCAAATCTTTTCCAAGAAAATATTAGGGCTTCAGAAATTGCTTTACATGATTTCTGTCAAACATGATTTAAGTGAACAAAATACTATTTTGCAAGCCCTGGTTCCTGGAGAGTAATAAATACCACTTGTATTCAGGAGAGCCCATAGAAACAACCCTCCCTATAAAAATGCAATGTGTTATTTTCCAACAATTCGTATTCTAGTTGCCTGATCAAACCAGCAATTAAACTATCTAAGCACTTCAAAGATAAAATCAGATTAAAATCAAATTATGGCACCTGCTCAAGAACTCCCATAAGCAAAAACTAAAAAGAGTCAATAATCCCTTTTTAAAGATGCCAGATGCTTCAACTCATAAGATAAACAGCATTTAACAAGTCCTAACTTATGGAGGGACTGTTTGTCCTATGGCCTTTGCAGTAAACTTCTCTCAGTTAATCTTTCTTATTTTCTCTCTTCCTAAGAGACTGTGTTGCAATATGCACACACACATACAATGGAATATATTTTGGAGTATATGTTTGCATGAAGAAGCAGAAGGGAGGTATCTTTTTTTATTCACTTCAAATCCCTAGGGATTAGTATAATACAAATATTCTATGAATAATGTTGAAAGAAATTGTAAATTAATAATAAAAATGCAAATTAATGCCAAGATTTTCATTTCCACTCACATAACCAATCACCTGTGCATTGTTAAATCCATTCTTCACCCTCATCATTTTGATCCAGACGTAATTTGACAAGATTGGTCCTTGCCTTCCACCTGAGAATATTCCTTCTCTCTTGGTCAGTCTTTTCCATCTCTTTGGCAGATTTCCTTTTATTTTTCTGAACTTTGAATATCAGGCATCCTCAAGAGTCAGGTGATGGTGTCCTTTTTCTCTGTTTTTCAAAGACCTCATTTAATCTCATGAATTTAAAAGACATCATTAGCTTCCAATTTTCACACTGTAGCATGGAGCCTTGCTCCTGAATTCTAGACTCCAGTCTCTTGCTGACACCTTCATTTGCACTGCAAATAGCCTCTGCCTTCTCTAGGTAACCAAACTCCTATTTTTCCCACTTACCTAACCATTCACTTCTGCAGCACCCACCATTTGCATTGATCTCCATATCAATTGCTGGCTTATCTTTGCAAGTTGCTAACTACTCATATTACCAAACAAACAGACTGGATCTGTTACTAGTAGCAGAACAACAAAAACAAAAAAGTTTTCTCCCTTGCTTTTATTTTCATTCTTCTACCATTGGTCTTTCCATGTGGAATCCAGCTGTAAAGTCAGTCTAGCAATAGTTTTCAAAGTTTCAGGATCCTGGTAATGAAGAAAATTTAGAAGTTGTGCATAGAGCTAAGGATCTCTGGAGCACAGTCTCCTCTTAAGTGATCTCCCTGCATCCACCCACAACCTATGCTTAATGTCCATATCCTGGGGCAATCTTTTAAATGCAAATTAGGTCCACAGTTTGCTTCAGCAAAAATAAATCAGATTATAATAATATAAACTTCTTTTGTTTTTCTTTTTGCTTGTTACACAAGACACATGTTCTGAGACTGATACAAACAGATTGTGATACAACCTCTATGAACCTCCTCTCTCTCTCTCTCTCTCTCTCTCTCTCTCTCTCTCTCCAATGGTCTTGCAGTTCCTGGAAAACCAGGATACTTCCTTTTGCCCTTGGCACTATTTATTCTAAAACTTTAAACAAACTTTCCTTTGGTTATTTTTGTCATTGCTGCTGTGTTGTTGCTTTTTTTTTAATGATATCTCCCTAAATACAAAGTTCATCTCCACAAAACTAGGTATCTTCCTTCAGCAATTTTTTTCCTACCAGGGGGTCTACATTGAGTATTTTAATAGTTTTGGTGCTTAATTCTTTGCCCACATAATTAACCTCGTGGATATTAGGGCAACCGTATTGATAACCAGGTAACTGATTGATTTGCGTGAATGATTGATATAACCATCGAAGGTAATTCTTGTATAATTTTCTGAATAAGAAAAAACTCTGGTATTGGGAAGTTGAATGCCTGAATCCCTACTATTAACAGTATTGAAACTCACTGTAACAAAACAATAAAAAAACTATAAATAAGTCTTCTTTTTAGGGAGAAAAATAAAGTGGGTATACAATGGTAAGGGAGAGTCACTGCAAAATGACATAACTATTTCATTGCTTGTGGCAGCTGGGGCACTGAGAGGAACATGAAGAGGAGAATAAAGGACTATATGCATGGCAGAGGAAAAATTGATAGTGTACAACAAGCATGGCTGGTTTAGAATGAACAGTTCTAGCTAGAGAGCTTTAGATGAGGCAGGAGGACTGTGGAAGAGAGAAAGGAAGGAACAAGAGGTAAGGAAAAAAGTTGGTCCAGATATAGACCTATCTAACTTAGGATTCTAGAAAAGCATTTTGCATGCTGTGATGACTAGAATGAAACTGACTATGTTTTAGAAATATCCCCCAAAAGCAGCTCAGTAGGAGAGCACATCTTGCTTGTCTTCCCTTCCCTCAAAAAAAGAGTGAATCCCTTCAGTTTTAGTGAGGGAAGGAGCTACAAAGAGGAAATCTGTTGGAAAGACTTAGAAGATGCTATTTTTAAAATGCAATAAGGACCTAAAAAGGAGAGTGCCATTAGGAATAGACTTGAGATAGGCTTATGATTAGAGCTGAGAGATCTAAGAGAGGAGGCATCATAGGGGACAAGCAGATTTCCAGCTGGAAAAACTATATGGAAGAAGATATCATCACTATAGATAAAGGGGAGAAGTGCATAGGAGAGATGGGAAGATGTTCAATTTTTCCTTGTTTTTTCACAGATTGAGACATATGAAAACTGGAGAGACTAAGCAAACTACTGGGGGTTGGCCATGCAGATTTGGGATCCTTTTGTACACAGGTAGTATATAAAGACTTGAGTGAAGATAAGATGTTTCTCATCTGAGAGGAAAGAGACAGAGATGAAGACTAGTAAATATAGCCAAGAGAAACACAAATGGTTAGAGTCTCTGAGCAGAGTATGCAGATGTACTAAAAGGGGAGGAGAGGATTTGGCCTCAGGGAATATTTCCTTTCCCTGAGAGAGGAGGGAAAAAAAAAACATAAAGTAAATGTAAATACAAACCACTTTTGAATGTTGGGTAGGAAACTGTAGACCTTCTTCATGTGTCACTCATTTTCTCTGTGAATTAGCATGAGTCATTTCAGGGGGAACATCCAGAAGGCCTATTGTGGCGGTTTCTTCCTCTGGTAGCATAAGGTAAGGTAAGGTAAAGGCCCTCCCGTTGATCATCGATTTGCTCGAGCGGGCCCAGTAACGTCTCCATTGGAGACTTTGTTGTTACTGTGTCTGGCATATCGAATACTCTCGGTAGCTTGCCGGGCTCTCCGAGAGGGGCGGAGGAATCGAACTCGGGTCGGCCATGTTGGCCGCGTGTAAGGCGAACGCCCTACCCGCTGTGCTATCGCTCCGGAGCATGAGAAATTTAAATGCCTTGTAAACAGATTTGTTCATTAAAACACGGGATCCTGTGGGGCTGGAACCGCTGAAGGAGTCCACCAATTAGTTGTGAATGACATGTTATAAATTTGGTTGTTAAGGGATGAGGTACTACTGGAAAATACCAAAGAGTTAACACACAATGTGGTAAGCCTGGGTTAGGAGGACAGAGTAGACAAGACAGCTGGATGTTATCTCACAGAAATTTTGAGCATTGATAAATGTCAACATTCAAAGTGATTTTTAAAGAGAATGATCCTGAGTTAACTAGCTAGTGGAGAGAGCTCTTACAAGAACGTGTTTGTCAGTAGATATTCTGGAGTGTCAACGGATACTTCATCATATAGCTCACAACACAACATTGAGAGTATTTACACAATGAAAGGATTTAGAATTTTTCTTGCAAGCAATTACTTTTTCATAAAAATGAAACTTAGGGCCACTAAAACTGGTAACAATATTTTACTTTTGTGTCACTAATAAATTGAAAAGCTAACCTTTCCAACACTCATTGTAGAAGATATTCTGTTTACAAAAATTATGGAATAACATAATATCAAAATTTTTTTGCTATAGATTTAAGACTGTCTTATGGCTCTTAGTCTTATTTCTTTTATTTAATCATATCTACACAGTTTTTCTTTAGTCAACTGATCTATTTGAATATAATTTATTTTTATTCTATATTTAAGAATGAATTATATATCATCTTAATAAACAGACAGTATGTCTTCTCTATGAAGTCATTCATAATTTTTTCTTATACTTACCCTTATTTACGGACTGCCCTTATTTGAACCTCCAAAGTACATATTGACTCTTCTAGTAGCTGCCAGCATAACTTGAACCATAATTCAATTTTCAATTAAGTTTAGCCTCCAATTAAAATTATAATTGAATTTAGCTAAAGTCCATTTCTATGTTTCTTTGTATGCCTTCCTCTTCCTTACCATTTATGTCACTGTCACTGTCACTGTCACCCCGTTGTTCATCGATTTGCTCGAGCGGGCCCAGTAACATCTCCAATGGAGACTTTGTTGTTACCACTTATGACTCCATCCAGTATCTAAGAAGTCAATATATTAAAAATTGCTAGAACATCATCTACCAACCAGTAAAATTCCAAGTCTTAATTCACCCAGCCATCACTCACTTCAACACGAATGTCATGGTTACCTTTAAAACTAGCAACACGATCTCCTGACAAAAATGCAATCTTTTTTCATTTGTCCCTAGTCAACTGCTTTCCCACCTTGCACTACCATCATCCTAAAAGCTATTCATTCTCAAATCATCCACCCCACCAATACTCCTTTCACTGCACAAATATCATTGGAGATTTGCTTTTTTAATTAACAGAGAGAGAAAAAAAAGTGTTCAATCTTATCTACCATAATAGCACTCCTCTCATCTCTAAAATGTAAATGCATTTATTTTCATCTTATCTCACTAAAGACTTAGTTCAGAACTCACTACTGCACTGGAATGTCTCACTAAAACATTACCAGTAACTCCAGATAGCTTCTTAGTCTTTTCTGATGTCAGCATATATCACTGTTGACTATTTTCCAGGTTCCTGCTGTCTACTGGTTTTTGGAAACCTAGCACTTCCTCCTTTCACTAATGATGTAGTACACAGTCATGGGTAGGAAACAAAGTTCTATAGGATAATCCTCCCAAAGTTCTTTTTTTTTTCATTTCCATGACTATGCCTTCTCCTCATTATCTACTTCAGATTAGCTAACAGGAAAAGGAAAGCATGCATAATCATGTCACAGAGAAAGCATAAATAGAAAACTACTGCATGAAACAATATTAAGGTCAATTTATTTGGCAAAACATACTTCGTTATTTAACTATTTAGAGACTTATTAACTATTCTAGGAATGTCATTTTTAAAAAATGAATTTAAATCCAAAGATTTGGAAAGTAGAATCACAATCACATGCTTTTTATTTGAAGCAAAAAAAAAGTTCTAAAAGTTTCAGAGTTTTCTCATATTGCTGTCTAACAGAGATCACATTTTGTCCAAATGTGAAAATAAAAACTACATACCATTTGAGTAAATTTTCCTCTTTACCTTTTTTTGAGGGGTATTCCCAATATGTGGTCAGGTAGTCTAGAATTCCTAGATCCATTCCTGGTGGTTTTCAGACAATTCAACCAGTGGTTCAGTGTTGCAGCCTGAGGATAAAGTTTCCTCAGTTTCTGTGGTGCTTGGGACTAGTAGGGTCACCCCAGCAGTTGTGGGAGTCCATACCTAGAGATGTTCAGGACACCCATGTGATACTAGTAATTGATCCTGGGTCAACTACTCTAATCCCTATGCTATTCTTAGTCTTCTTCAATTTTAAAAGATCCAACCAATTGTCAGAAACATTGAAGTCATATCCTCAGGTGAAGTCAGTTTTCTAACTGACCCTTCACGACCACAGCCATTTTTATCTCTCTACATCACAATATCTTTTTTTCTCATTCTCATATGTGAATTCATATACATTGTCAAAACATTCCTGCTTAGCATGATTTTTTAAAATTAATTTTTATTAAAACACCATGATTTACAAAGTTTTCTGTTATACAGTTGTTTTAAGCATTTAGTGTTCCAACACCACCAGTGTGTCCTTTCCTCCACAAATATCCCTAATCTCCCTCCCAATCCCAACCTTCCTCCTTAGGCACATAACAGATTTACTTTGCATTGTTTTTATTCCAACAAAATCTTAAGAAATGGCAAAGAGAATGATCAGAAAATAAATCGGTAAGAGCAAATTTGTGTTTACTGCATGGGATTTTAAAAATAAGAAAATTAAAACCATTTAATACAGCATCATAAAATGCCAATTCTATTTACATATATAAATTTTCAACTCTAGTAAGTATATCTAAAGTATATTGTAATAAATTTTATTTTATATTTGGATCTCCTGATGGTAATAATCATGTCTCACCTGTTATTAATAAAACTTTAAAAGAAATTATATAATACATTTGGAATTTACATGGAATAGGTAAAGACTATATATGTAAATTATCCCCCTACACTTTATATAAACACTGTGATGTAATAAGATGTCCATGATAATTTTTTACAGGAATTCAATATTCAAATACCAATCCCACCACATTACACCTTCCCTCTACAACTGTCTCCAGTTTTCCCAACTGCTTCTTAAACCTGTCCTAGAGCCAGCTCTCAATAGTTTACTTCTATTTCTTATTAATAATTTTGCTAACAATGATCAAAGAATATTTCTTTAAATAAAATTAGTGTAAATTGTTTTATCTTACCATGGAGACATTAAATCCTTATATGAGAGATTAAGATGTTACAGGTTAAGCTTTCTGTGCTTATGTTTCGTTAATCAACATTGGTTGCATTCTATGTTACATCCCATCTGATCTGGTGTGCTATTACTTGTTTACCAATATTGCACAGATTGAGATGTCACTCCAGATAGTCCAGAATTTTTAAAGCAGTGGTACATCTGGAGTTAAACTTATAACTGGATGGTTGCTTTAGGGTATAGGTGTGACTGCTTGGAGTTCCGGAAGTACTGAGAATTGGGGGAAAATAGCCCATCCTTACTTCAAGAAAAGCCTAGAGATTTTAATCACAAGACCCACATGCCTGATTTTTTTAGTAGATAATTTCTGGGTGAGACTCAGTCTCAAGGCAGTGGATTCTGGCTTGGGGCAGGGTGACAATTTTGTAATAGGGAAGTATTCAGTTGAGGGGGCTCTGTTTGGGTGTGAACTGAGCTACACTATCCCACCTGGAACATCAGTCACTTGCGAATGTCCAGAGAAATTTTTCCAGCTTTATCTCTTTCAAGATTTATTTATGAAATATGACATTAAAAAAAAAACCTGTTTTCTGACCTTCAATACCATGGTTTGAATTTACAATACCAACAATCGTGACATAGTCTCAAGTCAATTAGTGTATGTTTTTAGATAACTTCTTTGTATAGATTACTTGACCTTCCAGATTTAGGATACTAACCATCTTCCTAAGATCATTTTTTGCACTTTTCCCCCTTACTCACTACCGTACAGTCACACAAACTTTCTTTCTATCTCTTGAGCATGCCAAAATGCCAAATTTGTTCTTCTTTACAATACATTTTCCTCACTTTTATGAGTTTGATTTCTTCTTGCCATTCTGGTCTTAAAGACATTGACTCAAAGAGAACTTTTTTTGTCTATAAATTGTCACTATCATAGCACCCAAAGTGTCTAATTTATGACATCACTTACTCTATTAAATGAATCTATATATTAAATATTTAAGCATTTTGTTTATTTTCCCCCACTAAAATAGCACTGTAGTACTGTCCTCCCGTTGTTCATCGATTTGCTGAAGCAGGCACCAGTAACATCTCCTTTGTGAGACTTGTTACTGTTTTTGGCATATCAAATACGCCATGGGGAGCTTGCCAGGCTCTTGTCCATCATTCTGCCTACGTAAATTATCACAGTGGTGGCACAGAGTTACATTCAATTGCTCTAAAAAGTAACTAAAAAAATATTAAATAATTCACTAGGAAATACATCCAAAAATTTTCTAGAGGAGATGGCAAAGATATCATCATGAGAAAAGCTTATATTGAAAGACTGCCAGAACGTTCATGTGAATAATTTTTGTCACAGGAAGAGTTGGGTGAGAACAATGAGCAAATATCCTAGAGATGATGGAGACTAATGAAGAGAAATTCCTCAGCAACTATTTTTAATCTCACCTGGCCAAACACTGAGAGTTTGGGTAGTGAAACATTGTGTCAAGAAGAATATGTTTATGTCGAGAATTTTACTGTCTAATTTCACTATGCCCATTGCGGTCATTCTACACTATGTCTGTCTGTCTTGAGAGGCAATATGCTGAGGTACAAAGTAACCAACCGTAAGATAAAGTTCTAGATCATTAGTTACCTTGGAGAAAGCCATACATTACTACTGCTGCTTAGTATACTTTTTCTTTCCAATCAGCTAAGACCCAAAAGATGCAACTGTTACTATTTAGTAAGTTGGTTTTATATATATGTATATATAGTCAAATCTCAGTTCTTTCCACAATGTCAATTATTTGTTAATAATATTATGTTTCCCTAGGACAGCAATTAACTTGATGGACAAACCTAGTCAAACTTATTAAGCTTTGATCTTGAAGCCCAAGAACAGTCTCATGAATACAAAAAAATATAGATAACATCTTCCTTTTAATTAAAACCTAGAGCCTCTGGGCTCACGTATGGCTGAAGTCCCAGTAATTTTAAATCCATTTTTTTGACTCATCATTCACATGTTTATACAGAATTTTAGCTTCCTTTACAGTAACATTTATGTTACAAAAACATGTTTGGAATGAATGGAACAGAAAAAGAGTCTTTCCTGTATTCTCATAAAAGCTCTAATTTACTAGACAAAGTGTAACTTTTCCAGACTTATATTAAACAATCACAAGATCCAAAAGCCTTTTCAGTATCCATCATTTTTTATTCCACTTTTAGAGACATATTCTGGTAAGGCCAATATTTCTTAGTACACTGAAATTACATGGCTTCCAGATACTGAAACACAGTAATTTTCCTCCTTCTTCTAAACTAGAGACCTAAATTAATTTGCCACCATCAACTCATAGAGAATTCGACCTATTCTTAAATTTATATAAATAAAATCATATACTTACTTTTGTATCATAATATCTTTGCTACATATTTCAACATATATAAATATGCATATATTAGTCATATATGGTACATTTGGATTTTTCAATTAAACAAATACTTAATATGTGTGTATGTATATATGTATGTCTTCTATATACTTTAAAGTGAAATACATTTTCTGAAAGATAAATGATTTTTACCAATAATTCTCAATTATATACAAACACATATATTTCTGCCAATAATGAATGAGTTGTACTTGTTCCATACATAGAAGAGTACACCGTTTTGGTTTATAGTCTTTCCTATGTCTATCTCTAAGCCCATGAGTGAATCTAAACTAGTCCGGTGGCAAAGAACATGTTTGCATTGACTAGTTTATGCTAAGCAAGATGATTCTTATAGACTTATGGCAGCTAAACACTAAAAATCCAAGATAGATTTTTGTTTTGAGAGATCATAGTTAAAACTATGACAAAAGTCTAGAAATTTTCATCCAAATACAATTTCTCTATGTAGACTGTTATCATTGTAAATGCCTGAAGGAAAAGTTCTGAATTTTTTGGGGAGGGTTTCTATTACCCAATTGCTCATTTTCAGAATCACAATGCTTAAAAGTATTTTGTGATTTCACACATCCATTGGCTCTCTCATAACATTCTTTATAATTTAGGAAGATAAAGGTGTTATCACCCTGCTTAGACCTCCATGGTTGGCAATGGGTGCTATGCAAAAATAGCAGTCAAGATAATGAGGTTTCCCAAAGGAGGTGCCCAGACATGAAGCTCACTGTTTGGCTTGAACTAAAACTATGTTCCAGATCAGCATTAGAATTAGATAAAGCTAAAGAGATTCCATACCTGGGTTACATCACTTGAATCCTGGCTATCCTCAACACACCTCAAATATGCAACAGTGTTGACTAATGAATGAGCCCAGAGCCACTATGTGCTATTTATTTGAGAACTATTTATTTCATTTTTTTAGACACAGCTGGTGCCTAAATCAACAGTTAAAGGTGGTGAAGTTTAAGGAGATATTTTCTCTAGAATCTGTTGTGAACTTAAGACTCTACCCCTTCTTCATAGGTGACCTCTATATACCAGGTTCTGAAACATAGAAGAAGTTAGGAAATTAATCCCCAGGTTTCCTTTCACTCTTCCTTTTTTATATTGGTTGTGCTCCAAAATTAACTAATGTATCATTTGACTAGTATTTTATCTGTATTAACCATTACAATAGTAATATGCAGTAATATATTATTAATGAATTATTTGAAGGAATAGGATGAGATACCTGTAAATAAATAATTTCAATGGACTAAAATTAATCAATATTACTCTGTAATTTTAATTTTACTAAATTAATTTGAAGTACATACATATATATGCATATGTGCATGAGTGTGTGGGTTTGTGTATGAATATATCAAAGCTCCTAACTAATTAAATTAGGAAAACTAAAGCTATTGAATGTCAAAGTCAAACTTATTATTTTTCTGCCCTACAGAAGTGAAATTAGGGATAGAATAGCCATTCTCCTCTTTGTAAACTTAGACTCATTAAAAATGTTTTTCTTACTAGCTGATAAATAATTTGGATCTGGATTCTACAATTTCTTGCAGTCAGAGACACTTGCTCATTCATGAGACGTTGGGGATTGAATTAATCAGGGCTTTGCACATAAAAGACATATGCTCCACCACTTTAAATCATATCCCTGTTACCCAAGTTTTAAAAAGTTTTTATTCTACTTAAAGTAGACTTTTGTACAAAAAAACCTTTTGTACAAAAAAAGTTACACCTTTGTATAAATATTTGAATAATATACTTGCATCTCAATATATTGTGGCAGGTAAATCTTATGTTTTTATTTATTTAAAATATGCTTTGATATTCAGAATCAACTTGTAATAAAGTTGTGAGTATTTGCAACAACAACAAAAAAAGATAGAGGCATTTACCCAGAGTGACTCAAGATGCGGTGTGACTCCTGCTGTTGCTTTTCATTTTTTGTGCTTTATTTATTAGATTTCTTAATTAACTTATACTGGCTTCAGGCAATGAAAGTTTAGTAAGTCTACCTGAGAGAAAAATTTCTATTATCTCATAAGAGCATACTGAATAAAACATCCAGGTTTGTATTTCACCATCTAGAGTCTCTCTAACGTTCAGAGCATCAGTTTCCTTCTATGAGGAATAAAATTTATAATACCTCCTCTAATAGATGGGAAAAGCAATCATATTAGTGAATGTGATAGCTACTCATATTAAAAGTAAAGTAAAAGTAAAGGCCCTCCCGTTGATCGTCGATTTGCTCGAGCGGGCCCAGTAACGTCTCCATTGGAGACTTTGTTGTTACTGTGTCTGGCATATCGAATACTCTCGGTAGCTTGCCGGGCTCTCCGAGAGGGGCGGAGGAATCGAACTCGGGTCGGCCATGTTGGCCGCGTGTAAGGCGAACGCCCTACCCGCTGTGCTAAGTGTGACAAAATATTATTTGTTCTAAAAAATAGAAAAACTCAATAAGTTTTTAGAAGTAGAGTAACATATTACTAAAAACATAAATCTGCATGTAAAAGTTTTATAGTATCTTATTTGGTTTTACAGGTCATGCCAAGGATGGTAATTAAGACAGATCATGTCCCAAAGAGAATGCTGACAGAAGTATATTAAACTGATGTGATAGCACTTGTGCTTTCTTACACAAAAAGAGACTAAATCTAATACTAGAGAAGAGAGAGGGAAATTAGAACTGAGAAGGGAAAGGGGTTGGTGTAGAGGTAATAGTACAAACAAATGAAATAATTATGCTGATAAAAGTCATAATTTGGGTTCAAAGAGCTAGCTCAAATGACTGGGGAAACATACTCTGCATCCTCAAAGCCCCAGCTTCCAACCCTGGTACCACATGCTCCCTATTCAGCACTGCTTGGTGTGACCCTTGAGTGTTTTGGGAGTGATCCTGGTTGTTCTCAGTACTGCTGGCTCTGAGTATTGTCACATTGCTAGGCACAAGCATTGAAATGTCCATGCTTATCCAAGCCAGTCAGCTAAATATCTCAAGGAATGACCTTGAAGTCCCCTGAACATTGTCTGCATGCCCACATTGCTCACAGATACATTAAAAATTTAGAAGCAAAGCTATAGAGTGTATAACTAAGCATTAAGATATGAACTAAAAATGACATTTTGAGATTACATATATCAAAGAATGATATCAACTATTTTTTTTCTAATATACCTGAATTGGAAAAACTGTTGCTACTTACTACTTAGTCGTGCATGCTATGAGATCACTTTGAACTTTAGGCCCAAGAGCCATTTTAATGACAATTTTAGACTTCTCTGTGTGCTGCGGTGGTTTATTGCCCATATAAAATTGAGGTTCATCTGTGCTTCAGACTGTGTTTGTCCCCAACAATCCAGGTATTTTGATTATAAAAAAAAAATTCTTCAGCATCTCAGTGGAATAAACCTGTATTAAAGTGAACTTTGCTCAGTGATCTCACCCATGATCTCTAAAACTTTTTAACTGTTGTTCAGTTTGAGCTATTAAAGTAAATTTTTAAGTGACTAATTAAAATTCTCTGGTTTTTGTTTATGGTAGGACCTTGTGTACTGCAGATGTCAAAGTCAAATTCCCAAAAAATGTTTACCTCCTAAATAGATTTATTTTAAAATACCTCCTAGAATTTATGAAAATATTTGCTTTAGAGTCGTTTGGCTTTTTATTCTTTTTTTTAAATAGTGCTTTTGCTGCTTTTAGATAAGATTGTACTTAACACAATTCAAGACATACCACAAATAAAACATGGTATTCTTACTTGAAAATATCTCAGCAAGAGTACCCTTTAAAGCCCACAGGCTGCCTAAACTGCATAATAAAAAATAATTAATTGTCTTACTTACAGAGACCAAGGGGCTTCATTGCCCTTCCAAGACCTATAAAGGCTCCATCCAAACATATGTCATCAATTACCCAATGTCCTTTCCATTTTGGAAACTTGGGCTTCACACCTAAATGCATCTAAAAAACTTTTTTAACAATATTTTTTTGAAAAAACAAGAATAGCTCAGAGGTTCAGCATTACCATTGCTGGTGTGAGATTGAAAATTCACTCCCAGTTCCTAAGCCATGCGTATCAAGCACTATCCTGGAAGTAATGGCCCTCAGAACCCATAATACCACAGGTGGGTTATATCTGATGCATCACAACCACAACCAAGTATGTATGGGTCTCACTACTAAATTGCAGGATGCTCAGCAAGCACCACACGTGTATCCTCCAATGTATAAGTGCACACACACACACACACACACACGGATGTATATAGATATGCACATATTTGTTACCTTCTTATTTATACATACATAAATAACTATTTCTATACCTCAAGTGAGTCATGAATTTAAACATTATTTTTGAAAGTGGCATAAAGTGTAACCTAGAAGCTAGAAGCAAACCAATTTCAATTATTTATGTTAACAAGCAGTAGATCTAGTTCTTTTAATAGAGAAACTTTATTTCAGAAAGTATAATTTTTAACTGATCAGTTCCAATTAAACACTATTTTTTGTTTACACCTTCATCTATTCTCCTTCCTAAATATCCATCCAACTTTTGTTTCCCAAGACGCCATAAGTATTCTACAACTTAAAGGAGTTAGGTCACTCTCTAACTAATCTACTTAATTACCCAACTCACCCCCAAGCAATGTACTAAGCAGAAAGACAACATATTTCACTCGTGAGTATCTGTGGTTGACAAAACTGGATCAACTAGATTCTACTCTGTCAAGTTTCAGGTTTCTGAATTTTTACTCTTGGGTGAAACACTGTAAGGGTGAGCATTATGTTGTAAGTATGGATAATTTTAGCTACTGTTTGGTTTCTTCCTCTGTATTTTGTTCTTGAAATAATCTTATTTGTTTGTTTGTTTGGGGGGGCATACTCGGCAGTCCTCCTGGGACCATATAGTGCCAATTATTAAACTCTCTCTTCACAAAAACTTGAGTTTCAACCCTTCAAACCATCTTCTCAGTCCTTCTTCCAGTAGTATTTGAACATGCACAAACCTCTTCCATAATCATTCAAAGCCAACCAACAAACAAAAGATTTGACTAAATCCTACAGTCAGGCCTACCAATCAAAAATCTTATCCTCATCTCCGAACTCCTGAGAAGTGCATCATATATCTCTATTTGCTAAAATATTCAGTGGAATCTGACATCTGCTTGAACTCGACCAAAATTTCTATTACGACTTCTAAGGGTACGAGCAACCTCTAAGTTTCCACATTATGCAAAGAATATTTTTTGAGTTTTTACCCACAGAAAGTAACTCAGTTTTAAAACTATTGATCCTCTCCTGTTTCTTTGGTTTTCATGCCACCACATCTTTTGATTTTTTATATATTTCATGTATTTCCCTTTGGCTATTACCTCGCTCAATCATTTAATATCACTGATGCATAGAGCTTACTCTCATTATTCTCCACTTCTTTTTTCTCCTTCCGTGATTTCATCTATACCTATATTTCAAGGACCACAAGCTTACTAATGACTTCCAAGCCTCAAATTCTAGGTCCAGATTTTCCATTGGAGATTGCTTACTTTATATGAAAAATAAAAGGGCAAATCAAAAAAAGAGCAAATCTTCAACTTCACCTTGTTCAAAGCTGAAATTATCAATTTTTCAATAAAATGTGTTCCTAGCTGTTTAGTCTCTCATTTATGACAGTATAATTCAAACAAATATTTAAGCTAGAAATTCACATGTGATTATCTCGGCCACCTCTCTCAATTCTAGTCAGAGAAATGACAAACTCCTGATAATGTTACCAAAAAATACTTTTGAAATTTATCTCATTTTATTTTTTCTGGCACTTTAACTAACTCTTGTCTTTTCTTAATCATTGTGGCTACCATCATAATAGGTCAATAAGCATTGTTTTCTACTTTCCACTAGTATTTTGGATTATATTTAGAATGTCTATCTCTTTAATTGCTTCTTATTTCCTCAGAATTAACTAAGTCCCTTGAGATAAAATATGGCCCCTTGTCTACTTTTATGCCCTTATTTCTTAATACTGACTCTCACACCTTTGTTTTTTTCATGAATCACATACCTTTATTTTTTCACCACTTAATGTCATACACGATGGTTCAGAAAACTTGAAATGATTGTAGTTTTCTATAAGGAATTAAATTTCTGGCCTTGATATCTTGCTGAGAATATTTCTATTTCCTTCTCTTTTTTATTTTCCTTTCAACTCCCTTAATACCCCCTTCTTGACTAACTTCGTCTTAACATTGAGAATGACCAAATATAGTGTTCAAAAACTTTGACACAACACCCACTGATGCCTTATCCGAGAAGAACTGAATATTTCTCTTCCAAGATTTCATAATGTCTTGTATTCTCATGCACTCAGCTTTAGTCTTTAGTATAGTGTCAGGGAAAAGTTAATATCTGTGAATATTTGCTGATTGGATCAATGTGGAGCAACAGGTTGTCTTCCTGCTGACTAAGCTTTTAGTTTTCTGCTATTTCTAAATATGAGGTCATTTTTTAAAAGGATACTAAGCAAGAGAGAGTGATAAATAATTGCATCATCATTTCCTGACAATTTGTCTTTGAACTCTTCAGCTTTATGATTTTCTTTGCAGTATATAGATTTGCACTATATCAAACATATTCATACCTAAATGTGGCTAACATAACATTTCAAAAGTAATGATTATTAAATAGCTTCCATTATGGTAAACCATGTAAGCTGCTTCCTTCTATAGTGATTGTAATCAAAGGTTCCCTACAGTTTTTGTGTCCTGCCATTCCAAATTTTTCCCTAGAGATGAAGTAGGACCAAGTGTCACCTGTGTGTTTAGTCTCTACCTTACCCTGGTACAAGTAACATTTGGTGTGATTGGTTGGTTACGAAAGAGAAGAAAATCCAAAGGTGTAGGGACCACTATTCCAGTAATCAAAAAATTAAATAGTACCTTTTTAGGTTATTTTGTGGAATTTTCAGCTCTAGAAAAAAAAAATAAAAAGTATTTCCTGTAACTTACAAGTCAGAGTCTGGGATTTGTTTCACAGGAAGCATCTGGGTATTGTAGGTCAGGGACCAGGGAGGTTACAATAGGCAGGTTTCACAGACAGTGATTAAATATATGGAAGCTGGAAGTTTCAGGGAATAGGATGTGAATGCTTTTTAAGACGAGAGAAGTGTGAAATAAATATTGGGATATGTCTAGAAAAACAAAAATTCTAAGAGGCTTCAAGAGATAAAAGACAAAATAAATTACCAGTTTGTGTATAAAAATGATAGGAAGGGAAAAGTGGAGTGGTTGCAATTTTAACTAAGGAAAAAAAATAGGAGTGGTGGGGAGGGGCGGGGGACTGAAGCAATGTAGTAGCGTTTGCAGATAGCCAAATCTAATATCCTTTGTTTGGAGTGTTAAGTAAGGAAATTCTGAGGTGGGGAGAGAAAAATAATCCTTTTATTAGAAAGATTTCCAATTTCATAGACAAAAAAGTATTTAGCTATGTATCTGATTAATGCTTTCATTGTCAAATTTACGTGTAAAAATCTCTAATTTTCATTTAAACTTCAAAAGTAATTCAACAAATTGTCTTAAGTATCTAATTCTAAATAAGATTCAATGTATTGGAATGTTCTAACTAAAATGATTTACTGTCTAATTTCTAGTAATAACTTTTGGAGATTATATTTATTTACTCATCTCCAGGGATAACTTGCATTGAAAGTAACCTCATGAAAACCAATCCCCAAAGTCTTCTGTGTTCCTCTTTGCCAATTGCTACAAAAACTTCACCCTTGTTCTCTATTCTTCATGACTTGTCTCCCAAAGCATTTGACTTAAAACTCAGTACTCAAAATAACAATAATGGTTTCTTTTTAAAAAAAAAAGACTCCGCTTTCATAATAAAATAAAGCTCAGACAACCAGACAATTATAAATAGTTCACTTTTACCCCTCCAATTAAATTAAATGTAGCACTGTCCTCCCATTGTTCATTGATTTGCTCAAGCAGGCACCAGTAATGTCTCCAGTGTGAGACTTGTTACTGTTTTTGGCATATCAAATACATCACGGGTAGCTTGCCAGGTTTTGCAGTTCAGACAGAATACTCTCGGTAGAATGCCGGACTCTCTGAGAGGGACAGAGGAATCAAACCCGGGTCGGCAGTGTGCAAGGCAAATGCCCTACCCGCTATGCTAAAATGGTAGAAATATATACATATATATGCATATTATTATAGATAAAATAGAAACATTTTGGACTAAATTAAAAAATATGGAGTTTAAATGATATTTTGTGATAATATAATACACATAAACTGCTGATGTAGATAGCATGTCTTCAGAATGTTTAGACACCGTCTTTAAAGTTTAGTAACATCAAATCATTCCATATCCTAGAAGTCAATAAAACCAGGCTTAATATATAAATATTTTAAACCACCATAAATTATCAGAAAAAAACTTTTTTGCATAAAACCATAAATACACAAATATTTTAACCAGAAACAATCAGAAAAAATCAGAAAAAAGGCACACACTGAGGAATAAAATTCCTTGCTACATTATGGAATCCTAAGTTCGTCTATGTATTAAAGAAAAACTGAGTGAGTCTTTTCACTTCTGAACTATAATCACACTCTAATTCACATGTTATAAATATTGCATTCAAATAATGTCAAAATTAAATATGAAGACATTACTCCAGGCTATTCCCCATGGGTTATAATGAAGAAGGAGTTAAAACATAGAAGACAAGATATCTGCACTTTATTATTGTATTTAGTAAACATTTCTTTGTTCTGTTTAATTCTTCACAAGGAGTAATTCCATTAATTTTCAAGAAGGATATTTCTACTATGCCACTGGAAAAAACTCTGCTAATATTTCTCCACAACAGTTGAAATTAAATATACAGTGCCCCCCAGAAAAAGTAAAGACTCTTCTTCATGTAAGAAAGTAGGATATGGAGAAATTTCCTAGGCAGTAATTTATAATCAAATCCCTGTATTTTCCATCTTCAACACAAGTTTGGTAGAAACAGTATGTGGTTTCTTGGTGCAATGTGATATGGTATGTGTATTAGCAATAAATCACTGCCAAAATAACATTAAGTAGCTCATCTAGTTTTTTTTTTTTGAAAAGTAAAGATCTGAAAATAGCTTAACTAAGTGGTTTAGCCTCAGGAGGACCTCATTTGGCTACAATCCACTGGCTTGAACAAGTCACTTTTAGGTTGCGGTGTCATAGTTGATTCCCAGCATACAGAATTTCAGTACTATACCTGAGAACTTCTCTGAAAAACTTGGAGTCAGTCCCCCTAAAATAAATGTCATTTGGGGCTACAATATCTGAAGATTTGTTTGGGACTAGAAATTCTTATTTCCAAGTTGATTCACGTACTGTTGATAGGAGACTTCAATACATTACTGCTTAGACCATTCCATAGACATGCTCATGACTTGGCTTTTCTCAGAAAAGTGATATTATGCTGCCTTTTGCATCCTCTCCTGTTTATACCATCTGTATTCTGCTTAATCTATTCATTAGAAATGAGATATGAAGCTCTGCTCATGCTAGAGTTGAAGGGAATAATAGCATGACCTCTCCATCCCAGCACACAAATCAGAACATTCTTCTTGGAGATTGATGCCCCCCCACAGTATTATGTTTTAAAATAGTATTGTCACTGTCACTGTCACTGTCCTTCCATTGTCCATCGACTTGCTCGAGCAGGCCCAGTAACATCTCCACTGTGAGACTTGTTTAAAATAGTATGTTAATATTTTATTGAGTCATTTACTTTTTATTAATTTTATTATGATACTTGTTGTTACTGTTTTTGGCATATCAAATATGTCACAGGTAGTTTGCCAGGATTTGCCATGTGGGAGGAATACTCTAGGTAGCTTGCTGGGCTCTCCAAGAGACATGGAGAAATAGAACCTGGGTCAGCCTTCTGCAAGGCAAACGCCCTTCCCACTGTGCTATTGCTCCAAGTCTAACAATGGAGACATTACTGGTGCCGGCTAATCGATGAACAATGGGAGGACAGTGCTACAGTGCTAATTTTATTATAGTTTAAATAACATGGTGACAATATTATAAATATTTCTGCTTTTTGATATACAGAGTTATTACATCTTTGCTGCCACCAAATAGCTCAAAAACAGTATGATTGGTACTGTGTGGTTTAGTATGAAGTGTTGTGGGTAGTAAAGTACAGAATGGTATGGCATGCAATAGCATGACATGGACAAAGGTATGCACTTAAATTAGGACAGTTAGGCATTCAGATATTATAGCTTAATTTTTCCACTCAATACTAGAAACCATGTAATGCAATCTTGTTTGAGCTAATATTAGGAGAGTAAGACCAGAACAGTCTCTAAGATGATGGGCTCTCTATGAAGCCATTCTCTCAGGAATTTACAGAGGAGAAATAATGCTTAGTTTGTTTAGTTTTTAATTTAAACTTGTAAGGGGGGAAAAGGTATGAAAAGTAAGATAGACTAATGTTTTATTGCTTTTTTTGAAAAAAATTCCATTGGTCAAACTCTCAATATGATTCACTATAATACTTAAGCTCTAGTTCAAATTCCAGTTTTGCCTAAGCCTAGTTAAATTACAGCTACAAAATCGGAAGAATTATGGCTAATCTTGACTTTATTGTGAGGGTCAAAGAAACTTACTGTGCAATATCTAGATCAGCGTTTGACACAAAATGAATAAGTGATATTTTTATTACCAAGCATCACCATTATTAAAGGTAATGTGTTTTATACCACCGGAAATGTATAGTTTTTCACAACGTTGCAGGTAAATTTCTTCTTAATCCCTTTTGACTACTTTTCCTCTTATTAACTCTATATTTCTCCTTAACCCATTTCCCCCCTTATTTATTCTCCCAGGGCTGGAGTGATATCATAGCGGGTAGGGTATTTGCCATACATGGGGTTGACCCAGGTTCGATTCCTCTTGGTGAGCCTGGCAAGTTACCAAGAGTATCCTAGTCGCACAGCAGAGCCTGGCAAGCTCCCCGTGTTGTATTTGATATGCAAAAAAAGTAACAAGTCTCACAACGTATATTCTGTCCCACTGCTTCCATCTAATGTCTCAGCAGGTCCTTCCCACCCATAGAGGAGTTGACTAGCTATGAAATATGAAACTGGCTTTCTAAGATAGCTTTGTCGCATTTTAGATGAACTCATTAAGACCTAGATTCCTCCTTTTAGAGAATAAAGCAGCAAAGCCCTTCCCCGCCATTCTAAGAACAAGAAGAGCCTCCGTTTAAGGCTCCCTCTGGCAGTGTATTGGTTTCTAATTGTCCCTAGTGCACTGAGTACCTTGAGGATAGCAGCATGCATTGGTGGTCTATATGCCAAATCAGTTGTAATGCCTGGCCAAAGTAGTATAAAGATATGTGCGGAATAAAATGAATTGTAATAGGTGGGGATTAAGTTTTTCTAATAACAAGTAGAACATCACTGCTTTTTAGTCAATGACGTCCTGACCTCACATGTATGTATGACCCCACCAACACTGCTTGCATTTTCCAATGTGAACACAAACTGCTATTTATTTTAATTTAAACTGCATTTTATCACCCACAGATGTATCTATATTTAATGTATATGTTAAATAAATTATGTTTTCTTCATAAAAGTTGACTAATCAAATCTACAATAAAGCCATTTCAAATGAAAAAGAATCATTCTTTTTATTTTTCATTTTGGGTCACACCTGGTGATGCACAGTGGTTACTCCTGGCTCATGCACTCAGTAACTCTTCTGGTGGTGCTTGGGGGACCATATGGGATGCTGGGACTCTATCCCAGGTCAATTGCATGCAAGGCAAACACCCTACCTGCTGTGCTATACTCCAGCCCCCAAGAATCATTCATTTTACTTAAAATGTTTCTTAAAAAATAGAAAATTGAATAATAGATAGCATTTATTACTCTATTCAGAAAAGATAGCACAGCAGTAGGGCGTTTGCCTTGCGTGCAGCCGGCTGGCTGGGCCGGGTTCGATTACTCTGCCCCTCACGGAGAGCCCGGCAACCTACGGAGAGTATCTCCCCCGCGCGGCAAAGCCTGGCAAGCTACCTGTGATGTATTCGATATGCCAAACACAATAACAACAAGTCTCACGATTAAGACGTTACTGGGCCCGCTCGAGCAAACTGATGAACAATGGGAGGACCGTGACCCTGACCGTGATGTTCATTGCAACACTGCTCATAATAGTCAAAATCTGGAAACAGTCCAAATATTCAAAAATAGATGACTGGATTTAAAAAAAATAATGATGGGACATATACACCATGGAATACTTTTAGGTTATAGGAAAAGATGAAATCACGCAATTATGTGGATAGATTCAAATATAATACTGAGTGAAATGAATCAGAACTAGAGGGGCAGACACAGAATGATCTGTATTATATGCAGGAGATAAAAAAAAAGACATGGTAAGGGAATAAAAGTTGCACGAAAGAAACAGAAATTGAGAAGTGGCTTTCAACTTGAACCTTACCACTGAGGAGAATGTGGGCACGGGCGTGGGCGCTCTTGAACAATGGCGGAGGGAAGTGGACACTGGTGGAAGTTTTATGTATGAAACTGTTTTGTAAACCGTGGTGCTCAAAGTAACAATTTTAAAAGCTAGGAAGTTGGAAAAGATACAGTATTTATCACATTTGTTTTTTATTTTAAAAATAATAATAACTAAAGCAATTTTTAAAAAAAATCTGAGTTTGACAACTGTGATAATGATTTGAATTGAGTTTGAAACAGAAGCAATTATTTTTGCTGCTCTAAGTCCTTGAAGTATAATTGGATTTCATGCTGGGAAAAAAGTCTGAACTGTTATCAGGTCTTCTCAGGTCTCAGACTACAAATAGAAATCCTAGAGCTTGTGAAGCACTGACAAAGCAGGTGATTCAGGTCTCCAATATCATGAATAGGGAAAAATACCCAGATAATTGTAATGTGCACACACATACACAATTATAATATTTATGTCCAGACTCCAGATCTCCTATTCCCTGTATCACCTCAACATTCTGAAACAGCCTGTCAAGTTTATACTTAAGGAATGTTCTTGTCACAATCAGATTGCTTATGTTTGGATCTCAGAACAATTGACACTTGACATCTCATAAGAAAAAAAAATTATAAAAGCATGACCTTCTGTCTAGCATTGATCTTCTGGTAGTGGAGAATCATCTCATCTTCTGTCAGTTTTGAATTTTTCCCATGATCTCTCACATATGGCAAATGACATTATCAGTGACATGATAACTGTTCTTCAAAAAGACAAGCCTATCAATGCTCATATTAATCCGTTGAATAGAGCCAGTGTGAGTTATGGTAGGTCATAATTAGAAAACATCAAAATTAAACTCAAGTTTTTAAGCTTCGAATCCTGAGAGAACAAACATATGTGATATTTAATTTTGGAGAGTGGGGTTTTAAGGATCTTTGTAAGAGTGGAGGGAAATGCAGACATTGGTGCTGAAAAGAGTTGGTGCGAGGGAAACCAGGAACATTTCTGCTGGGAAATGTATACTGGTGGAGGGATGGGTGTTGTAACACTGTATGGCTGAAACCCAATCATGAACAGCTTTGTAATGGTTAAATCACGGTGATTCAGTAAAAAAAAAATTTTAAAAATAATAGCATTGTTCATTGATTTGCTAGAGCGGGCACCAGTAACATCTCCATTGTGAGACTTGTTGCTGTTTTTGGTGTATCAAATATGCTATGGGGGCTGGAGTGATAGCACAGCGGGTAGGGTGTTTGCCTTGCATGCAGCTGACTCAGGTTCGATTCCTTCATCCTTCTCGGAGAGCTCAGCAAGCTACCTAGAGTATCCCGCCTGCATGGCACATCCTGGTAAAAAAAATTAATAATAATAAGTCTTTAAAAAGATATTTTCTCTTAGGAAATATAAAAAGGCCCTCCCGTTGATCATCGATTTGCTCGAGCGGGCCCAGTAACGTCTCCATTGGAGACTTTGTTGTTACTGTGTCTGGCATATCGAATACTCTCGGTAGCTTGCCGGGCTCTCCAAGAGGGGCGGAGGAATCGAACTCGGGTCAGCCATGTTGGCTGTGTGCAAGGCAGACGCCCTACCCGCTGTGCTATCGCTCCAGCCCTATGCAAATTACTATTTATAATTCCAATAGTCCTCTATTTCTAAATTTTAAACTTTATTTTTTGATTTTTTCCAGGGGTAGGGAAGTGCTATGGGGAGCTTCCAAATGGAGACCATCTTGATTCTCAGACAGCTGGGCCAGGAGTCCAGCGTGAAGGCTGAGGGTGCAGGGTTGTACAGGTCCTGTGGTTCCAGAAACTCTGAAGTCACCCCAGCAGTGCTCAGGGATCTCCAGGGCCCATAACAGAAGTATTGGTAAAGGTGCAAGAAATCAATCCAGGGTCAGTAGCATGGAAGGTATGTGGCGTAGCTCCTATACCATCTCTTCAGTCCCTTTGTTTTTTAGCTTTTAGAAGGTTAAAAAGATAGGGTGATGCCATTGATCAAATTAGATAAAGCAATCATGAAAATGACACAGTTTATTCATAAAATAGAATTCCTGTTCCATATCCATATCAAAAGTAAATAAGGATAATCTTCCTTTAAAACTTTTTTTAAAAAGACCTTAAGATACACTTTTATTCTTTAGTAACCCTCCCCCTTTTTCCAACATATAGAACAAAGTTCTGTACACAAGGACAATCGATTTTTGATTATGTTAAGGATGATGCTCAGAATTAACCAGAGACTTTTCTGCTATTTTAATAATTGTTGCTCCTGGAGTGCTTGGAGATAGCCCAATCCTAAGAGCACCTGCCTTACAAGCTAAGGTTAAGCATTCAATCCCTAGTGTCACCACATGTGCTGAGTGGGGTTCTAACAGCACTACTGCTTCTGCCTCTCAGCTCTGCTGTCTGTAATCTCAACGGTGTCACAAGTAATTTCTGTCCACACTCCAACGACCTGTATGCAAACTTCACAACTAAGAAAGTTCAATCTCTAGTGAGCTCTGACAAAAGAAAAAAAGTAGGTGCACCACAGCCATTAAAGTGCGACCCCTGGTGAGCAGACATGTGAACACCACAGTGACTCTCCATGTGCAAAAGAACACAAGCGTATGGACTCAGTGAGCACCAAGACCAGGAGTGTGAGTTACATAAACTATCCAGCAACCTTCAAAGAATACCACAAACAAATGTGCAAGCACTACAAGCAAGCATGTGTGTCTGCCTCCATCATCACAACAGAAACAGTTAAGGGAAGACAAGTGGTGAGGGAGAGAAAAAGATGTTATTTTGTTAATCTTACAGTCATCTTAACTCATTGTTGCAGACACTTTTGGAAATATAAACATAAAGAAGAATTGGGAAACCATTTCCTGAAAAAATTTCCATTTAAAAAAATCTCTATTAGGCTGAAAGAGCACGATGATGGAAGACTTTCTCTATTTGCCACATCTACTCGAGAATGAAGACTGTCATCAGCAATAAGATTGTCGACATTCCTGAAAACGTCAACATTCCCAAAAATTCGCGACATTTTCCTGAATGAATTATTTTGTCATTTTGAAGGACATCCGAGGCATTCTGCAGAGGAACATAAGTCACATCAACACAGAGTTCAGCCTCCTGGCAAGAAGAGGCTCCAGGTTGCCAAATGGTGGGAAAATCACAAGGAACTGGGTACAGTCCGCCCCATCTGCAATCATAAGCAATACAGAGTCAAGAGGGGTCATGCTAGTTGAAATTTGAAATTTCTTGGGTGAAAATACATGCCCCCAGGGTTCAAATGAGGTCAGGTATTGCTTATTCTGTACCTCAAGCCCAGAAACACCAGATAATGCTTCAAGGAAATGACACTGAACTTGTATCAAATTCAGCTGTGTTGATTCAGCAAGACACAACACTTAAAACAAGGGTAACAGAAAATTTTTCTATGATAATCTATGTTTCTGAAAAAAGAGCTGTGTGGCAGACTAATGAATGAGATTTAAGTTTTTCAGCAACATAAGATGCAGTAAAACTACATTAGTAGTCACTTGATCACTTGATTACTTGACTTCCTGTTAATCATCCATTTGCTTGAGCGGGCGCCAGTAACGTCTCCATTTATCCCTGTCGCGTGCCAGTGTGCCCAGTGGCGTCTGTCCATTCTAGGAACACGAAGAGCCTCAAACCGATCGTTCAGGATCTTGATGAAGAAGTCTGACCATCTGGTAGGTGGGTGGCCACGCGGTCTTTTAACGTCCCGTGGAATCCAGTTGGTAATGACTCTAGTCCAGAGGTCGTCTCCAAATCTCATTACGTGTCCAGCTCATCTGATTTTTGATTTCTTGGCAAACGAGACAGCGTCCCTGATTCTTGATCGTCAAGGGAGGTTAGAACTCGGGATTCTTTCTCTCATTTGAGTGAAACATGATACTCCAAGCATAGCTCTTTCAATTCCTCTTTGGGAGACCCGAATAGCGTTACATTAGTAGTAACTTTAAAAATAGACAAAATATTTTCAAAACCACTATTGACATTTGCAAATAGTTCTTATGATTTGGGGGTTTTGTTTCATTTTATTTTGTCTTTTTTATCCACAACCAGCTGTTCACAGGAATTACCTGTCTCTGTTCTAATGAATCACTCCTGACAGTACTCAAGGGAACATATATGATGTCAGTCATCAAACCTGGTTTGCCATGTGTAAGGTTAGCATCTTAACCTCTGCACTATTGCTTTGACCCACATTATCCAACTTTTTTAAATTTGTATTTATGTATTAGCTTTAATAACCATCAAAAATATCTTATGCTACTGTTTTTCCTGGTAAGATCATTATAAAGAATGACACATTTGCAATAGTTATTGTCTGTGGTATCTCTCACAGAATACTTACACAAGTACTGATTAACAGAAATATATGTGAACCAGGAATATTTATTGACTTGGTGGTAGAGTGAAAGGTTTGTGTATATGAGACCCCGGCTTCAATCTCCAGCAATACACACACACACACACACACAAACACACACACACACGGAATAAATGAGTATATTTACAAATGAATATTTATTTATAGAAAGTTGAATGGCTATTTTAATGGAGTGCTTTGACAAAAATTTTAAATGGCTTTTTAAAGCCCACTATTAATGCAATATTAGAATGATCACTACCATTTCAAGGTTCTTGAGAAAACAAAAATCCTGCCCAAATTCTAGAGTCAAGATTTATCATAGGATCTGCCCATATGGGGGCAGGGATGGTTGTAAGAAACATAAGTCTTTTTACAATGACACTATCCTCCAAATACCACTAAGATACTAAAGTGAAATTGTATAGCAAAGACATCCTATAATAGAGGAAATCACATAAAGACAAAAAGCCTTTCAGAGCTGCGCATGGTATGTCCAATCACCATCCACCCTGGTGTTAGTGTCCAGCTGTTACCATCCATTTGTGTGGTGGCTATTTCATACTGGTACTGTCAGGGTCAATGAAATCACAGATACATTGACTCAGAAAAAAAAGAAGAGTGGATTTTCTTTTCCTTTTTAAAAAAGCTTTTGATATTAATCCACTTAATCCCATGGTTGCTTTTCTATTGAAATCTGAAACAGAACTTTTTTCAGATGGGAATTTCCTAACTTAAAAAAAGTAAACTAGCCAATAGTATCTTTTAGTCACCCTTTCCTTAAAAAAATAGTGTGTATGTAAGTGTGTTTGGTTGTGTTGAGAAATGAAGGAAGAATGGGAGGTGGGCAGGAAGTTGTAACCCTTTCAGCAATATGAATATTACTTTATCCCTGCAGAAACTATAGCAGAGACCATATTTTTTTTAAAAAGTTGTGAAACTGTGATTAGAGTTTACAATTTTAAATGTAAAATATTTTATATCAAAAATTAGTATATTTTGGATAACAAGTCATTAAGCAGTTGTCAAAATTTATAGAATGTATAACACCAAGAGTGATCCTTACTGTGGTCTATGAACTATGGTTGAAAAGAATGTTCAGCATGGGTTCATCAAGTAAAATTAATGTACTTCTCTGAGCAGAAGCTATCAATAATAGGGGAGATTGTGGAGGAAGAAGGATGGAGGAATTTTGGACTTTCCATGCTATGTTTTCTGCAAATCTAGTTAACTCTTCAAATAGCTTTTACAAAAAAAAAGTAGATGGTGTGACACAAATAAATGACTCTATAGGATTTTCAAAGAAGCAAAAAATATTTTCCTTATTGCACTGAAATAAACACATTCTTCTCAATAAAGAAGGTATATATACAAACACATAGAGAGATTTGCTTCCCTAAAACATACTTTCCTAGTAAAATCACTATGAAGTTTTAAAATGACTTTTTTATCTTTAACTTTAAAAAAAAGAATAAAGAGTATAGGAAGAGGACAGAGGAGGATCAAAATAAATCAAGGGTGACGGAGCGAGAAGAGGTGGAATGAAAGTTAGAGGGGCAGGGACCAATGACCTTGGATCCATCAGTGGTGTAGAGGTGTATCTGTTTCAAAATAACAGAGCTAACAACACTGAAACCCTGAGATGCAAACTACAACAACCAAACTTAAAAATGCGCCTGTCAAGGAGGCAGGCTGGGAAGTGGGAGAGAACCTGGAATACTGGTGGAGGGATTGGTGCTGGAACATCATATGTCTGAAAGTTAACTATGAGTAACTGTGTAAATAACTGTGCCTTAATAAAAATATTTTTAATTAGAACATAAAATACTACAATTTTATAAAAATAAAAATGGCATCTCAAATATTTTATGTTCATTTCTTTCCTGGTGTGGTTATATTTTTTTTAAATAGGAAAAGTTTAGCACACAAGATATTTCAGATTTTATTAAATATTTGAGAGATGAATGGAGTAATTCTGCCTTAGAGCATTTAAAACAATTCAAAATTAATTGAATGAATGTTAGTGCAGTTGAAAAACCTTTGTTGTGTGTGTGTGTGTGTGTGTGTGTGTGTGTTTTCTTCTCCTTTCAAAGTTAACTTTCCAAAAGAACCCAGAGTCCCTTTTTCTGGGTTTTAGAATGATTTGTGATTCTTCTTGGTGCATTTTGAACCATTTAACTTGACTAAATTTTTTAAAGGGGGACGAAGGACATGAGTTTGTCCCCTGAGAACAATTCTGGCATTTTCCATGAAGCAATCACTTCTATTTGCCTTTGTGTCTCTGGCGTTCAGAAAACAGAGGATATCAAAACCAATTCTAAGTAAAAGCCCTGTAAAGAGCTAGGAAGTCAAACTTAAAGTGACAATAATTTCTAACACACCTTGTTGTGCCAAGAGATAATGTGAAAAGAACTGATCTATTCATTTTTGGGGGGGTCATGCACATGTGTCAAAGTATAGCTCTGTCAGAAGCAGCAGCCTCATATTTAAGTCAAAGTACCACACACACACACACACACACACACACACACACACACACACACGTGTGCGCGCGCACTCACCTGGATACAGGCATGCCTCTGAGAATGACTCTGGTGCAGGCATATGGCATCCTCAAAAGTCATCTCAGTAGGAGCAGTGTGAAAACTACAGTCAGGAATAGTACCTGAAACGTTTGACCTGTGCCCCCTGCCCTCAGAAAAGCTCCACAATTGGCTTAATTTTCAGCTGAAACTGCCTTAGAATCCTTAATATCTTTTTATAGGGAGTTCCATGTTTTCATTTGCAATGAATACTATTTTCAACAGCAAAGGGTGCAGTCAATTCTGACCATTGTGGACACACTGAGTCTTCTTAGCTGTGTGTCAGCATGATCCCTTCTAAATGGAAGGGAGACTGAGTTAAAACTGTCAGTAGATATTAAGCCAACAGCATCTCAATTCGATCATGTACTAAATAGAATTTGTATTGGGTATCTAGGAGTTATGATCCTTTGACCACGGCCCCCAACCCTACTGCAAAACTTTCCCCAGACTGTCCATTACCAACAGACAAATACAAACACTGTATTTGAAAGTGTTTAGAAAATATTTTAAATTATTTGATATTGTCACAACATCCAAAGCCATGCTTGTTTTTCTAGTTTCTTCTTTTTTCACTGAATTTCATAAAAAAATATAAGTTCATGACAGATGGAAAGAATGGAACTGGGAATGTTCTAGGCAGATGGTTTGACCATACAAGAGTCAGAATGTCTTTTCCAGTCAAGACTTAGAACAAGAGTCAAGTACATCTAAATGCTTGAGAGCAGAGACTACAAATGAAGCATCATTAAATTGCTGCCCCTGGGAAGGTAGACTCTGAAGAAATCCTAAAAAATGCTTACAAAATAATGAAAGCATCTTAAACTTTAAAAAAAATTCTCTTGCTTAATAGTTGCCATAGAATGCATTCTTTATTTTTGGAAAGTCTTCTCAATGACACTAAATTTAAATTTTGTTTTTATTAGGGCAATAGCTATTTAAATTTTCTGCCATTTTCAGCTCCTGAAATAAATGCTAGCAAGTGTGTGCTCTTGGCTGAATCTGACCTCTCTACTCACCAAGAGAGTCCAGTCACACTACAGGTCACTGCACTGATAGACTGGTGCTGGCTGTATGAGAATTTATTAAGACAATGTATCTTCTCTGAAACTCAACTTTATAGGCTGTATTTGTTTCTTCTTAGGGTGGGGGGTGGGCAGGGGAGTTATGACTCATATAAATAGGACACTATTCATTTGACTGGTCAGATGAGCATGCCTATTCTTCCTCTTCTGAGCTGTTGGAGTCACATCCTTGCCTACTTAACAGATTAAAATAAAAAATCAAAACTGACCAGGATTCATCATATTGTTGCTACTGACCTGAGCCTTGGCACGATGCCATCTATTTACACCAAAGGTTGATCTATGAAACAGAGTCACAAAACACATTTTTATGCCTTTTAAGATGCAGTTTATTGGACTTATTGTCCATAATGCTACACCTTCTGTAGAAATTCTCATTTATCTTTATAACAAGCAAGTTAATTTCCTTTGTCCCGTTAGTCTCTTTATGTCATGGACACTATAAATTGTGTAAGTGATCCAGCAGCTTTCCCTTTCTTCTTGGCTGCTAGGATGCCAATTAGTACCAGATTCACAGTCCTTTTGTACCAAGTGTGTAGGCTTTTGTACAATGTGTTTTTTTATTCCATGTGTTCTTAGATCCATGTAATATTCCTCGTTGGTTTTCTTTGTGTTTTTTTTTTACTGCTTGTAATTTATGTTATATCTTGTAAAACACTCCAGTTGCTATGAGAAGGTAAGGAAAAATTTTAAAAGAAGATATAGGCTATGTAGCAGAGGTTATGGGATAAGAGGACGAGGAAGGGAGGAAAGGAGGGAAGGAGGAAGGAAGGAAGGATGGAAGGAAGGAAGGAAGGAAGGAAGGAAGGAAGGAAGGAAGGAAGGAAGGAAGGAAGGAAGGAAAGAAGGAAGGAAGGGAGGAAGAGCACTTGAGCAACACCACCAGATGTGTCCCTTGCCTCCTCCACACCCCAGGACCATTTGTGCAAAAAGATATTGTAGATACAGCACATACGACTTAAAAATGACAGAAGTGGCTTCTTTAATTACCAAGTACATCAGCCAGAACGATGGTGACTAAAGATGTAAGAATAGAGAACACTTGATTTTTTAAAACTTCCTCTTTCTTACACACGCTCGCACACACACACACACACACAAACACACACACACACACACACACACACACACACACACACTTTTCAAACCAAAGGGGAAGTACCCTGGAGTGAACTCTCAGAGAGACTATAATTATCTTTTCTATGAGACAGGCAACTCAGCTTCCACCAGGGTGTTTGCTGAGCTTCAAATTCTAGGGTCTCTGACTTTTTAAGAGAAGATAGGAGACCTTTACATGTTCGCAGGTGTCTCCAGGAGTTTGGGGGCAGAGAAATAATACAGGGAATAATAGCCTTGCATCTTGGATGTGGTCAACCGAGGTTCTATCCCCAGAACCTAAAAGGTTCGCCAAACCTATTGGGAGGGATCCCTGAATGAAGAGCCACAAGTAGGCTCTGAGCACCAACAGGTGTGACCCCCAAAAACAATACAAAAATATTAATGCCATTTCACACCTTAATTTTTCTCCCTTGTTTTAGAGAAATCTGAAATGGAAAGTTGACTAGAGGAAACTATAACAGAGGACCAGGATTGAGGTCAAAAATAGAAGCTGTGGAAGGTAGCTAGACTCGATTCACTGGAGTGGTGTGCCCAAAGTGTGATACCTCCATGACAAGAGAGGAGAAAACCTGAGAGAGATGAACCAGAGGATATTCCCAGCTTAGCTGTGGATATACCCAGCGGGGAACCCCCAAATTTACTTGATAGATCATGCACTAAACATCTGCCATAAAGATAACTACAGTCATACTCATAACCAACAGTTAAGTGGAAGATCTTTCTTCTGTTGCCTCTGGTGTCTCAGAGAGCAGAAGCAAATCCTGAGACAGACTTAAGCCATGGAGAGTGGGCGGTGTACTCCTTTAAATTGAGTGCCAGCTCATTTTTTAAAGCTCTAATTAATTTATTCATAGTTCCAAAAATCTAAAAAATAAAACAGAATATTGTTTTAATACTTGAAAGTGACAGCAAAAACTATGGGATCTTTGGCTTCTGGGAAAGAAATGTAAATAAATGCTGTTTTTCTTGCATTTATACTCTCTAGTTCAAAATTGAAGGCAAATCAATGGAAACATGTCAAAAAGAAAGAGAGAGACAAAGAGACAGAGACAGAGAGACAGGGCGACAGAGAGAGAGAGAGAAAGAAAGAGAGAGAGACAGAGACAGAGACAGAGAGACAGAGAAAGACAGAGAGATTTAACACTCTAAAATTGGGCTGGAGAGATAGTCCAGTGGTCAGAGTGCTTGCCTTGATGCAGTTGATTGATCTTCAGATCATGGCACGTCATATGGTTTCTTATTCCACCAGGAGAGATCCTGAATATAGAGTCAAAATGGAGTTAGCACTAACATATGTGACCTAAACCCCATAAATATGTTTAAAAATTAAAAGAAAATAATAAAGTACATCCTTTATTCTTATAGCATACATTGTTAATTAAAAATTAAGCTGATGGTGCCAAAGTGATAGTACATTGGGTTGGACATTTGCCTTTCATGCAGCCTACTCAGGTTCCATCCCTGACATTCCATATGGTCCTCCGAGTACCTCTAGGAGTAATCCATGAGTGCAGAGTAAGAAGTTCTCTGAGTATCACTGAGTGTGACCCAAAAAGCAAAAAAAGAAAAAGAAAAAATTAAGTTGATAATGTCATGGGGGTAGAGAAAAAGTACAGGGATTAGGGTGTTTGCCTTACATTTTGCACTCTGCCAACCCAGGTTTGATCCACAGCATCCTATATGATTCCCCAAAGCCACCAGCAATGATCCTTGATTGCAGAGTCAAGAGTTGACCCTGCACACCATCAGGTATGACCCCCAACAGCCCCACCTCAAAAATTAGAATAAAAGAGGGAAATAGATGTATAAAAAGTGAGGAATTAGTAAGTTTCAGAAAATTAGTACAACTTTTAAATTTATGGAATCTAGTAGCTAATGTTTTATGGAGACAAGGTCATACAACAAGAAATTTATTCTATTTTGATGGAACACTAAAATGTATGCCTTGCTAGAAGTCCATGCTCACAGAGAACAAAAGGTTTCTATACTATGTAAGCACAGCGTCTTCCTCAGAGAAGGAAGAAAAAACAGATTCATAAAATCAACTCCCACCAAGTCTTTCTCCACATTGCCTTAATTCCTTGCTAAGTGAGCAGTTCCAAATATTTTGCCATTCGAAAATAAAATTCTCCACCATGATATCCTAAGTCATTTGCAAATTACTTTTGTAACTATACTCTAAACTGGACTTCAATGTTTTTTCTTTATATAAAACGGTATATTCAAAATAGCTTCTTCTCCTACCTAATGACTACTCCAAAAATCTTTGCACACGGCTCTTCTAGCTCAGTTTGAACAGGTGACTGGAACCAGAAAACTGGTACTTAAAATCTCTATTCCACTGAAATGGGTATCCCTAGCAGTAGCTGCACTTCTAAGAACATTTCAAATGTGAATTTGCACTAACAATAAAACTAATCAGTGACTGCTTTAAATAAATACAAGTAAAATCTTGGAGCACTGACCAAAATTGGTCATTCCAATAAACCAAATTTCTTTCATGTGTTATTCACTAATGACTATTTTGAACCTATAGATTTTTCTGGAAGTATACACATCAATAGAGAGTTTCACATACATTTTCTTATTATTTTCTAGGTATAGAATATTTTCATTCACTTAGAAATAATCAGGCTATCTATCATAGTAAAAATAAATTATTTAAAGACAGAAATCATGATCTGGGTCCCAAACCAAGAGAGAATCCCAACTTGTGTTTCAACAGGAACACAGAATGGAGGATTTTTAAAGTGAGGAATGAACAGAACCTTGAATCACTGGTAAAACTTCAGGATTGTTTCTTAAATTTGCCTTTTTAGGATGGGTGGACAATCCTATCTTCACATGGAAGGATATAAAAGTATTCTGGTATAGAAGTATGGTATAGAAGTATTCTGTAGCAATTAATCAGCAGATCGATCCTGTTTCTTTCACAGTTTCTGATAAGGAAAAGAAAACCAAACAAACAGAGAATTGTTGGGTCAAGTTGCACTCAGAAATTCACCAGAATTGTCAGTGTTGCACTTGGAATAAGAGCAGAATGTTTTGAACTTAAAGTGGTTTCTACACATAAAAATTACTATAAATGTTAGCACCTAGTAATGTAACTTTTGCTTCTCCCAGTCTTGTGGTTCAGAAATGTAGGAAGGGCTTTTCTGTCTTGTTTTCAATTAGTGTCAGTCAGACGTGTACAGTGAAATATTAGGAGTCAGAGTCTCCTGAAGACTCTCCTGGGTGTCTCCCTTTTATAGCAAGGGTAGTCAAGGCTGGATCTTGCTAAGCATTCATCTGGGGTTGACCCCAAACACCTACACATAACTGTTTCAGCATCATAGTTTTAGAGTTAAACTGTATGATTGAGTCTCCTACAGTGAGCCTCTCAAAAATAGGACTCAAAAATCACATTGCTCTCTTTGGAAAAGCTTCAGTGGTGCAGCTTCTTCTGTTTTCTGTTGCTTACAATCTGGTTGTCATGGAATAGTTAATTATATTTTATGGATTTGTTATCCCAGATTATATAGAAGAGGGGATAGCTTCCACTTTCTCCTGTTAGAAGCATCAAATAATTTGAAGACATGTTAAAATTGTCACATTTCAATCCACTTATAATGAAACAATCCTGCTTTCCCCTTCTCCATTAGCTTCTGTGCAAAGGAAAACATCTGGAATTACATTGCCCTCCTAAAATACAAGTCAAAATATAAAGAATTTGAAAGTACAAAGTCAAATAATTTTATTTAAGGAAAATATTGTCATTTTTGAGGGGGAAATTGTCCAAGGATATTTTGACTTACTTCACCTACATGGGATGGATGAAATTTTAACATATTTAACATATTTAATATTGTTTCATGGAAACTAAAATTTTTCTGAGAATGATTTAATTAATTTGTTTCTAAGAAGTGATTTAATTAGCATTTAACATCATCGATTAAACAAAAATTCAGAGTCTGAATTTCTGTTAGTAGAAAACAATGAATCTCTCAATTTCTGACAATACAAAGGTATAGTGAAGGCTTCTGTACGTCTGCAATGCATAAGGCGTATATTTGTGGTTTTTCACAAGTTATCTTGTTTTCAATTGCCTTTTCCATTGGCCAATCAGAAGCACTTGAGTAACTTTCAGAATGGCAAATGAATAGTTTATGTAGTGGAATTCCTTCTTATTTTATTTTATTATTTTTGCAGAAAGGGTGGCACACCAGGCTGTGTTCAGAACTTCCTTTTGGCTCTATGCTCAGTGATCACTCCTGGCAGGCTTGGGGGACCAGAGAATATCTGGGGATCAAATCCAGGTGGGAATATACAAAAGCATCCTAACCACTGCACTTTCTCCCCGATCCCTCTATAATGTGGAATTTCTAAAGACTGGTACATTCCTAAAGCTATTTAAACCCAGAAGGAACTACAAACCCTCTCTTTTCCCACTGTATCATGTGTGCTTGAAGCATAATACATTGTAAACTTCATTATTTGTCTATCCCTCTTTCTAAATTACAAATTAATAGTTATAGAAATGGAATTTAATAATTTGTTCATGGGTAGGACATAATAGCACTGTAGCACTGTAGCACTGTCCTCCGGTTGTTCATCGATTTGCTCTAGCGGGCACCAGTAATGTCTGCATTATGACACTTGTTGTTACTGTTTTGGGCATATCGAATATGCCACGGGGAGCTTGTCAGGTTCTGCCATGTGGGCAGAATACTCTTGGTAGCTTGCCAGCTCTCCGAGAGGGGTGGAGGAATTGAACCCGGGTCAGCCCAGGCCAGCCCAGATTGGCCACGTGCAAGACAAATGTCCTACTCGCTAATGCTTAATAATTATTTAATGACTTTGTTCTTTCTCACTTAAAAGCACTACTTCTTAAGTGAGAAAAATAAGGCTAGGATTGAACCCAGGTTGGCCCTGTGCAAGGCAAGCACCTCATCTGCTGTGCTATCTCTCTAGACCCCCAAATTAAAATATGTTGAAGTGAAAACAAAACATACCAAAAATTGTGGATTGTAGTTAAAGCAGTATCACTTCACTTAATCACTTCACTTCCCGTTAGTCGTCGATTTGCTCGAGCGGATGCCAGTAACGTCTCCATTTGTCCCTGTCGCGTGCTAGTGTAGCTCAAAGGCATCTGTTCACTCTGGGATCATGAAGAGCCTCAAACTGATCGTTCATAATCTTGACGAAGAAGTCTGACCATCTGGTAGGTGGGCAGCCACGTGGTCTTTTGACATCCCGTGGAATCCAGTCCGTAACAGCTCTAGTCCAGCGGTCCTCTTTAAATCTCATTACGTGACCAGCCCATCTGATTTTTGACACCTTGGCAAATGAGACAGCGTCCCTGATTCTTGATTGTCGATGGATGTGGGAACTCCAGATTTTTTCTCTCATTTGAGTGAAACGTGATATTCCAAGCATAGCTCTTTCTATTCTTCTTTGGGAGACCTGAATAGCATTCTCATCCTGTTTGCGTAGGGCGCAGGTCTCTGAGGCATATGTTAATGCAGGAAGAACAGTGGAATCAAAGAGATGTGCCCGGAGCCAGAGGTTCTTCGTCCTCTTAGCTATTTCTTCGACGTTCTTGAAGGCGTTCCAAGCCGCTCTCTTCCTCCTGCGCAGCTCGGGTGCCAGGTCATTTCTCATGTTGACCTCTCGACCTAGGTACACAGAGCTGTTGCATTCGGAGATGGTCGTTCCATTGAGAGCGAATGGGGCATCAGGAACAAGGCTGTTTCTCATAAACATTGTCTTCGTAAGATTCAGCTGTAGTCCTACCTTTCCACACTCACAGTCAAAGTCGGCCAGCATTTGTGCCGCTTGGCTGATGTTTGGTGTTATTAAAACAATGTCATTAGCAAAGCGGAGGTGGTGTAGTTGCCGACCATCTATCTTCACTCCCATTCCTTCCCATTCCAGTCGTCTCGTCGCATGATGTTCTCGAGGGTGGCACTGAGGAGTTTTGGTGAAATGGTATCACCCTGCCGCACCCCTCTCTTGACATCAACGATCACTTCTTTGTAGAACGGTGAGATCCTGGTAGTGAATCCGCAATACAGCTCACGGAGGATCCTGATGTATTGGGCTTGAATGCCCTGATTGGCTAGGGCTTCAATGACCGCTTCCGTCTCAACAGAATCAAAGGCCTTCTTTAAATCAATGAACGTTAAACAGAGCGGCATCTTGAACTCCCGAGAAACCTCAATGAGCTTGGTTATTGTGTGGATATGGTCGATGGTGCTGAATCCTTTGCGGAACCCTGCTTGCTCGCATGGTTGTCCTTCATCTAGTGTTCTGCCAATCCTATTTAGGATGACTCGAGTGAACAACTTGTAGATGACAGACAATAGGCAGATCGGGCGATAGTTTCCAATGTCATGGATGTCTCCCTTCTTGAACAGTAGTACGGTCCTGCTGGTTTTCCATTGGGACAGAAACTTGCATTCAGACAGGTAGCGAGTGAAGAGCCGAGCCAGTGTATTGATGAGTACTGACGGCAGGTTCTTCAGGTGTTCAGGTCTGACCTTGTCTGGGCCGGGTGCTGTTTGTTTCTTTACCGACGAAATGGCGTGTCGGATTTCGGAAGGGAGAACGTTGGGAACGACATACCCATCCTGTGGAATTTGGTATGTCGGCAAGTGGACATGGCCATCGAAGAGATTTGAGTAGAAGTCATGGATAATCTTCTCCATTGCCATTCTGGAGGATGTGATGGATCCATCAGGACGTCGGAGGGCAGTCATCTTGGTCTTATAGTTGGCGAAGGACAGGCGGGCGTTACGAACACTTTTCCCGGCTTCTGCCGCATCTACCAGTACTTCTGCTCTTCTCTCTTTGAGGTCTTCCTTGATCGCATCTCTGCACTGCTTTGCGAGCTCGGACGTTAGCTTGCGGTTGCCTGAGGCATGCGCCAAACCACGCTGGCGAATTAGCTCAAGAGTTTTCGAAGATAGGCGATTTTTAGAGAAGTTCTATAAAGAAGAACACACCTTCTACAAGATCATTGTGGGTGATTTTAATGCCAAGATAGGACCGAGAAGATCAGCTGAAGATCCTGATCACATCGGGACCCATGGCCTAGAATGGAACGAACAGGGTGAGAGACTGTCAGAGTTCATCATGTCGACCAAGACCATTCATGGTAACTCACAGTTCCAGAAGGCAGAATCTAAACGATGGACATGGGAGTCTCCCGGTGGACGATTCCACAACGAAATAGACCACATCATATTCAATCGACGGTTTTGCCTGACTGATGTCGCTGTTGTCCCAAAATTTTGAACGGGATCGCACCACCGTCTCCTTCGTGCAAAATTCTACTTCACAGAGTGGGGAGAAAGGGCTGCAAAGTTCAAAAAGAGAACTCCCAGAATGACCACCAACTGGGAACTCTTTGGTACTATTGCGGCAACATGGGAAGATGCCATTGTTGACAACATTGACGAGGAATACGATCGACTGGTTCAGCACCTCCATGAATGTGCGAGGAACGCCAAGAGAGAGATAGCCACAAAAAATCGCCTATCTTCGAAAACTCTTGAGCTAATTCGCCAGCGTGTTATTCTATTATTCAAGAAATAATATTAAGTTTATACAAATTTGTACAGAAAGACTGAAGAAAAGTGACTTCCCCAAAACTCATTCTGTTAATCCAAGATTACACTGATAGTACAGAGAATTATAGAATGGTGTATACAGAGCCCAAAGTAAATTTTCTCAAATTAAACTTTCCAAAATTTCATCTAACTTAATGTGAATATGTAGAAAGAATGGTGAAAGAAACATTTCTTAGAGATGATTTAACATTGGAAAATCAATGTGTATGATTAATCATATTAAGAGTAAAACTTTACCATCATCTAAATACATAAAACCATTTGACAAAATCCTACATCTGTTCCTGATAAAGTCCTAACAAAGTAGAAATAGAATGTGCTAAGCCTGATATGGGCACACACAAAGATTTCAAATTATACATAATGGGCTGGAGCGATAGCACAGCGGGTAGGGCGTTCGCCTTACAAGCGGCCAACATGGCCGACCCGAGTTCTATTCCTCTGCCCCGCTCGGAGAGCCCGGCAAGCTACCAAGAGTATTCGATATGCCAGACACAGTACGTAATGGTAAGAGACAGAAAATACACACTTGGTCCAAACCCTAGCATTGTTAATGATCCCCCATGCACTGCCAGAAGTGACCCCTGAGCACAGATCCTGGAGTAATCCTGGAGTCCTGCTAAGTGTGACCCAACTGCCCTCCACAACTCTCTTCCTAAATCAGAAATGAAATAAAAAATTCACTCATCACTTCACTACAAAATTATGCTGAGATTCTCATAAATATAAGAAAGCAAGACCAGGGGTTGGAGTGATAGCACAGTGTATAGGGTGTTTACCTTGCACGCCGCTAACCCGGGTTCAGTTCCCAACATCCCATATGGTACCCTGAGCACAGTCAAGAGTAATTCCTGAGTGCAGAGCCGGGAGTAACCCCTGTGCATCACCGGGTGTGACCCAAAAATTAAAAAGGAAAAAAAAGCAAGACCAAATTGGGGTGGGGGCATCACTATTAGGATGAGCAATGTAAAGTTTTTTTTTCCCCCAGAGGCTATATGATTTCTACATCAAATATACTATGGTGTGTGAAGAAGGTGAGCCTAAATGCAATCTCTCTTAGTCCAGTGTCAATCTCTCATAGTCTAATGGTTCTAACGTGTGAGATTTCTGATGACACAATAAAGTCTGTGACCTCTCGAGAACATCACCACCAAAATGTGGTTGAGCACCACAGCTTAGATATATAACTGCAGGAACCTGAAAGTTTGCAAATACCAGAAACCAAGTTTGTGGAATCTCAAGGCACTGCAAAAAAAAAAAAGAAGAAAAAGTGTTTAGAACTAATAAGATATTTTAGAATGTTTATACGCTTCAGATTTTTATATTATACAAAAATTAATCATGTTTATTTATTGGGAATGGCGAGCAGTGGAGCCAGAGTTACAGTATAGCAGGTAAGGCTCTTGCCTTGCAAGCAGCTAACCTGAGTTTGATCCCTCACACTAAATGTGGTTTCTGCATGCCCAATCTACCCCAACCCCCAGTACCACCAGGAGTGCTCCCTGAGTATAGAACCAGGAGTAAGCTTCGAGCATCCTCAGGTATGACCCACCCAATAACAAATGAACAAACAAAATGGCTAATTTTAGAAAGACAAAGATATCAAGTGTGAAGGGATATAAAAAATTGTGAACATAAATGCTATGGGCTAAAATATAAAATAGTACCATCACTGTGGAAAAGTTTGTGATTTTTTTGTGTGTGTGAGTGAGTGGTAGGGGGATGGAACCCAGGACCTCATACATACAAGGTAAATGCTCTGCTATGGCGATTAATCCCTGCTCATGTCTTATTTTTAAAGTTTAATATAATATATAATACATATAATATTAGTTATAATAGAACTCCTTTGTTCTCTTAAATAACTATGCAAGTAAAAGGAAATCATACAAAAATATCTGAATGTTAAGCATTACTTTATTTATAATAACCATAATTGAAATGTGCATCAGTTAGTGAATTTATAAGCAAATTATAACTATCCCATACAATACTATTTAGCAATAAAAAGGGAAGCTATTGATAGATAAAGTTCCTTTCTGATAAAAGAAGCCAGTGTAGAGGGAGCTTGTGTCATAAGATTCCATTTATTTATATACAAACATAGAAAATGCAGACTAATGAGTAATAAATATAAAACACTGTCTCCGTATACTACCTTTAATGCTGAATAATTACTAATTAGAGTATTATTACTAATAAGAGTATTATTAAAGTACATAGTAAAATGAAGGATAGCTTGGTGGAAAAAGTAGCTTTTAAATACAATTGTTAATAACTTAAAACTTGTAACATGGCTGGAGCCTGTAAGGAATGTTTGTGTCTATAAAAAAAAAAAATGAAGTCTGAAATGCCCTGATTAGAGGAAAGCTGATTTGATTCCCAGTACCACAAGATCGCCCAAGCACCACCAGGCCCTGGATGCACCCAGCTCTCCTGGGAATATCTGGCACTGCTGGGCCTGAGTAGTATCCACTTGGGTCATTGTACTGAACCACTAGCCTCGTTGGCTAAGATGGTAGGGACCCAAAATCTGCTGGGAATGGCTTGAGAATGCATTTCCCCCTTTAAAAAGGAAAACATTCAGATATCAATTACCAGGCAGTGGGTCAGAAAATAAAGGAAAATGTAACAACGTGAATCTTGTACCTAAAAGCATATTCTGCTGATTGAAATTTACACTTTCTTCTTTTTACTTGGTGCTATTTATCCTTTTCCTATTGTATTGCATTTAATGTTGTTTTATCGTTTAAATGCTTACTTTATTAATTCTCTTCTTCAAAAAGACAGCTGAAATTATTTTCCTTCTTATCAGTTATGCAAAGAGTGGTGCAGTGTTTTGTTTCATTGGCATATTAATTTTAAGGGTTTGGGCTCTTTTTTGAACTCCTTTTACCTTAAGACTGTTTACCTTCCTTTTCACCAACTATTTCTTATTGGAGGATATGAGGAAATTAGTTTACTGTGTTCAAACCTCAACTGTTTTCTTCCAGCAACTCTACAAGGTCCAGCAGAATTCCTTTAGGAACAAAAGAAAAACTTATTGGTTTCAGTCATCTATCCTTCCCTAACAATGATCAACCATTGTCCTAAATTCAATACTCTAATACTCTTTCATAAAGATAAATTTGCATGACCTTCCTGAAACGTGGCAACCTTGCTGTTTTATAAAGACAAGAACCCAAGAGAAAAGCAAGAGCACTTCAAGATCATATTTAACCTTCAATCAATGTGCAAAAACTAAAGCTACTAAATAGCCCAAGTTTCGTGTTAGGAAACATTTCAGCATACTTTGTCAAATGAAAAAAAGCACAGTTCAATCTTATGATTTTTTTTTGCAGAAAGGATGCTATAACTTAACCTATAACTTAAAAGAATTAAAACAAAAAAATTTGAAAGCAAAAGGGCGTAATAAATAATTCCTTAGAAGCAAAAGGTAAAAATAAGGATTTTTGTGCAATTGAAACCCAAGCACAAAAATTTGTGAATCTACAACTTTACCTCATGGTGTTTCACTAACAAAAATTTTTAAAAAATGTAAATGATGGAGAATGGGCACTGGTGGAGGGATGAGTACTGGATCATTGTATAACTGAAACCCAAGCACAAAAATTTGTAAGTCTACAACTGTACCTCATGGTGTTTCACTAATAAAATTTTTTTTAAAAAAAGGATTTTCCTGGGTGATAGAGATTGTATAATACCTTACAGAGAGCAGGAGGTTATGTTATTAGATGCAGGGGGAAATGGGAAATGCAGAATCTCTTCATAAGGTCTTTACACTTGGTTTGACATCATCTAACTATAGAAACTACTAAGGAGATATGGACAAAAATTCATAAGTAGTCACTTATTTTGTATCGTGAGGCCTTAGATTTGGAGAAAGAAGGAAGGGATGGTGGGAGGGAGGGAAGGAAGGAAGGGAGGAATGAAGGAAAGAAAGAAAGAAAGAAGGAAGGAAGGAAGGAAGGAAGGAAGGAAGGAAGGAAGGAGAGAGAAAGAAAGAGAGAGAGAAAGAAAGAGAGATAGAGAAAGAAAGAAAGAAAGAAAGAAAGAAAGACAGACAGACAGACAGAAAGAAAGAAAGAAAGAAAGAAAGAAAGAAAGAAAGAAAGAGTATGGTGCTGCCATCAGGTTAATCTGTACCTGTGAGGTGAGTGCATCAGCAGCCTGATGACACCTTCAGACTTCCAGATACCCCAAAATTGCTGCTGTTCTTTTGCTTTTGGCCAGACCCCAAAAGCTTGGGGCAAAGTTTACCAAGAAAATAAATGGCCAAAAGTTAGGTATGTGGGAGACACAGCCACAAACCACCACTGGCTCAACTATATAATTGGAGGCAAGCCTCTATGTTCAAACTGCTTAACAGCCATGATCCCAGAGACTCAGAGACAAATATTGGAACCCAGCTCATTTGACAGAGATGTGTCCGGTCCCAGCAATAGGTTACCGGCACCGGACCACCCCAGGGGGGAAAAGGTGTCTCTCCGCCTGCTCCCCCTTGGCGGCTCAGTGGCCACCATCTTCCAGAGGCCATTGGACAGTTAGGTTTGGGCCTGCAGTGATGAGACACACGGGGCCTAATAGGATGAGGGTGGAGCTGGCCCTTTCTTCCCCACCCCAACGAGACCCCGAGCCACCCATGAATGGCCTCTCTGGCTACAGATCAAGCTGCTTAACAACCATGATATCAGAGACTCAGAAACAAATCTTGGAACCCAGCAGCTTTTGGCATAAATGCATCCGGTCCCTGCAGTAGGTTACTGGTGCTGAACCACCGTAGGTGGAATAGGTATTGTGCCTTAGCCTGTTCCCCCTGGCAGCTCAGTAGCTGACATCCTCCAGAGGCCATTGGACAGTCACGTTTGGGCCTAAAGTGACAAGAAACATGGGGCCTCGTGGGATGGGGGTTTCCCCCCCACCCCAACGAGATCTCAAGTCACTGGCTCCTAATCAAGCTGCTTAATGGCCATGACCCCAGAGACTCAGGAACAAATCTCAGAACCCAGCAGGTTTTTGCAGAAATCCCTCCAGATTTAGTTGTTAAAATTTCGGAATTCCAAAATTGTGCAGTTGCTACTGTGGCCGCGTGGCATCATATGTTATTCATAGCCAACAATAGAAAATGAATTTTCTACTGTTGCCTTTTTGGCAGATCTGAGTATTGGGGTAAGGTAAAGGTAAAGGTAAAGGCCCTCCCGTTGTTCGTCGATTTGCTCGAGTGGGCCCAGTAACATCTCCATTGGAGACTTTGTTGTTACTGTGTCTGGCATATAGAATACATCACAGGGAGCTTGCCAGGCTCTACCGTGTGGGCGAGATACTCTGGTAGCTTGCCGGGCTCTCCGAGAGGGGCAGAGGAATCGAACTCGGGTCGGCCATGTTGGCTGCATGCAAGGCAAATGCCCTACCGCTGTGCTAGCACAGCGGGTGAGTATTGGGGTAAAAACCCAAATAATAATGGTGGGTCTGGTGTCAAAATATTAAATGTAATCAAAGTAGAGAGAGAGTAATGTGGAAATCATCTGCCCCACAGGTAGGGGGAGGGTGTGGGACGGGGGATATACTGGGATTTTTGGTGGTGGAAAATGGGCACGGGTGAAGGGACGGGTTTTTCATTGTATGACTGAGACTTAAACCCAAAATGTTTGCAACTGCTCTCACAGTAACACAATAAATAAAATTATAAAAAAGAAAAAAATTAAGGTGGAGTTCATGCCCAACTCAATCAGCCTAATCAATGCCTGAATAAATAGCAATACTCCTACATTTTAAAAAAAAGAGGTAAGGAAGGAAAAAGATAGGAATTGTTTGGGTAAAGAATGTAATGGTAAACAGATTGCTAATCAGTGAAGCAAGTGATGTGACTGAAAATTCAGGGATGGAAAAGGAGTTCAAAAAAGAGGCTTGGCACATGTCGGCACAGCTAAATCGTGCCAAAGAAATGTAAGCCACAAAATTCAGGCATGTATATAGAATACAAGACAGGGAAACAAAAGAGTCAAAATAACTAGATGAATAAGAAATGAGAGATGTGTAATAATGGCTAAATGAACAGAGTAAATCTCGGATCAAGAACAACCAAGTTGAGGGCAGCAGGTAGGACACTTGCCTTGTGGGCAACTAACCCAGGTTCAATCTTCAGCACCACATAAGGTCCCTCTAAGCCCCCACTAGATCCCTAGGCACAGAGCCAGAAGTAAACCCTGAGCACTGCTGGGTATGAGCAAAAATTTGAAGGAAAAAAAAATCCTCAGATGAAAAGGTGGAAAAGGTGGTCACTGGTGTATTAAGAACAATGCCACGGGGAACCCTGGGACATAAGGAAGATAGTCCTATCCCTAGTTTCCAGCTACAAGGATCCAAAACATCTCCAATTACAGGTTGGAAGCCCACTAGGAGGAACTTCCAGAGCCAGCAAATTAATCTCCCTCTCTGTACCCCATAAAAACCATAAATTAGCTTCACATTGGATCTTTCACTAGGGTAGCCTAATTACCAAAACACATTGGGTCAATACTTTAACCATTACTTCAATTAATACTACACAAAATCACAACAACAACATTGAGTGTGAAAGTTCAATCCATACAAGTTACAATGGTAAAGCAGCGCAGAAACACACCAGACTTAGTGAGTGAAGAAGCTAGCCCAAATGATCCAGCCAGTCATAGTGAGCTAGACAACCTCTCTGATAAGAAATTTAGAAAGTTGCTTATTAAGGATGCATAGGGAGCTAAAAGAAACAATGGAATGCCCTGCCAATAAAATACAAGAGGATCTAAGGGCAGAAATGAGGAAAACGCAAAGAAAATTACAAATGAAATGAAGATCTGAAAAACCTGGTAGAAGAATTTAAAAACTCAGTGGAAATCCTCAACAAAAGAATAATAACTGCTGAGGACAGAATCAGTGAGCTCCAAGATGAGGTGCAGAGACTCTACATACAACAGCAGAAAATGGAAAAGAGCCTCAAAATGAACCAAAAGATATCAAGAGAAAATGGGGATGAAGCCAAGAGGAATAACATAAGAATCACTGGAGTCCAAGAGGAATAGGAAGAAAACCCTGACAAACAAGAAACTGTCAAAGACATCATTGCTAAAACATTCCCAGAGCTGAAGAGCACATGCCACTAGATTCAGGAGACCCAAAGGGTACCAGCTAGAAGAAATCCAAATAAAAATATTCCAAGACACATCCTGATCAGAATGGCAAAAACTTTAGACAGAGATAAAATTCTGAAAGCAGCAAGATCAAAGTTTTTTCTTTTAAAGTTGCCTATAAAGGAATATCCTTACGATTTACAGCTGACTTATCTGATAAATCCCTCAGTCCCTGAAGGCAGTGGTGGGATATGCTGAAAAAATTCAATGAAATAAATGCCTCACCAAAAATACTTTACCCAGCTAGACATTCATAGCAGAAGGAACAACACACAGTTTCACAGACAAACAACTCAGGATCTTCATAGACTCAAAACCATGGCTACAAGAACAACCAAACAGTCTACTTTAAGATAAGACAAGCCCCTCAAATACACCAAATTTCAGGAGAAAGATGGGAAAAAAACCCATAACAATAATCTCTCTCAATGTCAATGGGCTAAACACACCAATTAAAAGACACAGAGTGGCAAGATGGATCAGAATACTGAACCCAACATTCTGCTGCCTGCAGGAAACATATTTGAACAGTCAAAACAAACACAGACTCAAGGTTAAAGACTTGAAAACAACTCTACCGGCAAACAACCCCCTCAAAAAATCTGGGTGGTCATTCTGGTATTAGACCACATTGATTTCAGACTGAAGAAGGTCACAAGAGACAGTGAAGATCATTACTTACTGATTAAGAGATCTATACATCAGGAAGAACTTACACTCCTAAATGTATATTCACCTAATGAGGACAAGCAAAATATTTAAAATAACTACACATAGACTTGAATAAAGACATTGATAGCAACAAAAAACTAGTGGTAGATTTGAACAACACTTTATCACCTCTCAATACATCAACTAGACTCAAGCTTAGCAAGGACATATTTTATCTGAGAGAAGAAATGGAGAAAGGGGTTTAGTAGATATATACAGGACACTTCATCCTCAAAAAGCTGAATATACATCCTCAAGTTATGCATGGGATGTTCTCCAAGATAGACCACATGTTGGGCCATAAAATATACCTCCATAAAATTAAAAAATTAAAAAATAAAGATTGTATCAACGATCTTCTCAGAACTGAATCACACACACAAACAGAAAATTAAATAATAACCTGGAAATTAAATAGCTCATTACTAAACAAGTGGCTTAGAAAGAAAATCAAAGAGAAAATCCAAAGATTCTTGGAAACAAATGGGAATGAAGACACGAGTTACCAGAACTTATGAGACATGCAAAAGCTATGTTAAGAGGAAAGTGTATAGCTCTATAAGCACTCCTCAGGAAGGAAAAGTGAGCCCACATAAGTAGCCTACACTCAGAGCTTAAGATTCTGGAGAATGACCAACAAAAGGAGCCTAACCCAGGCAGAAGGAAGGAAATAATAAAACTCAGAGCAGAAATTAATGAGATGGAAGCCCAAAAAACAATCCAAAAGATCAATGAAACAAAGAGCTATTTCCTTGAAAAAATAAGCAAGGTCAATAAACCTCTAATAAGATTAACAAAGAAAAGAAGAGATAAAACCTTAATAAACCGAATCAGAAATGAAAATGGGGACATCACAACAGAAACCACAGAAATTCAAAGGATCATCAGAGATTACTTTGAGAATCTTTATGCCATGAAACAAGAAAACCTTGAGGAAATGGATAAATTACTGGATTCCTATAAACTCCCGAGGCTGAACCTGAGTAACTGAGTACCTGCACCTGGAGTACCTGAACAGACCTATAATCAATGAGGAAATTGAAATGGTAATAAAAATTCTCCCCCAAAACAAAAGTCCTGGCCAAGATGGATTCACTAGAATTTTACCAAATCTTTAAAGAAGACTTACTCCCAATCCTTTTCAAGCTTTTCCAGGAAATTGAGGAATCAGAAACACTTCCAAATATTTCTCTGAAGCAAATATCACCTTGTTACCAAAAGCAGACAAAGATACCACAAAGAAAGAGAACTACAGTTCAATATCCCTGATGAACACAGACACAAAGATCCTTCAATGCCCAGTTTGCTGATAGTTTTCAACATAAACAGGAGCTGGGTCTTGTCAAATGCTTTTATCTGTGGCTATTGATATGATAATATGGTTTTTATCTTTTCTTTTATTGATATGATAGATTATGTTGACTGCAAATATTGAACCATCCTTTCATCCCCAGGATGAATCCTACTTGTTCATGGTGTCTAATCTTTTTGATAAGTCCTTAGATTCTGTTTGCTAGGATTTTGTTGAGGATCTTTACAAAATGGACATTGAAGGGACTTTCCTCAATAGAATTCGAAGCGATCTACCACAAGCTCATGGCAAGCATCATTCTCAGTGGGGAGAAACTAAAAGCCTTCCTTCTAAGATCCGGGACAAGACAAGGTTGCCCACTCTCGCCACTCGTATTCAATATGGTTCTGATCACAGCAGTTAAGCAAGAAAAAGGTATCAAGGGCATACAGATAGGAAAGGAAGAGGTCAAGCTATCACTATTTGCGAATGATAGAAAATCCTAAAGACTCTACCAAAAAGCTCCTAGAAATTGTAGGTTTGCATAGTAAAGTGGCAGGTTACAAAATCAACACCCAAAATTCCATGGTTTTCCTATATAGGGCCCGCTTGAGCAAATCGACGATCAACGGGAGGGCCTTTACCTTATACAAATAATAAAAGAGAAAAAAGAGACATTTAAAAAGCAATCCCGTTCATAATAGTGTCTCAGAAAAGCAAGTACCTTGGAATCAGCTTAACTAAAGAGGTGAAGAACCTATACAAAGAAAATTACAAAACACTACTTCAAGAAATAAAATAGGACACTAGGAAATGGAGACACATCCCCTGCTCATGGATGGGAGGTTTAACATTATACAAATGACTATAGTACCCAAAGCACTATACAGATTTAATATGGTCCCTATTAGAATACCCATGACATTTTTCAAAAAAATAGACAAAACACTCATGAAATTCATATGGAAAAATAAATCCCCACAAATAGCTAAAGCAATCCTTGGGAAAAAGAAGATGGGTGGTATCACTTTCCCCAACTTCAAACTGTATTACAAAGCAGTAGTACTTAAACCAGCATGGTATTTGACTAGAAACAGACCAGCAGACCAAAGGAACAAAGTTGAATATTCTGTCACAGACTCTTAAATATATGATCACTTAATCTTTGATAAAGGAGCAAGAATTATGAAGTGAAACAAGGAAAACCTCTTCAACAAATGGTGCTGAGAAAACTGGACAGCTACCTGCAAAAAACATGAACTCTGACCTCTGTCTAATGCCAGGCACAAAAGTCAGTTCAAAGTGGATTAATGACCTCAATATCAGTATCCATAAGGTACATGGAGGAAAATGTAGGCAGAACCCTCCATGACATTGAAACTAAAGCATCTTTAAGGATGAAAAACCATTGACCATACAAGTGAAAACAAACATAAGCAAATGGGACTACATTAAACTAGGAAGCTTCTGCACCTCAAAGAAAACAGTGACCAACATATAGACAGAGCCCACAGAATGAGAAAGTGTATTTACCCAATACCCATCTGATAAGGGATTAATATCCAGGACATACAAGACGCTAGAAGAATTGTACAAGAAAAAATAAAATCTCCAACTCCATCAAAAAATGGAGAGAAGAAATGAACAGAAGCTTCCTCAAAAAAGAAATACAAATGGCCAAAAGGCACATGAAAAATGCTCTACATTGCTAATCATCAGCGAGATGCAAATCAAAACAACAGTGAGATATCTCACACCACAGAGACAGGCACACATTCAAAAGAACAAAAGCAACCAGTGTTGGCATGGATGTTGGGAGAAAGGGACACTCTTTCACTGTTGGTGGGAATGCTGACTGGTCCAGCCTTTTTGAAAAACAATATGGGTATTCCTTCAAAAACTAGAAATTGAGCTTCCATATGACCCTGCAATACCACTTCTGGGTATATCCCACGGGTACAAAAGAGCAAGGTAGAAATGACATCTGCACCTGTATGTTCATTGCAGCACTGTTCACAATAGCCTGAATCTGGAAACAACCCAAGGGCCTGAGAACAGACAAGTGATTAAGGAAACATTGGTACATCTACACAATGGAATACTCTGCAGATGTTAGGAGAGGTGATGCCATAAAATTTGCTTATAAGTGAATCGACATGGAGAGTATTATGCTAAGTGAAATGAGTCAGAAAGAGAGGGACAGACATAGAAGGACTGCACTCATTTGTGGAATATAAAAGAACATAACATGGGACTGATACCCAAGGACAGTAAAGATAAGGACAGGAATATTGCATGGCTGGTAGCCTGCCTCATGAGCTGGGGGAGAAGGTAGCGGGAACAGAGAAGGGATCAGTAAGTCAATGATGGTTGGAAGAATATTTCTGGATGGGAGATGTGTGTTGAAAGTAGATAAAGAACCAAATGTGATAGCCTCTCAGTATCTGTATTGCAAACCATAATGCCCAAAAGTAGAGAGAGGGTATGGGAGAAATTGTCTGCCATGGAGGCAGAGGGAGAAATGGGATGCGGGGGGAAGATACAGGGGACATTGGTGGTGGAAAATGTGCACTGGTGGAGGGATGAATGTTCAATCATTGTATGACTGAAACTCAAACATGAAAGCTTTGTTACTGTATCTCACAGTAATTCAAAAATTTAAAAAAAAGAACAATGTCAAGATTAAGAAAGAATAAGGAAGAAAATAGTAGACTTGACTTGTGGAACATCACTTAGAGATCTGATTTAGCATTGAAGTCAGGCATCGAATTTTTTTGTATATTTAATTTATAACAAAAGAAACTTCTTGTGTCCTTTGAGAAATATCTATGATCTTTTGCATATGATATGGGAAAGTAAGTCTTTAAATAATTGAAAATAGAAATTTTAAGAATTTTTTTAGAAAAATGCCAGATGGGTATTCTTTTATTTTATTTACCAATGGCATGCAATACTAATTTCATTTCACCACAATTGTTCCTCTTACACTTGTTAACTCTCTGCTGTACTGGTTTACTGAAAAACGATTTTCAAATCATTAGTCAAACTTATAAGTTTAATCAAATCCTATCCATGATAACTGCAGTATTTTATTTATTGGCTGACAACTTCCATTTATTTTTATTTATTTATTTATTTATTTGTGAAACACTATGAGGTACAGTTGTAGACTTATAAATTTTTGTGCTTGGGTTTCAGTTATACAATGATCGAGTGTCCATCCCTCCAGAAGTGCCCATTCTCTACCACCAATAATACCAGTTTTCCTGCCACCACCCCTCTATTCCCCCAAACCCCCCCTTCTCTGTGGCAGGGCATTCCCTTTTGTTCTCTCTCTCCTTTTGGATGTTGTGGTTTGCAAAAGAGGTATTGAGTAGCAACCATGTTCGGTCTACAGTCTACTTTCAGCATGCATCTCCCATCCTGGGCAGATCCTCCCAACACCCTTTACTTGGTGTTCTCTTCACTATCTGAGCTAATTGCAGTATTTATTTTTTACACCAGTTTATTTATTTATATTCACTCAATCATATCTCAAATACAAAAAAAATCTCCCAACAAAAATGACACTTAAAGGTTATTAACTTAACATGCATTCCTCTTATACTTGTGCTGGAATTAATTTGCAGGGAAGGGGGCCTCTCCCAAGCAGTCATTCAGGAGGCCCATTTGATTGGAAGGGCTGCAAGAAGAACCAGTCCTGCAGTTTATCTGAGGGTTCCAGGATGAGGTGCTACTCAGGCCTCCTTGGTTACGCTCCACACCTATGTGGTACTGGGGAGCAAATGGGTCAGGCATATATCTTGCATTCACCCAAAGCCCTATATGTCTCCCAGACCCTCAATAATACTCTTTACCACCCACTGAAACTTAAGGAAAAGTAGTCATCCTGTCATCTTAAAATTACTCTTTCTCGGGAGCTGGAGTGATAGCACTGAGGGTAGGGTGTTTGCCTTGCACGCAGCCGACCTGGATTCAATTCCCAGCATCCCATATGGTCCCCTGAGCACTGCCAGGGATAATTCCTAAGTGTAGAGCCAGGAGTAACCGCTGTGCATCGCCAGGTATGACCCAAAAGCAAAAAAAAAAATTTACTATTTCTCGGGGCTGGAGCAATATAGGACAGCAGGTAAATCGCCTTGCACGCGACCAACCCAGGTTCAATTCCAAGTCTCCCATATGGTCCCCTGAGTACTACCAAGAGTAATTACTGAGTGCAAAGCCAGGAGTAACCCCTATGCATCTCTGGTATGACTCAAAAAGCAAAAAAAATAAAAAAATAAAAATTACTATTTCTCTGGCTAGAGAGTCAGGTCATCGCGGGTAATGTATTTACCTTGCATATGACCAACCCAGGTTCAATCTCCAGCATCCCATATGGCCCCCTGAGCACCGCCAGGACTAACCCCTGAGCACCACCAGATATAGACCAGCCCCAATCCCCTCAAAAAAATTACTGCTTCTCTCATGCTCATCATCTTCTGATTCTATTTCTTTTCCCTCTCTTTAGTGAAAGTTGTAACTATTTATTTTCCTCTACTTCCATTTTACTATTTTTAAATTTTTTTAATGGAGGAGTGCTGCTATTTATTCAGCCACTGATTAAACTGATTGAATTGGGCATGAACTCCACCTTACTTGTTTAATTTTTTATAATTTTATTTACTGAATCACTATGAGAGCAGTTACAAAGCTTTCAGGTTTAAGTCTTGGTCATACAATGAAACACCCATACTTTCACCAGTGCCTATTCTCCACCACCAAAAGCCCCAATATACCCCCATTCCACACCCTCCCCCTACCTGTGGGGCAGATGATTTCCACATTACTATCTCTCTACTTTGAGTACATTCAATATTTTGACACCTGACCCACCATTATTACTTGGTGTTTTACCCCAACACTCGGATCTGCCAAAAAGGCAACAGTAGACAATTTGTTTTCTATTGCTGATTATGGATAACATATGATGTCGATTTTGAAATTCCAAAATTTTAACAATTAGATCTGGAGGGAGTTCTGCCAAAACCTGCTGGGTTCCTGAGTCCCTGGGATCATGGCCATTTAGCGGCTTGACCAGGAGCCACAGAGGCCATTCATGGGCGGCGACTCGGGGTCTAGTTGGAATGGGGAGGAAAGGGCTGGCTCCACCCCCATCCCATGAGGGCCCACGTGTCTTGTCACTGCGGGCCCAAACCTGACTGTACAATGGCATCTGGAGGATCATTGCTTTTTAATAACTAGATTCATTTAATTTTTCTGTGACATAATATGATAAGGTATATGGTATAAGTCTATCTTAATAATATTACACAAATGGAATAAATGAAATTTTTCTGTAAGCAGAAATTTTTCTTCCAATAATTTAGAAAATTTAACAAAAAGTCCATTTGTGGGACAATTTGGGGGGAAGGAATTTTTACTCCTTAAAATGATTGATTCTTGAAGCTGTGCACATTTATTTTCTAATATATCCTAAATTTTATTTTTAAATAGGACTGTCTCCAAAGTTTCTGTAGTCATAGTATGATCTGGCGAGAGAGATATATGCAATGTAAGAATTCATTGTTTTACTTTTATTCTTAGATCTAAAGATGATCATGTAGTTAAATCTAAAGAAGATCACATGTAACTAAGGATCACATGCATACTATTTGCCTTCTAGGTGAGTGGACTGTGAAAGGAAGAATTCTTATAGCCCTTCTTTTTTACTTAATTTTCATCTTCCCAAATTTATCCTAATTCTGGGCCACAACTTGCCTTGAATTTTTGTATAAATTCTAAAAAGTGCCTTTTTCTTGACATCTTATTTTGAATCTGTTGGAAAAAATATGATAAAAAGTGTGAAGATCTCCATCAAGTTCATGTGATTGGTGACCCTAGATCTGTTGCATATACAGCCTACACAGCTAAACACTGAACCCTGGGAAGCTGGTTCTGGTGCCTTTCTTCCTCTCTACAGTCACTGAGATGAGGTAAGATATTGCCCAGAGGCTCAAAAGAGTGAGGCAATTCTTTCACAAAACATCATAACATGTGGTAATAAAACCAAAGGGAGATGTCTAACTTCCTGGCACTTATGACCAGGTTAACCTGAATCCCTCTCAGTAATTCTCTTAGATTCCAACCTCCCACTCAGCATCAATGCCCCAGCATGCCCTTGGAAAGATGACATCAATATTACCTCCACTAAGGGCTAAACATTAGTTAGAAGAATAGCCTTGTTCTGTGAAGGAATTTTATTTTCTGACACTATATTTTTGATAATTGGCTTAACTTATTCATATAAAGAGAACGGTGATCCTTACTGGCCTACCTTTCAGAATGACTGTCAAAAGACATCATCTAGGACTGGAAGGTAGTACAGCAGGGAGAACGCTCTCCTTGCCTGCAGTTGGGAAAGATGTGGAAAGGGTTTACTTCTGGCTCTGTAACCAAGGATCACTCCTAGTGGGCCTTGGGGGATCTTATGTGGTGCTGAGGATTTAACCTGGGTTAGTTACATGCAAGGCCAGTGCCCTACCTGCTGTATTATCAGACCCTCATCTTAAATGTTCTTAATCTCAGATTTACTCTGGTTTGCCGTTCTTATACATCGATCCTTGGTTTGATCCCTGACATCCTATGTGATCCACTGAGCATGCAGCCAATAGAAGCCCCGAGCATAGCCAGGTGTGACCTGAAACTAGATAGCGAGAAAGAGAGAGAGAGAGAGAGAGAGAGAGAGAGAGAGAGAGAGAGAGAGAGAATCTAGATGATCATATGAACATATGATCATGTTGGTAACTATGAAGTGCTGTAACCAGATTTTAGAAATCTTGAAAGATAAAGGAAAATTTTTTTTAAATTAAACTTTCTTAAATTTGAAAGGAGGAATAGAAGGAATAGTTTGGGTATGGGAGAAGAAAGAGTAAAGTTTGATTGTGTGAGATTGTCTTCCCTGTCACTTGTTCTATGAAGACCAAGGACAAAGACTACCTTCTCTATGTCTTTCCATTACAATATATCTACATAATTTCCACATAATCAAATACTATTTAACCAGGTTACTCACATCCAATCCAAATATGCATGAAGTTCCATGCAGTCAGTAATAAGAATAATTTTATATAGCCTCTCATCAAAGTAGTTATAAATATATTTTGGGTGGCCAGAGAGATAGTTCAATGGACTGGACCTCATGCTCTATATGCAGAAAACTAGGTTCAAGCCCAGTACCACATGATTCCCCTTTTGCCACCAATAGGAACTCCCAAGCACTTTGAGTACCACCAGGTGTGAACCTGCAAGGCAAAAACATATAACTAAGTATATATAAATATATAAAATGTATATTAGCCAACGGTTAAGATCATTAGCATCAATTTAGCCCCCTAAATTTTAGAGAAGTTGCTGAACTTAACACTAAAGTACAACCAGAAAGGTTGTACAGAGATTAAGGAAATTGTCTTGCATGTTATAGACCTGGGTTGGATCATTGAACCCAAATATGCTCCCCCCAAGCACCATCAGGAATTATCCCTGGGCACAGAGACAGGAGAAAGTTTAGAGTATTGCTGGGTGTGACTCAAAATACAATATAATATAATATAATATAATATTTAATATAATATCACGGTCACGGTCCTCCCATTGTTCATCGATTTGCTCGAATGGGCCCAGTAACGTCTCCATCGTGAGACTTGTTGTTATTGAATATGTCATGGGTAGCTTGCCAGGCTCTGCCGTGTGGGCGAGATACTCTTGGTAGCTTGCTGGGCTCTCCAAGAGGGGCGGAGGAATCGAACTTGGGTCGGCCACATTGACTGCATGCAAGGCAAGCGCCCTACCGCTGTGCTATTGCTCCAACCCATAATATAATATAATATAATATAATATAATATAATATAAATAAAGATCAGGACAGGAGATGTAGCTTAAGTGCTAAAACTCATTCCTTGTGTATGTGAAGTCCTGGGTAAAATTTCTATTACTGAGTGTTTTGTGAGTCCCCTAACTGTGTATAGCTCTCCTAACATCACTGTCACCACAACAAACACTAGAGATCAGTGACAGAAATGGAATGAAGTGCTATTCACACTTCATTCATTCTTCTCATGTCTATGTAAACATAATATTTGACTTTAATTTATTTATGAAGACAGTGTGTAAGAATTGGATTGGGGAAAAGAGAGTAGGGTATTTAAATATATATATGTGTGTATATATACATATGAGTATACATGTACATATATATATATATACCTTGCATGTAATTGATCTGGGTTTGATCCCCAGTGGTGCATATAGTACCCACAGAACAGCTAGGAGTGATATGTGAGCAAAGAGCCAGTACATCCAGAGTAACCCTGGATGTACCCCCAAAATGAAACGATTAGACTGGAATTTAACATTATGAACATGCTTGATAAATCATGATAGATGAAGCACATAGACCTAAGCTTTGGCTTTATAGACACCTGGACCTATAGCCTAGGCACTCTGTTCACCTTTCTTGGTCTCAGCTTCTGCACGTGTAAAGGACCTTACAGGCAGTTTCTAAAAGGAGGTACTTATGAACTGATTCAACAGAAAGGAATATTAAATAGCCAGCACCTGTTCTTTAATTCAAATACATTTTTTCTATAAGCCTTTGATCAAATATATGTGATCTGTCACCAAAACTCTCAATCTGTTAATTTTGTAGAAATGAAAAGTAACTTGACAGTGATCAATTGTCTCAAACCATTTACATCATCCAGTCATTTTTTTGAGTAACAAACACTTCACACTCTGTCAACCTTATTTAATTGGTGCGAACATAACTGAACTTCTTTGGTGATTAGACACAGGTAGGGCCTTTTTTCCACCGCACACCCCACCCAGTGCCTCCTTCAACTTTTATATACTTTCCTAACACTTAAATAGGTAAGCTAATGATCATAAGATAATCATAAATTTCCTGCATATTGCATCTTCACAAATACTTGGATTTTCCTTGTGCTTAGCTTTTGTTTGAGGTTAACAGACAAGAATGATTGCTTAGATTTACTCAAGTACCCCCACCCTCCTTCTATGTGGATTTCAAGAAATTCATATTGTGTTTGTACAGAAGAGGTAGAGGAATGGAGAAGAAATATTCCAGGAAGTGTTGTGCTTTCTCTCCCCCAGATACATACTGCTGGTACTGTGATAGATGATTGAAAGTGATTGAGACAGCCATTCCTTTCAACTGTGTTATATATCTCTTCTTTAGAAACACTAAAAGATAATAAATACTATTCTGAGGGATCTCCTCTAAGATAAGGACTATAATCCATGTTCTTAAAGCAATACCTGAGTCTGTCTTAACTATGGCACTGGAAATGCTATAAGACTTGTTTCATGATTTGAAGCTATGAGCTCCTATGAGCTCCTCAGTTTCCTCATCTGAAAGTTGAAGAGGTAGAACTGTGTCATCTCTAAGATTTTTCTATTCAGCAAGATTGCAGCAATCTAGAAACTCAGGGATAGAAGATGCTCTTGGATCTCACCAGGTAGAGTTCTGAAGGTCCATCCCACTATAATGTGGGTCAAGCAGCCTCCAGACACCACTGTGGTAGCCTGAGTAGTACCATGGTCCTGAGCAGTAGCATCCTTGAACTTTTGCCCCGTCCTCCACCATCCCAGCTGGTCAAAAGTTGCTGTGAGGAGATCTTTTGGTTCCCTGAGCACCACTTGGGAACACAACATTCCTCAAAAAAATCATGCTCTGGGGTCACCTGACAGATTCGGGTTCTTGGCTCCCCCACTTCCCTGCATAATATCTGTTACTTATTCTTTTTTCCTTCACAGAGGTCAGCATGTCTATTACACTCTGCATAGCTATTACTGCATCAAATCCTTCCCCAAATGGTCCTTCTCCTCCAGTCATCAGATTCTTTCTGAGAACAGCACATGCTTCTTCATATGACCACAAAAATCCATGACTTCAGCTTATACAGTCTAACAGTCTAACAAAGTCTAAACATTGAAACCATGCTTATCAAATCCCTTACATAGAGTTAGACTGTGTCTATTCAAGAAAGTTAGAATACTACTGTGAAAAATTCAAGCTAGAAATAAGTAGAATATGGCATTAGATGTTTATTCGCCAAAATGAAAATATTCATTTACATTTACCGTCTTCTTATTAAAAAATATGTATTTCCTCTTTCCTGATCCTCCCTCCCTTCCTTCTTTCCTCCTTTCCCTTCCTTCCTTCCTTCCTTCCTTCCTTCCTTCCTTCCTTCCTTCCTTCCTTCCTTTTTTCTTTCTTCTTTTTTTTGACCTCACCCAGTGAAGCTCAGGGATCATTTCTGGGGGTGCTCAGGAGACCATATGGGTTGCCAAGAATTGAACCAGGGTTGATCACATGCAAGGCAAGTGTGCTCACTACCCACTATACTATCTCTTCAGCCCCTGTACAGTACTGTTCTTGATCCTTATGATGAACAGTCCTTGACACGATCCTCTAGAACACTCACTCTCCTGTGTACACTCTTGGGTCTTTGAGTGTGACTGGTATCTATAACTGGACTATCACCAATAGATTATAGCAATGGTGAAAGTGGATACATTCCATAAAACTGTAACCTTATTAAGGGATTCTCTCTTTTTTTAACTTTTGAATCAATTAGCCACATTTGGAAGATGCAGATGTTAAAAAGCTGGAGGAGAGGGAAAGAATTAAGGCTACAGTTCAACTGTCTACAGCAATGAAATGCAACCATTAACTACAAGAACTTAGAATCAAACCTTTCTTCAGTTGACCTTCAGATGACCCCACTCAACCAACACAATTGCAGCCTTATGAGACTCACAAATTGAGGAACTAGCTGTAAACTCTGTTCCAAATCTAGATATACAAAAATTATGACCTCATAAATGTGTTGTTTTCACATACTATATTTGTGCCAATAATGTTATGCAGCAGTAAATAATACGCTCAACTTAAAGTACTCATTTGAGTCAAGTTTGTTTCTTTGCTCTTGCCTCAGACAGCTCAGGCTACTATTAGGAAATATGGTAGGTTGGGAAAGGGAGCAAACCCTGGGTCACTGGTGAGGGACACTGACTTGACTTCACTGTTTATCATTAAACTATAATCATGAAAGTGCTCGTATTCCTTGACACTGTCCCAAGGTCTCTTTCCTTCCATCCTCCTCTTCCACTTCGGTGATCTCAGTTATGTTGTCAGAGTCTAATTGTTTTCATTTACATTGTTAGTTCTCTTAATTTGTTTTGTTATATATGACCTAAGAGTGATTATCTAATATTTATTTTTCTCTTTCTGACTTCTTTTGCATATCAGAAGCCCTTCAGTTTTATACATGTATAGCAAAAGACAATACTTCACTTTTTCTATAGAGTAATAGTCTACTGTGTCTATATCTTCTTTATCACATCTGCTCTATCTACTCATTTTTCCTTGGGCACTCGAGTTGTTTCTAGATCAGGGTTGATGTAAAAAAGAACTGCAAAAGAAAAAAAGGGCATATCTATTTAATGTTTTGTGTTTTTACGATCAATAACAAGGAATAGGCTTTTCAGATAACATAATAGCTCTATTTTCAATTTTTTGAAGTCTCCATACAATTTTTCATAGGAGATGGTGAGGGTTACTTTTGTTTTTTATCATATCCTCCTTAACTTTTGTTTTGTATGAATTTTTTGACATAGATTGTTTTCATGGATATGAAATAGTATCTCATTGTTCTTTTGATTTATGTTTCCTAGATAATCAGCAACACTTTTAAAAGTGTTGATATGATTTCTATAAATTTTCTTTGGACAACTGTTCAGCTCTTCTTTCCATTTTTAATGGAGTTGTTAATTTTTTATTATTAAATATTTTGAGTGCTTTATATATTAGCCATTTGTCAGATAGATGATGTGCAAATATTTTATCCCATTGGTAGCATGAATTTTTATTTTAGTCATGATTTCTTCTGCAGTGCAGAAACTTTTTTAACTTTTATGTGGTTTCATTTGTTTATTTTTGTTTTTATATTTCTTGAAAAGAATGTCAAATTATTGATGAAACTTCTGAAATTAATATTATGTACTTATAGTTTCTTTGATTTGTGTATGACATCAACATCTAAAAACATCTCAGAAAATGCTTATCTTTAGATTATAGAAAAAACAGTTTCATTTTGATTTGATGAAACAGTACAGTGATGCATAACTCATAACAAAATGTTCAATGATAGCTAGAAATAAGTGTTACTTATATTAAATATAAATATATTAAATATATTTTAGGGATACCCTACTAGTTGAAACTGGGTTTCATAATTCATTTATTGAAAACATAAGTATTATGTGATAGGAACTCTTGACAAATGAGTGAATAAAATGAACTAAAATAGTGCTTTTGTTTTGTTTATGGAAGTATTTGTGTCCAAAATGGTATCCATTACAGAGTTCAAAAAGTCGAAATGTATATTAAAGCTTTTTCTTGGAAATCATCTTCTGAAAAGATAATTGCTTGTTTTAAAGATGGAATATATTTTAAATAACTCATTCAAAATTACAAGTGAGTCTTTAATGTATTAATCTGTTTAAACCTCTTTAAATGTCTCTGTAGTAGTAAAAAAGAATAATCAAATGTTAAAATTCTGACATTTAAAATAACCCCAGGTACTGATGCTGTTTCCAGGGTTCACAGTGAGCTCAGACAAGGCTGGACTTGGGTCCTCTCCTTTGACCAGAACTCAGAAACTGCACATGCTTCCACTCAGGGATCTGTGGGAGATAGGGTTTCTCAAGCAAAGATGCTCTTATTCATATCAATACATTACAATATGACTCAGATTCAGACTTAATTGCCCTTGAGCAAAACAGAAGAGTAGGAGCCTTGTGCTCTAAGAAAATATACAATGCACATTCTAAAGGCTGGCTGAAATCAGATAAGGTCAGGGGGTTGAACTTTTGAGTCCATACTAAGAGCTTTAGATAATGACCCATTTTCACTTTCTTTAAGGAAAATAAAAATGAATTTTTTTAGAATAATAAAGGTTGACAATATTTGATAAAAAAAGTTTGTGATTTTCATTCTTGACCCTATATTTTCTGAGATGACTTTTCTTTACAATTTAAAAAAATAATTTTCATTTTTCTTAAAAATTTAAAAATAATTTTTAGAAAACTGATGACACATACATAATGTAAGGTCAATGGAGAGAAAAGACTGTGTAGGCATAACTCTGTATGTGTGTATGTTTATATATATACATGTATTATATATATTCACGTGCAAACACACATAAAGTGAGGAAGGAAGAGAGTAAAAATTTAAAAGAGGAGGAAAAAAGGTAAGTTGTTACTTCCAGATTTAATTTTAATATTTTCACCAGTTCTTTCATGGTAAGATACATGCATTTTTTCCATTCCCTCCCCATAATTTTTATATATATATACATTTATTTTATAAAAAGTATGAGATGATGTTGTAAAGTCTGGTTGTCTTATTAATAAAATAGAAAAATAATTGGGAAGAATTGCTTGTATCCTTAATGTTTATATTTCAATAATAAGTATGTACAATGTCAGTTTTGAATTGTAAAACATGCATAGAAATTGACAGTAAAGGAAAAATGGCTTTAACGCAAAAGACACATAGTTTCACGGTAAATTTGACAAATACCCATCACCTCATGGTTATTAGTTCAGCTTTAGTGTCACAGAGAAGTGACATGTAAATACCATCAGTACTAGGAGAAATTTGAGCAGTAATGTAGAATGACTTGTAACTGTTAAGAAAATGAACGGTGGAAAGTATTAGATGATGCAATCTTCTAAGACTCTGGAAGCATTATGTTACCAACTTAAGAGGAAAACAAAACATATAACTGCAAAAATATTTTAATTTTCCCCAACAAGGTGCATCTAATTTATTGCATTAATATAAACTGAGAATTAAAAAACAAGGGTTTAAAGAAAATTGGAGTTTTGTGGGATGTTAAGCTCTTCAAAATAGATTAGTATGTGACTGGACACACCATATGACAAAGAAAAATTTCAAGATGGTCACAAATTAAATGATTGTTTCCTTAGATCTTAGTTGGTCAGAAATCTTATCTGTGATCACGCAGGCTCTGACTGGACCAAAAACAGACTATTCAGCTGTTAAGATATTTTCCATCACATTGTTGAAAGTATGAGGAGAACTGGGTACTGGCAAGTACAACCCAGTCTTTTTTTTTTTTTTTTAGTTATCTTCTTCTGTACTAATTTCAGAAACCTACCTGGTGTGAAATGCAATTTAGCTTTAACCAATTCTGCTTCCACTACAAAGGGCTGAAGCCAAAGAAGTGAAAAGTAAGGTGTTTTTGTTTGTTTGTTTAATTTCTGTAGTGCCTAGAGATCAATCTTGGGTTATTACATAGTGGAGGCAGATGTTTTACCACTGAGCTATATTCTAGATTTACTGAAAGGTTTTTCAAAAGCATTGAACCGTCCTCCATATGACACTTGCTTTGCAGCCTGAAGCTAAATCTAAGTTTCTCTCTCAGTGAGACAAATGGACTTGGGTAAAAATCCCAGAGTATTCTGTTTCAGCTCCAAAAGCCACTAACAATGTGAGTCCCTTTCACAGAGAACAAATGATTTGCAAACTAGCTATCACTTTCTCCACTGAGGATAAGAATCTAAGACCAAAATAATGATATGTTTTCCTTTTACTTGCTCATTATCACAACATAATGAAGAAATACCAAAGAGTTGAGCTTCAAGTATAGGAGTGTGAGACAAAATACCAGAGGTTGCAATACTCCAAATTCTCTCTTCAGTGTCTCCCCTCAAATGAATTCCTTCATACTCATTTTCCAATCCCACTCATAAACATAAACATCCTCTAGACCTTCCTTTGGAATTTTCACTATTTCTTCTTTGACATGGTTGTCTCTCATGTTGTGCTATTGTCCCCATGACTCTTCATTTTACCAGAACCAATGCTGCATGCTAAAGGGTTAATAGTTAAAAGATATGATTAAACATTTTTGAAAAGAACATAAAAAACTGCTGGTACTCTGACACTATCTTGTAGAAGAGACATTTGTGATTGGTTGTCCATGGCATTTTGATTTTATAACTTTGCTTTTCTGGTGATTGGCATGCTACTCTCTCTCTCTCTCTCTCTCTCTCTCTCTCTCTCTCTCTCTCTCTCTCTCTTTTTAAGCCACCATGATTTACAATACTGTTAACGATAGCGTTTCATGCATGCCACATTCCAACATCATACCCTCCACTAGGCTGATTTCTTCCACTACTTTCAGTAACCCCTGACTCCCTCCACCATCTTCCTCCTTTCCCCTGCACTAAGGTATGTTCAGTTATGTAGACCAGTTCTTAGTTTCTGCTGCCATTGACTGCTTGTATTTATTTCCCTTACCATGATTTTTTATATTTCACATATAAAGGAATTATTTTGTATCAGAACATTACTTTTAACTTTGTTGATTGGGTAGCATCATCTATAACTGGAAGAGTTCGGGAGTCAAGACTTCACAGCAAGAGGAAACCAAATAAAAATTCTTCAGCAGAATAATTGGAGTCAAATTGCTTTTATATCAGCCAATGTAGCAAATGATTTTGAGATGACATGGTTGAGTGACAAGTTTACAAAATTTGAAGACCACAGTCTAAGACCAAAGTGGACCACAAAGATTTTGATGTTAAAAGGACTTGAGGCAAACAACTTTTTTTTAGAAATTCTGGAGATAAACTTATGTATACACGTGGCTGATCTGAGTTTTCTTTTTCAGTCTTAATTTTGTCCATCACTAGCTATATGATCTCTTAAAATGCCATTAACCTTGAATTTTATCAAAATAAGTTGATTTTGTGGCTTTGAAAATGTAAATTGTTCATGTAAACTTATAATGAAAACCAGCATTTACTGCTCTACCAGTTCACACCAATTCCAACATCCCAGGAATTAATATCTGTAGTCATTCATAACTTCTCTAGAAAATTGTTTCAGAAATATATGACAGTTACTGGATAAACAAACTATAAGAATTATATGTATTGGTATACTATACTATTCTTCCATTAAAAAGGCTAAAACTATGACCATTGTGATTAATGAATGTCCATAGTGCTCTAAGTAAATTAATACCGAAAAAGAAATATTGCCAGAGTCTTTCACTTGTGTGAGATAGAAACAAAAATGGTTTTATCTGGGGCCAAAGAGATAGACAGCAGGTAGGGTATCTTCCTTGTGTACCTGGCTTCAATCCCAGGCATTCCATACATCCCATATGGTCCTCTGAACAATGCCAGGGATAAATTTCTGAGTGGGAAACCAGGAGAGACCCCTGAGCAAAAAAAAAAAATCTTAATATATACCTATATACTTCTTTCACTCGTGTGTGAGTCTTGGCCCGAGTGTCCAGAAAGTGTCCTGGATCATGGCAGCAGCTGGGTAGTGGAAGTGGTGGAGGTCTGCCAGGCTGCTGGGAGCAGGCAGAGGATCTCTGTTCCTGGGTCCGTTGAGCCTGGAGTCCAAGGTCATAGAGTTCCGCTTCCCTGGTACTGTGGGGCTTCATTAGTGAGTCTCAGCCGGAGTGTCCAGAAAGCGTCCTGGAGCGTGGCGGCGGCTGGGTAGTGGAGGTAGTGGAGGTAGTGGAGGTAGTGAAGCCCCACAGAACCAGAAAAGCGGACCTCTGTGACCTTGGACTCCAGGCTCAACGGACCTGGGAACAGAGATCCTCTGCCTGCTCCCAGCATCCCAGCGACCTCCACTACCTCCACTATCTCCACTACCCAGCTGCCACGATGCTTCAGGAAGATTTCCAGACCATGCGGCTGCAAAGCAGCCACGCGATACATCATAAAACACTTAATACAAGATTACCAAACCCTATTTGATGGGGTTCAAATATGGTTTGAACCATGGGAACACCTGCAACGATGATTAGAGGCCATCATAAAAGCCTCTATCCCTCTCGGAGAGCCTGGAAAGCTACCGAGAGTCCCACCTGCATGGCAGAGCTGGGCAAGCTATCTGTGGTGTATTCAATATGCCCAAAACAGTAAATCCAATGGGTCTCATTCCCCTGACCCTGAAAGAGCCACTAATATGGCAGCATTAAGAAGGATGAGTAAGGAGAGGTTGATAAAATCTCAGAGCCAAACTAGGCTGTCAAAATGAAGTAGGACAAAAATGACTGTCTGTACTTTCAATGTATGCTGGCATCGGATGCATCCATCGAGGACCATATGGTGTATGCGCGAAAGATCAAGTACGACATCATTGGTTTGACCAAGACAAGAAGACATAAATCACATCACACCATTTTCGACACTGGAGAAGAACTTTTTCTTGGAACATGCGACAAAAGAGGCATCAGTTGTGTCGGTGTCCTTGTCAAAATGAACTTGGCCATAAACATTGATTCATTTGAAAGCCTAGCAACCAAGTCGAACTATTACACTTAAATACATGTGGCTCACTGCCGGCAGTTTCTATCTTCATTGTCTATGCACCAACATCCAATTATGATGAAGGAGAAATTGAGAAGTTCTACATGGAGCTGGAGAAGTTCTATAAAGAAGACCACACCTTCTACAAGATCATTGTCGGTGATTTTAATGCCAAGATAGGACTAAGAAGATCAGCCAAAGAACTCCACATCGGGACCCATGGCCTAGAATGGAAAGAACAGGGTGAGAGACTGAGTTCATCATGTCGACCAAGACCATTCATGTTAACTCACAGTTCCAGAAGGCCGAATCAAAACGTTGGATATGGGAGTCTCCCGGTGGATGGTTCCACAACAAAATTTTCCACATCATATTCAATCGACGGTCTTGCCTGACTGATGTCACTGTTGTTCCAAAATTCCAAACGGTATCGGACCACCGTCTCCTTCATGCAAAATTCTACTTCATAGAGTGGGGAGAAAGGGCTACAAAGTTTAAAAAGAGAATTCCCAGAACAACCACCAACTGGAAGCTCTTTGGCATTATTGCTGCAACATGGGAAGATGCCGTCGTTGATAACATTGACAAGGAATACAATTGACTGGTTCAGCACCTCCATGACTGTGGGAAGAATGCCGAGAGAGAGAGAGAGAGAGAGAGAGAGAGAGAGAGAGAGAGCCACAAAAAGACACCTGTCTTCAAAAACTCTCAAGCTCATTCGACAATGTGGCTTGGTACAAGCCTCAGGAAACCACAAACAAAAGTCCCAGCTTACAAAGCAGTGCAGAGAAGTGACAAAGGAAGATCTCAAAGAGAGAAGAGCAGCAAGTGCTGGCATATGTGGCAGAAGCCAGAAAAAGCATTCATAACGCCTTCCTGTCCTTCACCAACTACAAGACCAAGATGAATGCCCTCCGACATCCTGATGGATCTATCACATCTTCCAGAAGGGCAATAGAGAATATTATCCATGACTTCTCCTCGGATCTCTTCAATAGCCACCCACAGACCCACATACCAAATTCCACAGGATGGATATGTCGTTCCCAACGTTCTCCCTTCCAAAATCCGACATGCCATTTTGTCAGTGAAGAAGCAAACAGCATCCGGCCCAGACAAGGTCAGACCCAAACACCTGAAGAATCTGCCATCAGTACTTATCAATACACTGGCTCAGCTCTTCACATGCTGCCTGTCTGAATGCAAGGTTCCATCCCAATAGAAAACTAGCAGGACTATTCTGGTGTACAAGAAGGGAGACATTCATGACATCAGCAACTATTGCCTGATCTGCCTGTTGTCTGTCATCTACAAATTATTCACTCGAGTCATCCTGAATAGGATTGGTGAAAAACAACCATGTGAGCAAGCTGGGTTCCGAAAAGGATTCAACATGATCCACCATATCCACATGATAACCAAGCTCATTGAAGTTTCTCAGGAGTTCAAGATGCCGCTCTGTCTAACATTCATTTATTTAAAGAAGGCCTTTCATTCTGAGACGGAAACAGTAATCGAAGCCCTAGCCAAACAGGGTGTTCAAACGCAATACATCATGATCCTCAGTGAGCTGTATTATGGATTTACTACCAGGATCTCACCATTCTACAGAGAAATGATCATTGACATCAAGAGAGGGGTTCGGAAGGGTGATATCATTTCACCGAAACTCTTCAGTGCCACCCACGAGAATGTCATGCAACAACTAGAATGGGAAAGAATGGGAGTTTAGATAGATGGTGGGCAATTACACCACCTCTGCTTCACTGATGTCATCGTTCTAATAACACCAACAACATCAGCCAAGCAGCACAAATCCTGGTCGACTTAAAACTGTGAGTGTGGAAAGTTCGGACTACAGCTAAATCCCATGAATACAATGTTTATGAGAAACAGCCTCGTTCCTGACGCTCTATTTACTCTCAACGGGACGCACATCTTCGAATGCAACAATTATGTGTACCTAAGTTGAGAATTCAACATGACTAATGACCTGGCATCTGAGTTGTGCAGGAGGAAGAGAGTGGCTTGGAACGCCTTCAAGAGAGTCAAAGAAATAGCTAAGAGGAAAAAGAACCTCCAGCTTTGGGCACATCTTTTCAATTCCACTGTTCTTCCTGCATTAACATACGCCTCAGAGACCTGGGCCCTACAAAAACTGGACGAGAACGCTATTCTGGTGTCCCAAAGAGGAATCAAAAGAGCTATGCTAGGAGTATCACGTTTCACTCAAATGAGAGAAAGAATCCAGAGTTCCGACCTCCATCGACGATGAAGAATCAGGGATGCTGTCTCATTTGCCAAGGCATCAAAAATCAGATGGGCTGGACACGTAATGAGATTTGGAGACGACCACTGGACTAGAGGCATTACCGACTGGATTCCACTGGATGTCAAAAGATCCGTGGCCGCCCTCCTATGAGATGATCAGACTTCTTCGTCAAGACCCTGAACAATCGGTTTGAGCCTATTCGTGTTCCTAGAACGAGCAGACACCATTGGGCTACACTAGCACACGACAGGGATGAATGGAGATGTTACTGGCGCCCGCTCGAGCAAATCGATGAGTAACGATATGCCAAGTGATCAAGTGATGTACTTCTTTGCCTTTTATTCTGCTTGATAGGAAATTGTCACAAATTTAAATTCAAAATTTCATATAAATTTTTTCATTTAAATTTTTAATATTTAAAAATTAATTTCTGTTCTCTATTCATTTTTGGTTATACTGCTCTTTATTTACACATACAATACCTAAGTTTCATTTTTTCTTTTATGTGTATTGCTTTTTTTAAAGATAAATTTGGTCTCTTCACAATGAGGACTCTCCCCAATGCAAATAACACATATTAAAGTACATATGAAAAGCAATAACAATGGTTAAATTCATCTGGCTATTACTCACCACCTGGCACCATTTTAAGTTATTTATGCTTGTTGTATTATGGTTGTTGTATTTAATTCCGGAGCCATTTAAACCCATATATAAGAGAATACAAGCAAGTATGTTAAAACGAAACAAATGTGTGGTACTTTAGGTACATCAGTGGGCAAGAGTATAAGAGGTCGTGTGGCCACAAATGCATGATGCACTCCAGGAAATACTGTATCGCTCTCTTCTGGGACTTTTTTTTAATCGTTGGATCTTGGCCGTTGATGTGATTACATGGCACTGGGTACTGTTTGTGGGTGTGACTACCAAGCTACTGGAAAACTGGGGAGCTGGGTGGAGGAGGCCCAGTCCCAATCTGACCAGGCTTGGAGATCTCAGCCATGGGTCCCACAAACCTGGATTCCTCTGTCGGCTCCCTCATGGGTAAGGCTAGTCTGAGTGTGTGGAGAGTGGCTTTGAGCATGGCTGCGGCTCTGTTCTGGAGGTTTTCAGTTGTTGGGGTTCTGCTTGAGGTGGGGAGGGAAACTCAACCCGCTCCCATTCGAGATGCCCCTGTGAAGACAGCCTGTCATGGGGTCAGGAGATTCAGAGTTTGTATTTTTTAAAAGAAGGGTTATCATTAAATACATTTAAAGAACTCCTAAATTTGCAACCCAATTAAAGCTCTTCTCATTACATATTTCTCATGTCACTTTATCTAATTTTTCGATTCACTCTCTTTTTTATTTTACAGATCATGTGATAAACCTTGGATCAGAGAATAATAATATGAATCATCTAAATGATTCTCATTTCAGTTGCATACTATTTTGAGATATGAGGATGTGGTAGAGTGCATGCTTTGTATTTGTGAAGTTAAATGTTCAATTCTGGGTACTGACCCTCCCAAAACTATAATAACAGTAATAAGTGACAATACATTTTTAGCATATTAAGATATTAGAGTTTGGTTTATTATTTTAAATTATTATTTGATTTTTATTTTATTTATTATTTGTATTTATATTATTTATTTTATTATTATTTCATTTATTTTATTATTATATATCATTTTCATTTTATATGATTTTATTTAATTTGTTATTTATTCGAATAATTATTTGGTTTATTATTTAAATTATTTTAATTTGTTTATTATTTTAATAAATCCAATATTAGAGTTTGACTTACTACTTTAAGCCTTTGTAAAGGGATCTCTAAAAATGTTTTGGTCTATGACAAGCAAATTATCAGAGGGTCATTCTACAGTAAATATTTATCAGGAGAAAAACTATAGACAATAATAGTGAAATTTGAATATTAGAAATCTAAGAAAAAATGTTTCCAAGTAATGCTTAATTTCAGAGAGAATGAAAAAATAATCAGAGATGTTACATTGGAAACTGCTTAAAAGTTTCCAGCTTTCAAAAAAAGAACTAATCTCTGTTTTTTGCTTTACTTACTTCGAGCACAATTGTAAAAATATTATTTTTCTGATTACAAAAACAGGACAAATTTATTGTGGAAATTTTGTAAATGTGGAATTACAGAAAAGCCCATAGGAAAAAAATGAACATCATCTGCAATTATACTCTTCTGAGAAATAAACTGTTTCCATGTTTTTATCCTTCTTGTCTCAATGTGTATAAAATATATTTGGGGACTATTCTAAAAGTTATAACCTGACTTTATAATTCTTAATATTTTTATTATCTTAAAATATTATTTTAAGGCAGAATATTTAATCATAGCTATATCACAAGCTATTTAATCAGTTTCTGTTCCTTATTTGTTGATATTTAGGTGGTTTCCACTTTTTTCACTATCATAATATTGCCACAATAAAAAGGATATCCTGGTATATAACTCCATACATAAATAAACCAACTTTATACATCATACTTATTTCTCAGACATAAGTACCAAGAAGTAAAATTTGTGGTGAATAGGGATCTTGTATTTTTGAACAAGGTACACCTAGTAATACTTCCCAAGAAGCGTTTTCCAAATTTACACCACCAACAACAATATATTAAAGGGTGTATTTATTTAAAACATTACTTAAAAAATTATTTCATACCAACTCTTTGATGAGTTAAAAAGTATTCACTGAATTTTACATGCATGATGCATTTCTACCAACAATACAGAATTATAGTATGCAAAAATTACATACTTGATACCATTATGAGTTCCAAGGAAGGCAAAAGTTTCATTTTCTCCTTCGTCTTTTCAGACAATTCTCTTAACTGTTTATGATTTTTTTACCATTTCTTTCACAAGAGTACATTTATTGGAGAGTTTGACTCAAGTATAATAAGCAACTAATTGAGATAAATGCTGAATGTTCCCAAGATGCTGATCTCCATTTTTACCTTCCTTGTCTCAATTTTGTTACATATTTCTATAATAATATAAATTAGTCATTTCATTTCTGCTTATTTTATAAAATGAGAGGAAAGGAAAACATGATGATACATACAAATAATTTTATAAATTGTATTATATGGACAAAGATAGAAGCAGCATTGCTGAAACTGTAAGTGCTGATAGACAAAACCTGTGACATTTTAAAATATTCTTTGATCAGGTAAATATGCACATTAACTACAATGAAAGTGGTTTAATGATGTTGATGCGTTGGGCATGACTTTATAAATCATACATAGTAAAATATATGAATCATATAATTTTCCCAATGTTTTATAACATATCCCCTTGATTCCGAGCACGATTGAAATTTTTTCCATATATACATTGGCTATTTGTTGTTATTTTGCAAATTTCTAGTCTATGTCTTTGGTGAACATTTTATTGGAACATGTGTAATTTAATTACATAATTATGAATGCCATTTATAAATTCAGAAGCAAAAGAAGATTCATTGGCTTGGAAATAAAACCATAAATATTTGAGTTTAGTTTATGGTATTTGTTGTGCACCTGGAGATACTCTTGATTTTCATGTACACAGTCAAATATCTCAAAATCATCTTTAATTTTTTTCTCTGATTTATTACTTAAGAAAAGATCCTATTTGACTTACATCTGTTTTCTTCAGGTTCTCGTTGGCAGGTGGAGTGCGGAGGAGAATGGATTTTTTTCTTTGTTTCCATGTAAGTAATCTGCCTTCAACTCATTTTATGGTTTCCCTTAAGGCATAAATCTAACTTTGTTATGATCCAAATTGTAACCAGTTAGTCCAGCTCCAAGTTTGATAAATTCATTTTCCTTCTGAATTGAAATGCCATCTTATTTTGGTACTAAGCATTAATACATGACTAAATCTGTCTTCCTTTGATTTCTAGTTTGTAGAATTTTTTACTCCTTTGAATTTCCTGTCGAGTTTCTACCCAGGTATTAGAATCAGAATTATTTTCACTTTTAATATGTCTATATCTCATAATCTAATCCCTTCATTATTTTGTAATGACCTTATATTAGTTATTTTTTATAGAAGCTTCTCAATCAGCCATTATTTGTCTTCCATTTTTGACTCACTACACTCAATATGATATCCTTCAGTTTCATCCATGTTTCTGTAAATTGCTTTATTCCAGCCTTCTTTTCAACTGCATAGTATTTCATTTTGTATATATATTCTCCTTCATTATCCATTCATCAGTCACTGACAGATAATATAATAAAATAGTCATGTTGTTTCCATGTTGTGCTAAAGTTTCAAGGAATAATAGTTTTAATTCATATGTCTTTTTGAATGAAACATATGTGTTCTAGAGGTAGATACCAAGAAATGGGATTGCTAGATTATATGACAATTCTATTCTGATTTTTCAAATAAATCTCCACAGTGTTTTCCATAGGGTTGAACCACAGAACATAAGTCCCATTTTGTTATTTATTTTTTGTTTGCTGTTTATTTTCTATAGTTTTTACCAATGGAATCACATCCCTGAAAACACCTTTGAGGTTCAATATTGGATCATTCTTCCAATGTCTTTGTGAGTTCTGTTCTTACTTCAGGGTCTTTAAGCCGCTCTGAATTGACCTCTGTGTAAGGTGTGGAAATGGATACAGCTTTATTTTATTTCATGTTGAAATTAATGGGTTTCAACAAATACCTTTTGTTGAATAGGCTATCTTCTCTCCACTTCATGACCCAGCTCCTTTGTCAAAAATGTTGGTGTAGTTCTGTGGGTTTTTTCCCTTTTTTTGGGATCACACCTGGCGTTGCACAGGGGTTACTCCTGGCTCATGTACTCAGGAATTACTCCTGGCAGTGCTCCGGGGACCATATGGGATGCTGGAAATCGAACCCGGGTTAGCTGCATGCAAGGCAACCACCCCACCTACTGTGCTATTGTTCCAGCCCCGTGCTTCTGTGTTTTTAAGCAGATTTTGTTGCTGCTTTTCAGTTCATTGAGTTTTATCAATGTTTATAACCTGTCAGGGTCACAAAAGGAAATAATTTTGTTCTGTTTTCTCACTAATTTCTGCTTTTGTCTTAATTAGTGCACACAATTTTTGTTTGTTTCGGGGGCACATGAGCCATGTTTAGGACTTACTCCTTACTCTGTATTCAAAGATCTCTACTGGCAGGGCTCAGGAAAACGTATGGGGTGCCTGGGATTGAACCCAGATCATCAAGAAAAGTGCCCTATGCACCCTCTGGCCCTTAAATTATTGTACTTATTTGATTGCCTATTATAGTTTTTCTTACTTTGTTGAAGATTTGTTATCTTTCTTTTATTACTTTAGACAATGCCTATATATATATATATATATATATATATATATATATATATAATTTAACTTACTTACTAAATTGGTTTAAGTGACCAGTAAGTTCATTGAACTTGACATGATAGCCCAAAATATTTTTTGTCAACATCTGATAGTTTTATAATTGATGTTAATTATCTACTTTCTGCTTTCTTTGTCTTATTTTTGTTTATAGGCTAAACCTGGAGATTCTTGGGGGTCACTTCCAGTGGTGCTTGGAGAATTATCTGGTGCAGGGATCTAAACCAAGCTTCCTTTCCTCCTTTTAATAGTACCCAGATTTGATCCAATTATCTGTTGTTCCCACTCCTGTTAAATTACTGAGGGAAACTGGTGCTATCCTTATTCAATTTTAGACTTTACATTAGCTTAACTCAGATGATATATGTAATTTCTTATCATAAAACTTAACTCAGGTGTACAATATATGACTAATCAAATTCAGAGTAGTAAGCAAGGAGTAAAATCTAAAGTAGCCTTTAGATTTTTCTAAAATAAAAATACTTTTCTCCCTTATTTATTTGTGAGAACACATCAAACCCTATTTTCTCCAGGTTGACAGTTAACAATTATGTGAAAAGTCTGCCAGGGACTAATATGATACTTAGACAGAGCTGAAATAATCGCAGAGCAATTGACCTGGAGCCCTGATTAAACCATGCTGGAAGCCACCCTCCAGCTGGACTTTTAAGTTACTGAGCCAAAATTTCCCTTTATTATTTAAGCCAATTTGGATCTAAATGACTTTTCTTTCACTCACAGTCAAATATGTCCTAATATTCTTGGGGTATTTAATAAACACTTCATAAAGATGGTGGCGTAAAGGAAAGGGAAGCAAATAAATACAATACAAAAACTAGGTTAATGTTCTTAAGACTATATTTACAGACCTAGTAAATCAAAGTGAAGCCTTTTAATTTCAGTATCTGAAATCTTACTTGTTTGGTTCTACACTGTACTCTAGCACTTAGTCTCAGTACCTCATATTTTTTAATATATTCAGTAAATACATACTGAATATATAATTATAAATGTAAATACGCAAATCTAAAGATATCCCCGAAGATTTTCAAGCCATAAGAAGAAAGCATTTATTTTCAATGTATAAAATGTCCCAACCCCATATTCATGAGGGAATTTTAACACTCATATGGTCTCATTCAAATAAAATATTTGTTTATTAAAAGGGAACGCCCATAAATAACAAATATAGATCTAAAATATTCATGATAATAAGTTTCATGGCAAATGTTTTAAAAGACCACCAATCAGGGTAGCAGCAATATATAACTAATACATAATCAAAGCATAGGGAACTTTTATTCTGACATTTGTAAAATAACTTAAGTAAATTATTCTGATTATTTCAGTGGCTAAAAATAATATGAGTTTATAATTACAAGGCCATCTTTATCACAAAAATAATCACAAAAATAAACAAATCTATTAATACTTCCAGCATATTCTGTTAGCCTCTGAGACATTTGGCTAGCCCCATAATTATATGTATTCTCAGAAAGTTAATGGTCTGGGATTTGCATGTATGAGAACCAAGAGTAATTCAGAAAAAGTTTAAGCTCAGTTGGACAAAAGAAAGCATAATCTATTCCTCTTACCCAAAGGAGAGGATCTCAAAAGATCTCTACAGTGAGGACTGGGGAAACACAAGAAATGTCAGTCCAAATAGACACAATCTGATTTAGAGCAAAGGTCAAATTACCATGAGACCATGAGTTTGCATTGAACTGGGTTTCGAATAAAGTGTGTGTTTGTGGGGGTGTGGGGGGGGGGGCGGGGGATATAGTGATGTCCACTCGAAGGCAAACATCTACTCTACATTGCCAGGAGAGGAGAATATGAGTCTGCATCAGTCTCATAATAGCAAATGTTGGGCCGTCGAAGCATTTCCCACCCCCAACATCTGCCATAAAAGAGATAGCAGCCAATGAGGGGTGCAGGCACATAGTCTATGGTACTGGATGCGGGAGGAATGGCAAGGCTCCTGGGTGGCAGCACAGGTGACAGCCATGTGACAACCTGCAAACCAGATGGGAGAGTGTCACAAGCTGCCCTCTGGCACACACAAAGCCCATTTGAGGGAATTAAGGCAGTCCTGCTCTTCTCAAATGGACATATGGCATCATAGAGGAAGCTTTAAAATTGTACTTTGTGAAAAAATTAATAAATCATCCATACCAAAGTATTTCTTTCTTGCTTAGAGAGGAACAAAAGAGAACTGGAATTATCAATTATGATTTTTCTTGTTTATATTTTAAAAAGATTTCCCTAGAACCCCCTAAAAGAGAAAACTGTTCAAATGAGCCCATTCTGTGAAGCAGAGACACCCAGTTTTCCTTTACAATCCACCTCCTCTCTCTGCTTTAATTAATTTTCTCCCATCTCCTTTCTGTCTGCTCCTCTCAATTTTAAGCTCTCTTCACAAGTTGTTAACTATTGTGGACCAGCTTTTCCAAGCCATCCACATTCTTGCAGGCATAGTAATGGATCCCTTCAAGTAGGAAATTGCTGCCTTAAAGCTACAAGACACTTTTAAAGCCAAGACTGTTGAAAAGATGTCATTGTAAGTTAGTACCACAAACAGAATCTGGGAAGAATTCTTTCCAAATGTATTTGGATATGAAGAAGGAAATGGGTCAGAAAACCATGACCCCTGCATATTTAGCTTAATATACATCCTCATTCCACCAGCTAATTGTGAGCTGTTAAATATGAAATTCTAAAGTGAATATCATAAAAAAGAATTCTCATAGTTTCCCCTCTGAAGATTCCATAAATAGATGGAAAATAATCTCTTGGGAACCTTTGTGACAGCTTGTGGACTGGTAACAGTAATTAACAAAATCCAAACACAATGTGATCTACTGAAACTCTGTCACCATTTCTATTTCTTAAAATTGTGATTATTTCTTCTAGTTACTTGGTTCAAAAGATATATTTAAATTGCCCTCCTTCCAGATGCCTTCCAGTGTATCAAAAATGAAAAAAAAAAATGCTGCCTAGTGAGCCAGAAAGGAAAATATTTCTATAGGCATATAATCTTAGTTTAAAACTGACAAAGCAAATGAAAGTGACTAAAAATATTATATCTTTTATTTAATATTAATTACTTCCATATGAAAGCATATAATATGCTTCAGTTGCAATAATAAATTCTTTATTTCTTACCGAGTGCAAAAATGTTCAAGCATAAATCCAAGAACAGGGGGATTTTACTTAGAAATTAGAATTATCTTTCCTTAGGGGATTCTGAAATGCTGGAAGAAGAAAGCAGTTGAGTTATGGAATCTTTTTTAAAGAAAATTACTTTGTTAAGTATAATTTACCAATTTCATTTCCTAGAAAAAGATAGGAATGTTCTTGACTCTGTGAACTCATGGATGTCATGACAATATTTTTCTTTTTGCAGGAGAAGGAAGAAAACCACTCATTACAAAAAGTCTTTTGTCTCGTCTTGATTCATACATACTCCCCGAAAAAAATTCTTAGTCCTTTAGTTGTTTCTGAATAAAGTGATCCTAAAAGTCATTCTGGTACTAACTAACAGTGAAATGAAGTTCAAAAAGCTATTAGGATCCCAGGTCACAGGTGAATACGTGTATTAAGTGCAAATTCTGTACATCTCCATTTGAAACACAACTCTTTGTTTAACACGGGACACATCTAGACTTACTCTCATCTCTGTGCTCAGGGATCACTGCTGGTTGTGTTTGGGGGAACTTATATATTATCCTGGGATCAAACCCAGGTCAGATGCATGAGAAGCAAGCATCTTACTCAATATAGCATTTCTCCAGACTCTGAGAGACACTTTTTAAAAAATTTTACTTTTTGACACAGACTCAACAATACTGAAAACATGATATCAAAGCTGCAACTACCAGATTTTGAAATGTGTCTCTGTCAAGGTGGCAAGCAGCGTGTTGGGGGAATGGGAACACTGGTGGAGGGAAGTGACATGGTGATGGGATTGGTATTGAAATATTAAGGCCTAAAGCTTACTATCAATAACTTTGTAAATCATGTAAATTTTTAAAATTAAAAATTTAAATTTAGGGCTGGAGAAATAGTAAAGCAGGTAGGGCGTTTGCCTTGGACGCAGCCAACCTGGGGTTTGATTCTCAGCATCCCATATGGTCCCCCGAGCACCCCCAGGAGTAATTCCAAGTGCAAAGCCAGGAATAACCCCTGAGCATTGCCAGGTGTGACCCAAAAAGAGGAAAAAAATTAAATTTAAAAATTTTTTAATTTTGTGCGCCAGAGCTATAGCACAGTGGTAGGTGCTTGCCTTATATGAAGCTGACTGGGATGCAATCTCTAGCACCACACATGGTCCTTCCAAACCCTACCAGGAATGATCTCTGAGTATGGAAGCAGGAGTAAGGTCTGAGCATGCCAAGTATGCTCAAAAAAAAGGCAACAATTCTAACTTTGTATCTTTTAAAAACGTGTAATTTTTGACATGTATATCTGTGTAATCTGTGTTCCAAATCAGTGTTTCATCTAAGAACGGGTTTTGGTCTGGACAGTATTGCAGTATCAGTATCTACATCGGCTTGCTATGGTTGCAGTAATAAAACAGGACCCTAGTGAGTGGTATAAATATCAGAAACAGTTTTGAAGGGCTTGGTTTTTCCTGAAGGCTGAAAAGAGTAGTTTCTAGTGATTTACTGATAATCTTTATCATTTGGGGCTTGGAGAAGCACCATAGCAGTCTTGATTTATGTTTTAATCTTCACATAACATTCTCTATGTGTTTGTCTGTCTTCATCCCCACCCAACCCCCTTTTTAAAGATCACATTTTAATATAAGCCTAAAAACTTCTTATTACTTGATTACTTTCTAAAGATCGCCAAATAAAGTCACACTCTAAGATGTTAGGTGCCAACATATTTTTCTTGAGATACCCAATTAGACCAGTAAAATATCAGTTTATATGATTAACTCTCAAAGAATAAATTATAGTAAGGACAAGGGATATAGCTAGGTAGTAAAGCACATGCCACACATACCTTCAACTATGACTTCAATAATTCTAACCAGTAAGGCGTAGAAATACACACAAAAAATTTTTAAGTTTTGGCAAATTATGGATAAAATGTAGGTAGACTTTTCTTTCCCCAGATCTGGAAACTGTGAATCTCATAACTGGGTCTATCCATAAACTGCCACCTTCTTCCTCTCACTTAACTGTCCACTGCGACTGGAGATCACCAGAATGTGGCAGACGATTTATGCTTACAAAGACTGCATCCTCACAGTTTTGCAGTAAAGGTGAACAGTCTTGTCTCTTCACCATTTAGAGCCCATACGATGACTCAGCACCTTGCCAACAAAACCTCTTTGCAAAGTTTACCATCAATTTCTGTTCCTTGCAAATTCCAACATTGAATGCACAGATTCTCCACAATGCCTATTGTGTTAGGTGCTAGATGCCAGAATACTGAGCCTAGATGCTACAGTTTCTTCCCTTGGCAGGTCCCATAAAGCAAACATAGTTGGTCTCACTCTCACTTACTGGATTAGTCTCTAATGAATTTATATAGGCCCTTGTCTCTTTTTTTCCCCCATAAAGAATTCCCTTGATGTTATTTGATGCTGGGAATTCTGCAAAAACAGAGTACATATAAAGTTGTGTGGTTACAAGTATTAAATATGGGCCTTAACTGATGCTGATAACCTTATATTTTTTTAAGTATACGTTGTAGTCTTTGGATAAAAATGTGGTCTCATTTAAGACAGCATTTGATCCTAGTAAAATTTGTGTCAGAGACATTTGAGAGGAAAAAAATATTTTAAGTGAATTATTTTAAGAAATGCCATACATTTCTCAGAAACTTAATAAGCTTTATGTTTTTTTAAAAAATATAAAGCTAATTTTTGGTGGAATTTTTCACACTTTGAAAGTACAATTTTGCTTCAAACATGCAAAATCTTAGCAGCTGGAAACCTATTATGTGTTTAATTAAGTGGCGCACACATGTGTTTATAATGCACAGCCTTTGGCCTGTGAACGGATCTCCAGGGCATATGGTCAGCCTTTTGCTTCACTGAACTCTACTACGAGGTCATGGGAAAGGGGGTACTTGTTTGAGTTTTCTCCTTCCCGGTTCTACATTTCCTCCACCAACTACCGGCATATAAACAAACTCCTGTTCCAAAGGTGGCCTATGCCGCTGACCTGATCGACTCTGAAGAGCCAGACCTGTCCACAAGTCCTCGGAATCAGACCAACAGGCCACCTCCCTCGACTTGCTCTTGGTGAAGGCACAGTCTGTCTTCCCCAGGCAGGTTTACCTGATTGATCTGCCTCTCTCTCTCTGTTTCCCCCAGGGAGTAGGATGCTCAGCTCCGATGGGGGCCAAAGAGAATGGTGAAGCTACAGGGCTGATTCTTCCTCAATGAACTTAAGTTCTCCAGATGGCAGCAAGTGCTCGTCATGCAAATTCTTGGCAGCAGGGAGCCTGTCAAGTGGCTACTGCTGCTTATTGTTACCACCACTCCTCTACCCCCTCCACACAAACGCAGAAGAAATACCATCTGTCGGCTGCGGGGCTGAGTGGTACTTTCCAAGTCTGCGCTGCTGAGCAGCTCTGGGCTGTCACGTAGCCCAAACACGAGTTGCCTCAAGATGGCATCCAGTCTGGAGAAGCCCAGAGCCAAGGGGGTCCACCCAACTGGCAACCCCCTTCCTCCACTCCTCCCTGGCCTGACTCCCTCCCCCCCCCCCCACCCACCCCAACCAACCTGGCTCCAAGCAAGGGCAGTTTGTTAGCAGATTTCTCCTCTTTGTAACAAAAATAGCAAAACTGGCTCTGTTCAGTCCTCATATTCTGGGAAAGGAACAAGATGAACTGAACTAGCCAACATATCTCTATCAACATATCACAGTGTGCAAGGGAATGGCAGACAATCACTGGCTAAAGCGCACTCTTTAGAAGTATTTAGCATGGCTATGAAGTGAAAAGAATCCCTTCAACATTGGAATGATTTCTTGTTTGCCTTCCTTTTCTCACAGACATCATAACTCTCGATTACCAGGGAGCTCCTTTAGATGTAAAAGTTTCATACACAAATGAAAGCTGTCACCCAAAATATTCCAAGCTCTAGAGAAGGCTAGACCTGTTCCAGTTTCCAGTCTTGAGGCTACTGAAGTCGTCAGTTATATGTTTTTGCTTTTTACCATTGGATTTTATTTTTGGTTCTGTGTACAATTGAAAGAAAGTAAGCAGGGTGGGAGTGGGGGAAGTGTAGAGGGGAGGGGAGGCTATTGGGATCATTGGTGGTGGAGAATGGGCACTTATGGAGGGATGGGTACTCAAACAGTGTATGACTGAAACCCAGGCATAAAAGTTTGTAAGTCTACAACTATACCTTACATGTTTCACTAATAAAAATTAAATTAAAAAAAGAAAGTAAGTAAAAGACAATAATAGCCATATCACTTTTAATCCTAGAAATTAGGAGTTAGCTTTTTATTTCACTGCATAATTTTCACATATTTTATGCCAATATCTTTAGAAAATTATGTATAACCATTGTGTGAAGCTTTATAAATTGTTTTATAAATTTTAAACCAACTATTGTATTGAAAGAAGAGGGATGTGATTATTTGGTAAAATATGCTATTCATATATAGGTCACCTGATCTGCTTCTATCCATGCAAGTCTCTCATTTTTTGTTACCTTTTATTATTAATTCCTATAGACACAGATATGCACAAAACAAGTGTAATCTCTGCCTTTCTAATCTAATCTGCCTCTGTGTGTATGTGTGTGTGTATTCTTAGATAAGTAGATGAGCATCCCTGGAAACATGTCGTTTGTCTTATACTTATGTACCTTAACATATATAATATGCTATAAATAATAGTTTCATATATTTTAAATTATAAACTCTCCAGCCCCTTGAGCAACTTCTTGATGACAAAATTTAAGAATGAGCGGCATAAGGAGCCAGAAAAGTAGCACAGAGAATAGCTTATACAGCGAACCCTGGTTCCATCCCCAGCCCTGCCACATGGTCCATTAAACCCAAGAGTGATTCCTGAGCACAGAGGCTAGAGTCAGTCCTGAGCACTGTCAGGTGTGACCCATAAAAATAAAACAAACAATAAAAAAGAATAAATAGCATAATCTTATTCATTCCGTGAAGCTTTCTCACAGGTTCCGGCTGACTGCAAATCTACTTTTTTCTGGGCAGTCATGCAGTGCTGGGGATTGGATCAAGGTTGAAAGTGCATCTCTGTATGTGTTTCAGTCCTTTGAGCTGATTCCTTAGCCCCCTGTACAATAGTACAATAGTACTGGATACCTTGAGACAATAGTATGAACTATAAGTTCAGTTTGGACAAATTCTTCTTTTCTTCCTTTTAAAATTAACTAGTCACATACATTGATGTTTCCAAATAACTTTAAAGACTTTTTATTATTTTTTTTTTTTTGCAAACAGTAGACTATTATTTAAGAAAAGGTAATGGAAGAAAGAAAGCCATAAAGCTTCCAGATTATGGGAGGGTTTTTTCTGATGGTATTCTCCCTAAGATCAATTTTTAAAGTCACTAAACGTTCCTGGAATTTTGATGGAATTATAATCTATAAATTAAGGTGTAGATATTTGAAATTTACTTATAAATAATACACGTCGTATATAATATTAAATACATCTTCCTATGTATTGAAGGTTTTTCCTTTTATTGTGTTAATAGTGTATTGGTTCTTTTTAGCTTTCTGTTATATATAATTAAAACCATTTTGTATCTATCCTTCTATTCTTGTTATTTATTTATCTTATTTCATCAGCTCCAAGCTCTCGTAAAGCCTGTTATCAGGGCTCGAGTGGACTTCCTTGTCTTCTCCCTAACCATAAATTCACGAGGCCTGAAATTCCTTAATTCACTCTGACACTTGCTACAGGTTTCTTGTCACGTAGCTTAGCATACCTAGTATTTCTTGTGAATTGAAATGCTACAAATTATATGGTGACACATCAAAGGTATAAAAATCTTTCACTTTCAAGTTAATCTCAAAATACTAGCAGTCAAGAATGCTATAAACTTTTCATCACCTTGTTGAAATACATTTCTTCAAATAAAAAAATCCAAACATCTCTTTGACGGTATTTTTCTCCATTATTTTATTTGATTCTTATTTAAAATAAATAAATGGTTTCAAAATACAAAAGACATTTGTTTTGCTCTAATCCTCCATTGCAGGAGCTCACATATGTGAGCTCAGCACGTCTAACAGTAGAACTTCTCATCCCAGTTTCATGCTTTCAGTGTAGTCTTGAATTACTTATAAGATCAGTGTTTCTACATTTGTTTAACCACCCTGAACAAGTGCTATATTTTATTCTAATACATATCCCTTTCTCTTTATCACTTTCCTTATTTATTCATTAGCTTAATAGCTCATAAATTTAGTTTGTATTACATTTATTCCTTTGCATGTAGAATTATTTATGTACAACTGATTTCATTTCTAACTTCAAACCTCACCTCCTTCTTAATAATAAGGAAGTAAAGCTCCTTAGTACTACCAAATGTCTCTCAAATAAGGAAATGAAATCATAGCATAAGAGGCAGTAGTAAGGACATAAAGTAACTCGAGCATTGAACTTGCAAAGCAGGAAGATTATGATATTGTAGTGGTTTTGCATTTTTTTCCTTAATGAGCAGAGGTAATAAATGCAAGTTCAATTCAATCCTCAGTGTTAATGAGGACACATAGTTTATGCTGGTACATAAATAGTTCAGTGATTCTTAAACGTTATTGCACATTGAAAGCTACATAAATAATGGGCCATTGGTGTTGCTACCTTGGAGTTTAATGTGTCAACATCCTGCGGAGGGCTACAAACCGTTTCTGTGTCTGTGACTTCAGTACAGAGTATACAAATGAAACTGCCTCTGAGAGTAACTAAAGAATTCAGTCAGAAACAGTACGCCCTACCCAAGAAGCATAAGAGAGCAACCTGGGGACAGCCTGGAAAGGAAAAGACATTAGGAATACTACATGGGTATTGTAAAATAATGATGACTAGCATAATAATTCCCAGAGTGTTCAGCATTTACTTTATGCACAGCATTGTGTCAAATGATTTGTGAATATTAACTCCATAACATCATCCTCCTCATGTTAAGAAATAGAATTCTGGGACCAAAGAGATAGTAGAATGGATAGCACTTGCCTGCAAGTGACAGACCTTGGTGTGATTCTTACTGACAGCCCAGTATTGTCCCCTGAGCCCTTCTAAGAGTGAACTCTGAGCAAACAGTCAGGAGTGAAGGGATTCAGTAAAATTGTATGCCTGAAACCTAATCATGAATAACTTTGTAATTTCGTTGTGACTAAAAGAAAATAATAAATCTATTTTAAAGAAATAAAAGAATTTCCTAGCAAATTTAAATAAATAAATAAATAAAAGCCTTAAGTACTACCAGGTATGGCCCAATCATACGCCGCTTTGGGAATTAAATTTAGAAGAAGAGGAAATTTTAGGCTTAGAAACATTAAGCAAATGACATAAGATTATGTATAATTGTATCTTAAGTGCAACTTATCCTGTCTCCAAAGTCCACGTTTGCATATGTTTTATTCTATGCCAACTGGGCTTGTAACTCTTTATATAGATAGGTATGAATTTTTTTGTCTTCAGACACTTGTTTCTCCAGAAATGGTTCTGGTTCTGAATTTCCGACCATCCATTGAATATAGCTGCAAGCTTCTGATTTGAACTTTCATTTACTGTTCATTGTTATCATATATACCTTATGTGTACCATCACATTTTATTATCATTATCTCTCAAATCCTCACTTGTTGATTCTCTTTTAGCTACTCCTGCAGGTGGCTTGCTTTGTGTGGGTCACACAGTCCTAGCTTTCTCTAGATTATTATTAAGTAACACACCATTTGTTATTTACTAGCTGCACAACATGAACTTTCAGTTCCTCTTTGTACTCCCTAATAAGAATTAAATATCACACCATAAACACTGGTTGCGTCTTACTGAAGCACTAACAAGTGAATGAGATGATACAACTCAGAAATGTGAGGAGAATAACTTTTGGAATGGTAACTTTTGATCAGTGGAAAACAAGAAACAGGAGAAAATCACGAAGATGTTCCTTTTTCTCTCTCTCTCTCTCTCTCTCTCTCTCTCTCTCCCATAAAGGTACCTGAGCATGTTCTTTCATGTAATATGTCTAAAGATATTCTGCATGGTATTATACATGTACTGTACTTATTGTCTGAGCTTCTTGCATTGCTTCCTATAATTCTGTGTCTTTCTTCTCTTTTTATCTCACTTTGATTGCCCTCGGTTGCAATTTCTAACTAAAACATGATTATGTGGATCCTTATTGAAGGCAAAATTTGGGGTTAGACCTCAGAGTATCATATCTGTGGGTTTATACTGGTGTCATAGCACATATAATTTCTTTTACTTTATAGGTGATTTTGGTGCTACTGATCCTGCAAGACTCTTTCACTATACAGTTACTCTCATTTTATATTGATCTTCTCCTGGACCATTTAATATTTTATTTCATGCCCAGGTAATATTTTATGTCCTGATAAACTATTTTATGTCCTGATAAACTATTATATTGTAATTCATTCATTCATTCATTCATTCATCATCCTGTTATTCGTCGATTGTCTCGAGCAGGCCCCAGTAACGTCTCTTTCATCCTAGCCCTGAGATTATATTCAAGGCTCTTTAGGAGAATGAGACCCATCATTGTTACTGGTATTTGGCATATTTGGTACGCCACGGGGAGTTTGCCAGACTCTGCCCTGTGGGCAGGCTACATTCGATAGCCTGCAAGTTTGTCCATATATTGTAAACCTATATGAAAAAACTGCTTATTTTGATATTAAAACTGAAATTTTATGAGTTAACTTAAAACTGAAATTTTATGAGTTAACCCAATAACCCAATGACATTGCCACCTAAAGCTTTTAAAACCATTTCTGCTGAAATAAGAATAAAAGCTTCCTGACTCTAGTTGTGACAAACTACCCACAGTCCATCTCTCTTAAAATTTATTTTAACAAATATGATTATGCCGCTTTGAATATGTTTCAAGATATCCCCTCATTTCATATTCTTTTCCAAACCAATTATTGCTTAATACTGTGCTCAGAAACTCAGCAGTATACTAGATTAGGTTTTTAGCTATGATTGTCACACATCATAAATTATAGCAATCATCTTAGTAACTTCTAGTCAATCAGACAAAATCTTCTTTGTCAAACCTAATTGTGTTAGTATGAGTAGAGTCAATAGATTCTATATCTTCCCACTTAGTTGATAGTACCTGAGAAATTAGACTCTCAATAACTGCAAAACATGCTCTCCCACATTGAATTTATTCATAGAGATAATTTTTAAAAATTTTTATTAGTGAAACACCATGAGGTACAGTTGTGGACTTAAAAATTTTTGTGCTCGGGTTTCAGTTATACAATGACAGAATACCCATCCCTCCACCAGTGCCCATTCTCCACCACAAAGGATCCCAGTATCCTTCTCACCCCCACGTTCCCCCCATCCCTTCCCGCCTCTATGGCAGGGAATTCCCTTTTGTTCTCTCTCTCCTTTTGGGTGCTAAGGTTTGCAAAAGAGGCATTGAGTGGCAATCATGTTCTGTCTATAGTCTACTTTCAGCATGTATCTCCCATTCTGGAAGGATCCGCCCAACACCCTTTATTTGGTGCTCCCTTCGCTATCTGAGCTGCCTTTACCCCTAGCATGTGCATCTGGCCTTCAAGCCATGGAGTGAACCTCCTGTTACTTATCACATAGAGATAGTTTTTAATACTGATCTTAACAATCAAATGATCATGTTATACTTAGTAGAACATTAAACAAAAACAACTGTAGAATTTTTTTGTTCATCCATAAAAACATGGGGCTCCTTTAGTCTCTGTCTCTGTTATTATGCAGAAAACTTAACTTTTCCATCTTATTTTTTCTTTTTCCTGAACAATACCATGCTAGTACTATTTACTTTTTTGTTCAATGTTTTACAATTGAACTTAAACTAATTACTTTTTTGTTGTATGTTTTACAGTAGAACTTCACATAATTTGCTGTTATTTTGGATTCTTCCATTAGCAACTTACTCTATCGTTCTAATGATTGAGTAATGTCTAATTATATTATAGTGTGATTTGGAGAATAAATATCTCATTTTACTTTGCAAAAAACTACAAAAACATGGATTTTTTTTAAAAAATGTATATTCTCCAATCCTAATTATGTCACTTATTAGCTCTGTGGCATATAGCAAATGACCCAGTCTCTTGAAACCTCAAATTCCCTCATTTTAAAATAAGAGCATTAAGCCTTGCCTCCATATTAGAACAGGTAACAAGATTTAGTTGAAATACAAAATATATAAGTAAAAATATAAGTAAAAATACAGCATACTTGAAGTAAAAATTAAAAGTATCAAACTAGGGGCTAGAGAGGTATCAAATAAGTACGGTGCTTGCCTTGCATGTGACTGACCTGAGTTCAATCTCTGGCATCACATAGACCCCTGAGCACTGCTAGAAGTGACACATGATTGCTAGGTAAGGTCCCCAAACAAAATAAGCAAAAATTCAAACTACTATGTACAGCATTTTAGGAAGGTCTAGATTTGCACAGGGACAGCCATGTTCAAATCCTAATGTCACATGATCCACTGCACTGGCAAGAATGATCTTGAAATACAGAGCCAGGGGTAAGCCCTGAGCACCACTGGAACATTGGGTTTGGCCCAAATATCACACTCAACAAAACTAATTTGTGTACTATGTGAAGATGAATTGAAGTTTTAGAAATTAATGTTGCCCACAAAGACATATTTTGTATTATCAATCAGTGTGGAATCAGACTTGCTTCTACAGATTTACATCAGAGTTAAGAGCTCCTCATGGGAACAAGTTAATGTATTTGCCAGGTATTCTGTTCTCTAGACACTGTATACAACATTTATAAAAAATTACTTTGAGAAAAATTATTAACCCATTTCCCCCAGGCCCTATGTTCTATTACAATATTGTCCAACATAAAAGAGATTTGCTAACCTTTTACTCCAAGCTGGACAGACTTTATTTCTTCAAAACTAGGATATCATGTATGGGTATATAAATATATATATATGTGCATATATATACATATATACATATGTGTATATATGTATGTGTATATATATTAAAAACCTTGTTATATAATATATAATTACTATTTTGACATAAAGCTAAGAGATTTAAGATCTGGCAATTAATTTGACTTACTTATTTCTCTTAGAATTTTAGTTTTACTAAGATTGCCTAAGGAGAATGTTCTGGAAGAGGAAGTTAAAGGTGTCAGTGGTGTGAAAAAAAATTTGAAAAGGAATTTTAAATTTATACCTACTAAGAGAGAGAGCAAGCTCATAATTTTTTTATTTGGGACCATATATTACTCATATATATGTTAAGGGCTCAATCCCTATCCCAGGTACCGCATAATACCAGAGTACTTCCAGGAGTATCCCAGAGGCCCCGAGCACTGCCAGGTGTGACCCTTAAAAAAAGAAAGCAACAGAGTAAGACTTTTGAAAACCTTTTTTATATATTTCAGCTTCAACTCTGGTAAATCATGTTTTGACTAAGAATCGTTAACATCTGTTAATACAATATCACCATCTGTTCAATCTAGAACAGTGGCAATGCAGCATTTCTTAGAATGAAGTTCTATGTCATGTCCAGAATTTGCTTACAAGGCACTGAGACTAATCATGCTAGCTCTTATATGCTAGTACCTTTCTTCTTTTTCTTTAGAATGTGCTAACATTCTTTTTCTTTCTTCTTTTGAAGTGTTGTTTGGACCCTAACTTTTGTCAATTTTGCAAAACAGAAATTTTCTGGTTACAGCAGAAGACAGATGGAGACTTATTTTTCTCACATAACAAGGAAGTCTCAGGTGGGAGGCCTAAGATATTAGGCACTGCAAGATGGTCAGAGATCCACACTAAGGTCTTTCTCTGTTATGGTTCAGAGGCCATCTCATCCTTGGCTACAAGGTGTTTGGATGCACTGCTCTGAGTAGAAATCAGGAGGAACAAAGGTTAATGACATCAAAGAGGTGTCTGTGCTTTCTCATTAGTAAATTTCTTCTGCATCTCGCCAGTAAACACATTGTTATATGACCTATGATAATATCAAGAATCTAAAGAGAGAAATGATTTTTAATGGGGACCATGGCTTTTCTGATGATGTTAGAATTCTCACAGTAAGGAAGAGGAGGAAAATGGCAATGAGTAGAAAACTACTTCTATCTACAGTCTCACTCTGCACCCACGAACTGAAACGAATGAGGTTGTTTTGCCATAGCAACAAAGAAAGCTACTTATTTCTTTTTCTTGCTTTAACTAATGCAGATGTATAGGGTTTTTCAGATAAATTCCTTAAGAAACATTCCCTAATATTTTACACTGTGTATTTTTATTTATTTATTTTTGGTTTTGGTTTTGGACCACATCTGCCTGTGCTCAGGGTTAACTCTTGACTCTGTGTTTAGGGATTACATTGGTGGGTTTTGGGGGGCCATTTGGGGTGGCGGGAACTGAGCCCTGGTCAGCTGCACTGGGGGCAAGGTGACTATTATACAATCACTCTGACCCCTATATTGTATCCTATATGCATTAGTAGTAAGTAACAATAATTGAAAACCATTAGAATTTCCTTAGAATAGTTAAAGTGAAATATTAGATTAATTTTATAATCCAGATTAATACTGTAGTCATAGCAAGCATTTAATAACTGCATATAGACTGAATAAGTATTTAAATCATTTTATAAGATTTTTTTTCTACCTTAGACTGGAAGTTACTCTAAAACTAATAAATATAATAGTAATCCCTTACATGTCTACATTTTACTCTAAGTCCTTTTTGTCAAATTTTAACTTCCAAATGTTAAATTATGATAGAAATTTATTTACATATTAATTGTAAGGGGCTGGAGTAATAGCACAGTGGGTAGGGCATCTGCCTTGCACGCGGCCAACCTGGGTTTGGTTCCTCCATCCCTCTCGGAGAGCCTGGCAAGCTACAGAGAATATTCCCCCTGCATGGCAGAGCCTGGCAAGCTCCCTATGGCATATTCGATATGCCAAAAACAGTAACAGCAAGTCTCACAATGGAGACGCTACTGGTGCTTGCTCGAGCAAATCAAAGAACAACGGGAGGACTGTGCTATTAATTGTAAGATGTTGCAGTCATGCAACCAACAAAGCGAAGGTGTCCAGTGATAGCGAAGTTTTTGTTTTCTCTTTTGGGGTGACACCAGGGATTTCTCCTGGCTCTGCACTCAGGCATTACTCTTGACAGTGCATGGGGGACCATATGGGATGCTGAGGATTGAACCCAGGTCAGCCGCGTGCAAGGCAAACAAATGCCCTATCCACTGTACTAACATTCTGGCCATTCAAAGATTAAAGTATTTAAGTTTTCCTCTGAAATATTGGCAGTTTGCTTCTCCCCTGTCTCACCCTTACTTTTTTTCAAAACTTTGCTACCTTCCTAGCTCTTCTCTTGACTCACTCACATATATACTCAGACTCTTTTCCTAGGAAATCAGTGCCCCACTATCATGATTCCTTGTTACTCCTTTTGTCAATAAGGATAAGATAATATAAACCGACCTCTGCAACTGTTGATTATCCTTCCTCCTTGCACTTTTTTCTAGCAGGATATTATCTCTGAAACCATTAAACTCTAGTTTTTAATCAGGGGTTATATCTTACGTGAGTCCACTGACATTAATAGTAAAACTTTGGTTACTTAGAGACACTTGCTAGTCTTTATAATGGCCTAATATTATAGAGTAGCCTAATTCCTCATGTCCATCAATTTCTATTTTACAATTGATATTCAAATTTAATAGTTCTTACATTAACACTTTCAATACTTTTGCTTGTATACCTTGTTAACATTAGCTTCTTTACTCTATATTTTTCTTCATGCCCATTAGATTCTAGGCTATTAGGAATATGACTAAGTAACCTGTGTATTCCCACAACAGAAGAGAGTATTCACACAAAAATGCATAATAAATGGTAGGCGAGTGAATGGATGATTCTTTTAAACCTATTTTTCATAGTTATCCATCCTATTTTTTAAATTGTGTATCATGTGCTCATTTCATTTGACATGAGCAAGACAAAATTTACAGGTGCTCCTAACATGTTCATGTGTTTAGACTTCCATAATTAAAATAGATATATCAAATCTGAATCTCTTTCTCACTTGGAAAACATAATAAGCAGCTTTCCCATTAGCAAAGAAGCTTAATTAGGCCATACAAATAATCCCCATAAAAATTGTATTCAAATTTGTAATTCATGGAGATTCAATAATAGAAGTTTAAGAACTAATTAATTAAAAAATAATTACACAACTAAGCTTCAAGAAAAAGTTGACAACAAAAGTCATTTGATCAATATGACTCTTTTCAAACATTGGTTGTTTTTCTTACTTTTCAACTTCCTATGTTTTCATTTCTTAATTTTCTTCTGTAAATTTTCTTCAGAATAAGCTCCAAAAATATTTACTGATTTATTTATTCAACAAATATTTATTAAACTATCTCTATTGAAAATGTACTGATAGACCATTCTACCATCCTAATCTCTTTTTATTGTCCCCCAAGTTTATCTACCTCTTATATTGATGTTAAATAGTTTTGTCTCTATGTAACTGTTCATTTGTAACTAGTATCTACTGAAGACAAGAGTAAATATTTTTTACTATCTGGAAACTATGTAGATCTTAAGACTAAAAAAAAAATTACTTCAAAGGCAGAATTTATACAGTGGAAGAAATGGAATAATTTATCTTCTGTATTCATACTCTCTTGAGTTTATACCCTAAATTTACACCCTAAATTGCTGTCATGTAGGATTCAATTTCCAGATCTTTTCATTTGGGGAAAGCTAGAAAATTGTGTGTGTGTGTGTGTGTGTGTGTGTGTGTGTGTGTAAGAGAGAGAGAGAGAGAGAGAGAGGGAGGGAGAGAGAGAGAAGAGAGTGCATGTGTGTGTGTGAGACAAAGAGAGAGACAGAGAGAGAAAGATAGAGAGATACTGGTAGAGACAGAGAGATGGAGAGAGAGAAACTGACAGAGAGGAAGGGAGTATTTGGATGTGTGTAAACTCTATGGGTTGGAATTATGAGGTGGGAAGAAAAAGATAGTCGCACTCCTACTGAAATCAGACAGAACTAGGCAAAACTATAAGCATGAATTTGAACTGAGGACTGATTGGAGAGCAACAGTAATCAGACACTAAACTTAAATTTTTTTAAAAGCTTCCTGTCATAATGTATTGTATAAAGGAACAAGATTATATCCACTAATTTCAGCAAGAATTAAGAATTGCTTAGTGTTTCCTGACACCAACAAGGAAATGACCTTAGTGATTATTGATAAGGAAAAGACCAACTTAGGGAATATGGTACTGTTGTTAATACCAGCAATGCTTTTCTATACCAGGATTTTTTCCTCTACTGCCAAACTTGAAATCTTAATGATTTGGTGTTATTAAGGCAGCCTGGAATTTAGAACATAGTATTTTGACTCATTTTTCTGAGGTTCAGTGATAAAAAAAAATGAACAGTTCTGACCAGAAGGACATGGACATGTAGCGAATGAAACTAGCAATTATAATATGATGTTGTATGTGGCTTGATAATATGTTCTAAGTTAAAATATATCCTTTTTTATGTTTTCATATAAATTTCTTCCTACTGAAACTCACTGCTTTGCTTTCTTTATTGAATCATCACATAATTTTGAAACTTTAAACACTGACTCCTGTTACAGCAAACCTGTATTTACCATGTAAAATATTTATATTTGCTGGAGATTCCTCAAAGCCATAGTCTTTAGTGATTCATTTCCCTAGAACTTCATTTCTACTAGATTTCTAGGGTAATGGCTTTATTATAATATTAAGATAATCACTGAAAATCATGGAGTAGAATGTAAAATTAGCGACAAAGTTTTTTATGTCACTAGAGAATTTAAAGACATTCGATGCTGTTTTAAACAGAGGGGGATTTTGACTATCCCCAGACCTCAGAAGAAAGTGCAGTGGAATATTTTGAGAACACCTAATTAAAAATCATAACTCAGCCAGGAAGATAGCTCAGAGGGCTAGTGTGTGTGCTTTACATGCCAGAGTATCCAGTGTGATACTTATTACAAGATTCCCTGAGAAAACCACAAGCACTGAGCCAGGAGTGGCCTTCTAGCACCACCAGGTGTGATTCAAAAAAAAAAAAAACAAAGAAACAAAAATTACAACTGAATCAAGTATATAGCTCAGTGGTAGAGTCCTTGCTTTGCATGTATAAGGTTCTGAATTTAATCCCTGGCACTATAAAATTAATTATTCCAATTAAAACTAATATCATACCACCCATTTTATAAAACATGATATGTCATCCCGTTTTATAAAATTATAAAGTATAGATACATATTAATGAATATGCATCCAAATACTATATATGAGTAATATGCTAATTATTAGTTTAAAGTAATATTGTATATTGTTACTCACACAAATGTATCCCATCTAGTCTCCCACACCATTATGCTGGTATTCTTTTATTTATAATACTGGGTTCCTGCTTAACAATTTTACAAGATGTATGTGACTCTTCATTGAATATACATTACTTTTAAATCTGTTGCATACTGGAAAATTGTTTATAAAGGTATCCATACTGAATTCATCTTGCTGGGAAAAAAAGTTTATTGATATTTACATTTGTAGTGATTGTTTATGTTTCTTTTTTATCTGCACAATCAACAAGTTAAGAAAGAAGTTTGGGGATATCAGAGAAATAGTACAGGGATAAGGCACTTGTCATGCATGTGCTCAACCCTGGTTCAATCTGGAATATTCCATATAATCCCTCTGACCACCGTTAAGATTGATCCCTGAGCAGAGTCAGGAGTAGTCGGAATACTGCAGGGTGTGGTTCCAAATACCCCAGAATACCCCAGAAGTTAAAAGGAAACATTTTAAGTACAGGGGACAGAGAGAGAGTTCAATGGTTCAGGGCCTAAGCACGCTTGGGACCTCAGTTCAATACCCGCAATGACTGGGCCACAACACCCCAGTTGTAAACCTGGAGACCCCCAGAACTACTAGGTTGACAGCATAGCATTCTCTGATCCTCACATTGAACTGTCCCAGCCCAGATCTCTGAGTATCACTGGTAGTGGCTTCTGGGCCCTATTAGAATTGCTCATGAGTCCTCTGACTCTTATGTCTTATACAAACCAAATAGAAACAGACCCTGAGATTATGTCAGTAGAACTGGGCTGGGGAGTTAGGGTGCAAAGTTAAGAGAGAGATCAATGATTGTTTGTGAAGAGACGCTGGAAATTTGGTAGTGGTGTGGTGAGGTAACTCACATTTGAAAGAGGTGAACATTGCAACCCTATGACATATGCACTCTTGTGAAGCAACATTGCCTCAATTAGAAATAAAAACTTGTATAGTGTCAAGACAGTGACAATTTAGGTTCTCTGCAGACATTCTCTTCTACTGACACTTCTGCTATGGATGGCATTATACAAGTTTCCCGATGAACAAAGAAGAAATGATGGTGTTTCTCTAGGAGTGACTTTCTGCTCTTAGGAAATACATATTTTTAGCTTTATAAAACGATCACGATCATGACCATCCTGTTGTTCGTCGATTGCCTCGAGCAGGCCCCAGTAATGTCTCCTTCGTCCTAGCCCTGAGATTTTTTAAAAAGTGCCATATTCAAGGCTCTTTCAGGGTTAGGAGAATGAGACCCATCATTGTTACTGGGTCTCATAAAACAGTACCAAATAAATTTTCAACCTATTTATAGTATTTCCTGAGTGAAATGTATGAGTTCTTATTGCTTATTGCTTTACTGCATTCACTATTGTCTGTTTTTAAAAAAATTTTGCCAGTCTTTAGAGATGAAAATGATAGCTGAAATACAACTTGAGCTTATTAGACCCCAGTGACTGACAAACTAAGTTTTTTTTTAGATATCTCTACTGACCTCTGAGTGAAATGACTCTTCACATTTTTTTTTTCTGTAGTTCTTTTGAGTTTACTACTCTGTGGAGTTTTAGGTTTTATAGCCTAGTTTGTTCAAATGTGCAGCACAGCTATTCAATCTTTGCTTGCTGTTTCATATTGTTATTTTTTCTCATGAAAGTAGTCTTAATATCAATGTGTTTTTCTTCTAATGAAAGCAGTTTGTAATCTATATTTTATGTATCAACCTTTTACTATGGTTTGCATTTTTATATTATCTAAAAAAATCCCTATTTCAAAATAAAAGTAAAGGTGAGCAATCATTTCCTCTTTAAGGAACAAATACCATAATAATAAAGCTCTATATTCTTACTTTTAATTTAGTTTATTTGTTTGAATAGTCAACATAATACTTTATTTATAAAAAAATATGAACCCAATGGTTAATAGATTTCTTCTTAGTTTTAGTGGATTATAAAAATGATTGCAAATGCTTCTTTTTCATGTGTGTTCTTGTTTGGAGGAATAGACAGACTTGTAGAGCTGGGTATGAAATACAGAGCCTCACACACAAGGGCCATGTCTCCAGGTCCTACATGTATTCTTTACAATATAATATTGCAACCCAGCGAGTAGGGCGTTTGCCTTGCATGCAGCCAACCCAGATGACCCAGGTTCGATTCCTCCGCCCCTCTCGGAGAGCCTGGCAAGCTACCGAGAGTTTCTCGCCCACATGGCAAAGCCTGGCAAGCTACCCGTGACGTATTCGATATGCCAAACACAGTAACAACAAGTTTCACAATAGAGACATTACTGGGCCCACTCGAGCAAAATCGATGAACAATGGGAGGACAGTGACAGTGATCTACTTACAAGAGCTAGAGTCTATCTTTGCATCTGAGGATAGCTCTGTAAATTGCCTTAGCCAATGAAACTTTAGCAAATATATGCAGGCAGAGGCCTGAAATTTGCTTTTGATTTGGAGCTTGCACATTTGATATTCTATGGAACTCAGAGATATCTATGAAATGAAATCTGGACTATCAGGCAAGGGATTAGAAATTATATAAGTCAGAAACAGGTCAACCTAATGAGACCATCCTGGATCATGCTGTCCCAGTTAAGTCAGAAACACAGGAGAAAGTGCTCAACTAATTAATAGGATCATGAGTAATAAGTGTTTGTTGTTTCTGGCAGTAGAGTTTGGGAAGGTTTGTTATGTAGAAGAAGCTACTAATGCAATATTACACCAGCATCACTTCTATTTCAACTAATTATTTTCTTTGTTTATGGAGTCAGAGGCTACTTTAATGCCAAGAATTTATACTTTCATCACTTTTACTAGTAGAAGTTCTGTGTTTGTCTGAATACTTGTCCAATTACAGAGTATATTTTTAGGCCATCTTGGAGCTCTATAAAACTATGTGACTCAATACGGATCAAAAAAACGTTGAGTATTAACTATGAATTCAACTACAGTTGTCTCTTTAAACATAGTGCTGTTTGTGTTCTACTACCTTATTTCTCTCCACCTGCACCCCACTTTTCAACTGGAATGTGGGGATAGTATAATTTATCTTTGTATAAAGAAAAAAAAGTTATTGCTAACCCACTCTAGACCATCACCTACTATTGAACTATTCTGTGAAAATCTTCTACTACTATATTAAAGTCATTCAGTGTTGAATAACCTTATTATAGTAACATAACCCTTGCTTTAACAGATACATTTGCTAGAATTGTATTTATCTGAAAACATGTTTAAGACATATGTATTTATTATAATACATTGTTTAAAAATTTTGACTGTTCAGAAAATTCCAAGGGTCAGGTAAAGGTAACACTTGATTCCAACAAATTGCTGTCATGTGGGATTCATTTTCCAGATCTTTCCATTTGGGGAAAGCTAGAAAATTGTGTGTGTGTGTGTGTGTGTGTGTGTGTGTGTGTGTACGTGTGTGTGTGACAGAGACAGAGATACAGAGAACCTGACAGAGACAGAGAGATGGAAGAGAGAAAATGACAGAGACAGGAAGTATTTGTATCTGTGTAAATTCTATGGGTAGGAAGTATCAGCAACACTGACTGAGACTGCTAGCTTCTTATCAGAACACATTCTTCTCTTCTTTATGATGCTACCTCAAGACCACATTTCTCCAAATTTTCTGCATTTAGCTTCAATCATATTGCTGTATCCCGACTAACTGTGAGCATGCAGAAATGACTAATTGTGTTTTATCTTCAGTTCTGGATATTGAAATCCATTCCTTGCTCTGCCCAGAATATTGATGGCCAGAGCTTTCTTCCAAAACACCTTTTGAAGATGAGAGTTGCATTCATCCTGTGCCTCTGAAAGAACACAGGAGTAGCATTCTTTCTCCTCCTATCCAACTTGCAACAATGGAAAATCCAAACTAGCCTGAGTTAGAAAAAAAAAAAAGCTTCAGTTGTGGTTGAGCCACTGAATTTTTATTCATGTTCATGTTTGTCAGACATGTATGAAGTAAAACAGTTTTTATTTAGGAAATGTGAGAGAAGAGGAAGAGAGAGGGAACCCCATAAATTGAAAGAAATTCCGCACTCCAAGTTGGGATGTGATCAGGTCCAGAGTGGAATGTGCCTGACTTTTAAGCTTGTAGTTATGCAGAGGCAGTATACCTACCAGCTTCACTTTAAGTGTTTGCAGTCAAAAGCCAGTCACATGAGGCCCCATTTTAAAATCTGCCTTTAAGGATTTTTGTGCTTTTACATCCCCCTTTACAAAATGTGAGGGATTTCTTAATGTTTTTTTCTCTTTTTTTCCTGGAGTCTTGCTCCTCACCTTGTCTTTATGTTAACTAGTAGACACTTCTTTCATTCCTTAAAAAAACATATTTGCACTTCTCCATCCTATCAGTGTGTTCTTTATTTTGTTTCTAGCTTTCCTTTTCCTCATTTTCTTCAATTTTGCATATATGTGTGTGCAGGGTCTTTTTGTTCATGATTGTCTTTTTGCTTGTTTGTTCGTGTCACTCCCAGAGGTACTCAGGGGACCATATATGGTGTCACGAACCCAACCAGCATTTGCAATAAAGGCAGCACCTTAACCCCAACAGTATCTCTCCAGCCTAGTTTTACTTTTTCTGAAAGTTTTGTCTAAAAGTGTATTTTCAAACTCACTATGTCAGTATCGCCACAATTTCAATTTTCTTTTCTCTATTTTTATTTGTTTTATAAGGGTCTCTTCGACAGTGCTCTGTGATATGTAGTCCAGATGTAGTGCAAGCCTGACAGTTTAGTCCTGGACATAGGTGAAGCTGTGCTATTAATGCTCAATGCTTGGAGTGGGGAGACAGTCCAGTGACAGGGATGGAGCAGAACCCCAAACAATTGGGGTATAAGATATGAACCCCAAATACTTGAGCTATGTGCCTCACCTCTGATTTAATTTTTTCACGGTAACCATATGCCCTATACTCAGTATTCAGTAAAATAAATAAAATTAAAACAAACAAGTAAATAAATGAACCTAGAGAGAATATTTTCTAATCCAGAGGAAGACTGAGAATATTACAATGTTAAGAGATAAATTAGGTAATGATACATGCATGCTACATACCACAGATAAGTGACACCATCCAGATATATGAAGAGTTTAAACCATAGGGTCAATAACACTGCAAACAAGAAACCCAAACTACAATAACTAAACTTTAAAATGTGCTGGTCAGGAGCTAAAGAAATAGGTCAGTAGGTAGGGCGTTTGTTTTATATGTGTTCAACCAGTGTTTGATTCCTGGCATTCCATATAGCGCCTGAACACCGTCAGGAGTAATTCCTAAGTGTGGAGCCAGGAATAAATCCTGAGAACAGCCTGATGTGGCCCCCAACCATAAAAACAACAACAACAAAAATGTGCTTGTCAAGGAGGCAGACTGTAGGGGAGGGTAGTCAGAGGCAGCTGGGGATTCTGGTGAAAGGAAATTCACATGAGGCATGGGATTGATTTTGGAACATCACTTGCCTGAAACTCTGTTATGAACAATTTTGTTAACTGTGGTACCTTCATTAAATACAACAATAATAATTATAGCACTGTAGCACTGACCTCCCTTTGTTCGTCAATGTGCTCGAGCGGGCACCAGTAACATCTCCATTGTGAGACTTGTTATTTTTTTTTGGAATATCGAATATGGCATGGGTAGCTTGCCAGGCTCTGCCGTGCAAGCAGTATACTCTTGGTAGCCTGCTAAGTTCTCTGAGAGGGATGGAGGAATCTAACCTGGGTCAGCTGCATGCAAGGCAAATGCCCTACCCACTGTGCTATCGCTCCAGTCTTTGGATTCTGGATCTGATGACTCCTTGACTGACAGTTATCCAAGATTCTGTCTCTTCCATTACTTATGCTACTTTTCTTAGGTAAAATTTGTATGCCCAGAAACTTTATTCCCACAAATAGTCAAAATGTTAGGGTTTTTTTGTTCTTTGTTTAGGGGAGGTGCTTGTTTATTTTAATCTTTATTGGGTGTGCTATGATTTATAGTATAGTTATTGGTAGTTCTACGTATACATCATTCCAAATACCACACCTACCATCAAGGTACCCACTTCCCTCCACCACAGTCTCAGTGCCCGTCCTGTTCCCATCTTTCCTCACCTCCTTCTACATTCTGTGGACCAGATCTCCAGTTCTATTGCCTTATGGCCAGGAGATGGTAGTTTTCAAATATATTTTAAACACAATTCTTTAAAGGTGTCTGAGTGTCTGACTCGAGCCCGATAGTTATAAAAAAATACACTAGTAGTAGCTTTGCTGTGTATCAGGCATAATTCTAAATGCTTTACAAAGAGATGAATAAATCTATAAAACAAATACTTCTATAAAAGATACTTTTTAAGTGTTCTATCAAATAAATTTGTAGATATCGTCACTATTGTTATCATCATCCTGTTTTTTAGATAAAGAGAATGGGGGATAATGTTTAGATGAATTTCTACAGTTCACACAACTGGTGAGATGAAGAACTGGGATTCTGTCCTGGGTAACTTGACTCCATACTTACCCTCTACCTCTTAGCATAACCACAAAACCACAAAGCAACAATTTCAGGGCAAACAGAAATGAATATTTTCAGTCCTGTCACTTACCAGAAAAAAAGCCCCAGGTTTTTAAAGTCACAAGGTAAGACTTACTGCAATAAACTAACTATTTTCTTTGTGTTTACAAGTGTCTCTCCATGTCAGACACCCATTTTTTTAGGGGGCCACATCGCGAAGTGCTAAGTGCTTACTCCTGGCTCTACACTCAGGAATCATTTATGTTGGGGTTCAAAAGACTACCTGGATCCAACCTACCTCAGTCACAGGCAAGGCAAGTGTCCTGCTCACTTTGAAATAGTTTTAATTTGACTGTTCCATAGATCCTGCTCTGTTGAAATACCCTCAGTTTAAATATACTTCTACAAATATATTGACATCCTAGACTAACATTAGTGTTCTCTATCTATAATAATTCTAAAGTTCTGAATAATTTTAAATTGTCTAATAATTTTACATACAATATTCAAACATTTTAGTGTAGATTACATCTCATCTAGAATTCCATTATTGTATAAATAACCCAATTAATTTCATTTTCAAACTAGATACGTAACTATTTGCTTAAATATTTAATACATATGTTACAAGTCACTTAAAATTCTTGAGTACTCTGTTCAGATTCATAAAACACATGCATCAATACCTAAAATTCCTCACTTCAGCAAGAATAAGCATAAGAGTAATCGTAAATGCAAACAATTTCTCAGTTCATCATCAAGTGGTAGAAGATCAAGTTAACTTCATGAGGTTTTTAAATTAAAAAAGCAAGAGTAAAAAATAATTTAAAATTAAAATCTGGCTGAAATATATTTTACATTTCTTCAAAACTAAGATTACTTATTTATGATAAAGTAGATCAAGAATTACACAATTTAATAAAGAAAGAATTACACAATTATACAGATAGTTTAGGTTAAGGACCACTGGAGAATTTATCTCAGAAGAGAGATCATTCTACAATGACCCTTCTATGTTCTATGTCAACAGGGAGATCATTTTATAATGACTAAAAGCAAATCAATTCACAGCATGTGCTAAAAGGATCATCTAGACAGATTGCAGTTAGCTTTCACAATGCTCCATCTCTATTCAACTTTCCAAAATTGATTAACACACTGTAAAACACTGTCCTCCCATTGTTCATCGATTTTGCTCAAACAAACCCAGTAACGTCTCATTTGTATTTTTTTTGAGACTTGTTACTGTGTTTGGCATATATATATATATATATATATATATATATATATATATAGAGAGAGAGAGAGAGAGAGAGAGAGAGTGTTTGTTTTTTGCCGCACGGGTGAAATACTCTCAGTAGCTTGCCAGGCTCTTGGAGAGTGGTGAAGGAATCAAACCCAGCTCAGCCAGGCTGGCTGCGTGCAAGGCAAACGCCCTACCTCTGTGCTATCACTCCATCCAAAATTGATTAAAGAAATTAATTATTAAATATCTACTTAGTAAAGAATAGCAGTGCATTTGTAGTTCACTTCATTATTTAAAGCAAATCATCTGCATGGGTCTGTAAGAATGGCTCAGTGACTTAGAATTTATGCCTTGCAAATGTATGATCCTTTAGTTCATTCCCCAGACACCTACATGTGCTGAACATGAGCCAGGCAATTCTGCGTGTGAACCTGGAAGTTCTGCTATCTGCAGTCCACAGTATCACAAGTAATTTTCAATGGCACTACAGCCAGTTGTGTATTAACACCACAGAGTGATGCAACCATAGTGAGCATTGCAAAAAAAAAAATAGTGAGAGTACTAAGATCTGATGGCTGGAGCAATAGAACAGCTGGTAGGGCGTTTGCCTTTAATGCAACTGACCCAGGTTTGATTCCTCATCCCTCTCAGAGAGCCCAGCAAGCTACCGAGAGTATCCTGCCTGCACGGCAAAGCCTGGCAAGCTCCTCATGGTGTATTGGATATGCCAAAAACAGTAACAATAAGCTTCACAATGGAGAGATTACTGGTGCCCACTCGAGCAAATCGTTGAACAACGGGAGGACAGTGGTACAGAGCTACAGTGCTCCCAAGACCTAGAAGTGTGAGCTCTGACAGGCATAGTGTAAGCCCCACAACTTACAGAGCAGAAACCTCAATCAATACCATAGCCATGTATGTAAATCGTTGGAAAAGCATGAGAGCACAACATGAGAGCCACACAATCTGATGTATGACTTCTGGCAAACACCATTTTTAATTGTGTAAGCACCACAGCCAGGCTTGTTTGCAAGCCCTAGTTAGTCATCACAACAGCAGCAAAAACAACAAAGGGAAGGAGGAAAGAGAGGGATTCTCCTACACCCCCCCCCACCCAAAATACTTACGTGCAGATTCGTTCCCAATATTTCATAAAGCAACAATTTTAAGATTTAAAAATGAAAGATGTGTGGCCGGAGAAATAGTACAGTGGGTAGGCATTGTCTTGTACACAATTGAGTCAGGTTCCATCACTCGCATCTCATATAGTCCCTGAACACAACCAGGAGTAATTTCTGAATGCAGAGCCAAGAGTAATCCCTGAGCATTGCTAGGTGTGGCCCCAAACAAAACAAAATTAAAGATAAAAACTTAAAGATAAGCAATTTTTCCATAGCAAATTTCTAGTACATGAAGAACATTTTCAAGCTCAGTAATAGATCCACTATAAAGACACATGGAATAAAAGTTTCTAATCAGGAAACTTAACATGACTATATTTTTAGATTTTCTTTCTTTAAACAATAGGAAATTAAATCAGCAATATTTAAAACACTTGGGAGCTTTGTTATTAATTCTTTTTAGTTTTATTCTTTTTAATTTTTTTATTAGTGAGACAACATGAGGTACAGTTGTAGACTTACAAATTTTTGTGCTTGGATTTCAATTATACAATGATCAAATATCCATCCCTCCACCAGTGCCTATTTCCCACCACCATGGATCCCAGTATCCGTCCCAGCCCCCAGACCCCCATCCCTCCCTTCCTCTGTGTAAGGGCATTCCCTTTTGTTCTCTCTCTCCTTTTGTGTGTTGTGATTTGTAAAAGAGGCATTGAGTGGCAATCACATTTGGTCTAAGATCTACTTTCAGCATGCTTCTCCCATCCTGGGAGGATCCTCCCAACATGCTTTATTTGGTGCTCCTTTCTCTATCTAAGCTCCCTTTTCCCCTAACATGTGTAGCTGGCCTCCAAGTCATGGAGCAAAATTCCTGGTACTAATCTCGCCGTTTTTGGGTGTTAGTCTCGTATTTTGTTACTTTACGTTCCCCAGATGAATGCAATCTTTCTATGTCTATCCCTCTCTTTCTGACTCATTTCGCTTAACATGATACTTTCCATGTAGTACCACTTGTATATAAATTTCATGACTTCATCTTTTCTAACAGCTACATACTACTCTATTGTATAAATGTACCAAAATTTCTTTAACAAGCCATCTGTTCTCGGGCACTCAGATTTTTTTCCAGATTCTGGCTATTGTAAAGAGTGCTGCAATGAACAAACAAGTGCAGATGTCACTTCGACTATACTTTTTTGCCTCTCTGGGATATATTCCCAGGAGTGGTATTGCTTGGTCAAATGGGAGCTCAATTTCTAATTTTTTGAGAATCATCCATACTGTTTTCCAAAAGGGCTGAACCAGTCGGCATTCCCACCAGCAGTGAAGAAGGGTCCCTTTCTTGCCACATCTGTGCCACCACCGGTTGCTTTTGTTCTTGTGGATGTGGGCCAGTCTCTGTGGTGTGAAATGATATCTCATTGTGGTTTTGATCTGCATCTCCATGATAATTGATGATGTGGAGCATTTTCTCATGTGCCTTTTAGCCATTTGGATTTCTTCTTTGAGAAAGTTTCTATTCCTTTCATTGCCCATTTTTTGATGGGGTTGGATACTTTCTTCTTGTGGAGTTCAACCAGTACTTTGTATATGCTTGATATCAACCCTTGTCACATGTGTATTCGGTGAATATCCTTTCCGATTCTGTAGACTGTCTTTGTACTTTGGTCACTGTTTCTTTTGAGGTGCAGAAGCTTCTTAGTTTAAGATTGTCCCATTAGTCTATCTCTGTTTTCATTTGCTTGGCCAGTGGCATGACATCTTTGAAGATACCATTAGCTTCAATGTCATGGAGGGTTTTGCCAACTTTGCCTTCAATTTACCTTGTGGATTCTGGTCTGATGTTAAGGTCTTTAATCCATTTTGATCTTACGTTTGTACATGGCGTTAGGCAGAGATCTGAGCCCACTTTTTGCATATAGCCGTCCAGTTTTACCAGCACAATTTATTAAAGAGGCTTTCCTTGAAACAATTCACTTTTCCTCCCCCTTATCAAAGATTAGATAATCATATGCTTGTGGGGAGATGTCAGTATATTCAACCTTTTCCATTGGTCTACATCTCTGCCTTTGTTCAAGTACCATCCTGTTTTAATTATTACTGCTTTGTAGTAGAGTTTGAAGTTAGGGAGGTTGATTCCTCCCATTTTCTTTTTCCCAAAAATTGCTTTAGCTATTCGTGGGGGCTTATTGTTCCATATAAATTTCAGGAGTGTCTGCTCCATTTCTTTGAAGAACGTCATGGGTATCCTAATACGGATCGCATTGAATTCGTGCAATGCTTTTGGAAGTATTGCCATTTTGACAATGTTAATTCTCCTGATCCATGAACAGGGAATATTTTTCCATTTCCTCATATCCTGTTTTATTTCCTGAAGTAGCATTTTGTAGTTGTCTTTGTACAGGTCCTTTACTTCCTTAGTTAAGCTGATTCCTAGGTACTTGATTTTCTGGGGCACAATTGTGAATGGTATTATTTTCTTCATGTCACTTTCTTCTCTTTTACTATTTGCGTATAGGAAAGCCATGAACTTCTGGGTATTGATTTTATAGCCTGCAACTTTACTAAACAAGTCTATTGTTTCTAGAAGTTTCTTGATAGAGGCTTTAGGGTTCTCTAAGTATAGTATCATATCATCTGCAAATAGTGAGAGCTTAATTTCTTCCTTTTCTACCTGGATGCCCTTAATATCTTTTTCTTGCCTAATTGCTATTGCAAGTACTTCCAGTACTATATTGAACAGCAGTGGAGACATTGGACATTTTTGTATCATCCCTGACCTTAGGGGGAAGGCTCTCAGTTTTTCCCCATTGAGGATGATGCTTGATGTAGGCTTGAGGTAGATGGCTTTAACTATATTGAGGAAAGTCCACTCTATCCCCATTTTGGCGAGGGTTTTCATCATAAACGGGTGCTGGATCTTGTCAAATGCTTTCTCTGCATCAATTGATATGATCATATGATTTTTATCTTTTCTTTTGTTGATATGATGGATTATGTTGATTGATTTCCATCCTTGCATCCCTGGGATGAATCCCACTTGGTCATGGTGTATGATCTTTTTGTTATTATTCTATTTGTTATTATTTTGTTGAGAATCTTCGCATCCGTGTTCATCAGGGATATAGGCCTGTAGTTTTATTTTTTTGTGGTGTCTTTGTTTCCTTTTGGTATTAGAGAGATATGGGCTTCATAGAAACTGTTTGGGATAGTTTCTGTTTTATCAGTTTCCTGGAAAAACTTGAGAAGAACTGGCAGTAGGTCCTCTTTAAATGTTTGGAAAAACTTGCTTTTATTTCTGGGAAGATTTTTAATTACAGTTTCAATTTCCTTGATGGTAATTGGTCTATTCAGGTACTCTAGATCTTCTTGATTCAGCTTTGGGAGATGATAGGATTTCAGGAATTTATCCATTTCTTCTAGGTTCTCTTGTTTCATGGCATACAGACTTTCAAAGTAGTCCCTGATGATCTTTTGAATTTCTTTGGTTTCTGTTGTGATATCCCCCTTCTCATTTCTGATTCATTTTATTAGGATTCTTTCTCTCTCTGTTTCTTTTTTGGTGTTGCTAGTGGTTTATCTATCTTATTTATTTTCTCGAAGAACCAGCTCTTGGTTTCATTGATCTTTAGGATTGTTTCTTTGGTTTCCATGTCATTGATTTCTGCTCTAAGTTTTATGATCTCTTTCCTTCTGCCTGATTTGAGCTCTTTCTGTTGATCCTTTTCTCAGGTCTTGAGCTGTGAAGTCAAGTTGTTTATGTGCATCCTTTCTACAGTCCTAAGATATGCTTGCAGATCTATAAATTTTCCCCTTAATACGGATTTAGCTGCGTCACATAAGTTCTGTAGCTCGTGTCTTCATTCTCATTTGTTTCCAGGTATCTTTTGATTTCATCCTTGACTTACTTTCTGACTCACTCATTGTTTAGCATTGAGTTGTTCAATTTCCAGGTGTTTGATTTGGTTCTTCGTGTCTGTGTGTGATTCGCTTCTATCCTCAGTGCATTGTGGTCTGAAAAGATAGTTGATACTATTTCTATCTTCCTGATTCTCTTTAGGTATGTTTTGTGGCCTAGCACATGGTCTGTTTTGGAAAATGTTCCATGTGCACTGGAGAAGAATGTGTATTCTATCTTTTTGGGGTGTAAATCCCTGTTTCGGTCTATAAACCTTTCTCTTCTATTTCTTCTTTCAAAGTCAATGATCCCTTGCTGAGTTTTGTTCTTGTTGATCCATCCAGAGGTGATAAGGCGATGTTGAAGTCTCCAACTACTATTGTGTTGCTAGCAATGTCCTCCTTAAGATCTGTTAGCAGTTGTTTTAAATATTTAGCTGTTCCCTCATTAGGTGTGTATACATTTAAGAGTGTGATTTCTTCCTGTTGTACGTATCCCTTGATGAAGAGAATATATCCTTTGCTGTCCCTTCTAATCTTTACAACCTGAAATTAATGTTGTCGGATACTAGTATGGCCACCCCAGCTTTTTTGAAGGAGTTGTTTGCTTGCAGGATTGTTTTCCATCCTTTGACTTTGAGTCTGTGTTTGCTCTGACTGTTGAGATGAGTTTCTTGTAGGCAGCAGAATATTGGGTTCTATCTCTGAATCCATTTTGCCACTCTGTGTCTCTTAAATGGTGAATTTAGACCGTTGACATTGAGAGAGATTACTGTTATGGGGTTTTGTGTCATCTTTTTGTAAGGGTCCGTTGTGGTTGTAGCATTTGTCTGGTCTTATAGTAGCCCCTTTAGCTCTTGTTTTAGGCTTGGTTTTGAGTCTATGAAGTTCCTGAGCTGCTGTTTATCTAGAAAATAGTGTACTGTTCCTTCGATTTTGAGTGAGTGTTTAGCCTGATAGAGTATTCTTGGTGAAGCATTCATTTCAATGAGTTTTTTCACTATATCTTGCCACTGCCTTCGGGCTTGGAGGGTTTCCTCTGATAGAACTGCTGTGAATCTAAGGGGTGCTTCTTCGTTTGTGATTTCCTTCTTTGACTTTGCCACTTGCAGTATTGTGTCTCTATTGGCAGCATCGATCATTCTAACTGTGATATGTCTTGGAGTGTTTATGTTAGGGTCTCTTTTAGCTGACACCCTTCAGGCTCCTTGAATCTGAATGGCTGCATTGTTGAGCTCTGGGAATTTTTCAGCGATGATTAGTTTAACAGTGGCTTTGTCATTGGGATTGTTTCCCTGAGCTTCTGGTAGTCCAATGATTCTAATGCTGTTCCTCTTGGAATCATCTCCTAGAACTCTGATTTGCTTTTTTGAGGTCCTTGCCATTGTTTGTTGTTGCCTGTTGGTTTGGTGCAGCTGATCTTCCAGCTCACTGATTCTTTCTTCAGCTGTGGTCATTCTACTTTTGAGGGCACATACTGAGTTTTTTAGTTCATCTACAGAATCTTTAATTCATGACATGTCTGTGCATAGCTTTCCAATTTCTGCTCTCATTTCTTCCCACAATTTGTCTATTTTTTCTGTCATGTTACTGGATATCTGTCTGTTTCGTTGAGTTCATTGAACATCTTTATGACTTCATATCTGAATTCTTTGTCAGAGAGATCCCTTAGACTAAACTACCTGCGGCCGCATGAGGGTTGGCCTGCTGAAAAATAGGCCACGCCCACTTCTACAGAATCCACGCCCACTTCTAAAGCGGTCACACCCCCACAGGAACCTGGTGTTTGTGAGGGGAGTAAAGACTGGGTGGGGGAGAAGACCAGCTCAGCTTGGGACATGAAAAGGAAGAGGCAGAGGCTCAGGGCTGCTTTGTCTCCCAAGGTCCGAGAGGACGCCTGGGGGACTTGCAGGGAGAAATTCAAGTCCCGGGTTTGAGAAGCAGCGGATAAACTGGCCTGGGTTGGGGAGAAGGCCAGCTCAGCTTGGGGGACAAAAAGGAATAGGCAGAAGCTCAGGGCTGCTTTGTCTCCCAAGGTCCGAGAGGACTCCTGGGGGGCTTGCAGGGAGAAATCCAAGTCTCAGGTACGAAAAGCGGTGGATAAACTGACTTGGGTTGGAGAGAAGACCAGCTCAGCTTGGGGGATGAAAAGGAAGAGCTAGTCTTATTTTTTAAATTTGTTTGCTGTGGTATTAATTAATCTCTCATTACCCAACCTTCTGGTCCTCTTCCTCTGCTTGTTAACCTTAGCTCTGTTTTCGCTTTTCAAGGGTTTAATCTATTGTCCATTCCTCTATTGTTGTTTTTTTCCTTTATATACTACAACTGAATGAGATTATCTGTCATTTGTTCTTCTCCTCTTGCCTTATTTAACTTTATATGACACCCTCTAATTTGATTTAAAATTTGACAAGAGAGGAAATCAATTTATTTTACAAATAGTTAGAATTCTAGTGTGTGTGTATAATTTTTTAATGTTTTTAAAAAAATTTAAAAATTGTGATATATATATCACAGTTCTTTTTTTGCTTCTTTTGGGGTCCCACCCAGAGACGCACAGTTGTTACTCCTGGCTCTGCACTCAGGAATTACTCCTGACGGTGCTTGGTGGACCATATGGGATGCTGAGAATTCAACCCAGCTAGGCCACATGCAAGGCAAATGTCCTCCCCGCTGTGCTATCACTCTAGTCCCTATATCACAAATTTTTATCCACTTATCTATCATTAGATATTTGAGTTGTTTACAGAACCAGGTTATTTTAAGTAGTGATGGCGTAGACATAGATGACTATAGATCTTTGCTAATTAATGTTTTATAGCCATGGAGTAGATGCCAAGGAATAAATTTCTGGAAGACATTGTAATTCTATTTTTAAAAGATCTTTAATTTAAAAAAAAATTTTGAGAAGTTTTCACATTGTTTCCCATAGAGGCTGATCCAGATGAAAGTTTTGCCAACAGTGAGTGTCAGTTCCTTTTTCATGGTATCCTCACCAATTATCTCACATTCATTTTTAAGTTGATTTTCCCAGACAATTAGAGTTGATGAAACACTTTTAGTATACTTATTGGTCATCTGTATAGCTTATTTGAGAAGGTGTCTATTCAGCTTATCTCTCCATATTTTGATGGGATTGATTGTTTTTTCTCTGATACTGAGTTCTTTGAATATCATAAACATCTTAGATATTAGCCCTCCATCAGATACATAATAAATATTTTATGTCATTAAACAGTATTATTCTATTGTACCCATAGTTTTTTTCATAGTACAGGATTTTAGTTTGATGCAATCACGTTTTTTGCTTTTGTTTTTATTTATTTTTGCACCAGTGAAGCAAAATCATTGAAGATGATTTTAGTTTGATGCAATCACATTTTTTGCTTTTGTTTTTGTTTATTTTTGTACCAGTGAAGCACTGAAGACACCACTGAAATCAGTAATCAATGTCATGGAGAGTTCTGATATTTTCCTTGATGCATTTCATGGATTCAATTCTAATATTGAGTCCTGTTTTTTTATAGTCTCAGAGTCTTGGCCGCTGATGGGATTACACAGCGCCAGGGGGCCAGTTGGTGGGTGTGACCCCCGCCTACTGGAATTTGGAGGATCTGGGTGGAGGACGCTCGACTCCAATCCGAGTAGGCTTGGAGATCTCGGCCCCTGAACCCACGTGGCTTTGTCCCTCTGCCGGTACCTTCAGGTGTGCGGAGAGTGGTCTCAGCATGGTGGTGGCTGGTCCTGGAGGTCTTTGGCTGCCGGGGCCCTGGCCAGGGCAGGGAGGAAAGCTCAACCCGCTCCCCTCCTTCTGTGTTTTATTAACATTTTGAATTAACATTTGCATATGGTGAGACTGAGATCAATTTATTTTAGTTTATGTGTTTGTGTATGTGTGTGTGTGTGTGTGTATGTATCTAACCAGATTTCTCAGCACCATTTGTTTAAGAGTTTTCCCTTGTCCTTCTTAAAGTTTCTAGTATCTTTGTCATAAGTTATCTGTTCATACATCTGAGGGTTCACTTCTGGACTCTCAATTCTATTCCATTAGTCTAAAACTTTGCTTTTGTTACAATACCACGTTGTTTTGATTGCTATCACTTTTTGCAGTGTTTCCCAAAGTGAGTGATGCTATCTTTCAAGGGAAGGCACTGAAATAAATGATTCACAGAAAGGTTAGAAGTAGCTTCAGTTTCAAATAGGGGGTTGCTTTCAGTTTGTTTCCTCAAAAAAGGCCAATTTCCAGAAGGTTGTTGAGTAATTTTTTTCCTCTCCATTCCATTTTCCCTTCCCTTTGGTCCTTTTTTTTCTTACAGTGCTGAAAATTGAACCCACAGCCCCATTCTTGGCAAGGCAAGTACTCTATCATAGAGCCACATTCCCAGTCCCCTCTGTTTAGACAACTGTCTATAATATATTTGGAGTAAGCATTAGGGATTAATAAACTTCTAATTCAAAGTATATCTTCAATAACTAAGCTCATTATTACAAATTATAAGACATTTATGATGATTTTCATGATTTAATTTATGCCAGCACAAAAATGGGAACAACAAACTGTTGGATTTGTTTTTGTAGTGTAACAAATATTCTTTTTTTTTTTATTAGTGAAGCACCATGAGGTACAGTTGTAGATTTACAAATCTTTGTGCTTGGGTTTCAGTCATACAATGATCAAATACCCATCCCTCCACCAGTGCCCATTTCCCCCCACCCCCCCTCCCACCCTTCCTCTGTGGCAGGGCATTCCCCTTTGTTCTTTCTCTCCTTTTGGGTGTTGTGGTCTGCAAAAGAGACATTGAGTGGCAATCATGTTCAGTCCATAGTCTACTTTCAACATGCATTTCCCCTCCTGGGAGGATCCTCCAAACACCCTTTATTTGGTGTTCCCTTCTCTATCTGAGCTGCCCTTTCCCGTAGAATACCCGGCTGGCCTCTAAGCTATGGAGTAATCCTCCTGGTGTTGATCTCAGCTATTCTTAGGTATTGATCTCATATTTTGTTGCTTTATATCCCCCAGATAAATGCAATTTTTCTATGTCTATCCCTCTCTTTCTGACTCATTTCGCTTAGCATGATACTTTCCATATTGTACCACTTGTATGTAAATTTCATGACTTCATCTTTTCTAAGAGCTACATAGTACTCCATTGTGTAGATGTACCAAAGTTTCTTTAACCAGTCATCTGTTCTTGGGCACTCAGGTTTCTTCCAGTTTCTGGCTATTGTAAAGAGTGCTGCAATGAACAAACAAGTGCAGATGTCACTTCGACTACACATTTTTGCCTCTCTGGGGTATATTCCCAGGAGTGGTATCGCTGGGTCAAATGGGAGCTCAATTTCTAATTTTTTGAGAAACGTCCATACTGATTTCCAAAAGGGCTGAACTAGTCGGCATTCCCACCAACAGTGAAGGAGTGTCCCTTTCTCGCCACATCCGCGCCAGCATTGGTTGCTTTTGTTCTTTTGAATGTGGGCCAGTCTCTGAGGTGTGAGATGGTATCTCATTGTGGTTTTGATCTACATCTCCCTGATGATTAATGATGTAGAGCATTTTCTCATGTGCTTTTTTGCATGTAGCCGTCCAGTGATGCCAGCACAATTTGTTAAAGAGACTTTCCTTACTCCACTTCACATTTCTTGCACCTTTATCAAAGATTAGATGCTCATATGATTGAGGGGAGCTGTCAGTGTATTCAACCCTGTTCCATTGGTCTGCAGTTCTGCTTTTGTTCCAGTACCACGCTGTTCGGGTTGTGCTCCTGTTTTTGGTCCTTCTCCAAGCTCTTAAGCTGTGAGGTTAGGTTACTTATGTGTGCTCACTCTTCCTTCCTGAGGAATGCTTGTAGAGCTATAAACTTTCCTCTTAAGACAGCTTTTGCTGTGTCCCATAAGTTTTGGTAACTCGTGTCCTCATTTTCATTCGTGTCTAGGAATCTTTTGATTTCCTCTTTGATTTCCATTCTAAGCCACTCGTTGTTCAATAACGCACTGTTTAATTTCCAGGTGTTTGATTTAGTTTTCTGTTTTTGTGTGTGATTTACTTCTAATTTAAGCGCATTGTGGTCTGAGAAGATTGTTGATACAATCTCTATCTTCTTAATTTTATGGAGGTATGTTTTGTTGCTCAGCATGTGGTCTATCTTGGAGAATGTTCCATGTACGCTTGAGAAGAATGTGTATTCAGCCTTTTGAGGATGAAGTGTCCTGTATATATCTACTAAGTCCCTTTCTTCCATTGTTTCCCTCAGATTAAGTATGTCCTTGCTAAGTTTGAGTCTGGTTGATCTATCCAGAGGTGACAAAGTGGTGTTGAAGTCTCCCACTAGTATTGTGTTGCTATTGATGTCTTTTTCCAAATCTATGAGTAGTTGTTTTAAGTACTTTGCTGGTCTCTCATTAGGTGAATATACATTTATTATTGTAAGTTCTTCCTGTTGTACAGATCCTTTGATCACTAAGAAATGGCCTTCACTGTCTCTTATGACCTTCTTCACTCTGAAATCGATGTGGTCTGATATTAAGGTGGCTACCCCAGCTTTTTTATGGGAGCTGTTTGCCTGTAGGATTGTTTTCCAGCCTTTGACTCTGAGTCTGTGTTTGCTTTGACTATTAAGGTGTGTTTCTTGCAGGTAGCAGAATGTTGGGTTCAATTTTCTAATCCATCCTGCCACTCTGTGTCTTTTAATTGGTGCGTTTAGCCCCTTGACATTGAGAGAGATTATTGTTATGGGATTTTGTCCCATTGTTCTGTTGAAATTAGGTGTATTTGAGGGGCCTGTCCTGCCTTAAAGTAGCCCATTTAGTTGTACTTGTAACCATGGTCTTGAGTCTATGAAGTTCCTGAGCTGTTGTTTGTGAAACTGTGTGTTGTTCCTTTTATTATGAATGAGAGTCTCACTGGGTAAAGTATTTTTGGAGAGGCATTTATTTCATTGAGTTTTTTCACTATGTCCCACCACTGTTTTCGGGCCCTGAGGGTTTCATCAGAAAAATCAGCTGTGAATTTTAAGGATGCTCCTTTGTAAGAGATTTCTTTCTTCGATCTTGCTGCTTTCAGAATTTTGTCTCTGTCTAAAGTTTTGGTCATTTTGATCAGGATGTGTCTTGGGGTATTTTTGTTCGGATTTCTTCTAGCTGGTACCCTTCGGGCCTCCTGAAGGTGGTCACAAGTTTTCTTCAGCTCTGGAAATGTTGTAGCAATGATGTCTTTGACAGTTTCTTCTTCATCAGGGTTTTCTTTCCTGTCCCTCTGGGACTCCAATAATTCTTATGTTACCCCTCTTGGCTTCATCACGATCTTCTCTTGCCATCTGTTCCCGAACTATGAGTCTCTTTTCCATATTCTGCTCTTTTCTGGCGAGTCTCTGAACTTCATCTTCAAGCTCACTGATTCAGTTCTCAGCAGCTGTTACTCTGCTTCTGAGGCCTTCCACTGAGGTTTTCAATTCGCCTACCAGGGTTTTCAGGCCCGACATTTCCGATTGCATTTTTCTCATTTCTCCCTTCAAATCCTCTTGTCTTTTATTGGCATTGCTTTCCATTGTTTCTTTTAGTTCCCTAAGCATCCTACATAGCTCCCTTCTGAATTCCTTGTCAGAGAGGTTGTCTAACACTACAGTACTGTTGGTGTCTTCTGGGCTAGCCTCTTCAATAAGAAAGTTTGGTGGGCTTTTGCATTGCTTTACCATTGTGACCAGTGTGCTTTAGTCCTTCACCTTCACTGTTACTATTCTGGTTGAGTGAGGAGAGAGTTCCCGGATCCCTTCAGCTTTGTTGCCGCGGGATCTGATGTTGCCTCAGTTCCTGTCCTGCGCAGGTCAAGGGAGAAAACCGGCAATTCTAGGGGATCAAGCTAGCTGCGCATTCCCTGGGGGAGTCTCAAGCCCTGGGGCAGGCTGTACCTGGTTGAATGAGGAGAGACTGCCAGGGGCCGTTCAGTTTTGTTGCCAAACAATGGGTCTCGGTTCAGTCCCGCACAAATTATACTATTCCCTCTTATAGTGGGAAGGGATTATGGATAAGTTTTTGTCCATGGTAGGCACCCTTCTATGTTTCTGAGTTTGACGTTCTTCTCAGTCAGGCGTTATTCTTTGTTTTATAACAGACATTGAGTGAAACTTTTAGAGGAGGTGCTATTTGGAAATGAACTTATACAGCTGTTTTCAAACAGGTCTTTGTTGGAACTGGAGGGGAGGAGCCGACGGACTGGAGGGGAGGAGCCGACGGACTGGTGGTCGGTCCCCCGGAGATGGACGGGCACTTTCCCCACTGGGCTTCAGGCAGGAATCTGAGGCGCGGCTGGGGGGGCAGGAGCACTTCCCGGCTGGACACCCCGGACCCACCTGGAGGGGAGGAGCCGACAGACTCACAAGTATTCTTAAATATGATTTTATTATACTTTATTTTTAACTTTTAAACTCCCTTTGGTCCAACAAGTCAAACTAAATGACTTTCAAAAGTAAGTATGCCCGCCCGCTCCTCTCTGGAAAGAAAGATGGCGGCCGCGCGGGAGCCTTGTGGAAAGCAGGTTTGAGCCGGGGCTGGCGGGAGCAGCAGGGACCTCAGGGGAAGAGGGGCTTTGTGGGCCGTCCCCCACGCCCCACCAAGGTCGCCAGCTGCCCCCCACGAGCGGCTCTCCGGCACGGCCACGGCCCCGGAGGCACAAGGACTTAGCACAGAGAACCAGCCGCTTGGAGCAGAAAAGCAAATGGACTTGTGTTAAACCGCGCCACCAAGTCAGCCCGGAGGGGAAAGGGCGTTGACCGGCCCGCCCGCTCCTCTCTGGAAAGAAAGATGGCGGCCGCACGGGAGCCTTGTGGAAAGCAGGTTTGAGCCGGGGCTGGCGGGAGCGGCAGGGACCTCAGGGGAAGGGGGGCTTTGTGGGCCGTCCCCCACGCCCCACCGAGGTCGCCAGCTGCCCCCCACGAGCGGCTCTCCGGCACGGCCACGACTCCAGGGCACAGAAACCAATCTCTTAACTAGCTAACTTTTAATAGAAATTCTTCCAGGGTCAATAAGTAAAATAGCAGAAATTCAAAACATCATTTTATTCTTAAACCAATTTGTAGAAAGCAAATAATTTCACAACGCTGTTTCAGCATGTCTGATTGTGGGAGGTGGGTCGTAAACTCTAAACAATAATTGTGCATCTTCTATCGAAATAATCTATCTAGTCAAAGTAGATAGAGTATTAACTAGAACTCATCTGCCTCACAAGAATTGAGAGGGGTGGGAGGTAGGGGTCTATTGGGGTTCGGGGTTAAAAATGAGTATTGGTAAAGGGAAATGTGTTTGGTATCTACATGACTGAGACCTAAACCCAAAAGCTCTGTAACTTTTCCCACAGTGATTCAATAAATAAATAAATTATAAAAAAAAAAGTAAGTATGTTTGTATTTTATTAGAGGGTTAGAAATTAACACAGGAAGTCCTATGTGAGTCAATTAAGCAAGGGAAAAAAACAAAGGAATTCAAACTGGAAAGGAAATCGTACTATTTGCAGATGAAATGACATGATGATACCATTAGAAGTAATGTGTTATACTAATGATTCTACCACAAAACTTCTAGAAATAGTAATCCAATACAGTAAAGCAGCAGGCCACAGAATCACACAGTATATTTTCCTATATGTTAAGAACTAATTATGAGAGGGAAAGAATTCATTTATAAATGTGTTAAAAAGAATCAAGAATCTTGCTGTCAACTTTACAAAGGAAGTGAAAGATTTATATATTGAAAAATATAGACACTATTAAAATGAGTAGAAGATATAAGGAAATGGAAAAATCATCATGCCATGACTTGAAATAATTAACAATTGTTAAATGACCATAGTATTCAAAATGTGATAAAGATTCAATATAATCCCCTCAAATTCCAATGGAATTATTTAAGACATAGAGCACCTATTGTCAAATTTATATGGAATCACAAAACTACACAAATTACTAAAGTAATTCTGAGAAAAAAGAAAGTTAGAAAGCATTATATTTCTTGATCTTAAAGAAACCTTATGGAAGGGGAGGGAAAGGAAAGGAAGGGAAGAGATAACAAAGTTTTCAAATACTTCAGTTCAGTATGGGTACATACTAAGTAAATTCCAATTTACATACACAGAAACAAGTTCCCAAATTGATTTAGACATTTATTTCTAGAAGTTGTTCTCAAAGAATTGGTCTTACTGGTGAGAAATCAACGAAAGAAAGCAGAATCCAACAAAATGTATTATATTTTACCTTAGTCTTAGATAATTCAGTGTCTTGAGGGTAAAATTTAGATAAATGTACATTGAAATTTTTTCTGCATATAATATGATGTCTATCCTGATTAAGAGCCACTGGGTAATGCATCAACCTGAATATGCCAGATCAGTCAGTGTCTTCCTTAATTCTGGTTTCAAATATGCCTTTTCATTCAACATATGTTACTTTTCTTGCTGATTTTATATCAGCCTCTCTTGTCTGCCTTGACTGGTTCTTTATGACTGCACCAGCTTTCTAATCACACCCACAGACATATTGGAAAGAAGGAATAGATTGTCATAGGCAAGGCATTCAGTTAGCCCTCTACCATTAAGTGATCAAAACCTGTGACCTCTCTACAAAATCCATACATGTAAAGTCTTGTACTGTCTAGTTGTTCTCTCCATATTCTCTTCCCATCCATTAATTGCTCCCCAATAGTCACCACTCTGATAACCAGGAGGAACTCCAATATGTAGTACACATGGATACATATATTTTAATTGAAAAACTAAAACAATCACTTTTAGCCAGTCCTCAAAACTCAACTGCACTCATCTGGGGAATATAAAGTAACAGAATGGGAGTCGAACACCCAAGAATAGTTGAAATAAGTACCAGGAGGTCTGCTCCATGACTTGGAAGCTGGCAGCACATGTTGGGGAAAAAGGCACCTCAGATAGAGAAGTGAACACCAAGTAAAATGATGTTTGGAGGACTTGCTCAGGATGCGAGATGCGTGCTAAAAATAGACCATAGACCAAACACGATGGCCACTCAATACCTCTATAGCAAACTACTACAACACCCTAAAGGAAAGAATAAGCAAATGGAAATGTCCTGCCACAGAGGCAGGGTGGGGGTGGGGGTGGGGGGGTGGGGAAGTGGTGGGGGGTGGGAGGGCTACTGGGACCATTGGTGATGAAGAATGGGCACTGGTGGAGGGATTGGTGGTCGATCATTGTATAACTGAAACCCAAGCACAAAAGTTTGTAAGTCTACAACTGTACCTCATGGTGTTTCACTAATAAAAAAGAAAAGAAAAGAAAGGTCAGAGTACAGCTGAATCTCATAAAGTCAATGTTTACGAGAAATGGACTCGTTCCTGATATTCCATTTGCTCTCAATGGAACGAACATCTCTGAATGCAACAGTTATGTGTACCTAGGTTGAGAAGTCAACATGATGAATGACCTGGCACCTGAGTTGTCTAGGAAGAAGAGAGCAACTTGGAACACCTTCAAGATCATAGAAGAAATAGCTAAGAGGATGAAGAACTTCTGGCTCTGGGCACATCTCTTCAATTCCACTGTTCTTCCTGAAATAACATATGCCTCAGGAATCTGGTCCCTATGCAAACAGGATGAGAACGCTATTCAGGTCTCCCAAAGAGGAATCGAAAGAGCTACACTTGGAGTATCACACTTGACTCAAACGAGAAAAAGAATCTGCAGTTCCAAACTCCATCAATGGTCAAGAATCAGGGATGCTGTCTCGTTTGCCAAAGCACTGAAAATCAGATGGGCTGACACATAATTAGATTTGAAGAAGACCACTGGACTAGAGCTGTTACCAACTAGATTCCACAGTACATCAAAAGATTCTGTGGCCGCTCACCTACGAGATGGTCAGACTTTTTTTGTCAAGACCCTGAAAGATCAGGTTGAGACTCTTCATGTTACTGGAGCGAGCAGACACCATTGGGTTACACTAGCATGCAACAGGGACGAATGGAGATGTTACTGGCACCCACTCAAGCAAAGAGATAAGTCACGGGATGTCAAGTGATCAAGTGATCAATGTCATACCAGACAAGATGTTTTGTCAAAACTAATGGAAATTTTATTATAATCATGGGGTATAATCTTTGTCCATCATGGTTTTTAAATACTTATAAATATCATTGAATTCCTGCTTTGTATAAGGGAGCTTTAATACTTGGATTCATCTGTGAATTTGTATCTAAGACTGGGAGTTTTATTGTTTTGTTTCATTGAAAAACATTGCTCTAGTTTACTAGCCATGGTTCAGTTAATTTACAGACAAGAGGAAAATATCCATATCATTAAAATTTCCACAAAAGGATACCGATTCTATTCTCCAGTATAGTTATAGTGAGAGCATTCTAACCGATTCTTAAGCAACTGTAAGAGATATCCCATATCCTTCCCTGGGTAAAATCCCATATGTTTGTTCTGTCATTTTATTTTTAAGAAACTGTTTACTGTCATAGTAATCACCAGTTAAGAAAACTTTTCTATAAAGGTCAGAAAGACTGTTCCTTAGTAAAAGCTTGCCAAAATGTTGGAGGGTGATTAGGTCAGATAAGAGACCACTATGACAATGATAGTGGAAAGTGATCACTCTGTACAAGAACTGGGTGATGAAAGGAGGCAAAGTGATATGCATGAGACCCTTTCAGTAACAGCATTGCTAACCGGAGTGTCTAAAAGAGAAAAAGAAGTGTCTGCCATAAAGGGAGGTTGGGGACTGGGAGGGAAACTGTGAACCTTAGTGGTGGGAAGTAAACTCTGGTGAAGGGATGGGTGTTCGAACACTGTATGACTGAACTCAATTGTGATCAGTTTTGTAACTGTGTATGTCATGGTAATTCAATCACTGTATCACTGTATCACTGTCATCCTGTTGCTCATCAATTTGCTTGAGTGGGCACCAGTAATGTCTCCATTGTAAGACTTGTAACTGTTTTTGGCATATCAAACATACCATGGGGAGCTTGCCAGGCTCTGCCGTGCAGACGGGATGCTCTCTGTAGCTTGCCGGGCTCTCCGAGAGGGATGGAGGAATTGAACCCGGGGTCAGCTGCACGCAAAGCAAACACTTTACCCATTGTGCTATCACTCCAGCCCCATGGTGATTCAATAAATTAAAAAATTATAAAAAATAAATTTTTTGAAGTTTATGCAAACCCATATGTTACTATGTACACTTTTCTGGTATTCTTACTCTAGAAAGTTCTAAGTGTATGTATATGTGCTTGTCTATGTTTTTCAGAGCTAGGCATCCAGAGATTACATGTTTGCATTACAATGACTGTTAGTTTGTAGGATTTCTGCTACTGAATGTACTTCATGATGTGTCATCAGCCTCTTAACTGTTTCTGACAATGACAAAAAAAAAAAAGCAGTAATTCTCTCTATGTCAAGCAATCACAGCCGAGTCACTGTCACTGTCACTGTCCTCCCATTGTTCATTGATTTTTTCAAGCGGGCCCAGTAATGTCTCAATTGTGAGACTTGTTATTAGGCGCTTGCCAGGCTTTGCCGTGGGGGTGAAATACTCTCCGTAGCTTGCTGGGCTCTCCGAGAGGGGCAGAGGAATCGAACTCCAATCGGCCTGGTTGGCTGTGTGCAAGAAATATGCCCTACCCTCTGTGCTATTGCTCCAACCAGGTCGAGGAAAATCTACTATCTCATTTAGAAATGAGAATGCTGTGATCAGTTCTCAAACCCCCGCTCAGCTGCAGGAGCTTAGTGAGTACATTTTCTGTCCCCTGAAGTTGCTTCCTCCTTTCCAATGTGCCATTTCCATTTGCTGCTTACTTATTGTCTCAGCTACCTCTTGACCTAACTTTTCTCTCGGTGTCCATTGATTTATGTTCACACTCCTAAATTACTGCCTCCTTTTGTGTACTCTATCTTCAAACACTGCAAAAGAAAACTCTGCATTGTTTCTCCCCAGTTTCGATCATTTTTCTTGAGCAAAGTATGTTGATCAGATGGCTTTGTAGGCCACTATCCAGTGTATAAATGGTAGTAACTTTTGAGCCTCTCTCATCCCCAAGCCAATGACTTATCTGTCACCCTAATGTCTGCAATAATTGTAAGAATTACTGTATGTATGTATGTATGTATGTATATTTGTGTGTGTGTGTTTGTGTGAGCAGGCTTGTGTGTACATGTGTGAGTGAGTTGGGAGGTAGATTATATAGTACAGAACACAGTCATTTATGGTTTAGCCAACTATAGGAACTTTTCTTTGCTCGGAGACCTGTGGCTTTATAATCACTTTGAATCTTAGTCTGCCCTGTTTTGCACTACAGAATGGTATATGAAATATTTATAAGAGGCTTGATGTTGTATTTATTTTAGAAACCTTCTTTTAATTGTGCCCAAACATGATACCATATACCCTTTACACAGTTTCATAAGAGAAATTTCTCTTACATATCAATGCAAGTAAAAATACAAGTACCGCTGCCTTAGTTTCTATTCACTTAGCTCTCTGTACACTGTAGATTTTGTCAGCATTACCCGTTGGACTGGTTGCTAAGATATCCAAAGTAAAATTTGTGGGTCATATCTAAGAACAGTGTGATCATCCCTCCTCCAATGTCCCCAGTTTCCCACCCATCCCCTCGGCCTATTCCCTTGCAGGCACAAATAGATTTACTTCATAGTTTTTTAAAACCTGAAGAAAAATGGAATTATCAAAACTTAGATCAATAAGAGCCAATTTATGAAAATTGTTCTATCTCACAAAAATGCCACCAAAGTCATTGTCTGAGGAGCTACCGTTCTGGTTAGTGCTAGTTGAGCCTTCTGTGTTAAAGTTTAGGCTCATTGCCGGGGGTGTGGGGCGACTAAAACCTCATGGGAAGGGGGGCGTTCCGGTCCGTCCTTCACGCCCTACCGAGGTCACCAGTTGCCCCCCAAGAGCGGCTCTCCAGCACGGCCACAGCCCAGAAGCACAAGGACTTAATGCAGAACCCAGCAGCTTGGAGCAGAAAAGTGAATGGACTATGCGTTAATCCAGGCCATCATGTCTGCCCAGAGGGGAAAGAGTGTTGCTCCCTTCCGCCCTCCTCCCTCTGGAAAGAAAGATGGCGGCCACATGGGAGCCTTGTGGACAGCAGGTATGAACCTGGGGTGTGGGGGCGACTAAAACCTCATGGGAAGGGGGGCGTTCTGGTCCGTCCTTCAAGCCCTACCGAGGTCACCAGTTGCCCCCCGTGAGTGGCTCTCCAGCACAGCCACGGCCCCAGAAGCACAAGGACTTAATGCAGAACCCAGCAGCTTGGAGCAGAAAAGTGAACGGACTATGCGTTAATCCAGGCCATCATGTCTGTCCGGAGGGAAAAGGGTGTTGCCCCATTCGCCCTCTCCTCTCTGGAAAGAAAGATGGCGGCCGCATGGGAGCCTTGTGGACAGCTGGTATGAGCCGGGGGTGTGGTGGCTACTTAAACCTCATGGGAAGAGGGGTCGTTTCGGTCCGCCCTTCACGCCCTACCGAGGTCACCAGTTGCCCCCCACAAGTGGCTCTCCAGCACAGCCACGACTCCAGAGCACAGAAACCAATTTTTTAACTATCTGACTTTGAGTAGAAATACTTCCAGGGTCAATAAGTAAAATAGCAGAAATCCAAAACCAACATTTAATTCTTGAACCCAGATGTAGAAAGCAAATCACTTCACAATGCTTTTTCAGCATGTCTGATGGGGGGGGGGGAGGTTAAACTCTAAATAATAGTGGTGAATCTTTTATTGAAACAATGAATCTAATCAAAGCAGATAGAGTGTTAACTAGAATTCATCTGCCTCACAGGGACTGGGAGGGGTGGGGTGGGGTTTTATTGGGGTTCTTCATGGTAAAAAATAAGTACTGGTAAAGGGAAATGTTCTTGATATTTGCATGACTGAGACCTAAACCTGAAAGCTTTGTAACCTTTCCCATAGTGATTCAATAAATAAATAAATAAATAAATAAATAAATTTTAAAAAAATTTAGGCTCATTGCTTCGTGGTTTCCTATGCTGCTGTGATCCTACAATGCTGACAGCACCATGAAATTTTGAGATGTCGCAGCCACATAGTTCAGGAACTATAGATCTGGAACAATTTGGTGGCTTGGCAGTTTAGTGAAGTTCAGTTGTGTAGCTGGGCCATTTCTCCATGTCCTGTGTGGATGACGGCCATGGTGCCTTCAGGCAGAAAGGGGAATCTGAGAAGGCCCCAGAGTTCTCATTCTTCATTTTATTTTTATCTTCTACCATATGGCTTCTGTATCTCAGAAAGCTATATCAACCCTTAATTTTAGAAGTGATTATATATGGAAATGTGACAAAAGTAATTACATATTAGCTATTAATATTTTCAAGAAAGGCAATCACATCATCTCTGTAACTATAGCATTCTGCCCAGTTCTTACTCAGAAGGACCACTTAAAACTTTGTTAAAAGAGTGAATCTTTTAATGATATTTACCCAGCTATTGGATATTAACAATTTTATACTACATATATTGAGTAAAATAGAACTGTAGCACTGCCCTCCCGTTGTTCATTGATTTGCTCAAGCAGGCACCAGTAACATCTCCATTGTGAGACTTGTTACTGTTTGGGGCATATCAAATACACCACGGGCAGCTTGCCAGACTCTGTTGTGCAGGCAGGATACTATCCGTAGCTTGCCAGGCCATAATGAGGGGCAGAGGAATCTAACTCGGCTGAGCTTCGTGCAAGGCAAACACCTTACCCGCTGTGCTATTTCTCCAGTTCTTGAATAAAATATGTATTTGAAATAAGATTATTTTAACTATACAAAATATTTTATGTTACAATTTTGGTAATATTAGATCTCAAATTCTGATTCAGATATTTAAAATATTTCTTTTTATCAAATAACTTTGCTGTAGTCTCTGCTAACATGAAAGTGAGATCTATATAAGTTCATGACATTATTGTGGAAAAGAAAACCCATTAATTACAGTGAAGACCAAAGCCAATACTTTGAAAGCAAATTGCAAATTCTTTTAGTAATCATTTTGGTATTACTATTCATCTTTGTGACTTGACTTTGAATGAAGCTGTATTTTTGTGCTGGTGTCCTTTGAAATATGTAATTTCATAAGCATTCTGTTATGATGAAAGCTCTTGTGTCCATCCAAACAGAGAAAACAGTGTATCACAAGTTACTCATGGCAAGTTTTTGGCAACTACTTAAAGGGGACAAATAAGAGGAATTTAGTATAATTCAAAGATTCAGTAATACATTGGAGAGAAAGCAAAGCAGCACAGAAAATTAGTTAAGTCAGCATCATTACTGAATATAACACTTTGCAGTATCTTAGAAATAACTAGAAGAACTAATGCATTGTGCTAACACATTATAACAGTTAATTGATAGATGTAACTACTAAAGATAAAATAAAAACTTATCTCTGTTAGACATTATAAAATTTGACATGAGGCTATTATTTGATGTTTCTAGGAGTATAAACTATCAGCCAGAATTTCTATTCATAGGCCAAAGAAGACCAGCAATGCCACCACTGTTTGAGAGCTTGTTCTCAGGAATGTCCCATAGAGTTTCTCTGTCACTGGGAATAATGCGCTTTACCAAATTCAAACACTGCCTGGAGAGAAGAGCATGGCATTCCCCACGCACTTTCCCTAGTGGCCCAGGTCTAAACGTTGCCTTATACTCAAAGATAAAAGCCCTTGACCTTTTTGCTTCAAGCTGGAGTGTGTGATCCTCAGCACAGATAGTTTGCATCCATTCCAGGTCCCTACTGAGAACAGTGACACAGCCTCCTGCTTTAGATTCTTATTCACCACCATTTACAAGGGATACATCACTGAGGGTGAAAGTTGGACTGTTTAAAGTCTGCATTAATTATATACTGACTCTGCACTATTAAAACAAAGCCTTTTGACCAGTGGCCATCAGATACCTTTCGAGGGGGGAGTCCAGGCTGTTATTCTTACCGCGTCTCTGAAAGAGTACTGATCCTCTCTCTGGCTGCGGCTTTTGTTTCCAGCCCCTCCTTTTCAATGGTTGTCATGGAATCAACTGATTACCATATGAAAAGCCATACACAGCACTTTTCCCTTTACCCCAACCTCCCCCACAACCAAAAGCCTGTTGCTAAAGCCTTAGTCCTTAATATTCATGTAAAGGAGGGTGGGGTGTGAGAACAGAAATAAAATTGTGGGTGAAAAAACAAAGACGTTTTCAGCTTTCATCATTTGGGACGAAATGGTTGATTTGAGGTTAGTTATTTTTTTGATTTCTGCTTTTTCCTGAATCATCCCCAGATTATAGTAACTATAATCTCCTAGCCTGTTACAACCAATTTATCCACCAGGATTGATGTTAGATGTCTCAGAAGAGAACAGACATGTACTCTTCTCAATATAATGTTGATAACTTTGACTTAATTTAGGGTTAATTTCTAAAATTTTTTATTAAAGCATCATAATTTTCAAAGTTATTCATATTTGGGCTTTAGACACGCTATATATCAGCACCAATCCTACCACCAATGTGTTCTTCCCTCCACAGGGGTTCCCAGTTTCCCTCTCACTCCTCATCCCCCATCCCCAGACCTTGATGAGAACATTTTTAATCTTGGCTGTTTGTTGAAGTTTGGTCCTCTTATTTTCAGTGTTGTTGACTCTGTCACAGGTTTGGATATTTAGCTAGACTACTCCTTAACAATACTAATGTACTTGGATCCCCTTGACCCCTGCTCTCTGTTGCTTCTTGTCTATCATAACTTTTCATGTTTTCTTAAAAAATGACTTGCAACTTTCCTTAAAGTTTCTTCTTTGGTGTCTGGAGAGATAGTACAGGGAGTAGGACATTTGCCTTGCAGGTGACCAATCATATTTTAATCCCTAGCACCCTTTATATTCTCCGGAAAAAATGCCAGGAGTCATTCTTAGGTGAAGAACCAGGAATAAGGCTAGATTTGCTCCCAAACACACAGAAACATGCGCGCGCGCGCGCGCGCACACACACACACACACACACACACACACACACACACACACTTCTACTTTAGTACAGAAGTGAAATAAAATTTTATTTTTTAATTTTTAGTGAAACACCATGAGGTACAGTTGTAGATTTACAACTTTTTGTGCTTGGGTTTTGATTATACAGTGATCAAATACCCATCCCTCCACCAGTGCCCATTTTCCACCACCATGGATAATATCCCTCCCATCTCACCCTGCCTCTGTGGCAGGGCAATCCCCTGTGTTCTCTCTCTCCTTTTGAGTGTTGTGGTCTGCAAAAGAGGCTTTGAGTGGCAAACATGTTCAGTTCATAGTCTACTTTCAACATGCATCTCCCCTCCTGGGAGGATCCTCCAAACACCCTTTATTTGGTGCTCCCTTCTCTATCTGAGCTTCCCTTTCCCCTAGAATGCCTGGCTGCCCTCTAAGCTATGGAGTAATCCTCCTGGTGTTGATCTCAACTATTCTTGGGTATTAATCTCATATTTTGTTTCTTTATATTCCCCAGATGAATGCAATCTTTCTATGTCTATCCCTCTCTTTCTGACTCATTTTGCTTAGCATGATACTTTCCATGTTGTACCACTTGTATGTAAATTTCATGACTTCATCTTTTCTAACAGCTACATAGTACTCCATTGTGTAGATGTACCAAAGTTTCTTTAACCAGTCATCTGTTCTTGGGCATTCAGGTTTCTTCCAGTTTCTGGCTATTGTAAAGAGTGCTGCAATGAACAAACAAGTGCAGATATCAAGAAGTGAAATAAAATTTTATTTTTTAAGTAGTGTTATTGATAATCTGGAATGCAACTCATGAAAAAAGAGATAGACTCTCTTTTTTTTTTTTTGGAATTGTTTTAGACCAATGGTGTTCGACCAGTTTTACACCTAAAGACCAGCGTCTGTCCAAGCACAAGTCCATCATGACCATCCTGTTATTCATCGATTGCCTCGAGCAGGCCCCAGTAACGTCTCCCTCGTCCTAGCCCTGAAATTTTTTAAAAAGTGCCATATTCAAGACTCTTTCAGAGTTAGGAGAATGAGACCCTTCATTGTTACTGGTATTTGGCATATTGGGTACGCCATGGGGAGTTTGCCTTGTGGGCAGGCTACATTCGGAAGCTTGCCAGTTTGTCCAAAGTAGGAATGAGATGATAAGATGTCTTCAGGGAGCTGGGTTTTATAATCTCTGGGTCTTGGCCGTTGATGGGATTACATGACGCCAGGGGGCCAGTTGTTAGGTGTGACCCCCACCTACTGGAATTTGGAGGATCTGGGTGGAGGATGCTCAGCCCTGATCCGAGTAGGGTCTGTGTAATCCCATCAACAGCCAAGACTCAGAAACTATAAAACCCAGCTCGCAGAAGAGAAGAGCGCAGAATCTCCTGCCCCCGCACCTGGCTGTCCTTGCCGGGGCCCCTTGGAGGGGAGTGGGTTGAGTTTTCCTCCCCACCCTGATCAGGGCTCCGGCAGCCGAAGACCTCCAGAACCAGCCACCACCATGCTGAGACCACTCTCCGCACACATGAAGGTACCGGCAGGGGAACAAAGGCACGCGGGTCCCGGGGCTGAGATCTCCAAGCCTACTTGGATCGGGGCTGAGCATCCTCCACCCAGATCCTCCAAATTCCAGTAGGTGGGAGTCACACCCACCAACTGGCTCCCTGGCGCCGTGTAATCCCATCAACGGCCAAGACTCAGAGACTATAAAACCCAGCACAAGTCCATGGACCAATAATAACTGCTCTGGTAGACCTGTAGTATTCAACCTTATATAGCTGTCTGTGGTCAGGTGGTTGAAACCCTCTGTGTTACTGTGTTGATTAAATATAGCAAAGGAAACCTGTAATCCATACAACTTCTCCAGGTTCGGGGCCAAAGAGATAGATAGGGCATTTGTTTTGCATGCAGTTGACCCGAGTTGATCCTTGGCATGCCATATGATCCCCAAACCTGCCAAAAATGATCTCTGAGCTCACAAAATCATAAGTAAGCCCTGAGTACCACCAGGAATGACCCTAGAACAACAACAACAAAAGCCCCTCCAGGTTGGAAATTAAATATAACTCAATTTAAATCAGGCTTTCTAATAATTATTTGAATTACTAAAGATAGGAAATATACCTTTATTATCATTAGAATGATTATTATTAGAGGCTAGGAAAATAGCTCAATGTCCTAACTGAATGCTTTGCAGCACCACCAGGAACAACCCTTGAGTCAGCAATAACCCTTGAGCACCACAGCATGTGATTGCCAAAATAATAATATCAATAATAATAAAAATAAAAATAATGTGCTTGATTAATATTAAAATTTCCTGCAATGAAAACCTGTCTAGTGTCTATTCAGTATGAAATCCTGGGCATGTTGGAATGGACCAGTGACAGAAAGACGTAGCAGAGCTCCAACTTTATTGAGATAATGCATTTTAAACAACCAAAACAAATTAAGGTATATTTACTTAGTTCCTGTCATGGTGACTCAACTCTGCTTCGTGTGCTTATTTTTAGGGAAAAATTTGAGAGTAGGGTGTCAATAGCTCAAAGCAACAGCTGGGCAGAGCAGGTGAGAAACAGTGGAGGTAAGGAAAAGGAAAAGTTTGCAAAGCTAGTTTGTGCTTACATTGACAGGGTGAAAAATAAAATTCTTTGCTTCACCTCATTTTGGAATGATGATGCACATAAACAAATAAAGCACCAGATAAAAGATACCCACAAACTTTTGCAGAAGGGTTGAAGCAGCTTTACTGAGGGCGTTCAGAGAGTGCTGCTTCTATGGTCTTCGTGAAATTTCCGAGGTGGGGTGGGAAAGAAAGTTGCAATCAGGAAGCATTCTGTAAGCAGATCCGGAAAATTGCCTGTGGGATCTTAGAGGAAAAGGATCTGACTTTCAAAAGTACCAGAAATTTATTGTGATTTCTCTTCTCATTCTAAACATTCACGTTTGTAATTAGCAGGCCCTGACCTGGACTTTTGAACAGATGCCACCCTGCTGAGTGGAGAAAGAAATTACATTCCAACTAGGAGAGTTTTGTCTCTGGGATGGCTTCAATGCAAACATTCCCAGAAACTGTGGTGAATTCTATGGTCATGAAAGATTCCATTCTGTCTTGTGACTATGATTATAAAGTAGCAAATACTTATACTTCATAGGTCACATTAAAACATCAACCTTTGAATTATAGATTTCACATTTGAAGAATTTGACCAGTTGTTAAATGTAGGAACACTTCTGAGTTCTGGGTAAGAATTATGTATAGCTTTCAGAACTACAAGAACTATTTACTAATCTCAGAAGTGCTGGAAGTAGTCAAAGGACAAACAGGATGGGCTCTCAGTATCTGCATTGCAAATCATGATTCTCATAAGTAGAGAGAGAATAAGAAGGAAGGTGCCTGTCATAGAGACAGGGGGTGGGATGGGACAGTGGTGACTGGCGGGAGGGATAGTGGGGACATTGGTGGTGGAAAATGTGCACTAGTGGAGGGATGAGTGTTCAATCATTGTATGACTGAAACTCAATCATGAAAGCTTTGTTACGATCTCACAGTGATTTAATAAAAATAAATAAATTTTAAAAAATCAGAAATGTCACATAAATAGGGTCTCTAAAGTCTTGTTTCTCCCCTTACACTCTCATGGGCATTTTGTAGGGGGTGCAGGCAGGAAGATATATATCATAGAGGTTAATGCACTTACCTTGCATGTGATTCAATCCTTAGCACAGCATGTGGTTCCCTAAGTACAATCATAGTGGTACTCTGAGCATAGTCAGGCAGGAGTAAATCCTTAGCACAGCCAGGTGTTACTTATCCTTCATCCCCACCTCCCCCCCGAAAGAAATACCCAACATTTTATAGGTAATTTTTTCCACAGGGTTGGTAATCTATATTCCTTCAAATTTTCTGTTTTAGGTCATTATTGCAAAGAACTTATTGTGCTAACAAGAAGTATATGAAAAAACTGCCTACTGATGATGGAACACAGGACTTGTATTCTATTAGCAAAGGTTGAGCCCTAGATCTGAAACCTTTAGAATGTCACCCAACATATATATATATATATATATATATATATATATATATATATTCTAATGTTCATCCTAGGGGAATTCTGGGAGGAGTTAGTAGATTAATTTTTCAGACATTAGTAAGGCTGACTGGTATTCTACAAGTGGAGTCTATTTAGATTCATTTCTGTAGTGCCTTTTAAGTGTGTATTTTTTTGCTTAATATATTGAATTTCACCCATCATAAAACACCTCAGAGATGTTAGTTAAAAATTTATTAATTAGCACTCCCTACTTCAAACTCCTGTCCCAAAACTGATTATTGACCACAGTACTAGAGCCCAGCAGAGTCTCCTGCCTCCGCGCTTGGCTGTCCTCGCCGGGGCCCCTTGGAGGGGAGTGGGTTGAGTTTTCCTCCCCGCCCTGACCAGGGCTCTGGCAGCCGAAGACCTCCAGAACCAGCCACCACCATGCTGAGACTACTCTCCGCACACATGAAGGTACCGGCAGAGGAACAAAGACATGCGGGTCCCGGGGCTGAGATCTCCAAGCCTACTCGGATCGGGGCTGAGCATCCTCCACCCAGATCCTCAAAATTCCAGTAGGCAGGTGTCACACCCACCAACTGGTCCCCTGGCGCCGTGTAATCTCATCAACGGCCAAGACTCTGAGACTATAAAACCCAGCTCCCGGAAGCCAAGACTCAGAGACGATAAAACCCAGCTCCCGGACATCTTATTATCTCATTCCTACTTTGGACAAACTGGCAGGCTACCGAATGTAACCTGCCCACACAGCAGAGTCTGGCAAACTCCCCGTGGCGTACCCAATATGCCAAATACCAGTAACAATGATGGGTCTCATTCTCCTAAAGAGCCTTGAATATAGCACTTTCTTAAAAATCTCAGAGCTAGGATGAAGGAGACGTTACTGGGGCCTGCTCGAGGCAATCGACGAATAACAGGATGGTTGTCATCGTGATCATGACAAGATCCCTATTGTTCTGAAGAAAAATTGTCTTGGGCAATGATGATTTTGAATTTTAACAATAGGGCCAACAGCCAATGCTCTGGGTTATAAGAAACAAAAGTGTAAAGATAAACACAATTAGTCTCAATGCTGGTCACGCGTAAATCATGTGGGAACTAGGAATTATTTTGTTTGTGTTTGTATTTGGGGGACATACAGGCAGTGCTCAAGTCTTACTCCTGTCTGTTCACTCAGAGATCACTCGAAGATCACTCAGAGCAGGGATTATGAGATGTCAGGAACCAACTCAGATCATCCACATGCAAGCATGTGCTTTTACGTGCTATACTATGTCTCTGGACCCACCTGGAAAACTTTTGAAATTACTTATTCTGGGACCAGAGAGATAGTACAGGGGTTAAGGCACATGCTTTGTTTGTAGTTGAACGTGTTTGATCCCCAGCATCACATAGACCACAACCCTTTCCCCAAGCAACTACATCCTCATGCTCTGACACTGAAGTACTAACCAAGTTGGTCAAGCATGGCATGAAGTTAAGCCTGGATACTCTGTTCATCAATTGAAGATCCCCCCAAAACGCTTATTCTAGAATGAAGCGTTCTAGAATAGCGTTCATTCCTGAATGAAGCACATCAGGATATCTATGTATATGGTCACGAGGAGTCTTCCCACAAGTGATATTACTACATATCCACAACTCAGAACCACAGCAGTTGCACGTCTATTTTCATTTAGCATAGGAAGCAAAGAGTACTTTATCTTAATGCACTTTCAGCTCCAGAAACCATAACAAGTATCCATTTTCTAAGGACATGCTTTATCCTTATTATCTTCAAGTCCAAGAAAAAGTCCAACTCCCATTATACTGTATCCCTCATAATTCTTGAAAGAAGATTTTCTCATAGAAAAAGATTTCACTGGACCAGAAAGGTATTCTAGACACATTCTTTCAACCATGCTTTGAGGCATAAAATTTCTTTTTCAGTCAGGTAAAGTACATTTTCACGATCATGTGAAATGACCTCCCTTGATCTTTCCATTTGAATATTGCTTGTGTATACCACACCCATAGATCAACCCCTTGGTATTCTATGCCTACAGTCCCTCACTTCCAAGGGTGAGGAGAGAATATTTCTAGGAAAGTCTATGAAATTTGGATGCACGGAATAGAGAGTCCTGCATGAGTTTGAGAGGCATGAAGGAAAGGGAGTGGGTTTAACACCAAGGACAGGGAACTGTAAATGAAAAGCCAGTTCTCCTTGGTCATCATGTTTCAGAATGGATCTCTAAGAGTTGGAAGACTAAAAAATAAATTGGAACCTAACCCTAGATCCAGCAACCCGAGATAATCAATAAAAACAGTTGTCATGAAAGGCAGGTAAAACCTCTTTTAAGAGTTTTCAAGCTTGAGACATAGCTAGTTTTGGAGGCTGTCCATATCTAGCAGTGCTTGAAAGTCTTTCTGTGTGTATGTGTGTGTGTTGGGGGGAGGGGAGGGAGAGCCTCCAACAAACAAAGCATGTGTTCCAGATCTATAAATCTTAATTTTGTCTTCCTGTAATGAATACTTTTAAATATTTAAGTATAGTGTATATGGACGGACCTGCATTTATTTATTTTTTAATTTAATTTTATTTTTATAAAGTTGTTCACAGCAATTCTTTACATTTAATATTCAAACAAACACCAATCCCACCACCATTGTACCTTCCCACCACCAGATTTCAAATGTTTCCACCCCAAATCCCAAACCGTGGCCCCCAAAGCAGAACTGAAACAATAATTTTGTATTACTTGTTATGAATAATTTGCTAAAAATGGTCCAATAAAATTTCTCTAGAGGAAAGTGTGTGAAGACTTTTGTAGTTCATTCTGGAGCCTTTAAGCCCTTGTATAAGAGATTACAAACATGTTTGTTGAACCCAATCAAATGTTGCATGCTACTCTTGGTACATCAATGGTGTACAGCATGAGAGGTCCCAGGAATTCTACAATTTAGAATAAGATTATACAGCAGATTCACTCATGGTTGAGGCCTATCTTGCTCTCTTTTGGGAGCTTTATTTCTGAGTCTCTGGATAATGGCCACTGATGAGATGATATGGCACCAGGGGCAGTTTGTGGGTGTGACTGACAACCTACTGGTAAACTTGGGAGATGGGGGGAGGGGAAGGAGCCGTATTCCCACTCCAAGTGAGCTTGGAGATTTCAGTCAAAGGTCCTGTATACCTGGGTTCCCCCACAAATTTACTCTTGGGAAAGGCTCATCCAAACTGGTGGAGAGTAGCCATGAACATGGCAGTGGTTAGGTTCTGGAGGTTTTTGGCTGTCAGGGCTCTGTTGGGACAGGGAGGGAAACTCAACCAAGCCACCCGTCAGAGTTGCCCCAGTGAAAACAGCCTGGCACAGGGTCTGGTCTATGTTGCTCTCTTCCAGGAGCTTTATTTCTGAGTCTCTGGATCATGGCCATTGATGTGGTCCTGCATTTAAATCATGTGTTTGCCCACAAATAACAAAGGTGAGCCCCCAAAGCTCACTTTGTTCCACTTCTGTGCAGGAGGTTTTCTCACTTGAAATCAGGAGGAGAGTTAGTACAAGTTTTAAAGCACTTGCTTACATGGCATCAACTCTGGTTCAATTTTGGCACCACATATGGTACTAGAGCAGCAACAGGGGTGGTCCCTGAGCAAAGAATTAGGAGTGAGACCAACACAGTTGGTAGTGATAAAGGAAGAGAGGAGGAGAGAGAGAAGGAGAGGCAGGAAGGCAAGAAGGAAAAAAGGAAAAGAAGAGAAAGGAATGGAGGGAAAGGGAGGGGAGGAAGAGGAGGGGAGCAAGCAGGGAAGGATAGGGAGGGCATGAAGGGGGTGGAAAGGGAAGGGGAAGGAAGGGAAGAGAAGAAGAAAGGTGCAGGAGAGAGGGAGGAAGACCGAAAAAAGAGAAAGAAGAAACAAGGAAGGAAGGAAGGAAGGAAGGAAGGAAGGAAGGAAGGAAGGAAGGAAGGAAGGAAGGAAGGAAGGAAGGAAGGAGAGAGAAAGAAAGAAAGAAAGAAAGAAAGAAAGAAAGAAAGAAAGAAAGAAAGAAAGAAAGAAAGAAAGAAATCCCAATGCATTCCAAGGCTGTTTAAATGTGTTGAGAACATGGTCCATCAAAAATACTTTCTGGTTTTACTGCACATAAAAGTCTGTTAACAGGCCTACTAATCAGATTATTTCGTGTACCCATTGTTCCCTCAGCTTCCCTGCCAAATTCTACTGAGGTAGGAGTCTGTGCTTAACAGAGTTGAGAGTGGGACTGGGGGAAGTGACTAAAGCGAACAAGTGACTAAATTTTGCACTTGAAAGAGATGTCTCTGCTCCTTGGACTTCTTTTTTTCAGTTTGCCTCATTATGGCTTTATTTATTCATTTTTTTTTAACAGTGGGGAAGAAAAGGTACAGAATCTGCATTTCCTCTTGTAAAGCCTGGAACACTATAAGGAGAGTCTCAGAGACCAGAGAGTATTGATGGTCTATGCATGAAAAGGTATAAGGAATCATTTTTCTGTTTGTTAATCCAGCATGTTTTACTAGGGGTTTTTGCAGGGAAAAGGGGCTGTTTTGAGAGAAGTTATAATAGGGAAGTGGGAGGAGTGGTGCAGAGAATCGCAAGGACAGAATTTAATTCATATTTGATCAATCTGGCACCAGTATGTGAACTGCATGGTAAACTGGCCTATACCAAGCAAGGAAGGAATTTAGAAGAAACCAACACTTGTCTCATGCAGTTCTTTCTCCTGGAGGATTAACCGGGCAACTCAGGGGTCTGAAGTCCTGGAGTCCAAGCAAATGCTATGGAGACCACTGAAAGAAAGGCTCTATGCAGCTGCCAAAGCAGCTCAGGAAGGCTGAGAACCCTGTGGGTGGCTGGGTCCAGAGCGGGAGGTCAAGTCTGAGCTCTTCTCTCTGTGGATATGGCACCATAGGAGAGCTTGGGAGTGCCTCCAGGCCTAAGGTGACACTAGTGCCACTGGCAGGCAGGCAGGAGATTGGTGTGGAAAGTCCCTCTCACACAGATGTTAACATAAAGGAGTATGATAACTCCATTATTGATATCATGAAATAAAAGGCTCATGTTTCATCTGCCTAGGGAAGAATAGCTCTGCAACCTTTGCTACCAGCCTTGAGAAAGTTCTGTGCTAACGGGCAGCCCTGGTGCAGTTCTCTGGAAATCAGGCTCCAGGTTCCGGGTGGGTCAGTGCCTCTGGTGCATGCATAGCCTGAGGACTGGGGACTTGCCTATGCATCTACATTTGTGTAAGAAAGAGAGGAGAGGACTAAGTTGCAGAGGAGTTCCCTTATGGTCATAGGCCATAGTGAAAACAAACCTGGAAAAGGGCATTTTTTATGCCAAGTTCCAGGTGAGAACCAAGAGTCCCTGCTTTCAATTACATGTGTTTCTGTATACCCAAGTGTCCTAAAGACATTCATGCTGTCTTCCATCAGTATTCCAAATTCTGTTCTGCATATCAGATATCATAGCTCCATGGTAGTGACCATGAAATGCTTATTATTATTATTGTTGTTGTTGTTGTTGTTGTTATTAGGCATAATGCTCATGGATAAGTACATTGACAGCTTTTAGGAGTCTGACAATACCACAATCACTAATATTATATCTTAGTGCTACTCTTCCTCTGATCATCTCTAGAACATCTCAGACAACAAATATTTATCACTGGTATAAATTTCATTTCATTCTGAATGTGTATATTATACATATAGTAGCAGATCCATGGAGGTCTTTATGTGAAGTAGCATAGAACAGACACTTGAAACTAGAAATGAAGAGGGTAGACTAGCATCAGCATTCCAGATCTCATCAGAGCGGTGGGAATTTTTGTCTGCTCTTCATCTCCTTTAGTGAGGGATCCGCCAGGAACTCCGGGGAATTGCCAGCAGGTATCCTACACTTTCCCTTTTCTGGATTAGCCACACAATTGGTTACCATGCAGCTTTGGTTTGTATTGACAGATAAGAATGCTAATGACCCTACTCTTAAGAGTTTGCATAGTACATTTCTGTCAGAGGAGTGTGGGAAGCCAGACAAGGAGAAGCATCAAACAAGTCTGTGTGGCTCTTCTGTGTATGCCCAGGGAAAAGAATGACCATTCTGGAGATTGGAGACATCTTGCTTTCTGAAGCCTTGGTCTGAAAGAACAAACACCATTGAACTTCTTAATTCTGTTTCTCAAAGCACGGGAGAGCATCCATCGTTATTTAAAACAAACAGAAACTCAAGTCAAAAAGCAGTACTAATCCCTTACTTTTGCAAGCATTGTGCTCTGCAAAGGGATAAAAGAAGCCTCTCAAGCCATGATTCACAGAAACAGGAGGAGAACAAGGTAGTCTAGTGACTGGGACAAGAATTAGGGCAGGAGTCTGAGGCCAAATGTCTTCTTCCTGTTCACTTTACCTAAGTCACACCTAGTCTGGCAAATCCATTCTTTGGTCTTAGACAAGTCCTCTATAGAGTTATTGTATAAAAGACATACATCAGATCAGAGTCATGTTAGGGTGGGCCAGTCAGTTTGACACCTGTCACTAGTCTATGAAGGTCATCTAGAGGTGACAAAAATCAAGGTGCATTGATTCCATCCCAGTGGGGATTAGAGAAGGAATTCCTTACTAGGATAATCCTACTGAGTTAGCTGTTTAGAGTAAACAGCATGACAGGTATTCATTGGAAGTCCTGATCACAGATAACTGAATTCTGACAATAAACACTACTTGCATACTGTTCTGCATCAGAATGCTTTATTCATTAACTTAAATTTTAAACACTTTACTAAGCTGTCAACAAATTGAGGTTTTGAAGAAGTACAGAAGAAAATTGTAAGAACAGAAAGATAAAGGGTAAATTTCATTTTCAGTTCTAAGTGTCTATTCTAAGTTCATTCACACAGAGGCCTCTATGGACCTGCAACTATATGCATGACATAACAAGGGTAAAGCACTTTTCTTGCATATGACTAACTCAGGTTCTACCCCTGGCACTACATGTTGTCCCCTGAGAGCCACCAGGAGTGATCCCTGAAAGAGTCAGGAGTAACCATGATCACAACAGGGTGTGATCCGAAAACAAAAAAGAAAGAAAAAAGGTTGTAGAGCTGAACAGCCAAGTTTAGGAAAACTTTTGCCAATATTGTAGCAAATCTTTCTTATGCGCTGAAAAGCAATCTGTAAGGAACCAGTATGTAGATATTGTATACTATAGAAGACTATTCGTTTCTATGTCTCCATTAAATATTGGTTAATATTTTAAAATGTTATGTAGATGAAATATTAAATCAAGCATCACTCCCTAGTTACATTCATGTCCTAGTTAATGGAAATTATCTCAAAAAATGTTGTTTTCTATAAAAACTTAAAATCTATTGAAATTGTTTCAGTACCAAATATAGCAGAACCACTATCCTATACAATCAAGTGAATAGTTCCCCTGGGAAGTAGTTACTGACAAAAAACTGTACACTGAAGAACTATACATGTTCCAATTTTCCTGATGGCTTTAATTGTTGTTATTTTTGTCATTTGGTTAATCAAAGTTTAAATGGTTAGAGGAGAAGCACACTGACTCTTTCCTCCCCCTCGCCCTTTAGTTAATATTAAATAAACATTCTCTTCCTCAAAATTTTTAAAAAACTATATTTATTATTGGTCTTATATAATTTTTACAAAGTATAAATGCCTGAAAACCCATAGATAGTTTTGAATAGACATCTAGCTACCCAAACATTACATTTTCCATAAAATAAAATCTACTGTCTCTCTGTTCAATAAATTTTCTAGAAGCTTAATTACACCTGTAAAAAGACTTTCCTTCTTTTTCAAATTAACTCCAAACTTGAGGGCCAGAAAGAGTTGAGTGGGATGGAATGCTTGATTTGCATGTAGGAGTCCCAGATTTCAACCCTTAACACCACATGCCCCTGAGAAATTCCAGAAGTGACTCTGAACCAAGTCAGGAATAGCCCAGGAGCATCACTGCATATACTTCCCACCCTCAAAAGATTTAAACTCCTAATATTACCTAAAAGACCCTTCTATGATCTGTCTTCTAACCCCTCTATTCACCTCTGTAATCTCAACTCTTTCTACTCTCTCTGGCCCTATTTATTCTATTTAGGCATCTGGCCTAAAAAGTACAAAGCTAATAAATTTGTATCTGTCTAGGGCCTTTGCATTGGTTACTTTTTCTACCTAGAATACTTGTTCCCAGTTATCTACTTACCGTGTGCCTTCAAGTCATTTAATTTTCTACTAACTGTCCCCAGATCAAAGAACCTTAGTTGATTACTCTATTTAAAATGTTACTCTGAAATTTTTCTTCTTAATATTCTTTCCTTCAGAGTTGTATTATTGTATATCTCCACTGTAGATGATTGGTTTTATGAGATTAGGTATATCTCACACTGAGATTTGGTGGTTGTTGTGCAGTGTTACATGTCTTAAACTAAATATAGGCCTTTGATAAGTATTATTGAACAACTCCATGCACTAGACATTGAAACATACAAAGTAAAAGGTGTGACAGAATGATATGGAACTAGTCTTTCCAGTGGAAGGAGAGTAGGTCATTAAGACGCTATGAACTCTGTGAACCTTATTTTTTTTCTTCACTTCTCCTACAAAGCAAAGAGAACAGCAAAAACTTTGTTCTAGGAGATTCTGTCGTTTTTTTTATTTGGAATTGTCCTCATTCTTTTGCAATTCTTAACAGTCTACTCTTTATCTTTACAGACTAATTTCTCTTATAACACTTTTTTTTTAGCAGGTTGTATTTTTTCTTCAACAAAAGGTTAATTTTATGGTTGCAAAAAAAGCATGACAGGTTTTATGAATTAATTGTTTTTGATTCTTGCATAATCTGCACTCATTGGTTTCAGCAAGATTAATTATGGACAAATTCAAGCAAGTTTAGAGTCTCATATTTTGGCTGGGCTTAGGGGGAAAAAATACCAGGCGTTGAGATATGCATCTGACACTCATGTGGTCATCTATGTGTATGGGTAGAATGGACATTATGAATGCAAGCTCCATGCAAATGGCAGCATGCCAGCCTAATTCATCACTGCAGCAGCTACCCGGAACCTCACCAAGTCCCAGGGAATGAGGAAAAGAATCTGTCAATGGATTCTGTGTGGGAGTCACAGGGCCTCATTAGAGTTCTCCCTTTTTCCTGGTGTTATAGGGTATTTTTCTTTGTTTGGAGAATGCATTGTGCATTCACCATTTACTCTCATGAATGATGTAATCTTTCTAGATAAAAATTGCAATGCTACCTTTTCAAGTAATGTTTTGATTGTAAGCAACCAACATTTTACTTTTCACTATTTCTATTTCTCTAATCAAGAAAAGGGACACCTCTTATGGACTTTGAAACAGATTAGAGGATGTAAACTCATTTTTGTTTATCCATACCAATCTTGGATTTAATTTGAGAATTTGGCCAAGATTTCTTATCTTGCTATGTTGTCAAACATGTTTACTATTCCATAGGGGCACCTTATTACACAGCTTCTTACATGTTAAGGAAAGAGAGAGAGAGAGAGAGAGAGAGAGAGAGAGAGAGAGAGAGAGAGAGCAGAATGGTAGCAAGTTATGGGAAATAGGAGAAAGACCTTTCTCTTACCTCTGGGGATTGTCTATGGTTGATATGGAAGATTACACTAGAACAAAGATTGCATTGCTGGCTTGTGTAGTTTATGCTCTACTTGTACTACATAACTATAGACTAGTTCTATTGTCTGGGTGGACAATAGAGGGTTTTATTTCAACATTAGGTACAGAATAGCTGTATGGTCTCTTTCTTTCCTCCTCCAGATGCAGGAAGATATTTAGTGTCAGGTTTCTGAAGGAGCCATGTCAAAATGAGGAGGTATAAACATTTCCTTTTTCCTCACCCCTGTCCACCCCCACCCCATGTGAGTTTTCAATGTCCAATAATTTTTTTGTTTGTGATGGAAGAGTAAATCATAACACATTAGTACAATCTTCTTGAGAAACTGCTCAAATAAAAATAAGTGATAAAATAAAATCCTAAGAGGATGACTTTTATCTCAAATACTTGATGAATGATTGTTAAGCAATTTAAGAAGAAAAACAGTTTAAGCATAAATTTAAAAATTCTGCTTTAGGTGAGCCTCTTTCCTTTTATCTCTCTGTTCCTACCACATAATAATATACACATGTGTGTGTGTGTGTATATATATACATGTATATATAACTGTTCTCTTCCCAGAGCTGGTTTTTATAGTCTCTGAGTCTCACCATGCTGAGACCACTCTCCGCACACCTGAAGGGACCAGCAGAGGAACAAAGGCAAGCGGGTTCCCGGGGCTAAGATCTCCAAGCCTATTCGGATCGGGGCTGAGCATCCTCCACCCAGATCCTCCGAATTCCAGTAGGCGGAGGTCACACCCAACAAATGGCCCCCTGGTGTCGTGTAATCCCATCAACGGCCAAGACTCAGAGACTATAAAAACCAGCTCCCAGAACTGTGCGGCCACATTTGCAGCCACGCGACATCTTATTATAACATCTTATTATCTCATTTCTACTTTGGACAAACTGGCACACTACTGAATGTAACCTGCCCACACAGCAGAGTCTGGCAAACTCCCCATGGCATACCCAATATGCCAAATACCAGTAACAATGATGGGTCTCATTCTCCTAAAGAGCCTTGAATATAGCACTTTCTTAAAAGTCTCAGGGCTAGGATGAAGGAGACGTTACTGGGGCCTGCTCGAGGCAATCGATGAATAACAGGATGGTCGTGATTTGTGATATATATAACTATATTTAGTTACTGTAGCTATATGTATATCTATATCTATATATCCAGAAATTCTATGCTCTCAAATAGACATACAAATACACAGATAGAGTGAATATAAAAAAAAGAATCATTTGAGCTAATAATTCCTTACTTTAAAAAGTTACTGTTGGGACTGGAGCAATAGCACAGCGGGTAGGACCTTGCATGCAGCCAATCCGGGTTCGATTCCCAGCATCCTGTATGATCCCCCAAGCACCTTCAGCAGTGATTTCTGAGTGCAGAGCCAGAAGTAACCCCTGTGTATTGCCTGGTGTGACCCAAAAATCAAAAGAAAAAAAAGTTACTATTGAGCTAGAGAGAGACTCAAGTGGGTTGAGCACACGCTTTGCATGCTAGAGGTGCTGTTTCAATATCTGGTACTGTATGATCTCCCAGGTACTTTTAGGAGTGTGTATAGACAATGAGCATATTGGGTGTGATCCCCCAAGCAAACAAAATATAATAATCCAAAAAGTGACAACTTACTAAATTTTGCTTTATCAAATTTATTGAGTTTTTGCTTCCCATTGATGAATTATTTATTATCAGTAGTTACTAGAGGATGGTTGAGTTTTTTTCTGTTTTGTGGTGCCTGGATCAAACCCACAGCCTTGTACATGCAATATATATACTCTAACACTGATCTATATCCCTGGCCCAAATCAGGGGTTACTTTAAATCATTTAACTATCCTTAAATATTTCATCTTATGCAGCAGCAAGTTAACTGACATACATTACATATGAAATGAAAAATCTTTCATTTTTAAAACCAGAAGATAAAAATTATTCACAATAATCTTTGATAATATTCAGGTGTTGTTGTTCAAAATTTTCTAAATTATTCATGCCAGCTTCAGTGATTATTCAGTTTCTTGTTATCTAGGAAACCCCAGTAGTCCATATGTATTAAACATTAATTATTGGCCATTAGCTTATTTCACCAAAATTTTAGCTTCACAAAACTACTTTACTGTTAAGTAACTGCTGCCTAAAGCTATTCTGACCTGTCTCTTGATAAAGAAAATTGGTGTAATGGGAATATTTCTTTTGTTATCTTGTGTTTTTAAGCTTTCAATGTTGCAATTTCATCATCTTCACAACAAAAATGCATTATCAATGTTAGAGGGACAGATGAGGTTGAGCAGGTAATGTCCAAAAGATACTCTGTATTTGTAGTGTGGCTTTTGAAGGGGTAGAAAAGAAAGCATAATGGACTTGAGATGATGATAGTCATTATCTATCATTTCATATATGTCTTTCAAATCACTGAATGCATTTCATAACATTCATAAAAAATTATGGAAAATCTTTTGCAAAGTAAGTTGCTACATTTTTGGAAGGCATAGGAGAAATGTGACTGATTTCATTGCTTCGCCAATAAACACAAACTCAAGTCTCAGGAGAAGAAATAAGAGAATACACCCACATGACATTTTCTCTCCCTTTTATTCATTCTGCTTCCATCTCCATTGCAATTCTTATCAGGCCACACCTTGAGCATTGCAGTAATTTCTCAACTGACCCACCTCCCTCCTGTGATTCATCCTGCAAATTGCCCTTAATCATTTTCTTAAAACACAGTAAATCCCCAAGCTTCCACGTAAAATCTCTGACTATATCTTCCTATCCTACATTAGTAAGACCATTCAGTCAGAAAAATCTGTCTCCCAGTGATTCTTCCTGTCAAAAGCCCATGACCCTCCCAGATTGAGCTTAGAATAGAAGTTACTTTAACCTGCTTTCTCATCGTGGAAATTTCTTCTTACCTCTGAGTTCTTCCTTATGCTATAATTTCTTCACCCAGTACTGCTCTCTACTCTTAATCAAAAGAAACTCTATCCTTCATCTCCAAATAGTGCTCCCCTTTAAGGCACAGTGTCATCCATTTCTGCTTTCTGGAGCACACCATCATTGCCTTGTACGTTATGCATTTAGGTACAAGTCTTAGCCCTCCTGCTAAACTGTATCCCAATGTGAAGCAGAGATCATGTCTTTCACAGAGCTGTTTGATAATGTTGACTGAATATTTGCTAAGTAAATTTACAAACTAGAACTTTTTAAAAGAGCTATTAAAAGTTAATGCAGAAGGGCCAGAGTGATAGCATAGCAGGTAGGGCATTTGCCTTGCATGTGGCCAACCCAGGTTTGATCCCCGGCATCCCATATGGTCCCCCAGCACTGCCAGGAGTAATTCCTGGGTGAAGAGCCAGGAGTAATCCCTGAGTAACACTAAGTGTGACCCAAAAAGCAAATAAAATAAAGTTAATGCAGAAAAGTTAGAGAAATAGCTCAAAAGTCTGAGCACACTGTAGAAAAGAGACCAGAAACTATTTCTTGTACCACGTGGTTCCTCAAACACCACTGGAAACAATTTTCAGGTAGAACTGAGAGTAGCCTCTAGCATCACCAGATTCAAGGGTCAGAGAAATAGAATAGTGGGTAGAGGACTTGCCTTACACAGAGCTGACCTGGGTTCAATCACTGGCACAACAAAAACTGTCAAGAGTGACCTCCCTGAGTGCAGAGCCAGAAGTAAACCCTAAGCCCTCCCAAGTATGGCCCCAAACAAACAAATAAGCAAAAAAGTATCACCAGGTATGGCCCCTAAGCAAACAAAAAGCAGAGACAAGACCACATAGTTTTTTTTATATGATAGAAGTTCATTTTATCTGTCAGTAAGATAACTAACAGAGAATATGAAAAAATCAATCTATAAACATTTTTATGTAAATTGTAAGTAAAATATGAGAACTTTGTACTAGGACTGAATGCTTATATATCCTACTGCATTAATTAAAAAATTTCAACCTAACACATGCTTTTGCAAGTTAAGGCAAATAAAGCTTTACCATTGACGGATGCCCTGGTATTTCAGAAAATAGGCTAGTCATTGCATCATGAAATGACTTGTAGTTAAAGCGTTACTAACACCACGGTCAATTCACAAAAATGAATAAGTTCATACATGTGCATGTCCAAGTATTAAATTCCATTAATAAAACTGGTATCAAATTGAAACTGGAAATCTCAAAGCATCTGCAAAGATAATGTTTACACTAATCCTAAAATATCTTGGCAAAGCAATCCATAAAGTAAATAAAACAATCATTGAAACACAGAAGGGAAAAAAATATAAGAAAGATTTTGAATGATACAATAAAAGACCATTCCATATATTTTAATTTTCTCCATGGAAAATGATCTATCAGGGCTTATAGATGTTATCAGGTTTTATTCCTCACACAATAAAAAATAATTACCATTTATTACACTGTCAGTTGTATGCCACTGTAATTAAGGAAGTGACTTAAATGCACCATACATAGTTTTTTTTTATATCAAACATCCTAACATTAAACAGATCTCAAATATTTCCTGCTTTCCCAGAATTAAAGGACACATACTTTCTGAATCAATGTGTACTTTCTCATAAATGTCATTTTTAGGAGCCTATAATATAGTTCTACAGTTCAAGGAATGGAAAGTATTTAAAATCCCAAAACTATTTTCTACCTTGTGTTTCAGACCATTTACACTGAAGAGTCTTGTTGATACCTGGTGTCTGTAGGCTTCACTGGTTTTGATGACTTCATGTAAAAATAAATGAAACTGTCTGAGTGGTGTGACTTTTAATGGTGAATTCCAGGAATTCCCCCAAGGATGTATTTCCTTTGTCTTTCAAGCCTTTACTCCCTTAAAAATTGTCAAGTACCCTGAAAAACAAACTCAGAAAACTCTTAACCATTTTTATTTTCAGTTCTAGTGATAGATTTGCAAGACTCAAGAGAAATTAGAAGGGGCTCTGTGACATGTCTACTTCCAAGTTTTGACTATGGTCACTGCTGGATACACTCTGCAATCAATTCAAACATATGAATAGTATGTGTGTAAGTGATATAATTTCTGCCAAAAAGTGGTGAACCTCAGATACACTCCCCTCTTCTCTTCCTTTTGCTATTGCAATGACTGGAAATTCCACCTGCTTGGTTATGGTGCTTGCCAAGTCTCATGCATCTGATTGAAATGTTCACACACTCAGCCTTGGTGTTCACCACAGGTTGGATGCTTTTCATTGAGGTGCTTTACAAATGCATACTGGGAATCATTTAGCTGTACTGCTAAGTTTGTAAGTGTTGTTAGGTAAACAATATAATTTAGCGTTCAAATGAGAACAAAAGGAGACATCATTGATAATTATATGTGGATAACAGGCAGGTTAGAATGTATGGTACTTTTAGTTTTAACACCCTTTTTGGCCATATAAAATTATAGCCCTTTTTTCTGGAATACTGGATAATTTATCTCATTCTAATATGTCCTTGAGAATTGAAGGATTATTTCATAGCTGCTATTTTTACATATAAAATTTGCTTTTTAATTCCAAATGTAATCTGCAGCAATGTATTAGAAGCTTAGTAAACTTAATAAACCTTTTACTGACCGCAGACCTTAGGTTGAAGAGTGGCAGGCACTTACAGCTACAAATATTAGAGTGGATGCTTCTTGTGCAAAAGGAAACCAATTCTTTCACACAGGATAGAAATTACTTCTGAAAAACACAGAAACAGGAAGGACCTGGAAAGGAAACTAAGTCCTTGCAAGAGGACAGGAAACCTTTTGAGGCTATGAACAAAAATGCCAGAGTGAAAGATAATGAAAAAGAGAATTCTTAGAATCTTTGGCAAACAAAAAGACAAAGGGTGATTTCTTTTACAAAAACGTACTATAGGCTTATTTACATCTTATCATAAATTTCACTGAACTAATTCCCAGGAAGTCAAGCTATTGGTGCTCTTCTGTTTCCTTTATATAAAAGTACAGTTTCTGCATGATCCTATGGTTTCCAGATAGAGTTTTCACTGCCCAAGGAATAAACTATCTATCACTGGGAATAAACTGCATTGTATGAAATAGCTCCTTTGCCCCTTGACCTTTTTTTTTTTTTGGCATAAGAAACAGAGAAGATCACACAGGAAATTTGAAAGTACTTTAGCAATTAGAAAAAGTCTGAGAATGGAATCTGGGTTTCAGTGTAAAGATCTGAAAGTGCCTTGAATTCTATGCTTTTTTTTTTTGTCAAACCAAAACCAAAAACAAAACAGAGACTTTATTTTAACGTGATCACATGCACAAAAGGTACAAACCAGACTCTAATTTCCCAAGTTGCACTTACTAACTGTAAGTTTTTTTACCAAAGTACAGACCCATTCCCCTTCCTCCTAAGGAAAATATATGATTTTAGTTTTCCAGTGAAATTCGATTTTCAATAATTCACTGGTTCACCACAGCTGTAGTAAGTACACACCTTTAAACACTATTCTTTATCATATTTTAAATTATTTGATTCTATAAGTTCTGTACTAAAAAAAGATGAACCAGAATATATGTAAAAGTAAAAGTTGACCCCTGAGCCCAAATTATTCCTTTTGGTTAAAACATATTTTTACAACCCCTTTAGCTGAGCCAAACATAAAATAGAGAGTTTTGCTGATAGCTCCAAACAAAGAAAAAGCCAATAGCAACTTTTCCACATTTTTCTTCTTCAACTTTTCCACTGCTGTCACAGAATGTCAGTTTTGGTCAGGTCTTCGAAATGTGTTTTTCAAAAACTCTAAGTAAACTTAATCTTGAAGCCTTCAAAATGCCAGCCGTGAGCGTTTCCTTGTACGCGGACTCTAATAGAGCTGCACAGGTTGTCATGGTGAAATGGGTCAGCACTGTTTGCCAGGCAGCCAGGGAAACTGTGAGCCTGCTGTTGGCGGAGTGGTAGCTAGGAAGACTAGAGACATCCACAATCTATAACTGAATCTAGGTCACCAGATTCTGTGATGTTGCAGCTGTCCATGAGGAACTTCATCTCCAACGGGGCTCACAGAGCTCTCTTGCACAACGGGCATCCCTGTAGCTGTAAACACTCTCATTCTGACTGTCCCTCTTCCTGCTGGCCATGACTTATTCTTATCTAACTGAGGCTTTTTAGCCACATACGCTGATAAACATTCGTAGTACATGCATGTGTGCGTGTGTGTGTGTGTGTGTGTGTGTGTGTGTGTGTGTCACAGAAAGGCAAAAGATCTTGCTCTGGAGCCTGAATACTGAAACTGCCCCCCGTTTAAATCCATATTTCTACCAAGTGAACTAAATATTAATATCACATTCCTCTGTTAATGTAAACACCAGCAGCTAGATTTGACGGCTCATGAAACGAGGAAGAATTTGGGTTTTTCTCCATCTGCAGCATGTGTGTTTTTTCCCCTGAGTACCATTAAAGTCTGTGAGAACAATAAAGATTCAGTGGGGTTGAGAGGAGTGGAGAGAGCAGAGGCCTCAAGCATCTATGCACACTTAAGGTCCTGCAGCTTAGAAAATTCTGAACTGTCCTTTCATGTCAGTAGTGCAAATTAGATATATGTATCTCTTTATTTGATGTTACTTTAACAATATTCTTTACTTTAAATTTCCTATTTAGAAGCAGTGGTTTGCATCTTGAATATATCCTTAACATTTATACATTTATGATTCCTTTATCATAGTTTTCTTACTCTTTATCACTCTTTGAAGAAAAATTTATTAATAACTACACACATGAATTAGAATTCAAGAAAATTTCAGGTTGAATACTAAATTCATACATACACATATGTACATACAATTAAAAACTTGTTGCAATTTATTCTGCACTGGGTAAAAATTTTTGAACTAGGTTTCTTTTCTTGTAGGGAGTAATACTCAAAAACTGAGTGATACTTTGGTTGTAGGAGGTCTGTGTTCTATCCTGGCATTACAGGATTCCGTGCATTGCTAGGTGTGATTCCCAAACACAGATCCCAGAGAAGCCATCAAGTACCACTGGATGGAACCCCAAAACAAATAAACAAAATGTCTCTTCTCAATTTAACTAAAGATAAAAATTAATCATCTTCCTATTTTTCTAACAGTTAAGAATTTGAGGTAGATCTATTTCACTCTTCAAAGAGAAAAAGTGTTTAATACCAATTAATAATGCATTTCTCACCACCACTCTGACCTCAGCCCCCTCTCTCTCTCCTCTCTCACTATCCTTCCTCTCTCTCCTCCCTCATTCTCCTGTCTCTCTCTCTCTCTCTCTCTCTCTCTCTCTCTCTCTCTCTCTCTCTCTCCTCTCTTCCTCTCCCTCTTCCCTCTCTTTCCTTTAGATCATTATAGTTTGCAATACAGGTACTGAAAGGTTGTCATGTATATCCCTTCCTCTCCTTTCAGCAGTCAACTCTGTCCAGAGTGATTGTTTCCAACTAGTGTTCGCTTCTTTGTCCTAACTACCCACCTCCACTTGCTGTAAGCTTCCAATCATGGACCAGTCTTCCTGACCCTCAATTCTATTGTCTTTGGATGTTAATCTTCCACAATTTTTATATCCCACAAATGAATGGAATTATTCTATGCCTATTCTTTCTCTTGGTCTCATTTCATTCAACATGATACTTTCCATGTCTGTTTATTTATAAGCAAATTTTATAACTTCATTTTTCCTGGTAGATGAATTGTGTTGATATACCACAGTTTCTTTATTCAGTTATCTGTTCTTGAGCACTTGGGTTTTTTGCAGATTCTGGCTATTGCGAATTGTGCTGCAATGAACATAGTATACAGATGACATTTCAGTATTGTGTTTTGAGTCCTTAGGGTATATTCTTAGAGTTGTATTGCTGGGTCTTATGGCAGTTCAATTTCTAGTTTTTTTTTATGAATGCCTATATTGTTTTCCAAAAAGGCTTAATTCCCACCAACCTTGAATGAGAGTCCCTGCCTCCATGCCTGCACTGGTTGTTCTTGTTCTTTTTGATACATACCTGTCTCTGTAGTGCAAGATGGTATCTCATTGTTGTTTTGATTTGAATCTCTCTATGATTAGCAATGTAATCGTTTTTGCATGTGCCTTTTGGCCATTTCTATTTCTTCTTTGTGGAAGTCTGTTCATTTATTCTCTCATTTTTTGATAAGGTTGGATGTATTTTTCTAGTAAAGTTCTACCAGTGCCTTATAAATCTTGAATATTAACCCCTTATTAAATGGGTATCTTGCAATAATTTTCCCATTATTTGGACTCTCTTTGTATCCTTGTCACAATTTCCTTTAAGATGAAGAAACTTATTAATTTAATGTAGTCCCATTTATTTAACTTTGCTTCCACTTGTGTGGTTAGTGCTGTTTCATCTTTAAAAGTACCATTAGCTTCACTTCTGCACCTCAAAAGAAACAGTAACCATAATACAAAGTCAATCTACAGAATGGGAAAGAACATTCACCCAATACCCATCTGATAATGGGTTGATATCAAGGATATACAAAGCACTGGTTGAACTCCACAAGAAGAAAACATCCAACCCCATCAAAAAAATGGGGTGATGAAATAAACAGAAACTTCTCAAAGAACAAATTCGAATGGCAAAAAGGCACATGAGAAAATGCTCTACATCATTATCATCAGGGAAATGCAGATCAAAACAACAATGAGATATCACCTCACACCACAGAGACTGTCCCACATCCAAAAGAACAAAAGTAACTGGTGTTGGCACGAATGTGGTGAGAAAGGGACTCACTTCACTGCTGGTGGGAATGCCGATTGATTCAGCCATTTTGGAAAACAGTATGGACGATTCTCAAAAAATTAGAAATTGAGCTCCCATTTGACCTAGCAATACTGCTCCTGGGAATATATCCTGGAGAGGCAAAAAGGTATAGTCGAAACAACATCTTCACTTGTATGTTCATTGCTGCACTGTTTACAATAGCAAAAATTTGGGAAAAAACAGAGTGCCAGAGAACAGGTTAAAGAAACTTTGATACATCTACACAATGGAATACTATGCAGCTGTTAGAAAAGATGAAGTCATGAAATTTGCATATAAGTGGATCTACATGGACAATATCATGCTAAGTAAAATGAGTCTTAAAGAGAGGAACAGATACAGAAAGATTGCACTCATCTGTGGAATATAAAGTAACAGAATGGGAGACTAACACCCAAGAATAGTTGAGATAAGTACCAGGAGGTTTGTTCCACAGCTTGGAAGCCAGCAGCACATGCTGGGGGTGGGGGGCGGGGGGAGCAGCTCAGATAGAGAAGGGAACACCAAGTAAAAGGATGTTTGGAGGATCCGTTCAGGATGAGAGATGCATGCTGAAAGTAGAGTATAAACCTAACATGATGGCCATTCAATACATCTATTGCAAACCACAATACTCTAAAGGAAAGAGAGCAAGAGGGAATGCCCTGCGACAGAGGTGGGGCAGGGTGGGCGGGATGGAGTGGAGGGGGGGTGGGGGGGGTACTGGGATTATTGGGGGTAGAGAATGGGCACTGGTGGAGAGATGGGTACTTGATCATTGTATGACTAAAGCCCAAGCACAAAAATTTGTAAATCTACAATTGTACCTCATGGTGTTTCATCAATAAAAATTAAAAATAAATAAATAAATAAAATAAATTAAAAAATAAATAAATAAATAAAAATAAAAATAAATAAATAAATAAAAATAAATAAATAAATAAAGGTACCATTAGCTTCAATGCCATGAAGGGTTCTATCTATATTTTCCTCTGCATGCCTTAAGGATTAAGGTCTGATAATGAGGTCTTTAATTCATTTTATCTGACTTTTGTGCATGGCATTAGAAAGAGATCTGAGTTTAGTTTTTTTGTGTGTAAAAAAAAAAAAAAGGTAAAGGCCCTCCCTTTGATCGTCCATTTGCTCGAGCGGGCCCAGTAACGTCTCCATTGGAGACTTTTGTTGTTACTCTGTCTGGCATATCGAATACTCTCGGTAGCTTGCCGGGCTCTCCAAGAGGGGCGGAGGAATCGAACTCGGGTTGGCCATGTTGGCCGCTTGCAAGGCGAACACCCTACCCGCTGTGCTCTCGCTCCATGTATGTAGTTACCCAGTTTTCCCAATAGAACTTGTTGAAGAGGCTTTCCTTGCTCCATTTCATATTTCTTGCTCTTTCATCAAAAATTAAATGAGAATCTGATTTTTTAGGGGCAAACAGAATAGAACTTATCTATTTGATGTTGAGACATTAAAAATCTACAGCAATCAAAATTATAGAATTTTATTTTTTTTAATTTTTATTAGTGAAACACAATGAGCTACAGTTGTAGACTTACAATTTTTGTGCTTGGGTTTCAGTTACATAATGATCGAATACCCATCCCTCCACCAGTGCCCATTCTCCACTGACAGGCCCAAACAACTCCTGGAATTGTGGCAAACAAAAATTTCTTAACTGGGGCAAGACTTAAAGTAAAACAAAAATGAATAAATTGGGTTATTATCAAAGTTAAGTCCTTTTGTTCTTTGTAAATTAAAACATTAAAAATTTCAGGAGTGAAATATTTGCAACACTTATAACTGATAAAGTCATGATACATAGCATATAAATAAGGTTTTCGTCTTGGTTAGAAGAGAGATTATACAATTTGTCAAATAAGGCAAGAGTTTGCAATAGACAATTCATAAGACACATGGCTGTCCAATAAGCATTTAATAACATGGTCACCATCAGCCATTTGGGGAAATGTAAGTTCAAACCACATTGTGGTATTACCTCACTCCCACAGAATGACTGAAATTAAGGACTGGCAATATTAAATATTGTTAAAGATGGAGAGTAATTGGAATTTTTGCACACTAATACATTCAAAGTATAAACAAAATAGTATAATTACTTTTAAAAACAGCTCAGAAGTTTCTTAAAAATCAAAAAATATACTTAGCATATGACACAGGAATTATACTCTTAAATGTCAACGAAAATGTATGTATATGCAAAACATTGTACATAAGTGTCATAGTAGTTATGTTCAAAACTGTCCAAACCACTGCACTGAAATCAATACAATGTGCATACCAAGTGTATGAATACACAGATATTGGTATATTTATGACATAATGCCCTACTTAGTAGCACAGTAGAACCCCCATTGTTCATCGATTTGCTCGAGTGGGCACCAGTAACATCTCAAAATAAATTGTGAGACTTGTTGTTACTCTTTTTGGCATATCGAATACGTTACAAGGAGCTTGCTAGACTTGGCGTGAGGGCGAGATACTCTCGGTATTTTGCCAGGCTCTCTGAGAGGGTCGGAAGAATCAAACCTGGGTCTGCCGTGTGCAAGGCAAATGCATTACCTGCTGTGCTATCGCTCCAGCCCGCATTATTTAGTAATAAATAAAAAATTATTTATGGTCTGCACCATTACAGAGATTAATACCACAGATATTATCCAGAAAAAAAAGAAGTGACTAAGAACATAGTATTTAATTTCATTATGAAGTTTAGAAAAAATAAAATAAATTTATGATAATAAAAATCAAATTACCAGTTCCTTAAACATTATTGGGACGAGAAAGAAATGGACTCAAGAGTTACAAGAGAACTTTCTAAAGAAGTGGGGATATTTTTTATTTTGATAGCTATTTTTCATAATGTCATCAAATTGTATATTTTAAATATGTTAACTTTATTATATAAAAACCATACTCCCCAAAAGTTGATTTTTTTCACCCTAACAATAGTATTGTCTTTTATTATTTTTTTTATTAAAAAAAATTTTTAATAGTGAGACATCATGAGGTACAGTTGCAGACTTACACATTTTTGTGCTTGGGTTTCAATTATACAATGATCAAATACCATTCCTCCACCAGTGCCCACTTCCCACCACCTCGCATCCCAGTATCCCTCCCACCCCCCATCCCCCGCATCCCACCCTGACTCTGTGGCAGGGCATTCCCCTCTGTTCTCTCTCTCCTTTTGGGTGTTGTGGTTTGCAAAAGAAACATTGAGTGGCAATCATGTTTGGTCTATAGTCTAAAAAGTTGATGTTTTTTAAAGCTGACTTTGTTAACACTTTGTTAGATATTATTTACATTATTTCATCAATAATATGAAAGCTATATTCTTCTAGAACAAAAGTTAGTCTTAGAGCTAGAAATTTTTCTTCATAAATTTTTGTGTCATTCTTGCTCAGGGGCTGAGCTAATACTCTCTGTATCATTCGAATTTAGTATATGTGTTGCCAAAGTGAGCACAGGGCTAGAGAATTTTCAGAGCCCATCTTGCAGATATTCTGAACAGTATTCTCTTCAGATCAATAAATTCAATATTCTTAAGTAGTAAAAAAAGTCATCCTTTTAACACTACTAAATTAGATAATAACTGGGGCTATAAACAAATTCTAAAGGTTCTCAAATGTACTTTTGATATAGAAAATTGTAGGCATATACAGAAAGAAGTACAGCATAATAAATCTTTATCTACCTATCATCTAATCTTAAATGCCATATTTATAAGGGCAGTATTATTTTTCTATAGAATTATTATATTCCTTTTTCCCAGTCATGCTAAGAATTACTTTAAAGCAAATACTTGTTGTCATGTAATTTTTTTTGTTGTCATGTAATTTTATTTATAAATCTTAGACGCTCCAAAACTGTGGTTCATTTGCTCATTCTTTCTTCTCTGCCCAAAATGCTGATTTCTTTGCCCAGAAAATGTATGACTCCTTCACATCTGTCAAATGAGACGATTCAAGATGATCACCCCTGACTTCCTTATCAAAATAGCTCATTTTGTACTTTGATTCTGCTACTTTTGTCCTGGTATTTTTTTTTATGATTTGCCACTTTTAACCACTAGCTCTTGTCTGTCCTCTCAGCTATAATCAAACACTAATGGTTTGCATTAGTACAAAGTTTGCTGTGAGTAATAAATGGTAGACCCCTGTCGTTAATGAATTGCCCGATCAGATAATCAGTTCCTATTCAAAGGTCAACATGTTAGTATTCTTCCATCTGTGGAGAGTCTCTGCTTGATCGCCAAAGCTAAGTTGGTATTGCTTTTTCAGAATTTTCAAAGCTTTCCTTCTAAGAATAGGGTTTAAAGTTAAGTGGATAGATACATAAAGATTTATTATTCTGTAACCCTTCTTCTATATGTCTATAATTTTCTATAGCAAATATACTATAAATAAGTGTCAGGTAGTATCAATGAATTTAGTTTTTTAATGTTTTAGTGGAATATCATACTTATATGGAAGCAGCTTGAAAACCAGTCTACATTCATTCATAGATCTTTTGGATTTTAGAATGATAAGAATCTTTAGATAACATTTTATTGAACATAGATTGACATTGCTTTCAGTTAATAGAGCAATGTCATAGCCTATATCTTATTTGCAAATCACAGAATCTGTGATTTACAGATAATCATAAGGTAAAACCTCTGTCTCAAAGCATACTTTATTAATTTGAGTGAGAATTTAGCTTATTAGGTAAAGGTAAAGGCCCTCCCGTTGATCATCGATTTGCTCGAGTGGGCCCAATAACGTCTCCATTGGAGACTTTGTTGATACTGTGTCTGGCATATCGAATACGTCACTGGGAGCTTGCCAGGCTCTGCCGTACGGGCGAGATACTCTTGGTAGCTTGCGGGGCTCTCCGAGAGGGGCGGAGGAATCGAACTCGGGTTGGCCATGTTGGCTGCGTGCAAGGCAAACGCCCTACCGCTGTGCTATTGCTCCAGCTTATTAACAATCATAAAAATTTTACATAATCCATATAGAGTAGTATATTCAAGGTGATAAATTTGTTTAAAAGTATTGATTTTACATACATATGTATCAAATTCCTCAAGACAATTGCAGGTATATCAGTGAAAATAACAACAAAACATATTCAAGCTATATGTCAATTTCATAAATTTCATCCTCCTAAATTTACTCAAAGATCATCAAAAAGTAATAAAGAAGAAGTACTTTTTATGCTCTCAAAGTATAGAACATTTCCTTGTGAACTGTAAAGTACCAATGTCATTATACTTCCCCCTTTTACAAACTGAAGAATTAGCCCATAAATGAGCAGAGGATTTTATTATCTGGTAGCCCAGAGTAAATGGAATATTTTATACCAATAATCCCCCACTTATTGACTCACTGACACACATTTTTTTAAAGGATATCTTTAACAAAACTCCAATTTGGGTGCCAGAGAAATAGCTCAACTGAATGCATTCTTTGCAGGAGGACCAGATTTAATCCCAAGCATTACTCCTAGCAACTCCAAACACCAGCAAGTGTACCACCAAACAAACAAAAATCTCATCTTTTGAAACAACACTGATATGTGAGAAGAGATAGAGTAAGGTATACATCTGAATCCAAAGTATCCAACATACATACATAATAATATGCCTCTGAGTTTTGGATGACCTTTTTTTAATATACAAAAAGCACCCTTTATCTCATTTTCTCCCAAAACTTTACGCCAGTTATTCTTCCCATTTCCCCGTCATTTCCTCTGTGGAAACACTAGTCCTGAGTAAAGGGTTAGGAAATCTGGTGCCACATTGATCCATTTTCCTCCACTGGGCATGGAATCGGGGCAAGCTCACAAGAGACAGCGGCAAAGGGAATGAGGCTGCAGGAGAGGTTTTCTCCCAGAACTGGAGGAGATGTAGTAATCTCCCCTCTAATCTCAGGATGACGTCACTACTCTGACTTCTGTCTCTCTGATGTGCTCTTCTATCACAGCTACAAGCATGGAAGCTGTCTTAGTTCCCTGATAACATTCTTCTCATTCTCTGAATACTTCCTTGTCTTTCCTGGGAACTCTCATGAGGTCTGTTCCTTTACCTAGAAACCAACAGTTCATGAAGGAGCCACTTTAGATGACAATAGTATAAGAGGAAAGTCAGTCCAGCAAGTATGATTTTTTTGGGAACAATAAACCTACAGCCTCCATAACACCCAGAAAAATTAAAAAAAAACATGTATTACATTTATCAAATTATAAAACAACAAATTTCTTATTTTAACAACATAGAGCTCAGTTGCCAAGTAACAAAACCCACAAGTTCTCCATATTTTCCGTGAACTTTCAAATTCTGTGTCTCTGCAATGTTGAAGGCTAGGAGGAACTTGTTACTAAATATATAGCATGTCCTTCCAATAAGAAATTTGGGGATTTCTCAGAACAATTTGGGGATCTTAAGGGGTGATTGAAAAGTCACTGCTGGCTTTTCCTTGCTGAGTTGCTGATTCTGTTATTAATGAGAGACAAAGACTAATTGTTCCTCCTTGAATGTTGAATGTTGCTTTGAGAAGTCAGGAACACTTCTGAAAAGATAGACTATTATCTCTAGTTAGTTAAAAAGTGGCCTTTGGAGAATATAACTAAGACTCTAATTTTTTTTGCAAGTAATTTTTTAGAAATCCCCAAAAGTTGCAATTTTATTCAGTACATAGAACTAGATTTCCACTCTTGCACATTTTTCCTGTTCCACATTCATAGTAAAACTAATAACTTCCTACTTTAAGTTACTACACATATTATTTCCATTATAAAAATCTGTCGGGGGATCACACATGGTGGTTCTGAGGGCCTATTCCTGGCTCTGTGCTCAGTGATCACTCCTGGAAGTTCTTAGGTGACCATGTGCAGTGTCAGGGGTCAAAACAGGGACATTTAATACAAGTCAAGTGCCTAAACCTTTGTATTATTTCTCTGTCCCTCACACATTATTTTCTATACTAGGTTTCGTTACTCACCGTATATTGTCCTACTATTACTACAATTGTTCATTTGTTTCATTTCTTGTTGGATCACAAGCTTTCAGATAGAACTTATGCCTTTTCCACATTCTCCACTAACCTAGGAAAATTCTCTACATAATAAGTGACTAAACATTTCAGATATGCTTAAGTTAAAGGAGAATAAGAACAAGGAGATAGATCAAAAGAAAGATCTATCTTTCCCTGTTACATGCAAAATTCATAGTTGAATCTCTAATACCTCATGTTTTCCTCTTGCACCATCTAACTTAGGCCTGATGGCCCCAAGCACTATAAAAACAAGTAATGAAACTGTATGTTGTGAGCATGAGGCTAAATATATTGGGAAATGACCCCTTTGACCCCAAACACCACTGGGGAGGTCTCCTAAAAATTATCTTCTGAAAATATCCTCCAAGTTCCCTATTTACTTCCCTAAATATCTCTTTGCCTCCCTCTCAAACCCCTTACCCTCCACACACAAACTTCTATAAATACTAAAAGGAAAAGTCTATTCTTGACTTCCATTTCCCCCAACTCCTAACTTCCTTTGAACAGTTATGATTTCTTACAGTAAAATATATTAATAACAGTAACTGGGGACAGAGAGATAAACCAGCAGTTAATGTTCTTGCCTTGAATGTAGCCAACCTGGGTTTTGTCCCCACTATATCGTATGGTCCCCTGACTCTAGCAGGAGTGATCCCCGAGTGTCAATACTACTGCTACTCCTACTAGTACTGCTAATAATAATAATAATAATAATAATAATAACAGTTTCTGCTCTTGATGTACTATGATTCTATAGAATTACCACTCCCTGAAAAGGAAATAAAATTATTTATATTTTCAGAAGACATGATGATATACATTGAAAACCTTAAAGAGTCCTCTCAAAAGTGTCTAGAAATAATAAACCAACACAGTAACATTACCTGATAAAATTCAGTACACAAAAATCAGTTGCATTCCTATATACAAATAAGGAATCAGAGGAGAAAGATATTAAAGACTCTATCCCATTTAAAAAAATACCTAGGAATATACTTAATCAAAGAGACAAGAGACTTACAACCAGCAGGATCAAAATACTCAAAAAAGAAATTGAAGAAAATCTTAGGAAATCTTAGGAAAATCTTAGGAAAAGCATTCCATGCTCATGGATTGGAAGGATCAACCATCCTACCTAAACTACTATGCAGATCCAACGAAATCCTTATCCAAATTTAGAAAACATTCTTCAAGTTTGATGGCCAACAGGTACATGAAAAAAATGCTCATCATCACTTATTATTAGGGAAATTCAAATTAAGATGACAAAGATGGGGGGGTATGGTGCCGCCAGTAGGTCAATCTGTACCTGTGAGGTGAGTGTATCAGCAGCCTGATGGCAACATCAGACTTTCAGATACCCCAAAATTGCTGCTGTGCCTTTGGCCAGGCTCCAAAAACTTGGGGCAAAGTTTACCAAGAAAGTAAATGGCCAAAAGTTAGGTATGTGGGAGACACACCCACAAACCACCTCTGGCTCAGCTATATAATTGGAGGCATGGCCTCTCTGGTTCCTGATTGAACTGCCTAACGGCCATGATCCTAAAGTCTCAGAAACAAATCTCGGAACTCAAAGGCTTTCGACAGAAATGCATCCTGTTCCTGCAGTAGGTTACTGGCGCTGGGCCACTCCAGGTGGGAATAGGTTTCATACCTTGGCCTGTTCCCCCTGGCAGCCCGGTTACCACCATCCTCCAGAGGCCACTGGACAGTCAGGTTTGGGCCTGCAGTGGCGAGCCACACAAGGCCTCACCACATGGGGATGGAGCGGACTCTTTCTCCCCATCCCAATGAGACCCTGAGTCGCTGCCTACAAACGCCCTCTCTGGCTCCTAATCAAGCTGATTAATAGCCATGATACCAGAGACTCAGAAACAAATCTTGAAACCCAGCAGCTTTTGGCAGAAATGCATCTGGACTGCATACAAGGTGGCTGCCACCTCAGAGCTTATTGGAAAGCCAGGTATGAGCTGGCGGTGATGGGGCAACTGCAGTCTTGTGGGAAGGGGGGTGGTACCGGCTCATCCTTCACACCCTACCGAGGTCATGAGTTGCCCCCCACAAGAGGCTCTCTGGCATGGCCATGGCTCCAGAGACAAAAGGACTTAACCCAGAACCCAGCAGCTTGTGGAAGAAACGTGAATGGACCACGCGTTAAACTATGGCGCCATGCCTCCCCGGGAGAGAAAGGATGTTGCTCCCTTCCACCTTTTTCCTCCCTGGCAGCAAGGTAGTGGCCACCTCAGAGCTTATTGGAAAGCCAGGTATGAATCGGCAGTGAAGGGGCAACTGCAGTCTCATGGGAAGGGGGATGGTACCTGCTTGTCCTTCATGCCCTACCGACGTCATGAGTTGCCCCCCACAAGTGACTCTCTGGCACGGCCATGGCTCCAGAGGCAAAAGGACTTAGTCCAGAACCCAGCAGCTTGCAGAAGAAAAGTGAATGGACCATGTGTTAAACTACGGCGCCATGCGCTCCAGGAGGGAAAAGGTGTTGCTCCCTTCTGCCTTTTCCCTCCTTGGCAGCAGGGTGGCTGCCACCTCAGAGCTTATAGGAAAGCCAGGTATGAGCCGGCAGTGACGGGGCAACTGCAGTCTCATGGGAAGGGGGTGGTACTGGCACATCCTTCACGCCCTACCAACGTCACGAGTTATCCACCACAGGCGGCTCTTCGGCATGGCCATAACACCAGACACACAGAAACCAATCTCGTAATTATCTGGCTCTTTGCAGAAATCCAAAATCGTGGCCGCGTGACATTATATGATTCTCATAACCAGCTATAGAAAACAAAGTATTTCACAATGCCTTTTCTGCAATTCTGATTGTTTGGGGGGAAATTTTAAACAATAATGGTGGATCTTTTGTCAAAATAATGAATGTAATCAATGTAGAGAAGAGTTAAGTAGAAATCATCTGCCTCACAGGCATTTGGAGGGGTGGGAGGGGGGGTATACTGGGTTTCTTCCTGGTGAAAAATGAGTACTGGTGAAGGGAAAGGTGTTTGATCATCGTATCACCGAGACTTAAACCTGAAAGCTTAGTAACTTTTCCCACTGTGATTCAATAAATAAACATAAAAAGAAAAAATAATAAAGAATAAAAAAAAATTAAGCTGCCGGGCAGAAAAGTGAATGGATTATGCGTTAATCCACGCCACCATGCCTGCCTGGAGGGGAAAGGGTGTTGGTCCCTTCTGCCGTTTTCCCTCTGGAAAACGCTTTGGAGCTTTGTGGAAAGCCAGGTATGAGCTGATCGTGATGGGGCAACTAAAACCTCATGGGAAGGGGGGTGTTCCTGGCTTGTCCTTCACGCCCTAACGAGGTCACGAGTTTCCCCCCACGAGCAGCTCTCGGCACAGCCATGGCTCCAGAGCACCGAAACCAATCTCATAATTATCTGACTCTCAGCAGAAATACTTCCAGGGTTAATAAGTAAAATACCAGGAATCCAAAATCGCGCGGCCACAATAGGAGGTGGCGTGACATTGTTTAATTCTTGTGACCAGCTATAGAAAATAAATTATTTCAAAATGCCTTTTCAGCATGTCTGATTTGGGGGTGTAAACTCTAAATAATAATGGTGCATCTTTTGTCGAAACAATGAATCGAGTCAAAGAAGATAGAGTGTTAACTAGAATTCATCTACCTCAGGCATTGGGAGGGTTGGGGGGGTGGTTATTGGGGTTCTCCGTGGTGAAAAATAAATATTGGTAAAGGGAAATGTGTTTGATATTTGCATGACCGAGACTTAAACCTGAAAGCTTTGTAACTTTTCCCACAGTGATTCAATAAATAAATATATTTTAAAAATTAAAAATCTTAGTAAAATAGGGCTGGAGCACTAGCACAGCGGGTAGGACATTTGCCTTGCAAGCGGCCAACCCAGGTTCGATTTCCAGCATCCCATATGGTCCCCTGAGCACCACCAAGGGTAATTCCTGAGTGCAGAGCCAGGAGTAACCCCTGTGTATCGCCAGGTGTGAACCAAAAAGAAAAAAAAAATCTTAGTAAAATTTAAAAAAAATTAAGGTGGAGTTCATGCCCAATTCAATCAGCTAATCAGTGGATGAACAAATAGCAGTACTCCTACAAAAAAAAAAAAAGATGACAAAGATGTATAAGCTTACACCAGAGAGAATGGCACATAGCACAAATACTGGGAACAATCTTTTTTTGTGGAGATGTAGTGAAAAAAGGAACCCTCATCTACTGCTGTTGGAAATATTGTATGGTCCAAGCCCTAAGGAAAACAGCATAGAGTGTTCTCAGTAAACTCAGAATTGAGCTCCAATATGACCAGTAATTCCAATTTTGGGCATCTATCCACAAGACAAAAAGAACATTTATTCAAAGTGATTGTATAGGGTTCTTTGGGTCCAACTCGGCACCACCACAGAGCATGGTTCCTGGAGTTGGATGTTGCCCTGGTTTCCCACCATCAGACCCCAGCAGCAAGCTTCTAGCAGTCTGACCTCCTGCCATTTCTTCCCGGACCAGCCCATGCCACCCACAACATATAACAAAGAAGGACCTCCCTGAGTGCCAACTGTCTGGAGACTGAAAATGAGACCTTGTGCTCCCTGCTCAGGTTCTGCTGAACTGGTGGCTGCAGCCCTCCTGGAGTACCTAAGCCCAAAATGGTAGCAGCCCTGGCCCAGCTTTGGTCCCTGCTGGGACTGGTGCCACCATTACCACTGGGGTCCAGGGGATGTGGTGCCTCTGGCAGGTCAACCTGGACTCACTGGGTGAGTGCATCAGCAGACTGATGTTGCCCTTGGGCTTCCTGACATCCCCAAATTGCCACTATACCTCTGGCTGGATTCCAACAACTCATGACTAAGTTTTCCAAGAAAAGTAAGATACCCAGGAACCATGCCTACAAACCATCTCGGGCTCAACCATACAAGCTCATTTATCGGCCTGGCTTCAGAAACTCATGAATAAATCTTGTAAGAGATCAAAAGCTGCAGTTAATATCAGACCCGAACAAGGCTGGGGATTTAGCTCAGTGACTGTCCAAATAGAGCCTCCTGCCGTTGCTTGCTTCCACAGTCCAAAATCTCAGCTATGCCCCAGTTAGTCTCCACCATCTTAGGACGAATCTCACCGAGATCATTAATCTGCTGAAAATTCGGGTATACGGGTTTTTGTGATCAAAATCTCCTGGCTTTCTCGGGGTCAAGATGGGTCAGGGTCTATCCCCAACTCCCCGTTTTTCTAGAAGCCCTGGCAGTCACGTCCATACCCCAAAGTCACCATTGAGTTATGAAAAGCTCTATCTTCCCAATAAAAACACTGAGTGCCCTGAACAAACACAATGACCCCATTAGTACCTGTATTGCAAACCATAATGCAACAAATGAGAGAGAGAAAGAGAGAAAGAAAGAGAGAGAGAGAATCAGAGAAAGAAGAAAGCCTTAGAGGTAGGTGCTGGTGGGAGTAGGAGGTGGTAGGAGGGAAAATGGGGACACTGGTGGTGGGAAATGTACATTGGTGAAGAGATGGGTGTTGAAACATTGTATGACTGAAACCCATCATAAATAACTTTGTAATTGTCTATGTCATGGTTGTTCAATAAAAAAAAAAACCTCAACTATGAATAACTTTGTAAATCATGATACTTTAATTTTTAAAAAGTGCAAAAAATTAACATTCTGAGGTGTCTACCCATTTTTCTTTCTCAGATATTTTGGGGAATTCCTACCAAAGTGCATTCCTTAGTTGGAGGCACTCCTTGATATTATAACCAGTGTTTCTTTCTTGGGCTAGAGCGATAGCACAGCGGTAGGGCATTTGCCTTGCGTACAGCCAGCCTGACCGAGCCGAATTTGATTCCTCTGCCCCTCTCAGAGAGCCTGGCAAGCTACCAAGAGTATCTCACCCGCACAGCAAAGCCTGGCAAGCTACCCATGACGTATTCAATATGCCAGACATAGTAACAACAAGTCTCAAAAAATTGGAGACGTTACTGGGCCTGCTCAAGCAAATCGATGAACAATAGGAGGACAGCGTGTTACAGAGTGACAGCATGTTTCTTTCTTAGCAGTCATTCTAGGTTATATCTTCTGCCATCATCTACCTGTTGTAATGGTCAATTCTTTTTTTTTTAATTTTTATTAGTAGGGCTGGAGCGATAGCACAGCGGGTAGGGCGTCTGCCTTGCACGCAGCCAACATGGCCGACCCGAGTTCGATTCCTCCGCCCCTCTCGGAGAGCCCGGCAAGCTACCGAGAGTATTCGATATGCCAGACACAGTAACAACAAAGTCTCCAATGGAGATGTTACTGGGCCCGCTCGAGCAAATCGATGATCAACGGGAGGGCCTTACTTACTTTTATTAGTGAAACCCATAAGGTACAATTGTAGACTTACAAATTTTTGTGCTTCTATTTCAATTATACAATGATCAAATACCCATCCCTTCACCAGTGCCCATTTTCCACCACCACGGGTCCCAGTATCCCTCCTACTCCCCATCCCCCCCATCCCACCCTGCCTCTGTGGCCGGGCATTCCCTTTTGTTCTCTCTCTCTTTTTGGGTGTTGTGGTTTGCAAAAGAGGCATTGAGTGGCAATCATGTTTGGTCTGTAGTCTACTTTCAGCATGTTTCTTCCATCCTGGGAGGATCCTCCCAACAGTGTAATGGTCAATTCTAATTGCAGATCAGAGCTCTCCTCTAAACATTAGACCTAGATAACCAATTGCCTACTGTATCTCTCCAGTTGTATGTAGCACGGGCATTTGCAATTCTGCATGACCCAAAGTAAAAGAAACTTCTCTCTTTGAATCTAATATTGCTCCATTAATTTATGTTCTCTGAAAATAGCACCACTGTCAACCCAATAACTGTAACCAGAAACCCTCCTCCTTACCTGGTTAACTACTAACTACCAATGGCTGTCAACTCTACCTTCTTTAAATATCTCTTCATTTCTGGAGTCACTAGAATAGCCCCATTCTTACTCATCTTTCCACAGAAGATGGTCTAAACACACCCAGCCTACCTAGTATTAAACAAGAGAGATCCTTTCAAATATAATTTCCTCAGTTCACTCTATGCCTACAAGTCTTTCAATAAATTGCATTGTTCTCAGAGATAAACTAAAATCCTTAATTTGGCTTTCAAACACCTGTTAACCTAGTCCCTGCCAGGTCAACCACAATAACCTTCTCTCTAACTCTCTTACACTTCTTTACTGCCCTGATGCAATTCTCATTGCTGAGCCTTGACTCATGCTTTTTTCACTTGATGCTCTCTTCTGACCCAGCCCCTAGTTTGCCCCAAGTTCATTTTAGTCCCATTACTTCCAAGAAATCTTTCCAAGTCATTGGTAGTCCCAAAGCATGTGCATTCACCCTTTGATAGAACTTACCCGACTGTGAAAACTTTGCTATTTTGTTGTTCCCAGTCTCCCACTAGACATCCCCACAAGGACAAATATTCAATTTAGCTTAACCTTAATCTCCAACATCTGGCCCAATTACCAGTACATAGTTAACCTTCAGAAAATATTTCCTGATGAGTGTCCTGAATAAATCACATGAAATCTGAGATACACTGAAGACTAAAATATTTCTAACTAGTATTTAAAGTTAGAAACAGGTTTTCAACTTTCCATAATTTTTTAGGCATTTTAATTATCAAGAAGGAGCCATTTTCTTATGAAGCGGAGTAGGGGGCCCACAGAGGAGATTGATCTGAATGATTCTAGGACCTAGTAACAGTCCTAAAAGAGAAGGAGTCTAGAAATCTCTAAATTAATTCTTCTGTAATTGCTGTTTTCTTTAACTTACTGACTGGCCTGAGACAGAGCCAATAATAAGTACATTCCAAACTCCTGATGCACTCTAGAAGGCTAAAAATCAGTTTTTCTGTGTGCATTAAAAAGAGAATAATGATGGTCATTCAGACCTCAGACTTGGCATATTTTACTCTAAAGGGGCCTGTTTATTATTTGCCTACTCAAACCACCTGGTGCAGCAATTTCAAAAGAACTCTGGGTTGACTCCTCTCCAACTAGACTCTAAGCAAGATAAGGAAAGGAGTAGGACAAACCGTGATTCAGTCGTTACTAACCACAGGTCAAAGATGAAGTTCAAGGTACAGAGAAGGCCCCCATCTTTCCCAGAGTGAATCAGAGAAAATGTTTTCAAGAAGGTGATCGAAATGAAAGATCTTAGCTGGCAACGCCTATCAAAATCCTTGACTCCTTTCCAGGAAAATAAACTGCCTAATCTAAATGGCTCTTCCCCTTCCACTGAGAGACATTTTAAAGCCATTTAAGCACTATGCTTTTGTCTAGAACATGGGGTCTAATTACTTACTCTGTAATAGGAACAAAACTGAGCACACATATGAAAGTAAAAGAAATAAGGAACAATTCTTTTATCATTCCTAGCTACCATATATTTTTAATGTAGCAATAGACTTTAAAAAAATAAAAAGGAGAAAGTCAGCCTTTTTAGCAACATGTCTACAAATGCAAGGGCTGAGGATGTGATTAATGGTAAATCACAAGCCTAATACGCTTGAGACCTGGGTTCAGTCATCTCCGGCTCTGGGGAAGAGAGAGACAGAAAGAGATACACAGAATGAGAGACAGAGATACAGAAACAAAGAGAGAGAGAGAGAAAAGAGAGAGAAAGAGAGAGACAAACAGACAGACAGACAGAGATAGAGAGACAGAGAGACAGAGAAAGCAAATCAAATATAACTGTGAAACATTAGCTCCCAAACTCAGATGGTACATTATTTAGAGCTATCTTGTGATTACAAATGCTGTCTCACCATCTAGATATAGATGTGGTATTGTCAAATACAGAGCTTAAGTCAGGAGACTTAAATCCCAGCTTTTACACATATCAGTTGTATGAACTTAGTCACATCACTGAGTATCTCAGAACTGCAGAATCTTTTTCATCTGGAATATAGAATTATGTCTAACACTGAGCTATAATAAAATGTAAACAAGATAATATGTTTTAAAGATATTATTAGGGGGTTCTAGCATACATACTGTGAGTGTGTGTATGTGTGTGTGTGTGTGTGTGCATGTATGTATAAGAAAATCCACAGTAGGAGACAAACTAACCTTGATTAAATCATCCCATAATTTTCAATTAGTTTCCCCATGATGAAAGGAGAAATATGTCGAATAACACATATTTAGTTTGAAAATTAAATAAAACAAGGTTTGGAAAGAACCTAGAATGTTCCTAACACATTCAAGGCATTCTATAAAATGATAGTATCTCTTAATTTCACCCTTTACAAAATAACACATGCCACTTCATTAAGTAACTTTATAGTCCCAGATTTCATATATAATCAGTTTGCTATATATTTTTTAAATGTCACCACTCTTGAAATTTCAACAATGTCCTATTACTCCTTTAATATCTGTCTGATCAATCCCAATCACAGCTTTTCAGGGATACTGGTATTTGTAAGGTAAAAGGTAAAGGTAAAGGCCCTCCCGTTGATCGTCGATTTGCTCGAGCGGGCCCAGTAACGTCTCCATTGGAGACTTTGTTGTTACTGTGTCTGGCATATCGAATACTCTCGGTAGCTTGCCGGGCTCTCCGAGAGGGGCGGAGGAATCGAACTCGGGTCGGCCATGTTGGCCGCTTGTAAGGCGAACGCCCTACCCGCTGTGCTATCGCTCCAGCCCTGGTATTTGTATTTTTCTTTTTTTTTTTTTAAATTAATTAATTTATTTATTTATTGAATCACTGTGGGAAAGGTTACAAAGCTTTCAGGTTTAGGTCTCAGTCATGCAAATATCAAACACATTTCCCTTTACCAATACTTATTTTTTACCATGAAGAACCCCAATAAAACCCCACCCCCCACCCCTCCCCGTCCCTGTGAGGCAGATGAATTCTAGTTAGGTATTTGTATTTTTCTAAGTGCTGCTGAGTAACCAAGCAAACAGGGACCACTTTCAGAAAAAAATGCCAGAGTCTCCACTGGACTCACCATTAAACTCTAGCTCTTAGAAAACAGTAGTTGAATATTCCCCAGAATTTCAAAAACCTCAGATATAATGAGGATGAGGGTTGCTTAGTCTCCTTTCTAAGTCTTCTTTCTGATTCTCCTTTCAAACCAGCTTCAGACAAGCTGATTTAATGGCAGCTCTGTTCAGCTGCACTTCTCAGCAAAGGGTTAAAATCTGCTTCATATCTGAGTTGCTTTCAGCAGCATTCTGGAAAGCTTTTTCACTTATGCCCAATTACACTGTAAAATGTCAAGCTTGTGAATTTAGAAACTTACTGTCAACACATTGCTACAAGTAGGTATTAATTGATATTAAATCCCCATGGAATGCTTATAGAAACGTACCAATGCCAAAGGTTTTCTGACCGAGAAAGGTAAGCACGATGTAATAATTAGATTATGATTTTCCATTTCCTTACAAATGTTGGTAAATACTTATTCAACGACACTTGGGTACTTGCTTTCCTTATTATTTGCATCCTTATATTTGCTTTGTTTAGGGCTCTCTGGGACTTCTAAAAGAAAAGAATGCCTATTAAAAGTCAGTTTAATTTAACAATCATAATACTTTCTCAGCATTAACTATTAGATTGAAATCTGGGCCTGTGTTAATACTTACTAGATCAATAATTAATACATATTTTATAAGAGCCACACTCAGTGGGGCCGAGCTGTGTGTGTGCACAAAGACAAGCAGTGGAGGAAAGATCAGAGCCGCGCACTGTGGTGTGCAGCCTGGCCATGGGAGCCTCACTGTTCAGCTGCTTGTGCCCAGGGATGCTCAGAGCCACCAGTGCTTTACCTAGAAGGGCTCAGAAGACCACATGGTGCTGGAGATCCAACCCAGGGCCCGGCACACACCAGATGTGCTCCAGTCATTTTAGTTCTCTGTTTAGCCCCCTCAAAATATTTAAAAAAGTGAGTACCTTGAATTTGATCATGAAGATATCATTATACATCGAGGTATATATTAACAGCATATGATTTATATATCTGTAACTACAAAGTTCTTTTCTAGGACTCCGTGCCAGGCTGTGGGGCAGGTGAGAGCCCTTCCTACCCCAAGGGACCCAGCCCCTGCAGCTGACCTTTACTGCCCAACCACTGCTACACTCCAGGCTGCTCTCTGGACACTCAGGCCGAGCTTCAGCAAGAATGAAGTCCCATGGAACCCAAACAATGCATAACTTTGTGACCTTGGACTCTGGACTCAACGGGACAGGAACAGAGATCTGTCTGCTTCCCCCAGTCTCTGGTGACTTAGGGATCACACCCATAAGCCACACCCTGCCGGCACCAAATAATCTCATCAGCCACCCTCCAGAACTCAGGGATGCTCCTCCCCCACGGGAGTATAAAAGGAGGCTCCCAGAACCATGCCACCATACTCTGTGCCAGGCGGTGGAGCAGGTGAGAGCCTTCCCCACCCCAAGGAACCCAGCCCTGGCAGCCGACCTCCATTGCCCAACCACCGCCATGCTCCAGGCCACTCTCCAGACTGGGTGGCTGCTTTGAAACACTTCCTACCCATTTATGTCTCTCAGAGAGCCCAGCAAGAGAGTATCCCGCCCGCACAGCAGAGCCTGGCAAGATCCCCGTGGCGTATTCGATATGCCAAATACAGTAATGACAATAGGTCTCATTCTCCTGACCCTGAAAGAGCCTCCAATCTTTGGGAAAAGACAAGTGAGAAGAGGCTGCTAAAATCTCAGGGTTGGGAGGAATAGAGATGTTACTGACACCTGCTCCAGTAATTCAACTATCAATGGGATGACAGTTGTACAGTGATATAGTAACTACAATGTGTAACTTTTAATAGGTTATCTCTATCCAATTTATTTTTAATAGTTTTGCACATTATGGGGCCCTGAGCACACACACATGACTTTTATAAAAAGATGCAGTCATAGGGGAGACATTTATACTGCTTCCTTGTGTTCCCAGTAAGTGTCTTTTGGGACACTGCCTTAAAATTAGTCACATGACTTATTTTCATCTAAGAGAAGCAATTGTTTTTAGTATTTCTAACTTGTTTCCAACCTCTCTTTGGCAACCATAGAAATGCATGTTGATATGTGACAAATGACTGATCCAACCTGTGGAAGGAGGCTGCCCTGGGGAAGTAAGCAGCCATGGGGCACACTTGGACTGAACAAGAGAGAAACTTCTGTCTCCTTAAGATCAAGGTTTGTTAATTACCAAAAAAGGGCTTAGACCCTTTCAACAAACCAGAGCCCACCAGCAAGCTCCTTTGATTCCCAACCTTGTCTTCATGTTCTGTACACTCTTCTCTAATTTACTACTAAGCTTAGAATCACATATTTTTGTTGTTCTTATTTGTGGTGGGACACAACCAATGGTGTTCAAGGACTGTTCTCAACTCTGTACTCACAAGTCATTCCTGATGGTTCTGGAGAACCATAGAATTCCTGGGATCACACTGAAATCTTCTACATGCAAAGCAACACTCTCTTTGTCCTGAACACATATTTTTCAGAGAATAAGGAATAATTGGAAGCCACAAGCTTGAAGGCAACTGATGGAATTGACTATATTTATTCAATGTATGTATAAAACCAGAAATATATATATTATTTAAGGTGGATTAAAGGTATATGCTAAAAAATTCTCTTAGAGTCTGAGGAGTATGTAACTTCCCATTGCTGCTTTAACAAATGCAACAAAATTTATTTTTTCCCATTTCTGAAGACCATAATTATAGATCACAGTGTTAGAAAGACTGTTCCTTCTGAATGTTTCAGAGGTAAATCTATTTCTGTTTTTTCAATTTTTATAGCTACTATCTTTCTTTAGTGGCACTTCAAAGACTATCAGTACTACCTCTTTTACCATTTTCACATTTTTCACTATGGACTCTGATCTACTGTCTTTGTCTCCTTAGATCCCTTAGAATTACATTAAAACAATGAGGATAATCCAGAATAATTCCCCAAATTTCAAGATTCTTAACTTGAACATATCTACAAACCCCCTTTTTCTATATCAGAAAACATTAACAGCAGGTGATTATTATCATCTGTCCTCATCTCACTGCCCACCCTGCAACCCCCAACCCCTGCATACACACACACACACACACACACACACACACACACCTCATCTCACCCTTTGCCAGCAGTGGCTTAAACAGAAATCTTCTCTGAAGAAATGAATGTTTATTTTATATATACATTGTACTATATCTGTTCTATTAAGAACATAAACAGTATAAACAGTCGATAAACACACACAAACACACACACATATGAAGGTAATGCTCTCACTAAAGCAAGAGAGTGGAAAATAAGGTCATTTAATTTGTACTACTCAAAATGAATGGGAAATATTATATGGTAGAGCCTGTTGGAGGCCACACCAAGCAGTGTTAAAGGGTTATTCCTGGCTCTGTGTTCAGGGGACCCAACTGGCAATATGGGGCAACAAAGATGGTGCTAAAGATCAACCCACGGTCAGCCAAATGCAAGGCAAGCACTTTAACCCTTATGCTATAATATCTCTGGTCCCAGTAAAATATCTTCTTACACTTGTTCTCAGTACGAAGTAGGTAGGAAATGTGGATCGAATGCTTCAACTCTACATATAAGTATACATAGTAACATGTGCTATACATGCATATATCAACAGTTGGCACACATGCAAGATTCAGATGACTAGGAACTAATCAGAACACAAGCCATATGTCTTCGTGTTGTAAGATGCTCATTAGTTGTCTTTCATTCCTCTTATATGAGACAATTTGCTGAAAAGTAGACGTGGTTATTTCATTCCTTCATGGTTTGGGGTCTAAACAGAAAAACTCCTATTTTGGTTCTCTTGCTGCCTTCAATTCATCGATTCACAAGAGCCTGGAGGTGAAAAATACAGAGCAAAACCTCTCTTTTAAGTGTGTAAGTTACCAAATCTGTCATACACCATGACTCTGAGGTAACCACTTTCACTGTTTTCAGGGCTAACTCAACAGTGAGCATTAATACTGCTCTCTTGTCTAGGAGCTCAGGTTGTTGCACTCTCACTCTCATAGCTGAACTTTCTCCCAGAAGGGCAACATGGACAAAGCAGAAATAGGCAATAGTGAATGTCAACTCATTTCAGCAACTATCATTGACACTCCAAAATAATCAATGGATGACTCCAATGATTCCACTGAAATAAAGATCAACCACAATTTAAAAATATATATATATGTATATATATATTGAGTATAGGTCCAGACAAAGAAGCTAAAAATATTCAGTTGACTTGAGGGACTATTCTATAAAAAAGTAATATTTTTATGCATTTAATTAGCTTATTTATTCATTGGCCACCAAATTTTACATTGTTCCTGTGACTATAACTGAGAATTAGGGTCACTGGAGTCACAACAGTGACCCTATAATATTTCTTGACACCCTAACTAACACCTTAGTGTGTAGTCCTTCTTCCCTGAAATCTCAAGCTTACCCTCACCTTCTTCCCATGCTCATCAGTTCTAGGTCTTCAACTTCATTTCTAGCTTAACTTCTGTTTCCTTAACCATAAAATAATACTAAAAGAGTGAAATCAGATGCATTTAAGATACCTGGTAGACACCATCCTAAAAAGTTATTTAACTTGTTTAACTGATTCTTTGATTGATCAATTCAATATTTTCAGGGATTAATGATACAAGGTTCTGTATTAGGTTTGGGAGATACTATGTTCTAAAAGTCATCATGCTTGCCCTTAATTATTTCACACTGTAGAATCTTTTAAGCTGGTGAAAACAGAGATGTAACTTCATGTTAATTCTGTGAACTTCTAAAATTCTAACCAGATGTAAATCTTATTCAAAAGAACTCATGAGCAGGGTGTTTTCTGATGTTGTTGTTGTTTTTAGAAATAGATGGTTCATCATTCCATCAGATACTCTACAGATCCGGTAGTTGTCATGGTTAGTGTTTGCCTACTCAGCATCCCTTTCCAGATAGCAGAATCCATTTCCTTCCTTTGAAGAGATATCTCTTTGGCATTCTCAATTTGTGTGGCATGGATGGGGCTTATCTCACCACCTGGCTCTAACGTAGTTCTGTGATCTGAAGTGAGTCAATTGAAATTTAAAAGGCACAGTGCTGGAGGGAAGCTGGCTCTCTGTTTTTAGGTGTGTTGGTGTGAAATATGCATGAACCATATAATTAACAGTATTGCAAATCCTGGGATCTCAATAAAAATGTTTTTTAAAATAATTTTAAAGGCATATACTTTCCATTAGGACTACAAAACTTGTAGAACACAAGCCACAAACTGCTGGCAGTCACCTTTGCCACCATATGGAGAAGTCAAAAATGGAAGCCTGCAAAGAAGAAAGTTAAGTGAAAATCTGGAGAAAAACAAATTTATAGCAACTTTTGTTGGAAGACATGATTTTATCGAAAGCTGAAGCCAAAGCCAGCTTGAGACTTTTCAGTTACATAAGAAATAAATTTCAGTTTTTGTGTAAACTTGTGAGAATTGTCTTTCAATGCTTTTCAATGAAATCAATCTAACTAATTTAATATAAACATTCCACACAAAGAAAAATACTAGCAATTTCTCCAAGATATTAAACTCTACAATCAAAGTTTAATGTTTCAACTTAAGTTCGCTTCTTTTTTTTTTTACAGTGGTCACATTGGTGGTGCTCAGGAGTTACCCAGAAGTATACCCAGCAGAGATCCAGGGACAATATGCAGTGTCAGGTATGGAACTTGGGTCTCTACAATAACCATGTGCATCCTATATCACATGAGTTAAATCCCAGGTTCAGTTCCATTTTTTCTGGGACTAATTAGATTAAATGTCTCCAGAATTTGAACTCAACACTAACATCTGTCCATATCTTACATCATCCTCTCATTTTACTTCATCAACTTTTTCCATGTTTGTGAAATATCAGAATAGAAGAAATTCCTATTCTACTTGATTAACCCTGAGACACTGAGAGAATCCTGTATATGTTAATACAGGAAACATGTTTCCTCTGTGCTTTTCTCTTCCATCTTCAACACATTAATGCGATTATGGACCCTTTGTCCTAATCAACAACAATGACACTCAATACTTACTGGACATTCGATGCATATCTATGAAATGACATGAAATAAATAATGCTGGAGCCTCTCTTTACCATTCCTTAAAAGAGGAAAGTGTGGCTTATAATAGGATATGATCAAGAGAACTCATTAGAGTTTAAAGCTTATGGTAATAGAATATTGGATTCAGAGTTATGTCTTGTATTATAGGTTAGAGGGGACAGTACTCACAAAATTAGAAATGTGGGTGGACTGACTCATTATAATAAATTTAAAGCTATATCTAGTTTAATTTTTATTTTTAGTCCATCTCATAAAGCCAGTAACATAAATTGTTATGTGAATTAAAAATGAAAGTTATATATGAAAGTAAAATCATTCATTATATTAAAAGGATGGGAATTCACTGTACTTTTTAAAAAATTCCTTTATGATGCTGAATGTTAATGAAGTATTTCAAAGCCTTAGCAAAAGTCAATTTTTAAGTGTTTCAGAAATTTCACTCGTATTGCAACATATCCTCAAGTGAAAATATTCTCTTGTGACAAAACATTTAGGAAGCAAGGCACGGAAACATATGCACACACACAGAAAAATTGAGTCACTTTATTGAATAAATTATATTTTGTCATAATATGTAATAGTATTTGCAGTAAAAAAAAGTGAGAATTTTCTCTGTAAATCCTGGACTTAAAGTGTATTCTGTAGAAAGAGGAAGAAAAACAATGGTGACAGAGAGAGTTAAGTGGCAATTCCTCTCCAGAGAAGGAAGGAAGGAACCTCCACTACCAGGTACTGAGGAGGTGACTTAGAAAATTGCTGTGAGCTCTGAAGGAAGTGAGGACACAGTGCATGCAAACACACAATAGCCCCGTGGAACTACAGAAGCCTCCAAATTTCCACTGGAGATTTCAAAAGTTGGCCCTGGTGACAGGTGGTAGCATAGAAAACAAAGGGAAGAGATACAGTAACAAAGATTTGGGGGTGGAAGCAGAAAGAACTTGGGGATATAGTGGAAGAGAAGAGACCAGCAGTTAAGAAAGGTAGGCCCTCACCTCGTCACTGCACTCACATCGCCTGAAAAATGTTTTAGGCACGTACTTCAATCGTGTGTTGTGAGCCTCAGCAGAGAGACTTAAATGTGAAAGAGAACACCAAACTCAAGAAGCAGAAAATACCTCTTTTGGAGGGGACTTTCCCTTGCTGGTAAGGTTTCAGATCATGTTCTACAACAATCTTTTAGCTTCTGACAGGGCTTCAGGGAAATGAGACAACTCAGATGCAAATGACAAAGGGGGAAAATATGCAGCAATAGCTTGAGAAAACCAACTGAACCATGCTACAAATGTGACAAAGCAGCGCTCTCCAACAGTGCAAAGTGTTGTTTGAAGGGGAACAGAAGAAAGGAAGGGCGAATGACACTAGTCTTGAGCAATCATGCAAGGTTCTGTTTGTTGAGAGCCAACTCTGGGGGCCAGAGAGATAGTGCAGTGAATAAGGCACCTGCCTAGCATGTGATGGGCGCCACTTATGTTTCTCTGAGCCACCAGAAGTGATTCAAGAGAATCACCAGGTGCATCTCCCATTCGTAAAAAGCTTACCCTGCATCAAGTGCTTAGCATAAATTATCTTTACTCTTTCCGGAAACTAATATAAAAGGGACATTGATATTTCTATCTGCAAAAAAAAATTAAAACCACTCTAAACCCAAGAGCTACCCATCCCTCCAACCCCCCACCCCTCAATTCTTTTTAAAGAACTTAACCAACACCACCCAGTTCCAGGGCCAAGATTCAAACCACCAAACCACAAGGCACGTCTTATGGCTCACCAATGACCAAGTTTTTTCCCCTTGACTCTAACCTTTCTGCTACTAATTCATTTGCACAAATCACAAACTATTTTATACCTTTTTTTTAAATGTCCTCTCTCTCTCCTTTTTTGTTTTTTTTGAGGGTGTGGTGAGGGTGAGGAGTGGATTGTCTTAGGACTTACTTCCAGCTTAGTGCTTTTGGCTCCTGTTACTGCTCCAGGGACTATGTAGTACTGTTGGTAGATCCCAGCCTTCTGTATGCAAAGCAATATTCAGGCTATTTAATTATCTCTCCATATCTACTACTTTATATCTAACTTATCCCTTATCACATGGTACAACTAAGTGTAAGGTTAAATAAGACAGTAGTCTAAAATGAAGAGGTTTTGCTCTTGATCTGTCTCTGTTACTGCCAGTTCTGTGGACACTGAAGTTGTAAGATTTAGTGTCTTTGTTTTCTATTTTATTAAATGAGACTGTAGTAAAAGCAACTTCTATGACTAAGTCTAGTCTTTACCAGTGAAAATAAGGAAGTAATTTCAAAGCTGATTTTCTTTTTAAACAAAGTGTGTGATAGAACAATGAAATTCTAGTTCTCTGTAAATAAGATGCATTTAACAGTTTAATCTGTATATTCTTTAATTGTTTTGTTTTGAGGTTACACAGATTTTTTAAATGATTTAAATATATATTAAAATTTTTAAATGGCCTTGCAAATGAAAGCTGATTACACCTAACCAACACTCTTTTAGTAAGGAAGCTGAATAAAAAAAAAAAAGCAAAGCAAAGCAACATTCTTTACCTCTTTCCCAGCATAAATCATCACCCTCCATGAGAAAATGATTACTCGCCAGGAAGTAGGGCCTATGAATCATTATATTGTTGTCCTCAGACTTTAATGGAGCAAAATCTTAAAAAGGGGAAAGGGTGAGGAGTTAGGGTGTGAACTCAAATTACCAACAGTCTTGCTCATGGCACCATAAAGAATAGAAATCGAAAGCTAAGTTAACTGCAGCATTTGGTAAGAAACATAGCTACACTGAGTGCCCAGGCTATTGCAGAATGACATGGGCCTTGAGCTTGCTGAGTCACCCCTTGGGTCTCAGTCTTGACATCCTCCAAGAGTCATTTATCAGCAAAGGCAAATAATGCCACCCCAGACTTGTCCTGACAGGCATTCAGTTAGTTAACACTTGTGTAAGAGATACTACCCTCTCTTGATACACCAGCAAACAATATAAAGGAATTAAATTGCTCAACACCAGCATTCTTATTATAGAACAGAAATAAATATACAGAGAGAGAGAAAGAGAGAGAGAAAGAGAGAGACCACAGCACATGTTCCCTTGTAATTTCAGCAAATACTGTGCTATTATTTTTCCTTTGTTGCTATAAGCAATGACACATCTACTGCAAATATGTTTTCTGTTTGATTTTTCCACATGGTCTTTAAAAAATTGAGGTTTGAACAAGAAGCTATTGTGTGATCAAAGGTGTAGAAAGATAAAATTACACAGTGCATAGACATAATCTTAGCAATTTATGACAGTCAATAAAACTATAGATCTTTAAATTGTTCTGTGTATTGTTCTATATATTCTATAATTGTTTTGTTTTGAGGTCACACCCATCAGTGTTCATGACTATTTCTGACTCTGTGCTCAGGGAGCACTGCTGGCAGTGTTCTGGAACCTTACGTAATGTCAGGGTTGGAAAGAAATTGGCCATGTGCAAGACAAGCACCTAAACCCCTGTGCTATCTCTCTGGCCTTTACTACGTAGACAGATGGCAAGTAGAAGAACATCATCACATCGACATAAGGGAAATTATTTAAATTTATTCTATCCATGGCCAGATATGAGTCTCAGTGACAGAAATCTTACCCGCTGGCATTTGTGAGGTCCTCAGTTTAATCTTTGGCACTGAAATAACTAAAGTTCTACATCTTAGGAGGGTTATTAGATAAGATCTTATATTGATAAGTTTTGATTAACAAACTAAGATAAGGCTTCTTAGAATAATGAAATGAAGCTAGAATTGACTCACTCATCAACAGAAGTTAGGGAGCAATAACTATTGCAAAAAACTGAGAGAATGGAGGTCTCCCACTGAAAATCATATCATTAGAAATGATACTGGGGTAATTATAGGATAATGTTTCTTCAAGTATGTTGATAAGCTCTACCCCCATGATTAATTATGCATAAAAAGGTGGTGTTTTTTTTTAAAAAAAAGAAACAGTGTCCAGTTAGAGCATACAGTGGGTAAGGCATTTTGCCTTGCATGCAGCTGACCTAGCTTTGGTTCCCCAGCAACACATATGGTCTCCTGATCACCACAAGGAGTGATCCCTGAACACAGAGCCAGAATTCCTTGAGCATTGCCAAGTGTGACCTTCCCCCACATAAAACTTTTTATGAGGCCTGAGGAGATAGCTCAACTTGTTAGAATTCATTTTTTGCAAACAGAAAGCCTGGATTCAATCTCTGGCACCATGAGGTCCCTAAACATGGCCAAGAGCAATCCCCAACATAGTGTAGTACTCCCTGATCACAGAGGACTGTGGTCCAAAACTGAAAAGAGAACACTTATTAAAAACCTACAGATTGGGGCTGGAGCAATGGCACAGCGGATAGGGTGTTTGCCTTGCACACGATCGACCCGGATTCTATTCCCAGCGTCCCATATGGTCCCCTGAGCACTGCCAGGGATAATTCCTTAGTGTAGAGCCCCGAGTAACCCCTGTGCATCGCCAGGTGTGACACAAAAAGCAAAAAAAAAAAAAAAAATAAAGGAAGAAAAGAAAACCTACAGATGACAAACAGACACATAAAAAGTTGTTTACCAGTTCTTATTAGGGAAGTGAAAATCAAAACAGTTACTATTGGGGTTGGAGACCTACCTCAGAGGTAGGGAAAAAATGCCTGATATGTGTGAGGACCTGGGTTCAATTCCCTGCACAGTAATGCAAAGAAGAAGAAAAACCAAAGAGCAGGTTGGAGCAATAGCATAGGGTTAGGGCACTTGCAGGTGACCTACATGTGACCAATCCAGGTTGAATAAAGGGTACCACATATGGTACCCAAGTACCACCAGGAGTTAACCCCTGAGCATACAGTAAGAAGTATCCTGCTAACACTAAATCAATTATCCTTCTTTGGGGATAAAAAAATTTTCTATGGGAACAAAAAAATAGCTGAATGTAAGCAGAATCAAAGGTGTGTGGAAAGGTAGGACTACAGCTGAATCTTACGAAGACAATGTTTATGAGAAACGGCCTCGTTCCTGATGCCCCATTCGCTCTCAACGGAACGACCATCTCCGAATGCAACAGCTATGTGTACCTAGGTCAAGAAGTCAACATGACAAATGACCTGGCACCCGAGCTGCACAGGAGGAAGAGAGCGGCTTGGAACGCCTTCAAGAACATCGAAGAAATAGCTAAGAGGACAAAGAACCTCCAGTTCCGGGCACATCTCTTTGATTCCACTGTTCTTCCTGCATTAACATATGCCTCAGAGACCTGGGCCCTACGCAAACAGGATGAGAATGCTATTCAGGTCTCCCAAAGAAGAATAGAGCTATGCTTGGAATATCACGTTTCACTCAAATGAGAGAAAGAATCCAGAGTTCCGACATCCATCAATGATCAAGAATCAGGGACGCTGTCTCGTTTGCCAAGGTGTCAAAAATCAGATGGGCTGGTCACGTAATGAGATTTAAAGACGACCGCTGGACTAGAGCTGTTACCGACTGGATTCCACAGGATGTCAAAAGACTGCATGGCTGCCCACCTACCAGATGGTCAGACTTCTTCGTCAAGATCATGAACGATCGGTTTGAGGCCCTTCATGTTCCCGGAGAGAACAGATGCCATTGGGCTGCACTAGCACGCGACAGGGACAAATGGAGATGTTACTGGCGCCTGCTCGAGCAAATCGACGACTAACGGGAAGTTAAGTGATAAGTGATAAGTAAGCAGAATATATGCTGGAAGTCCAGTTTAATACCTGGCACCACATTTCCAAGGCTACCACCAGGAGCTACCCCTAAGCCTAGAGCTGGGATTAGTCAAGCACCATTGATTGTGACACAAAATTTTTTAAAAAAAGGTATTGATTCTAAGAGCTGTTTATACTCATGTGGATTGCTGTAGAACTATTTACTATGGCCAAGAATGAGAAACAATCTCAGTGCCCATCAAGTGACAAATAGATAAGGAAAATTTAGTATGTATACACAGTAAAATGCTACAAAAGAAATCTAAAACTTAGATTTTGTCATCTATAGCTTAGGTGAAACCCCTAGGTGTTATACTTTGTGAAATAAACTATATTTACACTATATTATTTTATTAAACAGATATGTAGAGAAAGAAAGCAAGTGAATCAAATAAAATTTTAAAAAATTAATTTTTAATTAAGATTAATTAGTGATTAGGAGACAAGAAATGGAAGGGGTGATGAGTAGATTGGAAAAAAGTAGCAAATATAGTATAGGTATAATTTGTCATTTCGGGAGGTAGAACTCTCCAAAGGTGCTTAGGGGGCCACTACTAGCAATTCCTGACCAATCAAGCAGGTTGTTCAGTTACAAAGGCCCAAAACTGAAGTGATGGTTAAGCCTGCATTGCCAAGAAGTACTCTGCTCTGGTCACTTTGGTGGTTCTTCAGTGCCTCCAGTGCTGTACCTAGCAGTTTTCAGGACCAGTAGGACTGCATCCAGTGATGTTCAGGAGACCGTATATTGTCAGGGATTAAGCCAAGGTCAACTGACTACAGGTAATGAATGCCTACTCCTGTAGTATTTCTTTGGTCCCTAGAATTGGACTTTAAGTGGTGAACTGAATATAGTACATATAAATACACTGTTGATTTTCATGAAACATGCTTAGGCCTTACTTTATATTATAATATAATGTTATTTCAATTTTTTCAAAGGGTTTATGTCCCAAAGTAAACTGGTTAGAAAACCCTGCAGAGTGATCTCCCCTATATCATACCTACCTTGTTTGAGATCCCTGGGCCACCTTTAGAGGAATTAGCATATTCCAAACCAACCAATGACCACAGAACCAGGCCTCTATCCTCTTTTTACCCTCCACATGATATCAATAAACCTGCACAACTCATGTATCACAACCTATTCTTGGTGAAATATTGTTGAGGTATAAAGAAGACAAAGGAGGATACATAGATAGAGACCCACAGAGGCCCCTAAGCAGAGTCCGTCAGAGTGAGTACCTGATACAATGCAAGTGAGTCAAAGGGCACTGCACAGTGGCAGTTTAAGCTGACTGGAAAAGAAAAGAAAGATTGGACAGAGTTAGTACATATAACATTTCTATTACATGGCATAAATTATGCCTAACTTTGGGTTTTATTTTTTTTCTTATTTGCCAGATGGGAATGTAAGGAATTTTCCCAAGACCACACACAATATAATTAAAATTGAGTCCAGAGGAACCCACAGTGCCACACAGAGCAGAGCACAGCTCTGGAGGTGTGGTCCTCTAGGCACTGATGGAAATGGCACCCCAGGAGCTGAGAAATGACAGTTCTGCTGCTCTTGGCAAACCCATGTGGAGACCTTAAAGCTGGTGTGCATGCTGTCTCCTCTACAGACAGAAGAAACCAACACAGTAGAGAAAAACAGCTTCTTGCTTGCCTTTCTTTCATGTGATCTCTTAGTTATCAAACTTGAAGAAATAAGCAAGCAGGGATTATGGTCATAATAACTGTGGTGACAATTCAAAGTAGGCAGCCTTCTCTTTCATGGGAAACCTCTCTGATGACGGCTTGAGGAATACAGAACACAATTTCCCTACTCAAGAGAATAGGCCACAGGAATCTTCATGAATGTCTCTTCGCCACTCTAATTATTGTCCATCTGGCTTCCTCATATTTCTATTTGACTATTAGTAGCTGTATGCAGTCTGGGTATCTAATTATCATAGTACTAAATTACCTGACCTAAAAAATACTTATTTTCCTTTAAGAATTAGTTTTATCTAAACTAATAATTTTCTACTCTTACAGTAGCTATCCCCAGCTTAGTGAGAAATGCTAAGTATTTTTTAGTTGTGCCCTGTACATATGAAAGAAGTGGTTGAGTATTATGACAACCACTTTCATTTTAATGCCAGGTAAGATGGATATTAGAGGCAAGGGGTAATCTAGTCAACAGAATCTCATTTATCTGACCCTACTTCATCACCGATATCTCCGCCCCTCTCGGAGAGCCCGGCAAGCTACCGAGAGTATTCGATATGCCAAACACAGTAACAACAAAGTCTCCAATGGAGACGTTACTGGGCCCGCTCGAGCAAATCGACGATCAATGGGAGGGCCTTTACCTTTACCTTTACCTTTTACTTCATCACCAATGGGGGGAAAATGAGCATGGTACAAGGGATATAACTAAAGTGGTAGAGCATGAAGATCACAAGTGAAAGCCCCTGGGTTTGATCTTGGACACCATATGTACCTCAAACACCTCAACGCATGCACACCATTGGATATGAATAGATTTTTAAAATAGATATTTTTGAGAGACAATACATGGGGTAAGGCACTTGTCTTGCATGTGGCAAATCCTAGTTTGTTCCATGACACCACATATGCTTCTTCAAGTACAGCCAAGAGTGATCCCTGAGCACAAAATCAGGAGTAAGTCCTAAGCACCGCCAGGTGTGGACAAACACAAACACAAACACATAAAATTGTTTGGTAATAAAATTCCACAAAAGCCTGCTGTTTTTTAAAGATGGAGTTATAGTACCATTTTTTTAATTTTTATTTTCATAAAGTTTTTCATAATGATTTATTACATTCAATATTCCAACACCAATCCCACAACCATTGTACCTTCCCACCACCATTATTTCCAATTTTCTCAACCATCACCCAAGCCCGCCCAATAGCAGGCCCTAAATATTTATTTCATATTGCTTGTTATAAATAGTTCACTATAAATGATCAAGAAAGATTTCCTTAGAAGGAAGTATGTGAAGATTGTTATATCTCACTCTGGAGTCATTAAGCACTTGTATAAGAGATTAGTAACATGTTGTTACAGGTTATGTCTGTGTGTTAATATTTTCTTAATTGAGATTGGTTGCCATCTACTTTACATCCCATCCGATGTGGTGTACTACTCCCTGCATCTTTATTCATACTTAACAATTCATACATCACCATTATATATCTATATTTGCATAGCATATTATGTATTACTTGGGTATTGAAAATTATCTTAAAATATTATGATCTGTGATGGGATAAAGCCATCCAAAGTACATGCTTTGCCTGTATGAAGTGCTGAATTTAATCCTTACAAGAATTATTTATGTATTTAAAATATGTCAATATGCAACCATAAAAAATATTTTTAACAAATCCACTTTAGCCATTTCTCCATCATTAAATAGTTAACTTGTTTACTATTTTCTTCATTATCAATAATACTAAAATAAAGATCTTTACTGGGACAGAAATACAGCTTAGGGGTATAGCATCTGCTTTGCATGTGTGAAGCTCTAGGTTCAATGACTAACACAGAAAAATAAATATTTGCTTTCCCAAAAAAAATGTATAGCACTGTAGCACTGTCCTCCGTTGTTCATCGATTTGCTTGAGGGCACCAGTAACATCTCACAACAAATTGTGAGATTTGTTGTTACAGTTTTTTGGCATTTCCAATATGTCACGGGGAGCTTGCCAGGCTTTGCCGTGCGGGCGAGACACTCTTGGTAGCTTGCAGGGTTCTCTGAGAGGGGCGGAGGAATCAAACCTATGTCGACCGTGTGCAAGGCAAATGCCCTACCCATTGTGCTATCGCTCCAGCCACTGCCCCCCAAAAATAAGTACATACTTTTTTTTGAAATATACTTTTAAATTGATATTTAAAGGTATATTTAAAAAAATATATTCCCTTTATGTCAAAAGTTTATGCACTTCACTTTAGGACTACTGACCTTAGAATTTGTGCATCATGCTAGAATTTTACTATTAAGTGGACTCAGAAGTGTTTTAAATCTCAAAAACACATGTGAAATCCTACAGAGACTGTTAACATAAGTCTGTAGTTAATGGCAATTAAACTAAAAATCCTTAAGAAATCACATAGTAAAAGAGGATACCCTACTGGTCATTGGCTTGTAATAAGTTACTTCTGTTTCCCAAAATGCTTTTGGATCACTGCCTATTGGATTTTGAGGAAATAACTAAATATTTGTTCCTCAATCAGGTCTTTTTTGTCCCTCAAGTGTATTTAAGCCAGCACAGCTATTTCTCTGGAAGAGAACAAGGTTATATGAAGGAGAGACATCTCTCCCTCTAGGGTAAAGTTATGTAATGCAGGATCAAGATTTTTGTCTGTGAAAGTAAAAACAGAATTTTTAGGGGTGCTACGGGAAAAGATAGGTGGTGATTCTTCCGCTCAATCATTGTGATTACTTGAGTTTTCAGGCATATATGACTACTATTGAAAATACCAATGCAACAGTTTGTACAATCAGTTAAAAATAATATGCATACATACACAGACATGTATATTTATGTATATATACATATATATGTATATATATAAAACAAAGCACCAGATATTGGATGAACATAGGGAAACAGAACTAAAACCCTTCACACTCACTATCCCATCTAGAACCCTCTGTGCATAAAAGGTGCATATTTAGAGATCATCAGTCATTAACTTCCCAGAAAAGTGTTCAATTCACATCTCATTAGAAAATGCGTCTGCTTTTTAAGATTTCTTGGCAGAAAAACCAACTAAAACCACTATTAACATAGTGGTTTTAATAGTGTGACCTTTGGGAAGAGTTACCATGGACTAATTAAATGCTAAGAGGACCAAAAATGATAATAAATGATAGTGACTGAGCATGTGGGAAAGTAGTAAAAATGAAAATGCAGAACTTGTTGATCTGAGAGGAGAAATACTGGAAGGAAAGTGGTAAATAAGATCTCTCAGGAGTAAACTTAGTATCTTTCACACTTTCTTTTAGAAGTCATTCTAGATACAGCCACACTAAATCCTGGCTCTTTGTTGAACTAGTTCCAGAGTGACTGAAATAAGGAAGTGAGATCAACATTTTTGTCACCCTCACAGTTAACAAGAAGTTATAAAAATTCCTAGTGTGCTTAATCTAGACTCTACCATGGAGGAAGGAAAAACAGGGAGATTCCATTGATGAATCATAGCAGAGGGACAAAGAGCCCATAAAAAGATTTCACAGACAAAAGGAATCTTTAGTGTGTTTGAAAAAAAATGAAATCAGGTCATCAAATGTGGGATGTATGCATGTTTTTCCCCCAGAACATAATACTGAATGATAGGAATTTGCCAATAAAGATTGATGAGAGAAAATACTTTGTAGAAAAGAGAAAAACATCTTAACTAATGATGCAGAACATTCCATACTTAGGTAAACAAGTTACAACTGCAATTTTTATTTTATTGGGTTTTTCTACATTCACATCAACTAAGACGGAGTTTTACTACTTAGTCTACTATTACATAAAAGTCTATGGTTCAACTTGTCCATTAGTCCTTTCCTTCTTATTTTTCCTTTTACCTTTCCTTTTTTCCACACTTCCTTATCACCAAGCCATTCCCATTTGTCATTGCCTCTAGACAAGCCAATTAAGTCAACTGTTAAATGAAAGTTAAAAGTTCAAGATACGGTTAGAAAAACCAAGCATGAACCTTGGACATGGATTTTGTATTTTAATTTTATTGCCCAAATCACAGTAAACATAGTTTAAAGTTATTCATTTTTCTTTACCTTTTAAAAGTTTATTCTACATCATAAGTATGCAACTACTTATTTTTAATCTGGGCTTTTAGTATTCAAAAAGGTTAATAGACAGTACAGGGCTTAAGGTGCTGCCTTATACACAGCTGACCTGCTTCAATCTCTGAACCCCAAGCATGAACAGGAAAAACCCTGAGCCCAGAGCCAGAAATCAGCCCACAAGCCCTTAGCACCTCTGGGTCAGGTCAAATCACCTCCCCACCCTACACACTCCCTCTACACCCACCCCCCAAAAAACTAGACTAAACTTAAATTTTCACTCATTTGGTGTCTATGCTTATGCAGAGCCACTGAGACACATGTAAAATAAATTATGATGCTTATTTATATACAATAAAAGTCATTTTTCCTGGGGCAAAAATTGCTACTGTTGTCTCACACTTGGGTTCTCAGGAAGGAACATTAATCTCATCCCCCAGCAGAACTAAGGTAAGAATGGGTTTATCAGGCTAATTTAGGTACACATGCTATCTCTCATCACTCCAGGTTCCTGTACAGAGCCGACTCAGGGTCAGAATCCTTAGTTATCCTTCATTGTGCATCTCTAGATACTGTGATATGCTATCTCTCAATGCTCCAGATACCTAAAGAGAGAGCACCTCAGGACCAGTGTCCTTAGCTACTCTTAAATGTGAACGTCTATATCCATCTATTACAATTCCTTTTCTATAATTCAAATGACATTTTTAACTTGTAACACGTTGATAATTGCTTAATTTCAGTACCTAGGAATGGGAATCGGAGGTTAATTAATTCTACCTCCTTCCTTTATTAAATATTGATTATGATGTATTCTCTTTAATGGAGTAAATATACCTCAATATACTTCTAGAACATATCAGCTGAGAATATTTTATACAATTTTACATGTCATTATCCTTCCCATAGGAGCCAATAACTACATTTTAAGAATGAAGAATATTGGGGCTGGAGCAATAGCACAGCCAGTAGGTGTTTGTTTGCCTTGCATGTGGCCGACCCGGGTTCAATTCTCAGCATCCCATATGGTTACCTGAGCACCACCAGGAGTAATTCCTGAGTGCATGAGCCAGGAATAAACCCTGTGCATCGCCCGGGTGTTACCCAATAAAGCAAAAAAAAAAAATGTATTGAATATGCCACAGGGAGCTTGCCAGGCTCTGCCGTGCGGGCGGATACTCTCGGTAGCTTGCTGGGCATTCCCAGAGGGATGGAGGAATTGAACCTGGGTTGGCCACGTTCGAGGCAAATGCCCTACCAGCTATGCTATCGCTCCATGAGGGGACTAATGAAACTAATACTAAAAATCTAATGCTTTAGAACCTAAATAGACATTTGTATACATAATGCTTCTGACTTCTATAATCTGCAATACTTCTCCTGTTGAAGCCTTGTCTTGTTTACTGATCTGTAAGACGACAGTAAGTTATACTTTCTTACCTAGATTTGTGATATGAAATTATATTTTATATATTTCTATACATAGACACATGGGATAGATGTGATAATGTCTAGCATGAGATTAGTAATAGAAGTCATTATTTCTCAACTTTTTGTTTGTGTCAGGGCTCAAAACCAGTCCTTAACATACGCAAGACAAGTGCTCTATTGACAGACTACATTTCTAGCCTCAAACAACTTTTTTCAAAACTTTGCACAAAGCGTAAGGCTCAAAGAAAGTATAATTTTATTATTTTCCTCAAATGTACTTAATGTAATTTTAAAATCAGAGCATAACGCCATGGTATGGGGCACATAAGTATGAACTGTATTATGTGTTTTTACTGTATACAGCATGTAATGCAAGATTAAGAAATAAGACCAGGATGATAGTTCACAGGGCTAGAGGCCACCTCTGTTCCTCACTGCCAGGAGCAACCCTTGAACCAAGACAATGTAGACCTTGAGCACCACTGGTTGCTGGACTGAATTTTAAATTGCAAATAATCTTTGAATACACAGGCAAAGTTATTATTTAAACAATAAAATGTTGACCAAATTCAAATTACATCGTTTTCTGTTTTGTGCTATAGCACAGTCTAAACTAACTTCCAAATAGAGTATAATTCCAGTGATACAACTTTTGCCTTGTTTTCCTTTCTCCTCACAACTAGTTTTTATGTTATCTAAAATGACAATTGAAAAATACTTTTGCAACTATGAGCAGAGATATAATAATCAAAGTCTTATCTCTAAGTGATTCTTGAAAAAAAAGTCGAATAATTAAAAACAAAAACAAATGTAACCAAAAGAATGGAATACATTTTATCTATTGAACAAACAAATATCTGTGGCCATTACAGAATAGGTTAACTGGGAGAGTTCCAAGAGAAAATAACCAGAGAAGGCTTCTCAGAAATGCATGGTTTTGTTGTGATAATTATTGCATTTATTTTTTCATTTAAATCCCTTAAAAATGTTTCAGATATCTGTGTTGTGGGGAGCTAATGTTGTTTAATAAAGTGAACTTAGGTAGAGATTGCCCAGAATGCAAATAAGCACCCAAAAAATGTCAAACTGTGGAAGTAGTTAACAAAGTCATCACCAAGGGAAATATTCACTTTGGGTGTCCCAGGTAGTGATGTCAGCCTGGTTTGCACCCAAGCAACCTTTACCTGAGCCACAACCCGGTGGCTGCATCCTTGGAAATGCATAACAGCAACCTCTGTCTGGAAGGTAGGGTAAAAGGTCAAGATAAAAGGCGCTAGGCATGTTTCATGGGCTCAGCTTTCTTTCTTTTTTTTTTTTAAAATAAAATACTTTAACCTTTCTTCAATTAACATAATAATATATTCACTATATTTCCAATGCTTTAAAGTCAATTAGTTACGTTTATTTATTTATTTATTTATTTATTTTTGGGTCACACACAACAATGCACAGGGGTTACTCCTGGTTCATGCACTCAGGAATTACTCCTGGCCATGCTCGGGGGACTACATGGGATGCTGGGAATCGAACACGGGTCAGGCCACGTGAAAGACAAATGCCCAACCCGCTGTGCTATCACTCCAGCCCCTTTTTAGAATTTTAGCTATTGATATTGTTTGACTATTGATAAAAATCCCAGATCATTTCTGATCCTGGTAGCAGCAGACTGCAGTTTAGGGCAGGAGACTATAGCACTCCTAAAGAGGAGGTCTTTCAATGTGGGGACACACTAATACTCATTTACACATTCTTGAACTGGAACAAGAACATGCCACCCTCATATGCACATCTCAGAGGAGGGAGAGAATCAAAGCACCCAACAAACGCTTCAGACTTGGGAAGAACATGCTAACTCTAAGACTAACTCTAGTCTGCTAGAGTTAACTAACATGCTAACTCTAGGACTAACATGGTAACTCTGGGCCTAGCTTCTGAAGACCAGTATTTTTTTCTCACTAACATTACAATGAACTTACACCATTTAAGGTCATACAATATGTTTTTATTCAACCAACTAGTCAAAATACCTATAATAGAAGTAAATGAGAGCAAAGAGTACTAGGGTGAGGCAAATCCAGGGAATACAAGTTAAGGGAATAAATGAATTGAAGAGCTAGATCTGGGTTTGAGCTTTATATTCAATAGCTCATTTGATAGTTAAAACAATGCTATAAAAAAAAGACATTTTCTTTTAGAGGTGGATAAACAGAATATAAAAAAGTTAATTAACTTTCCAATGTTCTCAAAATTGGTAATTTAAAGAAGCAGAATTTAGGCAGTGGGGGATTTTTCAAAGAACTGAAGTTTGGGCTTTATATGTCAGAATTATGGGTTCAATACTCCTGATTCCCTGAGGTCTTTTAAACTGAATTGATCTATTAAACATTCTCTTCTTTTTTCAGCTTGCTAATTCACTGGGAAGACTGTAATTGCAGATTTTCTTGACCCCTCAAAGAAGCAACAGAATTACTCATATCTAACTAAGTTTAGGGTGACTCCATAACCCATATTTGTTTGTTTGTTTTTCTATTTTCTGAACTGTGTCCTCACACCAAAAGCTGACTTTGAGGATGTTTAAAAATTATTAGAGAGTGGAGGGAAGAGTAGAAATCATTAAAAAGATAAAATTTTCAGTGACAGAAAAGGTAGAGAAAAAATTTTGACTTAAAATAGAAGAAGGAGGAAGAAAAGAGGAAGTGGAGAAGGATGATATGAAGATGAAAAAAAGAAGAAGAGGAGGAGGAGGAGGAAAAAAGACAAAGAACAGAAAGTTTGAGAGATATTATAGCAAGTAGCAAACTGGCCTTGCATATGGTTGACCCAGATTCAATCCCTGGAAAAACTTATGGACCCCTCCATGCCTACCATGAGTAATTCCTGAGTGCAGCTGTGTGTGTTCCAACAAGAAAAAAGAAAAGAAAAGGAAAAACAATAAAATAGCTGTCATGTGTATGTGGTTCATAGTAAAGCATTATTATGCATCTGTGAGTTCTGATGCCAGTCCCCAATAACGTGGGTAAAGAGTACTAAATACATTAAGTAAAAAGATAAATAAAGTATAAGGATCAGAGAGATGTTAAAGAAGGTAAAGCACTTACCTTGCATGTAGCTAGAGAGACTGTGACCCTGGTTTAAATCTGAGGCGTCACATATGATCCCCTGAGCAATGCCAGAGAGTACCCCTAAGCCTAGAGCCAGGAACAGTTCCTTAGAACAACCAGGTATGACCCAACCAACCCATATTCCCCTCTCCCCTAAATTAGAATAAAACACTTTTCACTTTAAAAATTAAAAGAAAACTAGTACAGGATGGGATTCCAGTAAAATGCAACAAGAGCAAGGGTCTAGAGCCGTAGTAAACAATTATAGACAAAAAGTAAAGAAAGAGGGTCTGGAGAAATAGTATAGCAGGTACAATCCTTGCTTTGCTTGTCATTGACCTGGGTTCAATCTCAAGCACCAATATAGTCCCACAAACACCAACAGGATCCCTGAGCACAGAATTAGGAGTAAGCCCAGAGCACTGTGTCAGGTGTGAACCCTATACAAAATAAAAACTAAAGAAGGGAACATCTGTGTGATTTCGAGGTCAGCTTTGATGAATACTACTGAGCTCCTTAATTAATGCCTTTCTATATTGATATAAAATTTGAATTTCATAAGACCTCTGCTCCATTTCTCTTTCAATCTGTTAACTGGAGTCTCAGATCCATATGTATGTACAGTTGCCATTTTTCATTCCCTAATCCCCCTACCCTATATTTACTAAATATCTTCCTTTCAAGCCAGCCAGGCGAGTAATCCTTAAAAAAAAAAGTTAGAATTTGCAATTATTTTTATGAGGTCCATGCAAATGGCCATAAATTCTATACTTGATATAGGGAGCTGTGATGTTTACAATAAGACAGAGTCAAACCTAATATTTGCATCTAGGGCCTTGTCTGTTAGAATAGCAGTGGGGAGTCCAAAGTACAGGACCAGTGCCCCAAAGTGTGCTATCAGCCTGTTTTATAAGTGTTTCCCAGTAGGTCCCTAGGAACTAGTCTCTTAGGCCTGCTGGCGGCTCCTTTGAAATGGAAATATCAGCTCTCCTAATGCCCTTATCAAAAATATGTCCATTACTGAGTTAGATAAAATTGTTTGAGTACTCATTTAAAATCCTTAGCAGTCATTCCTGCCTTGGGCCAGGGAGATAGTCATTTAAAGCAACATGATAAAACAAGAAAAACAATTGGGGGATTCTATCCACATCTTCAATACCTGGGGTTTGAACTCAAGTCTTTGATATGCAGCAGCCACCAAGGAAAACACCCTTTCTTTCTTTTGTGAATATCCAACACACTGCCCCTTGTTCTTCAGACCATAGTAATAAATCAATGTTTTTAAGGAGGCACTTTTGGTTTAGTATCCATAGACTGAAGTAAATCCAAGCCTTAAGATAAAAGAAAAGCAAGAAATGGAAGGAGGTTAATGTTAATCCTCCCCTATGTTAAGTCTGGAAAACTTCTTCTCTTCAAGAATCAGTTTTGGTTATAAATTTAACATGAAATAATTCTCAGGGAGGAGTGGGATCACTTTTTTTTTTTACAATAAAGAATAGTCTAGCTGAGAAGTTCCAACTATAGTGAAATCTCATGGCATGCTAGGATAGAAAGTAAATCTTTTAAGTTCTACATAAACTGGAGACCTTTTGTGCAATCCTGAGAGAAATTGCATAGCAAGCCACTTGTAATGTCAGTGATTTCTGAGCATTTCTGTTGTAAATAGGAATAAGGAATAAGGAATATCTTATTCCTTGCAGATCAGGCCCAAACCTTCCCCAGCTCCTGGAAGAGAACAACGCAGAGTCGGGGCCCTGCCCCGAGCAGAGCCCCGATGGCCAAGGACCTCTGGAACCAGCCACAGCCATGCTTAAGACCACTCTCCACACATTGGGATGAGCTTCACGCATGAAGGAATGGGCAGAGGAACCCGGGCGTGCAGGACCTGGGGCTGAAATCTCCAAACCTCCAATCAGGACTGGGCCTCCTCCACCCAGATCCCCCATCTTCCAGTAGGCAGGCATTACTCCCACCAACTGCCCCCCCCCCCCCCCCCCCCGCCGCCAGTGCCGTGTTATCTGATCAATGGCCAAGACCCAGAGATCTAGTTCTTACTCTTGGAGAACCCAGCAGGCTACCAAGAGTATCCTGCCCGCACGGCAGAGTCTGGCAAATCCCCGTGGCATACTCGATATGCCAAAAACCATACAATGGTGGTCTCACTCCCCTGACCCTGAAAGAGCCTCAAATGTGGCACTTTCTAAAATCTTAGGGCTAGGATGAAGGAGACGTTACTGGTGCCTGCTTGAGGAAATTAATGAACAATGGGATAACAGTGATACAGTGATACAGTGCTAGATCAGAAAAATGTGTATGTCCATCTATATCTATGCATGTTCATTGTGTGTATCCTTTCATAACTCCTCTCTTATTATATGTGGTTTAATTAAGCGGAGAGTCCAAAACTGAATTTATCATGGCAGAGGAATGGAGGAATGAGGGAGGAACACTGAGACTATGGTGGTGGGAAGTGGACACTCTGGCAGAGGTGTGGTGTTGGAACATTGTATGCATGAAACCCTGTCATTAAAAGTATTGTGAATCACAGTGCCTCATGTTTTAAAAACATAAAACAGGGATAAAGCATTATTTAGTTAAGCGTCGTTTATTTTTTTTTAAATGTCAGTAGTGGGATGATGCACCCATTTTACTTGCAAAGGATACACAGTGAGCTACTGATTTTCTCTAGGATATTCACTAATTGTTATCTTCACTGTAAGAAGGAATTGCTTTAACATAAATGTCCAAGGGCCAGAGAGATAGTGCAGCAGGTAGGGCATTTGCCTTGCCTGCAGTTGACCAGGGTTTGATCCCCACACCTCGTAGAATTAACTTAAACTTATTTAAAATTTTGAGGGATGGAGAGATAGTACAGCGAGTAAGGCACTTGTATTGCATGCAAGTCAACCTGGGTTCAATCTCTGGCATCCCACATGGTCCCCTGAGCCCTCCCAGGAGTGATTTCTGAGTGCAGAGCCAGGTGTGATCACTGACCATTGCCAGGTATGACCCCAAAACCAAAAAATAAAGTAAAGTAAATATACATAGTGGATCATATTTTAAATCTTTCTGCTTAAAGTTATCATAATTCTTAACTATTTATTCAAAAATATACTTTGAGGGGCTGAGTGATAGCACAGCGGGTAGGGTTTACCCGTGACAGACCCAGGTTCAATTTCTGGCATCCCATATGGTTCCCCAAGCACCACCAGGAGTAATTCCTGAGTGCAGAGCCAGGAGTAACCCCTGTGCATCAGTGGGTGTGACCCAAAAAGCAAACACTTTTACACTTTTACAGAGCCTGTTATAATTCTGTTAGTGCTGTTCTGTGCTTTTCAGTGTTTGTATAATTCAAAGATTTTCTTCTTTAAAAGATTCAAAGCTGAGACCTATTTCAAAAACTAATGATGGGGCAATATATACATATGTTTTCATTTTGGAACTACACTTGGTAGTGTTCAGGGACCACTCCCAGTGTTTGTTTAAAGAACCAGGTGGTGCTGGAGATTACACCTGGAGTTCCCATATGCGAAGTATATGCTCCAGTCCTAGAACAATAGTTTAAAACTGAGCTTTACCTCAATCCTTGGATCCTTGCTTTGTTAGGTTTTTAGACCAGTTTTCAAGAGCATCTACATAATCAACTTTCTACTGATCTCAGTGCTATAACTGGGAAGATCTAGGTAGAGACTCAAGTAATAAATAAAAAAAAGACTCAGGAGGGCTCAAGAGAAAGAACAGAGGGCTACAGCACATGACTTCACAAGCAGTAAGCCTAGATTGATCCTGGAACTACCTTGTGCTCTGAGTACCATCAGGAGTGACCCCCCCAACCTCCCCCCCACACACACACACCTCAACAACATAGAGCTAGGCATAACCCTTTAACACTGTCAAATGTAGCCCCCCCCCCCCCCGACACACACACACAAACACGTGCACACGCACAAACACACAGTAAAAGCTGAGAGACTGACTATTAAGCACACATTGTTATGTTACTTCTCCTAATTCCTCAAGCACAGTAAAAGCGACCCCACAAAGGCCTGATCAGCTCTCAGAGTGTTGCCACAGCCATTCCTCAGAGTTCTGGAGAATACCACAAGCCCAGGGGAATACTCACATATGTGGAAACTTCACCCATAGAGTTGTGGTCGGTGTATGTAGTGGTTTAAATCCCTTTATGACTAAATATAATGGTTGGTGTGTTTACCATTTTTTTTCTTTTAAGGTTTGGAGTGGTTACAAAGGATTGTTATGAGGATAGTTTACTGGGTTTGGGGTTTTGTTTTTGACCAGTGTACGGAGCCTGTTAGAAATCAGCTGCCACAAAAAAAAGAAAAAAAAACGGGGTGAAGAAAGACATGGGAGCAGGGACATACCAAGACCAAGAGAGAATGCAAGAAATCTCACTTAGGACACTCCCTTTCTGTCCTGCAGTGGAAATGATTTCCTAATGATAAAAGTGTGGCAGAGACTGTTCTTTATTTAGTCTTAGTTCCTTCCAAAAACAGCAAAAAAGGGGGGGGGGGGCGAGGGGGAGAGTCAGGATCTGAAGCTGCTTCAGCATGTCCACATTCCACTCTCCCCCAACTGGTCTGTGTAACAGGCAACCGAGAAACCAAGGGGAACGATAAATGCTTAGGTGTGTCAGGCCAGAAGCTGACCAGAGCTATGCTCATAACATTAAGGGCATCTTGTTTTCATGCTGAAAGTATGCACCTCCTGGAACCCTTTCTATCTTAGTCAGATGTATGCAGTGTGATTTGCATAATGGAGTGAAAGAAGTATGAGCTTACTATTGTTTTGATCCAGCAATCAAGTTTCTATTACGTGCAAAGTCTCTACATAGCCTTCTGGGGTGACCTTCCTACTTACCGGAGTGAGGAGATGTAACTTTGTATTTTATTTTTAATAGTTAATTTTCTCTCAGGCCTATGTAAGCATACCACCCAAATTATAATTAGCAATTTTTAAAAATTATTTGGCTTAGAAGGTTGAGCTAAGAGGAATTCTGTATCATGAGTGGAGGGACGCTGGCACTGGTGGTGGGATTGAAGTTGGACTACTGAATACCTTAAACAGTTTTCAACAGTTTTGTAATTCACACTGAATAAATTAAGAAATAAATAAATAAATTACAGGGGGCCAGTGATGTGGTTAAGTGATAGAGATCATGCCCACAAATGTGAGAGTATGCGTTCAAATCCCAGCACAGCAAAATAATAATAATAAAATAACATTTTAAAATGCAAAACCACATCACTTTTCTTAGCAAAATTCCCTCTAGTGGTGTTGCCCCTGCTTGGAATATGTGACCCTGGGAAACAGAAGTGAAAATAGCCTAGGGAAGCACTATCAGTGCAAGTGTACTCACTGAAAGGTACTCTCTTCCTGCATCAGAACAGTTCCTCACTTGATTTGCTTCTGCCTAAGTAGTACAGTGTAGTTAGCAGACTTCTCAGGTACCTTCCAGTCTCTCAATCCCTAAAATATATGTCTGTAAGTAGTCTCTTCAATAATGTGAATAGAATGTATACATATCATGAACTACCATGTAAAAATGTAAAGATATACAGTTTTGTGAAAATTTTTAACAATTTGTTATTGATTTACAGTGTTGTGAATTTTTTGGTTCCTTATAATTTATTGACTTCTTAATTAATTCATTATGAATTACAAAACTGTCTCTAACAGAGTTTCAGGCATTCAGTATCCAACTGCAAACCCACCACCAAAGTCAGCATCCCTCCACCAATGATCCAGGATTACTCCCACCTCCACCTTCTAAGAAAATTAATTAAAATAAATTTAAAGATAAATTGCAATCTAATCACGATCACGATCACAACCATCCTGTTGTTCGTCAATTGCCTCGAGCAGGCCCCAGTAACATCTTCTTCATCCTAGCCCTGAGATTCAAGGCTCTTTCAGGGTTAGGAGAATGAGACCCATCATTGTTACTGGTATTTGGCATATTGGGTACACCACGGGGAGTTTGCCAGACTCTGCTGTGTGGGCAGGTTGCATTCGGTAGCTTGCCAGTTTGTCCAAAGTAAGCATGAAATAATAAGATGTCGGGAAATAATCCACTTTCGGGATCTGGGTTTTATAGTCTCTGGGCCTTATAGTCTCAGCCCCCATCTGAGCAGGCTTGAAGTTCTCAGTCCTGGAACCTGCATGCCTTTGTTCCTCTGCCGGTACCTTTATGCGTGTGGAGAGTGGTCTCATCATGGTGGTGGCTGGTTCTGGAGGTCTTCAGCTGCCGGAGCCCTGGTCAGGGTGGCAAGGAAAACTCAACCCGCTCCCCTCCAAGGGGCCCCAGCGAGGACAGCCAGGCACAGGGGCAGGAGACTCTGCACTGTTCTCTTCCGGGATCTGAGTGTTATAGTCTCTGGGTCTTCGGCAACCGGAAGACCTCCAGAACCAGCCACTACCATGCTGAGACCACTCTCCACACGCATGAAGGTACCAAGGTACTGGCAGAGGAACAAAGGCATGTGGGTTCTGGGGCTGAGATCTTCCAAGCCTGCTCAGATCGGGGCTGAGCATCCTCCACCCAGATCCTCCAAATTCCAGTAGGCAGGGGTCACACCCACCAACTGGCCCCCTGGCACCATGTAATCCCATCAATGGCAATCTAATCAATGTTTTAAAATACATAAACTAGATAAATCCTACAAATACACAATTTCGTAAGAGCAAGGAGAGACAAATTTTAAAATAATTCAAGGAAAATTTAAATAGGCCTATAAAATATGAAAGTGTGCTTTATCCTAAAAAGGGAATAGTGGCATTGTGTTAGAAAACTTTATATTATATATAATAATTAATCATCTGCATTAAGTAAAAGTGTAAAATAAAAATTATTTATGAATGTAAAAAAATCACCTGAATGGAATATTTGACATAAATAAAACATCAGTTTTTATTGAAGAAGTACAAAATACTTCTTTAGTAAATGAAGAATAAACAGATCTTTCTTAAACTAGTAGAGGGAAACTACAGCAACATAAGTAAATATCTTACTTAATGGTAAGGTACTGAGACATTAGTCCTGTCATAAAGAAACACCTTTAATGCTTCTCGCATGACTGGTTTCAAGGCTATGAATTTCCTAAGCTATTGCCTGTCCATGAAATTTTTATTGTTCCTTCAAATCTGAATAATATTTTAGCTGAATATAGTATCCATTTCATCGAGTTCTGGTTTTTGTTTTTGCACCTTTTTTTTACTACATTCCACCATTCTTTTCTAGTTTGTAGAATCTCATTTGATAGGTCTTCAGTGAATTTTATAGGTTTTCCTTTGTATGTAAATTTCTTGTTTGATCTTGCTGCTTTCAATAATCTGTCTCTGTCTTTGACTTTTGTTATTTTGATTATAAAGTGTCTTGGGGTTTTTCTGTTTGTATCTGTTTGCACAGACCCTTCAGACCTCTTGGATGTGGGTGCCTTCATATTCCTCAACTCTGAGATATTCTTAGGTATGATTTCTTCAACTAGCAGTTCTTCATCAAGAATAGGTGCCCCTTTCTATTCTTCAGGAACACCAATCAGTCTTATACTGTTCCTCTTGAATGCATCCCAGAGTCTCTGGTGTGCTGTTCCTTTCTTTTTAGATTTATTCCCATCCTCTATTATCTTTAGGGGTTTCTTGCATCTCATCTTTAAACTCACAGATCTTTTCCTCAGCCACTGTTATTCTGTTACTCAGACCCTATCCTGAATTTTTTATATCACTCATCATGCTTTTCACTTCAATCACCTCTGATTATAATTTTCTCATTCCCATTCTCATAACCATCATGTGCTTTGCTGACTATCTGTGCCATTGTTCCTTTGAGTTCAGAAATCCTCCTTAAAATGTATCGCTAAGGTAATTTTTCTAAGAAACTTACGGAGTTCACAGACACATCCTATTATTTTTACTCATCGAGCTTGGTGGACTTCATTGACGTTTCCCCTTCGTGTTTGCTGTCTATTGCTGTACTGAGGGTGAATCTTTATAGTTAGCTGGCCTGCAAGTCTCTGGGAAACTAGGCTGAGTGTTGCTTATTACCTTTCCCACTGGTTTTCACCCAGTGACAGGAGGTATAAGTGTATAGAAGTATGCGCAAGATGTGAACAGTGGCCACACAGCTCATGGGATGTGGAGCCGGTCGGCTGAGGTGGCCAAGGTCTGTTCTGAAGTGGAAATTGCTGGAACCCAGAGGGATAATTTTCTCCTCATTCCAAAAAGTTTTCAAGGATGTCAGCTGGAGGTCAACTTCACCTGAAAGGTTTGAGGTGCAAGCAAAGGATCTGAGATGTGGAGCTGGTCCTGCTGAGATCTGTTTCTTATTTTTAGATGCAAAGATAAACCCATCCTAGGAATATTCAAGAAAAAGTAATTAACACTTCCACCAGCAGATCATATATCTGAATCAATTTATTTTCTCAGCTCCCACACCAATATTTCTAGTGATTATTGCATTAAAAAACCTTTTTCATAGAATAGGGAACTTAGATGATCAATGCTCCTCCAAGATTGGTCTCTAGACAGAGATTATTCCATGACATACCCTTATACTTACATACTCTTATACATATATTAGTAATGATGGCTGGCTCTTAGTTATAATAATCTGGCTCTCATCAATGTGTGGTTAATTGCTGATATTCTTGATAGTTATGTTTTTCAATGAAAATAAAATAAGCTGAAAAAAGAGAGCTAATATAAAAGGAATTTTTTTGACATCAACCTATGATCATTTATTTTCTTTTTTGAAAGCTCATGATAGACCAAGATCACCAAATTTGCTTTTTAAATCAAATTTACAATACACTTTTATATCATTTACATGCAAAATAACATTAAATAAGAAATTATAACTTTAATACATTAACATCTTTAATACTAAATACAGAGATAATTATTGAAATCATTTTTTGCTATGGTTTCTTCTAGGAAATGTTAACTCTGCAGAAAGATGACACAACTTAGTTCACATTTTTAACAGGTCCATGTTAAAAAAGCTGGGTTTTGGTAGTTTTAGGGCATAAAAGAGAAATGTCCTGGGACCTGAGAGCTTACCAGCAGGTAAGGCTCTTGCCTTGCTCATGATCCATCCTGTTAGAATCCCCAGTGCTCCATATGGTTCCCTGAGCCTCCCCGGAGTGATCCTTGAGCAAAGAGTCAGGAGAAAGCCCTGCACATTGCCAGGTGTGGTCCAAAAATGGGGGGAAAAAGTCATGACCAACTTGGATTACATTGAATAAAAAAGCAAAGTACATATATTTACAACAATCTTTTTAGAGGTTTGACAGTCAGATAGCTCAAAGGACTAGAGAACATGCCTTGTATGCTGAAGCTCAGGTTCAATTCCTGGCATCTCGTGGTTCCATGGAAACCACCGGATATGGCCCCAAAATAAATTTTAAAAATATATATAGTTATTCTACTAGTTCTATTATATGGTTCCAAGAAAAACTCCCAGGCTTCTCTCTCTCTCTGTCTGTTTCTCTTTCTCTATTCCACTCTCTTTCTCTTTCTCTTTCTCTTTCTTTCTTTCTCTCTCTCTCTCTTTTTTCTTTCTCTCTCTCTGTGATTATGGAGGTCGAATTCAGGACCTCATAAATGTGAGGTAAACATATGCTCTATTATAACATAAACATATGCTCTATCATCGAGCTTCATCTCTGGCCAAGGAGAAAAATGTTTTAAAAGAATTTATACAACTTTTAAGTGTTAGAGTCATTAGGATATTCATCTCACATAGTGCTACTGGCAGTATGACAGAGTAGGAATCCATTCCAGTGCTCCTGGAAAGTCAGAAAGTTTTCTGATAAAACTAAGTTTGTTTTCCATCTTCCACATGTGCCCACTCACATAGGTTTTGCCGAGGCTATATCTTCCCCAAGGTGAACTGGTTCAGTTTCTAGCCATTTATCAAGTTAATGTCAACTATCTCCTTTGGTGTATTAATATTCCCTGACCCAACTTGCTTTCATTTCAGAACCACACATGCTGAAGATAAGTAAGAAAAGTGAATGACATTTAAGAAACTTTCATGTTTAAAAACAAAACAAAAAGTCCCGTTTGCTTTACCACATGTTGTAATTTCCACCCCTTGTTCCTCTTGACCACTGTTGAGCCAGACGTTTTCTCCCTTAGAGACTGAGTAACTGCTTGTGAAACCACATTCTGTGGGTTTTCCCAGGTGCTTGCTATTTCCTGAACAGTACATAATAACAGTCCCTTACTTCTACAGTGCTAAAAGATTATAAAGTGCCTTCAGAAAGTCCTGTTTTGCAGTACCATCAAAAAGTCCTGTTCTACTTCATTGCATCCTCATAACAGCTCAGTAAAATTAAAGGCACTGCTTATTTGCAATTTCTAAATAACACAAATTTCCACTTATTGAATTAATTGACTAACCTAAGTAAGCCAGAACATAAAGATTAGAACTCGGATCTTTAGAGTGTAACTGAGGTGATCATTCCCCAAGATATCTATCCTCTTACAGATACATCAATGGATGAGTAGAAATAAATATTCAATAAGCAATGGCTTTCTGCTGTCCCATAGTCTTGCTCACTCAAAATTTCAGCCATCCAATGAAAGGCACATGCAATTTTTAAAATCTGTACAAAATGATGGATGTGCAAAATGAGCAAAGTTATTCTAGTAATCATTTCTCTGCAACTACGTAAGTCTAGACAACCATGCTATATATCTCAAACCCTGCTGTAAGCCACACATGTCCCAATAAAAACTGAAACTCTCTTCCAAACCTTCAAATAAAAAACCCAAATAACATGAGCACATACCTTAAAAGCTCAACACCAAGTCACCAAAATATGCTATGCTGTTTCACTTCTTTCACAAGACCTTCTGAGCTACAAAAAAACCTCTCAACCAGATCTTTAGCACATGAGGGAACCCATGAAATAACCAGAGTTCTGCAGATCAATGCTTTAATAATTCACAACCTGACAACTTATCTTTTCTGAACCACATATTAATGGAATTTATAGCTTTGCCTCTCTTGAAAGTAAAAGACTTTCTTTTTAAAAGATGGCAGCTTTTAGCATATCCAGAGGATAAAAAGGTGAAGGAGTTCTTAGGATTAATAAAGTATCTCTTACCTTTAACTAATTAAAAACATAAAAGAATATAATATGTGGCTCCTCACATACCTGCCTTACAGATTCTTAGACAACATTCTAAGAAGAGTCGACCCCCAATTTCTGAGAAATCTAAGGAACATTACTTTTCAGAGCATTTTCCTATGTATTAATATTACAGAAATAAAAAGTAAAGTAAAGGCCCTCCCGTTGTTCGTCGATTTGCTCGAGCGGGTCCAGTAACGTCTGCATTGGAGACTTTGTTGTTACTGTGTTTGGCATATCGAATACGTCATGGGGAGCTTGCCAGGCTCTGCCGTATTACAGAAATAGTTCCTTTCACTTTCCAAATATAAAATTATATAATGCTATTTAATATGACTTTTGTTCAAATACAGGTATCCTAATGAATATTCCAATGTGTTCTACCTCATTCCTAAATATTCTAGGTCTCCCCAAAATAAGTTGAAAATTATTGACCTACTCTTATATCCTCTATTGGTAAATGAGAAAAATTGTGACTATACACTGTTATTTTTCTCAAACCAAACAATTAATAGAAATGAAAACTAATCATGTTATATAAATATATTTTAATATTTTGAATAGCATAAGAAAAATAAATAATAAAAATAATTCCCAAAATATATTGTTTCTTGCATTCTGTTCTATTCTGTTAAGTTCCTATGACCTCTCTTTTACCTGCCTCCCATGAAGAACACAGTAAGCACCAGGATAAAATTCCTATCCTCAAAGGATTCTTTTGCTTTTGTTTATTTCAATGCCCGGGATTAAGCCTAGGACTTCACACAGGGCTCATATTTTAATAAGAACAACAGGGAAGTAAAGAGATGATCTCAGTTTATGATGTATGTTCAAATGTAGGACAGGATGATACTGAAGTGTAGAAGAGAATCAAGACTAGTGGCCAGAAAATCTTTCAGAATAAAAATTCTTCCTACAAGATAGTACTCTCTTTAAGAAAGAGCTTATAATTATTCCAGTATCTTTCTAACCCCACAGGAGCTAATTTAAGAGAATTTTAAACAAATTTTTGCTTCTTCACTTTTATAGCAGCTCCCTTACACAATTCTGTAAAAGAAGAATGTTTAAGTCCTTGTTAAACACCTGCATGATTGCACTCATTGCCATTTGGCTTTATACAATTTTCTTTTATTTGTATTAAATGTACTAATCTATAGGATACAAAGAAACAAAGTACAAAAAACACTACCTGTGTTTCTCCACACAAAAGGAAATCTTTTTACTTCACAACATCTTCTATTTCATTTAAGAGAATTTGAGTCCTGGGATGTTTTGCACAACTAGAAACAAAAAGCAATTCTGCCTATATTATGGCTACAGTGAAAAAAGTCCATAAATTTATTAATTGAAAATCTGTAGTTAAGACAGATGGTCTGAACTATTTCACTTATAATATAGGACAAACATAAAAGGGGCCTAGGGAAAATCTTTAATTTGGTTACCCTCAACTGCCTTTGCCCTCCAACTTTCCTTCCTCCTCCCTTTCACATTGGCTCCGGCACTGGCTTGGACAAGCAGTGTGACAACATTGCTTTTTCTCAGAATACCAGAATTGTGCCACCCACAGTCCAATGGCGGGAGGCCAGGGCACTGCCAGAAATTCAGTCAGGAGTCAGGCTGGGACAAGCAAGAATTCCTGCTCCAGGTTCTTTCCTGAAAATTCACTTGGAATTGCCATCAACAGTAGCATGATCTAAGAAGTATATGATAAAAAAAAAAAGAAAGAAATATGTGGAATGGCAAGTCAGGAAACTTGACTCCCAGTCCTGTTACTGTACAGATGCATGACCATAAGCATTTCTCCTAATCTGCTTTATCTGCCTCACAGTTGTTATGAGAATTAGAATGAGATCACGAAAACTAATAGTTTAATTTCTACCAGTGAGAGAAAGGAGACATTTTCATATGCAGTTGGTCAGAGTTTAAATTATCATACTTTCTGTAGAGCAATTTGGCAGTAATTATCAGACTTAAAAATGCCCAGACCTTTGGCTAAATTCTTCTCCTGGAAGCTTAGCCTCAGGAAATAATTAAAGAAGTGCAGAAAGATGTATGTGAAAAGATGTTTAACAATGTTCTGTTGTTTGTAATAGCAAAATGTTAGAAATAATCAAATGACAAATAATAGAACTTAGTTAAATAAATTAGAATATATGTGCACAATAAAGTACTATACAGCTGTTTAAAGTAATATTCTGACAGATTGATTCACTATTGATGGGTTTGGTATTAAAATTACATGAATGAGAAGCCATCATTAACAGTTTTATAAATCACAGAACTCCAATCACTAAACATTTTTAAATAAAAATAAAGCACTGTAGCACACTAGCACTGTCCTCCCATTGTTCATCCATTTGCTCGAGCAGGCCCAGTAACGTCTCCATTGTGAGACTTGTTACTGTGTTTGGCATATTGCATATGTCACGGGTAGCTTGCCGGGCTTTGCCGTGCAGGCGAGATACTCTCAGTAGCTTGCCGGGCTCTCCGAGAGGGGCAGAGGAACAGAGGGGCAGAGGAATCAAATCCGGCTTGGCAATACAGGGGCGAGAGAAAGGCAAATGCCCTACCCCTGTGCTATCGCTCCCACCCATATGCAAGACAAATGCCTTACCTGCTATGCTATAGTTCCAACCCCAATATTTTCTAAATTTTCACTAAAATGAACTTAAAAAACTTAAAGTTGAAAAACTTAAAGTTGAAAGTGATGATTGCCATGCTGAAGGTGATGGAAATAATGTAAAAAAAAAATGTGAGGGCAGGTTGAAGGGCAGATATAGCGATAACAGATAGGGCAATTGACTTGCACATGTGCAAATTTTTCACTTTTAGAAGGAATATTGTCTTGGAACACTAGAATAATATTCCTTTGTTGATTTCTTTGTTCACCCAAGTTTGATCTCAGCACCACACATGGTCCTCCAAGCCCTTCCAGGAGTGATCTCTGAGCTCAGAACTAGGAGCAAGTCCTGAGCCCCAAACCAAATCAAACAAAATTAAAATAAGGTGTGTGGGGGGGAACTTTTGCTCTTCCATTTGTCTTTGTATAAAGTGTTTGACAATCCTTACCACAAATTATATAGTATATAATATTTTAAATAGTTATCTTATTTGCAAATAGAAAACTCCAGCTCTGTTCTTGGTTCCAGCAAAAGCTTTCTGCAGAAACTCAGATATGTACAACTTGTCAGTGCTTGAATTAATTTGTCTCTGAAATGAACATCGTGCTGGCAACGACTTTAAATGAAGTCTAGCTTTTGAATTTAAACATGTTATAATCCTCCTAAAAATAAAATAAGAGGACATTTGGGAAAGAAAAAGAATAAAGTTTTGATAGTTCATTAAAGAAAATTTTAGAGTCATTCCTAAAGGAGATGCTACAAAATTTCCTTTATAAGCCAATTATGGTATTTTCACTACAAAAGATGACTAATTTCTACATTGCTGCAGAAATTTGAATTATTGGCATTTGTCCTAATCTTATAAACAACATACTTCATAAGGATCAAGTCCTTCAAAAATTTTCTAGCTAATTTTAAATACTATTTTTACTAAACAACCCACAATTTTTTTTGGGGGGGGGAGAGACAAAAGGCGAGATTGGATCACATCCAGCAGTGTTCAGGATTCATTCCAGGCTCTGTGCTCAGCCAGAGATCAAAAAAAGGTTAGTCATGTGTAAAAGAAGCACCTTAACGCTGTAATATTTCTCCAGCCTCCGATATACAAAATTTTAATGTAAAATTGCCTAAAATCTATAAAGCATTCAGTTTTGAAAATTAGAAATATACTGATTATATTTTATTGACTCATCATTCTATATAAATTTATAGATACAAAACTCACAAAAAGAAACTGACATTCTATAATAAGTACATTAGGTCTGAATTTACTTAGAGTAACAAATTATTCACTTTTAGAAGGAATGTTTTTGAAACATTAGAATAATATTTCTTTGTTTATTGTTTCTGTTTTTGGGCCACACCCACCAGTGCTCTGGGCTTACTCAGGGCTCTGCGATCAGGAACCATTCCTGCGAGGCTCAGGCTCAGGGGACCATATGAGGCATGGAGATCAAACTTGGGTCAGCGCCGTGCAAGGCCGTACTCTCTGTACACTCTCTTTGACCCCCTAGAATATGTCTTAATTCTTCCCAATCCTCAAATATACCATGAATGTATAGGAGATGGTGGCTGACAAATCTTTTCCTATGTTCATGAATCATTTATCTGAATTTTCACATTCTTGGGGGCAGGAAGTCATGTCTTTTGGAGGAAGAGCTGTCCCAGGGGTCCTAAGGAGGCCTAAGGTGCTTAGGATCAAACCAGGAGTTCTGATTTTTTTAAAAATACAAATTAAAATATAAAGACATAAAAGCAAGACAGAGAAAGTTCAATGGATTGAGTTCATACTTTACACATGGGACAGAATGTAGATCTACTATCTGATGTCACAAGGTTGCCAGAGACTACCAGGGAACCACTGAGTACAGAGCCAGGAGTAGTCACCAAGCACCTTCAAGGGTGATTCAAAGAAACATAACAAAGAAAACCAGACATAGGTCTTTTTTCCTTCTCCTCACTCCTTATATTTTAATATTTGTAATCAAATAAGTACTCATTACATTGTAAACATAGTGTTTTAATAAAAAAACAATTTAAAAGGAGGAAAACATTTAAAAAAGAATTTATTCCTTTGGGACAGAACCTATAATAATTAAATTTGAAACTGTATATGTCAAAGAATTAGAATGGAGGTCGAAGGGAAGTTTGGCCATTGGTGGAAAAAGGGGTCACTGGGTGAAATTATTGCTGGAAGGAGGGGTCACTGATGGTGTGGCGGCAAGTGAGAACTCTGTATGCCTGAAACCCTATTGTCAACAGTTTTGTAAGTCATGGTGTCTAAATAAAAAATAAATTTAATACAGGAAAGAATTTATGCCTAGGTAGGAGAGAGTTTTAAAAGGCGTGTGTACATGCTTTGCTTGCAGTACATTGTAGTTTGATCTATGGTATCACATGATCCCCTGTGCACCAAAGAGTAAGCCCAAATGCTGCACTATGAATTGTCTCTGAGCACCACCAGGTGTGGGAAAGGAAGAGACATGAAGAGATAGGGAGGGAAGGGGAGGAAAGGCGGGAGGGGTGAGAAGGGAGAAAGTTAAGAAGAAAGGGAGAGAAGGGGACAAAAGAGAGTGAAGGGGAAGGGAAGAACAAGAGAGAAGATAGGGGGAGGGAAGAGAAGGAAAGAAACTGGAGGGAAGAGGAGAGGAGGGAAAAGGAGGGACAGAGATAAAAAGAAGAAAAGGAAAAGGAAGACAAACATTAGGGAGGCATAGGGTGGATATGGAAGTAGAGGGAAAGGAAAAGGAGGGTAGGGGAGGAAGAAAAGATAGATTTGTGTCTGCCATGTTCAATCTACTCTGAAAGGTATCAAGGAAAATGTATCATTATCAAGACACCTCAAATTACTGTGAAATATGTAGTTATAATTAATACATTCTACAGAACTTAGTTTATCATGGCAAAGTGGTATGGGAGCTGGTGGGATACTGATTAAATAATGGTGTAGGGAGACAGACACTCTGGTGGAAGGTGTGGTGTTAGAATGTTGTGTGCATAAAACCTTGTGATTAATAGTATAAACCATGGTGCCTCAAAATAAAAATTAAACTCTGACAATACAATGAATTTAAAGAAATGCCATATTATGCTAAACCCCATTAAAAAAAAAACACATCAAAAAGGAAGCATCTAATAAACTGAATTAAACCGTGTTTGAAAAGCTTATTTTCTAAACATGAATAAGAGCCCAACAAAGATCAGAGGATATTTTTCCTCTTCTTTTCCTCTGCTGTAAGTTTTGTCAACACAAGTACTTAAAAGATAGGTAAGATCTGTCACTGTCACTGTCCTCCTGTTGTTCAATGATTTGCTCCAGCGGGCCCAGTAACATCTCCAATGTGACACTTGTTACTGTGTTTGGCATATCAAATACATCACGGCTAGCTTGCCAGGCTTTGCCGTGCGGGCGAGATACTCTAGGTAGCTTGCTGGGCTCTCTGAGAGGAGCAGAGGAATCGAACCTGGGTCGGCCAGGTTGGCCACGTGCAAGGCAAACCTCCTACCCACTGTGTGACCTGAATAGGCAAAATAAATAAAATGAGCATGAATTCAGCATGATATCATTTTTAAAAGGTACAGAGGCCCAGTGACATGTTTCGGTTTTGTCTATGACCTTCAGCTGGAAATGGAAGAATAGGATCTTCTATAAGCATCTTATATCCATAATATCAATTGAGTGCTCGATGCAGATCAAATTAAGAATGGTTGTACCTTAGGAGCTGGGGAAATAGTATAGTGTGTAGGGCCAACCCATGTTTAATCCCCAGTATCCCATATGGTCCCCCAAATCCATCAGAAGTGATCCCTGAGCACAGAGCCAGAAAGTAATCCTTGAGCTCTAATGGGTGTGGAACAAGAAAAAATAAATAAACAAAATATTATTGTGCCTTATCAGAACCTTAGTACCTCTTTCTTTTTTTCCCTGCTGAGGGTGGATGATGAACCCAGAGCATGTGGTGCTTGACCCTGCATTATCTTTCCAACCCAAAGTTTCTTTCACTTTTTCCTTGCCCCCAATCCCCTTCTATCTCCACATCCACAATTTTCCTACTTATATTTCATAAACAAACATTCATACTCCCTTCTTTTTGGTTTGTTTTTGTTTGGGTTTATGTCATTTTTTTTTATTTGGGCCACACCCAGCAGTGCTGAGGGCTTCTGGCTCTGTGCTCAGGGATCACTCCTGTTTAGGCTCAGGGGACAGTATGGGATATTGGGGTTCAAACCGAGGTCTACCTCATGCAAGGCCAATGCCCTATGCACTGCACTATCATTCTGGCCCCCTAATCCTCTTTTATCAACATTATAAATTTCTGTACCTCATTGTCTCTCAGTAATAGCAATGCTCCTACCCAGATGAACCAGCTATGTACCTTACTGGATTTGGTGAAGTGTTGCATGGTGCAGTGGAGAAATAATGATTGGATGCTTCAATATTGTTAAGACTGTAATCATCATATTCAACCATATTCAACTGGGTTTTCTAATCTGACTGTTAAGAAATCTCCATGAGTAGTTAAGAAACTTCTCCTCCCATGTTACTCTCTTTCCCATGTTACTCTCAAAACTAACTTCCAATCTCTACCACCTACATTTCACCTTGTACTTTCCTCTTATTCCACTGAGAAGAACTCCTCAGCCTCTATCAAACTTCTCTGACTTTTCATTCTCTTTTCTGACCTTTCATTCTCTTCTCATGAAAAACAAGTCTATAATTTTATATAAAGCTACACTCTACTACACACTATGAATTTCATCCCAATATTCCCAGGGACATTAATCTAAGGTAATTAACTGCTTCCTGTCTTATTATTCCTATTCTTATTATTCTCTTTCTTTTTCTTTAAATAAGTATAAATCTCATAGTGGGGAAAAGGGGAATCTCTTTCCTTCAACATTTTTTTTTACACCGTGTTCTAGCTGTCCTTACAGTCTTCATAGTGAATTTCCTTTAAAAAAGAACATATGGTACTCATTTGTTCCCTCTACTGATTCACATTTCTTATTCCATTGTATTCTAGTTTTCTCTGCTATGATTCTGTCAGAATTGTTTACATCAAGAGCACCGAAGTCTACTTTTGAATAAAAATTATGCACTTATTTCACTTGTTCTCTTACTTCACTTTCCCTCATTGTTTAATGTGGTAGATTACTCAAAAATATTCATCTTCTACTTTCCTTTCTAACTCCTCCTCTACTATCACATTCTCTACTTTTCCCCATCCTTTAAAAAGTAAATACTAGCTCTTCTTACATTCTTACATTACTTACTTTTGATGGATTATCTCATATTTTTATTCCAATGATTTCCAAATCCCACAAACCTTGATTCTCATTTTTTGTTTTTGCAGGGAAAGGGGTTGGGGAACACCATGAGTGCTCAGGGGATATTCTTGGCTCTGTACTCAGTAGTGAGTCTCAGTGGTCCCAAGAGTATCATATGTGGAGGCAGGGATTTGAAAAAGGATAGTGGTTGCTACAACTGCATGCAAGACAATTGCCTTACTGCCTCTCCTATCTTCCAGCCCTTAATCTCATTTTCTTTTATCTTTTTTTAAAATTTTTATTAGTGAAACACCATGAGGTACAGTTGTAGATTTACAAATTTTTGTGCTTTTTGTTCAGTTATACAAAGACGGAGTACCCATCTCTCCACCAATGCCCATTCTCCAACACCACTGATCCCAGTATGCCTCTTTTGAAAACCATAGCCCCCAAAAGGAGAGAGAGAGAATAATCTCATTTTCTACAGATGTGTATATTCAGCTACTTTCTGTATATCGTCGAAGGAATATCCAAGAGTAACTTAAATTAACGTAGGCCGCAAACCAAAGTAATCCCACCTCATTCCCCAGTATCCTCCCTCTGGGAGTTTCTTATCTTGATTATCACTCAGTGAATTGCTCAGTCTAACTCAAGGGTTCTCTCTCTTTTTCTTTCTTACTCTCACTCTCCTACACACACACACACACACACACACACACACACACAAACACACACATACACACACATTCAATCACAAAGTCCTACTGAGCCTGATGCTTATTGCAACAACCATTCCTCTTACTCAGTCTTTTATTTTCTTGACAATATCAGTGACTGAAACTGTTCAAAGTCGTATAATCTTTGTAAGTCATGTGTATGATGAAAATGATTATTTGTGGGGAGGTTTAAAGGTTTGATTTTCTTTTCATAGAAGATTAAAAGTATCTGGAAGGAGAGGTATATGTGTCTCTTTTTCTCATAGTTTTAATAAAATGAGAATTGTTAAGATGAGAACAACCTCATTTTTTCTCACAATTTTTGGCAGACGTATCATTAATGTTTGATCATTTTGAAAAATTAGGAAGAACATCTCTTTGCAAACAATATGTTTTAGCCTGGGAAAATATAGGCTATTATAGCCTACAGTAGGCTATAGGGATATATATATGTACAATAGGCTGAAACAACTGAATCAATATTACAAATACTATTGGGCTTTAAAGCAATATAGAGATCTGATTGCTTATTTTCCTACTGTCAACAGATTAAAAAGAAATCACCTATGGAAAGCAAAGCTTCTAGAGGCAGAAGCAATTTTCCGATAGCTTTGCCTAATCTTCAGTCCTTGAGGAAAAGAGATCCACAGGTATATTTTAGTTTAAGGCTCTCTGTCCTTTAGTTAATATGCCTCTGTGAGTGATGTCAATTATTTTTCTAAATTCAGGAGAGATAGTAAAAAAAAAGGTAAATGTGTGAAGTTCACACAACTATACCTATAGAAGAAAACAAGTGAGAAGCACCCAGTACACAAAAAAAGTCTGTTTGAGACATAACTGGGAGTTAATTTTATGTATTACAATCAGTGTTTTGTATTTAGTTTCATTTTGGTGGGGGAGGTTGGGTCATATTCAGTGGTGCTAGGTATGCAGTAGGCAGGAGTTATTCTCTGGTGGGGCTGGGAATGAAACCTTGGACTCCAGGCATGTAAAGCATGTGTTCCAGCATGCGAAGCTATCTCCCAAGATCATACAATAGTTGGAGCATAGTTTCCATTAGGTAATGGTGTCAGTTTACCCAAAAATCTAAGTGCAATCCTCAAGTTTTCCTCTTCCTTCACATTACCCAGAAGCAAGCCTTGACCACTGGCCTCTGAACTAAATTCTTAATCTTGACAGATCCTCCCATCTTCCTAGCTTCGTCACAACCTCTGACTTCTTCCACTTTGACTTACACTAGGTAAAAGGTAAAGGCCCTCCCGTTGATCATCGATTTGCTCGAGCGGGCCCAGTAACGTCTCCATTTGGAGACTTTGTTGTTACTGTGTTTGGCATATCGAATACTCTCGGTAGCTTGCCGGGCTCTCCGAGAGGGGCGGAGGAATCGAACTCGGGTCGGCCATGTTGGCCGCTTGTAAGGCGAACGCCCTACCCGCTGTGCTATCGCTCCCACTAGTATCTTTTTTTTACTATCAGCAAATTGATCTTTCTAAAATTTAACTCCAATCATCCACTGAGTAAAATCTTCCAGAAAATGTTCTTAATAAGAATTTGCTTTGTCCTAAAAGGCTCCCTGTGACCTGCTCTTCCCAAGTTCCTAGCTCTAGCTCCCTCTGGGATCTTTCCTCCCACTAGTCTTTCTATCTCTATACCATTCAGCCAGGATCCTTCATCTCTGACTTACCACTTGCTGCTTCTTCCACTGGGAAACTCCTGCTCCCAGATCCATAGCTGAATACCTGGTAATTCAGCAGTCCTGCTGCTAGAAAGGCCTCTTCTGACCACCCAGATTAAATTATGCATCATCATGATTATGTTTTATTATTTATTCATTTCTTTTAAATAATATGTCAAAGTTCTAAAATTATTGTTCTTATTTTATTTTTTATTTTTTCTTACAATATAGTTTCATGAATAGAGAAATGTCTCCTAATTTATTCATTGTAGCAGTCCTCATTTTTAGAGATCGGTAAATTTCTCTGGGCCAGATAATGTTTCAGATCTTGCAGTTTATGAACAATTTTGAGGTTTGGATTTTTTTGGACTTTGTTGTTGCTGTTGTTGTTTGTTTTGGTGCCACATCTGACAATTCTCAAGGGCTACTCCTAGTTTAGTGCTTCAGGGTTGCTCCCAGCTGTGCATGAGGGACCATACCACTAGTGACAAGGACCAAACCCATGTCTCTCACATGCAGAGCATATAGTCCCATCCTTTGAGCGTTTCCCCAGCCCAGGGTGATGCAATTTTTTCTATAACTACTAAACTCTGGTTTGGTTGCAAGAGGCCATCTCTAGATAATAATTAATAATTTGCTCGAGGCCCTCCCGTTGATCGTCGATTTGCTCGAGCGGGCCCAGTAACGTCTCCATTGGAGACTTTGTTGTTACTGTGTCTGGCATATCGAATACTCTCGGTAGCTTGCCGGGCTCTCCAAGAGGGGCGGAGGAATCGAACTCGGGTCGGCCATGTTGGCCGCGTGCAAGGCGAACGCCCTACCCGCTGTGCTATCGCTCAGCGCATTAATAATGATGCTTCTATAATCCACTAATCGCTCAGCGCATTAATAATGATGCTTCTATAATCCACTAAAACTTTTCATAAGGTAAAGGTAAAGGTAAACGCCCTCCCGTTGATCGTCGATTTGCTCGAGCAGGCCCAGTAACGTCTCCATTGGAGACTTTGTTGTTACTGTGTCTGGCATATCGAATACTCTCGGTAGCTTGCCGGGCTCTCCGAGAGGGGCGGAGGAATCAAACTGGGTTCGGCCATGTTGGCCGCTTGTAAGGCGAACGCCCTACCGCTGTGCTATCATGAAATTCAAATTTCACAAAATCTTAATGTATCATGAAATACTATTCTTCTTTTAAATTTTCCCCCTAACATTGAAAAATATAAGCCTTTTGTAGTTTTTGAGGCACAGGAAGATACGCAGATAGTTCAGAATGAACTGCAGATCCATAGTGTATCAAACCCTGTTCTAAAATATGTACTGGTACAAATAAAAAACTTCCAAAAGATTCTTTATGGATAGATGAGTGGTTGGTTTGACAAACGAGTGAATAAATAAATAAGTGAGTAATGAAACCATTTTCCATTTCAAAACTTCACAGACTTGCAGTAGGCCAAGAATTAATATAATTACTTGCTTTTCTTCTTCATTGCTCCAGATGGATTTGCTCTATTTGTTTGATTGTTACTTGTTCATAGTATTCTTGATTGTTGGGCTGGAGCAGATAGGGTATTTGCCTTGCATGGGTTCGATTTCTCTGTCCCTCTCGGAGACCCCCGCAAGCTACCGAGAGTATCCTGCCCGCACGGCAGAGCCTGGCAAGCTCCCTGTGGCATATTCCATACGACAAAAAAAATGCCAAAAACAGTAACAAGTCTCACAATGGAGAAATTACTGGTGCCCACTGGAGCAAATCGATGAACAACAGGAGGACAGTGCTACAGTGCATGTTTGATTGTTAGCCTGGGTAACAGAAGAGCAGTCTTATGTAACAGATTCCTTCTTTACAAAAGACAAAGTAATTTTATTGGTTTTCCTATTCAACATCAATCTATATAGTTGAGTTACAAAACCTCAATCACTAAAATAAGAAACTAATAATATCTTGCTTTTACGATATATTCTTATATTAGAGAAATAGAAAAACTCTCAGAGTTAAGAACATGGCACAACAGTAGAGCACTCATTTTATGTGGCTGAGGCCCTGGGTTAAATTCCTGGCAACTAAAACAAAACAAGAAAACTCTCAAAGATGATTTTTGGCTTTTGGGGTCACATACAACAATATGCAAGGTTTATTCCCAACAGTGCTCAGGGAAGATACAGAGTGATAGTACAATGGATAGAGCATTTGCCTTGCACAGGTTTGATTCTTGGGACTCATAAGATAATCTGAGCCCACCAGGAGTGATCCTTGGTCTCAGAGGCAAGAGTAAGACTTGAGCCAGTGGCCCCAAACTAAAACAAAAATTTAAAAAGTGCTCGAGGAACTAATGGTACAAAGGTACAAATTCAGACCTTTAGCATGCAAAGTATGCATTCACCCCTTGAGCTACATCCTGGTCTATCTGAACTGACCTTGTAAAAAAATTACTTCAATTATGTCATCCAGTTCCTTATTTCTTATAAGTGGGGGAGACATATTAAAGAAAATAAATATGAGGGCCTGGGAGACAGCTCAAAGGGCTGGAACATATGCTTTGTATCTGGAAGATGAGAGTGCTAACTCTATTAATGCATAGTCTCACAAGCACCTTCAGAAGAGACTCCAGAGCCCCCAGAACTGAGCTAGAAATAGCCCCCAGAATCAGCAGGTGTGACCCAAAACAAACAACACAAAATGAAGGTAAGAAATTTTAAAGGCTCTAAATGGCCCACATTTATTCAAAAGGTACTGTTTCCTTGAGTATGGTAATGCTTTGTGAAACTCTTTCACTTTAACTATACCTATCCCCTCCCTCAATAGTTCAAATAAGTAAGAGTTTATATTTTTCCATAAATTAAAATTAAAGCAGCTATTATGTTAAAACAATAAAAGGAAAATAGCAAGAAAGTGGAAATAACAATAAAGTTGAAATCCCTTCATTTAAAAAAGCAAGTTAAAATGACAAAGGATTACTATAAAATGCTAACACACACCTCCAAAAAATACTTTCCCTAGTAAGATTAAGCACTCACCAGAGGGAAAACACGCAATGTCTTAAAAAGATTTTTAGAAAAACCTTCAACATCTTTTGGCAGCAGAAACTTGGCTGAGAAGTTTGGAAAGCAATTATGTATAAGTTTGTACAAGTGCTCAATTGATAGCTATAAAGAGATTGCTAAGGTCTTGTAAATAACAGCTAACCTGGAGATGGTACCTTACTTTACAGTAGCCCAAAATTGTCTCCTTCTAAGAAGTCCTTTATAAAAATGAGTCCAAAAGTAGAGAAATTTTGAATTATTTCTCGGCTTGTCTCTAAGATGTATGTTATATTTTACAGTTTCTGATGGATAAAGAAAGTGTACAATTGGAAAGGGGCCACTTACTCTTCTGAAAATGCCAACAAATAATGCTAATAAGTATAGCTACTAAAAAAGAAGAAAATAGAGAAGGCAGTCAGATATGGAAAGAAGTTAGGAAGGTAGGAAGAACGAAGTGGAGGGGAGGGAGGAAGAAAGGAAAAATAGGTAGTGAGGGTAAAATGTTTATTTCCTTGCAATAAATTTCCATTTGGGGAATACTAAGATTTCTCAGTTGATACTCCTTGCTGCGTGTCTATTTCATTGCTTTCCTAAGCCCAGGCTTGAACTGCCAAGCGCGTCCTCAAGGCTTGCTCACCTTTCATTATGCCAGGAACTTGAGGCATCTGTATGAAAGCCAAGTTCTGAGTAAACCTGAGGCTATTTACAGTTTCAGGTGGGAATCATGTGCTATTTATTCATCACAAAACTTGGCAAGTTTTGTCTGGAGTATATATTTAATGTTTTTTGAATTATGAGATATTTCGGGACAAGAGGAAACTTTATTTCTAGAAACTGGATTCAACAACCACACAATTTATCTTGGTACAGCCCCCACTAGCTGTACCACACCACCACACAGATGCACACACCGTGAATTCAGCCTCCTGGCTAATACATTGCTGATTCCCATAAATGCTTGCATGCCATGTGGGTATATAAACTAAATATAAGTTAGGGCATATCTCCACTTTTTCTATAGTTAAAATTTTACAGTAGCCTCTTCCAGCCTTCTTCCAGATGTATGCTTTAGGTGGTATTTACACATACTATTGAGAAACTGCATGAACTCTGCGTATGCCTGTGAGGTTTTTTTCACTTCACGACTGTTGGTAATAAACACAGGGAGACTCAGGGTGACACAATCAGAGGTGACTATTTGAAATTAAGGTCAAAGGTTCGTTATGGTAAACACAGAGCTAGGCTTAGCTTTGCTTCCCCTGAAACTAGGTATAGTCATGCATTGCTTTGTGGCAGGGATACCTGGAAGAAATACATTGTTAGTGATTTCTGAACACAGAGCAAGGAGAAAACCCTAAGTACTGTTGGGTATGGGTCCACCCTCAAAAAAAAAAAAAAAAAAAAAAAAAAAACATTGTTAGGCTATTAGGCTATTTCATTATTGTGGGAATATCATAGAGTACTATATGTATGCTCAACCACCTAGATGGTAAATATAACTCACCTGAACAGTAAATACCCAGAGACCCATCATTCTATGTGACATCTAATTATTGATGCAAGCATTGCTAAATGACTCGCAACTGTATCTCTCTCTTCTCTTTTTCCATATATAAATATATGTACATATATATACGTGTATATATATATATATATATATATATATATATATATATGGGCTGGAGCGATAGCACAGCAGGTAGAGCGTTTGCCTTGCACGTGGCTGACCTGGGTTCGATTCCTCCGTCCCTCTCAGAGAGCCCAGCAAGCTAAGGAGAGTATCCCGCCTGCACAGCAGAGCCTGGCAAGCTCCCCGTGGTGAATTCAATATGCCAAAAACAGTAACAACAAGCCTCACAAAGGAAACATTACTGGTCCCCGCTCGAGCAAATCGATGAACAATGGGAGGACAGTGCTACAGTGCTACATATATACATACATATATATATATTTGTGTATATATAGACATACATGCACTGTAGCACTATCCTCTATGTATATGTTGCCCAGTTCAAAATGATACAAGACAGTTGGAAACACTACACTGACCTATAAAAATAATGGCCTGTTAAATCTGAGACCGTAACACTCAATTGTTAGTAGTCTTTAGCCAACCTAATGGAAGCATAGAAGGTGAAGAAGATGGAAAGTTTTGAAAGAAGAAAGGAAAATCAAGTAATAGTTATAAACTTCTTTGATTCCTATAGAGAAAGGTTATCAGGGATTTGCATAAGGAACAATCCTTTGATAAGAAAGTGCTTAAGGGTAATCTTAGTCAATTAAAATCTGTTTTCCTAAGATTAGAAGTTGACATTTTGATTGTAGTATAATTACAATTATCTCTTATGCTTTGCAAGTTGTGCATAGGAAACATTAAACACAAAACTTAGTCACTGGGAAAGAGGAGGGAGGAACCTAGGAAAAAAAGGAATGAAAAAGCAAAATTCACATTCACGCAACCCCCTCAATTCACAAATGAGGAAATTGAGTCTAAGACAGTTTAAATTACATAGAAGTTCTATCAGCAAATTAGTATCTAAAGAATCAGACTGGTCCCTAATGAAAGGAATTTCCAGCTTAGTTATGTAAGGTCTTGCAGAAATACTCTGGGTAGGCTGAAATTCCAGTGCCCTTCAAAACAAGCTCTGTATATACACAACAGTGAAGTTGTTTTCAGAGTTACACACAGTATGAAAATATATCATAAAATCTAGAATCCATAAAGCCAAATTTAAATTCCATTATGAATACAACATGAGGAGGGACAGTACTCTTATTTGTGACACTTCTTAAGTTTGCTAGGTCATTTGTGCCATGTAGACAAACTACCTTGGCAAAAAATAAGGCACTTATCTGAAACTTTATATGTGTGTACACACATATACATATATAAACATATATACATATATGTACAGTTCAAGACAGAGTTAATCCAGCTATCTAAATATAGTAATTATCTTCATTTTCCACTTTACTACCATATACTCTTTCGAAATCCCTGGGATCCATTTGTGCTGTTATTTTGATGATTTCACCTGAGTGGAGGATGGGAGGAGAAAAGAGCAAGGAGGAGAGTCAGAGAAAGAGCAAGAGAGAGAGAGAAAGAAGTGAGATAGAGAAAGAACAAAAATATATGTATATATATATATGGAGAGCGAGAGCGAGCGAGCGAGAGAGAGAGAGAGAGAGAGAGAGAGAGAGAGAGAGACTTAGTGAAGCCAAATGTCTTTTCCTGATTGCTGAGCAAGAGAAATAGAAATGCTTGATTCAGTGATTAACCCATGAAGGGAGGGAGACCCTTTCTTTCTATTAGGATTTTCTTGTTTGTTTGCCACTTTCCAAGATGCTGTTTCGTTCACCAGGTCAAGATACCACTCTCAGTTAGATGGAGATTAATCCAGAGTTTATGAAAGGGCACAGAGGAGAAAGAGATTGAGAAGCAGAACTCTGATGCCATTGAAGTTATCATAATTAGAGTAGTGAGGTGAAGCAGTTTCTTGTGTGAGATTATCAGCTCAAGTGTGGCTTGTTTTGAAAAGTAATTAAGATACTGTTTACTTAGGCTACTGAGTGAAGTTTGTTCTCACTACTTCTTGGTTCTTTAAGTACATAGATCTTTCTCCTTTCTTCCAAATTTCAGTGGTATGCCTTACTACTGTCACCAGACAAAATTTCAGAATCTAATTTTATTTCAAAAATGTGAACTTAGGGAAAAAGATTTTATTGCTCCCACATGATTGAACTAAGTATACATACATGATTGAACCAAGTATAAGTTATAACATTATTGGTGGAGATCCACCAAAACTCTTAACAGAAAAATGGAATGATAGTTATATTTAAAAAAAATAGATTTCTCTGAATTATTTCTGGAAACTTATTCCAACTTAGTGAGTATATATACATATAGATAGATATATATACATGTATGTATATAGAGAAATTATATATAGATATATATACATATATGTGTAATTTAACAACCTACCTTGGTAAATCTGTAAAAATATGAAGAGATTTGTAACTATTAAATGTGTTCCACTTTTCAGTTTAATTATAAAGGCAAGGCACATACATTAAGAAAAATCAAAAGTGAATAGAAATAACACAATTCAAGGTGAACATCTTCAAAGGCATTGCTACAGGCCTCAAATGTTAGAGGTGTTCTCATAAAAAAAAAAGTCAGAAGTTACTAAGTGGGAGGAAATTACAGCATTCTTATTTGCCTTGAATCTAGAAAGACCTAAATAAGTTTTTCAAAACCACTTTTCAACATTTGTCCCAGTATCCAAATCGTTGAATTCCCATCATTTAAGTGACTTGGAAGTATTCTTTTTAAGTAGCATAAAGATGGTAAGCTGTTGTGTATCTCACAGTAATTCAATAATTTTTTTTAAAAAAAAAGAAGATTGGAAGCTAAACTTTTTACTTCTGAGAGATATTTTATACCGACTTATGGGATTATATTAAACAGGTTTCCCTTCAGCTTACTTTCACCTAAAAGGCAACTGCCTTAATGGTGTTATTTTTATTCCACTGTAGTTTACAGTAGAGTTCTTCAAACATTTTACATCTGTGGACCAGCATCTGTCTTGCACACAATCCACAGCCAACAGTTATAACCAAAGTGGCAGAACAGTGTTATCAGCTTTTCTATATTTTGGGACAGCACCATTTCATAGACTAGTGGTTGAAGACCACCAGTTTGCAATGACAGATAGTGAAAGTCATAGTATCTGTGAACCCCCACTAGGAAGTAACAAATGAATATTTGTTCTCCAGCAGATATTCAGCAAGGTCAGATTCTGAGGCATGAAAGTATCCTCAAAGGGGAAGCATGTGAAAACAGCCAAAATGAACATTGAAGCACTTGAGAAACACTCAGAAACATTTCTCGAACTTTTTTCACTTAAACCTTATCTACATGAAACCACATATCTATATGAAAATTTGAAGTAGGCATATTTTAATCATCTAGTGTTCACAAAATATATAGGCAATTAAAACTTTCTGCTTTTGTGCAAATGTGAGGTTGCAGTTCATAGCTCTTGTCCAGCTCATCAGTAAATTAAACATTTTGGGAGACTGGCTTCAATCTGATAGGAAGGATTATTCATTAGAAATAGTAAAGATGAGGGCTGGGATGATGACTCAAAGGACTGAAGCACATGTTTTATATACAGGAGTCCTAGGCTCATTCAATTCCTGGTATTACATGGCATAATCTCCTAAACACTGCTGGTAGTAGTGCTACTTCTTTCCCATCACCAAACACTGATAGATATGACCCCAAAGCAAACAAAAATAATAGTAAAGAGGTGCCACACAATCAGATTAAGGATCAAAAGATCTTATTTTTATAACATGATATATATATTACTCTGATTATGAAATTGTATTTTAAGTAGGAAGAGCCTATGGTTGAAATTAAAGAGGAAATTGAGATATTTTTATTAGAGATTTTTAAATTATTCTGTCTCCTACAGAAAAATCATTGGGTATATCAGTCTAAATGATCAGTTCCATACTATAAATAACTAAACAAATTCAATTGCTAAATCTAAGGATTAAGAACTGTCAAGCCCAGGATTCACTGATTTTGTGATTCTGCCTGTTTGCTTCCAATTTGTAGAATTTTAAAAAAAAAAGTACAATATTTTCTGACCCCATTATTTTGGTAATTGAATTATTTAAAAAGAAAAAACATCCTTCAAAAAATTTTAAAATATTTTGCAAATGCAAATTTATTGCATTCTTTGGTTTGGGACCATACTCAGTGGGCTATGTCTTTCATATTGTTGGGGACAATGGTTTGGTGTGAGGGAGCTGGGTGCTTAGGGTGCCATGCAGTCCCCAGGATAGAAACTTGGCTTTCTAACATGTAGTGATATACACTAGTTCTTTAAGCTAGCTCTCTGGTTCTCACAAATACTAAATTTAAAAGAAGTAAATATAATAATTATCAATATAGATTTATAATTTTAAATGACTACAATGTCATTGAAAAATGTAGTTTAGCTAATATTAATTTTTACACCAATAAATTACATAGGAGGATATATACTAAAACTTTTGTACTAAAAATTTCATCTACACAGAGAAACTTAGAAGGTACATTTACACACTCATGCTTTATAATTAGTTCATATTATATTACACTCAGGTGTTTTCTAAATGCTTCGGCTCATGAAAATGAAACAATTTTTGTCTTTGAAGAAAGTAATAGTACAGCTGGTAAGATGTTTCCCTTAAATGTGGCTGTCCCAGTTAGATCTCTGCCCCCGCCCCCATGTCCCTGAGCACTTCCGGAGTGATCCCTCAGTACAGAGCTAGAAGTAAACCCTGAGCACTGCTAGGTGTGGTCCAAAAACAATAATGAAAAAGAGAAAGTAAAATTAACATTGTCTCCTAAAGGACTAATTGAAATCTTTAGTGAAGTCTATGTCTAATTTTATTCATCTGACTTTTACAACCTAAAACTGTAAAGGTACATATTTGAGGGCAAGGTATTCAAATCAAATATATGTAGTGTCAGGGATCAAATCCAGGTTGACTTTGTGCATGGCAAGGGCAAAAAATTCACAAAAGGTAGCACCTGCTCTCCTCTCTCTTCAGCTCTACAAGTGCCTTTCCCCTTTGTAAAGTTGCTTTTCCATGCTTGTTCTTACTCTCAAAATTTCAAAGTCCAAGAGTACCACCAACAATTCTTGAGTGTTTTTTTGCATGATTGCACACTAGATATTAACATTATAAAGTCCATTGTTTCATTTTATAGTTCCTATGTATCCTTACTATACTATGAGAAAAATGAAGCAGGAGAACAACTTTCCCAGTGCAACAAAAGGAAGAACCAGGATAAGGCTGATGCCAAGTATATGGGGAATCCAAGATACAATAGAGTCTCAATGTCTTTCTCAAGCTTTTTTACCTTAAGGCAGATTGTTTTCTTCATTCAATGAAGGTCATGAGTCTTGGTTACAGTAATAACTACTTCTTCCTTAATCAGCTTGGTTGAATGAATCACAGAGTTCAGGCACTTCCCAAATAGTTTCAAATGCTTTTGAAGATCAGAATTTGCCTCCCTCTGTTAACCAGTCTCTGGCCACAAGAGTGAGATTCCACTAAAGGTGTCCTTGCTTCTACTGCTTTTTCTACTGAGATCTTGCTCTTGAACTGTCAGATTTTTCCACTGCCATTGCAGTAACCAGGTTCCATTGCAATTTCACAGGCTGTTGGAATGTTTGAGACTGAAACAGAACACAGAAAACATTATCTTAGCATTTAAACATTGTTTATTTTTTGTATTCCCTGCTTGAAAATTCAAGCACCAGCCAGCCCCAAGTGAAAATTGAAACATCACTATACCAAGGATCAAGTTGTAAAGATCTTATCATAAAAGGAGACTTATCTGAAGCCCACCTCCATGCTTTTTGTGGTTACTCCCTCACTTGCCAACATCCAAAAGATACAGGCAGTATCTAGCCCTCGGGCTGTTGATACTAATAGTTTTTTTGTGTTGAGGAGAACCAAAACCAGTTTCACATCTCATCATTAAATGCAGAACCAGTTAAACCTAAACTTCATATCTAAGGATGATACCAAAATAAGATATCATTTTTTTACTCTTTATTTCTTTCAAATAAAGAGTAATCTCCACAGTCCGTATTGATATACAGATAATTTAGTAAACTTTCTCTCTCTGAGGGGTTGGAAAGATAGGTCAATGCATTAAAGACAAGGGTCCTAGCTTTGATCCCCAAGACCCACCACATTGGTCCCCCGGGCACCACTAGCATTGACCCCTGAGAATTGACTCCTGAGCCAGGAGCAGCCAGCAAGCACTGTTGGGTGAGGCCCAGAAAAAAAAAAAAGAAAAAAAAAAAGAAAAACTTTCTTTTGCCATGAAAGCTACTTTTAAGAAATTTTGAAAGAGAAAATAAAAGCATCCTGTTAGTAAATCCTGGTCTAATTTTTAAAGTGAAAAGTTCATATTACCAGATGAAATCTTATATCCCAAGACTGAAAATCAAAACTATGTATTTTTATTAAGTTAGTTTATATCTGCTTTCATTTTTCTAAAAATTCAAGTTCTTATTTGTAAAATATATATTAGTCTAGAGTCAAAGCAGGGATGTGACTAAGCAATAAAGTTCATGCTTTGCACGTATAAGACCTGGGTGTGATTTCCAACACCACATACACGCAAAGAGTAAAAACATTTGAGACTGTTGAGTGGATGTAAATTATACTCCCATAACACAATTAAAGGGACCCAGAGAAATAGCTCAAAGGACTTGAATACATAATTTGTATGTGAGAGGCCCATGTTCAATGACCATATAGTCCCAAAGTAACAATGGGAAATTCCCAGACTCAGCTAGGAATAGCCAGTGAGCACTGCCAGGCATTACCAAAATAAAAACATAAAAAAAAAAATGGGTACCGAGGGAGAACCCAATCAAAATCAACAGAGAGGCTATGAAAATTGAGGAGTTAATTATGAAGAATAACTAGAAAAGACAAAAGTAGCCTCTGCACTGTGAAATAAACAAGAACAATTTTCTTTTTGTCCTGATCACTGTTCCTTTTAAAATTGTTATAGTTATGTATCTTGGTGCTACTCAGGCATTAATAAACTTTTTTTTTTACTAAGAGTTTCAATAGCTAATTAAAGTTTAGTTCTTTTGCCCTTCAATCCGCCTGGGACTAATTGGAGCTACACAAGACTTCATAGCAGAAAGCATAAAAATTTTCATCCCAAGTCTTTGATAGCTTCAGAAGCTGGTATGTTTGCTTTAAAATGCCTAGAACAATTCTGGGGCTGGAGTAATAGTGCAGTAGGTAGGATTCTTGCCTTGTATAAGGTCAACCCAGATTTGACCCCTAACATACTATATGGTCTCTTGAGGCTGCCAGGAATGATCCCTGAGCACACAGCCAGGAGTAAGGCTTGAGCATCACCATGTGTGGCCCCAAAACAAAACAAAAGCACTGCACAGTAGCACTGTCCTCCCGTTGTTCATCCATTTGCTCAAGCAGGCACCAGTAATGTCTCACAACAAATTGTGAGACTTGTTGTTACTGTTTTTGGCATATTGAATACATCACAAGAAGCTTGCCAGGTTTTGTCGTGCAGGCAAGATACTCTAGGTAGCTTGCCATGCTCTCCGAGAGGGGCAGAGGAATCGAACCCGGGTCGGCCATGTCAGCCACATACAAGGCAAACGCCTTACCCACTGTGCTGTTGCTCCAGCCCAACAGAACAAAATAATAACAACAATTTTCTTTTTTAAAAAATGCATTAGGGGCTGGAATGTTAGCACAGCGGGTAGGGCGTTTGCCTTGCACGCGGCCGACCCGGTTTCGATTCCCAGCATCCCATATAGTTCCCTGAGCACTGTCAGGAGTGATTCTTGAGTGCAAAGCCAGGAGTAGCCCCTGAGCATCGCCAGGTGTGACCGGAAAAGCAAAAAATAATGCATTAAACAATTCTGAAATTTCATAATGAAACATTCTAAGACTTTGATATTTTAAAAAGTGAAGTAAAGTTTTTCTCCAGACCAGGTCAAGCCAAAGTATCTTTATATAAACTCACCAACTGCTTCTATCAGGTTTTTTGTGGCAGCAAGAGAAACTCACAGCCCACAAAATAACAAATTTCTAACAATTGGTGTGGGAACCTAGAGCTGCTGCATTTAGGGTCTCTTCTTTCTACCAGTAAGAAGAAAAAAATGCACAAACACTGGAACTCAAATTCCCCTGAAGTAAGGCCACAAGTTAGATTTCTCATGGGATGTTGAAAAGTATCTGCCACTTCCTTGCTCTGCCATCCTTCAAACCCAGGTGAAAAGTGAAAAGGGTTCTGCTGATGAGTCAAACTTCACAGAAAATCCCCAAAGTTCTCATGGGGCATCCAGTCTCAACTGTAGGACGCTGCCCTAAAGACCAGAATACCCGGAAACTCCAATCCAGGCAGGTCCCATTACCAAGATGTTCTGTTCTAGAAAGCTATTTGTTTGGATTTTATGTGTCAAGGAAGCAAGCTGGTGTCACTTTGTTCTAAAGTAATATGAACAATGATTAGCTAATATTTATCAAGCATCTTCTTGAAGTTTGGTACTCTTCAAGGCACTTTTACATATTATAATTCATTCCCTTTCTCTAACAAGTTAAGAACTCTGTCCAAGGGAGAGAGAGAGGGAGAGAGAGAGAGAGAGAGAGAGAGAGAGAGAGAGAGAGAGAGAGAGACTAAGAGAGAGAGACTGAGAGAGAGAGACAGAGAGAAAGAGACAGAGAGATGGGGGGAGTAAAGCACAGGCCATAAAGGCAGGTTAGGGGGTAGGGGTGAGGAGTGATAGGAGGGAATCTGGAGACACTGGTCTTGGGAAATGTACACTGATGGAGGGATGAATGTTGGGATGGGTGTAGGTTCACTGTATGACTGAAACCTAATCATGATCAGCATTTCAAGGGTCCATCTCACAGTGATTCCATTAAAAAAAATTAAAAGTAATAAAAAGAACTCTGTCTTTCCTTAAGAAAAAAGACAAAATCAAAGGAAAACAAACCTGTAAATTCTGACCGCAAAACTTAGGTTACCAGGGCAACATCATGGAAGAGAATTAAAATAGCAAAGGAGTCAATGGGCTATGATAGAGGTATATTGGATCTCTGGGGATGATTGTGTAACAAATATTTTGAAGATACATAAAATTATATTCCTAAAACACATATAGTCATGTAAACGAAGGCTATCTCAATGAAAAATAATGAATTGTATTTATGGTGAGATTTCCTTTTCTGTAATTACTTTGGGGCCACACCTCACTGACTTTGGGCATACTCTTGGAGGTCCTTAGGGAACCATCTGTGGTTCTGGGGATTGGACCCAGGGTTGATTGATTGTATGCAAGTCAAACACCTTGCCCATTCCACTATCTCATAAAATGCATTTAAAAAAAATTGTTATAGGGAGCCACTCCAGCAGTGTTCAGGTCTTATTCTAGGCTCTATGATAAGGGATAACTCCTGGTAAAGTTCAGAGAACCCTGTGGGATGCTAGGGATAAAACCCAGGTTGGCCACATGCCAAGGCAAGTGCCTATCCACTGTACTCTCTCTCTAGCCCATTGAAATATATTTTCATAATTAAAAAAGAACTCTTTTCATTTCCATATAAGCAAAAAGAAACTGAGACCCCGTGTGACAAGGAGGCACTTGGCACAAGGCAGTCTTCAACAAATAATTGCTAATTGACTCTATAAAAGAAAGAAGGCACTATTGTGTACAAATAATGTAATAAATAGTACATTAGCTCCAAAAGATCAGCCCATAGAACATACTTAACTTGTTGATAATTTAACACCATTTCATTTAGACACAATACTTACCATAATATGAATCTTATAAGGAAATGTGGTCCAAATTCTAGATTTCAGTATTTTTCAAACATTTATTTGGTGATCAGGCGCTTTTTGAAGCAATATACAGTTGTCCAAGGAAGGTATAAAGCTAAGATAGTCACTACACTGTGTTTGGGATCCACTGCTTTTGCCCTACTTTGAAGGGCAGAAGGTTTCTCTCTGGAGAGACTTCCGGTAGGGGAGCTGAATGATAGCAAACCCTGAACTTTATCCCATTGCTACTCCACTTGAGTGTCCCCCACCATTCCAAGCAAATCCTGCAGTTCTCCATCCAAGCTGGTAGAAAATAAAGAGAACACCATCATTTTCTAAATCACTGTTTTAAATTAAGTTAATGAATAGCATTTTCTCAAGTTTTCATTTTCCCAAAACTTTTGGCATTTATTCCAGCTGATGGGATGACAAGTGCTAGCAGATGACAAAATGGAGTAACAGCATTATATTAATGTTCACAGAAAAATGGGGAAACAGTCCATCCTGTTCAGCTCAACAGTTTGGAGTTGTTTGCATGGGCTTGGGATTTTATTGTACACATATAGATTTATGTAGCCACACTTTCTGCTTATAAAGTATAGTTAAAATAAAGTGCATTTATTGATTATGAATATAAACTACACAATCAGCCTTTCATAATGTTGCTCAAAGGCATTTACTCTCTTCAGCATCTAAACAGATTGAAATTTAGATCTCGAACGATAGTGCTTTTAAGGGATCCCATTCCCAACCTTCCCTGGTCTAATACACCAGAGTTTTTCCACTCTATACTGTGAGTTCTCTGTGAGCTAGGGACTTCTTTTTCTTGTAAGAGTATTGACAGTGACAACAAGAATTGGGGACTGCTCACCAGAATGAATTTAATGTCAGCTTGGTATAATTGAATGAGCTAGTCTCTAAAGTTGGCTTCAACTCTCATCCCATTCACCCTACAAGAACCTTCCCTAAATCATAGGTTTGAATAGGCCCTTACAGGTAAACTACTTTCCATTTAATCTTAAAGACAAAAAGCTAAACAAAGACTACTTGGTTTAAACCAAATAAGTCACCTGCTTTTTTTCCCCCCAGTAAGACTCTGATTGGATTTGAAACCCAAGAATAAGTTAACTCAGTTTTTCTTTTCTATTTATTAGTTTTTCTAAATTTAGATGTACTCTCACTTGGTAAACCAGAAAGTTAAACTTCAACCACAACCCAAACCTAAGTAAATCAATATTATTTGCTGAAAATTTAAGTAAATGCAACAAAAAGAAAATAAAACAAATTTTATCATAATATTTAAGTATTTAATTTTCAGTTTATTTCTTATGGGCAGCACAAGTTTAACATAATCACTCTTTGTGTTGATACCATTGTATGCAAAATCTTCAATCACCCAGAAAGATTTGATGATAGCAACTGTTCACTCATTTTAATAAATCCACTTAAGATTTCCCATAGAAACTAGACAACCAGATTTTTCTCATTTATTAAACTTTTCTCATTTTTAAAAAACAGGTAAATAATAGGAATTTCTCAATTCTTTAAAAAAAAAAGCCAGTTTAACCAAGGTTTTCTTGCATATGGATTTCTTTGGGGAATAAGTAAATAATGAAAAATTATTCTATTGGCAAAATATCACTGGCAAATTCTTTTAACAAGACAATTTCTCTGCTGAATTTTAAATATAATTTTATTTTACAAAAGTATGATTTTTCATACTCAGTCAGAAGCTGTTACATAAAATATACCCAGCGGGGAGAACCTGCTGTACTCCTTCCAAAGGAGTGGACAAAGACTTTCTTAGGTCCTGGAAAAATCTGCTTCAAAAATATTTTTTGGAGAAGGATTTTTTTTTTTCTCCCTGCGCTTGGTTTGGCTAATAAGTCATTTACAAGAGCTTATTCTCAAAGCAACTATGACACAGGAAGGGGAAAAGGGGAGTGTCTCCGACAAACTGAAACAAACAAATGTCAGCCCACCGAGCCCAGGAGACTTCCTGTGTCCTCCACACACAGGCTCACTCCTGGTTTCTGTGGACAGGCAGAGTTGACTAGATACAGCTGAGTTCTGGTAGTTTTGGGATCCACAGATTGTGTTTGTTACACGTAATCACATTTTTGCTGATCAAATTACATCCTTTCTCAACATGCTGAAGATTCCCATAGGGCATGCAAAATTCTGAGTTAGAACCGCCCCCAGAGAGCTTCAAGCTGGAATTCCTAGAGAACTGATTCCTCCATTATTGTATTAAATTATCTATTCAGTCATGGTCTCTCTCTTTGATTTTGTTACTAATTGACTTTGTGATGATGTTGTCTTGTTTTATTTCTTGCCAAAACAAATGCAGAAATCCAGTGATCTAAGTCTAAATTCTGCATTAAAAGATGAAAGATGAAACTCAGAACTAGACTAGAAAGATATCTTCCATGGACTAAATGCTCGTAGTATATGGTTCCCCGGGTACCACAGAGGGCAATTCCCAATTAACCCCTGAGGTCACCAGTTGTGTCCCAAAAACAAACAATAAAAAGGATGGAACTCAACATGAGGTTTATCTTTTTGCCCAGTAATTCTCAAACTTTAGCAAGTATTAAAATCAGAAGGAAGTCTTCTCAAAACACAGATTGCTGGACTTCACGCCCCAGATTTGCTAGTTCACCTTAACTGAATGGTGACGGCAAGGGATTTTTATAGAGAGAAAACAGGGAAGCATGTTTTTAAGAAGGGTAGATTCCAGATCAGTGCAAGCCAGAACCAACAACAAAATCTTCTTGGATGCTGGCACCATGAGCCGCCCTCTCTTCCCCACTAATCATCTTTTATTAAGGTATCATAGTTTACTAGTTTAACTAGTAAATAAAATGATAACATTTTACTATTTACTGCGATAAAATTTTACTATTTTAGGGACTGGAGAGATAGCTCAGCATTTAAGACACTTGCCTTGCGTGAGGCAAATCTGGTTTGATCTCCAACATCCCATATTTCCCCCTGATTAGGAGTGATTTCTGAAGGCACAGCAGAAGTAACCCCTGAGTATTACCAGGTGTGGCCTAACACTCCTCTTCTCCCCACCACATACACAGATAAACATTTTTTACCTTTCTACTAGTAAGATAGTTTACTATTATTGTCATAGTTTACTCATATCAATGTTTACAGAGTAACAATAATATTGTCTTATATTAGGCATACTGTATTATCTGTGAACATAAACAAAATAAAGCCTAAGCTTTTGGATGAGAACAAGTTGTCCTTATCTTCAGAAATTTTGGGGTAAGAACTATTGCCCCTGTCTAATACTGATTTTTGGCCAGGTTTCAATCCTGTTCCATTTCTATGAAAGTTGTGCCAAATTAAAATTGCTTCCTGATGAAATGATCCATTATCCCTTTTTTTACATGGTGGAGGGAGTGGTGAACTTAAAAAGCAGCTGGGTCCATAAGATATTTTCAGGAGACTATTAATAGACAAAGGGATTAAAAGGACAAAGACTAATTACAAAATAGTATTGTCTTAGATCTTTCTAATACAAGAACCCTTTCTAGTACAAAAAATAATCATTAAAAAATACTATTCATAAATACTATTGTGTATAAATAGATCATCGATAGGTATTACTATAAATATATAGTGTTTATGTGAAACCATAGATCAGACACTCAATTATTCCCATAGTATTATGTGCAAATGCAAAAAAATTATTAGTAACTATTCATAACTATTAAGTCTCTCCTAAACCAAACAACATGAAGACGTTACTTCCAGAATAATCCAAGTCTTCATCCCTTCCTTATGTCTGATTAAGGCAAAGTCTTTTCCACTGAATTTATTGGGTCACAACAGCTCCTTCTATAAAATCTTTCTAAGACTTTTTGGATTCATGTTCTGACTATCCCCTTTATTTCCAATGTTGTCCCTCACTACCTACTCACCCAGTGCTCAAGAATACAATACCTCAACATAACAACCTGCTCCTTCCAGTGTCCTTAGAGAAATGTTCCTAAGGTAGCACTACTTATTTCATCTTGTTAATAATGACCTTTCTTAAAACCTACAAAGTCATAAGTGATCTCATTTGCCTGTAGGGCTAGACTCAAGCTCCTCTCTTATCTGAATCACCTTATCACAATAGCTTCCTAAATATCCTCTCTGATTTTATGCTCAGAGTGCTGTTGTTGCTCTGGAAACTATATGAGGTGCCAATTATTGAACCCAAGAATGCTGGGTGCAAGGCAAGTGGCTTACCTACTGTACTATTTCTCAGACTCATATAGCTTTCATTTTTGTAAGAGTTTCTGGTTTCTTTTCCAAAGCATGCCATTATCTGTGCTGTATTGTAGCATAATTTATACTATTATTCCATTCTCTGTCTTATCTTCCTAAGTAGACAATGTTAATATTTGTTTTGGTATAAGGTGAGATTAGATGATGACCTCACACTTGAGCTAGTTCAAGTTAGAACCCTTAGATTCTCTCAAAAAAATTGTTTTTACTTTGAGATGCAAGTGTCTTACCCATGTCTCCCACCAATTTTTTACTTGTCTCTCTTTTGTATGAGCTAGATTTACTTTAACTAAAAGCATTTTTGAAGTCTCAACAACATTTTTTTTTTTTAATTTAGGCCATACCCAGAAATGCTGAGGGTTTATTCTGGCTCTGCACTCAGGAATTATTCCTGGTGCTGCTCAGGGGACCATATGGGTTGTTGGGATCAAACTAAGGTAGGCCGCATGGAAGGCAAGCTCCCTGTCTCTGTTCTAACACTCCGAGTGGCCCTCTCACCAATTATTTGAGTAAATCTAAATGTCTGATTTGATAAAAAAAAAAAATTAAATATAAGATTTTTCCTTTTTCTTTTATGTTTTATTGCTTTGTTGTTGTTTTATTTTTGGCTTGGAGTCACAACCAGGATGCTCAGGGTTAATCCTTAGGAATTACTCTTGGAAGTGCTGGGGGACCACAAGGAATGCCGTGATTGAATCCAGGTCAGCCATGTGCAAGCAAACGCGCTACCTCCTGTACTATTGCTCAGGCCCCCAAAGATTTATGCACTCAAAGGAGAAACTGGAGTATGTCCCTTTTCATTTAGAGACTGAAAATATCCAAAGCCAGGAAGGCTTCTGTGAAGGATTCGTGGCAGGAGCCTCTCAAATGGCCCCCAATGATTCCTCCTGGTGTTCAACCCTTGTTCAAACACTCCCCTCGAGTGCAGGCCTAACCTAGCAAATCCCATTTAATGAATGAGATATGGCAGAAGCAATGGGATGCCCATTACTTCCAAGATCAAGTTTCAGAAATTCTGTTGTTCTGGGGACTTCCCCAACCTCTCTGTTGCCTTACTCACTTTCAGAGAAGCCAGTTGCCTTTGAAAAGCCCTGTTGAGAGGTCTGTGTGGGTGAGTTCGGCTGATCATCTAAAGCCTGTCAGTAGCCATAGTAATGAGTTTGCAAGAAGATTGTCCTACAGCTGAGCCTTTAGAAGACTGTGGGGGTGGCCAATCTGTCAGTGATAGCTATTCGGAGCTCCCGAGCCAGAATCACCTAGTCAAGCCACTACGGGATTCATGACTCACAGAAATTTTGAGATAATAAATGTTTATTGTTTTAAACCTCAATGTTTCAGGGAATGATTAACTATACAGTACTAGATAATAAATACCGGACTATAATTTGTGTTTCCGGCTAAAGATTGTATATTTCCTGCTAGTTTACATAAAGAGCCTCAATTTATAAAAGAATCCACTTGAAAATAATAGTGTGGGCATTATGCTTCTTTCTGATAGAATAATAGTTAAGAAGTCATATTTACTGTCAGACTGATGTAATAATTATAGAGGAGGGCTGGATTTTTAAGCATGGCCTAAATATGCTTGGAATTTTCTCTTGGGAAATCCAACTCCAAAATAATTGTGAAAAAAAAAAAAAAAGAACTTCTAACAAAGGGTCAGGAGAAAATAACAACTGCTAAAATACTGTCTGGCTTCTCAGGTTGATGTCTAAAAGATAGCTTGGCAACTGAATTCTAAACCAAGAGGTAATTAATACATCCCTGAGGAGTAATTTCCATGAAATCTCACACATACACACAAATACACACTTTCACATGTGCTCAAGTGAACACAAATGCTATAAAACTACACTCACTGTTTAACCACAAACTAATAATAATAATAATAATAACTGGCTTTCTTTCAGTTTCTCCAGAGTCTGGGCAATGGGAATCTTCCACATTTCCACATCAGTCTCTGGTTTGAAACCCTTTCTCCAGTCAGGAAATCAAACTCTCTTGTATAGTCCTTGAGAAGACTGATTTGAGTCTTGGAGCTCATCACCACTTTACATTTAGAGATGTTGCCACCAAATAATACTAAAGATTTAAAAGCAAATATACTTTTCATTTGGTGTTCTTCCCAGAGAGGGCTGGCTCTGCTCTGCATGTTTCTGGATACCATGCTTCCAATTTTTTAAAATTCTTTTCTCCTGAGTTAGTTCACCCCAGCAATGAATCCTGAATGAATTGTGTAGGGAGTTGAAGTGAGCTGTATTCAAGCAAGAATACAGGCTTTAGGGCAAAACAGAGCTGTGATGAGGAGAGAATGATACATTAAGTACTAATAGCCAAGAAAACAGACACCAAAAATTGACTAATGGCCAGTGTTGGTTACATCATCATTCCCTTCAGTGAGGTGGCTCCTTCATTTACTTTACTTCGTTTACTTCTTTACCTCATCTTTACTTTTCTCCTCCTTTCCTCTCCTTTCCTTCCTCCTCCTCTGCCTCTTCTTCTAGTCACCCTAGTTTCAATTTTTCTACTCTTTATTTTCTGTGCTATAGAAAAATCTGCTTTTACACTTTTTGGTAAAACTTGAGTTCTTGAATAACAACCTTATGCGTACTTTTCCAAAATGCATTTATGCATTCATAGGTACTAACCAGACCTTCTCTTCCAGACAGTTAGAGTCATTTCTGTATCCTGACGTCACCGTGGACTCTGAACCATCTCTATGCATATTCCCCCTCCTACACTTACTACTGTGCAACCTGGGATAAAGGAAGTAGCACCTCTACATTTATAGCCTCCTCATCTGTAAAATAAAATCATCCCAGCACTGCAGTAAAATAATATGAGAAAATCCAGGTGATCTTCCTAGAAAATCTCTGTATACTAAAATGGAAGTTTCCTGAAAACAGTGATGGACTGCAAGGCTGATGACTGTCTATGACCTACAACAGAGTCTATAGGCAAAAAAACACTTGTTCAGTGATTGCATGTGGGCATAATACCATTTATTAGACTTTTTAGGATAAATTAAAAATAAGAAAATAGATTATTCACTTTTTATTATTTATTTATTTATTTATTTTTGCTTTTTGGGTCATACCCGGCAATGCACAAGGGCTACTCCTGGCTCTACACTCAGGAATTACCCATGGCGGTGCTCAGGGGACCATGTGGGATGCTGGGAACCCGAGTCGGTCGAGTGCAAGGCAAACACCCTGCTGGCTGTGCTATCACTCCAGCCCCTCACTTCACTTTTTAGAAATAAAAATCACTCAAGAAAAGTTAGAAAATTCTGTCATTATCCTTCAGTGTTACATTTACTTTAAAAGACCAACCTACATGGGAAGTAAAGATACTATTTCTGGGATTAAGGGTCTTATCTTACATACCAGTGACTCCAGCCATTTTCCCTATGTTTCCTAAATTGCAGAGCACTGTGAGGAGCAACCCTTAGCACAAAGTCGAGAGTAGCCCCTGAACAGCACTGAATGTGGTCAAAGCTCCCCCCAAATCTAACTTTATGTGAGAAATAAAAGCCAGCCGTTTTATTTTCTCCAGATCTTTCTTCCTAAAGAAAACTACTATGGTAAGTTTCCCATTTAAGTTGACTATATATTATAAACAACCAGTGTGACACTATGACAAAGACTGAATCCCTAATACAAAGTCTCAGGAACCAGAAAATACAAACTAGAAACAGAAGATGAGAGAAAGAGGGGCTATGGCCTGTTTCACATCCCCTGAGATCAAACAGAGTTCACATTCAGCAAAAATGGCAGTCTGGGGGCTCATGGGGCACCCGCTGATGACCATGGTATATACCTCTTCTGTTGACCAAGAATGTACTGGAGCTAAGTTAGGGTGATTTTATATGCTGTTGAAGTGCAATAATTTGCTCCCATGTAGAACTCAGAACTCAAAATATTGATTATCGATGTTTGTTTTGATCAAAAGAAAATTATTTTATTTTGGATAATATGCTATTCTCTTTCCTAAAATTTATAAAGAAATAATTTGGTTTTCAATTAAAGTTGAGATTTTTGGGCTACAAAAAAGTGCCTCTGTGATTCATGATCCATCTCTTTATTAAACAGTTTGAGTTCATAGCAAGTGAAGTAAATGAAATTCACTCTCTATATTCAGTTCCAGCTGACCTAGGACTTTATTTTATAGAAGTTTCTCTTCTGTAAAGACACATTTGTCTTCAATAGTTTTAAGTTTATGTCCTACTACCTTGGCAATCAACAGAAAATCTGCTTCTTCCCCAACTATGCCAGTAAATAGTCTAAAATGGGCATACCGGAAACCTTGGTTTTCATGTTGATCCTGAGAGGAATCACTACATTTTAGAAGAAAAATCACATAGGGAGGCGGCCCTGACAAAAGAAAGCAAGATCTGTTCTACCTAAAGATGGTGGAGAGGAGAATAAACACAAAACAGTAAAAACAATGAATATATATACTAAAAAGTCTTTTTATAGGCTGGAAGGGAGTGGTAGCCGTTCTAGTTCACATGTATGCCTCACTAAAATGGGTCACGAAGCTAGGAAGCGCAAACGTTGAGAGAGTGGAAAGTCAGTAGCACTGGCATGAGTGGGTGTTTAGAAAAATGCCAATGCCTTTGTTTTAAAAGAGGAAGTTACTGCTATTCAAATGCCCATAAATAGAATAAGTTTATATGTGCATATACACTCTGCTGTATTTGTTAAAAGTTTATTATAGGTCAAAAGAAAGCAAAGACAGACAAAGGTCAATCTTTCATTCTTTCTTTTTCTTTACTATCCGACCACACCCAGTGGTGTTCAAGAGCTACTTCCTGCTCTGTGTTCAGGAATCATTCCTGTTGGTGCTCAACAGTCATGCCTGGATATACATAGTAGGCCATGTGATGCCGGCATTGAGACACTGAACCCAGGTCTCCTGCACACCAAGTAAGCACTTAGGCTACTGAGCTAATTTTGACCCACTAATGCTAATCTTATTTAGGAGAGAAGCTCTGTAGAAATTGAATTATAATTTACCTAACGAGAGTTAAAAATATGATGGCAATTAGCATTATTCAAGGTAAATAAATTTGTTCAAAGTGATGGAGGAGAAATAGTCACTTGGATTAGATGAGTTTAACGGTGAGCTTTGAGTGCACTTGAAGAAGGTGGAACAATATGAAAGGGACCTCATCTTCAAGTGTCTTGGTGATCAACAATGAAAAAGAAATGGTATACCTTAGGCAACAACATGTGCTTAGTGCCAAGTACCATCAGGGTGCTGTTTGTGCTGTCAACACTGCCTGATCCTAGAGACTTTGGAAGACTTTATAGATTTCCGTTTCAGATCCTTCTGTGTTTCCTATTCCTCATTCGGGAAACTTTCCATTTACATCACAAGTCCTCTCATATGCAAGGCAATAAAGATATTTACTTCTCTGATATTTTGCTTTCTTTTAGTTCCAGCTGTAAAATGTTAAATTTCAAGTGGTCCAAGACTTCTCATCCGAAAGAGACCCCAGATCATTCGATCAATTTAAACTTCTATCATATAGTTTACACAAATTGTGAAACCCACCAGTCAGTTCTCTTACCTCCAATTTCAGCTGAACATGGTACAGAACAGGTTTGGCATGACATTCCCTAGGTCAATACTATAAGAATGAAAAACAAAATAGCTAACATCAGAAAAGGTCTAGATGACAGATCCACTTGAATTAACTATTAAAGAGAGAAGCATTTTTGTTTTTGTTTTTGTTTGGGGGGTGGGGCACTAAATGACACTTAGGAGCTGCTCCCAGCACTGAACTCAGGAGTCATTCTTGGCAGTGGTTGGGGGGGTGGGGGGGGAAGGCCGGGGCAGGGGAAGGAACTGTATGCCACCTGGCATTGAACCCAGGCCTCCTGCCATTGGAACTATCTTCATGATATCAAGAAACTTTGTTTAATAAGATAATTGACTTGTTATCTTGGGTCTAGGAAATAATATAATGGGCAAAGCCTTACACTTGGCTGAACCTGATTTGATCCCTGGCACCTTATCTGTTTCGAAGCACTTTCAGGAGTGATCTCAAGGTATAAAACCAGGGAGCTGGAGTGACAGCACAGCGAGTAGGGCATTTGCCTTGCACGCAGCCGACCAGGGTTTGATTCCCCGCATCCCATATGGTCCCCTGAGCACTGCCATGGATAATTCCTGAGTGTAGAGCCAGGAGTATACCCTGTGCATCACCAGGTATGACCCAAAAAGAAAAAAAAAACAAACCAACAACAACAACAACAAAAAACAAGGCATAAAACCAGTAGTAAGCCCTAAGTACAGCTGGATGCAACACCCAAACTTTTAAAACTTTTTATCTTTAAACTGTATGATGAAACCCTAGAGATATTACAGGAGTTAGATGTGGTAAAAGTAGCTTGCCTTGAACATGGGTTTACCCTGGTTTGATCTCTAACATCACATGTGGTCCCCTGAGCTCCACCAGGAGTGATCCCTGAGAACAAAGCTGGAAGTAAGTCCCAAGCAGCACCAGGTATAAACCCCCAACAAAACATTAAAATAAAAAAACCAAAACTGTATCATGACAGAATAACTTTATATCAGAAGAAAGCTATCTTTTAAGTTTTTAAGACCAGAGTCAAGAAGTATAATAATATCTACCACAGGTGTTCATGGAGTAACTTCACAAAAATTAAATCATGAGGTGCTATAGATTACTCTATCAATTTCAGGATTGACTTTTTTTCCTTTCTGTTCTTTGTAGCAACAGAGAATAAGTCCAAGTCCCCTTATGTGCAATAAAATTTTCTACCAATATGATTTAATGTAGTTGGAATTAACCTCAATTTAAAATTTACTGATAGATAAAGAACATAAATTACTTTCAAAGAGCTCTTACATATTTAGTTGTTAATTTTGTCCTTTGGTATTCCTTTCAAAATTTAGCAATCTTTATTTTTAGAGAAAATCTGTTTGACATATATGTTTATTGATTCTTCACCTCAAAATTTATTTTTTAGCCTTCAGACATAACTTCCAAGAATTACTATGGTGGGAAGAAAGAGAATTTATTATGCAAATATTTGCATAAGGGTCTGGAATGTGTGTGGATAATCAGTAGAGCACTTGTCTTGCATATGAGACCCTGGGTTTGATAGGAAGGAAGGAAGGAAGGAAGGAAGGAAGGAAGGAAGGAAGGAAGGAAGGAAGGAAGGAAGGAAGGAAGGAAGGGCGGAAATGTCATGAATATTTGTGTAAAAACCTTGATCAGGGGGCTTGAGCAATAGCACAGCAGGTAGGGCATTTGCCTTGCACGCGGCCAACCTAGGTTCGATTCCCAGCAACCATATGGTCCCCCGAGCACCGCCAGGAGTAATTCCTGAGTGCATGAACCAGGAGTAACTCCTGTGCATCGCCGGGTGTGACCCAAAAAAAAAGCAAAAAAAAAAAAAAAGCAAAAAGAAAATTATGAACCAAGTCATCTATTCGTCCATTAAAAAAAATATCAAAAAAAAAAAATCCTTGATTAGTACTATTTTGAATAATTTCAAGCACCTAATCATTTTTTTACTCCACTATACTATTTGCTACTTTTTGTCCTGAATTTTAACTTGAAGAAGTCCAGTCTGTAAAAATATAAACTTTACCAGGAAGGAATCAGCTGCAGCTGTGATTTTTCAGAAGATAACTTCAGTAATGAAAGTACTACGGAGTTCTTGGAACTGTTTCTAAAGTATCCTTTGTTTCAACAATATTTGCAAAAGACCTTTTTTCCCTCTGTAAATAGACCAATAGAGAGACAGTGAAATAAAGAGAGTGGTGAATTGGTGTGTGAGAATAGAATTCAGTAATAGCCATGGAACACAAACTGGTTACTACATTAACAAGTAAATTTTTTTGTCTGTGTTTGTGGTGTTTTATTAAGGATTATGGGGGGCACAGACAGTGGTGCTCAAGAGATTATGTGGCATCAGGAATTGAACACAGGCCTTGAACCAAGCATTCTGCATGTAATCTCAAAAATATAGGTCAAAGTAGAAATTAACTTTTTCCTATAACAATGTTAAACAAAGGCTTTTTTATTGTCAGCAAATACCACCTGAGAGATAGAGGTTCTGCATATACTTTTTTACTTTCATCTGTTGCATTTCAAATTTTTTAACAAATTTATTATTAACAGAGTACTTTAGGATATTCATATAGATGCGTGATTATTTTTTACAGTAATACATACATAGGGAGTGGTTTGGAAGAGTAAAAAGAAAAGAAGATGAAAAAGAAAAAGACCATATTGGCGGATGATGATGATGATTTGGGGGATGTCTAGGGACAAATTCAGAACCTCACACAGGTAAGGCAAAAACTTTTCCACTGAGCTACATAGATCCCCCGATACCTTAGACAGGTTATTGCCAAGTAATAAGAGGGGTCTGAGTAAAAAAAGCAAAATTATTAAGAGTAAAAATACGTAAAAGGAAGAGAATCCACAAGCTGTAATATATGAATATTCTAAAAGCTGAAATTCAAACTGCATTTACTTGATAAAAAACAGTGAGAGATGTTAGTCCTCTTAAATTCTTTTCTCTGAAACGAGGATAAAAGAATTTAAGAAGACAAATATAAAGATAATTATAAATTAAAACAGATACACATTTTTCAGGATCTATTTAAAGGAGGAGACTATCTCCCCTAGGCATTTAAGATAAGTAAGCAAAAAAAAATTTTTTTAAATTGATCTAATAAGTATATCATGTTTCAGTTCTTAATTGAAATTATTTAAATAGGCTGTTATAAGGCAACAAATAACATTTTGGTGAAAGTGACCTGCAAAATTCAATGAAGATATGTAAACTCATTCATTCATGTAAATTCAGCCCAGCTTTACAGATTCACAAGTAAACCTCAGAAGAGATGCAAACCAAGCTGCTACCATTCACTGGTCACTGGACTGAGTACTCTGGGGGTGCCCTCAGGAAGTGGGGGGTGCCAACTTGAGTCCCCATTCTGCCGAAACTCCAGCAGCTGCACCCCCCCCACACACACACACACACAACTTTCTCCATGCCAATGGCCCACACTACTGCACAGATTAATCTCTGCAGAGACAGACACCAAACCAATGAGAACTCCAGGTACCAATTTTCAGGCATAGAATTCAGGGGAAGCCTCCCCCCGAAACCCTACACCCTCTCCCCACCACCCACCACTGGAAGCCCTGGAAGCCACACCTATATCCCACAGCCACAGCCATTGTAAACTCGGTGGCCCAGTGTTACAGATCCTGGAGTTTCTGGACACCTCTAAATTCCACAACACTGAAATCCCAATTGGAAAACACCAAAGTAGACATGAAAGTAACATGTAGAAGCCAACTAAGCTCAATAAACAAATACAATGAAATAGAAGTCTCAACTAGCCACAAACAGCTTAGTAAATCTGAGACAAGGATTTAATGACCCCATAGAAAGAAACAACATTTTTTAAAAAATTTTCTTTACTGAACTATTTTTAAATAATTTCATTAGCAATTTAGTTGTGACAAGCAACATAAAATAAATATTTGATGTCTGCTGAGGGGCAGACTTTGAAGATGGTTAGGATAATAGTGGAGGGAAGTTCACTCTGGTGGTGGGAATGGTGTTGAAAGAGTGAATGCCCACAACAACTATGTTATATACAACTTTGTAAACCTCAGTGTTTAAACAAAAAATAAATAAATAATTATGTTCCTAGAATCACAGTTTTTTAACTTCAAAAAAAATCATAAGCATGAAAAAAACTCAAAAAATGGACCAAAAAATGTCAGTAAAGGTAAAGATAAGGGAGGGAAAAGGTAAAGTAAAGGTAAAGGCCCTCCCGTTGATCGTCAATTTGCTCGAGCGGGCCCAAGGGAGGGAAAGAAGAAATAAATATTATTTAAATATTAAAAATTAGCATTCTTCTGTTACTTTCTTTTAAAAAGTGATTTAATTAAATTTTATTACTTCACTTTTTAGGGCGTTTGCCTTGCACGTAGCGGACCCGGGTTTGATTCCTACATCTCTCTCGGAGAGCCCGGCAAGCTACCAAGAGTATACGGCTGGCACGGCAAAGTCTGGCAAGCTCCCTGTGGTGTATTCCATATGCCAAAAACAGTAACAACAAGTCTCACAATAGAGATATTACTGGTGCCCACTCAAGCAAATGATGAACAACAGGAGGACAGTATTATAGCGCTACCGAGTGGTCCTGGGGCAAGTCCCATCTCATGGGCTGTGAAGTGAGGAAGAGCAGGGAGGGGTTCACTTTCAGTATAACTCAAAGAACCGTGGGTTGCCAGGAATTGAACCCAGGTTTCCTGCATGCTGTGTATGTGCTCAAGCCAATCCAACTCTCTCCTAGCCTTCTTCTGTTATTTTCGCCTTGTGCTGGTACGTATTTGTTCAGTAAATCCTTATTCTGTTAAACCTCATTTCTTGCCTTTTTCTGTTACTCACTAATCTTATTTGAATCTAACTTTCATATAAAAGCATTCTAAAGAATTAAAAAAACTGAATAGCTCACACAATTTAAACTGCTCATCACAGTTTATATATCTAAGTTAAGAGTTACAAGATCAGCTTTCACCACTGAGGTTAAAGTCTTCAGAGAAGTAAATAAGTGGATGTTTATCACTCCCTGGCAATGACTTCAGTGTGAAAATGAAGCCACAGGATAAAGATTTAAGGAAAAACAGCTTGACATTTACCTAATCATCATGTCAATTCTAAACCACAGTTCTATAAATTAACAAATAGTAAAACAAACTCTTGAGACAGCAACTAGATGAAGACTAAAGTAGGTAAGCGTAAGTAGTGAATGATGATAAAAGATTGTGCTCAAATAGATTATCACTTTTGTTTATCTTTCAGAACCTCCTATAATGTTCCATGGAAATGAGTCCTCCAACCATTGAAGGTAATTGTCACATGGGTCACACTAATTGTACTGGCTTAAAATCAATAGTATTTATTTTTGCTCTATTTCTATGAAACGTAACCGAATTTAAATGCAGATAACTGTGTAGAAAAAGCTGATATACCATTTGTATATTTAAACATCAAGTTCATGTGGCTAATACACAGCATTCTTTCTCAATACAAAAACAAGAGTGGGGTGAGGTCTCCAGTGTTGGGGTGCTGACTCCAAAACAGTGGCCCCGTGACACCAACTGCCACGGCACCGGAACACAAGCAGCATGATATGAATTCCCTGAGCACTTCACAGAAGGGCAGGTCAACCCCTGGGAAGAACTGATTGGTGAACAATGGCTACGCATCTATCCAAAAAGCACAAAAACTTGGAGAATAACAACAAATTTCCTTCAAGAACACACTGGAAAACATACCAAGTTAAAGAGAACCTCCTGTTAATATTTTAACCAAAATTATGTGGCCAAATGGAGTCATTTTATGACTAAATGAATCTGTGTTGCTTGAAAAATATAAAAAATCTAAAATGATTTGTCTTCATGAGAGGAAAAAAGACTAATTAAAAATTTTATGAACACAACTAGTGGCTAACTAAACAACTGAGACGGAAAGATCTCTATAATGTTAAGTGAGTTTGTTTCCAGGCCACACATGGCAGTGCATGGGGACTAATCACAGATCTGAGTTCAACAGTCATTCCCAGTGATATTCATGGGGACCATGTGGTACATATGGGTCAAACCCAGGCTGCACACATGAAAGTTATGTACTCAGTCCTGTGAGCTATTTCTCTGGCACCAAGTTCCAAAATTTTATGGAATTTTATATTTGTTAAATGATCTAATATAAACCAATGAATCAATAAAAATATCAATTCTCACTTTATGAATTTAACTTTTTTATGGGGAAGGGACACACCCAGACAAGCTCAGGGATTAAACCTGGCTCTGTGCTCAGGGACTACTCCTGACAATGTTTTTGGACCATATGTGGTGCCAGGGATCAAATCAGCATAAGTCACAAGCAAGTCAAGTGTCTTAAACCCTGTACTCCCTATCTGGCCCCTCAATTCTTACTTTAAACAATATGGACTCCATAACTCAAGCCAAAATATATTCCTTCAAAAGCTAAAAGAACAGTACAGTTGAAATAATAAAACATGGCATGTGGTAACCCTGTTGTTTCAAATACTTAAACATCTGGATTTTTTTTTAATCTACTGCTTAACAGTCTAAATGATGTCTTGGAGTATGACATCCAGCTGGCTTTGAACATTTCTTCACTTATATATATTTGCTCAAGCGGGCCCAGTAACGTCTCCACTGGAGACTTTGTTGTTACTGTGTTTGGCATATCGAATACATCACAAGGAGCTTGCCAGGCTCTGCCGTGCGGGCGAGATACTCTTGGTAGCTTGCCGGGCTCTCCGAGAGGGGCGGAGGAATCCAACTTGGGTCGGCCATGTTGGCTGCGTGCAAGGCAAATGCCCTACTGCTGTGCTATCACTCTTGATGTATATTTTCCCTTTGACATAGATAAGCCGACAATACACAGAAATGATAAAGGCAATTAATATTAAGTATCTTCATTATTAATCTTATTTTTATCACTAACAGTGGCTGGATACCATTGACGCAGACCCATCACAATGCCACTGTTACACAGAGATACATCACAATAAATAACAAATATCCATTTCTAGGTATTGAAAGATTAGGAACAACCTTTCCCAAATCTTCCATTTTAGCATTGGATTATTTTGCACCGAAGGTGGTTATGATGCAGCAATAGCACAGCGGGTAGGGCGTTCGCCTTACAAGCGGCCAACATGGCCGATCCGAGTTCGATTCCTCCACCCCTCTCGGAGAGCCCGGCAAGCTACCGAGAGTATTCGATATGCCAGACACAGTAACAACAAAGTCTCCAATGGAGACGTTACTGGGCCCGCTCGAGCAAATCGACTAAAATTTATATAAAACATAAATTTTTATCTCTCCCTTAACAGCCTGAGTAAGTTAAACAGGAGAATTCTCCTAGAATAAACTAGAGATAATTTTTTATAAATTATTTGTATGTAATCTCATTACCAAATATCCACTCTTCTTATCGTCCTGTGAATTATCCTTTCCTTATTGAATCCTAGCCTCTATCATGTTTCTTTACTCAAAATGGCATATAAACCTGATTTTGCTTGACTATGTTTGAACTTCTCATGTTTATGTAAGTTTTCCACACATATAAACTTAAATTTGCTTTTCTTCTGTTAATTTTGTGTCATTTTAGTCAGAGAACCTAGAATGTTGAATATTTGTTCGCCCTTGCAGAAAATATTTAAAAAATATTAAAAACAAGTATTCAAGCAAAAATTTTTGGACATAGAGGCTAGTGATATAACTCAGTAGTAGAGCACTATGCATTGAATGTATAAAGCACTGAAGCTAAGGGGTCAATCTCTAGCAACACACACACACACACACACACACAATCAACTTCAACAACAAAATAAACAAGTAAAAAAACTGATTTGTCCACTTAATAGAATATAATTCAGTCATAAATACCATGATTTATACATTCTAAAAAGTGAATGAACTTTGAAAGTAATATGCTAAGTGAACAAATCCAAAAAGATGGCTTATAATATAAATCCATGAATTTGAAGTATTGAGAAGAGGCAAGTCCACAGAGACAAAACATGGTTTAGTAGTTTAGTGGTTTCCAAGAACAGAGGAAAGGGAACAAAAGGGACAAGGGGTGACTGCTTAATGCGTATAGGTTGTCCCTCTGGGTGATGAAAATTGTTTGAAAGTATAGAGAGGTGTTAGATGCTTAATGTGATGAATGAAATAACCATTACTAAATTACAGCTCCAAATTGTGAATTTTATGCTTCGTGAATCTTTCCTCAATAAAAATAATAAAACACGGTATACTGGCTTATGATGTCTGGCTATTGTCTTTCTTGCCTCATGCCTGATGATGCTTCACACCTGATCCAAGTCTCTTCAAGGGCCCCTCAGTCCCAGCTATTTATGGTCCCCACAAGAGACCCACCCAGGAATTGAGAACTAGTGCCACCAAGACCTTTGTCTCTTTCTCCACCATTTCCTTCTGGGGAAAGAGACTGACATTTTGAAATCCTCCATTTTTCTGACCAGAGAGAGTAAGTTTAGAGGGTAAGGGCTTCTTTTACGTACACCTGAACCTGGCTTGACTCTAGCACTGAGTATGAACCCTAAGTTCTAGGGGTTAGTACTGAGCACAAAGTCATAAATAGCTACTGAACACTACTGAGTATGACTCCTAAAGCCCCCAAAAGATAAATAAATTTTTTAAAATCCTGGAGCGATAGCACAGCGGTAGGGCGTTCGCCTTACAAGTGGCCAACATGGCCGACCCGAGTTCGATTCCTCCGCCCCTCTCGGAGAGCCCGGCAAGCTACCGAGAGTATTCAATATGCCAGACACAGTAACAACAAAAGTCTCCAATGGAGACGTTACTGGGCCCGCTCGAGCAAATCGACGATCAACGGGAGGGCCTTTTAAATCCTTAATTTTTCTGAAGGTGCCTACCAGAATTCAGTCAGGACTCTTGCTAACTATTGGTAACTGTTTCTTCTGCCCAAATTGTGTGACTATTTAAGTATGCTCATTTGCTTCATGTTTACCATGTCAGAATTATTATCAAAATTTACCATTTGTGCTAACAATAGAAATCAATTTATAGAGTTGGAGAGAAAATTAAGAGTCTGGAATGTGTGCTTTGCATGCAGAAGATTTTGGTTTGCTCCCCAGCACTGCATGTTCTTCTGGACACCTTGAGTGGCCTCCAAGTCCAGAACGATAATGAAAATGAAACTCAACTTATATTAAAAATTAGTAGGTAAGTTTTTTTGGAAGAGCATTATGCTCTCGAAGTCATAACTATCTGGAACCTAAATCCTATTGTATAAAAATAATATAAAACATTCTGAGAGCAGTGGTGTAAGATAATGCTCAATAAATTGATACGTAGAAGGATGTAGCAATACTTCAGAGAAAACAGGCAAAGATTCAACTTAATGCCCTGACCAAATCAAATCTGTAGACAAGGGTTATTCAAGGGTGTGATGGAATTCCATGGGTGGAAGCAGAGAGAAAAAAACAAAACTGAGAGAGGGAAATACAACTGTGCTTGGTAAGTAAAGACAGGCTGAGAAAGAATATTTAAAAAATATTAAAAACAGTATTTAAAACAGAATAAAATACTTCATATGCAAATTTCAGAGAAATAATCTTGAATATGATAGTGATTGACTTTCTAATCCCCAGAGCTTAAAGCACTCATAATTGGCTGTGATATTTGACTTCCAAAAACACTGTAGCTTTCTCTCCCAGAGAACCTCTATCTGCATTGAAGCAAACACCAAGTCCAACAAGAATTCATTATCACCTGCCTATGCTAACAAGATGAGAATCACTGCAGATATTAGATTTCTCCCAGCACAAAGTTTTTTATTATTAAATATTTTATTTATTTATTTTTTGTTTTGTTTTGGGGGTCACACCCAGCAATGCTCAGGGGTGACTTCTGGCTCTGCACTCAGAAATTACTCCTGGCTGTGCTCAGGGAACCATATGGGATGCCAGGGATTGAACCGGGTTTGACGCTTGCAAGGCAAATGCTCTCCCCACTGTCCTATCGCTCCAGCGCCCTAGTAAATATTTTAAAGATAAAATATTGCATTTATGTTCTTAGGTTTAAGAGATTTATGTCTAGCCTGGAGAGATAGTACAGAGATTATGATGACAATTTGTATATATATAAAAGATTTGTATAACAATTACCATAGACCATAGTTAGATACCCAGCACCATATATTGTCTCCCAAGCACTATATGCTGATACAATGCCCTGTCCTCCAAGACAAAAAAAAAAAAAAGAAATGGATGGTTAACTGTTTGAGGTAGAAGTTAAGATGTCTTCAATTATATCACTTTGTTTTAGATAGTTCAAAAAAAAAATACATGTATATAGGGGTCTGAGAAATAGTATCGGGGTGCCTTATACTGGTTTGAATCCTTGGCATATGGGTCCTTGAACACTACCAGGAGTAAGCTGGTGAACAGAAAGCCAGTGTGAGCCCCAAAATCCATCAGGCATAGACTCAAAACCAAAATTTAAAATAAAATTTAATGTGTATATATAATATGTGCTATTTATTTTAATATCTATTGTTAATGCTTTTGACTTTCCAGGCTAAAGATTTATGAGAAGTAAATTTCTATTGTTTATACAATACATGATCTATTGTATTTATGTTATAAATACAATATGTTTATTCCAATGACTGACCTTCTAAGTCTGAAGTAGAAAGGATGGCAAAATATTATAATTTTTCAGAAGACATATATCAGTGAAGTCTACTATGAAGACAATTTCAAAATGGCATAGAGAAAAGAACAAAACAAGGGTTAACATGAAAATCTATTAAGCTTTGCTTAAAAATAATTGAATAATACCTAAAATCTAACAACAGACTTACAGTATACACAATATGTAGCTTGCTCTTAGCAACTGAAGTAGTAAGCACACTTGATCTAAAAATAATTATATAGCACATCAATTGAATGCAGCGAAATAATGCTTGGCATGGAAAAGAAGAGAAAGAAAATCAATGATTCAGATACAGACTGAGTGCTTATAAACAAAATTAGAAGTCGACATTCTGAAAAAGAGAAATGACTGCTCAATAATCTAAAACATTAATTTAAAACTTGTTTCTAGAGAAATTAAAAACCACCTAACAAAGCTCAATAATCTAAAACATTAAATTAAAAGTTGTTTCTGGAGAAATTAAAACAGCCTAAGAAGTTCAGCCCTTTGACTAGAGAATCAGATGCAGTCTACATTTCTTGTCACAGGCCTGCTCACCTTTGGCTGCCTTTCTCTCTACTCTCCCGCAGATCCAGAACAGGGAAGACATCGCTGTTATTAAGCAACCACTTGTTTTGCCTAGCCTGCTACTTCCTGTTTGCCTCCTGACTCTTAAGCCAATTCTGGTTATTTACTACAAATAGAATTCCTTCATTCAATTGCCTTCCTAAAACCACTTACCATATTTTAACTACAGCAGCAGTTTCCAGATTGTCTATAAAATTTTTGAGGCTCAATAAAAAATAAAGACAGGGATCATTTGCTCCCAAATTAATAAGTTCTTAATTTCTTAGTACTTGACATTGCAAATATCAGGCCCTGGGTTTAATTCTCAGAACCAAAAAAAAAAAAAAATCACCAATCACTAACTAAATATAATTTAAAAACTAAGAATTTCAAAATGATCACAATAGAACATTAAACCTCATACATTGGCCTTCTAAGAGCCAAGTTCTGTGGGACTGCACAAGTTGTTTACCCGAGAAGTCAACTTTGCATGGGCTCTGCCCTCAAATACCACATAGCTTGCATTTTCTAAGTTTCTATCGCCTTCTATCCACAGCCATTGGCCTGGATTCTCTGATAACCCCTAAATTCTACCCTTTGGGATTTCTCAGATTCCTCTGTTTTTATCACTCAACATTGTCACTATTCCATTTCTAACCACCAATCTCTTTTTCTTATTATCTCCAAAAATTCTTTATCTCCCCTTTCCAACACATTATCCCATTATCTCCTGCTGGAAAAATCTTTAAAGAGCTAATTTACAAGTACAAATTACAAAATAAATAAATAAATAAATAAAAACCATTCCTATATCATTGGTCTTAAGATGAATTTCAAAGTCTCTAACATTGCTTTCAAAGTCTAAATGGCCTATTCCAGATTATTTCTGGGGGAATATTTTTTCCCCTGGAAATGTCTTTTCTCTATTTCTTGCTCGGACAGTATCTCCTCTTAAAAGTCCTTTTTTGGTCCCCTACCCTAGTTTAATCTCTATAAGGTAACATTCCTTATGAGTTGTTGCATCATCAAGTATTGCAAATTCTTGTGACTTTAAAATAAAACTCAAAATAGAAAGCTGGTCTCTAAGTCACCTTTCAATTGAACTTAGAGCACAACTCCTAATAAATAAGAAACACTCAAATATTGAGTAATTAAAACTCATATATGATAATTTTCCCACCTAATGTGAAACTACAGTTAATTAAACTTTTGTGACAGTTGTCCATTGATATAAAGAAAAATCAAAAGATAAAAATTAGCAACTTTTGTGAACTCTTATGTTCCAAAATAACTCCGCCTACGAGTCAGTCAGTGTGCCATGTGACCTCCCTTAGTTTCAGTTCCAGATCCTCTTGGTCTGCTCACCATAAAACCTGAGGCCAGACAGTTCCCTTCAAACTGTGGTCAGACTCTTAGTTCTTTGCTTAATGACCTAAAATTGATCTTTACCTGATCACATCCTCTCAAAACATTTTTTTTCTGAAGTTAATTGATAATTTTGTTTGGTTTTGATTGGGGGGGGCACATTATTTTCTTAATTTAATTTTGTTTCCATTTAGTTTTGGGGCCACACCCAGTGATGCTTTGGGGTTATTTATGGCTTTGCACTCTGCACTCTCTCCTAGTGTTGCTTGGGGGTTGCGGGAGATCAAACCACTGTCAGCAGATTGCAAGGCAAACACCTTATCTGCTGTACTATGGCTACAGCCCCCAAATTGCTATTTCTTTTAAAATATGTTTTTCTCTGGTCACAGGGTGTTTAAGAATATTCCTGGCAGTGGGTTTGGGGGTGGTGTCACTGGATTGAATAGGGGGTGGGGTTGTCACTGGATTGAATAGTTTGTATATTCATTTATTTAATAAATATTGATTAGAAGCAGACTGCAAGTCAGTGCTTATGATAGAAGATGAAGATAAACGAATGAAACATATCTTCTTTGCCAGAAGATAAAAATCCTTAAGAAGGGCTACTTTAAAAACACTTCACAACCCACACAACCACATCCAAATCTACCAATCAAAGCTCCATCTTTTTGTTGTTTTGTTTATGTTTTTGTTCTTCACTTGGGGGAGGAACCACATACAGAGGTTCTTGAGGGATCATAAAGTGTCAGGAATCAGACCTACGGATTCCCCATCAAAGAATGTCACCCCTTTCTCTCCATGGCAGCTCCCACAGCAGCCCCACAGTTCCAGCTCTCACAAGGATGAACCATCATCTGAGAGGAAATTTTCATAGAGATTGACAAATCTATCACAGAAGCTACATGGTTACTCAGAGAAAAAGCATAGCAATCGAGGTTGAAGGCAAAAGTCAGCATAATTTCTTTTTTTTAAATTTTTTATTAGTGAATCACCGTGGGGTACAGTTATTTCGTGCTCGCATTTCAGTCATACAATGATCGAGTACTCATCCCTCTACCAGTGCCCATTCTACACCACCAATGATCCCAGGATCCCTTCTATCACCCCCATCTCATCATTCCCCCCAACCCCGCTGTGCCTGTAAGGTAGGACATTCCCTTTCATTCTCTCTTTCCTTTTGGGTGTTGTAGTCTGCACTAGAAGAGGCATTGAGTGGCCATTGTGTTTGATCTATCGTTCATGTTCAGCTCGAATCTCCCAACCTGAGCTGGTCCTTCAAATACCTTTTACTTGGTGTTCCCTTCTCTATCTGAGTAAATTTCCACATGATTTCTTTAAAGTTTGTGCAAAACATATCAACACGTAATAGGAAATTGCTATATATGTATATATAATTGTCATAAGCAAATAACTCCATAAAATATTTGGTAGGTCCTTAAAGCACCTTTTTATTTTCTAGTTTTTAACTTAAAAATGTATCAATGTGGGGCTGGAGTGATAGCACAGAGGTTAGGGCATTTGTTTGCCTTACAAGCGGCTGACCCGGGTTCCATTTCCAGCATCCCATATGGTCCCCTGAGAACTGCCGGGAGTGATTACTGAGTGCAAAGCCAAGAGGAACCCCTGAGCATCTCCAGGTGTTACCCGAAAAGAAAAAAATTATCAATGCATCATTACACTATGACATTATATATGACTGCACATTCTTATACTCATTTAATCTTAAGAACCATTCTGAGAGGTAAGTAGGAAAAGCATATTAAAATATCCATTTGTGAGTTCCTAAAATAAATGAGTACCACATTTATTAATTGGCTTGCTTTTTTAAAAAAAAACTTTATAAATTACTGTCAGAATAAGAATTGAATCTACAACTTCAGCCCATAACTATATCCAGCCAATGCAGAAACAAAAGAGGTGAGGCAAGCAGTACAGGGAAGGTCTGGTTTGAGAACACAGCAATGTTTTCCCTTGCTGTGAGCCTGCCTCTGAGTTTTAACAAAGTAGCATAAAATGCAGTTGGGTAAATATAGCTGGTCAACTTGGCCACAATATGTAATCTCTTCCAAATCTTTGATGCATTATTACAGACTCTACTACTGCTGTTAGGGGATATGCTCCTATTCTGTAGACAGTTTTATAAAGTTTATAGAACTACTTTTGATAGAACATCTGCGTTCTCTTTGGGATTATTTATTATTCCAGCATTAGGCATGATACTCTCATTATGAATGCTTGTCTAGGTTTCCAAGTCATTAGAGAAGTTTAAAGACTTTTCAGTTCACCGATGTAGTTACAAAGTATATATGATACACTCTATTATTTCACTTCCTTCAGAAGTAGAGCATGCTGCCAGCACAGTTCCTTCTCATTTAGGCTGCCTTAGAATAGTGTTTCCTACCCAAGGACCATAGGTTATCTTGTGAGTCTCTAGGATATTCCAAGGAGTGGCGGTTAAAATCTTATAATAAACAATCTGAGAATTTCCTCCATTTATAAGATCAACCAGTAAGACAGTGGTCTTCAGGGGAAAAGTGAGATGGATGGGGGTACAGGGGCATGGTTGAAAAATATTTGAGAAACACAGATTTAGGGGATAACTACCACATGCCAGGCACAGTGTCAGGATGTAAGAAAACATGAGTGAGTTCAGCATCACAGAAAGATCAAAAATGAGTAGGAAGGTCTCACTTACACTTCTGTGGGTTTTGCATACCTTCCCATCACAGGTAAATAAAACCTTAAAGGAAACTAAATGTGAAATAGGAGAAAATAGGAAAAAAAAAAGCAAAATAGAATCTGTTCCTTCATAATTGAAGAAAAAAGTCTAAAACACCTAGAATTGGAATTTAAAGTCCTTTGTGTCATCTCATTTACGGGATGAAAAACTTGACATTCAAAGAAGTCAGTATCCCAAGATGACAAAATGAGTGACCAAGAACAGGTCAAAATGCAAATTTTCCGATTCAGAGTTTCTCCATAATTCTCTTCAAAATTGTATTAAATATATTTATTATTATTCTTCCACACTGATATTTATGAAAATAAATCTTTTTTTAAATGATAGCATAGTGTTGAATTAGGAGAGTTGTCTTATGCCAAAAGGAACAGAAAGAGGAGACATTCAATACCTTGGTATGTGATATTGAGGGAGGAAACTGGAACTGAGTCAGGGGGTCAAAGTAACCAATACAAACTGTTTGTTTATGGAAAGGTAAGGGTAACACTTTTTTAAAACATCATTTTCCCTAACTTTGTTCTCATGCTTTTGTCAGTACAAAAGAACAAATTTCAAAAACTATGAATTTTGTTTAGAAGGCATTCTCATTTTATTTTTCTCTCACAGAAGATCCTTCTTATAAAGACTTCCTTAGTAATAAACTTGGCAGGTGATTCTAGAATTGCAATAAAATACCAAAACATTGTTTCTCAATATCACTGTATCATTGTCATCACTGTCATCCAGTTGTTCATCTATTTACTCGAGCGGGCACCAGTAATGTCTCTATTTGTCCCATTCCTGAGATTTTAGCAGCCTCTCCTTATTGGTCTTTCCCAACAATTGGAGGCTCTTTAAGGGTCAGGGAAATGAGACCTGTTATCGTTACTGGTTTTGGTGTATCTAATTCGCCACGGGGAGCTTGCCAGGCTTGGCCTGAGCGTCCGAAAAGTGGCCCTGAGCATGGTGGCGGTTAGATAGTGGAGGTTGGCTGCAGGGCTGGTTCCATTTTCATTTCTCAATGATGAAAGCTTTTCTTATCCATCAATACTCATTACTTTTTAAAAATAATTAGTGACTTCTATTTACAACAGTTAAAAGAATGAATGACTAATGAATGAAAAAAAAGCAGTAAGGCATTTTATAAATACCTAAGTACACGTGCCTGGTACGCTTAGGTCTTTGATTCCTTTCAAGTATATACCTCAGTATTAGTCACCTAAGAATCAAATTTTTAAACCGAGTGTCCTCAAGTAAAATTTCATCCCAAGAAAGTAATTAAATACTATTAAGTAAAATAAATAGCAACTAAATCTCCCATTCTCTTCTATACAATGCCATTATAATTATTGCCATTTGACCAACATATTCAACTACATTATCAAACAACACTTGATATTTTTAAATAAATTAGACATAACCTGGGGAACAATATTTTCCCCCCCATAATTCTGCATATGCTGTTCTTCCTCTACAAATTTGAATCAGGAACTGAGTCAGAGACTGAGGTCAGAAGCATCAGAACCAATTTTCCAGTTAGTAGCTTTTAACAAACTCAAATTCTAGGCCAATTGGCATCTTGTGTTCCAAACATCAAGAGCTCTTCATCTGAGTCTTCATTCTCTGTTTTTAAAACAATCCTGGATCAGAAAATATGGCCAGAAATTATTCAAAATAAAAGCTTGCTTTTAGCCTCAGATCTCTCTGAGGTTTAGCAGCTTAATAATTCCTTGCTCAATTCCTAGAAAGTGTCAGATGCTTTATTCTTTCTTCCTCAATATTTCAAGATACCCATAAAATAATAATAGTTGTGGGCCAGACTGATAGCTCAAAGGACAAGAATACATGTTTTGGATGTGGGAGGCTTAGGATCCATACTCAGCATTATATGGTTCACTGAGCCCCCTGAGCATTGCTGAGTGTACCTTCCAAACCCAAATCAAAACAAAACAAAAATATATAACAATCAGGCACCAGAATACAGTGTGAAGGGCGCTTGCATTGCACACGACTGACCCATGTTCTATCCCCAGCATCCCATGTGGTCTTCTGAGCACTCTTACAGAGATCCCCGAGTACAGTACCAGGACAAGCCCTGAACATTGTTAGGTGTGGCCAAAAACAAACAAAGAACAACAAAAAAAGAAAAACAAGAAAGAAGAAAAGGTAATAATCAGTATTTTCATTTTTCATAGGTAGCAAATGGGGCAAAGGAATGAGGATAAATATTTGCTGGTGGTCTACAACAGAATCTCCTGCTCCTGAGCCAGGCTGTCTTCACTGGAGCCCCACGGAGGCAGATGGGTTGAGTCTCCCTCCCCGCCTCAAGCAAAACCCTGGCAGTTGAAAACTTCCAGAACCCAGCCACAGTCACGCTTAAGACCACTCTCCACACGCTCAGAAGAGCCTCATGCATGAAGGAACTGGCAGAGGAACCCAAGTATGTGGGACCCATGACTGAGACCTCCAAGCCTACTCGGATTGGGATTGGGCTTCCTCCACCCAGACCCCCAGTTTTCCAGTAGCTTGGCAGTAACACCCACAAACCACCCCCGGTGCAATGTAATCTCATCAATGGCCAAGATCCAGAGACTATAAAACAGAGCTCTGGAAAGAGAGTGACGCAGTTTTTCCTAGAGAGCCTGGCAAGCTACCGAGGGTATCCCGACCGTACAGCAGAGCCTGGCAAGCTACCTGTAGCATATTGGATATGCCAAAAATAGTAATAATAATGGGTCTCATTCCCCTGACCCTGAAAGAGCCTCCAATATGGAAGTGTTGGGAAAGACGAGTAAGGAGAGGCTGCAAAAATCTCAGGGCTGGGACGAATAGAGACATTACTGGTGCCTGCTCGAGTAAATCGATGAACAATGGGATGACGGTGACAGTGACAGTGGTCTACAACTTGTCAAGGTTTCTGTCCCACTATTTCATGATACTTTTATAATTTTGCTCCAGAGACTAGAAAATCTCTCCAGATATAGTATTAGTATTATGTCTCCTTATCCTTATTTATGTTCTTTTCCCAGTACTGCTGTATTACTTCACAGCAAAATTCAGTTGTAGACCCCAAATCACTCAACAGATACCTAAACAATCTGCTTAATTTTCCATATTAATTTCACACTACATACCATACATATATAACCTTCCACCTCCAGCTGAGTTTCAGTCTTATACCAGTATAAACCTAACCTGATCCAACTTCAGGAACAGAAACCAAATATGAACATCAATTTACTATTCAATTCTCATCTTCAAGTATTTTGATGCATATCTCGCATTAAAGGAAAACGAGAGGGAGAGAAATGAGGGGAAAGGAAAGGCAGTGAAAAAACACTTCTCCTAAAACTGCCAATTACTTTCTCACTTTAAATGGATCTTGTGAGGTTCAGTGTCATGTGTAAAGCTGGATAAAGGCTCAAATGGAATTCTAGTGCCTGAAACAAGGCATACACCAGGGAGAATTTAAAAAGAAACAAAACTTTTGGAACAAAAGCACACAGGTTTGAGGTATAGAATGGCATAATTGCCAAGAAAGTGACCTTTGAAATTGAAACAAACAGTTTGAAGTGCTAGTTTTGATACTTAATAACATTGGATGTCTCTGTTCAGTTCTAGTATCTGTGTAAGGAGTACAATAATGCTTATCTCAGAGTTAATCAGAATATTATGCAATGTTAGCAAAGCTCTGTAGCCGAGCTGTGCAGCAGGAACATAGACCTCTAATAATGAAGCATTTTATTTTAAAGTAGAAGACCAAAGAGATAACACAAGAGTTGAGGTGTTTGCCTTGCACATGGTCAACCCCATTTTGGCCCTAACCATCACCTGGAGTGACCTTGGAGGACAGAGCATAGAGTTGCCCCTGAGTAGCACCAGGTGTGGCTTACATCCCTTCTCCAAAAATAATAAAAAGAAAGGAAAAAGTAGAGCTTTGCTAACATTGCATAATATTCTGATTAACTCTGAGATAAGCATTATTGTACTCCTTACACAGATACTAGAACTGAACAGAGACATCCAATGTTATTAAGTATCAAAACTAGCACTTCAAACTGTTTGTTTCAATTTCAAAGGTCACTTTCTTGGCCATTATGCCATTCTATACCTCAAACCTGCTTTATTGAATTAACATATTTCAATCAAAGTATTTATCTGGGCTTAAAAACAATTGCACCCAATATTCTTTGGGCAAACACAAAGAATCCTGGACATTTTTTTCTTAAGATGACTTAATTGATCAGTTTAGGATATTATTTGAGTCAATAGTTACAAATATTACATCATCTTAGACTAAGAATTGGTCTTCACATAATTCAATATTTATTCAACAAATATTTGAGTAACTGCTGTATGCCAGGCTTAACTTGAGCTTGGCTCTGTGGACCTGGTTGTGAAATAATCACAGTCTATTGCTCTCAAATATCTTATAACCTAGTGAAAACAAATCTGCAGAGAAAGTTGTTACTAAATGTCGTGAATAAATTTATTTGAACTACACCCAGTGCTGCTAAAAAGAGGCCCAGGGGACAAGAAGATAGTTCAAAGGACAGCTGAGAGTGACCCTCCCTCCAAATGCCAAGCCAATAGGTAAAGCACGTCTAGGTATGAGTCCCCCCATCCCCCCCAAAAGAAGAAAGAACTTTTTCTCCAGAGGCATCAGAAAGTGTCCCAGAACGAAATGAGTTTTTATTGTTTTGGTTTGGTTTGGGTTTGGGGCCACACCCAGTGATAGCCCAGTCTTACTCCTGGCTCTGCACTCAAGATCATTCCTGGCGATGCTCAGAGGACCACATGGGATATCAAGGATCAAACCTGGGTCAGTTGCATATACAGCAAGCACTCTATGTGCTGCATTATCTCTCTCATTTAAAGATGACAACTATGCACCATGCAGAAAAGGGGTAGCCCTTTTTAGATCTCACAGGACCAAAAGTGTGGGTGTGAAATAGCAAGCAGTATGTTTAGAAACTCCATCTTCCGTTCTCTAGTGTTTTGCATTTATTTTTTAGGACAATATTAAACATGGCTGTAGCCACATATGACAAATATTTCCAACGGAAATGTTTCTTTCGCTCAGAATATTGTTCCCCATCTGTTTCATTTGTCTAAACTACTCAAAGGACCCAAAAGTTAAGGTAGGAACTCTTTCAGTGCGAACATTAGCAACTGAAATAAGCTCTTTGTCTAGAAATGTCCCTTCAATATTGTAGAAAAAGAATTTGAAAGAAAGAAAATAAGAAGTTAAAAAAAGAAATGATTTGTCAAAAAAAAGAATGATTTTGATGAATCATTTGTCAATGATTTGTCTTAACCCAACATCAAATAAAATGAAAAAAATTAATTTTAAGGAGGACAATCAATTTGGTTTGCCACCATTAAATTATGTTAGTCCAAAGTTCCCCCTAAGAACTGTATATATCAGTTAAAGACCAGAAAATTGAATTGTAATTAATTAGGTTCTGCTGCTACATGAATAAAAATTAAAATGAATACAGTTTAATTATTCTCTATTTCCTACTTTATTTTCAACTATCAAAGGAATATAGAATAACATGAAACTTGGGAATTGGTTCTTACTTCTGCTGCATGTAAATCAATAAACCTAAACAAATCATTCCACCTCTTTTAGATTATTTCTTCATCTATAAATAAAGTTAATAAAAAATCCATAAACACAGCGGGTATCAGACAAGGCCATGGTCTAGAGCTCATTAAGTATCTAGACTATAAATTGTCTATTTAGAAGCAGCAATGAAATTAATTTATTCTAACCCTTTGTCAGGAAAATGGTGTAAAGTACTAAAACATAAAGGAATATGGGATACTAAAGGGACTGGGCATTTAACTTAGGAGAGGAAGGCAGATGTCAGGCATATAGTGAAGAGAAGGAACAGACATTAAAAATAATCTGTGGAAAGATCTGAATGTATACTGTCTTGCCTTTCTAAAAAGTTTACTGCTTTCATTAATGTGCCCATACGTCAATTCATTCATTCATCTCTCCATCCACCTCTCCATCTTTCTATTCATCCACTTAATGTACCCAACATTTGGTGAACTATTTAAACAATCCATTTATTCACTGGGCACATATTGAGACATAGTATGCATGAGACATATATTCAGAAAATATATGTCACCCAAGACATTTCAGTCTAGTGAAGAAACTACTTGATTAAATCACTGAGAAAAAATTATTCAATCCAGGTTCTGCCAAAAGTATGCATGTTGGTACTGAGCACACAGGAATGAAACATATATAACTAGGCTTATTGGAACACCTTTCTAGAAAAGGTAAAGCCTGAGTTGCCTTTGGTGGAAGTTCTGGGATCAACCATGTGACTCAGAAGAGGAAAATGAGGAGAATGTAAGGAATGAGAATGGCAATGGAAGGTGGAGAAAAGAGCAGACTTCCAAGAAAATTCAGAAGAGATTTGTGTCTGGGTGGGGCAAGAATTAACTGTGAAGAGATAATAGAGAACCTGACCAGCAAACACCCCAATCAAGCCCACCAAACTATGTAGAGGATTGTAAACTGCAGAGATCTGGGGAAGAATTTAAATTGGGCCTTCTGAAGAGTAAAATTGAGTATTTAAAAATTTATCTTAGCCTTATTTTATCACCTCTATTGGGGAAACTGTGGCAATGATCCAGTCAATATATGAAAAAGTCATGGGAATTGACTTTTCTAAAATGAATTTTAGGAATACTGACTTGTCTTATTTGTTTTTTTTCTGCAAAATTGCAGGCTGAAATTCACAAATGCTATACTGAGCCACATCCTAGGTAAATTTTAGAAAAGTTAAAAAAATGTAAAAGGCTAAATTAGTCGAATCACATGAATAGTAGGCTCATGGAGTTTGTATTCATTTGTTTTTGTTTTGTGGATCACACCCAACAGTGCTTGGGAGCTACTCTGGTGGTGGTGCTTGGAGGACTGTTCAGTGGCAGGAATCAAATCCAGGTCTCCTGCATGCAGGGCAGGCTCTCAGTGGCTGCAGCAACCTCTGGCCCAAAATCGTTGAGTTTAATAATAACATGAGGAGAGTCTAAAATGACCCCCTCCCTCACAGCTAACATAAGCAATTAGAAAAAGAAAGAAGTTAATGTTTACTAAATGCTTTCTATACAAGATATTGGGTAATCCATACATTCCTGTGTTCTTTTTGAATCCTTATAATAAGTCTATATTATAGCTGCTTTTACCTGAACTTCAGATAAAGCCTATAAAATTATTGTCATTTTCGTAAGAATAACTAAAGTGGCAAAGATCAGTTTTGGAGCCAGTTGTGTCTAACTGCTATATCGCCAGACAATATCATACAATCCACATCATCCTAGACAGATGGCTCCTATCATTAAACAAGGGAGCAGTTTTGTTCGTTAGTTTATTGCTTTGGTGCCACACACAGCTGCTCAAGCTCTACTCTTGGCTCTGTGTTTAGGGATCACTGCTAGTAACCCTCAGGGGACTATATGTGGTGGTAGGAATAAAACTTGGGTCAGCTTTACACAAGGCAAATGCCTTACCCACCATACTTTCTCACCAGTCCCTAGGCAACAAACTTTTTAATGAAGAGCAAGAGTGAGAGGGAACCCAAAAGAATTAAAGAGCATACCCAAGGCATTAAGCACTAAACAAACACAGAACGTTAGTAGTGTATGTAATTCAGGACTGAGGGAGTCATCAAGGTTGATGACAAACAAGATTGATTGACAAGTGCGTTTTGGATTGCGACAAGAATTTTTGTTGCTTGTAATACTTTTAATGAACTAGCAGGAGAAATATCATATTGTGAAGCTGAAAAATTACACAAAAATATTCAGTCCAACTTGGAGTTATTTCTAAATGCTAAGGAGATAAAAGAATATAGTTATTTCCAAGAGGTGAGGCTTGTCAGGGAATTTGTGCTGACCTAAGCCTGAGAAGCACAAATTTATGGCACTTTTAGCCCTGACAAAAGCATTAATCTTAAAGGTAATGTGGGAAGTTTCCTGGATCTGTACATCTGAGAAACTTTAAATATGTCAGACATAATGGATGTTTCCAAAGATCCCTCCCCAAATGGAGACTGAAAAATCATTTTATTTTTCCCAAGGCTTACATGTTTTATACTCCTGAATCCAAGAAAAGAAGTATTATCTAGTATACAGCACACCTGTAAAAATGACCAAAAAGAAACGCTAACTACACAAAGATAAAATGTAATTACAGTTGTGTGCATGCACACACACATATTTTTATGTTCATAAATACCAACTTATGCCACTAGTTCACAACCCTGCAAGAGTGATGCCCTCAGTGCCAAACAAACAAGAAAGTGGCTAAGGTGCTTGCCTTGTATGTGACCAAGGATGACAGTTCCATCCTACCTTGGGTGTCATATATGGTCCTCTGGACAGTGCCAGGAATAATCCCTGCATACAAAGCTAAGAGCAAACTCTGAGCACTGTCAGTGTGGCCATAAAATAGAAAACAATAGCAAAAAAATATTATGCCTTCAATACCTTGTACAATACTTTTTGTCATTTGGTCCCCAGGTTTTGCTTCTTAAACTAACCTCTTATCAAAAACGAGACACATGTGTGTGCACACCCCCACACACACTCACATCAGTAAGGAAGTTCTGTGATAATCAGTTCTTCTTTGGTCTCTTTTAGAAATATCTGTGAAGAGACTACTCGAAGCAACAAAACATAAAGTTTTACAATATTATCAACACTTAAATTATGAAAAAGTTAATAACTGTCAAAACATCTTTTTCAAAAGTTGTAAAAAAATTTTTATCATTGGGGTTCAGGAGATAGTCCAGGTGGTAGAGCACTTGCCTCAGATGTGTGAGGCCATGAGTTCAACCCTACACAGCCTGGGCACCCATTAACTGACAAGTGAGGTCTCTAACAATTTAACTGTCAGGTGAGGTCCCTAACAACTAAAAAGAAAAAAAAAAGACAGTTTATCTAGTCTTAGTGCTATTCTTGGTGACTTTTTTTTTTTTCAAAATCTCTATTCCTAATAAGTTTTATTTGATCACCTATGATAAGGGGCTTTAATCTCAAATTTGGCTGAGAATTGAACAAATGAGGGATTTTTAAATGTTATGGTTTAGACTTCTCTTAAAGGACCAATGGTGTGAGCTATTTCCTGGCACATAGATGCTTCCTCTTATGTCACCCCATATGGCAGAATGCAGAGAGAAAACAATCTTGCTCATAAGTGCACTAATTCCATTTAGGACACTTCTGTACTCAAGTGCTAAATAATACACCTCCCAAAGTTACCACCTCCTAAACACTGTGATTGGCATTTGGGATTACAACATTCAAGATGGAGAGATAGTTCAACAGCTGCAGGGTGAATTTAGCAAATAGCAGATTCTGGTTCAAACTCCTCGTGCCTCCAGGGAAGCACACCAAACCCTCACCCCCCAGAGCCAGAAATAGTACCTGAGCACTGCTAGATGTAATCCCAAAAGACAAACAAACATTGAGGGGGGATGAGTGGGTATACAGTCATTCCATCCGAAGCACTCTAAAGCATTTTTATTTCATTTTGAGCTACCTTAAAGAGTAGCTGAAAAGTCCCTAGGAGCCTAGCATTATAGAGAAACCCACTGAGTAAATATTTAACCCTGTCACCTTAGAAAACCCTCCCAGAAGCTGAAAAGTTCAGTTTTAAGTCTTCTTATGCCTGTTTGCTCCTCCCCTTAGAGATTGCCAACGTTAAAGAGCCTGCCAACATTTCACTCACAGATGTCACATTTACTGGGTGCGTCACCAACTCTTCTGCGTCTGGGTTAACCCAGATGATAAGACTGTGTACCTCACAGTCACACCATTAATTCCTTGTGAACACTTCCACAGCCCAAAGATGACTGTTTTTCTTTGGCATCTCAGACCCAGTGTCAGGACAGCCTTTTTATACTCACTCCCTCAGGTAACTGAGATTTGATAGAGATCCTCAGTTCACATACTCCCTGTGGGGAGGAGAGGGTGCTCAGCAATAACCTGGAAGCAGTAACCAGAAAGTGTCTTCCCAAAGATGCAGTTCCCAGCCTGGAAAGGGCTTTCTTTGTCTTACAGACTTTTTGTTTGTTTGTTTTCGTTTCTGAACTCTGGACTTATGCAAATGTTTTGGATTTTTCTACTAATGTATGTTCCTTTGTTTTCTGAAAGGGAATGAAGATGGTGTCTTTATATTTTAAAATATTGGTCCCAGGTACCCAATACAGTTGTTGAAAAGAGCTGTTTAGTTGATTTAATAAAGCCCACGAGGCAGTGACCAGAAGTGACCTGACACGAGAGGAGTGTCTCCAAGTTTCTGTTTCTAACATGTCACTTTCCAAGCTCCTAGGAGACCTGGTGATGAAAGGCAAAACAGTATAGACTGGAATGAAGCTCATTTGGGAATCAGGCGGGTCAGATCAGTTTCCAAGCAGGCTAGTGTTTTACCACCAAGTTTTTCAAACATTCACTGGCTTTCTCTGCCCAAGTGTTCTTTTTCCTTTTCTGGTTTCCAGTAAGACCAAACAAGCGGCAAGAGACTTTTTTGTTTTCTCATTTAACCTACTCAGCAGGCCTCTTAAGGAGTGAGTTTCCCCCAGGGAGGGAGACTTCACCTATCAACCTTCCTTGGGCACTAATAGTCATATTTGAAGAGTTTGGGTTTCCATATTTCTTTAATATATGATTTTCAGTTTCCTTAAGCTTTATGATATTCCTCAGCTCTGGCACTCTTTGACACACCCTAATCACTGTCATCCCATTGTTCATTGATTTCCTCAAGCAGGCACCAGTAATGTCTCCATTTGTCCAAGCCCTGAGATTCTACCAAGTGCCACATTGGAGGCTCTTTCAGGGTCAGGGGAAGAGACCCATCATTGTTACTGGGCTTTGGCATAGAGATTATGCCACGGGGAGCTTGCCAGACTCTGCTCTGTGGGCAGGATACTCTCGGTAGCCTGCCGGGTTCTCCGAGAGCGAGAACTAGACAATAAGCACTTCACAGGAGCTTGGTTTTATAGTCTCTGTATATTGGCCATTGATGAGATTACAGGGCACCGGGAGGGGGGGGGCGGGGGAGGAGGCAGTTGGTGGGTGTGACTGCCTAGCTACTGGAAGATGGGAGATCTGGGTAGAGGAGGCCCAGCCCCAATCCGAGCAGGCTTGGAGATCTCAGCCCTGGGTCCTACACACCTGGGTTCCTCTGCCGGTTTCTTCATGCGTGAGACTCGTCCGAGCATGTGAAGAGTAGTCTTAAGCATGGCTGTGGCTGGTTCCAGAGGTCTTCAGCTTACGGTGCTCTGCTCGGGGTGGGGAGGGACACACCCTAATATAGCTGTACATTATCTGCCAGATGTACTGTAATTCACAGATTCATAATCTAGTTATACCAATTTGTGTATTGACTATTCATAGTTTGGTAAGAAATGTCTGGAACACATTAGAAAACACTAAGTGACTAGATCCCTACCCCAGTGAAGTTCAATCTGAGTATCTAGGTCAGATGGTAAATGGAGTGGCTAATGAGCAAAGCAGAGCTGCAGAAAATTGTCTAAAGAGATAAACTTTGGAAAGGTTTTTTTTTAAACTGTTGGCATGTAAATTGCAGCTACTTTTTCTACAAGTAATATGAAAGCAAAGCATGGCTCTATTAATTTACATGTATATACAAATATATATAATTTGCAAATAAAAAAATGTCCCCAAAGCCAAACCAAGGATTAAAATGTTAGAAGTGAAATAGGAGATCAAGTTGAAATCCATACTTTTCAGAGTCTGAGTGAGAACAAAATCCCAGAACTCAGTTTAGGAAAAGAAGTATGTCAAAGAAGCAAGTAATAAGACCAGGGATGTGATCTTATTTGGGAATGTGGAGGGAGGGGAGGAGACCGGGAGTGGGGGGGAGGGGGAAGGGAGAGCAGGGAATGATAATTTTGACACGAATTTCATTAAGTTTTATGAAGAACTTAATGAAAATTTTCAAGTAGAAAATTCCCACTTTAGGTAGATTTCAAACTGCTCTTACCTCATTGAAATTTGAGTAAGTTTTAATAGTCCACCTTTCACAGATTGTGGTATATATCAAAAAGCAAATGCTAATGAAATTAAAGTCACTATAAAGCACCATAGAGTTTATCATTAGGACAAATATCAACTGTGCAAAATTCCTTGGTAACTAAAAGAAATCCTTTCTTTGATTTTTGGCCCACACCTGCCCATGGGCTATTCTTGGCTCAAAGCTCAGGTGTCACTTCTAACAATGCTCTGGGAAGCATATGATCTGCCAATTCAACACAGGCCTCCTGCATGCAAAGCATGTGCTCTCCCTGCCTAGGAACCGCTGAACTGTGTCTCCAGTCCTGGAGCTTGTTATTTTGAGGTTTTTTTAATTGTTGTTGTTTTGGGCTTTTGTTTTGTTTTTGTTTGCGTGTTTGGTTGGTTAGTTTGTGTGCCACACTCTGCAGTGCTCAAGACTTACTCCTTGTTCTTCACTCAGGGATCACTCCTGGTGGGATTCAGGGGACCCAATGCGGTGCCTGGGATCAATCCAGGTCTGTTGCATGCAAGGCAAGCACCCTCTGTAAGACCACTGTGATTCCTGGATTTTGTTTTTAAGACAATCTTAGAATTGTTCTTAATGAGTTAGAGCAAGTTTTAACTTAGAAAACATACACTTCAGCAGGAGCAGTAGCTCAACTGTCTGGAGTGCATGCTGTGTATTCAGGAGGCCTGGGTTTTGTCCCAGGAGTGACCCCCAAGCTGCAAGCTAGGAGTAGCCCAAGAGTCCTGCCTGGGTGGCACTAAAACCAAAAAGAGAAAAACATAAAAACAGCTGCACTTTTTTTTCTTCTTTTATCTGTTTTGATTTTGAGGTGTGCATTTCAAAATTTAGCACTTGAACTCTTTTTTAGTTTTAATTAGCCCACACTCAATTGGCAGGAAAACTGAGTAGATGGTTTATAAACGCAGATAAAGTCTCTGTAGAGTAAATAAGACACTTGGAGAACACCCAGCAATTTACTGCAAAATCCAGAAGAAGCAAGAGAAGGCTGGTGTGGGCTTCACCAGGCTGCTCTCTGGGCAGGAAGAATCACTGGACTCTTGTGTGCTTAAGGTGGAGCTGAAGGGCATAGGGCAGGTGGGACTGTGACCTGTCCCTTGGCGGGAAAAAAGACTCATTAGTCTAGTTAGCCAGCTGCCTCTCCACCCCCCACAGGACTGGACTTGGCTTTGTCGCAGGAAAATTTCCTTCATTTGTAATGGCTGATGCACTCTGTGATTTCCCAAAGGAGGAAGTCACATTTTTCTAGCCTCTTCCCGTGGAGTGAGGAATGTGATTTTCCCAACGAGTCTCCTCTGACCACAGTAGACAGCTGCCGAAGGAAGACCAGCCCTGCCTTGTCAGCATCTCAGGAACAGAATCAGTTCCTGATAGGAAAATCTCAGAATTGCTCGTCAGACCTCCAGGAGATCTGAACAATGATTTAAGATCATCTAAGTTCAGGGGATGGGGTCAGGATGTGGCTCAGTAGTAAAGCAAGCCTTGCTTGCATAAGGCCTGGGTTCCATCCTGGGCACCAAAAAAGAAAAACCAAACAAACAGTTTCAGAGCCCCAAATCCTACCCCCTTAACCCCAACCCCTTCCTAGGAATGTTATTTTAGAGTAGGATTTATACAGAGAGAAATCAAGCTAAAATGAGGTCATTGGGGAAGACATTAATCCTCTATGACTGGTGCCCTTATCAGAAGAGGAAGTTTGAACACAGAGACAGATGCACATAAAGGGAAGAAGATGTGAAGAGACAGCCGTCTAGAAGCCAAGGGGAGTGGTTCGACAGATTCTTTCTCACCCTGAGACAGAAGCCAACCTGCTTGACTATCCAAACTATGTGATACTGTTGGTGGCATTTCTGCCAAATTAAGACCATCCCTAACTCGAAAGATCACCTCATATAAGACTTCAGTGGAGATCAGGACACTGAGCCATCAGATTGCAAAGCATATGCTCTCATCACATAGTATTCAAATGAGGACTAGGCCACCAGCTCCTTTGCCCGATTTAATGTCCCTCCACCTTCCAAGGAAATGACCCCACCATCAGATGATTACAAGGGGGAGGGCTCACCTTTCTGGGTAGAGCAGAGCTCACACTGAAAAAAGCACAATGTACTCAGCACTTCACCACACCTTGTTGAGGAAGGCCAATGGGTGCTGACCCAAGTCTCCACAGCAAGCTGAATTCTCTGGACTTTAATATTGATAATCTTTCAGTGCATGAGGCTCTCACAGCTGAGGTCTTTGGGGGCACATCCTGAAATGATAAAAGTATGGATTCAGTGCTCCGGGTCACTCCCATTGGTACTTAAGGGACCATTTAGCACTGGGGGGTTGAACCTGGTTATTCTATACACAAAGCTTGCACTCTAGCCCTTGGGACTATCTCTCTAGTCCATATGATTTGTTTTTCACAACTGTTATTTCAGGTCACAGACTCTAGGGTCTAGAACTATTCTTCCACCTATAATGTAACCAATCTTTTGATATTTTCCTCTTAAATATAGAAAGGAATAGAGAAAGCTTGTTTCAAGGATCTTGAAAATGAATGACCAAAATGCAAAAAGTATCAGTTGCCCTCAGGAATATCTAACCCCTCCTCCAATCCCCTAACTCAAACTTCTGTCTCTAAGGTGGGCAGATAAAAGGGCTCTAAGAAATTAGGCATCCAACATAATTCCAGGGCTAATAAGAATAGGAAGTCTAGCCCTTTCCTATGTCTGCTACCTTTGCAAGAATAAGAAATAATAGATCTGGGAAGCAAGTCTCTCTTTCTCTCTCTCTCTCTCTCTCTCTCTCTCTCTCTCTCTCTCTCTCTCTCATACACCATATACAGCAAGTACTGCTGAGTTACATCCAGCCCCAGAGAGCAACAATTTTCTTGTGATTACCCCCTACCTCTTTCTAAAAGAAAAATCTTAAATGGGAATTTGAATTCAGGTGATACATAAACTTATGGTTAGAATTTAAGCAGCTGATAAACTTAGATGAGGGGGTGAGAAACATGTATTCCATTTCACTAACCTCTAACATTTAGCATTTCCTTCTAATTGCCTTTTATTAAGATAGCATTGGTTTGTTGCGCTGAATGCATTTTAAGAGTGCAGATTCATACCATTTCAGATGCACATGATGCCGGGTCCCAAAATACCAACTTTCTGCCACAGTCCACTGGACCCACTTCACCTTCTGCTCCCACCCACCTGCTTCTTGTAATTTCCATTCTGCAGTCAGAATTCAAGGGTTTATTTTGGTTTGGGTTGGTTTGTTTCATTGCTTTGTTTATCTTCCATATGAGTGAATTTGTTTTTCTCTTTCTGACTCTCTTTGTAGCATTATCCTCTGAAGTTCCATAAATGTTATTGCAAATGACAATCCTTTCCTTCCACTCTTTCTTCATTTCTCTTTCTCTCTGTTTCTTGCTTTCTTCTATCTTTGGGGCCATGTCCAGTAGTGCTCGAAAGTTACTCCCAGCTCTGCATTTGAGGGTTGCTCTCACCAGTGCCTACTTAATCATAGGTTCGGAAGACTGAACCCATGTCTTCTGTATACAAACCATGCACTCAGCACTTTGAACTAGCACTCTGACTTTTTTAAATCATTATTTATAGCTGAGTAGTATTCTGTTAGACACATAACCATATCTTCATTCACTCATCCATTGATGGGCTCTTAGGTCATCTTCATATCTTGTTTAAATACAAGCAGATATTACTATTTCCCTTTCTTCCTTTGCATTTCAGAATAATTCATAACCTTGAAAAGAATACATATTTTGTTTATACATTTTAAACATTGTTTTAAGAAAGCTCTTTATCAGATTCTCAGTTGGGTGCATGACACATAAAAACTTAGAGACCCCCCCACCCCACTGTGACAGCAAGGAAAATCACTGAGGAAAGAGCATCTGCCCAGAATTATATATACACACTCAGAAGAGAGCATAGATCTACAAAATACCACTGAACCACTGGTAACAGATTGAAAACACAGATAACCACACTCCAGTCTGAAAGAACTGAGTTTGGTAGTCTCCAGAGATTTTTTCAGAGAATTTGAAGCTGGTAGTATGAGGTCCATGTTGAAAATCATGATGAAAATAGCCTATTTTAGTTAGTATCATTTAATTGTAACAAAATAAATCATCATTTATTGGGGCTGGAGATATAGTACAACCAGTAGGGCTCTTGCCTTGCACACGACTGACCTGGGTTTGATCTCTCGAATCCCAAATAGTCCCCCAGGCACTGCCAGAAGTACTTCCTGAGTGCAGAACCAGGAATAACCTCGAACTTGCCAAGTATGCCCTGCCCCAAAAAGAAATGATCACTTATTTTCCCTTTCAGCCTTGTAAATTCATGAATAAATAGTATAACCGTTAGAATATTTACTTTTTAACTTTACTTTTAGAAGCAAAAATAGTTTAAGTATTTTAACTGGTATTGGAGCTCAGAATAGTGCTATGCTTCTGTACTTTTGAAGGACAGAATTAATGTCTAAGGGAGTTTTAAAGAAAAGTTTTGAAACATGCATATGAGTCATGAGACCTTACAAAGAATGAATACCTGGCCTGAGGATTATGCGTGTTTTTACTGATGGGAAAGATAAAAAAAAATACAAAGCAATAATGTTCTCCGATTTGTTTAGCTCTTTGAAGTTTTCTTTTGCAAATACCTCTACCTTTCTTGAGTTACATGACTCATCATGTATCCACACTGACAACTGACTACCTATTTTCCAGAAAATTGATTTAGGGACTGGAGAAATAGTACAGTGGGTAGGGTACTTGCCTTGCATGCAGCCCACCCAGATTTGATACCCAGCAACCTCTATGGCCTCCTGATCAGTGCCAGGAGTAATTCCTGAGTGTAGAGTCAGGACTACAACCTGAGCACCTCTGGGTGAGGTCTTCCCAAAATAAAATAAAACAGAAAATTAATATAATGTGCAAATAGTAATTGTCATTCTAGGAGAGAGGTGCAGAGCCGTTAAGTGAACAAGGCTTTAGTAAGCAACACCATAACCTGGCTTCAAATGTGCTGAGTAAACAGACTAATTACATTAGCACTGGGAGGACTAACATGTTTGCTCTGGGATGTGGAGCAAAAATTAGTACTTTCAAGCTACTCATGTTCTCAAGGGCTCTCAGCTCAGCAGATATTACATTAGAAAGTATCAGAATCACAAAACCATATGTGTGTGCAAATGTGTTTACATGTGTGGCTGAAATGGTTAAATGAACTGTGGTGGAAGAATATTGGCAATTTAGTTGGTATGGTATGCTAACATTATACCACTAAAACATAAGCATTTAAGCATTTATATCTTTTAAACCAATGTTAGGTTCTTAGATAAATAAGTCAAAAATAAATGACTTAAAAATTTCTTTTAATATTTTCAGTGTGTATCCTTTAACCCTGATTTATTTTAAAATGCTCAGTATTATATTTGGGACAAAACTTTATTTTGCTAATAAATTTATTTATTTGTTTTTGGGGATTTGGGTGCCGCACCCAATTATATTCTGTTGCTTTTCCATACTTGGGAACAATCTGCAGTACCAGTGATCAAACCAAGGTTAGCCACACTGGAAGGAAAATCCCTGTGCTATCTTTATAGATCTTGTTAAAAAACTTGAACTTGGGACTGCTGGAGAAATAGTTCAATGGGCTGAGCACATGCTTTACATACAGGAGGACTGGGTTTATCCCTAATACCATGCAGTTCCCCATTCACTACTAGGAATAACCCCTAAAAACTAAGCTGGGAATAACCCCTAAAAACCTAAACGCTGCTGGGTGTGGGGAAAAAAGAAAAAAAAAACACCCCAAAAATTAAACAACTGTGAAATCTTGAATCAAAAAATACTGAGATAGTTATGACAGTCAATAACATGAGTAATAATCTTTTGCTGGGACTATTCATCAGAATTATCTAGGGAAATTCTTTGATCATTCCAGTAAGCTAGATTTCTGCAACACAAACTGAACACTTTTTTTTTCTTTTTTTACTTTTTTTTAAAGGAAATATACCAGGTAACTTTGCTATAAACTCCTGGTCAAAGATAGCACGGGTATTGAAGGCATGGCATCATGGTGAGAATAGTGAAGGTGTGAAAGTGATGAGAATGTTCTCTTTCAAAGTCTTTGATTTTTCCAGGGGAAATAAGGATTGACACAATAAATGGGAGAAACAGACAGGACTGCTGTTTCCCATGCTAGGAAGACCAATAAATAATGTCAGGAATACAGTAGTCTGTGATCAGAAGGAGAGGCAGCCGGGCTCTTTACCAGACAGGAGGAGAAGCTGAGGGACCTTTGGACCTCGTTCAGGTAATGAAGGGATGAGGGAATTCATATGAGGCCAAGAATGGCAAGAACTCTTTTATCTGAAATTTTTCATAAATTGAACTGTCATTTTCATGCTACAATTTGAATAGACAACTCTTTTTATTTTATTTTATTTTATTGAATCACCATGAGATAGTTACAAGCTTTCATGTTTGGGTTACAATCACACAATGATCGAACGCCCATCCCTCCACCGTTCACATTCCCCACCACCGATATCCCCGGTATACCCCCCTCTTCCACCCTCGCCCTTCTCCATGGCAGACATTATTCCCCATAATCTCTCTCTACTTTGGGGCATTTTGGTTTGCAATACAGACACTGAGAGGTTATCATGTTTGGTCCTTTATCTACTTTCTGCACATATCTCCCATCGTGACTGATTCCTCCAGCCATCATTTTCTTAGTGATCACCTCTCTCTATTCCAGCTGCCTTCTCCCCTTTGCTCATGAGGCAGGCGTCCAACTATGGAGCAATCTATCTGTCCCTTATATATATACTATTCTTAGGTGTCAGCCCTGGTCGTCTTCTGGAGGCTCCATAGAGAATTCTGGAAAGAACATATTGTCACCTTCTCTCCTTCTTTCTGACTGTTTGCCTTCCCAGTGTGGGTTACATTAGATCCTTCCTGCACTGTCTCCTCACCTCCATACACTAAGGGGACAGATACTTGACAGATACTTGACAGATACTTAGCTAGGCATCATGCCTGAGGGACAACCACAAGAAGATTTTGGATGTTTATCACCTGTTCCTGAGGGCCCTGTCACAGTTTTGAGGGACTTGGTACTGAAGGAGAATGGGATCTCTAAAAACCATGGGAGCCACTGAACAACTGGATGCGAATGAAGTCTCTTAAGAACTAGTAGTAATTTGACTACTCATTTACAAAAGAGGTCATTTTGTCAGGCCTTTTCAGTTGATAGGGGTGGGTGGTGTTTTTTTTCCCCTTGGGGGCCATGTCTGGAGATAACTTCTAGTTCTGTATTCAGGAATCCTTTTCCTGGCCGTGCTCAGCTGTGCAACAGTAGAGACCAAACTCTGAGAAGCATTTGCTGATTCCATTGAGTTACCTCCCAGTTGAATTTTTATATTCCAATATAAAATCTCTTTATTTTTAGAATCTGATTTAAAAAATTATTTTATTTTTGATTCAACATACATTAAAGCTTGTTAAAATGGGCTAGAGGATAGTACCGACATTAAGTCACTTACCTTGCACTTGGCTCTTCCAGGCCCTTCCAGGTTGGATCCCTGGCATCACATACAGTCCCTGGAGCCCTCTCAGGAGACAACCCCATGTGCAGAGCAAGAATTAATTTTCAAGAACTTCCAGATGTGGTTGATAGGCTAAATTAATTGATTGTTAAGGTGATGGAAATAAATATGATTAAGGTGGCAAACTTTGTATATGTATTTGTGTATTCATTAACGTAGTTACCTTACAGCTAAGTAGTTAAATTGACTAGCATTTGGACAACCTAGCTTTGGTCCCCAGTACCACATATTTACTTCTGTCCTCAGGAGTAACACCTGATGACATGGCCAGAAGTAAATCCTGACTATGCTTTTATTTGTTTGGGGATCATATACAGAGATCGCTTGAGAACTACTACAGACTCAGGGATAAGGAATTACCCTAAGGCTATTCAAAGGACCATTTATTGCTGGGGATTCAATCTGTGCCTCAAGGATGCAAAGCATACGCTCTGGCCCTCTAAGCCCTCTATTTAAAATAATATCATGATATAAAATAATCAAGAAGCTGCAAAGATAGCACATAGCTTAGGGCACTTGCCTTGCATAAGATCAACCAATGTTCAATTGCTGGCACTACAGAGGGTCCCCTGAACACCATCAAGAGTGAACCCTGTAAACAGAGCAAGGAATAACCCCTAAACACTGCTGGATGTAGCCCAAACACACTTCACCACAAAATGCACAATATTCAGAATATATTTTAAATGCATTCACAGCTTAAGATCTGAGAAGATCTGAGTTTAATCCTCAGTATTACAAGTTCCCCAAGCACTACCAGGCCAGGAACAAGCCCTATAACACAATGCTGGAGTAGCCCCCAAAGACTGTCAGGTGTGGCCCAACATCCACCCATTATTTGAATGGATCCATTGTGTAATATGTAGATTATACATAAGTAACTTTACATAATTTAGAATCGCTGTTTAAAATAGGGAGATTTTTCTTATCTTTAGCCTCAGTAGATGAGTCTATAACTAACTTTATATAGAAATATATTATATATATAGAGAGAGAGAGAGAGAGGGAGAGAGATTTTTAAACTAAAGCAAAACAACCAGTTACTTGGTCCTCAGGGGGTTTCCATAGAAAATGCTGATGTGGGAAGAAGAGAAAAGGAGAAAAATCAGAAAGAAGAGGAGGAAAATAAGGAGGAGAAACTAAAAATAATAATCATAGAGTGCTTTTTTTCTGTCTAGTTCAACAATTTCATCATTATCTCTAGAGGAAGTGAAATAGCTAAACTTTGCCAAAATTTGTCTCCCACCTCCTTTTTTCCTCAGTCTTTCTTTTTCTTTCCAGAATAAAATGGACCTTCCTTGAGGTGTTTCTGTGGAGTATGGGACATTTATCAGCACCCCCTTCAGACAAATTGCTGGCAACACTTCCTTCTATTGTACTGACCTCATTATCTACGTCTAACAAAGTCTGACTAAGCAGGCCATTAAATGAATGAGATGAAGCTCAAGGGGCTGCCTATATTCAAGGTAATTTTGATCCTCTGTACTTCCTTATCTATCTCAAATGTAAAACCTCATGTGTTTTCACCTGAGGACTCACTAGCTAACTTTCCATTGGAATTACAGGCTTTCATTCCAGATGCCTCTGAGAACAGTGATGCCATTGACCTTGTCTTCTAATTTTGTCTGTTTGTCCTGATGATGCTCATTTAGAAAATTTCTCTTAAGGCAGAAATAGCAAAGACAATTGTAAAGCACGTCTCCACATCTTTTGCTATTTTCTAAACAGGGACAAGAGAGTATTATTAATTCATTTTGTTGCACTCTAAATGCATTGTTTTCGTGTACCACATGTTGAGAGATTCACTGTGGTCAACAAGTGACAGTGCTGGAAGTCCTTCAATTTTACTTAAATTTGGTTTAAGAACTTGATTTAACAAGTTCTTAAATCACTACCTGGGCTTCAACTCCCTCTGTGGTAGTTGAGAAATCAAGAAAGAAACTCAATGATTCTCAAGGTCCCTCCTAGGCTGATAACTGCAATTTTCCCCAGGGGAACTTCTCATCAGGATAAGGATAAATTAGCCAACATGACCCCACCTAAGGGTGACTCTGGGTCATTCTACGTTTTAATCTAGGGTGGGGGCAGTGTAAACTATCCCTCCACTGAATACAATATTAGACACACAAATACACAGATTAGAATCTATGATCATCATAGAAAAATATCCAAGGAATGACTCAAACTTTCATAATATGATGATGTTGTACTAGTGACACATTCAGAATGTTTATATACAGTAGAGATGACAATCTTGCTGTTAGCTGAATACGGGGATTATGGTTGGCTTTCTTTCCTCTTGATTTACCTTCAACATCCTACTGAGTAACCTCTATTTACTTCAAAAAAAGAAGCTACTTTTTCCATTTGCTGCTTTAGAAGGCATGAGCTGGGACCACTCACAGGTAGCTCAATGGTAAAGCTTTTACATGCTTGAAACCTTCATTCCATCCCAGACACTGGACTCAGGATGTAGTAGAATGGGTGAGGCACTTGCCTAGCAGGCTACTCAGTTCTATTGATGGAACTACTCCCTATGACCCCCACTCCCACATCCCAGCACCACAAAAAGTGATTCCTGACTACAAGGACAAGAATATACACGAGCACAGAGAGGTATTTTGAAAAAACAAAAATAAATAAATAAATAAATAAATAAAACAAAAATGTGCTTTAAAATCAGCTCAATCTGGTTGTTTTGAGGTCAAGACCTTTCCTTCAAAGATCATACTTCCCTAAGCCATCACCTGATTCACTTCTATCTTTCGGGTTTCTCTCTGTTAATAACTTTATCTCTTCTAATCTTTAATCCAGGTCCCTCCACCTCCTACACAGCTCCAGAAGCATCCATGGCTTCTGTTTTTCTCTCTGGAGTTTTGTTTCTGTCACTTTCCCCTCATTCTGCAGAGACAGAAAATAAGGCACATAGCCAATCCAATCCAGTGATACTGACTTGAAATAGAAATGAAGATTTATAAATGAAAGTAAGGGTGATGAGAGAGTTTCAAAAAGTCAGAGCTATTTAAGGAAGCTGACCCAGAAGACTAGAAAGAGGAAGGAGATGATGTGTTTAGTCTTTTTTCTATCACCAGGGACATGGGACAAAGCATCCTTGATAAGACTCAGTTAAAAAATTAACAAAAAACTATCTTTTATATTATACAGATTGCACTAAAATAAGAATTAAGACATTTGCTTCTGATATATCTCTTTTCTGATCAACCAAGAGTTTCAAATGCTCTTGTGTACGTGAACTGTAGGATTGTCTGTTGTGCTGCTTAGTTCTCTGACTGATTGTAAACAATCTAGAGACAGGAGTAACAGAGCAACCCTGGATATTACCTCCTTAAATTCCCATAAAATAGAGGGTTTTAAGTTGAAGAGAAAAAAAAAACACCATATCATCTCTCATATGAAAACAAAATTGTTCCTTATCCATAGCACTTAGGTAGTAAATTAGCATGCATGACTTTCATCTCTGGAAATCTTGGGAGTGATTCAACTGAGAAGTGAATTGACTTCTTCCTGTCCTATCACCTCTGAATAATGACATGGGCACTCAAATTGTGTAACCTATGTGCTAGTTATTTGAGCTTCACCAGTCTCTGTCTTGAAGATATGAATAATCTTCCTTTCTGCTGCTGGTATGTAAAAATTAAATAAATGGAAAGATATAAATTAAATAGCACAGCTCTTCGTCCATAGTAACATTCAAATATTTCTACTAGTATGTCATTTATTAAAATGTATTTATGAGTAATGGTATTATAAATCATTGTGCTAAAAATATTCTTTTAAAGAATACATGCATTTGTGTTGTAGTTTAGCATTATATGTTTAGCTATAGGAGATTTAGATATGGGGGGGTTGGAGCTATAGTATAGCTGGTAGAGTGCATAACTTGCATGAAGTCTACCCTGGTTTTATCCCTGGCATCACATCCAATTCCCCTAGCACTGCCAGGAGTGAATTCTGAACGCAAAGCTATGAATAAGCCCTGAGTACCACCTGGTGAGGCCCAAAAATCAATCAATGAAAGAAATGCAAAGCTAAGTATTTTCCTTCTTAAATCTGCAAATTAAGATCAAGCATCATGAGGGTGATACTTAAACCACTGTGGTATCACTGGAGTTGCCGTTTAAAAAAAAAAGAAGAAAAGAAATAAATTGTTTTTAAAATTTTTTAGCTGATTCATAAAGATATAAACAATGCTTTCAGATAACAGGAATTAGAAATAGATAAGCTAGATAAGGCACCGGGAAGAAGACGTAGGACCAAAGGTGGAGGCCGGAAGACTCTTCCCTGGAGGGTCACATACTTGCTGGGGCTGGGCCACCCCTTCTGGCCCTGCACTTCCCTGCAGCCTACAGGAAGTTACAATGTTGAACAAGATTTCCGACCTCAGGGAGCTGGAGTCTTGTTGAGGAAACAGATGTGTAAACAAACAATTACAGTACAATGTGATGAATGCAAAAGTGGAAGTTCTCTGGCAGGCTTTACAGAGGAAGTGATATTTGAGATTGGGTTTAAGGATGGAAAGGGTTATAGAGAATAATCAGGAAAAGGAATAGCACAAAAGTGTATAGTTTTGAAAAAGGCTGTTACCTGTCTGAAAAATGTAGTGAAATTTTCTAGATTTTTTTTTTAACAGTGCAAGGGATCAAACTCAAGGCCTCACATGCAAGGCAAGTATTCTGCTGACAAGTTCACCCTTAGCTCCTTAGTGAAATTTTCCAGCTCTCATCAAAAAAGATTGTGTGTTCGTGTTTAATCCATTTGTATTTCAGTGAAAGAGTGGAAGGTTTTATGATGAGTTCTGTGGCAGTAAGAACAATAAACATTGCATCAAAGAAATCAGATTGAAGCTAAGAAATCAGGCAAAATGCCAACCAAAGACAAGAAAGAGAAACTGTGAAACACCACGTCTGTTAATGTTGCCCATCACAATTTGGATTTTCTAGGGTACCTAAAAAGGGATTCTATGCTTAGAAATAAGTATAAAGTTATTCTCAACTGAAAACAGCATTTAAAACTAAACTAAAAATAAAATTTAAGAAATAAGTCAGATCATTGGAAACCTCCACTCTCAGGCTAAGTTGTGACTCAATGATAAAGTGCATGCCTGGGATACAGGAGACCAGGGTTTGACTCCCAGCACTGGAAACGAAACACAACAGAAATGAAATTAAATACACTTTTTTTCTTTCATTTTGGCTAAGGGGAAAAGAAACAAGTAATTTTTCAAAACAACTGCATAGTGATAAAACTGGGAAAGGACCATGGTTTTCCTACTGGCATTTTGAGCCCTTTCTATTTAACTATGAGGATTTTTCCAATACAGTGATAGCATTTTCTGTTCTGTTCTGTTTCTTCAAAATGAGGGCCAGCCAGGATATAGCTCGGTAGTAAAGCCCGTGACTTGGATGCATGCATGAAACAGCTGGGTTGGGTGGGGTGGGGGAGGGGGAAAAAAAGGAATGACAGGAAACAGGAGGGGTAACTTAAAATAAAAGGATTAATGCAAATTCCAAAGGTCAAAAATATCTGTTGCAAGATATGAGAGTATTAAACAACAAGAAAAAATTTACTGAGGGCTTGCCTATTTGAAAGTAATCTGTACTTTTTTTCAAAACTCTTCCAATTTGCTATAAATGATTTTCACATCTGTGGTGTCCTATTCAAAAACTTATTTTCAATAAAGAAAAAAATGTGAAACAGTGAGAATATTGCTTTTGCACCTTACATTGCCATTGTTGCCACTGACGAAATTAAACTGTCTTCCTAGAAATTCTTTACCGTTTTGACTGGCTGATATTTCAGAGGTGAATCCAAACAGGCAGTTATGTTTCCATCTGGCTTTAAATCAAGTGACTGGTCATGTATGAACGTATGTTTAAGAATAGCAAGACAGTTTCATATTCAAAGAAAGTCTTTGTTGAAATCTTTTAAGTAAGCCAAAGATAAATAATTACTCCCCCCATTGTACTCTTTTGGAAGTTCTGTTTATATATTCTGCATTGCAATTTTTTCTCTTTCAACAGAGTCACCTGCTTCTTTTCAAAAAATTACTAGATTTTTCTGGTGAGAATGATTTGCACACACACTCCCTTAGGGAGTGTGGACTTTGCTTTAGATTCCACACTACCCACCGCACTGGGCCCTCATCTGCTTCCTAATCAAAAGTCTCAGAAAGGCGAAAGTCCTTTCTGGTCAGAATGCTAACTCTGACTCCAAGATAAGAATCACTGCTGTTCCTCTGCCAGTGAAAACTTAGTATCTGTTGAGAGAAGCACTCAGTGAAAACCTGGTGGACAGCATGAAGGGTAACAAATTTAGACCAGGAAACACAAGTAAATCCAGAATGCAGAGTTTTGGCAACTCCCAGCATCCTTCTCTTTCTTGCTCAATTTGAGGGAAAGGAGAGGAGTTTTTATTCTGCCCCCCTCCTATCACTTCCATACTGCCCAATAGCTGTTCAGAAATTCTACTTTGGGGACAGAGATTATAGAGGGGTTAAGGCTCTTGTCCTGTATGGGACTGTCCCTGCTTAGATCCTGGCACTGCGTATGGTCCCCCAAGGACCACGAGGAGTGATGCCTGAGGACATAGAGCACATAGCCAGGAGTAAGTCCTGAGCACGGCTGAGTGTGAGCCAATAGCTTATCTCCCTCCACCCCCCCAACACACATCTGCAAAAAACCTTCTAATTTTGTTCTTTACTTTTATAAATGTCAATGTACCGTTATTAGCAATGTTAACATATACGTACAACTTTGCAATTTTTTAAAAAATTAACATATACTACTGCTTTGTATAATTAATCTCCTTGAATCCATAAAACAAGAGGGGACTGTTAACAGGCTATGTGTAAAGAGTAACCAGGAGAGGAAACCTAAAGAATCTGATTATTAGTGCAGATCCAGTGGCAAAAGTATTCCCATTCCTCCTCCATCCTTTGACTTGTTTAATATCCTCCGATTTTACAATAATAACTCATTTCGCAACCTCTTTTCTCTCTAAATTAAAACATCCATAACGTGTGCCTGTCTATCTTAAAGATTTTATGACGGAGGGCAAGCCTTGCCGCAAATCCAGTCTCTACCACATTTCAAAACCTTCCTGAATCTTTTGATCTCATCTGTAAATTAGGTTTATATACAATATTCTTGTTTGTATTAGCATACAGTCATTTTTCATGCATGCAAGTAAAAGAATTTTGAAACAAACATAAGTAAGTGACACATGAGATGATGTGTTTAAAGTCCCTGGTATAGAAAAGTTTCAAAAGTTTGCTTTCTTCCTGGAGCAGTTTGACATTATTTATTTGAATAGCTAATAAGCTTCCTCCAACAATTTTTTGGTGATCAGAAGGATAGCTCAACTGACAAAGCATATGTGTTTTGCATGCAGGATGACTAGGTTTGATCCCTGGTACCACCAAGGACTAACCCTTGAGCATTGGACTGGAAGGATCCCCCAAGTACTATCAGATATACACCCACACCCCAAAGAAAGGAAAGAAACAAAGATGTCCATAGCTCAATGACTTCCTAATTTGTGGAATGTGTGAGAAAAAAAGAGACTTCATTGCATCTGTTCCCTTTTACCTACCCACACTGCCTTTTCACGTGGGAAAGACCAGAAAGTTACTTCAAGGTATGAGCACATGCTTTCTATGCACAAGGCCTGGGCTTGATGCCCAGTATTGCTGGTATGACCTTCGCCCATCCCCCAGCACAGATCTGGATGCAGCTCCTGAGTACTTCTAGATGTGGCCATAAAACAAAGTAAAAATCAACCAGCTTCGGGGGTGTCTAGGGAACTGTAGGTTCCCTTTCCTAAGGAGGAGTGAATTAAAGTAAGGCTAATCTTGTACAAATAATACAGTAGAGCAGCGTGAGGTATGTGTCCTTTCACTTCCTTTCTAAATACTTCTCCCGTGGGTATTTCTACTCCACTCATTCCATCCTCTTTCCTAGATCCTGTCTGTTAGCATTCCTTTCCGAAATTAATGATTACACGTGGCAATTTGTGACACCAACAATTACATTGCATCAAATATCCCATGAGAAAAATTTTTTAAATTATTCTTGGTCACACAAAAATTTTATAGCTGATAATTATAGTTATGGAGCTTCTAAACTCCCTCTTTCAGAAGAGTGATATCTCCATATACTTTGGGAATGTTTGCTAGCTTTATCTATCACAGGAAATTACCTTGATTTCTTCACACTAAGACAGCAATCAGGAAGCTTTACTCAGTTATGTCCTAGGGCCAAGGATTTCATCAATAATTCAATGACATTGTGATTTAAAATCATAATGGCATTATGATTTTATCATTATGATAAAATACGACCCCCCAACTTTCTGGTAACTCAGAAGTGCATAAACAAACATGCCATCAAGTGTGTGAACATATAAACCTGCACACATATACCCATGAGGATGACGGCCAGGCAGTTGCAAGAATGACTCTTTCCGCTCTCTAATCAGAAAGAGAATTCCCCAAAGTGGTAAAATGGAAGTAGGAAAAGTGTTATAAACAACCATTTGGTTGCTTGATAGCACTACACAAGCCAATATCCAGTTCCAGATAAATGTCATATATACAAACATTTTTCTATGTCCATGACCTGAGAAGAACCTAACCAGGCCTAAGAAGAGTTGGATTGTGTGTGGCAGTTCTAAATTTGCCCCCAAATCTGTGAATCATCTAAATCTTTGCTCCAAAACTGATGGCTACTAGCATCTGTGGCTATTGACTTGTCTGAGTGAGAAAAAAATAAACGGGCTAAATATTTAATCAAGAATAGAGGCTGGGAGCAAGAGTATAGAAGGAATGGCATTTGCCTTGCACATGGCTGACCTGGGTTCAATCTCCAGCACCCCATAGGGTCCCCAGAGCACTGCCATAAGTGATTCCTGAAGCACTGTGCTAGAAATAAGCCAGAAGTACCACCAGTGTTGTCTAAAATGAAGAAAAGAAAGTGAAATATTTAGTATGGAAAAATCAAATGGGAATCTTATTATTTATATTATTAATATGTCAAAATTACAATCTTTTGAATAAAATACATTTAATTCATCTCTTTATTAATGCATTTGTGGCTCATACTTGTAGCTTACATGACATATTTTTTAGATAGCACTACTATAGATATAAATTCAGTTATGAAAAAAGGAATGTTTTCCTATTGGCAAGCTCCCTGTGACATATTTGATATGCCAAAAACAGTAATAACAAGTCTCACAATTTGTTGTGAGACTTTACTGGTGCCCACTCAAGCAAATCAATGAATAACGGGAGGACAGTGCAGTGCTACAGTTCATTGCGCGAAGATCTCCAGTGGACACATAATATTTGACATATCATATATTATTTGTTATGTCTCTCTTTCTTCCAATAGGAAGTAAATTTCCCATAAATTATATTTTATGAGACTTTTAACCCCTGGTTTATAAAATAACTGAAAAATCAAAATGTTTCTGCCCTCCAGCATTAGAAGCAAAGCTTTGTAGGCCAGTCTTTCAGCTCTTGCTCTACGAGAACAGAGAGTTCCACCCATGTGGATGGTGGCCAGGCAGCTGCAAGAATGACTCCGGTCTGTGGCATCTGACCACGTCCACAGGGAAACCTGCCACCTCTCACAGCATATTCAAGAAGTTTAGACTCAACTTTGAGACTGTGATTAAATCTTGGATGACTGGCTTGTTCTTCCATTTTTTCCTGCTTCTTTAACTTTTTTTTTCCTTTCAAGAAAAATAAATGGTTGTTTTTTATTCATATTCTTGACTCCCACTACACCGAAAATTCATTATTGTGTGTTATTCGTTCATGCATTTATTTTATTTCTTCTCTTCTGTATTGATGTTGTGATGACCACATAGGCTGTGGTGTTTGCATATTTTTGTCATAAGAAACTCCAAGTTGTGGTGCTCACTGAGATCTGCACACCTTTCCTGTGATGCTTGCGTATCTGCTGACAAAGGCCACACAATAGTTGAGGCACACGAGTTATGATCGGGGTGCTTGGCAGAAGTCATAATTTGTGGCTGTGGTAATGACACATATTTTTAGTTGTAGTGCTTCCGGGTTTGCACTCCCTTTTAATGGTGTTTATGCACACCTGCCCACAGAGCAGTCGAAACCCAGAGATGAGAGATAGCAGAGCAGCCAGAATCATGTTTGCATATCCTGGACACAAAAGATTAGAATTCAAGACCATACACTTGTAAGGCAGGTACTGTAAACCCCTGTGCCAATTCTCCAGACCCTGGTTGGAAGTCTAGGGGAACCTCCTCTAAAGTACTCCAGACTGTCCACTTCTTTTAATTTTCGCTGGAGATTATCCTGCACTTGACCAAGATGATCCACCTAACCTTGACCAAAATAGTCATATTCAGCTAAATATGTTTCAGACCATCATGCTCTTCTGTTTAAGATTTCCCAAGGTCTCCATTGCAGACAATGTAACAGTCAAAGTTCTTATAATAATTTAAAAGATCTAGTCGTGGATATTAGTCTTCTACTATATATAGAAGACTAATATTTACATAAATACATGGATATATATACATATATGTATGTATATATTCATGGTATCAAGGTCCTCCCATTGTTCATCGATTTGCTTGAGCGGGCCCAGTAATGTCTCGGTCATGAGACTTGTTGTTACTATGTTTGGCATATCGAATATGTCACGAACTCGGGTCGGCCATGTTGGCTGCTTGTAAGGCAAACGCCATACCGCTGTGCTATCGCTCCAGCCTCTATATTAGAAGACTAATATCCAAGATCAGGGAAAACAGGAGCTAAGAGGACTGGTCAATGGCAGGAATCAACCACAAGTGTGTGGGGGGCAGAGGGTAGGTAACATAGGGAAGGGACCAGTATAACAACAATAGTTGGAAATGATCACATTGGACAAGAACAGTAGGTAACGGGATACTCCTGATAACGTTTCAGTATCTGTATTGCAATGTACGATGCACAAGAGGAGAGAGAGAGAGAGATAGAGAGAGAGAGAGAGAGAGAGAGAGAGAGAGGTGAGAGAGAGAGAGAGAGAGAGAGAGAGAGAGAGAGAGAGAGAGAGAGAGAGCCTGTCATAAAGGCAGGCTATGGCAGGGAAGTGGGGGGTGATGGGAGGGAACCTGAGGACACTGGTGCTGGAAAATGTACAATGGTAGAGAAATGGGTGTTGAAACACTGTAGTACTGAAACCTAATCATGAATAGCTTTGTAAGGGTCTATCTCACAGTGGTTCCATTAAAAAAATAATTAATTCATTAATTTAAAATAAAAAATCAAGCCAACTGACTTTTTCCAAAGGTCTTTTTCTCAGATCTCACCCATTTTGTTTTTCTCCCTCAGGCTCATTCTGCTCAAGTGTTACTTTGAATTGTTCCTGACTTCCACAAACAACCCTGCCTCAGGACCCTTGCACTTCTCACTCCTGTTACTGGGAGTGAGTGTCTTTTCCTAAAATCTCTTCAGAGTTTATTTCTTCATTTACTTCAAATCTCTGACTGAGGGTCTGGTATATATCTCAGCAGAAGGACAGTAGAGTGTATGTGCTCCTATGTTTGGTCCACAGCAGTTAAAAACAAAAATTAACCAAACATAAAATACAACATCATTACTTCTTAGACCACATCTGTAAAACAGGATCTTGTGCCCCTTTCCTAATTGTTCTCTAGTAATCATACGAGTATCTAGCATATCATATATTCACATGTTTATTATCTCTCATCACTACAGCTTTAGTCGTTCACTGTTGTATCTCAAAGGCTTAGATATAATTTGAGATGCTCAGTAGATATTACTTGAAAGAATTAATTTAAACAAAATAGTTTAAAACTTTGTAAGAAACTCCTAAATATTATGTCTTTTGTTGGTGGAGGGGTATTTGGGGCACACCTGGGGTGGTCAGGGTTCTGTGCTCAGGGAGCACTCCCAGTAGTTGCTCAGGGGTTCATATGTGGTGCTGGAAATCAAATCTGGATCAGCCACAGTCCAGACAAGCACTTTTCTTCCATACTATCTTTTCTGCTCCTCAAATGTTAAACTTTTAAACATTCATAACTACAAATTAATAAAATGTACCAGAGGTCTTTGCAGAACACTGAAAACAGTCCCTTTAAAAATTGTCCCCTATCACCAGTGAAGATACAATAAATTATTTTGCAGAAAGACATTATTCATGGTAGCACTGCACTGTCCTCCCGTTGTTGATCGATTTGTTCGAGTGGGCCAGTGATGTCTCCATCGTGAGACTTGTTGTTACTGTGTTTGGCATATTGAATACGTCACAGGTAGCTTGCCAGGCTCTGCCATGCGGGCAAGATACTCTCAGTAGCTTGCCGGGCTCTCCGAGAGGAGCAGAGGAATCGAACCCAGCTCAGCCAGACCAGCCGCACGCAAGGCAAACGCCCTACCTCTTTATAATTTATGCTCACAAATAACTACTTCCTGTAATGTTGAAGTTACATTTATAGATTAGAGCTTTGTGGTTTTGTTGGAAATAAACCATATGGCTTGAACTTCGTGGTATTGGGATTTGGGGTGCTAGGGATTGAATGCAGGTTCTCATAAATGCAAAGCGCACATTCTGACATTGAGCTATAGACTTGAACTTGACCTTTCCAGTCTTGCACTGTCTAGTCTCAAATCGGCCTAGACCAGACACACTCTTCCATGGAGATCTGACCATTCTGCAACTAACATGTCAGTTACACATCCTCTATGACATCTTTTCTAAGTCTTCTTCAAAGAGTATGTTTTATGTTTTGGTTTGGGTTTTTTTTGTTTGTTTGTTTGAGGACCACACCAGACTGTGTTCAGGGATTACTTCTGGTGATATATGTAGTGTCTAGGATTCAAACCAGGGCCAGCCACATGCAAAGCAAGTGCCTTAACTCTTACATTATCTCTCTGGCTCCATGTTTCATGAATCTTAAAGCGCCAAATACTTGTGAAAAGTAACTATGAGAAACCAGCTTTATTTTACCTTCTAAAAACGCTTCAGTGTGATCCTATCCTTTGCTTTCCTTTTTAGCAACTGGCCTATAAAAATATCTGAAGACCAAGGGATGTAGTTCAGCAATAAAAATAATTACCTGACTTCTGTGAGGCTCTGGGTTCAATCCCTGGCACTGCCAAAAACAACAACAACAACAAACAACATTCTAGTAGACTGTGTCTTATTAATCTTCTTTTGTTTGTTTAGGGAACTACTTAGGGGTGTGTAGGGACGCAGGGGTGGGAGCTCACTTCCACTGGTGTGAGTCTGACGGATGGGACTCGATCCTGGTGATGCTCACCTTGTACTGTGTGGTGAAAGGCAGCATTCTTCTGGAAGGGTTAGGTCATACAGTGCTGGGAATTAAATATGGAGCTTTGTGCATGCTAGACATGCACTCCTGTCCATCAAACTATCACCCTGGCCCTGTATTGTTTATTTTCTGTAGGTGCTAGCATATGTTGTACACAATAGGCACTCAATTACATTTTTTAAAAATTTTTAAATTTCATTATTATTATTATTACTATTATTATTTTGCTTTTTGGGTCACACCTGGCAATGCTCAGTGGTTACTCCTGGCTCTGCACTCAGGAGTTACTCCTGGCAGTGGTTGGGGGGACCATATGGGAGGCTGGGAATCAAATCTGGGTTGGCCTTGTGCAAGGCAAACGCTCTACCCGCTGTGTTATCACTCCAGCCCTTCAATTGCATTTATTGTATTAAAGTATCATGATATTTTTAAGGTGAAAAATAGCTTCCTCTTTGTTTTAAGCAACTCCTCAACAAACTTAAATCAGAAAGTATTTCTAATTTAGATAGACCCTACGTTGTATAAACCGTCTATGCTCCCATATGCAGAAGTTTATCCTTTTCATTTAAATTTCCCACTGGGGGAGGTTCTCTCCTTTCTGGAGAAGTTCACATTCTACCCTGAATGCATTACTCTCTCTTCATATTCCCTAAGTAAATCTGCTTTACTTCAAAAATAATAAGTGCAATTTCCACTGAAGGCAAGTTTCTTCAATTCCACTGCCAGCATCTTTTGGGGGGAAGCTTGGCATCTTTAGTCAAAGCACCCCTTACCTATTAATTTTTTTAATTTAGGGGCAGCACCTGGTTGTCCACGGGGCTTACTCCTGGCTCTGTGCTCAAGGATCACTCCTGGTGACAGTGCTCAGGTTAGCATATGGAGTGTCTGAAATCAAATCTGTGCCAGCTACATGCAAGGCATGCATCTTACTGCTGTGCTCTCTATCTCTGGCCTCTACAGCATTCCCGTAAGCAATTTATTTTTCTTTCTTTCTCTCCAAAAATATACTATCTGATGAAACTTTACTAGACATTACAAAGGTCCACCCAAAGGTAGTGTGCAGGGGAGAAACAAGCCAAGTGTTTCAACATGGATGAGTATTTTCAAGTTGTCTTCCTTACACATGCCCACTCTACTCAAATGCAATTGGATTTTCTAATTTCTAGAAGTATTAACTCTAAGAGAGAGCCTTTAAAAAATTACTAGTGAAAAGTGGGAATAGAAAAATAATTGTCACCCCATCAAGGACTTCATTTGTTAACATTGTTCTAAAGACAAGAAATTTAGGCTCTTTTAAGTACTTTTTTCCCAAATTGCTTTTGTTTAAGAGAAAGTAAAATGATTCCCAGCCATTTCATTGTCTTACCCATCATTCAGACTTTCTAATTTCATCTCATCATCACCTTGAAATGAAATAAGCTTCTATGAGTGACATGTCACTGGTCTAACCAAAAAAAAAAAAAAGAGAGAGAGAGAGAGAAAAGTCTTTAGAGACAGCACTTTTAAATTTGCTCTCTCATTGGATAAGCGTTCAAAAAATGCACTGAGGTTTTCAAGCTTAGCTGGAATCAATTTATTGGGCAAGTAATGAATCTAATTGTTATTCTATCTTCCATGTCAGCAAAATAACAGATGTACAGTATAATGGAGAAGAAAAGAGTTGCTTTGGGATTGTTAGAGCAGGTGCTACTTGGAGAGAAAAAAATCACATGGAACTTTCTTAAGTGCATTTGAAAACAGCTGGAAACTAGCCAGAAGGAACATTCTCCTGCAATCCTTGAACATCCAGTTGTGAACTGGGATTAGGCCCCTTAACAGCTGAGTCAGGAGGACACTGACACCTTGTCACTTCCTCAAGAACTTTATTCCTCTTTCACACTTCAACAAAAGCCCCAGAGAGTAGAGTTCCCTCTCCCCAACAACACACACACACACACACACACACACACACACACACACACACACACAGCTGCCCGATATGGCTTTCAGAGAACACTAGACAGCATTTCAGTCCAAGCAAGTTACCATGGTTCTCTGGCTATTATTGCACTCAGCACATCAGGGAATGGAAATAAGTGTGCACATGTTCTAAAAGGCCCTTTGGGAAAGATCAGTGGGGCTGCATGGTGGGACAATGGCAGGCTTTGTGGCTCAGAAAGGATTTGGTCTGGCAGGCAGCAGCGGTCCTGCTGGACACAAGGTTTGTCTGCAAGGGTAGTGTGGGAAAACCATGTGCAGGTTTACAGAACATCCTCATTAGGAAAAGTAGAGCATTTAGCATAATTAAAAGTCATCCTGAAGCTATCAGGTAAAAGCCTGCTGCTTTTAATTAATTGCTTCCATGATCCCATGACTTCGAAAGGGGTGCTGCTCTTGTCCACAGAGGTTTAGGATTACTCCAGAAAGACAAATCACTCAGATGGGGGCAAAATAACGCATTTGTGAAAGTTTGATGGAGACAAAAGAGGAAAAGAAGGGAAAGTATGGGGAGTTCGAAGCAATCAAAAATTGTAAACAGCCACCCATTATTAATTTGCTAAGTTAATCCTGTTCTCTTTCAATGCTTGGTGCCTCAACATTTTCATAGCCAAAGTACAACTCCCCACTGACCTGCATCCTGCCTTGATATATAAATTATTTGGGGGAAAAATTCCCAGAGTCGAGGTTAACAGAAAACAGATGGAAAGCAAACTGAAAGCCATATGTCATAGATTTCTTCAAGCAGATAGATTATTTTAAACTCTATTTTGAAGAGTCAGCATGTCTAAAACATGCAGGGCGAGGCAAGGACCTTACATGGTCTCCTTGCTGATGAAAAGAAATACGGTAAATGTTACAGCATTATGTCAGTTTGGCAATAAGAGGGACGCCTGGACAACACAAGAAATCTAGACAAAACACTTTTTTCCTTTCTTAATGATAAAATTCTCAACATAAATTAAGAAAAGTATTGCTATTCTGCTTTCCAGATGAAGAAATGGCTACACTTTAATTAATGCTTACTTTTTAAATTTTTTAATTCAAAACACACATTTCATTTTTTTCCACTGATAAAAGCAAAGTTGATAAGACTAAATAAAATGTTTATTTTATAGGGACCAGCGAGATTGTACAGTAGACAGTGCACTTGCCTTGCCAACAACTTGATTCCCCAGGACCCTATATGTCCCTGAGCCCCACCAGGAGTGAGCCCTCAGTTTAGAATCAAGAGTAAACCTGTAAGGTATGACTCAAAACAAACAAAAAGATTACATTTTAAGGAGTACTTGTTGATAGGAAAAGCTGTAAAAGACAACATTTAAAGTGGTATCTGCACATTTGAAAGAATTTGAAGAATTTGGTGACACACTACTAAAGATTAGAAAAAAATAGTAGTATTAACTCCCAGTTTAAATCAATATAATGGGCTGTTTTACTTACTTTGGTTTTGGTTTGGTTTTGATGCCACACCTGGTTGTTTTGAAGGCTGCTCCACTGCGCTCTGGCAAACAGGTAGAGTCAGTGATTGAACCTTGGCCTTCCACGTGCTGAGGCCCCTCTATGCTCAGCCAAACATATATATATATATATATATGTATATATATATATATATATATATATTTCTTTTTGGGTCACACCCAGCGTTGCACAGGGGTTACTCCTCGCTCATGCACTCAGGAATTACTCCTGGGGGTGCTCAGGGGAATGCTGGAAATCGAACCCCGGTTGGCCACATGCAAGGCAAATGCCCTACCTGCCGTACTATAGCTCCAGTCCCGCCAAAGATATTTTTAAGTTGCTTATTTTCTCCCTTCATTTCAGTTGTGTCATAGAAGTTTATAGTCTGCTTTTATCATTTAACACATCTACTCAGTATACTAGGCATTGCATGCAACTACACTGTAGCACTGTAGCACTGTCCTCCTGTTGTTCATGGATTTGCTCGAGTGGGCACGAGTAACATCTCCATTATGAGACTTGTTACTGTTTTTCACATATCAAATACACCATGGGGAGCTTGCCAGGCTCTGCCATGGGGGCGGGATACTCTCAGTAGATTGTCAGGCTCTCCGAGAGGGACAAAGGGATCAAACCTTGGTCAGCCACGTGCAAGGCAAACACCCTACCAGCTGTATCATAGCTCCAGCCAAACATATGGAAAAATTATATATCCCTCTTTTCAGAAGCCACAGTTTTCACCAAGACTGTGGTGTGTGTGTGTGTGTGTGTGTGTGTGTGTGTGTGCGTGCATGCATGCGTGCGTGTGTGTGTGTGTGTGTGTGTGTGTGTGTGTGTGTGTGTAATCAGGCTCTATGCAGTGTGGCCATGTTACAATAGAGAACCGGGGTGGACATTATACTCAACATAGACACTCAATTCTATTGGGACTCATCAGATTTGTCATATTTTCTATTATAAATTACAAAAGGTAACAGAAAGTAGCTGGTGGAATGATGAGGAAACTCAGGGGGGAAAACTCTAAGAAAGCAGTAAAGGGGGAAGTAGGAAGACATTGATGTTATGAAAAGAAAGGTAAATGGGCTCATTGAGATTAAGTGATATCATTGTTATATATAAACAGACAAATCAATAATCAGTTATTTTCAAATGGGAAAATTATTCAGTCAGCAAGGTTATGTTAGATCTTCTTTGGTAATAATAGGTTACTTCTAACAGCACTTACTAGGTGCTCATTATTCTTGCTCTCTTCTTGTGTTCATTCAGGTAACCTTCCCATTGTTTGTATGGGTGGTGTTGAGGCGGATTCTACTATCCTGTTCATAAAAGTGAGAAAACACAGGAGCAAAGCTATTAAGTGAGTTGCTAAAACTTCATACTTAACCTTCTTTCAAAGCTAAGTTTTTACTTTTAATAATAAAATGCATGTTCACCTTCCTGGCACAAAGCTCTTAAATCCTAGGCATTTTCTATGATAAGATAGATAAAACTTCATTGAAATTCATAGCAAACACCTTTTAACCAACCTGGGTTTATATTAATGAAGTGAATTTTGGAGATTACCTAAGCTAGGGTCTGGTTGCCCATAGAATCAACCATGAGGGTTGGAGTATTTTGTTTCATGTCCTACTTTCTTAGATGGGAGAGAGAAGAGGGAAATGAAGCTTTTCCACCAATGGTCAAAGATTTTAATCAGTCACCTCTGTGTAAAAGAGCTACCATTAAAAAAATGGGTACATGAAACTTATAAATTGATACATATGCAAATACACATGCAAAATATGTGCAAATTTTAGGAGAGTAGTTAACTCAGAAAGGGCGTAGACACTTTATGTCCTTTCCCACCTATAGATGTTTCCCATTTGCCTATTACTGTATTATATCCTTTTATTGAAAAACATTATCTAATAAGCAAGTTGTTTCTCTAAGCTCTGCAATATTCTTTACAAACAAATAAAAGCCAGTAAGTGGCTCATTGAAGCCTCTGATCTATGACAAAACTATCAGAAGCTCAAGTGAACCTGAGATTAGCATCTTCAACAGAAGAGGGTAGGGCAGAATTATGTGTCCTTGAGTAGTTAGAGAATGTCTGGATTTAGTTCAATTGTCAGACATGCAACTGATAGTTCCACAATGTTGGTCAGGCCACAAATTTGATGTCAGGTCTAGGACTTAGCTTTGCTACATATGTCTCTCTTCGTGCCTTTTAGTTCTTTATGTCAGCAGCAATGGCAACTTCCTATTTTTCTTTAATTTCACTTTTTCTTTTTTCCCACCTATGCTTTTAAAACAGGTTTCTAAAATGTAAAGCTAAAGACACATGAAAGTCTGAGTATATCTTTGTTTTTGCAAACTGAAAAAACAATGTTTCTCATACTGTCTTTTAAGTACTTACGTGTGCGTATGTGTGCATTCATGCACATGTACATACCTGAGTATATGTACATAGATGTATACATATGAGATGTATACATATGTAAATACATACATATTTACATATGTATATGAGTGTGAAATCAATCCGGTGACTTTGCCTGTGTTTACATAACCCATATCCATTCCAGAGAGAAAGAAAGTTAGGCAAGGGTTTGCCAGGATTGGGAATGAGGGAGAATGGAAAGTGACTACTGAAAGCTTTGGGAGATTGTGAAAATCTTCTGGGTTCTTTTTAATTTTTTTGGAGGGGGAAGGAGGATTAGGAGGATGGTGTGGGAGGGAGCCATACCCAGCCATGCCCAAGGGCTATTTCTGTCTCTCTATTCAGGAGTGACCCTGGTGCTCTCATGGGAGTTATGTGGTGCTGGGGATAGAACTAGGGTCAGATAGAAACAGCAATTTACAAGACAAGAACTCTACCTCCTATATTATGTCTCCCACCCCCATAAAAATGTTTTAAATTAGTGATGATGGTTATACATTTCTATAAATATACTTAAGTGCACTTTAAAAGATGTGAATTTTCATGTACTTAAATTATAGCTAAATGAAGTTATTTTAAGAAGGCATTTGTAGAAAGAAACATGATTGTTATGTTCTATGATTACTAATTGCAAGCTCTAAACCAGCTTACAATTTTTCTTTTGCAAGAGAAAACAGGGATCCGGAATGTAACTCAATAGCTTAAAGAGTCTCCCTGCCAAGCACAATAATGTCTTCAGTTCAAATCCTGGTGCCACCACATGCCCTGAGATGATCAGAATAGGCCTGCTCTCTGTGGTACCTGAGAAGATATATTCAGAAGATGACTCTGTGCCTTAGAAATCGTCAAGGGGAAGTACAAGGTTCTTAGCTTAATCTCAGGTGCTATACCTACACTAATGAGATTCTGAAAATGCCAATGAACAATTTGTTTTATAACCTTCCCCCACCCCCAAAACCCTGATATTCATCAGACTGAGGCACAGAAACAGGATTCAATGAGACGCAATTTTACGTATGTTTATTGATAAGGCCAGTCATGAGAAATGTTTACTATTTGATTATTGACTAAATCAAAGTTCCAAGGCAAGTGTATTCTTAGTGTATTCATGTTCCTACCATCCCAGAGGCATTTAAGAAGCAGGTTGTTGACAACCCACTAGTTTTCTATAGAATTCAGTTTTTATTTGCAAAATATTATTATGTTTACATCAAAATAATAAAAATCAAAAGAAGTTTTCTGGGGTGGGGGAGTTAGGGGCCACACCTGGAAGTACTCTATTGATACTATTGATATTTCAGGCTCTGTGCACAAGGGCTCCCTTGCAGTACTCAAGGAACCATATGTGTCATGAGCGATAAAAATAGCATTGACCACATGCAAGGAAAATACCTTTATCCTATACTCAGGTTCTGGAAAGTTTTCTTTCAAAGAAAATTTCATCTACAATTTTACAACTTAATTATAATATGTTTTATTCTATTCTGGGTCGTTCCCATACAAGGCAAACGCACTACCCACTGTGCTATTGCTCCAGCCCCTGTAGAAGAAATTTTAAGATTCATTTTTCATGTTGGAATAGAAAAATATCCAAGTAGAATTCAAATATGACAAACTTAACAGCATTTAAATGTTCTGAAACATACAAATAAAACATGCAACAAACAGATATAAAAAATATATTGTCACTTGAATTGCAAACAGTTGATTTTTCTATGCCTAAAGAGTGTCCAAAAATTAATAGCAAAAAAAAGAATAATCTAAACATGAATAAGCTATATGAACAGAATGTTTAAAAAAAAAGTAAAAACAAAAATGACTGAAACATAAAAATAGACCTTACCTGACTCAGTATAAATAATATGTTTTATTCTATTCTGGTTTTTCTCAATACATATACTTTAGATGATTATAATCAGGATGAACATATACCTTTCATATAGCTCTTTTTTCTTTAATTAGTAAAAAAATAATTTTAGTATATTCTATAATATTTCCATTTTTATTGTATTCAAGTACTGTACATTACTGTCCATTCCCTAACAATCAATATTTAGTTTGTTTGCTTCCAATGATTGCTGAAGCACCATAAATAACACAGAAAGAAATGTCCTTGTGCATGATTTTTCCCAACTGAGTTATTGACTTCAGGATGAATACCCAGGATTAGAATGACTGGGTCAAAGAGAAAGAACATTTTTAAAGAGATGTACTTTTACTACTATCACTATTCATAACAGTTACACTATGCAGCACATCTCTAATAGTTTATGTGAGTCTTGGAATGTTTGCACCATTTTCTCTGATGAAACTCTCATTCTGAATTATATTTGTTTTTAATTACATTTTATGATAACCAAAGTAATGTGTTTTAGCAGAATGAACATGTGCTTCAACATTTTGTCTTACGGTAAGATCAAAGTGTTCTCTTTAGTCAAAAGCAAATGTCCTGGGAAGTCACCATAACTAAGATCTTAGATTAATGATTGACTAGCTGAGAACCCAGGTATTTTGTTAGACTGCACTTTGGAATGTCCATAGAAAAGAAAATTCATGGTGACTACCTCTCCTAAGAATTTCAAAGAAACAAAGAGTCAAAAACCTTTGCCTAACACAGTGCTCATTTTAGTTGGGCAGTAATCAATACACATTTTCTTATTTTTTTAATTTTTTTAATACTGGTCGTTTGGGGGGTCTCCTCCAACATAAGTGCTCAGGGGTCACACCTGGAAGTTCTCAGTTGTGCTCAGGGTTTACTCCTGGTTCTGTAATCATGGATCACTCCATACAGTATGCAAGAGATCGTATGGGGTGCTGAGGATCGAACCCCTGTCAACCATGTGTAAGGCAAGTGAACTACTTGCTGTACTATCTCTCTGTCCCACAAATCTTTGAATCAACTTTCTTTACACTTAACTCAGGGTAGATGCAATTCAGTTTAGATCACATCAACATCTGTTAAGCATTATGCATATGCAAATAATCATAGTCTCCTCAAGTTCCGATTGGGAGACATATAGATGTAAGCAAATATATGATGCATAATGTAACAAACACAAGAATAGAAAATAAACTAGATTCATAGTGATTTTGTCACTCTTCCAAGCCTGTGCAAAGTACTAGACTCATAGGTTTCAAATATCACTGATCTGAGCTTTACTCCATCAATTTTTTATTTTAATCCGTAAGTTTCTGACTGGCTAAATCTTCAAAACCAAGAAAATACTCAAAGAGCTGTGCAGCATGCTCTACAAGAGGGAGCCCTGGGTTCAATCTCTGACAGGCATAGTTTTCTGATCTCTATTCAGAGCATCCACCTGCCCCTCCACTACCCAGCATCAAGTCCAAAGTCACATGACACCTCCATCCCTATCACTGTCAAGCATAGGCCTAAAACAAAACAAAACTTCAGGCTAGTGATTATTTCTCCCCTCCCCGCCAAAAATATACCCATTATTTGACATGGGCAGGGGAGAGGTTGGGGAGATTAGTGGGACCATGTGGTGCCAGGGAAAAAAACAGAGCCAGCAAGAATGCACCTTAAATTCTATACTCTCTGGTTCCTTAAAGTTATCTCTAAATTGTCACAAATAGCTAACTAGATTTGCCATATAAGAAACCTGTTTAAGGGGCCAGAGTGATATTACAGAAAGTAGGGAGTTGCCTGGGTTTCATTCCTTTCCTCACACATAATCCCCCAAGTCCCATCAGGAGTGATCCCTGAACACAGAGCAAGGAGTTAAGCTCTGAACTCCATCAAGTGTGGTCCAAAAACCAAAAACAAGCAAACATACACACACACACCAAAAAAAAAAAAAAATGAAGAAACCTGTTTAAGCTATATCCAATCAAATAATTTCCTTGTTTTGCTTCTGTGTCTTCACTGTAAAAGTCTTGGCCCTAATTTCTGTCCCACTTCCAGTTGGCATGGCCTAATTTGAATTAATGCTTGTTCAAATAAATTCTTAAAATGTTTAATATGCCTCGGGTTAGCTTTTAACGAAGTAAAACTCTGCAAGTGTTCTGTAAGATATTAATGGCCTTCCAGAAAGCAAAACAAAACCCTTTGGCATTAGCAATAGTTCCTCTCAGTACACATGTGAGACAAATATCAAACACAGGTGTAACAGTTTGTGTTTTTTGAGATAACTTTCCTTTAAAAGCACGTGGCATGGGGCCAGAGAGATATGACAGGGGTTAGGATGGTTTTCTTACACAGCGGTCCTTGGAACTCCTTGGTCTCCTAAGCAGGATAAGAGTGATCCCTAAACACAAAGCCTAGAATGAACCCTGACCACTGGTGGGTGTGGCCCCCAAACAAATTAAAAAGCACGTGGTATAACTGTCAGCATGGTCATGTGCATGACCACATAACACAGATTAACTGATGCTACACACTTGGTCCTTTATTTTGATTCTTATTTGTGTGTGTTGACGGGAGGAGTTGGAAAATATCTGAAAGTGTTGAGGGGAATTTGGGGTGTTGGGAAAGCGGAGACAAACCTGGACTTCCTGCACGTAAGTCAGTGCTCTGGTCCAATACATATTTTTTGTTAAGCCTGGATTTCCCACATTTCTTTGACAATACATTTTAAAAAGTGTAGCCATGATGGATTAATGGGAGCTCAAGATAAATTGTCTTGAATTAGTGGAAATCATAAATGGGTCTCGTGAAAAAATTACCATCAGAAAGATAACTTCCGATTCATATGAAAATATGCAATTGACCTTGGATAACATTACATATACTTGTTGAATTTACTAGGCGAGAAACCTAACATACACAGAGGGAGCAAACAAAACAGACCGTCAAGCTGGTGCTCTTGCTCTGCATGCAGGGGTGTGAATCTGATCTCCAACACTGCGTGGTCTCCCAAGCACCTCCAGGAGCAAATGCCCAGCATAGAGACAGGGAGAGCCCTGAGAAGCACCAAATGGGATCCAAAAGCTAGGGAAAACAAAAAAACAAACCTTTGCACCTGGAGAATCCAGAAGTTTGGGTTTTATTCCAGATTCCATCACCACCTAGTACAACAAAATAATACAATAATTATAGCCAGTTCTACTTGCCATTCCTCATATTCTAGACACTCACAGGAATGAAGATAGAGGTTTGCCTTTAGGCAACCACAGGTCGGAGGCAGCATTCCTGTCTTCTAATTACATTCTAACAACTAATAGAAATTACTGTTTCCAAGAAGCATAGAACTTAAGAAGAGAAAGGATGATAGAGATCATTTAAGTCTTTAATAGCTGACAATCAGAGAGCATTGTGTTGCATGTTCAGGAAGCACTAATAAAATTATGATTAGAACTCAGAATAGATTTTATCAGTTATCAAATATTCACTTCCCTTCCCCATGAAAGGATTAATAAATTCCACCCATAGCTGTTTAACAGGCAGTGCTTTCTACAGGAAGAGTTTCTATTTGTATTCTCTTCACATAGGGCCTAGCCATGGGCTTTCCTTGGTCATGGGTATGTGAGAGGAATATCACAAATGCCACAGGCAAGCAGAAACTTCAAGTCATCTTTTAGCTTTGCTAGCTCTCTGTTTTTCCCTTCTGTCACGAGTTTACATGTAGTGGAAGGGACAACTCTTACTTATATCCTGGACAGATACCTACACCCGGTCCCTCCTTTCACTTGTCAAGACAGGAAAAACAGATTAACACTTACTGCAAGCTCCTGATACTTTGTAGTTATTGTTAGTTGAACATAAAACTAAAAAAAAGTATACATGGTTTGCTCATCTATATATTTAGGTAGCCAAATGGAAAAATCAAAATTAAGTCTTATATCATCTCATACCTAGCCAGCATTCACTTCACACTTCAGGACCTATAAATGACCAGTGTAGACATCTACACAGTATTGTTTACTGAAATATTAACCTTCTCCAAAGCACTAATTCCATGATATTGCTTGTCAAATTAATTTTTCCTCTTCTACTGAAGACAAATAATCGGCAATTAATAATCTGTGAAAGTCTAATTCATTGTATAGCAATCTTTTTTTTTTACTAGGGCTGCAGCTAATATGGTCATACCTTCCTGATATGAACTGAGTTGTATAGAGCTGGGATTTTCCTTTTTCATCTAATCTTGTTGGCCTGGCCATCTTCAAGTGCCTGTTATCTAGAATGAAATAGAGGATTCTAGCAACAGCCCCATTGTGTAGTTTTATCTTAGGAACATGTGGGCTCTTTCACACTTACTTTCCCTAAATTAGTCCTTAGAAGTGATGGCAAATTCTGTCAACATCTCACACCTGTTTTGTGTCCTCTCCAGTAAAAATTTATCTAGGGCTTTCAAGAAGCTCATTCTATTAACAGATAGCTTTATACCCATTTTACTTACTCCTGAAGGCATCTCTTTCCGGACATACTGTCTTAAATTATGTCTTCAAAAGCCCTCTCAGTTAAAATCAGAAATGAATAAGCCTCCCTTGTGACCTTTATGTTCTGTTTGAATTATATGTCATAAATTCTTAATATTCAACTCTATGGTTTTCTACATTCATTTTTGGGTGATTCTTCATCTTGATATTATATTAGATTATTAAAATATTAAGTGTGGAATTCAAGTAAAATTGTGTCTTGTGCCAGGAGAGATAGTCTAAAGAGTAAGGTGCTCACCTTGCACTCAGATGACCCGTGCTTGATTCCCAGCATTCCATATGGGCTCCCAAGTCTCACTAGGAGTGATTCGTGAATGCAGAGCCAGGAGTAACCCTTGAGCATTGCTAGTTGTGGCCCTAAAACAAAACAACAACAACAAAAATCTTTTGTGTCTAATGCAATGGACTTCTAAAGATATTCAATATATGCCCAATTATACTAATATTGATTAAATCTGATAATAAAGAGGTACTCCTCTTGGATAATTCAAAGCTTGATCTTGAGTTTGAAAAGTAGAAAGATACATAAATAATTAATGTGAAGAGTTTTTAGTTCAGTTATCATTGTAGACCGTGGGCTGGATAACTGACCGACCTGCAGACCCGAGTTCGATTCCTCTGCCCCTCTCGGAGAGCCTGGCAAGCTATCGAGACTATCTCGCCTGCCCAGCAAAGCCTGGCAAGCTACCTGTGACATATTCAATATGCCAAACAAAGATATACCAAACATAGTAACAAGTCTCACAATGTTACTGGGCCCACTCGAGCAAATCGATGAACAATGGGAGGACAGTAACAGTGACAGTGATCATTGTGCACCAATGTGAATCATTTATTTAGTAGTTAGGTGTAGCTTTTATTCTAACCATATGAAGGTTATATTTGGCATAATCTTCCTGATTATACCAAAAACAAACAAACAAAAAAAAACCACTGTCCTCCCGTTGTTTATTGATTTGCTTGAGCGGGCCCAGTAACGTCTCCATTTTTTTAAGACTTGCTGTTACTGTCTTTGGAATATTGAATACGTCATGGGTATCTTGCCAGGCTTTGGCGTGTGAGTGAGATACTCTCCATAGCTTTCCAGGTTCTCCGAGAGGGGCAGAGGAATCGAACCTGGTTCAGCCAGGCTGGCTGTGCGCAAGGCAAATGCCCTACCGCTGTGCTATCACTCCAGCCCAGTGATTATACCAAAGATAATTTTATTTTTAGTTAATTTTTTATTGTTATTATCATAGTTATTATGTTTGGTGTCACATCTAGTGTTCTCTAGGACTATAGCTAGTTCTTTGCTTAGGAGTGACCCACGGTAGTGCTCAGTGAACAATATGTGGTGCCAGGGATTTAAAGTGGGCCCAGCCATACACAAGACATATATCTAGTACTTGCACTGTCTCCTAAGCTCCCCAAAGAGTTTATTAGTCTATGTCTGATGCTATGTACCAAGACAAATTCTAATGGGAACAGATGTTTAAGTATTATAATAAATTGAATCAAAGACTCTGTAGAAGAAATTTTTTTTTGTCGTTTTGGGTCACACCTGGCTATGCACAGGGGTTACTCTTGGCTCATGCACTCAGGAATTACTCCTGAGGGTGCTCAGGGGACCATATGAGATGCTGGTACTCAAATCTGGGTCGTTCGCATACAAGGCAAACGCACTACCCGCTGTGCTATTGCTCCAGCCCCTGTAGAAGAAATTTTAAGATTCATTTTTCACGTTAGAATAGAAAAATATCCTAGTAGAATTCAAAATTCAAATATGACAAACTTAACAGCATTTAAAAGTTCTGAAACATACAAATAAAACATGCAACAAACAGATATAAAAAATATATTGTCACTTGAATTACAAACAGTTGATTTTTCTATGCCTAAAGTGTGTCCAAAAATTAATAGTGAAAAAAAGAATAATCTAAACATGAATAAGCTATATGAACAGGATGTTTAAAAAAAAGTAAAAACAAAAATGACTGAAACATAAAAATCGACCTTAACTGACTTATTGTAAATAATTACAAATTAAAATTATACTCAGGTATGATTTTTCAATGAAAAGTCATTCTCTGCTGTTGAGAGAATAAATGTGAGCCATTTCTATAAAGAGGAATTTTTAATATAAACAAATTAACAAGAACAAACAAATATTACTCCAGATCTATATCCAGACAGGCCAGAGCAATACCTCAGATGGTAAAATCATGCTTAGAAAGTACAGGCCCTGTGTTTTATAACTAGAACCACAGTGCCCACCGACAACACTGTTGGATGTAGACACCCCCCCCACTATAAAAATTGTTATGTTGATTCTCTTATTGAAGATTTATTCAACTGATGTACTTGGCTTTTTTCTTTTATTTCTCTTTCATTTTTTGCAAAATAGCATTATGATGAACCGATCACTTGACATCCCGTTACTCATCGATTTGCTTGAGCCAGTAACATCTCCATTCGTCCTGTCATGTGCTAGTGTAGCCAATGGTGTCTGATCATTCTAGGAACACGAAGAGCCTCAAACCAATCGTTCAGGGTCTTGACAAAGAAGTCTTACCATCTTGTGGGTGGGCAGCCATGCGGTCTTTTGACGTCCTGTGGAATCCAGTCCGTAATGGCTCTAGTCCAGCAGTCATCTCCAAATCTTATTATGTGTCCAGCCCATCTGGTTTTCGATGCCTTGGCAAACGAGACAGCATCCCTGATTCTTGAGCATTGACGGAGGTTGGAACTCTGGATTCTATCTCTCATTTGAGTGAAGCGTGATACTCAAGAGTAGCTCTTTTGATTCCTCTTTGGGAGACCCGAATAGCATTCTCATCCTGTTTTTGTAGGGCCCAGGTCTCTGAGGCATATGTTATTGTAGGAAGAACAGTTAAATCTAAGAGATGTGCCCGGAGCTGGAGATTCTTCGTCCACTTAGTTATTTCCTCGATGCTCTTGAAGGCGTTCCAAGCCATTCTCTTCCTCCTGCGGAACTCAGGTGCCAGGTCTTTCATCACGTTGACTTCTCAACCTGGGTACACATAACTGTTGCATTCAGAGATGTTTGTTCCGTTGAGAGTGAATTAAATGTTAAGAACAACACTGTTTCTCATAAACATTGTGTTCATGAGATTAAGCTGTAGTCCAACCTTTCCACACTCACAGTCGAAGTCTGCCAGCATTTGTGCTGCTTGGCTAATATTGGGTGTTATTAGAATGATGTCATCTGAGAAGCGGAGGTGGTGTAGTTGCCGACCATCTCTCTTCACTCCCATTCCTTTCCATTCCAGTCGTCGCATGATGTTCTTGAGAGTGGCACTGAAGAGTTTTGGTGAAATGGTGTCGCCCTGCTGAACCCCTCTCATGACATGAATGATCAATTCTTTGTAGAATGGTGAGATCCCAGTAGTGAATTCGTAATACAGCTCATGGAGAATCCTGGTGTATTGCGTTTAAACTCCCTGTTTGGCGAGGGTTTCAATAACTGATTCCATCTCAACAGAATCAAAGGCCTTCTTTAAATCAATGAATATTAGATAGAGCGGCATCTTGAACTCCTGAGAAACCTCAATGAGCTTAGTTATCACTGTCACTGTCCTCCCATTGTTCATCGATTTTTCTCGAGCGGGCCCAGTAACATCTCCATTTTTTGAGACTTTGTTGTTACTGTGTTTGGCATATCAAATACCTTACGGGTAGCTTGCGGGGCTTTGCCATGTGGGCTAGATACTCTCGGTAGCTCGCCAGGCTCTCCGAGAGAGGCGGAGGAATCAAACCCGGCTCGGCCAGGCCAGCTATGTGCAAGGCAACTGCCCTACCACTGTGCCACCACTCCAGCCCAGACTAAAAGCATTATGAGCTTAGTTATTGCGCGGATATGGTCAATCGTGCTGAATTCTTTGAGGAACCCAGATTGCTCGCATGGTTATCCTTCATCTAGTATTCTGTCAATCCTATTCAGGATGACTCAAGTGAACAGCTTGTGGATGACAGACAATAAGTAGATCGGGTGATAGTTACCAATGTCGTGGATCTCTCCCTTCTTGTACAGCAGTACAATCCTGCTGGTTTTCCACTGGAATGGAGCCTTACATTCAGACAGGTAGCGTATGAAGACTTGAGCCAGTGTATTGATGAGTACCAACGGCAGGTTCTTCAGGTGTTCGGGTCTGACCTTGTCTGGGCCTGGTGCTGTTTGCTTCTTTACCAACAAAATGGCATGTCAAATTTCAGAAGGGAGAATGTTGGGAGCGACATATTCATCCTGCGGAATTTGATGTGTGGGCAGGTGGATGTGGGTCTCAAAGAGATCCGAGTAGGAGTCATGGATAATATTCTCCATTGCCCTTCTGGAGGATGTGATAGATCCATCAGAATGTCGGAGGGCAAACATCTTGGTCCTGTAGTTGGCGAAGGACAGCCGGTGTTATGAATGCTTTTCCCAGCTTCTGCCACATCAGCCAGCACTGCTGCCCTTCTCTCTTTGAGGTCTTCCTTGATCACATCTCTGCACTGCTTCGTGAGCTCAGACGTTCACTTGCAGTTGCCTGAGGCTCGCGCCAAGCCACGTTGGCGAGTGAGCTCAAGAGTTTTCAAAGACAGGTGTTTTTTTTTTGTGGCTATCTCTCTCGGCATTCCTCGCACAATCATGGAGGTGCAGAACTAGTCGATCATATTCCTCGTCAATGTTGTCAACGACAGCATCTTACCATGTTGCCGCAATAGTGCCAAAGAGCTCCCAGTTGGTTGTTGTTCTGGGAGTTTTTTTCCTAAACTTTGTAGCCCTTTCTCCCCACTCCGTGAAGTAGAATTTTGCATGAAGGAGACAGTGGTCCGATCCAGTTTGGAATTTTGGGACAACAGTGACGTCAGGCAAAAACATCGATTGAATATTATGTGGCCAATTTCGCTGTGGAACCATCCACCGGGAGACTCCCGTGTCCAACGTTTAGATTAGGCCTTCTGGAACTGTGAGTTACCATAAATGGTCTTGGTCGACATGATGAACTCAGACAGTCTCTCACCCTGTTTGTTCCATTCTAAGCCATGGGTCCCAATGTGGAGTTCTTTGGCTGATCTTCTCGGTCCATTCTTGGCATTGAAATCTCCGACAATGATCTTGTAGAAGGTGTGGTCTTCTTTATAGAACTTCTCCAGCTCCATGTAGAACTTTTCAATTTCTCCTTCATCATAATTGGATGTTGGTGCGTAGACAAGGAAGATAGAAACTGCCGGCAGTGAGCCACATCTATTCAAGTGTAATTGTCCAATCTGGGTTGTTAGGCATTTAAATGAATTAATGCTTATGGCCAAGTTCATGTTGACAAGGACACCGACACCACCGATGCCTCTTTTGTCGCATGTTCCAAGGAACAGTTATTCTCCAGTGTCAAAAACGGCATGATGTGATTGATGCCTTCTTGTCTCAGTCAGACCAATGATGTTGTACTTGGTTTTTTGCACTTGTACCATCAGGTCCTCGATGGATGCATCTGATGCCAGCTTGCATGCATTGAAAGTACAGACAGTCATTTTTGTCTTTCTTCTTTTTGGCAGCCTCGTTCATCCTTGAGATTTTATCAGCCTCTCCTTTCTCATCCTTCTTAATGCTGCCGTATTAGTGGCTCTTTCAGGGTCAGGGGAATGAGACCCATTGGATTTACTGATTTTGGCATATCAGATATACCACAGATAGTTTGCCATGCTCTGCTGTGTGGGAAGGATACTCTTTGTAGCTTGCCAGGCTCTCCGAGAGGGATAAAGGCTTTTAGGGCAGCCTCTAATCGCCCTTGCAGGTGTTCCCATAGTTCAAACCATATTTGAACCCTATCAAATATTGTGTGACAAACCTGAAAGTTGGGTATTATGATGTGTAATAGGGATTCCACACAGAAGACCCACCCTACCGGTACCAGATAAATACTTCACTGGCAGACCACTACCTCCACTACCTCCACTATCCAGCCCCTGCCACACTCCAGGATGCTTTCCGGACTGCGTGGCTGCAAAGCACTACGTACAAATTTCTTCACTGAACTCTATAATAGCAAAATATTCGAAATAAACACCATGGATACAAACTACAAATTGTAAGTTGTGTTAATTATGATACATGCTTACAAACACTCTATGAAGGGGAAAAACTGGAAAATAGGAAAGAATTTTCAAGGAATTTTCAAGGAATAATATTTAGTGGTTAAAGCATTAGAGAGGTTGGAGAAATAGTACAGCAGTTTAAGTACTTGCCTTGAACATGGCTGACCCAGGTTAGATCTCCAGCACCTTATACAATCCCTGAGTCCTGCCAAGAGTGATTCCTGAGCACTGAGCCAGGAGTAAGTCCAGAGCACAATAAAGTATGGCCAAAACACAAAAAACAAATGAACAAAAAAAAAAGTTTTGAGCCGGAGAAATAGTATAGCAGATAGTGTACTTGTTTTGCAAGCAAGGGACTTGGGTTCCATCCCATATGGCATCCCATGTGGTCCCCAGGCCCATAGGAGTAATCCTTGAGAGCAGAGCCAGGAGTAACACATGAGCATCTCCAGGTGTGGCATGAGACTCAAAATCATGTTTAGACTTCAATTTTTTAACCATGAGAATGCATTTCCTTTTCACACATGTGTTAGAGGAGTTAGATTGAATTAAGAAGTATATAAGTAGAGTCTTAGACAATTTTGCCTCCTTTGCCTTTTAAAATCTCATTCTAGAGAAATAGTGTGGGATAAATCTATATTGTATCTTTCAATGTTGCTAAGCAAACTCCAAACACAGAGTTTTTGTGACATTTTGAAGTATATGGGTATTGAGTACAGATTTTAGGGCACATTCTAAAGGAAAGTAGGTGAAAAGAATTTTGAGACATGGAACATTATATGTGGGTATTCTGATATTTCTTGGAGTTTTGGAGGAAATAATGGCATGTTGGAGTTTTCTTTTTTTTTTTCTTTGAAAAAACCACATTGGTTAGATTGTCTATTTTTATTTATTTATTTATTTATTTTTAAACGATTTATTAGTGAAACACCATGAGATACAGTTGTAGACTTACAAATTTTTGTGCTTGGTTTTCAGTTATACAATGATCCAGTACCCATCCCTCCACCAGCGCCCATTCTCCATCATTTGCATTTTTTAAAAAAAAATGTGTTAGTGAAACACCACGAGGTACAGTTGTAGATTTACAAATTTTTGTGCTTGGGTTTCAATTGTCCAATGATCAAACACCCATCCCTCCACCAGTGCCCATTTTCCACCACCACGGGTGCCAGTATCCCCCCATCCCCCGTCCCACCCTGCTTCTTTGGCAGGATCATTTACTTTCCATTGATCACTTTGCATATAAGGAAATGTCACGGCCATGGCCACATAGTTAGGAAAAAAATGTCCTGCTACCCGCATGCCAGAGCCATGCTTGTAGAAGCTCATGGTCACCGAGATTCCATCTGGAGAAGGTGGGACAGCAGCACCTATCCCATCTCGAACCTCCCGGTGATATCAGCTCTGTTTGGGGCCTGGAGCATTCTCCTGCAGCTGTGGGGCCCTCCAGCCAGTTTTCTTCTTTGTTGCTGTGTGCTGTAAGATGGCGCTGGGGGGCGAGTTCTGGGCGTGACTTCCAGAATCAGAGGTTGCCTGGGAGTCAGGGCAGCCCCACTGCAGTTCGGAAAAAATGTCCTGGTGCCCGCATGCCAGAGCCATGCTTGTAGAAGCTCGTGGTCACTGGGATTCCATCTGGAGAAGGTGGGATGGAAAAATATGGAACTCTTCACGAATTTGCGTGTCATCCTTGCGAGGGGCCATGCTGATCTTCTCTGTATTGTTCCAATTTTAGTAAATGTGTTGTGGAAGCAAGCACTAGATTGTCTATTTTTAGTCATCTTGTCTCATTCATGAAAGCAACAGAAAACAGTGCTGTGATTCTCTGGAACTTATTGTGGATCAACTATAGAACAACTATATAAGTATTTTAATTACTAGGATTGGGAATTATTTTTCAGTAAGGCTCACTATCCAGGTACCTCATAGAAGGAACTAAAAAGGGAGGTGCAGGGAGAAATGCCCTGACCAAGAAAATAAAAATTAACTGAATAAGTAAATAAAATAAATAGATGTCATCTGTACTGAATCTCTGTAGTGTATGAGGCAGAATTATAGGCACAGAGAAAGATGAATAGTATATGATTGCTGCTTTTAAGAGCTTAAATTTATTAAATTTATCAAATAAGGTACACAGACAATTCATCAAAATAGAAAATAGACAATAGTAGTTTTAAGGAAACGATTTATAGAGTATAGAGAATTCACTGTCTCTTGGATAGTTGTAACGTCAAGAGAAACAAGACTTGGGGTCTGGAATATGTCTCAGGTGGCAGAGCACGTGCCTTGCATGCCCTTTGCCCCAAGTTTGATCACCAACACTGTCAAGTACACACACCCAGCACCTCTGGGTGAAGCTGAAGAGTGACTCTACCCCAAAGCACCTCTAAGTGTGGTCCCTATAAAAAAGAAAAGAAAAGAAAATCAAGTGCTATAAAGCAAAAATTCACATGCATTCCTTCAATCTTTCATAAGCAAGAGTGATCTAAAGACTTCAAGTTGCTTACAATCGCTGTTGAAACTCGAAACACTCCCAGTGGCTTTACCACTGCCCAGTAGAAAATAGCCTACAAGATTTGCTGGTTTCATAGGGTGAATTTTTTTTTCTCCCTGTTGTAATTTTCTTATTTACTGACCTAGAACATCATGAGACTCAGGAAATCTCCAGAGTAGTCCAATTTCAGAAACAATCTATTTCACACCACAAATTACTGAATCTCTACAAACAAGTCGCAGAGTAGATGAGCGTGAGGGAGTCAGTCACCTTAAACCCCTATCAGCCATGAATTAACAGCAAACAACAAATTGCAGAACATCGAATTACAGAATTTGCTAAGAGGAGTGCCAGGCACCAGGCCTGCAGGGACTCGGGGCCCATTGGCAGGAGAATCTGCTCAACCAGAAAGTGTGAGCAGGCAGCTCTCAGCCTCCTCCCCTACACCATGTTTCCATCTGATAGCACATTTCAGTACTTGGGGGAAAATAAGAGTTGGTGAGCCAATAAATATGAAAACAGAAAAGTATTTTCTGAGGCAGATGCATGTTTTTACAATAGTGTGAGTGAAGCAGTTATAACAAGTCCCAGGGCAGACAATCGCAAATATTTGTCAGGAAAAAACTGCCAAGTTGAAAACACAGTTAGGCAAAATTGCATTTTCACAGCCGGTCATTAAATATTGATGAACTAAGCTTCAGGTTTTTGTTTTGTTTTTAGTTTGAAATCAGAACATACAAACTTATGTATGTAAGCAGCCGTTTCAAAAACTTCTAAAACCATAAAAGATCTTTCAAATTAAAATAACGTGAGTTGGAATCTCATTTCTTAGGTAAAAGCAGATAGAAAAATAAGAACCTTTAATTAAACTAATCTTTAAAGCAAATTGTCTGGCATTATGTAATCTAATTTCATAGACAATCAGTCACGTAGGTACTTTTGACACCCAATTCTCACTCCAAATCTTCCTGTTTTGAACATCTCTGGACACAGATGTGACAGTGAAATTCTTCTGAAGTTACCCAAATCTCCTCTCAAAGATGCCTTTTTCTCCCCTTTCCTCCCTGCCAGTCATATGATTCTTTAGCATCAGTATTATGAATCCTCAAGCTAAACTATACATTTTCAAGCAATAATTTCATTACTTGGTCCCTGATTATACACACTGTTCAGAGTTCCATTTCCATTAAAGAGTAGAGGTTACCGAAGTTCAACATCTGTTTGGCGTTATTTTAGAAGGTACTGCTCTCTGGTAAGTTGCAGAGAAAACAGAAGACTGCAAATCTGCAAGCTAACTGTCCGAAAGGACTCCATGGGTGGGGCTTTTGTGTTGTTTTGCTTTTTATTAAAATATTTCATTTCTAATAATAAGTACAGATTCTTCTTTTTTTTTTTAGTCTTGTTTTGTTTAGGGGCCATACCCCAGCAGTGCTCAGGACTTATTCCTGTCTTTGCACTTAGGGATCACTCCTGGTGGGCTCAAGGAACATTATGTGATGCCAGGATCTAACCTGGGTTGGGCGCAAGCAAGGCAAGGGCCCTACTCTCTGTACTATTACTCTGGCTCTGTTTCCTTCTTATTTTATAGATGACCTTAAAATAGGAAAGGACACATAACACTGTCACCAATAGCATACTTCAGTTATGAGCTGGACCATGACGTGCTCTCTGCCCTCCATAGAGGCCAATCGTCTCATAATGACTTCACTCCCCAAAGACTAGAGAAAATCCTAGTATGTAGCTAGGAGGTTTCTAAACCCTTAAAACTCTTTATAGGAAGGGCCAGAGAGAGAGAAAGAGAAAGTACATGTACATGGAAGATACTTGTCTTGCACAGTGCTGACCCCACTTAGATCCCCAACATTACATATGGTCTCCCAATCTCTGGCCGAATTCATTCCTGAGCAACAAGCCAAGAACAGCCCTGAGCACCATTGGATGTTGGCCTCCCCCCAAAAACTTCTAGACACGAAGCAAGTTTTGATATCAAGACCTAATATAAAATAGAGAATCATTTCTAATCCTGGATCTGGTATTTCTCACCAGCCCCCCCCCCCACACACACACACACACTTTCCCCTTTACTCTTGAAATCCTTATTTTTTTTTTTAGTTTTAATTTTTCTGTCCTGGTGTATTCTAATTTCTTTAATCACAGACAAATAGCTAGATAAATTCAAGTACTTCTTTCTCATCTTCATTCTCTTCCTCTTCGTCTTTCTCCTTGTTTTAATAATACTTAGCTACCTCAAAGTGTTGCTGAGAGGATTCATAAGTATGTTAAGTGCTTTGAAGATGAAAAGCAAGATATAAATGCTTAAGTATTACTATAAAAGTTCAAGTAAATGAGCTCATAGCATGTGATTTAAATGGAATGCATGTTAATACACAATCCACAGATAGCCAAACAACTAAAGAAGCTTTGGCTAAGACTCATAACCCACATGACAGTAAGCCTTTAATATCATAGAATGTTTTCAAAGCTGAAGAGCTCTCAGAGATCATTTAGTGCAAGTCCTTCGTTTTTACAGATCAAGAAAAGAAAGTCACAAATATTATATCTAAGGCACAAAGATGGAAAGGAACAGATGTGGGCAAATAACCAGGTCCCCTACAGCCCATCAGTGCGTCTTAGATCATGCCATGCTAAAGACAAGATGTCAAATATGTGGAAGAAATGGCAACTTCAGCTGAAATGATTATGTGTTGCCACAATGTGGATATTGGTAAACATCCTGATTTAAGATGGAGTTCCTTTTCATTCAGAGTAAGTGTCTTCCTTTCTTGATATCTTGATTTGTGCACGTATATTTAAATCTAAAGTTATTTTCCCATAAGAAGAGTATAAGCATCTGTGTCTATGTTAATACTCATCTTCAAAATACATTCAAGGGCTGCACTGTCAAAGAGGTAAATGTGGGTGAGAGGGGAAAGGGGAATATTTTCAGTGGACACTAACCCCGACATCTGGAGGAATTGGCAAGAATGAATAAATGGCCCCTGAATGCAGTTCCTGAATGGACAGCTATTCCTGAGCAGACTTTTCAAGGACTCCCTGCCTGACAAGAGAATAAGAATTTTTTAAAAGAGACATGTCTAAGTATCTATTAACGGGTAATGATACCCAGCACCACCTGGAATGTCATATAACCAGAAAGTTCTGGCTCTGGGAGGCTGGTAAAGAGTTCATCTGATTACTAAACCTGCTGCTGTGTTCTGGTTTAATGAGGTTGCCTGAAGTTCTCTTAAGTAAATGGGGGCGCTCATACTTTTAGTGGGCGTCCGAATTACATGGAGGAGCATGTTAAAACAGATCTCTGGCCCAGTTCCCAGAATTTCTGATCCAGAAGAACTAAGGTAGCTCTGCTTAAAAAGGGCCCATTTGGGGAGGGCAAGTCTAATTTGCATTTCAAAAGATTCCCGATGATGCAGATGTGATTGGGGGTCAGTATTTGAGAACCAATGGGAAAATTATGCCAAAGCAAAACTATCCCAAGAAAAATCAATGAATTGTTGGGTTCTGCTCCGAGACTCTATTTGGATTGAGACCTACTCAGAGTGCAGATTAAATGAGGGACTGAAGATCAATGTTTCCACAAGTAAGCAAGGCCAAACCTGATTACAAGTATTTTGTTTGTTGTATATAATATTGATTTTTGTTTGCTGACTTTTGTGTTTGGTTGAGGCCACAACTGGCAGAGCTTAGGGACTACTCCTAGTTACATGTTTGGTTGTCATCCCCGCTGCTTGGGGTCATATGGTACAAGGGATTGAATCCAGGCCCCAACATGCAAAGCACATGCTCCACTTTTTTGAGCTAATCCTTCCAGCCCCAGTACTGTTTTTCAACTTGGATTTGTTGTTAGCACTTAAAATCCATGACATCTTGTATAAACATACAAATCCTGGCTTTTCTTGATGCATCAACTATCTGACAGCACAAGGCCATGGATATTCCCATTAAACAGGATGTCATGTCAAGGGTCCACAAGCTCCAGCTGACTTATTTCATCGTCTCAGACTGCTCTTGAGTTTTGTGTTCCTGAGTATAAATGAATCTAAATATTCAAGACTGCAAATATAGCTCAGCATAGAGTGCTTGCCCTACTTACATGAGATCAAAGGTCAATCTCCAGTACTATCTTTTAAAAAAAAATTAAGTTTTCAAATAAATAGTTCTTAGTTTATGTGCCATGCATTGTAAACCCACTTTGCATATTACATTGCTCTGTTTAAAAGCAGTCTGTGTCCATAAGGCAGGGCAAAATGGATTTCTGTGATTGTGGGATATCCAGAAAATTGGCCCGGAAATATTTTATTTTTGCTTGACTTTATTTTGGGGGCAGAGATTGCCCCCAAAGTGTCTGGAAGCCACTCCTAGGGATGTTCACAGAGCTATGTGTAGCCAGGGGTCAAATTTGGGGCACTCACATGTAAAGCATATTTTCCAGTTCTTTGAACCATCTCCCTAGCCCTCTATTTTAGAACCACTACATATTATATGATTTAAAATTCAAAACAATTCAGAAATAAGACAAAGCCGGATCAAGTTATTTGCTAAATAGAACTCTCCTCTTGAGTAAATATTTCAATAAAGTAAAATCTGTTATTATTTTCATCTTAAAGCAATTTGTTTCTATATGTGTATGCTGTTATGTCTATTTTACTAGTCATCCAAGTTTTTTCACACTCACACTTTTTTTTCACCACCCCCTGAGATGCTTGGAGTGGGGAGAGGGCGGAATTGATCTTGGCTGTTGCCCACAAATTAGCATCATCTGGGAACTTGTTAGAAATGTGAATTATTATTGGGTTTCACACTCATACCTACTGATTAGCAATTTGGGGAATTTATCAAGTGCTCAGTACTTTGAATGAATGATAACATTTAGAAACACTAAACCATCAGTAGGTATAGGTCTGTGCAAATACTTAGCAGAGTAAAAATCCAACAGGCTCTTTAAAATTTGGTTCTTGACAACTTAGTCTTATACTAAGTTCCTTCCCACATGGGGAGTTCCATTTTTAAAATTTTTAAAAAAATTTTAATGAATCACTGTGAGATAAAGTTACAGACTAACAAACTAGAGTGATTATGTTTCAGTCATACAATGTTGAGTACCTATCCCTTGACCTGTGCCCATTCTCCACCACCAATGTTCTCAGTATCCCTCCCACCACCCCCATCCCTTCATCCCAGCCCCACCTTATCGCCTCCATGGCATTCCCTCTTACTCCTTCTCTCCTTTTGGATGTTATGGTTTGCAATACAGGTACTAAGCAACCTCAAACTGTACTACAAAGCTGTAGTAATTAATGCAGAATGCTATTGGGAAGTTACTTTTCCTTTCTTCTACTTTCCTAATAACTTTTTTTACTTTCTGGGGGAAAAATAATGATTCTTGGGCTGCAAGATAGTACAGAATTTAAGATACTTACCTTGCACAGGACCAACCCTGGTTCAGACTCCAGCAACACAGATTACCCCTCAAGTACTTCTAAGGGTAACTCTTGAGCACAGAGCCAAGAGTAAGTCCTAAGCATAACTGGGTGTGGCTCCCAATTCTCCCCCAAATAAAAATTAATGATTGATTCTCAATCACTTTTATGTCTAGTTTTGTTTTGTGGCCACATGTAGCACTGAACCAGAAGCAACCTGCTCTTTCTTAAGGGACCATGTGGTGTTGGGGATCAAATCTGAGCCTCCAGCTTGCAAAATGTATACTCTAACCTGTTGCAATCTCTCTCCAGCCCCTCATCAATCATTTTTAAATGCTTTTTTTGTTGGTCAGTATTGTTCTCTATTCAGTTTTACTCATAAGAACATAGGGGTTTTTCTTTTTTGTCTTTCTCAAGGAACTTTTATATTTTAGAATTTACTTTCACTAATGTAGAGCATATCTCACATTGAAATTGATATGTAACAAACTCATGAAAAGGGCAAGAAGATAAATATCTATACAGCAATTTTACCACTTGAATATTTTAGTTTTGGAGGACAGAAATGGGGGTTACCAGGGATCAAATCTAGGTCAGCCACTTATAAGGCGAGTGTTATCACTTTGTATGTGTATTATCACTTTGGCCCCTCTTCAATATTCTTAAAATTCAAACATCAGTGGACTGCTCAGGCAACTGAGTTAAAGTATTTTTTGCCATCTTTTTTAATCTCTCTGATTAGCAGCAAGATGATAGCTATGATGAATCTAGTGATTCCTCATGAATACCTTCAAACCACCAGAGAGCTTTTAGAAAATAGTCCACTCTAAGCAGAGATTCTTATTTGGCTGACCAACATCTTTCATATACTTTAAAAAGTTCCTTGGGTGATGCTCATGTGCAATTAGGGCTAAGCACCACTGTTTTCATCCTTCCCCAGCATTTGCAATGACCAAAAGTCAAATATATGACCTTACTTCTTCTCTTTGCCTCTCTTGACAAAAATGGTGTGTAATCTAGGTATTTCTACGCATAGAAATAGTGTAAATACAAAGTCACTTGTTTATACAAAAAATAGATTTTGTGTAAATCAATTACATTTGCAAACAGGTCTACCACATAAAGTCAAATCACTTTTTCTCTGACTTGAAATTTTGGAAAATTGACTTAAATTGACTTTACTTTTGCTTGACCTCAGGAGAAAAGGAGAAGGAGCAGGAACTTCTTAATTTTATTTAGTGGATGGATTGTTGACTTAACCACATGCAAAGTTTTTTAAACTTTTGCTAGATCATTCTTATGAGAAGATTGTTGGATCAGAACTCAGAAATAGTACACTAATCTCTTCTCTCATTCCCCCCCATTCTTATTTAATTACTTTTTTATTTATTTTAACATCTCCTGCTATTTATTTGATAATACTCTCTTCCCACTGTTTCTTTGTGGCAAGCTAAAGATTTGGGTTTTTGACCTTTTGATATGGAACCAGGCATTAGAGGCATGTTTCTGTGGCTCTTTTTTTTAAATTTAGGGAAGTGGCAAGAATGTGTGGAACAATCTAAAAGTTCACATTTCCTCTCATAAACAAATGAAAAGGACAGCTCATAGACTTTCTCACTGTCTTCAGGAAACCCTCCTAAAAAAAAAAAAAGAAAGAAAGTGAGAGAAGAAAATATAGACAATATCTAATTTGATGATATCTACCAAGGCTAGAACATTGGGAAAATATCTAATAATTCTTTTTAAATGTTCAACAAAATTATTATATTTAGTATAGCAAAGTGAACATCTGCAATAGGATCTGAATTTTATTCATAATCTAATTTTGTGATTTGGGAAAGCTTCTTTACACTTTTTTTTTTGGAGGGGGGTCTCCTGTAAAGTGATGTATTGTCGAATAGTGTATACCACCCACAGACCATTCTAGAATAGTAAGTGACCACAGTAGCCTCAGTGCAATTGGCGGGGAGGGGGCACTCTGTTTCAAGATAATATATTCCTAGGGAGTGACTGAGTAATGTTTCTTCTGAAAACGAGTCAATAGGCCAAATACACTTGGTGACCTCTGCTTATGTAGATTAAACTAGATAATATATGTGGGGCATTGACCCAATGCCTAGCAAGGACTACAGACTCAATAAATGATAACACATCACCACGAGTACTCAAAGCAGAGTCCCTGCAGACTAACTTAGACTACACTTCTCAATCTTTTCTTGGTCCACACCAAACCAAGATACTAAACAATTAAGCAATGGTGATTTGGAAGGTTTCCATAGCAGACTTAGTTATAAGGAAAAGAAGGAAATTCACAAACTCAAAAAACCACAGATCGTGTGAAAACTTGGATAAGCAGACTTTTATAACAAGGCATACACTTTAGAGAAACAATCCTTATTTATAAGGCAATCCATCCGAAGCGACCAGTAATTAAATAACATGAGGACTGTGTCATCAAGAAACTAAAAGAATCTCCTTCCGTCCTAACCCTAGTATACTAACAGATATTAGAGAGATGGGAGTTTAACCAAAAAAAAAAAAACCACTGATCCTCCCGGGGAGAAGTCAGCACGCCCCCTCCCCCAATTGACCTACAGACTCTGAACCTCCGTGGGACCATGCAAACAAGCAACAGCCCCACTTCCTGCTACACTCTAGATTCCTCTCCAGGGATTTGCATTCCAAACCCGCTGCCCCAGATCTCCGCCCAGGGTCTCCTCCAGGCTCACAGCCCCAGGAATTCTCCAGCTGTAAGAAGACACTCCAAGAAGTTTGGAGATGGAAACTATTTTAACTCACAAATACATCTGAAAAGGGAGATGTGGCTTTGCGTTTGCAGATGAAAGAGATTCGTGCTTGTGAATCACTGAAAATAGCAGGAAATCAGACAAGAAGGGCCTTGTCCCTGAGTAATAGCCCCACTCAGAGATGAAAATAGGTCTGACCTTTGTCTATGGGATTGTGTTGTCTCAGTCCTATTTAGCTGCTCCAGCTGAGGACTTCTGAATATCTCCATCTGCATGTTGCGAAACCACCATCTCTGGGTCAAGGGGTGGTCTCTCCCTGAACACAGAGAAACCACTGATTCTGAGCAGCACTTAGCTGGAACTTGTGACTTCCAAGCCAAGAAAATGGAGCTCACTGAAATTCTGATTCTTTTGATTTTCCTGCTCAGACGAATTTAGAAACAGCACAAGTGACTGTCAAGGAACTTGAGGTTCACCAAGCGATGCTGATGCGATGGTATTCCAATCTTTTGCTCATTTGGGTTAGGAAAGTCCAAATCTCCATGCATGGCTTCTCTACTTAGAAAACTTCTCAGGGGAACCACCTTCTCAACCATTTTTGAGACTTTGAGTAGAGCTTTTCAGAGCATGATCAAGAAAACAGACTGTTGTTTACAGCCAGGAAGTTCTGAGATCAGGAAGCTAGAAGCCTGTTTTCTCCTTCCATCCCTGAAGATGAGTCATTGCCACAAACTCAAATTATTTCTCTGTGCCTCAGTTTCGCTTTCTATAAAGTAGAGATAATAATACCCATTCCGCCCTATTTTCTCCATATATTGTGAAAAGAAATTGCTGTATATGTGCGCCCTAGGGAGGAAAAACTTAAATCAAAGCATTGTTATTGTTTATTTCTTATTGCCAAATAGTCTCCATGGTAATCATAGCTTTCTTTTTACTAGTAACCAGGCCTCCTCAGTCCTGGTAACCTAAATGTCAAAAGATGGCTCTCAAATTACAGCCTCTGTTCTTTAAAATGCTGCTGTTAATTCACAGACTAATTTTGCTTAGATGTATTTATTTCATTTTCACCCCAAAATCATTTTTATTAGCAGCTTCAAATAATATGCCACAGGTGTGAAATACATCAGGGTCATTAAATAAAACATAGATGAGAGAGGCAAACTCATAATTCGACTCTAATATTCTGGTAGGTAGTAGGAGATTGCTCCTTTTTTGGTTTATTTTCTTTTGTTGACTGGAAAAAATAAGGTGATAGCATTCATCAATATGGTCTTGTTTGGGTCACACCCATCAGCATACATTATTTCCAAACTTAAATGAAATGAACAATATGGCTTATGCCAGAAGACTGTTAAATTCCCTAAAATAACCATCTGTTCCTTTATATTATGAGTGACACGCACTTAAAATTCTATTTTTAAAATTATCTTTTATGGTTAAATACACATAACTTTTTTCTCATGCAACTCTTTGGGATTAAAGTACAAAACTCAGATTCCCTGTGTGTGTGTGTGTGTGTCTGTGTGTGTGTCTGTGTGTGTGTCTGTGCGTGTGTGTATGTGTGTGTATGTGTGTGTGTGTGAGAGAGAGAGAGAGTAAAGAGAAAGAGAGACAGAGAGAAAGACTGAGTTAGAGACGAAGAGAACACATTGAACATTAGATTTTTTAAACTGTTTTAAAGTGTAGTTTAAGTGTGTTCAAATTGTTGTTTAATTAATTAAATCTTCTGTTAGCCATCTTATAAGTGTGCAGCTCAGTGGTATAAGGGACATTCACACTGTTGAGCAAGCATAACCATCATCCATTTTCAGGTTTGTTTTTTCAGTGTCAGGGTTTGAAACTTAGATCTCACACAGGCAAGGCATATGCTCTACCACTGAACCACATTCCCCAGCACCCATTCCCAGATTCTAAAATTTTAACTCTGTATAAACATTAAAAAGTAACTCCCAGTCCCACTGTCTTTTTTACCTCTGGGCAACCATCATTCTATTTTCTGTCTCGTGGATTTACTCCAATAGGTGAAATCATATTTGTCCTATTGTTACCAGATTATATCACATAATATGACATTTTCAAGTTTAGCATATATCTGAATCTCCTTCATTTTTAAACTGAGTAATATTAAGCAATTGTATACCCAACATTTTGCTATCCCTCCATGGACAAATGGCTGCTTTCACTTCTTGCCTATTATGAGGAATATTGCTACAAACACACATGAAAATATGTCTTTGTGTCCCTGCTTTTAGTTCATTAGGAAATAAAATCAAAATCAAGGTTAAATATTAATTATATAAGAGCATTTATTAAGACTATCAACTAACTTTCTGTTTTCCCTAATGCTGTGTACCTGTTTCCTTTTTCACCAGCAGACCATAGTTCTTAATTTTTCACATCATCATCAATACTTTACTTTATGGTCCTTTGTGTCTGCTTTATTTTGTTTTGCCTTCCTAATTAATAGATGGAAATTTTAGCTTTGATAAGTGAGTAGAAGATAGAGAGGCTAAGATTAAACAGTTTACAGAACATTCTCATATAGTGGTATAAGACATCTCCTGGACCAGGTAAGGAGGACAAAAAGAATGGCTAAGAGCCTCTTCAAAGAATTGGTTCAAACTACAGAGAAAGTCTACAAAAATGTCTACAAAGGATTGCAAAGGTTTCCCTGGTGTGGAATTAGTCAGCAAGAGAAAACTGAGTCAGAGAAGAAAGTCAGAAAGAATGTAATGCAAAGTACTTCCTTTTTGCACCATGCCTTTGGTATTCATATGTTCCATATGACCTTGAGACATACTTCACTGTTTTCACTGATTTGCACAGTTTCTCTGTAGAGTTGCCTGGCAGAAGTAGATATGTCACAGAAGGAAGAGTGGGAGGAGTCTTCTCAGGAACTGGGTAATAGATTGGGGAAAAGATGCATGCGTAACCCTGGTCAAAGGTAGAAATGAAAATAACAAGATGGGAAGTTAAACCTAGAAAAACTGACTTGCTTCTGCTCTTCCCAGTACCAACCCAAGACAATCACCAACAGAATGTAACATCAGTTCTTTGTCCTACTGTCCACTTCCCATTCTAAAGTGCTGATGCCCCAACTCCTGTGCCCCCACGAGCCTCAGAGGGCTGCCTATTCTGTCCATGGCATCCTCCTCCTGGAATCCATGACTCTTTCATCCTAACTCCTAGATATCATCCAGAAAATAGTTCTTGGATAATTGAAAATCATAGAAGTCAAATTAAAGTATACCACTTAAAGATGTTTTCCTAAACTTGTGCTAAAAGCAGAGCTGATCTCTTTCACCATGGCTTATTAAGGATAGGGCAAAGGTGGTGGCCTGCCCAAATATAAGCTATTCATCACTGTAGAGACTTTGAGAGTATAAGATAGAGACTTTTTAAATAACAGTAAGCTAAAATTAACAATGAACCCAAAGACATGCAACTTTTTAAATTTTCTTCATGCACTAAAAAATATCAAAGTACTCCTTTCACACCCAATATATCTTTGGTTATTTTTTTAAAGATTTTTTTTTCATTATACCTGGCTGTGCTCAGGGATGAACCTATCTTTGTGCTCATCGATCACTCCAGGGCTTGGGGGACATTTGGTGCTGGGGATCAAACCCAGTCAGTTACATGCAAGGCAAGTAACTCACTCATACTATCCTTCCAGCCCCAAATATATCTTTGATTGGTCCACAATCGAAACACTTACTCTGCTTACAGTTAAATTTCAATGATATATATGTAATCCTAAAATATATAAAGAATATGTTACTCTAATAAATATACTGTATTTCACATGAATGTGAAGTCAAAGAATTGGACGATTTGTATGTCGACAGATTCAACTGATAAATTCATAGGCTCAAAAGAATTCTGGATATTTTGTTCTTGTCAGGAGGATAGATAGTGTCTCTAATACCTGGGATACTAGTTTTATATGTTTAGAACAATAAATTCAAAACAAAGAAGAAAACCTTGAGTCACTTCAATTGTGACTCTTGATAGAATGGTACAGAATGCATGACAGAATAAAATATATTCACTTTCCTCAAGAAATAATTAAGGTTTTATGTATATATATATATATATGTATATTACTTGATCACTTGATATCCCATTACTCATCGATTTGCTCCAGAGAGCACCAGTAACATCTCCATTTGTCACTGTCATATGTAGCCCAATGGCGTCTGCTCGCTCCAGGAACATGAAAAGCCTCAAACTGAGCATTCAGGGTCCTTAAGAAGAAGTCTGACCATCTCGTAGGTGCAGGGGAGGGCACATGATCTTTTGAAATCCCGTGGAATCTAGTCAGTAATGGCTCTAGTCCAGCGGTTGTTTCCAAATTGCATTACGTGTGCAGCCCACATGATTTTCGACACCCTGACAAAACAGACAGTCTCTGATTCTTGATCATCGACGGAGGTCAGAACTCAAGATTCCCTCTCTCAATTGAGTAAAACTGATACTACAAGCATAACTTTTTTGATTACTCTTTGGGAGACCTCAATAGTGTTCTCATCTTGTTTTCCAAGGGCCCAGGTCTCTGAGGCCTATGTTAATGCAGGAAGAACAGTGGAATAAAGGAGATGTGCCTGGAACCAGAGATTCTTTGTCCTCTTAGGTATTTTTTCGATGCTCTTGAAGGCGTTCCAAGTCGCTCTCTTCCTCCTGTGCAACTCAAGTGCCAGGTCATTCATCATATTGACTTCTCGACCTAGGTACACGTAACTGTGCATTTGGAGATGGTCGTTCTGTTGAGAGTGAAATGAACCAGGAATGAGTCTGTTTCTCATAAACATTTTCTTCATGAGATTCAGCTGCAGTCCAAACTTTCCACCCACAGTCGAAGTCAACCAGCATTTGTGCCACTTGGCTAATGTTTGGTGTTATTAGAACAATGTCATCTACAAAGCGGAGGTGGTGTAGTTGCCGACCGTCTATCTTCACTCCCATTCCTTTCCATTCCAGTCATCACAATGATGTTCTCGAGGGTGGCACTGAAGAGTTTCGGTGAAATGGTATCACCCTGCTGAACCCTACTCTTGACATGGATGATCACTTCCTTGTAGAATGGTGAGATCCTGGTAGCGAATCCCGTAATACAGATCATGAAGGATCCTGATGCATTGAGTTTGAACGACCTGATTGGCTAGGGCTTCGATGACTGCTTCCATCTCAACAGAATCAAAGGCCTTCTTTAAATCAATGAACGTTAGACAGAGTGGCATCTTGAACTCCCGAGAAACTTCAATGAGCTTAGTTACCTTGTGGATATGGTTGATAGTACTGAATCCTTTGCAGAACCCAGCTTGCTCGCATGGTTGTCCTTCATCTAGTATTCTGCCAATCCTATTCAGGATGACTCGAGTGAATAGCTTGTAGACAACAGACAACAGGGAGATTGGGCAACAGTTGCCATTGTCGTGGTTGTCTCCCTTCTTGTACAGAAGTACAGTCCTGCTGGTTTTCCACTGGGATGGAACTTGCATTCAGGCAGTTAGTGTGTGAAGAGCCAAGCCAGTGTATTGATGAGTACTGAGGGCAGGTTCTTTAGGTGTTTGGTTCTTACATTGTCTGGGTCGGGTGCTGTTTGCTTCTTTACCGAAAAAATGGCGTGTCAGATTTCGGAAGGGAGAACATTGGGAATCCATCCTTCAGAATTTGGTATGAGGGCAGGTAGATGGGGCTATCTAAGAGATCCGAGTAGAAGTCATGGATAATCTTCTCCATTGCTCTTCTGGAAGATGTGATAGATCCATCAGGATGTTGGAGAGCAGTCATCTTAGTCTTGTAGTTGGCGAAGGACAGGCAGGTGTTGTGAATACTTTTCCCGACTTCTGCCGCATCAGCCAGCACTGCTGCTCTTCTCTATTTGAGGTCTTCCTTTATAGCTTCTCTGCATTGCTTTGTGAGCTCGGATGTTTGCTTGCGGTTGCCTGAAGCTCTCGCCCAACCACGTTGGCAAATGAGCTCAAGAGTTTTCAAACATAGGAGTCTTTTGTTGGCTATCTTTCTCTCAGCATTCTTCGCACAATCATGGAGGTGCTGAACCAGTCAATCATATTCTTTGTCAATGTCGTCAATGACGGCATCTTTCCATGCTGCCACAATAGAGCCAAAGAGCTCTATTGGTGGTCATTCTGGGAGTTCTCTTCTTAAACTTTGCCGCCCTTTCTCCCCGCTCCGTAAAGTAGAATTTTGCACAAAGGAGTTGGTGGTCCAATCCAGTTTGGAATTTTGGGAGAACAGCAACATTGGTCAGGCAAAACTGTCAATTGAATATGATGTGGTCTATTTTGTTGTGGAACCGTCCATTGGGAGACTCCCATGTCCAATGTTTAGATTAGGCCTTCTGAAACTATGAGTTACCATGGATGGTCTTGGTCGACATGATGAACTCAGACAGTCTCTCATCCTGTTCATTCTATTCTAGGCCATGGGTCCCAATGTGGAGTTCTTCGGCTGATCGTCTCGGTCCTATCTTGGCATTAAAATCACCAACAATGATCTTGTAGAAGGTGTGATGTTCTTTATAGAACTTCTCCAGCTCTATGTAGAACTTCTCAATTTCTCCTTCATCATAATTGAATGTTGGTGCGCAGACAAGGAATGTAGAAACTGCTGGCAGTGAGCCACATCTGTTCAAACGTAATCATCTGATTTGGGTTGTTAGCATTTGAATGAATCAATGCTCATGACCAAGTTTGTGTTGACAAGGACACCGACACCACCAATACCTCATGTCACATGTTCCGAGGAACAGTTCTTCTCCAGTGTCAAAAATGGCATGACATGGTCGATGCCTTCTCATCTTGGTCAGACCAATGATGTTGTACTTGATCTTTCATGCTAGCACCATCAGGTCCTCAATATATGCATCCGATGCCAGCATACATGCATTGAAAGTACAGATAGTCATTTTAGTCCTCCTTTCTTTTGGCAGCCTAGTTCGGCCTTGAGATTTTATCAGCCTCTCCTTCCTCATCCCTCTTAATACTGCCGTAAAGAGGCCTCTTTTTGGAAGCTCAGGCCAAGACTCACACACAAGTGAAACCCTACAGAACCAGGTGAGTGGAATTTTGTGACCTTAGACTTCAGGCTCATTGAGACCCAGAAACAGAGATCCTCTGCCTGCTCCCACGAATCTCCGGCAACCCAGGGATCAAACCAAGAAGCCCCACCCTACCCTACCTTACCTGCTTTCACCAATCTCCCTACCTTACCTGCTTTCACCAATCTCCAACGACCCAGGGATCACAATCAGGAGCCCCACCCTATGATACCAGATAAATACCTCATCAATAGACCTCCACTACCTCCACTACTCAGCTGCCGCCATGCTCCAGGCCGCTTTCCAGATCACGCAGCCAGGAAGTGGCTGCACGACACATTATAAGACAATTATTACCCATCTTCCAAGATTACTGCACCATATTTGATGGAGTTCAAATATGGTTTGAACCATGGGAACACCTGCAAGGGTAATTAGAGGCCACCCTAAAAGCCTCCATCCCTCTTGGAGAGCCTGGCAAGCTACCTAGAGTATCCCGCCCACACAGAACAGCCTGGCAAGCTATCCATGGTGTATTCGATATGCCAAAAACAGTATATACAGGGGCTGGAGCAATAGCACAGCAGGTAGGGCATTTGCCTTGCACACAGCCAACATGGCCAACCCAGGTTCGATTCCCAGCATCCCATATGGTCCCCTGAACACTGCCAGGAGTAATTCCTAAGTGCATGAGCCAGGAGTAACCCCTGAGCACCGCTGTGTGTGACCCAAAAAGCAAAAATAAATAAATAAATAAAAGAATAAAAAAATACAGTGAAGAGTCTTATTCCTGACCCTAAAAGAGCCACCAATATATGTATATATAAAATATATTGTATAAAATATTTTATATGTATCACTTAATCACTTAACTTCCCGTTAGTCGTCGATTTGCTCGAGCGGGCGCCAGTAACGTCTCCATTTGTCCCTGTCGCGTGCTAGTGTAGCCCAATGGCATCTGTTCGCTCCGGGAACATGAAGGGCCTCAAACCGATCGTTCATGATCTTCAGGAAGAAGTCTGACCATCTGGTAGGTGGGCGGCCACGCGGTCTCTTGACATCCCATGGAATCCAATCAGTAACAGCTCTAGTCCAACGGTCGTCTTTAAATCTCATTACGTGACCAGCCCATCTGTTTTTCGACACCTTGGCAAATGAGACAGTGTCCCTGATCCTTGATCGTCGACGGATGTCAGAACTCCGGATTCTTTCTCTCAATTGAGTGAAACGTGATATTCCAAGCATAGCTCTTTCTATTCTTCTTTGGGAGACCTGAATGGCGTTCTCATCTTGTTTGCGTAGGGCCCAGGTCTCTGAGGCATATGTTAATGCAGGAAGAACAGTGGAATCAAAGAGATGTGCCCGGAGCCGGAGGTTCTTCGTCCTCTTAGCTATTTCTTCGACGTTCTTGAAGGCGTTCCAAGCCGCTCTCTTCCTCCTGCGCAGCTCGGGTGCCAGGTCATTTGTCATGTTGACCTCTCGACCTAGGTACACATAGCTGTTGCATTCGGAGATGGTCGTTCCATTGAGAGCGAATGGGGCGTCAGGAACAAGGCTGTTTCTCATAAACATTGTCTTCGTAAGATTCAGCTGTAGTCCTACCTTTCCACACTCATGGTCAAAGTCGGCTAGCATTTGTGCCACTTGGCTGATGTTTGGTCTTCTGGAATTGTCGTACCATATTTGATAGGGTTCAAATATGGTAACACCTACAAGGGTGATTAGAGGTCACCCCAAAAGCCTCTATCCCTCTCGGAAAGACTGGCAAGCTACCGAGAGTATTCCGCCCGCACGGAAGAGCCTGGCAAGCTATCCGCTGTGTATTCGATATGCCAAAACCAGTAACTACAACTGGTCTCATTCACCTGACCCTGAAGGCTTCACCGACATGGCAGCACTGAGAAGGATGAGAAAGGAGAGGCCGACAAAATCTCAAGGCCGACCTAGGCTGCCACAACGAAGGAAGACAAAAATGATCGTCTGTACTTTCAATGCACGTACGCTAGCATCAGATGCATCCATCGAGGACCTGATGGTACAAGCGCGAATGATCAAGTACGACATCATTGGTCTGACCGAGACAAGAAGGCACGAATCTCACCATGCCGTTTTCGACACTGGAGAAGAATTGTTCCTCGGAACATGCGATAAAAGAGGTGTTGGAGGCATCGGTGTCCTTGTCAACACAAACTTGGCCAAGAGCATTGATTCATTCGAATGCCTAACAACCCGAATCGGATGTTTACATTTGAATAGATGTGGCTCACTGCCTGCAGTTTCTATCTTTGTTGTCTACGCACCAACATCTCATTATGATGAAAGAGAAATCGAGAAGTTCTACATGGAGCTAGAGAAGTTCTATAAAGAAGACCACACCTTCTACAAGATCATTGTGGGTGATTTTAATGCCAAGATAGGACCGAGAAGATCAGCTGAAGAACTTCACATCGGGACCCATGGCCTAGAATGGAACGAACAGGGTGAGAGACTGTCAGAGTTCATCATGTCGACCAAGACCATCCATGGTAACTCACAGTTCCAGAAGGCAGAATCTAAACGATGGACATGGGAGTCTCCCGGTGGACGATTCCACAACGAAATAGACCACATTATATTCAATCGACGGTTTTGCCTGACTGATGTCGCTGTTGTCCCAAAATTTCGAACGGGATCGGACCACCGTCTCCTTCGTGCAAAATTCTACTTCACAGAGCGGGGAGAAAGGGCTGCAAAGTTCAAAAAGAGAACTCCCAGAATGACCACCAACTGGGAACTCTTTGGTACTATTGCGGCAACATGGGAAGATGCCATTATTGACAACATTGACGAGGAATACGATCGACTGGTTCAGCACCTCCATGAATGTGCGAGGAACGCCAAGAGAGAGATAGCCACAAAAAGTCGCCTATCTTCGAAAACTCTTGAGCTAATTCGCCAGCGTGGTTTGGCGCATGCCTCAGGCAACCGCAAGCTAACGTCCGAGCTTGCAAAGCAGTGCAGAGATGCGATCAAGGAAGACCTCAAAGAGAGAAGAGCAGAAGTACTGGTAGATGCGGCAGAAGCCGGGAAAAGTATTCGTAAGGCCCGCCTGTCCTTCGCCAACTATAAGACCAAGATGACTGCCCTCCGACGTCCTGATGGATCCATCACATCCTCCAGAACGGCAATGGAGAAGATTATCCATGACTTCTACTCGAATCTCTTCGATAGCCATGTCCACTTGCCAACATACCAAATTCCACAGGATGGGTATGTTGTTCCCAACGTTCTCCCCTCCGAAATCCGACACACCATTTCGTCGGTAAAGAAACAAACAGCACCCGGCCCAGACAAGGTCAGACCTGAACACCTGAAGAACCTGCCGTCAGTACTCATCAATACACTGGCTCGGCTCTTCACTCGCTACCTGTCTGAATGCAAGGTTCCATCCCAATGGAAAACCAGCAGGACCATACTACTGTTCAAGAAGGGAGACATCCATGACATTGGCAACTATCGCCCGATCTGCCTATTGTCTGTCATCTACAAGTTGTTCACTCGAGTCATCCTGAATAGGATTGGCAGAACACTAGATGAAGGACAACCATGCGAGCAAGCAGGGTTCCGCAAAGGATTCAGCACCCTCGACCATATCCACACAATAACCAAGCTCATTGAGGTTTCTCGGGAGTTCAAGATGCCGCTCTGCTTAACGTTCATTGATTTAAAGAAGGCCTTTGATTCTGTTGAGACGGAAGCGGTCATTGAAGCCCTAGCCAATCAGGGCATTCAAGCCCAATACATCAGGATCCTCCGTGAGCTCTATTGCGGATTCACTACCAGTATCTCATCATTCTACAAAGAAGTGATCGTTGATGTCAAGAGAGGGGTGCGGCAGGGTGATACCATTTCACCGAAACTCTTCAGTGCCACCCTCGAGAACATCATGCGACGACTGGAATGGGAAGGAATGGGAGTGAAGATAGATGGTCGGCAATTACACCACCTCCGCTTTGCTGATGATATTTTATATGTATATATAAAATAAAATGTACATATATACATATATGTGAAAACTTAAATCATTAATGATTGAAGGTTTTATATATATGTGTGCATATGAAACCTTAATTATTGTTACAATGTTATATATGTACACATTTGTATGCATATATTTTCCTAAGACATTTGTGCCATTTCAAATTTACTTACTTGTATAATTATAAATTTAATAAACTTTTATTGTCTGTTTCCTTTATTTTTATTATCATTGATTTAATGTTACATTATGACAAACATACATTTTTCATGTGAGTCTATTGATTATCACTGACATCAAGAACATTAGGTATATGACTATTTGTAATACAGTCTTTAAAAAATTTGTGCATGCTTCATTGTTAATAATCAAACAAAGCACCTGATGTCTACCTCGCACTGTACTGAAGCTTGAACATACAGGGATTAATAAAGTTGATGTTGAGACTTAAGGTCAGTTGCTCTGGAAATTGAAAAGGCCAAAGTCATAAATAGTGTATAATGTTCAGCAGAAATACTTATATAAGTATAATGTACAAGGAAGTAAGTTACAAGATGGAATTCTTTAGGTTCTCATTTCATTCATTTTTCCTGAAGTGGGAGGCCTGGTGCAAGCCTAGAAGAAATATCTCAATCTCTTTCTTATCTGGTTCTATGAGTTTACTTTAGAAATGCTCACTATTATCTTCTCCTTATTTGTTTTAATAAACACACAAAAAGTAGGCTGATACACATCAGTGTATAGTCACAATAGTCACAATGCACCCAGTTTATAGTAGGTCTTTTAAATATTCTCTGTTCAAAGGAATATATGAAGAATTTCCTACTGTTCCAGTTGAATCACATATGGGTAAGAATGAGTGATTATAAGTCCAAATTAAAAGTGTTAACACAAGCATAAGGCCAAAATAGCAAGTAAAAATTTTGATATGTTTTCCTGCAACTCTCTTTCCCTTTCTCTCTGCTTCTCCCTCTTTCCCTCTCTCTCTCTACCTCTTTCTCTTTATCTCCCTCTCCCTCTCCCTCTCTCTCTCTCATACACACACACATGCATACACCCGACTCCTTAAGAAAAAACAAATTACTTCAATTCTTTGAAAATAAAGAAAATAATCATTCAACTAAGTCTAAATGCAAGAGGTTAATAATTATTGTGCAATTAATACGAATTTTTCTCTCCATAGTGCTCTTCCATAGCCATGATCGATATGAAATTCTATAGCCTTTTTGTTTTCTTAATGTACATTTATAAGAGGCTCCATGTCCTGTCAAATAGAATACCTTGCATCTTTAAAACACTAAACGGGTGGTCCAAAGGGTAATGGAATGAAATTGAGCAAAAGAAATTTTTGGTTGAAAAATAAGAGGATAAATATACTTGCTGCAAGGTCCATTAGTCTGTGGATCAATCTTCCAGGGGGCCAGTAATGGCCCTATCAGTCTTGTAATTCTTAACAACGATGGGAACAATATTTAAGATTATTCTATAAGGAAACAGCATGTATTGAAAAAAGAGAGAGAAAATGATTTTATTTTCCATCTGTAATTTTCATGATTATGCTTTGAATTTAAATTCATATATAGGGCTGGAGCGATAGCACAGCGGTAGGGCGTTCGCCTTACAAGCGGCCAACATGGACGACCCGAGTTCGATTCCTCCACCCCTCTCAGAGAGCCCGGCAAGCTACCGAGAGTATTCGATATGCCAAACACAGTAACAACAAAGTCTCCAATGGAGATGTTACTGGGCCCGCTGGAGCAAATCAACGATCAACGTGAGGGCCTTTACCTTTACCTTTTATGCTTTGAATAGCCTTGTCACACATAAAACCTAACAACTCGGGTATGCATGATTGAAAAACAATGATATTTGACCAATTCTTGAAGGCAAGAGTTAACTCTTAAAGGAAACTTGTTGATAATAAAAATCAGTTTTAAATTTATTATAGGTTTCTTCTAGCTACTTCATGTGCATTCATAAACTTATTTGGTATATGTGGGTTGTTTTAAGATAAAAAATTCAAACGTATTTCCATGTGCTAGTCACCATTTCAACATCTTGGTCTCTGTTCCCAGTCCTGATGCTAAAGCTTCCAGTAAGAGTGAAATCCCAGTTTTTACAAAGAGACAGGAAATTCCATTCTCCACAGGAACACATATGAAAATCAAGCCACTTTCAAAGATGTAATACAGGAAATCAACCAGAGAATATTCAAATAGTCACAATGTGCCTAACATTTTAAACATTTTCTTCCTCTTTTAAACAAATGCTGAGCAAAGCTTCCTATGTTTCAAAAGATACATCAATAGACACTTTGAATGTTAAGCCCTGCACACTTACTATTTCTTCTCTTCACACTTAATTTTCCAGGTTTACATGTGGTTTCCAGGTTTTTAAGCATAGCCTGTATGGCACTCACCACATTTATATTTAAAATCCTGTCTTTACACAGTATCAAGAAAGGAGTATCAGCCATTAACATCAAGATCAGTTTCCTTTGAGTTCCTAGAGGCTTACTGGGTAGGTGGGAAGGAGTGATGTAATGTTAATGGTATAAGCAGCAATACACTGTTATCTGGGTTTGGGTGGGGGAGCTTGAGGGCTACACCCAACAGTTGTCTGCTGACCATTCCATGTTGGATGGGGGGGGGGCAGGGGTGGGAGAAAGGAATATCAGACCTCCTGCATGTGCTCAGCCCTTTGGGCTACCTCTTTGGTCCCAGTTATCTGAAATAGGGCAATAGGACATACTTATTGGCAAGGATTGGAAAAAATGATTATTGCAAAACTCTCTGCATAGTGTTTGACACAGAGAAATGCTACAGAAAAAGGTCACTGTCACTGTCACTGTCACCCCGTTGTTCATCGATTTTCTCCAGCGGGCCCAGTAACATTTTGAGACTTATTACTGTGTTTGGCATATTGAATACGTCATGGATAGCTTGCCAGGCTTTGCCGTGCAGGCGAAATACTCTCGGTAGCTTGCCAGGCTCTCCTAGAGGGGCGGAGGAATCAAACTTGGGTAAGCCATGTTGGCTGAGTGGAAGGCAAACACCCTACCTGCTGTGCTATTGCTCCAGCCCACATAAAAAGGTGGTGGGGTCAAAGAACTAGTACACAGTCTACCCTAGTTGACTTCTAGGCACAACATATGTTTCCTGGAGTAACCCAGGAGTGATCCCTGAGCATAAAGTCAGTAGTAAGCTCTGAGAACTTCTGGATGTGGCCCCAAAAGGTCAAACGAAAGAAGTCATTGTCGTTACAAATTTGCCAAGTAAGTAACTATTTCAAACAAAACTGAACTTAGAAGTTGAAGAAAAACAGTCAAGCCAAAGTGACACTATGGAGATCTATGGAGATACTATGGCCTACGGAGATCTACGGAGATACTACGGAGACACTATGGAGATATGACACTATGGAGATCTACCGCAGGACTGTAAAATTTCTTAGTGGGAGCCTTAACATCTAAGGAAGAATATTCAGAAAGGTAACAATGTCTCTGTTTGACTTGCAAACTTTGGGATGGGGAAATCCCACAGGTGATGACTCGCATTCTTTCAAACTCCTTTCTTGGATGATCCTACAACCTGATTTCCCATATCTCATAAACCGGTTTTTCCAGTTAAGAGCAAGTATCAGAGGACTATACTAACAAACTTTTCAATTTTGTCCTGAATTTTCTAATTCAATCTTGTGTTGTTTTTGTTTCCTTGGTAGCACAAATCAGGGGCACTCACCATCTAATGCTTTTTGAAAAGCATCTAAGTGACAGGGTCTGAAAAACCCTGGGAAGTCACAGGGACCAGGGTTTCAGTGGTTACCTTCTCTGGTTAAGAGGATCCCTTTTTCGTCACTCTGGACCAGTGACAGCTTCAAATACTTCATGAATTCATGAAAATAGTTTCTTAACTCACTTTTGGGAAATGCTGCCAGTGATTCAGCACTACAGGCTGGCTCACTGCGATGTCACAAGGGATATTTCCCTCAACAGCCCCACACCACTGTGGTGAGAGGTAAGTTTCCCAGGCTCATGTATCACTTACAAATACAATGGGAAAAGATCTCAGAGAGCTCTTTAAACTTTGAGACAAAATTTTTTTCAAGTTGTATTATTAATTACTGTGCCATACAAACATAAAGAGGCTATATCCCAGGCAAATAGTGACTTATGATCATTCTCTCTTGGGGTTCTATTCTAAGAAATAAGGACATTGATTTGTGAAGCATTTATTAAGCATGTACTATGCACCTGACATACTAGATTTTGAGGAATCTATAGGTACCTGACTGTCTTTTCCTGGTATCCTCGCATTATAGGGGAGACAAACATATAAATTCGTATTTATGCTGCAGTGACTAAAATGGAAAACCCCTGTCCAAAAATTCCTGCTCTCTGTCTTTCCTCCAGCCCAAGTTCTAGTTAGGAGCAGCTTAATTCAGAAGCAGAAGTTGAAAGAACAGATACAGAGTGGAAATAGCTATCCCCTCTGGTCCATTTCTAAATCTAGAGCCCCAGAAATGGTGGCCTTAGTTATTACTTTGTAACACTAAGTTTGTGGTTTCATAGTAAGAGAATAATAACTGGATAACAATATATATGCCATGTATGTCAATCTTTATTCAATGACACTGGACAAAATCTAAGTAGACTGTGAAAGAGTACTTAAATTCAGAAATCCTAGCATCAAACTTCGTTTCCCAAAATACATGGCATAATTTTTGTATGAAAGAGGACTTAAATTCAGAAATACTAGTGTCAAACTTTGTTTCCTAAAAAACATGGCATTTTTTTTGTATATATATATTAATACTTGTGGCTATTAGCACAGAAATTTTGTTTAGTGAGGAGAGTGATGGCAGATAGATTTGGAGAGAAAACAAGAATCCATCAAGTTATAGAGCCCTTATAAACCACATTAAGAAGCAATAGAAGGCCATCAGTTATTTTATTTTTATTTATTTATTTATTTTGCTTTTTGGGTCACACCCGGCGATGCGCAGGGGTTCCTCCTGGCTCTGCACTCAGGAGTTACTCCTGGAGGTGCTCAGGGGACCATCAGTTGTTTTAAAGACGCAGATTGTTGGATTCTAAAAGGATCACTCAGGTGTTTACCTGGAAAATACCTTGAAAGGAACAAAATTATTGAATTTAAAAAGATATTGAAGCACTTCAAGCAAGGAAGAAGTTAGTAATAATGGTAGGTAGATGAGAAACCGGGAGGAAGGGATTGAGAAGTAGCATATAAAGATAAAGGACAACTGATCAGCATTATTGTTGACAAGGCAAAAAGTCCGAAAATCATTTTGTTACATCCATGAGTCAGAGAGAAATTGAAGGAGAGTAAAAGAAGCAGGAAATATCTCCAGAGAAGTACTGTAGTGAATGCGTCACCATCACACGTGTCTTTGTACCCTTCCCTGCCTTCATTTCCTTTTCCTTGAAGATCATGGAAGAGAGAAAATGCAAGATAGAAAGATAAGCTATATAAATTCATTTAGAGAAAAAACAATTATATTGTCAAAACTAAGAGCCAGGCTCCTCACTATTGAAAAACACACAGGAAATGTGAAAGTACAATATAACCCTAGAAATAGGGGCAAAATATGAACGATAAACATTTATTTGAATTTAAAGTCTTAAAGGAAGAGATGATGGGGTCAGAGAGTTAGTACAGCAGGTAAAGCACTTAACCTTTCACTCACCTAACTTTGGTTGAATCCCTGACATTCCATATGGTCCCCTAAACCTGGTCAGGAGAGGTTCCTGAGCACTGCTAGGCATGGACAAGAAAACAAAATGAAGAAATAGGTAATGGATAAATTTGTACATTTAATTGTATTATAATTTTTTCTCAATTTTCCAAGTTTTTGAAGCTGCTACACTCCACTAGGAATAAGCACTCTGAGAGCCAGAGATCCAGAGCAAGGGTTAAAGCACAAGCCTTGCATATGGCCGAACCTGTTCAATCTCTAGCAAGACATAGCACCCCAAGCATCACTAGATACAGTCCCGAAGATCCCCAAGCACTGCCAAATATGGAGGTACCCTCATAGCACTTCTAGTATGGCCAGCAGGAACACCACATCATCACATCTTCACATTGAACCACCAGCCCAGCCTTCTAGACAAGGATCACAGGAAAGGGCCACCAGGCCTCCAGAGAATTATTATGTTGTTTTCCCAACACAGCAAAACAAACCCTGTAAATGGGCATTTTACATTAAAAGGAGCCAGGATTCCATACATAAACAACTGATACAGCATTTGGACTGGGAAGACCAGGTGTATCTTGCACTCAAACTGAAGTAACCAATGATCACAGGACAGCTTAGAAGGATTTATACTGAGCAAATCTTGAAAACTTAGAGCATCAGAATAAATTACTTTATCACTTAATCACTTGACATCCCATTACTCATCAATTTGCTCAAGCGGGTGCCAGTAACATTTCCATTCGTCCCTGTCGTGTGCCAGTGTAGCCCAATGGCGTCTGGTCGTTCTAGCAACACATGCTTGATCTAGGAACACGAAGAGTCTCAAACGAATCGTTCAGGGTCTTGACGAAGAAGTCTGACCATTTTGTAGCTGGGTGGCCACGCAATCTTTTGACGTGCTGTGGAATCCAGTCGGTAATGGCTCCCAGTAGTCATCTCCAAATCTCATTAGGTGTCCAGCCCATCTGATTTTCAACGACTTGGATACAAGACAGCATCCCTGATTCTTGACCATCTACAGAGGTCGGAACTCTGGATTCTTTCTCTCATTTGAGTGAAGCATGATACTCCAAGCATAGCTCTTTCAATTCCTCTTTGGGAGACCCGAAGAGCGTTCTCATCCTGTTTTCATAGGGCCCAGGTCTCTTAGGCATACATTAATGCAGGAAAAATAGTGGAATCGAAGAGATGTGCCCAGAGCCGGAGGTTCTTTGTTCTCTTAGCTCTTTCTTTGACGCTTTTGAAGGCTTTCCAGGTCACTCTCGTCCTCCTGCGCAACTCAGTTGCCAGGTCATTCGTCATGTTGACTTCTCGACCTAGGTACACGTAACTGTTGCATTCAGAGATGTTCGTTCTGTTGAGAGTGAATGGAAGTCAGGAACAAGACTGTTTCTCATAAACATTATTTTCATGAGATTCAGCTGTAGTCTGACCTTTCCACACTCACGGTTGAAGTCGGCCAGCATTTGTGCCACTTGGCTAATATTTGGTGTTATTAGAACTATGTCATCAGCAAAGTGAGGTGGTGTAGTTGCTGACCATCTATCTTCACTCCCATTCCTTCCCATTCCAGTCGTTGCATGACACTCTCGAGGGTGGCACTAAAGAGTTTCGGTGAAATGGTCTCTATTGACCTCAAAGAGAGAAGAGCAGCAGTACTGGCAGATGCAGCAGAAGCCAGGAAAAGCATTCACAATGCCCGCCTGTCCTTTGCCAACTAAAAGACCAAGATTACTGCCCTTCCACATCCTGATGGATCTATCACATCTTCCAGGAGGGCAATGGAGAAGATTATCCATGACTTCTACTCAAATCTCTTCGATAGTCACATCCACCTGCCCACATTCCAAATTCTGCAGGATGGATATGTCGTTCTCAACGTTCTCCCTTCCGAAATCCAACATGCCATTTTATCAGTAAAGAAGTGAACAGCACCCAGCCTGACAAGGTCAGACCCAAATACCTGAAGAACCTGCTGTTGGTACTCATCAATACACTGGCTTGGCTCTTCACACGATACCTGCCTGAATGCAAGGTTCTGTTTCAATGGAAAACAAGCAGGACTGTACTACTGTACAAGAAGGGAGACATCCACAACATTGGCAACTATCGCCTGATTTGTCTATTGTCTGTCATATACAAGCTTTTCACTCAAGTCATCCTGAATAGGATTGGCAGAACATTAGACGAAGGACAACCATATGAGCAAGTCAGGTTCCGCAAAGGATTCAGCATGATTGACCATATCCAAACAGTAACCAAGCTCATTGAGGTTTCTCGGAGTTCAAGATGCCGCTCTGTCTAACATTCATTGATTTAAAGAAGGCCTTTGATTCTGTTGAGATGGAAGCAGTCATCGAAGCCCTAGCCAAACAGGGAGTTCAAACACAATACATCAGGATCCTCCATGAGCTGTATTATCAATTCACTACCATTATACAAAGAAGTGATCATCAGAATAAATAACAATAGTAATAGGTCACAGTCTACTGAATAAAAATAGAAATATATGCTTATTTATACTTAAATAGCTGAACAAGTAAATGAAGAGAAAGTGACAGAGCTACCCAACAGCATAATGTCAACTCTAGATAAAATAGCATCACCATTTGACAGCCATAGTCTCAGAAAAGGTTCTATGCCTGCTGAATGGAGGCTTAATGGATTTGAAGTTGTTGGCATAATTTTGAAGCATCTCAGCAAAAAAAATATTTAGCAATTATTGAAAGGGGAAATGATGGCTTTAGCATAGAAAGCTGGCATTTTGACAGATGTTCAAGGTTAGAATCATCAAGAGAAGGATTGGTGGATATTCTGTTGCCAAGTTGGAATGGGAACAGAATCATTCCTGGAGTTGGATTACCTAAAGCCATAGAAAAACCTTATCTTTAATCTGTCAAAAGAATTAATTACAGGGAAAGACTAAAAATATACTCCAGATTAAAGAAGTGTGAAGAGTTTTGGTTAATTTTTTTTAAAGAAAGTAAATCTAATACATAATCCTGGGACAAGAGAGAAAAAGAGTATTAAGATAACTGTCAAAATTTTAATGTAGTCTGTGGACTAGAAAGTAGATTATATCAATTTTCTGTTTTGGAGGATTATTTGGAATTAAGAGTAAAGTTTAGGACCTGAAATATGAAAATTTGGGGGTGGTCCTTTTTTTTAATTGAATCACTATGAGATAGAGTTACAAAGCTGTTTATGATTGGGTTTCAGTCATACAGTGTTCCAATATCCATCCTTCCACAGGGTACATTTCCCACCACCAATGTCTTGTTTCCCTCCCAGAACCCTTAGGTCCCCTAACCAGCCTCTACGCCAGCCACTCTTCTTCTTTCTCTCTCTCTACTTTTGGGCACTATAGTTTGAAATACAGATACTGAGAGACTATCATGTTTTTGCTTTACATACTTTTAGCACACAGTTCATATTCAAAGTGATCATTTCCAACTATTATTGTCGCTTCTCTTTCCCAACAGCCCTCTTCCCACACCACTTGAGGCTAGCTTCCAACTGTGGACCAATCCTCCTGGCCCTTGTTTCTACTTCCTTGGGTATTAGTCTCACTGTTTTTTTTTATATTCCACAAATGAGTGCAATCATTCTTTCTGTCCCTCTCCTTTTGACTCATTTTACTCAGCATGGTACTCTGCATGTCCATTAATTTATAAGCAAATTTTATGATTTCATTTTTTTCTAACAGCTGCATAGTACTCCATTGTATAGATGTACCATAGTTTAACCAGTCATCTATTCTCAGGCACTCAGGCTATTCCCAGATTCTGACTATTGTGAGTAGTGTTACAATGAACATAGATGTGCAAATGTTTATTTCTGCCATGTGTTTTGGGGTCCCCAGGGTATATTCCCAAGAGTGGTATTGCTGGGTTATACAGAAGCTCCATGTCTAGTTCTTTGAGGAATGCACATATTGTTTTCCAAAAAGACTGGACCAGTCTGCATTGCCACCAACAATGAATGAGAGTCCCTGTCTCCCCACATCTGTGCCAGCACTGGTTGTTCTTCTTTTGGATGTGTGCCAGTCTGTTTCATGAGAGATGATACCTCAAAGTTGTTTTGATTTGCATTTCCCTGATGATTAACGATTTAGAGCATTTTAATGTGCCTTTAGGCCATTTCTATTTCTTCTTTGAGGAAGTTTCTATTCATTTCTTCTCCCCATTTTTTGATGGGGTTGGATGTGTTTTTCTTGAAAAGTTCTACCAGTGCCTTTAACATTTTGGATATTAATCCCTTATCAGATGGATATCGGTAAATAATTTTACCCATTTCATTGTCTGTCTTTGTATCTTGGTCACCATTTCTTTTGAGGTGCAGAAACTTCTTAGTTGAAAGTAGTTTCATTTGTTTATGTTTGCTTCCACTTGTTTGGTCAGTGTTGTTTCATCTTTGAAGATGCCTTTAGCTTCAATGTCATGGATGGTTCTGCCTATGGTTTTCTCCATGTATCTTATGTGGATTCATGTCTTTTGTTGAGGTCTTTAATCCATTTTGATCTGATTTTTTTGCCTCGTGTTAGAAAGAGATGTCATAATTTTTATTATGACATCTCATTCCTACTTTGACAAACTGGCAGGCTCCCGAATGTGACCTGCCCACACGGCAGAGTCTGGCAAACTCCCTGTGTCGTACCCAATATGCCAAATACCAGTAACAATGATGGGTCTTATTCTCCTAAAGAGCCTTGAATATAATCTCAGGGCTAGGATGAAGGAGACGTTACTGGGGCCTGCTCGAGGCAATCGACGAATAACAGGATGATCTGTGATCTGTTAGAAAGAGGTCTGAGTTCATTCTTTTGCATGTAGCCGCCCAATTTTCCCAGCACAATTTGTTAAAGAGGCTTTCCTTGCTTTTGTCAAAGATTAGGTGATCATATATGTGAGGGAAGTGTCGTAATATTCAACTCTATTCCATTGATATGTGGGTCTGTCTTTATTCCAATCCTATGTTGTTTTAAGCACTAGTGCTTTGTAGTACAGTTTGAAGTTGGGGAAGGTGATGTCTCCCATATTCTTTATCCCTAATATTGCTTCAGCTATTTTTGTTGTTTTACATGAATTTCAGAAGTATTTGACCTATTTCTTTGAAATTTTTTCTGGATATTCTTATAGGGAATACAATACTTCTATATAATGCTTTGAGGAGCACTGCCATTTTGACAATATTAATCCTCCTGATCCATGAGTAGGGAGTGTGTCTCCATTTCCTTGTTTCCTCTTTATTTCTTGAAATAGTGATTTGTAGTTTTCTTTGTATAAGTTTATTCAGAGGTACTTGATTTTTCTGAGGCACAATTGTGAACAGGATTTTTTTAAAAAATCTCTTTCATTTACTTTTATATAGGAAATCCAGGGACTATGAAAATATTGAACAATTTTTTATTCTTGCAATTTTGCTTTTAATTTAAAAAAAAAGAACTCAAAGGTTTTCTTTAAAAAAAACTACGAGGAAGAAATATACAACACAGGAAAATAAACTGTAGGTACTAGGCATTTCATAACTAGATTTAAAATAGATGGGTTTAAACTCATTTTTTAAAATATAGCCTAGAACCATTTTCCAAATGTATAAGGATCTGGGGAACCTATTCAGTTCAGATGACAAAATAAATACTTTTTAGTTTTGGTTTACAGATACCATTGAAATAAGTAAAAATGTCAGAATTTTGGTTATTAAACTATCTTTCTGGGATTTATGGGAGGTGATTCAAGTGTTTAATAAATAGTTAGTTTAAGTTTCATTATAAAAATATATTTGATGGTCACCAATGAAGAGATACTATTGGCATCTTTTAGGAAGAGTCCAGGTATTCTACTAAATACCCCACTAAATACACTGGAAATTCCGCTCTAGTAGGAATTATCCTACTCAAAATATCAAAAACACGGAGGTTGAGAAATTCTGCCCTAGAATATACATATATTTGCTTTTATAGAAGAATTAATAGAAGAATTAATAATAAAATTATAGACTATTCTAATTTTTTAACTGTGTTTCTGTATGATTTTTTTTACACTTCCCTGTTTCTTCATGGTTTATCAATAATGGATTAACCTAGGAACTTCATTTCTGGTTAAGTCAGAAGTGAACTTTATTTTACTTTATTTTATTATGATTTTGCCTTTTTACCCATTCTCCCTAATATTTATTTTTTTGCAAAGTGTCAATGGCCTTTATTGGATGCAATGATATTTGAGCACAAGAAAGGTATATGATCATTCTGACTCCAGGGGTGACTCCAAAAACCAAGTACCTGCTCTCCAAAGTTCTGAATTATTTATTGTCTCTTGTGTTTTAAAAAGATGACAGTAAGTAGGAAGCTTTCCATAGAAGAGTAAAAAGTAAGGCAGTGTAATTTTCAACATATAAATCAAGAAACAGTTTAACAGTTTTATTAATTAAATAATGAGTGTTTGTATTATATAATTTGATAATTTTATTTGTCTTTGTGTTATAGCAAACAATATAAGGTAGATTTGATTGTGTCTGCAAGGGGGTAGGTTAGGGTGATGGATAAAAATCTGGGGACACTGGTGGAGGAAAGGGCACACTTGGGGTCAAACTGGTGTTGGGACACTTAATGCCTAATACTGTATTATGAGCAAATAGGAAAATCATGGTGTTAGGTTATAATATTTTTTTAAATCTAAGTGTTTCTTTCAGACACTGATTCCCATCTTGTTTGTAATGATTCCTGTAATTGCTTTCTCTTTTCCCACCTTCACCTCCACAGTCTATATTTTAAAAAATATTTTTTATCAAATTTCATTTAACCCTCTATTGAAGACATAATTGCTAGAACTACTGACCAATAACCAATATTTCTGCCTTGTGATGCGACATAATTGATAAAATTCTTATAAAGAATCTTTAAATAACATAATTGGGTTATTATTAATTGTAAACATACAAGTTCTATCAAATTTGCTAGAAATTGACAATAGCTTGAAATTTCTCATTTTTTCTTCATTGACTCACATTTATCAAACTCAAATTAATTTAAATATTTATGTAATTACTCTTTAATGAACAGTAGAATTACTTCATATAAATATAGATTGTAGGTTTAGGGGTGTAGTTTAGTGGCAAAGCTCTTGTCTTGTGTGTTGAGGAACTGGATTCAATTCCCAGCACCAAACAGTATATGTAAGTTATACTAGGTCCTGAGACTTCTTTCTAGTTTAGGGTTTAGATGAAATATTGTGGAACAATCAAAGTTGCAAAGTTTGTCTAGGAAAAATCCACTAAACTGATTATCTCCAGGATAAATCCAGTTCAAGGGAATTAGCACTGGTGTAGGAAGTTATTCACAGTCAGTACAAAAGAACCTAGGAGATAGATCTGTACTCCAAGTCTCTAATTCATCCTTCCTCAAGTAATTAGATTACAACACTCTTGAGTAGACTGATTTTTCTGTGTCATCATACTCCAGTCATAAATTCTTTGAGAACATATTTGGTGTCAAAATAAAGATTTAGAAAATATCCTCTCCTTATCAACAAGGTAATTCTGTGTTTATTTCCCCATTATTATTGTTATTATTATATTAAATCATTGAAAATGTGAACTTGTTTTGACCTGGATTCTACATTTGAGAATTATCCTACCACTATCCTCTATGTTTAATTTAAGGTCATTAAATCCTTTATGTTTAATTTAAGCACTTTGACAATAAAGTACTAGATTATAAATGTTATTTTATATGTAATTCTACAGTTAAGTTCAACTACATTATAGGACAGTGCTACAGTGCTACATTATACTGAAAACAAACATCTGTGGATGGGCACTTCTCTGCATGGGCACTCTCTAGATCCTCACTATTAAGTAATAGCAGGATGGATGGCTTTTCCTTTTCACAAGTTATCAGTGTTGACCAGACAGAGCAGAATTTAGATTAAATAAATGTCTCTGGAGTCCTCACTAAAATGAATCTAGTGGTTTTCCACCAAATTCTTTCTGAACTGTGTATGACCTGATGATACTTCTCAATAATACACAATTTTGGGATATTTTATGGAATATTTCTTTAAAGTCAGGATTGAGGTTTAAGAATTGAGATTTACTGATCAAAAATCTTGTAGTAACTGTGTGTTAGAGTTTTATTATCTCTTTTCTTTTGCCCCATGCAATTTATCATCACTTTCATTTTTCAAGTCTATAGTCTTCCTTTACCACAAAAACTGCAGTAGTCAGCACCTTCAGTTACTTTGCATCTGATATTTGAAGGATTTAGAAATGACAAATAACGACATTTCTTATGAAGCATTTTTAACAACCTCAAATGATTTTTATTTTCCATTTTTACTTTCAGGTTTCTGGACCACATGAGGCAGTGCTCAGGACATACTCCTGGCTCTGTGCTCAGGGGGTCACTTTTAGCTCTGTGCTGAGGGGTCATTTCTGATGGTTCTCAGATATTCAGACCAATACGCAGTTCTGGGGATTGATCCTGGGTCAGTGGCGTGCAAAGCAAGGGTCTTAACCCCTGTATTATCTCTCTGGCCCTTAAAATGCTTTTTAGTAGATAACACAGGTTTGAAATTCCTGATACTGGAACATTTGCTTCATTGAATTTCCATCATAGTAAGTTTTCACCTAGAAACTAAATTTTCAGAAATATCTTTTAAAATGACAAATACATGTTAAAACCAGAATTCTTCACCAATAGAGTTTTCATTTTCAGGTTTCCCAAGGTCAGAGCGAAAGTACAGCTGGCAGAGCACTTGCCTTGCACACGACCAACCCAGGTTCAATCCTCAGCACTACTTATGGTCCCCCAAGCACTGCCAGGAGAAATGCAATGAGAATGGATTCACTATGCAATGTGATCTGTGAACAATTGAGGGACAACTTGAGCAGATGACTTTTGCATGTTTCTAGGTTAAAAGAATAAATCAATAAGGATTACTTTATTAACTTCAATTAGATTTAATCTGTAACACGTTTTACACTGTGTAATGATCTTAGACTTGTTCTGCCATTTCGTTAGTCAAATTAATGCACTCTGAATGCAGAGCCCAAGTAAGCCCTGGCACCACTGGGTATGTTCCAGAAAATAAACAAACAAAATATCAGGGTTATCAGTAGTTAATGGTATGGCTCTAGTTAACAGAAGATCCATTCTGAGAAAGATATTCACCTATAAATGATTAAATCCTGAAGAAATTATCATTAGTAGTAGTAGTAATAATAATATGTAGAAGAATGTTGGGGGCCACATCCTGCAAAATTATTCAGAAGTAACTCCCAGAGTCATGAGCATGAACCTCTATATTATGTCTCTGGCCCAAGAATTTATCTTAATTTGAGTGCATTCTACAGTACATATATCTATGAATATAAAAGGCTATTTTTCTAAAAGGATAAAAATTAAAATGATTTTTGTACATTGTAAGCAAATAAACTGTATATACATACACATTATACTTAGAGAAATTACCCACTTATTTGTAAAGTTATCAGATTGAAAGCACCTGGCATTGTTTGCTGAAATATTTTTCACTTGTAGATGTCCAATATTTTCTTTTATATTCAGTCTGACACATGAACTGAAATGTAGTTTTCCAATAAACTACAATAAAATAGAAAATAAAAGAGAAGCAAAATACTTACATAGCCCAGAATTTTATACAGATGACAACCACTTAAGAAAAACAAACTTTAGCCTGAGCAAAAGCAGAACAAGTCTAAGATCATTACACAGTGTAAAATGTGTTACAGGTTAGATCTAATTGAAGTTAATTAAGTAATCCTTATTGATTTATTCTTTTAACTTAGAAGCATGCAAAAATTATCTGCTCAAACTTTGCCTAAATTATTCACAGATCTTCAAATAGTTTTCTAGGAGTACTGTAGCACTGTCCTCCCATTGTTCAACGATTTGTTTGAGCAGGCCCAATAACGTCTCCATTTTGAGACTTGTTGTTACTGTGCTTGGCATATTGAATATGCAGCAGTATGAAATGGGGGTGGAGGGGGTAGGAACTAAAGAAATATTGTTGTAAAATATTGTTGAATATTTTCTTATTAATTGCCATTGCTTCCTACAAAGTTTTATCACCACCACCAACCATCCTCTGGTGTTGGCACTAGGAAGCTATCTCTTTCAGTCAGAAAACTCTGATAACTGTTATGTGCTTTTTCCCAGGTCCTTATCTTATTGGCCTTTGCTCTCCTTTCCTCTTTAATAGGCAAGCAAAGAGATTCAGTAGAGCACATGCACTAAGTGAGAAATTTCAAATACTGTATGATCTTGGACACACCATAAAATGTTGTGAAAAAGTGAGTGTAATTCTAACCTCAGAAATTTTGAGAATTAAGTCAGTTATTGCGCTGAATGTCTTTAGAATAGTATTGGGCACAAGATAGATGTTTTTCAAATTGCAAGTTACATATATTAAATTTTCCTGGATTGGTCACAATTTGTACTTGTCCCAACTGCTCAATTATTCTGGTATTTGTCATGCTCATGGGGCCTGGCTTATATGATAAGTTATGTATTCAACCTATGTTAAAGTGGTGACGCTATTGTTATTAATCCCATTAGTAAATTATAAACACAAAATTTTAGTAGTTTATAAGTTACTTATGAATGTTCATAATGTTCAGATGGCATTTATTGAGATATTCTAGAATAAAAATTGTGTAATAAATAAAAATAATTTTTACACATCTGATTACTGAGTGACTTGATGAAAGTTACCATAGCTTTCTCAAATCCAAATTTTCTGAAATGAAGTCAAATAATCTATCGCATATTAACTCAGTCATAGTAAAAAGCAAATGGGATCGTATGTATGAAAAACTTTATAGATTATAGCAGTTGGTATAAGTGAAACATAATTCTTGTACTAAAATTAAGCTTACGGTTTTTCCATTAATGCCATATTTAGAAGTTGACTTAATGTTTTCAAAATTTTTCTATGTATTACAAATGTCTTACTGGATTTATACTATTGAGTTATGAAAAATGCATCAAGAATCAAAAATACCCTGCTTATCTAACTATGCACTAAGACTCTCACTTATCTCTTTCTACATTTTGACTTGCTTAGGGCTCCTGAATAGGCATAATCATACCAGCTGCTAAGTGTGTGGGTTCATATCTTTACTTTGACATTAATCCAGAAAGTAGCATTAAACTGGTTAATGAATCTAGGTCTCCACTGAGGGGAGGCAGATAACACTATGACCTATTTTACTAAATTATTATGAGATAAAACTGAGATCATGATTTTAAGAGACAGCATAGTGACCTTCCTGTGCCTGAGATATATTAAAATCTTAATAAATTAAGTCAGGGATCTTATATAACATTTTTAAGTTCTTGAAAGCTCTGAGGTAAGCCCTAATTTTAGAGTACACTGTATTATTGTGGAGTAGAAACAAATCAACAAGCAGATGACTTAGCTCCTAAACCTAAGAAAGTTCTAAACTGTGTCCTAATGTTGGCAAGAAGGCAATTGTTGACTTAGGTGAACAAATATTATAAAGTAATTACTATGAAAGAATACTGTTCTAGGCACAGTGAAATATAAAAAAGTAAAAGGTGAAAAGCAGCTTCTAACAATAGCAGTCTAGCACATTATACAAGCAATAGGGCAGAATGTAGAAAGTGGTATAAGAAAGGCACAATTAGTATTAAAGCTCAGTTAAAATTATAATACTAAGGTTGAAATTGAATTACAATGTTCTTATAGAAATAGGTCCATGAATGGTCACATTTTGAATTGACTTAGGCTATAAATTACAGTGGGAAAGGCCCTTCTACATTTCAGGTGGAGTTTAAGAAACAAAAGGATTTATTCCAAACATTTAACTATGGAGTTAAAAAAAACTCATAGACAGGCTATTATTATTAAAGTTTAATTTAAAAATACAACATTAAAAATTGTATCAATTCTATTCATGATAATCTACAAAGTAACTATTATTCACTTACAAAAGTAGCTGTATAATATTTAGCTATTTGGGGTATTTGAGAGATCAAAGATATTTGACCCTTACTAAAACTCTAAGAGTCATTTCAATTCTTATGCTATATACTTTATATTACCATATATTTTTATACAATATGTATTTTTGCATATAAACCCACATTACAGTTATGGTGGTTAAATAGTAAGCTGATAAATTTCACAATAGCATGTGTGGAATAGTAGACAATATCAGATATGATTCTGAATTATACCAATAAAACCAGTTTGAATTTCCCTCAATTTTCATTTATTTCCTTATTAAAAATTCAACAAATATTTTCAAATCTCTTCCAAGAACTATGAATAAGGGATTAAAATTTAACTACAATCAGGATTTTCTATATAAAATTCTGTGAACAATAAAAAATATGCCTCCTAATTCTCATAGCCTTATATTGTAGATACTGAAATCTATCATATTTGCACTTTTGCTCTGTTTGAACTGGTAACTTTTCCAAATTGGTATTTCATTACAGATAGAATGTTTTAGTTTGTGTTATTGCTTGCTTGACTTATGTATGTATTCATTTATTTTCAGTGTCAGGGATCAAGTCGAGGGCCTCAGACATGCAAGTCAAGTGCTCTACCACCAAAGTACAATCTTGATCCTTTTTCTTATAATTTTTTAAGAGATTCTCTGGGTGAAAAAAAGTGACTCACAGTACAGCACTGGCCTTGCATGTGTGAGATCCTGGCTTGATCTCTGACACTGCATAAAAATAAGATTTTTTGTTGCATATTTCCGTGTCCTAGACCAAGGCACGTGATTTATCGCTGTGGAAAAGCTGTACATTCTGGATAAAATACAGTTACTACATTTCCCAGGGCTGGAGCAATAGCACAGCAGGTAGAGCATTTGCCTTGCACACGGCCGACCCAGGTTTAATTTCTCCGTCCCTCTCAGAGAAATTGGCAAGCTACCGAGAGTATCCCACCCACAAAGCAGAGCCTCGCAAGCTCCCCATTGCGTATTTGATATGCCAAAAACAGTAACAACAAGCCTCACAATGGAAATGTTACTGGTGTCTACTCAAGCAAATCGATGAACAACAGTGCTACAGTGCTACTATATCTCCCTAAGTCTAGCTTTCAAAAGCAAATTAAAGTTGCTAGTCCTTTAATGAATAAAACACTGTCAATCTTTATTGTGAAGATTATACTATCATTTGGTAAAATAGATCCCATTTCTGTACTTTGGGAAAGACGAATTGGACCACATGCGAAGATTATGCTCTCTGCTCAGAGATCACTTCTTACAGAGCTGGTGAAGCACCTATAGTACCAGGAATAAAACTGGGGTTGGCCACATGCAAAGAAACTGCTTATCCCACTGTTTTATCTCTCAAACGCTAAACTTTTGTTTTTGCTGATTTTTCTTTGTAGTAGCACTGCACTGTAGCACTGTCCTCCCGTTGTTTATTGATTTGTTCGAGCAGGCAGCAGTAACATCTTACAACAAATTGTGAGACTTGTTGTTACTGTTTTTGTCCAACAAATTGTGAGACTTGTTACTGTTTTTGTCATATCGAATATATCACGGATAGCTTGCCAGGCTTTGCTGTGCGGGCGAGATACTCTTAGTAACTTGCCAGGTTCTCCAAGAGAGGTGGAGGAATCGAACCCAGATTGGTCACATGCAAGGCAAACGCCTTATCCACTCTGCTCCAGTAATCAAACCAAAGGTCTCACATATGCAAGGTAAGTGATCTACTACTGAGACAACTCTCGGTTCTCTATTTCTGCATTTTGATATTAGAAAGAAACATGTATCCTAAAATTTTAATTTTCAATCTCAGAATATTCGCCCATTATTACTTAATAATCTAATTTTCTCTCTCCACATCTTTTATAAATGTTTCACTATACCAATAAAAAATCCTGGAAAATACATATAGGACAAAGAATACTAAATAAATTTAAATTGCCCACCTGTGCATCATACATATATATTAATAGACCAAGTAACTAAACCCAGGTAGCATAGTTCAACGTAGCAACTTTACCACTGAGCTGTAAGATACATCCCCAGTCTAGAGACTTTTTTTTTTAACCCATGCAATCCAGAGCAAGTGGAAAAAAGAATTCTGGAAGTTCCTCTAAAATGCAAATTCTAGAATTGATGACCCTGGAAAATCTTTCTAATTCCCCTTACAGTAGCAAAAAGATGATCAGAGAGTACAGGGGTAAGATACTTGCCGTGAATACAGCTGACCCTCGTTTGAGTCTCGGCTCGGTGTGGCCCAAAATCAAAATAAATAAGATAGTAAGCAGAAGTAATTCTCTGTGGTTGTTTAACAGATATATTGCTTTATTAATATAAGAAATATTATTGGTAAGCATCATTAACAAAATTCACTTGACCTCTTAAATGACTAACTAATCATTTTTTTTTTTTTTTGCTTTTTGGGTCACACCTGGAGATGCTCAGGGGTTACTCCTGGCTCATGCACTCAGGAATTGCTCCTGGCGGTGCTCAGGGGACCATATAGGATGCTGGGAATCGAACCTGTGTCAGCCATGTTGGCTGTGTGCAAGGCAAATGCCCTACCCGCTGTGCTATCGCTCCAGCCCCACTAACTAATCATTTTTTAAGGAAACAGAGGGCAAATATAAATATTGGTCATGAAGATTTCTTATCAGATGAGTAGAGAGTTTCGTAGTCAAGCTCTGTTTACAGTATTTTTAAGATCAAGGAAAATACTAAAGTAGGTGGACTGATTGTTTCAGCAACCCTACCTCTGTTATTTTGCTCAGCAGAACAACACCGAAACAAAATAAAAACAAAAAATTCTATTTGTTTGAAAAATGTATACCAAATGTGAATGAGTGAAGTACACTAATATTTAGGAAAATACGAAAAAACTATCAAAGCAGGTTCTATCTTATTATCAGTATTTCTAACAATACCGTCTTTGATATGAATATTAAGTAATTCAAGCTAATAAATGTTTCAAACTATACTGTAAAACCTGGAGTAAAGTGCTTTCTTTATTGGTGGTGTGGTGGGGGGAGGCGTTTGAACCATACCCAACAGTTCTTAAGACTTACTGCTAACTCCATGCTCAGCAATTACTTCTGGAAAGATTTGGGGACCAGGTGGGATGCCAGGGATCAAATCTGGGTCAGCTGCCTCAAAGGCAAGAGCCTTAACCTGCTGTACCATTCCCCAACCACTCAAGAAGGCATTTCCACCCTGTCCTATTCAGATAATGTCTTAAATGGAACTAAATGACTTACCAAAAATAAACTTTTTATTTCCACTAAAATTTTCTTTACTCCCCTTACATTTTTATGAAGAAGAAAATGTAACACCTAACTAATCTTTGCATTTAAGGGTGATATCAAGAGGTGATGCCTTAAGGTCTCTATCATCTTTAGATTTGGACCTTTCTGTCTTCAATCTCTTGGAGATTTGTGGAGTCAGAAACCAAAAGAGTTCATTGGTGCAAGAAATAAAGGGTAGGCAAGGGAGGAAACTCATATTTGATATCCTCCAGTGTAGCATAGTGCGTGTCCCCAAATTTCCAATGTATTGAACCCTTTGGACATATAGTGAAATCTCCAGAAGACACATTCTACAGCAGTGAGCACCAGCACATCAGTCCTACAACTGTTTTCCCAGTAACTGTAACATGCAGAAATACACTATGAGGGTCTGTGATCCTTCACTTTTTCAGTGGCCTGTATGTTCAAACGTGGAGGGCAGTGACTGCCACTGTATTGTCCTCCACACTTTTATCTTTCCCTTTACTCAAAGGGAAAGCTAGAGACATCCCTCCCTTACTAAATGACCTCTATATTCAGAAAAACAACATATAACTACTGTAAAGAGAGAATAAAGACACCAGTGTCTCTGTTTCTGTAATGCTTTTTTTTCCTAAAATGCTTTTTTCCCCTAAAACTGAACTGTACAGTCTGTGAGCATAGGCATTCCAACATCAGATTTAAGTTCTTTAAATCTGTATGACTCTATTACACACACACACACCCCCTTCCAGGAATTCAAATTTAACATAGTTTGTAGCTTAAAGCTGCATAAAATAAAATTTCAGAAAATGTCATGGCAACACATCAAACATTTAATGTCAGGTTCCCTTATGTTCATTGCGTTGCAAAAGGCAACCACCAATTATGCAATTTGGAAATGATATTTTATTTTGTAATTAAAAACCAGTTTTCCTGTGCTTGGTATTTGTAGAGCATATGTGCAAAATAATTGCACCTCAAGAAGGAAAGAAGGTGTCTGCACTTTGAAAGACCTCTGCCTACAATGCTGTTATAAATAAGTCATTCTTCTTTGTAGGATATGTTATTGAGGAACCACCAAATAGCATGCAAGCATAAACCTAATATTTAGAATTTGGTGTGAAATTTTTTCTGTGAGAATTTGGTGTGAATTTTCTCAGTTTCTTTGTTCAGTATGATAAATAGTGCTTCCATTTAATTACAATGCTGAAAATTTCATCAGCCTTTGTTTTCCAATTCCAAACTAACATTAAATGACTTTTTTGAATAGCATTTGAACAGTAAGATACCAATTGTTTTGATGCTAAGGAAAAGAAGATATCTTAAAAATTATTGAAAATGCACTATCTTGCTTTCCTCTATTTTCAGAGCCCAAAAAATAAGACACGAAGCATGTGAGGCCAAGGTCTGACTGAGCAGCAAAACAAATTGAAACCTTTGGCTTCAGTGAGGTCCTGGTTCTCCAGTATTATCTCAAGGAACAATGGGATCAGGTCCATAAAATGAAGAAGCTTGACTCTGTGGGCAAACAGACTTTCTTAGCCCAGCCTGCTGGCTTTCCCCCATCACAAATCCTCTTACATGGAATTACCATCAAGAAACACTTCCAGAGGTGAAGCAATAGTAGAGCGAGTTGGGCATCCATCCCAGGCATCCTATATGGTCCCCCGAGCACTGCCAGGAGTAATTCTCAATCTCAGGGCAGGGTGTGCCCAATAACAAAAACAAACAAACAAACAAAGACCTCCAGATACTTAGGACACAGCAACTGCCCAGTCCCTGAGGTTCACTTCATGTCTCTTGTGCCACCTGCTACCCCTCCAAAACTTCACATGAACAAGCTGTTACCTGTGAATGCTGATGCCTTTCACCCTAGTGCTTTGGACTCCAGTGTCATTGGTGCCTTTGGTTTTGCTTGTGCAAGACACCGTGATGACTTCCCCCTTCTAGGGAATGAATTTGACTCTTTATATTTTGACTCACTGCCAGGTTATTAAAATGATTTCAAAGAATAAAAAAAAATGAGAGGCTGTTTTCTTGTAGTCTCTTCATTTGAAGTTCATTCATCTTTGGAACTACTCTGATATGCTGATACTGTGTGGCTTTCCATATGCTGGCACAATGTGGCTTTTAATCAACCAAAATAAATAATAGTACTACAAACGTTTTTGTTTCATAGCTAATTTTCAGTCAGTGGAATAAATGTGCAGTCTTTCTAGGGTCCAACAAATGAAGTCACAATCATAAATGTGTATAGCTTAACAAATGAAGTGCTTTAATAGGAACACTAATGAAAATCTCAAATATCTCGAGAGCAAAAATTTTCAGGTAATCAAGCCATTCCCTCTCTAAATGCCAAATCCTTTTGATATTTAAACAATTTTAACTAGAACTCATTATTTTAAAAAATTACACAATTTTCTGCCACCTTAAACAGAACATCTTAGTCACAATTAAGTTGTTTTGCAAATGACTCAGACTACTTTGGAGCATCAATTATTACTAGTAGTCGCAGACAAAAATGACCTTCACAGCTAAAGACCTGATTTGCCTGATACCAAATTCCTCCAGGTAACAGTTTTCAAATTACAGAGGAATATGGTACCCTTCTAATCACTGAAAGTTTAAATTTTTCTTCTTAGTCTTGCAACTGCACACAGAAGGAATTAAGTGGTGCTGTCTTTTTGTTGTGTTTTACTTTGCTCCAGACTTAAAGTTGTTGGAACCACTGTCCCCAACTTAACAAAGGTGAGACTTACAACCTTTTAGCTCCTAATAATGTTCAAGTGATGCATATTTAGTAGAAACTACACACACACACACACACACACACACACATATATATGTATATATATATATATATATATATCGACCTTTGAGAGCCAGAGAAATAGTACAGAGGCTATGGTGTTTGCCTTCCACACAGCTGACCTGGATCCAATATCTAGCATCACATCTGGTCCCCGAGCACCTAAAAGAGTAAGCCCTTAGTACACTCCTCCCCTCAAAAATATATATATATATATTCATACAGATATATATATCATATATACATATAATGTATGTATAAAAGCACACACATTTTACTTCTAGTATAAATTTCATGGGTAGAAATACTCTGTATGGTACCCTTATGGTGATGCTGGGTGGAAACAGTGATTCCCAGCTCCCAGTCAGACTGTGACCACTGAGGCAAACAACTAATACTCTGTGGTGCTGGTGTTGCCAGAGTGATTTTGAAAATAGAATTTTGTGTTTTCACATCCTTTAATATCTACAAAATGCCTATCTGTGTCTATAATATTCAACAGAATAAAATAGGCTTTGTGTTGCCTAACTGTGGTTAATGTACATGTACTGAGAACATTTCAAGTAAGTTAGGCTAAGTTACAATACTGGATTAGATTAAATGTCTTAAGTACATTCTTGACTTTGAATATTTTCAATATGAATGACTATATTGACTATATATTACAATATGTAGGCCTATCATAAGGAAAGAATTATTTGTATATTTGAAATCATAGATAGACAAACACCAGCTAAGGACTGAAGGGACACATGTCTATTGATGAAACTATGAGCTTTTTTGCATAAACTTTATACTATTCATTTAATGATTTTTCCACTTGAAGATTTTTCACTTTATGAAATCCTAGTAAGTACATTTATAAAAACCTATCTTTTTTTAAGAACTTTATTTTAAAAGGTTAAAATGGGTTTAAGCTTCAGAGAAATTTGGTTCTAGGAACTTAGCAAGATGTGATCAGTGGTTCTTTTTTTTTTTTTTTTTTTTTGCTTTTTGGGTCACACCCAGCGGTGCACAGGGGTTACTCCTGGCTATGCACTCAGGAATTACTCATGGCAGTTCTCAGGGAACCATATGGGATGCTGGAAATTGAACCCAGGTCAGTCACATGCAAGACAAACACCCTACCTGCTGTATTAGCACTCCAGCCCCAGTCAGTGGTTCTTAACCATAACAAGTCTTTTGTTTAGGGTCCACACTCAGTGGTGCTTAGAGATTATTCCTGGCTCTGAACTCAGGGTTTATTTTCTGGTCCTCAAGAGGAATTGGGGATTGTTGCTATTTGGATTTGGTTTGCTTGGGTTTGGGGTGCACAACTGTCTATGCTTAGAGTTTACTCTCACTTTGTGTTCAGGAAACACTCCTGGCATTTCGCAGGGGCCCACAAGGGGTGACAGGGATCAAACTGAAGTCAGCAAGTGCCTTACCCACTATATCTCCAATCCCCAAACCTACAAATATTTTAATTGAAAATAAAACAGCTGATAAAAAATTCCATAACTGGTACTTCAATTTTTTAGTCTCCATTAGTTGGCAGAATAACAAATTCTAGATATCATATCTGTTATAAACTATTACAAAGTAGAAATTGAAATAAAAATCTATCCATGGTGTTGTGATACTAAAAGTATAAAATCTAGTTATAATAAAGTCCCACTACATAGACTCAAAATGTGATATTTTATAACAACTCCAATAAAGGGCTAGGGTCTTTCCTCATTTGTAGGGTATAATATGGAGAATCCAGCTCTATAAAAAATATAGTGCTATATCATTTCAAACAGTTAACCACAAGGATGGTGATTGCAACTGTGGAAAGAATCTTGATTTTTATTTCATAATCTATATTATCTGTAGGTTGTCTTTCTTACAATATATTCATGTGTGTCAAAATATATGTGTATTTACATAAAATATATAAATTAAAATGCATAATTGCTATTCAGTTATGCTAATCCCTCTCAGAGAGCCCAGCAGGCTACTGAGAGTATCCCGCCTGCACAGCAGAGCCTGGCAAGTTCCCCATTGTGTATTCGATATGGCAAAAACGGTAACAAGAAGTCTCACAATGGAGACATTACTGGTGCCCGCTCAAGGAAATCAATGAACAACGGAAGGACAGTGCTACAGTGTTATTCAGTTAAAACACATTTTATTACAAATAGAATGACATGGGACTAGAACAATAGCCTTGCATCCAGTTTACCCAGGTTCAAGCCTTGGCATCCCATATGGTCCCCTGAACCTGAGTGATCCTTGAAGGTGGAGCCAGGAGTAATCCCTATAGTCCAAAATAATAAATAAATAAACCCACAAAAACATATTATTCCACTTCAGACAAATGAATAAGTTTTCACTTTCTAGAACAGGAAGATTGCTCAGAGAGCTAAGTACAAGCTTTTTACCCAAGAGGGCTAGTTGGGTCCACAGCACTGGCTGGTCCCCTGAGCACTGCTGGGAGTGTCCCCCATGCACAGAGCTAGGAACTGTCTTCTAAGCCTTACTGGTTTAGGCCAAAAAAATAAAAAACCATGCTGTAACTGATGAATGGCTCAGATACAATCAGAATTGCTGCTACTTAATTACTGCTTAAAAGTATTTAAGTTGGGTATTATATTAGTTTGTAAGACTATCAAACCAAGTACCACAAACTGAGTGGCTTAAATAGTAGAAATCTGACAGTCTGGAGCTAAGAAATCTAGAATCGAGATATTGGCAGGACTGGTACCTTGTGGTGGGTAAGAAGAGAGAATGTGTTCCCAGCCTATCCCTTTAATGGGACCTGACATCCTCATGTTGACTGGCTTTGCCTTGTATGTGGGTCTGTCAAAACTACTTTTCCTTTGATATAAAAATCCCACTCACATTGGATTCAGGCTCACCCTGCATCCACTTTTTTACTTATTTACCTTGGCAAAATTCTTATCTCCACATACTATCATAAAAAGTCACATCTATAAGTACTGGGGGGTCAGGAGTTCAACCTCTGAATTTTTGCAGTACCCAATTCAGTCCACAGTAGATGTCAGCAATCTAGACTCCTCTTGGAGATCCGATTCATCAAAACATTTTCTATTGTTTTTGTTGTGTGCGGCAGTGGTGGTGCTGGGGGCCTGAACCCAGGACTTTATACATGATAGGGCAGCACTGTATCCACCTCTACTCTCTTTGCTCTCAGCTTCTGCTCTCAACTCTAGTTAGGTAGAAGGAGCCACAAAATTCTTGCCAAAACCAAGTTGAACAAGTAAAGGGTGTTAGGAGGATCCTCCCAGGATGGGAGATACATGCTGAAAGTAGACTATAGACCGAGCATGATTGTCACTCAATGCCTCTTTGCAAATCACAGCACCCAAAAGGAGAGAGAAAACAGGAGGGAATGCCACAGGGGTGGGGGGATGGAAGGGATGCTGGGAGCATTGGAGGTGGGGAATGGGCACTGGTGGAGGAATGGGTATAATCATTGTATAACTGAAACCCAAGCAAAAAATTTGTAATTCTACAACTGTACCTCATGGTGTTTCACTAATAAAAATTTTTTTAAAAATTTCATTTTCATATTCTTCTCATTGTTTGGGGGGAAGTATTCAAAAGGTAACTGGAAAATCTCTTTTTATAAAGACGGAAACTTTCCTGAAAGTTGAGAGTCTGCCTACACACTTCCTATACAGACAAAAACCAATGTTTAATTTTTTTCTCAAGGAAAACATTACTGTTCTCAAACTCATTTTGTTACGGTTGGCACAAAAGTTTATACAAGGTTATTAAACCAAAAAAGAAATTCAGCACAAGCACAGATTGATGCTGGGATTCTCATTATCATGTTCAATGTAAGTTTTTTTTAAATGAAAGCAGATAGTTAACAATTATTATATCTCCAGTTTCCTCTTTTCTTAAATTCTTAATCTAATAGATTATAAACTATATAATATGTATATATATTTTACATATATTTAAGGAAATATCCAAAATAATTGTATTTTATAGAGTCACAAAGCAATAAGATCTTTGATAACTAGTTATTGCAAGTTTTCATTTTGTTACTAAGCCAGACCTCTCCAGGGCATGCTTGATGATGTTGAGTTTAATAGTACTACACTCCATACAAGCTTTCTTCATATTTGTAAAATAGCTTGACAAAATCTTTACACAAATAATCAAATGTGGAGGTAATTATATATAGTTCAAAAATGCATTTGCTTCATATTATGTGTAGTGTTGAGGATCAAACTCCAAGCTTCACACATGTAATCAAGTGTTCTCTCGACTATTGAGTTACATCCCCGGCCTATTTGTTTCATTTTAAGTAAGGCTAAACTCAGTGGTAGAGAGAGCACTTGCCTTTTAGAGTGAAGCTCTGGGTTTGGTCTATGATATTACAAAAAAATAGTCAAAAAAATCTGGGTATGAGGGGAAGATGAAGTTTATTTCTAACATTAAGATACAGAGCTCATCTATGAAAATAATTACCAAATATAATACAAAAAACTGATTATTAAACACTAACATAAAACTTATAAATTAATTTATAGAGGTAGTTTACTTTTAATGCAATGCTTTCATCAGCTTTCTTTACAATTAAATTTTATTTTAGATGTCTTTTCGTTTAAAAAAAATTATTCATTATGATAGTCTGTTCTTCAATCTGCAAATCACATTCTTCTGTCTGCCAAACCATGCACACTAAATCTGGAATGGTATGTTTGGCTGGATTTTCTTTGTAATGGCTATTACAAAACAAGATGTACAATATTTTCCAGACATCAATTAGGATCTTACTTGTTGAGTATATTGGCACTGATAACCTTTCTATTAAAAAGTATGTACATTTAAAAACATATAATCATATTACTATGACTACGTGCATAATTAATTTTGGAGATGAATTGTGGAGTTTTCTTTTTGTGAGTTTTTTTGGGAAGTAGACGGCACAGCTGGCTGTTTTCAGGACTTAACACCTGGCTCTCTGCTCAGATACCACTCCTCACAGTGCTCTGGGAACCACATGGGGTGCCAGTGATCTAAGTCAGGTAGGCTGCTTGCAAGTGCCCTATCTGCTGTACTATCTCTTCTGCCCAAAGGGGATGAAGTCATGAAATTTGCTATAAGTGAATGGATATGTATTATGCTCAGAGAAATGAGTCAGAAAGATATTGAATGATTGCATTCATTTGTGGTATATACTTAAAAATAGTAGAAAACTAATATACAAGGACAGAGAAAACAGGAGCTAGGAGAACTGGTCAATGGTTGCAATATACCGCAAGTGTGTGCAAGGCAGAGGGTAGGTAAGATAGAGAAGCGACCAGTATGACAATAATAGCTGGAAATGATCATGCTGAATAAGAACTGAGTATTAAAAGTAGGTAAAGGGATATATCTCATAACATTTTAGTATCTGTATTGAAAACCACAATTCCCAAAAGGAGAGAGAGAGAGAGAGAGAGAGAGAGAGAGAGAGAGAGAGAGAGAGAGAGAGAGAAGAAAAGAGCTTGCCATAGGATGGGTGGGAACACTGTATGACTGAAACCTAATCATGAACAGCTTTGTAAGAGTCTATCGCATAGTGATTCAATAGCACTGTAGCACTGTCGTCTTCATTGTGAGACTTGTTGTTACTGTGTTTGGCATATCGAATATGTCACGGTAGCTTGCCAGGCTTTGCTGTGCAGGTGAGATACTCTCGGTAGCTTGCCAGGCTCTCCGAGAGGAACGGAGGAATCGAACCTGACTCGGCCATGCTGGCTGTGCTATTGTTCCGTGTCAATTGTAACTCATTTCTAAATGAAGAAGACAACTACTCACTTCTTAATATAGAAACAAAAATTAAAAACTCATTCATTTAAAGGGTACACAACAAATATATTTCTTAGAAACAATAGGGCTGGAGCGATAGCACAGCGGATAGGGCGTTCGCCTTACACGCGGCCAACAAGGCCGACCCGAGTTCGATTCCTCCGCCCCTCTCGGAGAGCCCGGCAAGCTACCGAGAGTATTCGATATGCCAGACACAGTAACAACAAAGTCTCCAATGGAGACGTTACTGGGCCTGCTCGAGCAAATCGACGATCAATGGGAGGGCCTTATTAAACTGTAAAAATAATTTATGTGGGAACTACTAAGCGGATGAGAAGAGGAATACATTAAAATCATCAGGTTCTCACCCCAAAACTACAGGCAAGAGGGCTGATGCTTTTCAGACTTTGACTATTTAACCTTGGGGAGTGCTATCAGAACTATTTTCTAAACCCACTTTTTCTGGTGTGAAGAAATGTTATCTTTGTTCCTCATACCATGAGTCAAAAGAATTTTCTCTTTTCACATTTGTTAATCCATAGACCATCAATTAATGAAAATGTCCTTCAGAAAACCCTGTAATGTGTATTTAAATCGGTAGTCATTATGGGGTCTTTTCAGAGGCAGGAATGGTGCATGAAAGTGTTTGTTTCCTTGTTTGTTCCATGTACAAACAAGGAAATATCATAATTGTAAAATAAATATAAACTGTATAAAATGACAAAAAATAAACTCTAAATTTTACATAAATCACAGTATCACTGTCATCCTGTTGTTCATTGATTTCCTCTAGCAGGCACCAGTAACGTCTCCTTTGTCCTAGCACTGAGATTTTAGAAAGTGCCACATCGAGGCTCTTTCAGGGTCAGGAGAATGAGATTCATCATTGTTACTGGTTCTTGGCATATTGAATATGCCACGGGGAGTTTGCCAGACTCTGCCATGTGGGCAGGATACTTTTGGTAGCCTGCCAGGTTCTCTAGAATAAGAACTAGATAATAAGATGTCTTCCCGGAGCTGGGTTTTATAATCTCTGGGTGTTGGCTGTTGATGGGATTACACAGTGCCCGGGGGCAGTTGATGGGTGTAATGCCTACATACTGAAAGATGGGGGATCTGGGTGAAGGAGCCCAGTCCCAATCCGAGCAGGCTTGGAGATCTACACCCCGGGTCCCGCACACCTGGGTTCCTCTGCCGATTCCTTCATGAGTGACACTCATCTGAATGTGTGGAGAGTAGTCTTAAGCATGGCTATGCCTGGAACCAGAGGTCTTCAGCTGCTGGGGTTCTGCTCAGGGCAGGGAGGGAAACTCAACCCACCCTCCTCCAAGGGGCCCTAGTGAGGACAGCCAGGCATGGAGGCAGGAGACTCTGCAAGTTTTACATAAATAATAATAAAAGCAAAGATATAGATTCTTCACTAACTCTTAATTATATTTGATTATTATATGTGCTTCTGAATTTATTTACCTTTATTGTACCAAGATGGCAGACATACAAAATAATTGCATATATAATAGAGCATCTCTCATGCCATGTAACATGTATCTCTCCCCATTGGTAGCTTAAAATCAACCAAAGCGGAAGTACCTGCATCATAGATATCAGGAAAAACTACAAATAGGATTTTTTTCTTAGAAATCTGATTGCTAACACTTGCCATTACTTCAGTAGATATGATCTTCAATTATTGAAGCAACCAATTTTTTTGTTGGAGAAGAGTTAGGATTTGGGGGGTCGTTATTTTTTTCTTTTTTTTTTCCTTTGACTTTTGTGCTACATCTGGTGATGTTCAGGACTTACACCTAGTTCTGCACTCACTGCATTCCTGGCAGTGCTCGGGGACCATATGGACTGCTGGAAATCTAACCCAGGTTAGCTGCATGCAAGGCAAGTGCCCTCCCTGCTGTGCTACAACTCTAGCCATAAAGTAATCAATTTGATTTGAGAACCTATAGAAGTATTTTTTAAGGGCCTGTAATGATTTGAAACAATCTTTCTTGGCCCTCCCCACAAAAAAAAATTGGGTATTAAGCAAAAAGTAGGAGAGAAAGAGTGGGAAAAGAGAAAAGGAAGGAAGGACCTAACAGGAAATATCTAACTCTCATTATCTAGGATGAATTCCAGATATATGCAACATGAAAACTTAGATATAATATTATCATAATATAAGCTATAAAAATCAGAAACTTAGGGATAAAATAAAAATAATACATGCTTGATAAAATTTGGATTTATTTTATTAATTTCAATGTTGATATATTTATATTGTGAAATAATATATAGCAATCAAAAAGTTTCCCAAAACTAGTAAAAGGCATAGGACACTTTACTAATTTACTATATTAAGCAAAAAAGCAGTAAATAAAATTCTATGACCTTCATTTTTATTTTTAGGAGAAATTGATAATATCCAATAAAATGTACTGTCCTTAAGTGTTCAGTTTTATGGGTTTTGAAAATTGTATGTTCTCACATAACTGCTATCTAAAGAAAAGACTATTTTAATCACCCACAGAACATTCCTATATTTTCCTTTCCAATTGATTCCTTTGCTCTATTCTCGTTAAACAAACATTTTCTTATTTCTATCTGTATTGATTAATTTTGTCTGTTTTGAACTTCACATAAACATAATAAACATTTACTTTTTAGGGTATGAGGCTTTTGACTATTAATAATATTAGATCAAATTTTGTTGACATACGTGTTCTCTTCTCTTGGGAAAATAGCAGAAGTGGAATTCTATGTGTAAACTTAAGTTTACCAAACAGCATGTATCCTATTCGCTTTCACTTCTGTTTGTGAATTCCAGTTGCACCAAGTCTTCACCAATATTTAGTGTTGCCAATATTTTTCATTTTAGCCACCCTAAGTGGGTAAGTACTATCTTATAAAGATTTTAATGATGCAAAAATTTCTGCACTTGTCTGGTAACTAATGAAGTTGATCACTCTTTGCATTTCATATAGTATGTATATTCTACAGTTGCATGTATTTATATGTATACACAAATACATACTTTTGTGATGTGTCTGTTTTTAAAATAGGCCCATCAATTATGTTATACTTCCACATCCAAAAGGTGAAAACTAATTTTCCTCTCTTTAACTTTGGGCTATTTTAGTGACCTGTTTCTAAAGCCATAATAGACTCTGGTGGAAAGGGTGATATGGACATCTAAATTAGAACATAAATAACATGATTTCCTCCTTGCTTTCCGTCTTGGAGTGCTTACTCTGAAGGAAGACAGCTGACATATTGTGATCACATTCAAGCAGCCTACAAAAAAGCCCATGTGGCAAGAAACCAGGGTCTCCTGCCAATAGCCATGGGAGTGATTCATCTTGGAAGTGAATCCTACAACTTCAGTCAGACCTTCAGCTGACTGCAACTCCAGCTGATTTTTTAATTAAAGCCTTAAGATCAACACCAAACCAGAACCATCCAGCTAATCTGACCCAAGTTCCTGATTCTCAGAAAGTATGAGATAGCAAATGTCATTTTTAACTATTTCGGGGTATCTTTTATGCAGTAGTATGGAACTAATGTATTCATTTTATAGTAGGTTCTCCTTTAATCATTAATTTTAAGGGTTAAAAATAGAATACAGATAGTTAATACTTTCTAAATTCTTCCCATATAAGCTTACTTGAAGATTATAAATGTATTTTTTATATTTCTCATTTTAAGTGTATGTCTATAATCTGTGTGTATAAAGATGGAAAAATGAAAATTGGATTATCATAAAATAGGTCAATGAAAGTCAATTTGTGATCATTGTTAAACCTCACAATGTTGTATCTAAAGTCATCGTCTGAGCAGTTGGTCCTCCTTGAGCCTTTGATGTGCTTGTTTTCGTTCATTGATTTTGGTGGGCTTCTACACAACTTTCCCTTTATATTTGCTCTCTCCTCCTGGGCTGTCAATACTGTAAAATATGGAGGTGTTGTGCACCCCTGGAGAATGTTGATGTGGGGCTGCTGGGCCTATCTGACAGGGAGGGGAATCTGCTGGCCCCCAGTTCCAAAAGGCCACTGAATTTTCAGCCCAGAGACAATTACCAGAGATGATACGAGATGACTCAACAGCATGGCAGCTTCATGAAAATGCTTTAGTTTTCATTTTGGTTTTGGTGTAGGGGATAGGAGGAAGAAGTTGGGTCATACCTGACAGGAACTATTTCTGGCTGAGGGGATCACTCCCATCAATGCTTAGGGGATCATGTAGTACTGGGGATCAAATTAAGATCAGTTGCTAGAAAGACGAACATGTTTACCTCTCTGCTATCTACTTAGCTCTGAAGCTCTACTACTCTTTCTTGGATTTACTTTGAATAATTCTGAAAGTACAGAAATTTATAAAGTAGAAAAGTTTGAAAAAGTCTTTTGATATTTATACTTCCTGATTTCAAGTTTTCTAATACTTATATGCACATGTCTTCACTGATTAAAAGTCTTTTTCTAGTACTAAGACATTCTTTTTTTCTTGTATGGGTTCAACATTTATCTTATACACTATTGTTTGGAAACTCTTTCTTGTAAGTACAAAAGTAAATGCCAATCTCTATGTGTCTGGATATTATAAATTTAGTTAAAATGAAGGAAGTTTCACTGTAACATGATATTATGGCCAAAGAGATAAATATATACTGGCTAAAGAGGAAGATAGGCTAAAAATCCGCAATAAAAATGTATAACTCATCAGTTTTAATCACAAAAATGTCACATAAAAACTTTTTTCTTTCTGTTTTGAATTGGTTTTGAATTTCCTGAGTTTTCACTTGAGGTTTAGGTTTCATCTAAATGATCTAACACCACTTCTCTTAACCTGGCTTTTTTGATTTTTCAAGCCAGCATAGAAAATTTGACTTAACCAAAAAAAAAAAAAAATAGTCAAACATTTGGAAAACTCTCAGCACACCTGACCTATGAGTTGGCTGAACTACAAATCCTGATTTCAATGACTTGATTTGTGGCATAGCAGTAGCACTTAGGGAGGGTTCCTGTGTTACCCAAATGTTAAAAATCAGATTATGGAGACGAATCTAACAGCAGTTCTTCTAATACATTGTGTAACCAGAACATTTACTTTCATTGATAAAAAATAAAAAAATAAATTACTGTGCCAACTGAAATGATACCTATGCACTGGTGAAACGGTAGAATATTAGAAAATTGCCTTATGGAAAGTAACTGTTAGAAATGTATCCAACAGAAGGGGCTTCTCAGCATCGAGCAAATAGTTAACATGAATTAACACAAAAGAAAAAAGGAATCCTGGAAAAGCGATCACAAAATTGCAAAATGACTACTGAGAACTGAAAGATTTCATGTGGAAATTTCTGCAGCTGTGACCATTTGTCTGTATTAACAACAGACCTGTTTTGTTTTGTTTGGGGGTTTGTCAAATTACAGTATCCTGCACTGTTCTCCTGTCTTGTGGGAAAATAAAGGGAATTGTAACTCTATAGATTCTTCGTCCTGTATTTTTACATTTTCTCCAATTCTCTTGAGCTCTCTTATAGTTACAGAGTAAATGAGAATGCTGTCAAATTTCAATTGTAAAGTCAGAGGAGAAGATTGGGGCTTGGCGATTATAAGGCAGTCACTAATGGAAATGTAAGCTGTACACTGGAAACCCTGGCTTCGGGGGTGGGAGATCATGTGCAAATCATGGAAGAAGTGGTTGGGCTGGAATCTGGAGCAGCTTTCCCAGGCCCTTGCCCAGTCTCCTGTCCCCACAAATTTCCATAACTGCTTACCTCAATCCTCCTTCTCTGCTAGTTCTCATCCAATGCAACTGAATACTTTCACCAAATGTCGGGTGCCTAATTGGTGAAGAAGATTGAGTAACGAAGTAAGGTTTAGGACCAAAGTAAAATTATAAAGACACCAAAAATAAAAGAGGAAAGGGGGAGATAAAGGTCAGGTTGTAGAAAGACTCCATGACCAAACTGGATCTTGGAATGCCTCCCCGAATGAACACAATTAAGGGTTTCAGGCAGGGTGAGAAAAATCACTAATCTTGTATTTTCTTGTATTAAATGGGAACACATTTACGGGTTTAAGGCAGGGTGAGGAAAATCACCAATCTTGTATTTTCTAGAGGCAGAAAGATTCAAAATCGGGGCAAATAAATTAGTTAGAGAAGTACTGATCTGCTAGGTGGCAAATGAGGAGCTGCTGAACCAAGGCACAAGTGTCAGGCGAGAGTCAAGAATGGAAAAGAGAAACTTAGGCAGTAGAGTCTGAGCGGAGGAGGAAGCAAACAAAAATAATTCCTTTACAGTAACTAATAGGGAAAAGGGTAGCAAGATGAGAGTAACAACACTCAGAAGTCACTGAGAAGCCAAGCAAAATGAAGATTAAAAGAGTCCTTTGGATCTGTTAATGCAGCGAACAAAAGAGATTTTTCGCAGAGTTATTTCTGGCTAAATGTTACCAACTAAGAGTGTAAATTATGGGCAGGTCAATTAGCACCTGCAAAACGAAGGAATTGGTTGACACATCAGTAGCTGATAAAGTATTTCCTGCCCCTCCCTAGTACCATATGAAAACTTAGAAATGCATTTTCTCAGGATCCACCCCTGTTTTATCAGACACTGTAGGGTGGAGACTGACCATTTGCTTTTGTCAATTTTTTTAAGTACTTTGTTCCTTTGTGTTTTTCTGTTTTTTTATTCCATCTCCCTTCCCTTCATTGTGGGGGTAGTGGTGGTGATGGTTGTGAGAATCAGGGTCCCCGGAATGGTGCTCACCAGGGATCACACATCAGATGCCTGGCTCAGCACTGACCAGGGTTGCCCTCCTCTCCTCTCAGTGCTTGCATGCATGTTTCAGGGGTCACAGTCATCAGCTGAGGCTTTCAAGTTCTGATTACTGTACTCACCAGGAACAACCATTTTCACACACTTGCTCACCAGGGTTCAAACTTTCTGGCCATGGCAAGTGCACATCTGTTTAGCTGTGGTGCTTGCTGGGGGCCTCCCATTTTGTGTTATTTACACATACCTGGATATGATGTGGTTAGAAATCACTGTGGCACCAGGGATCACAGACAACAGACTTGAGGGATCATCATACTCATTGCATGGGAACACTAGGGATTTAAACTGGTTATCATACAAACTTGAATAGGCCTATTCCTGGATCTACTCTTGCTATAAATCAGAACCTCTAGGAATGGGGTCAGAATTCTCCAGGTGATTCAAATGCTCACTGGAATTTAAGAAATATTAGATTAAGCATCCCAAACTCTTATATAAACCCCATTCTGTCTGCATTGCCTTTTCTTGCCTAACTGCTGCTTAAATTTTTCTACATTTAAATGTTTTCATTCTTGTTTCATGGCCCTTCATGGCTCCATCTTTCCTTCTTCCTCTTTTTTTCTTCCCCTATCTACCTATATCTTTCTGTTCTACTTTTTCACTTCCTATTTCTTTCCTAGCTCACTTTAGCTTTGCACTGTGCCCTTCGGGAAGATGTATACAAATCGAGCACTTCTGCTCAAAACTTTGCCAGCCTAAGCAAGTCTATCAGATATCCATGCTCAGCATTATGAAAGAAACAAAACAGTCTATCAGCCACTTTTGACACAATGTGGTTTACTGGAACAACAGTATAGAATCATTCCTTGTGCTCTTCTTTGGTGTTAAAGAGACTTTAGCAAGAGTATTCATGGCAGTCATGTGTAAATTGTACACAAACTGTCTGTTACTGTGGAAAACTACAAGATTTTCTGTCTATCACCAATTTTCCAGAACATTTGGGCCTTGTTTCAGGATTAAGATTCTATTCATTCACCACAGGAGGTACAAATGCTTTTAATATTGATTTTTAAAGTTTTGCAGTCTAACTCCATTATAGAAGCTACAGGCAATAATAGAAAATATTTGTGATTATTTAGTGCTAAATATGGTTCAGACTTTTTCTATGAGCTCAATTACTATTAATATACTTAACTTTCCTTCAACCCTATTGTGTTGTAGTTCGGTGGTACTATAATCTCAACTTTACAAATAAGAAAATGTATGTGTGTTTGGAGGGGGCTTGTTGGGGGAGCAGAGGTTAAGTAACTTGTCACACTACTAGGAAATTAATATTAGAAAGGAGATTTGCAAATAGGCAATCTAGTTGTGTGGTCCTTGATAAAACTAATAGTTTTAGCAGAGCTTCTCCAGTGAAAAGGAGTTGAATTATACGAGCACATATGAATTTCACACCCCTTCATATTTTACACTAAGAAGCCAGATTTATTAAATCATTTCACCCCCTGACACTCGCAGTTGGAAAAGTATGATGTAGTGGGACAAACACTAAACTGGGAGCCAGAACACCTGAATTTTCAATTCTAGTGTTACAAGCAACTGACTGAGTTTTGATATATGGGTCAAACTTTCTTCTCTTCTAAAAAGAGATAGAACAGGGTAAAGTGCTTGCATTGTACATGGCTGATCCTAATTGATCTTCAGAACCACATAGCGTCCCCTGAGCACTGCTAGGAGTGATCCCCGAGTACGGAGCCAGGTGTAAACCCTGAGCACTGTAGGGTAGGGTCTCAAACCCACTCCCCTCAAAAATGACAATATTTTAGTTTATATTTAATTATTTTTCTCCCAATATAAAATTCTATAATTTCTTAAAATAAAACAGGTCCAGGGAACAATAAAACTTAGAAATGGCACAGAGAAGCACAGTTAGTCCATTTTCTAATTATTCCTTTAGCAATAACATTAAAAAAAAAAAAAACCTCATTGTGGCAGAATTCATGAGCTATAGAGCAGAATGAAGTGTTTGTTACAACACACAAAAAAAAAGGCACCCAAGTACAATAGACTAACTACACTGATCAGCTATATTAAACACCAGAGGTAGATTGTTCTATCTTGCTGCTGCTGCTGTAACAAATTACTGAGAATTTAGTGAGTTAAAACAAATTTACTAGCTATGGTTCTTAAAAATCTAAAATGTGTCTCATGGGACTGACCTCAGGGTTCAGCAAAGCTGTTCTTTCTGGATGCTCCACAGCCATGTCTGTTTCTAGCACTTTCCCAGATTCTAGAGCTTGCCAGAATTTCTTGGCCGATGGCCCCCTTCCTCCATTTTCAAAGCCAGAGTTGGTACATTCACTCTCCACATCTGTTCCTGGTGCCTTCTTCTGCTTCTCTCTCCCACAAAAAAAGACCCTTGTGATGAGATTGAACATGCCAGATAATCCAAGAAAACTTCTCCCCCTTTAAACTCTTAATTTAATTGTATTTGCAAGATCCTTTTGCCACAGAAAGTTAACACAAATTTAACTAAGACACAAATATCTTGAGAGGACACAAGTGCCTTGGGAGCCATTTTTCTGTCTGTTTGCCATAAGGATATTTTAGGACATTCCAGAAAGTCTTTATATTTAAAAAAAAAAAAAGCAGGGGCCAGAGGAATAGTACAATGATTAGGGAATTTGTATTGTATGCAGGCAACCTGGGTTCTCTCCCGAGAGCCCCATATTGGTGCCCCGAACCCCACCAGAAGTGACCCCTAAACACAAAGCCAAGAGTAAGCCCTGAGCACCACTGCCAAGTATAGCCACAAAACACCAATGAAAAGAAATTTTTTAAAAAGTTTTTTTAAATAGTGTTGGGTTGTAAAGAAAGTTTAATGGCCTAAGTGCAAGCTTCGTAAGCAAGATGCCAGGATGAGAGCCCTAGCACCACGTGGTCTCCTGAGTCATCCCTAAGCCCAGAGCCCAGGTAGCCTCCACGCACCACTGGGTGTGGCACAATCTACCCCCCAATAAAAAGTGTTGCCTCCAAAATCAAACATGAACTACACAACTTGTAAAAGTTATACAATATTCAGGGCCCAGAGGAGTAGCACAACAGTGGCATAGAAAGCCTGTCTTGCCAGCCTGTTTCATGGGTTCAGATCCCAGGTGTCATCACAAATGCCTGATTCTAGCAGCTATCTGAACCTGGTAGCTCAGTTCTCTGTGATTCCCAAGGCCCATGAGTGATTCCTGTTCACACAGCAAGGTATTTGTAAGCACCATAAAGAGTTTTGAACATTCCCCCCAGAAGCTCCAAAACTAAAAAAAAAAAAAGTGTGCTATGATTAGGAAATATGACTCCCGACAAGCACCTGTGTGATCACTGCATGGGACACTACCCCCATACCTTCCATGTGTCACTAAGAACTGCCATCCCAGTGATGCTGTGCTCAAGTGCTAACAACTGAAGGAGGCCAGACCTGTGTGAGCATCACAATCAAGTGCGCTGACACCACAAAGTGATGTGTAATCCTTTGTTCAGCTTAAAAAAAAAATATGTGTGAGTATCACAGCCAGACTAGTGTGCAAAGCTTACAACTTCAACAACAAAGGAAAGGGGAAAGAGAAAGGATTTTTTTAAAGCCCACAACAATATTATAAAAATCCAACTGTAAAATATTTTATATTAATGAAGTTCACATTTTATATCCATTTATTGAATTTTCTAGAATTGATACTGCTTTGGGTACAAAATAATGTTAGAATCCCAAAAGACCCTAAAGATCATCTGGTGAAGTCAAGCCTCCCAGTTTAAGATGAGGAAATTGAAACCAAGAGAGCCTAGTGGCTTGAAGATTTCAAAGTATCTTTCATTACACCTTTAGGCTACTTCTCATTTGTTCAGTCCACAAACAATCTCCACAAAACACTTCTGCACAGAATTTCTTTAGTTTAAGACTTGAGAAAGAATTTTAGCTAAATACCCTTCAGCACACCAAGCAACTAAGACATTTTTATCTGCCAACACTAATGATTAGAACAGACCTCTAATTGTTCCTTCTTCTTTGGGGGAAGTACATGGAAGAGCAAGATACTGCAGAAGAGAAAAAGGAAAAAATAGTCTTGGTCTTTTGATAGCCATGTGATGATAAAGAGTAGGAGGAAAAGTATGCTGTGGTAAGGAAAAAAGAAAAGTAGCTAAACCACAGATGAGAGATTCATAGAAATAAAAACATTTTGTAAATGGTCCTTCTTATCCTTAAAATGAATCAAATGCAATGCCTTGGGTAACATGCTGATAAGAAGATTGATTTCTAAATTTATAAATAAAAATATATCAGACACAAAAAGTATATAATAATAACAAACTTAGTTAAATTTCCCCAAGTATATCATAGTTTTTCTAGGCCAAATCCTTGTTTTGAAAAGAAAATAAATTTTGCAAGGTGTAGAGCAAAAATTCAATAACAAATCCCAACATATAAAAGTATTGTCAGTTTTCCCACCCCCAAATTTTCTTTTCTTGAGAAGCAGAAAATTTGATATTTCCTTGGATAAGAATAGCAAATTAATTCAGGAATGCTGTCCTGGAGTTGTGAAACTATATCAACAAATTAAAGAGTACATGATTATTTCAATAGATGCTAAGAAAGTATTTGTAAATCATAAAACTCAATTGTTATTTTCTAGTAAAATAGTAATGAAAAGAAATATTCTTAAATAAATTATATAGAATTGACATCCTAGAATCCTAAAGCAAACTTCATAATCAAAAGACTGGGTCATAGCTCAGTGATAGGGCATATACCTCACATGTATGAGGTCCTGAGTTTGATTGAAAATATTTAATTATAATTGTAAAACCCGTGTTCCAGAGATATAAATTAACTCTTAGAACTTCACTCATGATGTAAAGAAGCCTAAATCATTTGACATTTGGTTAAAACTTCTCACAAAATTTTATAAACAAATACTTAGGGAAAGTATAAGAAGCAGAATAAAATTTTTAAAAAGATTCATACATACAAATCTTGCATTTTATCACTGAATTGTATCTCTGGCACCTAAAAAGATAATTTTTAAAAGAAACTACAGAGGGAAGAAGGAAGGAAGGAAGGAAGGAAGGAAGGAAGGAAGGAAGGAAATTTCTCATAGAAGAAAACATAAAACATATAGAATAAATAAAACTACAGAAACAAGAGGGAGATATGAAGATAAAACTGAGAAAGGAACCAGAAACATAAAATAAAAAGATAAAGGGCTTTAAATAAAGATAATTAGAAGATCAAATCCAAGATATCTTTATCTGGAAAGAGAAAACTCATAGAACAGGGAAGGAAGACATTACTGAAGAAACAATATAACAAAATTTTCAGGACAAAAAAGATAATTACAGATTCAATTTCATATCTCAAAATTACACCATCACATCACTGAGAAATCTCTAGACAAAGAGACAAATATAAGATTCCAGAAAGAAATACAAGTTGCATAAAGATGATACTGGATTTCAAATACTTGACACTTTTAGTAAGAAGAAATATCTTCAGGGCTGGGATGATAACACAGCGGGTAGGGTTTTTGCCTTGCACGAGGCCAACCTGGGTTTGATTCCCAGCATTCCACATGGTCCCCTGAACACCTGAGTGCAGAGCCAGGAGTAACCCCTGTGCATCGCCAGGTGTGGCCCAAAAAAGCGAAGAAGAAGAAGAAGAAGAAGAAGAAGAAGAAGAAGAAGAAGAAGAAGAAGAAGAAGAAGAAGAGGAAGAGGAAGAGGAAGAGGAAGAATCTTCAAAATATTGTAAAAAAATTAATAATACAAATTTCTGGGTTCAGTTCTTTATAAATCATGTCTAATATGACACATTTTGGACACTGGAAGTAGCATGAGCTGTTGTTTCATTGCTTATTTTTTCCCCAATAGCCTTTGTAAGGGTACCATCATAATAAAACAAATGAAAGGAAGACCTAAGATTCCAAAAAGACCAAAGCAAAATATGGCATGAAAGACATTCAGGCCTCATTCACCCAGGTACCTGCCTGGCGGCAGGGCCCCTTCCTGGGCCTGCGCGGCTAACTAGATCCCCTGAGAATGGCCGATTTTCACCCTTGGTCTGCAGGGGACAGGAATTGAGGCACACCGCGCGAAAACAAAGCTGAACTGCTCCAGCACTGTCTCCTCATTCACCCAGGTACCCGCCCTGAGGCAGGGCCCCTTCCCAGAGCCGTGGCCGCTAACACAGCCGTGAGTTATTCCCCCCTACATATCCCATAGGAACCATAAGTTACCCTCTTACATGGAACTTTCACTAGGTTAGCTTAACCACCAGAAACACATTAGACAATAATTCATTAAGCCCATCTCAATTCATTTCGCATCTCAAGCAGAATAGTAACAGTGAGCGTGAAGGTCTAAATCATACTGGTCACAATGGTAAAGCAACGCAGAAGCCCACCATACTTACTGAAGAGACTAGTCCAGAAGACACCAACAGTAATGAAGTGCTAGACCAACTCTCTGACAAGGAATTTAGAAGGGAGCTACTGAGGATGCTTAGGGAGCTAAAAGAAACAAGGTAAAGCAACGCCAATAAAAGACAAGAGGATTTGAAGGTAGAAATGAGGAAAATGCAAATGGAAATGTCAGACCTGAAAAACCTGGTAGGTGAATTGAAAAACTCAGTGGAAGGCCTCAGTAGCAGAGTAACAGCTGCTGAGGACAGAATCAGTGAGTTCAAAGATGAAGTCCATAGACTTTCCAGAAAAGAGCAGAAAATGGAAAAGAGATGCACAATTCGGGAACAGATGGCAAGAAAAGATTGTGATGAGGCCAAGAGGGGTAACATAAGAATTATTGGAGTCCCAGAGGGACAGGAAGAAAACCCTGATGAAGAAGAAACTGTCAAAGACATCATTGCTACAATGTTTTCAGAGCTGAAGAAAACATCCCACCACATTCAGGAGGCCCCAAGGGTACCTACCAGCTAGAAGAAATCTGAATAAATAAACCCCAAGACACATCCTGATCAAAATTACCAAAACCTTAGGTAGAGACAAAATTCTGAAAGCAGCAAGATCAAAGAAAGAAATTTCCTACAAAGGAGCATCCTTAAGATTCACAGCTGATTTGTCTGATGAAACCCTCATGGCCCGAAAACTGTGGTGGAATACAGTGAAAAAACTAAATGAAGTAAATGCCTCACCAAAAATACTTTTCCCAGCGAGACTCTCATTCATAACAGAAGGAACAACACAGTTTCACAGACAAACAACGGCTCAGGTTCTTCATAGACTGAAAAAAATGATTACAAGAACAACTAACTGGGCTACTTTAAGGCAAGAAAGGCCCCTCAAATACACCAAATTTTAACAGAACACTGGGACAAAATCCCATAACAATAATCTCTCTCAACGTCAATGGGCTAAACGCACCAATTGAAAGACACAGAGTGGCAGGATGGATTAGAAAGTTGAACCCAACATTCTGCTGCCTGCAAGAAACACATCTCAATAGTCAAAGCAAACACAGGCTCAGAGTCAAAGGCTGGAAAACAATCCTACAGGCCAACAGCTCCCATAAAAACGCTGGGGTAGCCATCCTAGTATCAGACCACATTGATTTAAGACTGAAGAAGGTCACAAGAGACACTGAAGGTCATTTCTTATTGATCAAGGGATCTGTACAAAAGGAAGAACTTACAATACTAAATGTATATGCACCTAATGAGGCACCAGCAAAGTACTTAAAACGACTACTCATAGATTTGGAGAAAGACATTGATAGCAACACAATACTAGTGGGAGACTTCAACAACGCTTTATCACCTCTTGATAGATCAACCAGACTCAAGCTTAGCAAGGACATACTTAATCTGAGGGGAAAAAATAGAAGAAAGGGATTTAGTAGATATGTACAGGACTCTTCATCCTCAAAAAGCTGAATACACATTCTTCTTAAGCATGCATGGAACATTCTCCAAGATAGACCAGATGCTGGGCCACAAAACATACCTCCATAAAATCAAGAAGATAGAGATTGTATCAACAATCTTCTCAGACCATAATGCGCCAAAATTAGAAATAAATTACACACAAAAACGGTCACAGTCACAGTCATGGTCACAGTCTTCCCATTATTCATCAATTTGCTCTAGCGGGCCCAGTAACATCTACATCATGGGACTTGCTGTTACTGTGTTTGGCATATCGAATACGTCACGGGTAGCTTGCCAGGCTTTGCCGTGTGGGAAAGGGACTCTCGGTAGCTTGCCGAGAGGGGCAGAAGAATCGAACTTGGGTCAGCCATATTGGCTGTTTGCAAGACAAACGCCCTACCTGCTGTGCTATCGCTCCATCCACACACAAAAACAGAAAACTAAATCAAACACCTGGAAATTAAACAGTTCACTATTGGACAACGAGTGTCTTAGAAAGAAAATCAAAGAGGAAATCAAAAGATTCCTAGAAAAGAACGAAAATGAGGACATGAGTTACCAAAACTTATGGGACACAGCAAAAGCTGTATTAAGAGGAAACTTTATAGCTCTACGAGCATTCATCAGGAAGGAAGAACAAGCCCACATAAGTAACCTAACCTCACAGTTTAAGAGTTTCGAGAAGAACCAACAAAAGAAGCCCAACCCAAACAGAAGGAAGGAAATAATAAAACTCACAGCAGACATTAACAAGATGGATACCCAAAATAACAATCCGAAAGATCAATGAAACCAAGAGCTGGTTCTTCGAGAAAATAAACAAGATCAATAAGCCTCTGGCAAAACTCACAAAGAAAGGAAGAGAGAAAAACCTAACAAACAGAATCAGAAATGAAAAGGGGATCATTACAACAGAAACTACAGAAATTCAAAGGATCTCAGGGAATACTTTGAAAAGATTTATGCCACAGAACATGAAAACCTTAAGGAAATGGATACATTCCTAGATTCCTATAGACTCCCAAGGCTGAACCAAGACCTGGAATACCTGAACAGACCTATCACCATCAAGGAAATTGAAGTGGTAATAAAAAGTCTCCCCGAGCACAAAAGTCCTGGCCCAGATGGATTCACTAGTGAATTCTTCCAAATCTTTAAAGAGGACTTACTGCAAATCCTCTTTTTTAAGTTTTTCCACGAAATTGAAATATCAAAAACACTTCCGAACAGTTTCTATGAAGCAAATATCACTCGATACAAAAAACAGACACAGATACCACAAAGAAAAGGAATTACAGGCCGAGATCCCTGATGAACACAGATGCAAAGATCCTCAACAAACTATTAGCAAACAGAATCCAATGACTCATCAAAAAGATCATACACCATTACCAAGTAGGATTCATTCCAGGGATGCAAGGATGATTTAACATTCGGAAATCAATCAATATAATGCATCATATCAACAAAAGAAAAGATAAAAAGCACATGATCATATCAATAGATGCAGAGAAAGCATTTGACAAGATCCAGCACCCCTTTATGATGAAAACCCTCGCCAAAATGGGTATAGAAGGGATTTTTCTCAATATAGTTAAAGCCATCTACCACAAGCCTACAGCAAACATCATCCTCAATTGGGAAAACAGTGAGCCTTCCCTCTAAGATCAGGGACGAGATAAGGATGCCCACTCTCTCCACTGCTGTTCAATATAGTACTGGAAGTACTTGCAACAGCAGTTAGGCAAGAAAAAGATACTGGGATTGGTGGGGGTGGAGAATGGGCACTGGTGGTGGGATGAGTACTCGATCATTGTATAACTGAAACCCAAGCACAACAGCTTGCAAGTCTACAACTGTACCTCATGGTGTTTCACGAAAGAAAGAAAGAAAGAAAGAAAGAAAGAAAGAAAGAAAGAAAGGAAGGAAGGAAGGAAGGAAGGAAGGAAGAAAGAAAGAAAGAAAGAAAGAAAGAAAGAAAGAAAGAAAGAAAGAAAGAAAGAAAGAAAGAAAGATGTTACACCACTGGCCAAGCAAGTGAAAACAGAGATAGACAAATGATACTATCTTAAACTAAGAAGATTCTGCACCTCCAAAGAAATAGTGACCAAAATACAAAGACAGTCTACAGAATGGGAAAGGATATTCCCATTACACATCCAAAAGGACTTGATATCAAGGATATACAAAATACTGGTTGAACTCCACAAGAAGAAAATATCCAACCCCATCAAAAAATGGGACGACAAAATGAACAGAAACTTTCTCAAAGAAGAAATCTGAATGGCTAAAAGGCACATGAGAAAATGCTCTACATCATTAACCATCAGGGAGATGCAGATCAAAACAACAATGAGATATCATTTCACACCACAGAGACTGGCCCACATCCAAAAGAACAAAAGCAACCGGTGTTGGCGTGAATATGGCTAGAAAGGAACCCTCCTTCACTGTTGGTGGGAATGCCGACTGGTTCAGCCCTTTTGGAAAACAGTATGGACAATTCTCAAAAAATTATAAATTGAGTTTCTGTTTGACCCAGCAATACCACTCCTGGGAATATATCCCAGAAAGGCAAAAAAGTATAGTCGAAGTGACATCTGCACTTGTTTGTTCATTGCAGCACTTTTTACAATAGCCAGAGAATCTGGAAAAAACCTGAGTCCTCGAGAACAGATGACTGGTTAAAGAAACTTTAGTACATCTACGCAATGGAGTACTATGTAGCTGTTAGAAAAGATGAAGTCATGAAATTTATATACAAGTGGTACTACATGAAAAGTATCATGCTAAGCGAAATGAGTCAGAAAGAGAGGAACAGACATAGAAAGATTGCATTCATCTGGGGAACATAAAGTAACAAAATAGGAGAAGAATACCCAAGAATAGCCGAGATAAGTACCAGGAGGTTTACTCCATGGCTTGGAGGCCAGCCACACAAGCTAGGGGGAAAGGCAGCTCAGGTAGAAAAGGGAGCACCAAATAAAGGGTGTTGGGAGGATCCTCCCAGGATGGGAGAAGCATGCTGAAAGTAAACAATAGACTGAACATTATTGCCACTCAATGCCTCTTTTGCAAACCGCAGCACACAAAAGGAGAGAGAGAGAACAAAAGGGAATGCCTTGCCACAGAGGCAGGATGGGATGGGGGGGATGGTGGGTGGGAGGGATACTGGGATCCGTGGGGGTGGAAAATGGGCACTGGTGGAAGGATGTATACTTGATCATTGTATAATTGAAACACAAGCACAAAAATTTGTAAGTCTACAACTGTACTTCATGGTGTTTCACTAATAATAATAAAATAAATAAATAAGTAAATAATAAGAAAGACATTTAGCTGTCTAGTAAACAATTTTTATCTTTATTCGAAAAGAAAAACTGTCTGTTGAACCTATATCATTCAGAAGACAGTATGCTACAGTAATGAACTCCAAAAAAAATCAAAAATCAAAGGTTAATTTCTTTCTCATTCCCCAGTTCATTACAAGTAGTTAGGTTAGCAAACAATCTCTAGTTATTATATCCCTTGGGAACCAGGCGTAAATGGTGGGACCCTATGTAAAGTTAATGACAAATGCCAACCACCAATAGCAATAAGGAAAAATATAAAACAGGAATTTAATTTTTATCATATGACTATATGTAAATAATTTGTCACATTATAGGAAACGTATTCTTCCAACTTTCTCTGCTTCCATTTTTCATTCCACTTAAACAAAGTTTTTCAAATTTTTATTGTTTCCAGTAATAGTTATTTTAATATTTCATATTTATATTATTATTACACTGATATTTTTAATTTTTCCAATTTCACTTTCATTTTTTTTGGTCACACCCAGAAATGCACAGGGGTTACTCCTGGATCTGCACTCAGAAATTACTCCTGGCGGTGTTCAGTGGACCATATGGGATGCTGGGAATCGAACCCGGTTGGCAAGGCAAATGCCCTACCTGCTGTGCTATCTCTCCAGCCCCTCACTTTCATTTCTTGCCTTTGAAGATGACAATTTAGTTCTCATATATTCCTCACTTCCTATTAATTATTCCATCATATTTTGTTATTCAGTGTTTTGTGTCATTATATATAAACAAGGTCCAGAGAGACAGTACAGTGGATAACACATTTTCCTTGTATGTGGCCAACACAAATTTTATCCCCAGTAGGATATAATGCCCAGCACTACATATGGTTCCTTTGAGCACCAGTGATCTCTGAGCATGATACAGGAGTAAGCATTTAGCACCACTGGGTGGGGTCTCTAACCCAAAAGTCTACATTTATACATGCACATAAATCTACACATAAACACACATATACAAGAAGTGCTGACTTTAAACAAAGATCCCAACTTTAAAGCTAGTCTTAAATGCATTCATCATTGTACAAAGTTCCTACCCAGCCCAGTAAAACAAAAATGAATGAAAACATTGAATGCATATAAAAGGCATAAGAATTGGAATTTAAAACGATGAAACTATCAAAATTTACCAATGATGCAATCATTTATCTACTCAAAAAGAGATCCATAAATGGAGAGAATAGATGGGTAAGTGTCTTACAGACTTCAGTAGAAGGTTATTGGCACCTTACTGGTGGACATTGTAGTAATGTTGTACCCCTAAAACAAACGTTTACACTATTGCAACTAATTTCACTTCAAAAGATTAATGATTTTTTAAAGCCCAACGAATCTACAGTTAAATTATTAGCTATACTAGAAAGCTCAGTAAAGTTAGTAAGTAAAACTAATAACAGTTTCAGTCTTTTACAGAAGCTGTATATTGAAATATAATCATATTCTGTTTTTTAAATAATCAGGATAATCAATGAACTTATAAACTCCATAAACAAAATGTTATAAATCTATTTAAATGCTACTTTTATATGTGTGAATCACACAATCATAATACTAATAAAATATAATATTTAAAAGCAACAAATAGTAAGTTTCCATACATCCAAAATTGGAAAATAGGCAAACTTCAGCGCCATATAGGCTCATTAATAGCCATGATTCAGAAACTCACAAATAAATCAGGTTGGTGAACCCAGCCCCAGCCTTAATAGAGTCCCAGCAGCCAAAAACCTCGTGAACCCATTAGCTGCCATGCTCACTCCTGATTTCCACAGGCCTGGTACAAGCCCAGCATGCATGAGAATGAATCTGCTAAAAAATTGAGGCATATGGCCTTTTTGGTGGGGAGGGTCACACCAGCGATACACAGGGGTTACTCCTGGCTCATGCACTCAGGAATTACTCCTGGTGGTGCTCAGGTGACCATATGGGATGCTGGGAATCGAACCCGGATCAACCGCATGCAAGGCAAATGCCCTACCTGCAGTACTATCGTTCCAGCGCTGGTATATGGCTTTTATGACCGAAATCTCCAGGCCCTCGCGTAGTTGGGGATGGGCAACCTCACCTATTTTTCCTGTCTTCCCCAGAATCTGGTGGTTATGTACACATTATGTTCTCCAGCTGCATGTAAACACATTAACAGTCATGATACATAGATTCATAAATAAACCTCAGAAGAGAACAACAAGCTGCAGCGATGCTTCCAGATCCCAAAGTCATCTCCAGTTGTATCACCCTATTTAAAATTGTAGAATCCTTGGAGCAAGATTTCATACTCTACTTGAGTAGCACAATACATTTGATGGGTTTAAGGTAGAAGGCAATCAATCTTGATCCAAAAATAAGTAAATAAATATTAGCACAGAAGGCTCAACAAGTAACAACATGTTAGTAACCTGTTACACAAAGTTTTAATGGCTCTAGGGTAAGATTCAACAATCTTCACACATTTTTCTCTAAGGAAACTTTTTTGATCATTTTTTTTTTTTCCCCTAACAATTTTTTTTTTTTTTATTTATTGAATCACTGTGGGAAAGGTTACAAAGCTTTCAGGTTTATGTCTCAGTCATGCAAATATCAAACACATTTCCCTTTACCAATACTTATTTTTTCCCATGAAGAACCCCAATAAAACCCCACCCCCCACCCCTCCCCGTCCCTGTGAGGCAGATGAATTCTAGTTAACACTCTATCCGCTTTGATTAGATTGTTTCAATAAAAGATTCACCACTATTATTTAGAGTTTACCGCCCCCCCCCCCCCAAATCAGACATGCTGAAAAAGCATTGTGAAGTGATTTGCTTTCTCCAGCTGGGTTCAAGAATTAAATGTTGGTTTTGGATTTCTGCTATTTTACTTATTGACCCTGGAAGTATTTCTACTGAAAGTCAGATAGTTAAGAAATTGGTTTCTGTGTTCTGGAGTCGTGGCCGTGCTGGAGAGCCGCTCGTGGGGGGCAACTGGTGGCCTCGGTAGGGCGTGAAGGGCGGAGCGAAACGCCCCCCTTCCCATGAGGTTTTAGTCGCCCCCACACTCCCGGCTCATACCTGCTGTCCACAAGGCTCCCATGTGGCCGCCATCTTTCTTTCCAGAGAGGAGAGGGCGAATGGGGCAACACCCTTTCCCCTCCGGCAGACTTGATGGGCTGGATCAACGCATAGTCCATTCACTTTTCTGCTCCAAGCTGCTGGGTTCTGCATTAAGTCCTTGTGCTTCTGGGGCCATGGCCGTGCTGGAGAGCCGCTCGTGGGGGGCAACTGGTGACCTCGGTAGGGCGTGAAGGACGGACCGGAACGCCCCCCGACCCATGAGGTTTTAGTCGCCCCCACTCCCCCGGCTCATACCTGCTGTCCACAAGGCTCCCATGTGGCCGCCATCTTTCTTTCCAGAGAGGAGAGGGCGAATGGGGCAACACCCTTTCCCCTCCGGCAGACTTGATGGCCTGGATCAATGCATAGTCCGTTCACTTTTCTGCTCCAAGCTGCTGGGTTCTGCATTAAGTCCTTGTGCTTCTGGGGCCGTGGCTGTGCTGGAGAGCCGCTCGTGGGGGGCAACTGGTGACCTCGGTAGGGCGTGAAGGACGGACCGGAACGCCCCCCTTCCCATGAAGTTTTAGTCGCCCCCACACCCCCGGCTCATACCTGCTGTCCACAAGGCTCCCATGTGGCCGCCATCTTTCTTTCCAGAGGGAGGAGGGCGGAAGGGAGCAACACCCTTTCCCCTCTGGGCAGAAATGATTGCCTGGATTAACGCATAGTCCTTTCACTTTTCTGCTCCAAGCTGCTGGGTTCTGCATTAAGCCCTTGTGCTTCTGGGGCTGTGGCCGTGCTGGAGAGCCGCTCGTGGGGGGCAACTGGTGACCTCGGTAGGGCGTGAAGGACGGACCGGAATGCCCCCCGACCCATGAGGTTTTAGTCGCCCCCACACCCCCGGCTCATACCTGCTGTCCACAAGGCTCCCATGTGGCCGCCATCTTTCTTTCAGAGAGGAGAGGGCGAATGGGGCAACACCCTTTCCCCTCCGGCAGACTTGATGGCCTGGGTCAATGCATAGTCTGTTCACTTTTCTGCTCCAAGCTGCTGGGTTCTGCATTAAGTCCTTGTGCTTCTGGGGCCGTGGCTGTGCTGGAGAGCCGCTCGTGGGGGGTGACTGGTGACCTCGGTAGGGCGTGAAGGACGGACCGGAACGCCCCCCTTCCCATGAGTTGATCATTTTTAACACATTATTCATAACTGTCACTGTCCTCCCATTGTTCATCGATTTGCTCAAGTGGGCCCAGTAACGTCTCCATTGGAGACTTTGTTGTTACTGTGTTTGGCATATCGAATACATCACTGGTAGCTTGCCAGGCTCTCCGAGAGGGATGGAGGAATCGAACTCAGGTCGGCCATGTTGGCTGCGTGCAAGGCAAACGCTCTACCGCTGTGCTATCACTCCAGCCCTATTATTCATAACAAACCATACAAATATAAATTATTTAGGACCTGTTTTGGGGGCAGACTTGAGTGGTAGTGGAACAATTCTAAATAATGATGGTGGGAAGGTATTATGGTGGTGAGACTAGTATTAAAATATTGTATGCAATAAATTCTTGTGAACAACTTTATAAAAATAAAATAAAATTGGGGGGAAGAAAAATAGGCAGAACTAGATTACATAATTTAGGATAGCATATCTTGTTTGTTTGTTTGTTTGTTTGTTTGTTTTGAGATGAAAGCAATCAAACCTAAGGCCTCATATATGTCAAGTAAGTACTCGACTGGAAAGCTACATTACCGCCTCAGTATAGTGTATCCAGATATTAAAAACTATGTCTGATAACTTAAGAATAGTGGCTCTTATAGGAAGCTCTTGACAGTATTCTGTTGCTTTATCGGAATCATGTTGACAAAGGTATTTCCTTTGAAAAGTGAATATTCAATTGTACATACACATGCTGTGGTCTTTTCTAATTGTACATAAAAAAAACCTTCATAATAAAATAGTCTAATACAACTCTCTCAGCAGAGTCTCCTGCCCCCGCACCTGGCTATCCTCACCGGGGCCCCTTGGAGGGGAGCGGGTTGAGTTTTCCTCCTCACCCCGACCAGGGCTCCGGCAGCAGAGGACCTCCAGATCCAGCCACCACCATGCTGAGACCACTCTCCCCGCACACATGAAGGTACTGGCAGAGGGACAAAGCCATGCGGGTTCTGGGGCCGAGATCTCCAAGCCTACTCGGATTGGGGCTGAGCATCCTCCACCCAGATCCTCCAAATTCCAGTAGGCGGGGGTCACACCCACCAACTGGCCCCTGCACCGTGTAATCCCATCAACGGCCAAGATTCAGAGACTATAAAACCCAGCTCCCGGAAGCGCACGGCCACATTCACAGCTGCGCGACATCTTATCATCTCATTCCTACTTTAGACAAACTGGCAGGCTTTGGAATGTAACCTGCCCACAAGGCAGAGTCTGGCAAACTCCCCGTGGCGTACCCAATATGCCAAATACCAGTAACAATGAAGGGTCTCATTCTCCTAACTCTGAAAGAGCCTTGAATATGGCACTTTCTTAAAAAAAATCTCAGGGCTAGGATGAAGAGACGTTACTGGGGCCTGCTCGAGGCAATCGACGAATAACAGGATGGCTGTGATTGTGATTGTGAATACAACTCTCCTGCACATCAGCTATAATGGAAAATATGTGACAGTCACCACGTGGAATACAACAGAGCAATAAATTGCAGAATATTTCTACTCATAATATCTCTCAAGGCTGGAGTGATAGCACAGAGGGTAGGGCATTTGCCTTGCATGCAGCCGACCCGGGTTTGATTCCTCCACTCCTCTCAAAGAGCCCAGCAAGCAACCTAGAGTATGTCGCCCACACAGCAAAGCCTGGCAAGCTACCCATGACGTATTTGATATGCCAGAAACAGTTAACAACAAGTCTCACAATTTGTTGTGAGATGTTACTGGTGCCCGCTTGAGCAAATTGATGAACAGGAGGACAGTGCTACAATACAGTGCTAATATCTCTCAACTGTAAAGCTAGATGAAAGTTAAAAATAGCATATATTGAGTCAAGGAAGGATGTGTCCCAGTAATAGAGCACTTGCTTTGAGTGTATGAGGCCCTGGGTTCTACGCACAATATACAAGAAATGACAATAATAAATAATGGCATATATTATTTGATTCTATCATCAAAAGTAAAAAACAAGCAAAACTAATCCAAAGTGGTGGTAAATTAAATACTTTGAATACAGGCTGTTCTGGAACATCAATTATTGCAGCATAAGAGATACTGTTGTAGCCCTGAAGAATGTTTACAGTTTATATACTGATCTAAGTGAGAGTTATTCAGTATACATATGCAATTATTCTGTGCAGGTAATTTTATTCAATTTTTCCAATTCTGTAATCTTCATAGTTTAAAATTTTCAAGAAAGATGTGAAAATACAAGTTTAACTTAAAAACTATATTCACAAGACATTATTTACAATAGAAGCAAAAATTAAAAGTTCTATGCATTTTAAGAATATAAAAAAACCTAAAGAAAAATGGGCATCCTTAAAAGAAAAAAAAAACCAAAATCTACAGTAAAAGATGTTCAGTTTTGTTAATTAGTAAAATGCAAAATAAAAATTACAAGACACCATTTCCACCTTCAAAAAAGCAATTTTTTTGTTTTTGTACCACACCTGGAGTGTTAATGGCTGACTCCTGGCTCTGTGCTCAGGGATCACTCCTGGTGGGATTCAAGGGACTATATGGGGTGCTGGGGATTGTACTTGGTTCAGCTTTGTACAAGGCAAACACCCTACCTGCTGTACTATCAGCAATTCCTCTCATACTCAGGAAAACATAGACAGGCTGTTGCATTTGTCTGCCTGGAAACATACATGAGACTGCTTATGGCAGCATGTTTATGCTGAAAAAATTGAAAGCATTTACTCATAGGACAACAACTAGATACATTTTGTATAACTTCACAATGGAATACCATCTAGATTAAAAATAAATAAAGTGCTCATATCAGCATAGATCAAAATCAGGCACACAATATTGACCCAAAGAAACATTCCCAGAGTAATATATACATACTATTCCTATTTATAGCAAACTGAAAATCATGTCAAGCAAATAATATATTAATTTGGGTAGTATTTTAAATTTTAAGCAGAATAGCATACACAGAGTACTTATCATTTCCAAAAAGTTTATTTTAAACTTCTATTTTTTAAATTTTTTTTATTTTTTGCTTTTTGGGTCACACCCGGTGATGCTCAGGGGTTACTCCTGGCTCATGCACTCAGGAATTACTCCTGTCGGTGCTCAGGGGACCATACGGGATGCTGGGAATCGAACCCGGGTCGCCCCATGTTGGCTGCATGCAAGGCAAACACCCTACTCACTGTGCTATCACTCCAGCCCCAAAACTTCTATGTTTTTATTAAAAATATTGTTTAATAATATTTTGCTTAGATTCAGAGTAAAACTAAAATCTCTTAAACAATCTTTTAATGAAGTAAATCAAAGGATTCTAGTGTTTTTATTTAAAAAGTTCACATCTAGCCTCAATAATCCAGATATATATTTTTTCTAAATTGAAAACCTGAAAAGTATTATCTATAACCAATAGTCACTCTTTCTTCTTTTCTTTCTTTCTTTCTTTCTTTCTTTTTTTTTTTTTTTGGTAGTAATACCACATTATTTTGTAACCTTGTCTTTCTTCAAAGGATAGAAACGAAATGTTCAAGGTCAGTGAAACAAATTTTTTACAAGTTTTACCAAACCAGGAGCTAAAGGGCAAGGATAAAGAAAACTAGATAAAGATAAGGCTTGATTCCCAAGGACCTTCTAATATACATGCAGTGTGTTGAAAAATCAGTACCATTACAAAGTAAATACTTAAAAAATAACTTCATTTTGTTTATGCTGCGCAAAAAAGCAGATTTCAAGGGACTGAAAAATGAAATTGACCAACTGGAGTTCCTTTGTCCATTTGGACTGTGATTCTCTTTATGCATTACCTGTCCAGAAGATAAACTCTTAAGTAGATAAAATGTATTGTCACAAAGATATACCTCTCTTCCAATAGCTATAGAGGCAATGCTTAAAATAGTAACATTCTTTTCAGCTCACAGCTCCTTTTACAGAATCTTTAGAATAATAAGATATCTCTACTGGTTGAAGAAATTAATTGCTAGACTAAGATGCATGCCACAATTATTCTAAACCCTTAAAAAGACACCCTGATTGGTCTGTGCATATATACATATATATATATATATATATATATATAGTGATTTTTAGTTTAAAGCCATATATTTGGGAACTAAGGAAAGCTGTCTACTTCTGAAGTATCAGTTATCGTAGCCATTTTTATTCATAATTACAGTTTAAAGCTAATAAAATTAAATTGTCAATAACTGTTAATAAGTTGTCATTTTTTTCTATATTCCCCTCCTTCTAGCTCCTCACCCTTAAAATTCAATATTTATTAAAAATTGTAAAATAAATTAGATGTTTATATACTTTTTTACTTATAGGTTCTACCTGAATGTCATTTCTTATACTTGGAGTTTTGGTTAAAGATTGACTTGCTCTCCTATTTCAGAGAATTGCCAATAAAAAAGCATGCTTTTCTATAATAAAACCAAAAAGGACCTTTTAAATTGCATTAGTTATCTGTAAGTACCTCATAAACCTGAAACTAAAATTTACCTCCCTATTTGTTTTTCCCCTTGTTTTTTATTTCCATGGCAATGAAGAAAAGAGAGTGGTGCTTTGCAAATATTTGCAAAAGCAAAGATAATTTACAGACTCCCTAGCACTTCCTGGTTTTGAGCCCAGATGTGGTGCTCTCCTGAACAGCACTTTGCCAGGTAAAAGTGTGTATTCAGTGAAAGAGTAACCTAGCACCTAAGGATTCTATCAATGGAATCCAAAATATTATTTTGTATCTAGTAAATTTCCTATCAATTTCATCTCTTTTATAACTTATATGGGTAGCTTGTTGTTAACAATATTGTCATATTTCAGCTAATCATTATGCCCTCTGCCCAGCCATTTAGCTTGATCATTCAGAATTTTCTATAAATTGAGAATCCTTTATAAATAAAAAATGAAATTTTGGGAGAAACAGCAGTATTCTTATTCTACCCCCTTTCTCTCCCCTCCACTCTTCTTCGGCCCCCCCTGCCCCCATTAAGGGGACAGAGAGCTAATAGTGAGCCCCCCCCCCAATACAGTTCAACTGTACAATTGTTAAATAGAAAGGAAATCATTCTGGTCTCCTTGAAAACAGCTAAGCATGATTCCATTTATGACTATAGTTATATTCTTGGGGGCTGGAGCGATAGCACAGTGGTAGGGCGTTTGCCTTGCACACAGCCAACATGGCCGACCCGAGTTCGATTCCTCCACCCCTCTCGGAGAGCTCAGCAAGCTACCGAGAGTATCTCGCCTGGCAAGCTCCCCGTGATGTATTCGATATGCCAAACACAGTAACAACAAAGTCTCCAATGGAGACGTTACTGGGCCCGCTCGAGCAAATTGATGAACAACGGGAGGACAGTGACAATGACAGTTATATTCTTAATTTTATTGTTTGTTCTAAAATCAATAGGGTGGGGGTTAGCTATAAGTGTGTGTGTGTGTGTGTGTGTGTGTGTGTGTGTGTGTGTAAGCACATTTGGCAGGAACCCAGTAGATGAAATCTGAGTGATCATCGTCAAAGCTTTATAGAAAGGGTACAGCAGCACACATTGAAGAAACAAAACAGAGGCCTGGGAGTCCTAAATTTACAGACAAGTTTTGTCTACAGATGTGAAAAATCTGATCTTTTCAAAGAATTTGAAACCACATGGACTACAAACACCAAAAGTAAAGAAATTTTTGTTCTTATATATTTTGTAGTGATCAACCTTAAGTAGGGAGACCAACTGAAAATCTACACCCGTGACATAACTTCACAGGAGCAAAGAACTGACAGGTTTCTGGAACCAACCAAGTGAGAACACAGCACAACAATTTACGGGGGGAAGCTGATGGCAGCTACTGAGCAAAGTGAAGAACTTCCTGTAGAAAATGTCTTAGACTACGTAAACTGACATATTATGTAATTCATTGTACAGCAGACACTGCAGGAATCTGTTGAAGAGGAAGGAGAAAGGGATGGATATTTGAAGGATCTCACAACTGTCGGACCAAGAAGTTCAATGTACAGTAAAGAACCTACAACATAGATGCATATGATTTATATGGAAACCTATTTTGTTGAAAAACTTAAGAAAGGTCTTCAAAAGAGAAGTGTGAAGTTAAAGGGAAAATGTAGTGGGGGGGAAGGATAAGAAAAAAATCAATGAGAAGACAGCATCGATTGAAAGGAAAATGTTAGGGAACAAAATATAATTAAAATTTGTTTGAGTCCCTCTCCCATAAAATCTGAAATAGCTTATGTTTTAGAAGTTAATTTGATCTTACATTACATACATTTATGTGTAATGTGTTTAAAATGAGAGAAAAGGAGCTGGAGTGGTAGCACAGCGGGTAGGATATTTGCCTTGCACACAGCCAGTCCAAGTTCGATTCCCAGCATCCCACATGATCCCCTGAGCACCGCCAGGAGTAATTTCTGAGTGCAGAGTCAGGAGTAACCCCTGTGCATCGCCGGGTGTGACCCAAAGAGCAAAAAAAAAAAAAAAAAAAGGAAAATAACTATAATTATAGTGTTAATCACAAACAAAAGTTTGGCAGTAACCTCACATTTCTTAGAAATTTCTAAAGTCAAAGTATACATATCATAATAATATTACTGCTTTTTAAGAAGCACAGCCTAATCTATTTACATAACTAAACCTTTCAGTTCAAAGACACTTAGCATTATGATCTGACCTGAGATCAATTCTGCTCTGGAGAAACTGAGTGCAGAATTATTCTGTCACTTAAGCTTCTCCGTTCTCACTTGCTGATGAGGTCGTGTTCACTACACAAATGACTTCTGCAGAACTGAATGTGACTGGGGAGGAAACAGCGATTACAAAGTATCCCCTGTACCACAGGGAACACCAAGAGCTTGTCACAAGCATTCGGGATGAGAGTTCTCTTGCAACTGAAATCTGTTATCCTCAATAAATTACTTCTTATTTTCAAAACCTTATCTATTTAGAAAAGAGAGCCAGTAAAGAATCTTTTCAAATGTGCAAGTTTCTGTTATATCTCAAAGATAAAAAAGCATGAGACTTCATTAATCTTTAAGGTTATCACAGACTTGCAAAAAACAGTATCAAATTTTGAACTGTCCCAAAGAATGTTCTTTTCTTCTGCGGCTATTTACTTCCTGCTCAACTAAAAACATTTAGCAGATGTCTTTATAGGCAGAGGCTATTGTGTGGTGACACACCCCTGGATCGAACCTTCATTAAATAAGATGTCCATGACAAACAGATGTGATCAACTACATTTTCAGCACTCCCCAAACAGACACCATGAGCCATTCACTCCTGACAGACTATGCTCTTTAGAGCCTCTGTTCCGTAGCATTTTAGATGTCTGCTAAATTGTTATTTGTTACAAAGCATGCTTTTGCTATGACAGATGCCCCGGACTCCTTCTCCCTGCTGAGCTCATAGAATCACAGCTGTGTTGTACCACAAGTACAGTGTTGTCAAATCTTTGCTTTGTTTAATTATTATAGTCGGTTCCACCACAGAATTCAACTGCCTGGGGATTTCAGCACAATCAACGCATATGACCATATAGATGCCAACCTTTGCCAAGACTATACAGGGCTTCTACTTCTTATTCACAGTGTGTAATTAACAACACACCCCCTAATAACCAGGAGTAAGCTAGATAGAATCTCTTAATCAAAAGCCAGTTTGCCTCCATACTAGATCACAGACGGAAAGTCCGGCCATTCTTGCTGGTTTAAAACCTGCGTAAATCAGCGTGGTAAAGAAGTTCCCTCCTGTAAACTTTGATTTTAGCTAGCTTATGAATTCAAATTCACGGTTGTCCTATCTTTAATTTAATAAAAATGCCTGTATCCATTTTGTCTTCTGAAGTTTACTTTTTCTTTATTCCTCCCAATGTACTTTGAAAAGAATATAGAAGAATGTATCTGTGAACTAGACATTGCCCAGTACCCTAGCAGGATTATGACAAAACTAACTTGGTGTGTTCTCTTTAATCCCATAATTTGTTTTAAAAAGTTTACTAGGAGAGTAAAAAACCTTAACTATCATCTGTTAGAGTCCCTCTTTTTGCAAAGAGGAAATGGAAGCTCAGCAAGTGGTAGAGAAGGGGAGAGGCATCACACATGACAAGCACCAGACCTCCTGTCTCCCATTCCTGGCTCTGTCAGCACACTACATCTCTTCCAGCCTCTGAGGGGAAACCCAGACATGTTCTTTGTTCAGCCTTCTGTCCTTCTTCTCTCTCTGTTTCACAGCAAGATTGAAGCTCTCCCTTGACGGGAGAAAAGACTTAGCTGTGCAGTTTCTCTGCTGTGTTAGAGTAAAGTGGGTAAGGGCAGGGAGGAAGGGGAAAGGTTGGAGAGATCATATTTATAAGGCTGAGGCTTTCCCAAGTCCCCACAATATCTTGGTGCCTCGCTGTCTATGGGCTAGAAATCCAGTGCATAGAAAGGGTCTTTTCTTGGTCACCGTGTAACTAGGAGCGCAGCTGCACTGGCAGCCACACAATTCTCCAGGAGCAACCAGGCACCAGTCCAGCACCTCCAAAGACTGGTGGGACCGGCGAGAACTGACATTTTCCCTCCACATTTGGAGAGATGCAGCTCTTCAACTCTCCCATACCAGAGGGGAGAAACAGATTAAGAAGCTGTAGAAGTTAAATTATAAAGTCCCGGGCAGGAAAGAGTGTACAGTGGGTAGGGTGCTTGCCTTGCATATTGCCAACCCCAGTTTGATCCCAAACACTGAATATCATCCCTAGAGTATCACTAGGAATGCTCTCTGAGCACACAGCCAGGAGTAAGCCCTAAGTACTGTAAGGCCTGGCCCCCAAACAAACTAAACAAAAAACTAAAAAGTACCCTTTCGCCAGCAATCATTTTTCAGTGCCAGCCCAATTCACAGAGAAGTGCGTGGGGGGCGGGGGGAGAATGCTTTGTCTGATGCATACTACTATTTCACTGATGGGTGACTTTATAAAGAGCTTGTGTGTGTTTGACTTGGGAGCTACATGTGCTTCATGGATCATGTGGTCATAGGACTCCCACATGCAAGCTTGTGCTTCAGTCCCATGAACTATCTCCTTAACCCCTATCTAGGCTTTTTTCCCCACCCACCTTTATTAAACACAATTTTTTAAAAGGGTCCCAAGAAGTGAGCAAACATAAAATACCAATTACTTGAGGAATACTATCTATGATAATTTAAACCCTTTTAGTTCATCATAAGAAGATAGAACTAAAATATAAATTTTAATTTGGTAACTTGTACTAATGTAGAGAGAAGTTGACTATTATATAAAAATTTCACTAGTCTGTGAATTGCACATTTAAGTTGCTTCTTTTTTTCCACAATCACAGGCACAGGCAGCATGGCCTGCTTGTAATTCTAGAGAACTTTCCAGTAAGATGATTAATAAAATGTCTACTATGTGTTAGGTATCTTGCAGGCAAAACAGGCAACAAAAAGTAAATAGAGTTCAGTCCTGCTATAAAAGAACTGAGAAGGAAGGACAACGCTAGACAGTTCTGTCTTATTTGTATTACTTTCCAACCTCACACATCCCTCCTCAACCCCAAATCTAACTTCTGACAAGTTGCATAAACCAAAATATTTAAAGTTGAATACATTGTTTTTCCTCCAAAATTGATTTCCAATAATTATAAATGGTATCATTATTTTTAAAATCATCTAAATGCAAGACCTTATAATCAATTCTTGCACTCTTTCCCTTATCCTCAAACTCACTGATTCTTGTTTTATTATCTACTGGTACAACTTTTCTCCTCTAGTCTCTCTATCTCTCATCTTTAGAGTTGCATCATGGTGCTCACATACTCCTGTACTAGTAACTAATTCTTTATTTCCCCCTGGCTTGGGGCTCACTACTTTGCATATCACTACCTAAGAAATCTTCCCAAAGTATCTCTGATGGTATCATTCACTTGTTCAAAAATTCTTGGAAGCTAGTATTTACTTTTAAAAAATCAATTGCCTGGACTTAGTATTTCCAATGCCCTGTCCCCTATTGACTCTCATCTCTTTCAGCTCCCAGAAGATGCATTCTTTTCCACATGTGCCCGTTGCTATTGTTTTTCCTTACTTAGAATGCTTTCAGCCCATATCCATGAATTGCTGCCCGGTCTAAGTGACTTTCCCTGCTGATCAGACTATCTCTTAACTCCCAAGGCATTGATATATCTAGCCATCTGCCTATATGATACTATACTTTGTCATAATAATACTAGTTTTGTATATATCATCTATTACATATTTGAGGTAATCTGTCAAAGTACATGTGTTCAGAAATTCATGTATATGCTAGTAAATAATAATCACTGTGTAGTAAATATGTATATACTCAATTAATAATATGTATCAGCATGTAAAACACTATAATAAAGTTAGGAGGTAGGAAATAAGAGCAAAGAAAGACAAACTGCTAAGATTAGTTGGCCATATTGCATCTGAACATTAAAATTTCGTCAGCATTTTACAGTGTCATAGACATACTAGATACATTAGATTCTCCAAAATGGTTGAATCAATTGAACAAATAACAATAAATAAATGATGAAAATTGTGATTTTGATAAATCACAAAATACAAAGTGACTTATCAAAAATCATTCATTAGGGACCAGCGATATAGCACAGGAGATAAGATACTTGCCTTGTCTGTGACCAACCCAGATTTGATCCTTGGCACTTCATGTTCCCCTGGATACCACCTGGAATAGATCCTGAGCACAGATTCAGGAGTATAATCTCATCACTACCAGGTGTGGTCCCCAAGGCATGCCCCCAAATAAGTTTTTTTTAATCATCGTTAATGACAAGATTGATGAGTTGATGTAAATAACCCAGGAATAGTTCTCAATTCAGACATCAATTTTTTATAAACTTGACTCAAGTTCTGCAGAGGTGTTGTATTAGGATCTATCAGAGATGTATTACAATATTATGTGATTGAAAGTGACTTTCCTGGCTGACTTTTCTACAGGTGATAGTATCCCACAGTCAATCGAGTGATGGACATATACCTGGCCTTTTTGGTAGCTATACATAACTCTAAACTGCTCTAAAAAATCTCTGCTTTCTAGGAGAGGAATATACCTTAGTCTTACTGTTTTGAGAGCAAGAGAAAATCTGTTTTGTTGCTGATTTTAATTTTGGAGGACCACATCCCTGTCAGTGCTTAGGGTTTACTCATGACTTTACCCAAGGATCACTGCTGGTAGGGCTTGGAAGACCACATAGGGTGGCAGGAAGTATCTGCTGAGTGCAGAACAAGTGCTCTACCTGCTCTCCTGTTGCTCCAACCTCCAGGAGAAAGTCTTCAATGCAGCTTCACAGACAAGCCATTGTTTCCTTTATACCATAATCACTTAGTCAAGGTTACCAGTGAAGAAATAGAATTGTCCACAATTAAAGAATTGTCCAAAGTCACAGAGCAAACCAGCTTCAACTCTACTCAGTAATATAAGCATCAATGTGGCCCTCTCTGGGATCAGCGGGTCATGCCTGCTCCTAGGACTAGCTGAATAGTTCCAGGACTTCCTTCGACACTGGGACCTTTCCACGACCCCACTCTCTTTATGTATTAGTCTGTATCAGCTCTCTCACCATGTACTGTGCTTCCCACCCCCACAGGTACTGACATTACAGGTGCCTAAAGAGGTGGTTATAAATATTAATCAAGAAAATGAAGTTCATGTCTGAAAATGCTATGACAGTTGAAGTAACACATAAGACAGAAATTGCTCCCACTGAATAAGGAGACATCTTTTCTCTGTGTGAAGTCCCTGCCTGCAATGTAATTTCCTGTGGAGGTGGCAGCGTGAAGAAAAGACTAGAAAAGCAAACCAATATGGTTCTTTATAATGAATACATTGATGAGGTCTTATGAAAGTAAATAAAGTCCCTGTAAAACGCTAGGAATTTTCTTTGAAAGTGGCCCATAAATTGGTCAGAAAGGTTACCTCAGTCTAAAAACTGAGGCCATGAATATAATTAGGACTCACTAAAAGAATCCAGACCACAGTTAGGGAGGCGGCCTATGATTGTTTAGAGTGAAGGGAGTAAGAAGAGAATGGTCAGGTAGGAATGTTAATTGCCTGTTGAATAGACCCCTGAGGAGATTCTGCAGGCTCTCTCAGCTCTCTTAGGTGAGGACCAGCAACCAGGATAGAGGTTAGTCATAAAAATTCACCACTAGGCAAAGTTCCTGGCTGTGTGCAATTGAGAGCAGTTGTGATTATTCCCAGACTTGTGATATTTCTGGAGTGTTGTTGAGCCTAAATATATAGGCAAGCTACAGAAAGGGGTTCTCCAAATCCTTGAATTTTTATAAACCCAGTAATGAAGAACTTTAAATAATAATGTTTCCCCACTCATTGGTACTTTGTTTAGGCATGTTTGTATTAGTAGGTTATGTTTCTAGAGTTTTTGAAGGTTCATAAATGATATTTACCTAAATTACCTCATGTGATCTGCCCACCGAGGATATGACGTACTTTAACTGAGACTGAAGAAATGTAATCAGTTTGCTCAAGGTCAATGAATGCTGAAAGAAGGCTCAGTGGAATACAGCTGAGCTTCTTTCAGTCACTCCCCCAAGTGATCTACTGTGCTAAGGAACCTGAATGCTGCCTGCATTCTAGGCTCATGTCTGGCGTCACTAAAGCACAAATGTGACAACCTCTGTGAAAATTAGATGAGAAGAAGGAAAGGGAAAGACATAGAATGACTGCACTCATTTGTGAAATATAAAATAACGTAATATGAAACTGACACCAAGGTCAGTAGAGACAAGGGCCAGGAAGATTTCCACAGTTGGAAGCCTGCCTCATGAGCTGAGGGAGAAGGCAAATGGGATAGAGAAAGGATCACTAAGTCAATGATGATTGAAGGGATGGGGATGAGAGATGTGTGCTGAAAGTAGATAAAGGACAAAACATGATAGCCTCTCAGAATCTGTATTGCAAACCATAATGCCCCAAAGTAGAGAGAGAATATGGGGGAAATTGTCTTCCATAGAGGCAGGGGGAGGGATGGGAAGGGGGGGTTGAATACTGGGGACATTGGTGGTAGAAAATGTGCACTGGTGGATGGATGGGTGTTCAATCATTGTATGATGGAAATTCAAAAATGAAAGCTTTGTAACTGTACCTCAAGGTGATGAAAGAAAGAAAGAAAGAAAGAAAGAAAGAAAGAAAGAAAGAAAGAAAGAAAGAAAGAAGGAAGGAAGGAAGGAAGAAAGAAAGAAAGAAAGAAAGAAAGAAAGAAAGAAAGAAAGGAGAAAATTAGATGAGAAAGAACAAGCAATCTCTCAATGTTATCTGAAAACAGAGAGTCAAGAAATGGCTGAGCTCTCACTAAGAAAACCTTTGCAAACCTGCTTCTTTCTGTCCCCCACTCTTTCAAATGAAGCCTAGAATGTATGAAGATCAACAAGTTTGGGTGAGGAAACCACCCCCACACACACAGTGAAATAAAAGATGAAATAAAAATCATAAATAAGAAGACTTGTGACTGAGGTATCCTATAAGCATAGGAGAACCTGTTTTAGGACTAAGTCAACCTCTCCTAAAAACTTTAGGAGAGAAAAATAAAAAATGTTCTTCATGTTGATTACTTGTAGGATATTGACAGCAACGTTGATTACTTAAATGTCCAGAATATACCATACTCTGGACATTCTAGTTGTTTAAGCCTTTTTCTACTCCAGCTTATTGAGCTACCTCTCCGGGCCTCTGTTTAAGTATCTTTTAAGAGAGTTTCATGTTACTTGTAGTCAGTGTTTCCTATGAGCACTGACAGATTTGTGATTTCTGGTTGAAGTACTTTATACATAAAATGTAAAAATTTAAAAGCAGAGAGACTCCTATAGATTGTAGTCTGAAAGAAACAATCGTTTCTGTGGCATAGGTATCAATCTATATATATACATACATATGAGTGTGTGTGTGCACGTGTGTGCACGTGCATTTTCAATGTATTGTGTATTATGAAAGATATGAGATAAGCCAGCTCTGGAATAAAATGAATGTGAACATTAATACAGATGGATCAGACAACTTGGGAAATTCAGTAACATCAAAACAATAGAATATAGGTATTAATAAATTGCAGGAATGGAAGATAGACCCAAAAAAACAATTCACCAAGTTCATAATGAGATTATTATGAATACAAGTATCTTTTCTTTAAAAGAATGCATAGTTCTTCATAGTTTTCCTTGGATGTAAATGGTATATATTTTATACGACCCCCAAAATTATAGAAATAGTTCATCATTGGTCTAGTTATTTGTTCCTGGCTGCAGCAAATGGCCATTGGGATACTCCCAAAGATTTCTAGGTGTAGCTTGAAGGCATGGGCACGGGTTTTCATCAAAAGAATTGTTGAAAATGTATTTCTTTTAATAGGTTTGTGACCATAATATTCTTAGATGTTCACGCATTATTACACATATATAAAATAAGGATAAAGACCTAATATCTTCCTAACAATGCATCCTGTTTTGGATGGTTTTATATAGATGGATGTACTTTATAAAATTTGCTTTATAATAATTCCACAGCAACTGACTAAAGTCAGTTTCAAAATAATCACAAATGTCTCTAACCCTGAATCGTAATCAACTTTGCCACTTCTCCCATGAAGTGGTAGAAGTCTATATTTTCACTATAAATCCCTTGAATATAGGCTTTGTTGGCCTGTTTTGGCCAGTAGGCTAAGGAAATATGACACAAACAGAAATGTACAGGCTTGCATATTGGGATTTACCCAGAAAAGCACCTGAGTGATGCCATATTGAAAAGAGACCAGGGGACTGGAGCAATAGCACAGCGGGTAGGGCTTGCAAGCGGCCAACCGGGGTTCGATTCCCAGCATCCCATATGGTCTCCTGAGCACTGCCAGGGTTGTTTCTTGAGTGCAGAGCCAGGAGTAACCTCTGTGCATCGCCAGGTATGACCCAAAAAGAAAAAAAAAAAGGAAAAGAGACCAGCTGTCTCAGTCACCCAAGTGACCCTGATGAGACCCCAGACATGTCAGTGGGTGAGGCCCTCCTTGATCTTCCAACATCAATCAACTCTGCCCACAGAAACTTGACAAATAATGGGTGTTCCTTTCTTAAGTCACTAAGTTTGGAGTGGTTAGTTATGTTGCAAAAACTAACTTATAGGACCAGCAAGACACTACAGCAGGTAAGGAGTTTGCCTTGCATGTAGTAAACCTGGATTTGATCCCCCAAGCCCTATACAGCTCCCCCAAACCCAACCAGGAATGGTCACAGAGCCCTGAACACCACTGGATGTGGCCCAAAGCAAAACAAAACAAAGAAAAACCAAAAATCGGTTAGAAAGCTAACTGATATCTCCATGTCTCCATGTTCTGTGCCATAGCCACAGAAATTTCCAGAAACATCTTTCCGTGACTTATTTACAGGTGAGGTATGTTTTAAAGGCTTACAATGCTTTTAAAAACTATATTAGTGTGTAGGCTGGAGCAATAGCACAGCGGGTAGGGCGTTTGCCTTGCACGCAGCCAACATGGCCGACCCGAGTTTGATTCCTCCGCCCCTCTCAGAGAGCCCGGCAAGCTACCGAGAGTATTCGATATGCCAGACACAGTAACAACAAAGTCTCCAAAGGAGACGTTACTGGGCCCACTCGAGCAAATCAACGATCAATGGGAGGGCCTTTACCTTTACCTTTATTAGTGTGTAGATATCATATTTTATGAAAAAAAATTACTCGACTAATAAAATTAAGGAATCAAGTGAATCCTGTAAGACTGAATCCCTAAAGAAAGTAAACTGCATGTTGTCTAAGTTTTCTGCTATAAAAAAAAAGGTAAAAGCAGAAATTTTTTCAGATATCCCTTAGCTACCTTGTCTCTCCAACCAATAGATCAAATTGACAATTTATTCAAGCCTCCTTACCCACTACACTCCTTCCCCTGTCTCTAGCAAATCAAAATTCCATGAGCTCCTTCAGCTTCTGAGGATTTTATATTTCTGAATCATGGATGACCCTAATACACATTAAAAAAATATAAATGAGGCTCCTCTCTGGAAAGAAAGATGGCGGCCGCACGGGAGCCTTGTGGACAGCAGGTTTGAGCCGGGGGTGGTGGGAGCGGCAGGGACCTCATGGGAAGGGGGGCGTAATGGGCCATCCTTCACGCCCGACCGAGGTCGCCAGGTACCCCCCACGAGCGGCTCTCCGGCACGGCCACGGCCCCGGAGGCACAAGGACTTAGCACAGAGAGCCACCCACTTGGAGCAGAAAAGCAAATGGACTATGTGTTAAACCGCGCCAGCATGCCTGCCCGGAGGGGAAAGGGTGTTGACCAGCTCGCCTGCTCCTCTCTGGAAAGAAAGATGGCGGCACACGGGAGCCTTGTGGACAGCAGGTTTGAGCCGGGGGTGGTGGGAGCGGCAGGGACCTCATGGGAAGGGGGGTGTAATGTGCCGTCCTTCACGCCCGACCGAGGTCGCCAGCTGCCCCCCACGAGCGGCTCTCCGACACGGCCACGACTCCAGAGCACAGAAACCAATCTCTTAACTATCTAACTTTTAATAGAAATTCTTCCAGGGTTAATAAGTAAAATAGTAGAAATCCAAAACCACGTGGCCGCTATTGCGGCTATTGTGGCCGCGAGACATCATTTTATTCTTAAACCAAGTTGTAGAAAGCAAATCATTTCACAACGCTGTTTCAGCATGTCTGATTGGGGGGGGGGGGGTCGTAAACTCTAAACAATAATTGTGCATCTTCTATTGAAACAATGTATCTAGCCAAAGTAGATAGAGTATTAACTAGAACTAATCTGCCTCACAGGAATTGGGAGGGGTGGGAGGTGGGGTTCTATTGGGGTTCATGGTTAAAAATAAGTATTGGTAAAGGGAAATGTGTTTGATATTTACATGACTGAGACCTAAACCCGAAAGCTCTGTAACTTTTCCCACAGTGATTCAATAAAGAAATAAATTATAAAAAAAATATACATATAAATGAGAAATCTTTTTTAACAAAACAAAGTGTAAAATTAGGTCAGATTTAGAATTATATTTATCATATCATATTTAGAATTATACTACAAAATTATGAAATATTCTGTACAATACAGTTAAAGTACCCCAGTGTTAACACCATAAAAAGCTAGAAAAACAACAAATCGATAAAATATAAAAGAATGTGGAAATATGGTTGTGATAGGTAATCATGCCTAGACTGAAACGCATACTGATTTCTCAAGATGACACAATATAGGTTGCACTAAAAAGATACATGTTGCAAAATATTCCTAAGATGCATATCAAAACAATAACTAAAAACAAACCAAAAAGATTCTATAAAGCTCCTCCAGAATATAAAAACCAAGGAATATTCATTCACATATGGTATTCAGCAAAAGTGAGCATAAGTGACATTATTTCAACTATATGTGAGAATATAATATAATTAAATAAGAAAACACAATTATGAGCATACAGAGCCTTTTGTTTGTATGTTTTGCTACTACAAACAGTACTGATGAGGGTTTACTCTTGACTCTGTGTTCCAGGGACACTCCTGAAGACACTTCAGGGACCATTTGTGGTGCAAGAATTGAACCTGGGTCTGCTGTGTATAGGCAAGCACCTTACACACTATACTACCTTGCTGACTCCCAATAGCATAGACTGTTTCCTCGCTCTGCCAGAAACGATCAGAATTAAACCAATCTGGATGAAGTCCAAAGAAAATGTATCAAATAGCATAAATCAGAATATTATGGTGAATTAATAACTGGAGACCTATAAGTATAATACGGGTCAATAAAGGTTTATACTCTATGGAATTGTTTAAATCATTACCTATGCCATTCTAAAGTGTCACGTCAAAAGTAATTCAGAATAAATAGAACATTAAATACAATATTTAAGCAGTATTATAAGTTACATTTATGTGTACATCAACCATTACACAAAGTTTCTGCATACCATTTGGATTCCAAGTGTTTGTTTTGGTCCTGTTATTGTGAAGTTTGTCTATATTTTTCCTAAGTGGTACTATTAAATGAAGGTAGTTTCTCAAATGAGTTCACAAAATCTCATTTATACCTCCATGAATATTCAGTTCTCTTTAGTACTCTGCTACCACACAATTCAGAGCAGCAATTCAAGGCAAAAGAAAAAATGTTGCAGCATCACAGACCCTTTTGTTCCACATCCTCTTCTCTCACATCTTTCTATACCCAAACTATATCAAACTTGACCAACTTGCCATGCTCTTTAACATACCATAATTTTTTCCAGTCTTTTTCTTCTTATAGTGTATTACCAACCACCACTTTCCTGACAAACACACACAAAGACACAGACATACACAACACACAACCCCCCCCCCACACACACACACACATTTAACTGCCTTGCCGTCATTGATACATGCTTCAACATTAGGGTTAAGCTTCCACTGTGAAGCTTCCACTGTGAAGCCATATTGGTCCCCCAAAGCTGAGATAGACAGAAACTAAACAATAATGTATCTGTTTATAAATTTGTCTTCCACAAGACCTGAAATTTTCAAGACGGTCTGTATTTCTTTCTCCTCCAAATACCCAATATAATACCTACAACATAATAGGTACATAAAAAGTGATGAATAGAGAGTGAATGAATAATAGAAAGAAGATATTAGAAAAAAATCAGAAAAACAAAATTGTCTTTCCTAATCTGAGTAACTTAAGAGAAATAATCTTTCTTAATCCAATTTCTTTTTCAAAATGAGATGCTTGATCATCTAAAGCTCTCTCAGAGATAAACATTGTTTCTGTGGAAAATAGTATGGATATATCCAAAAATAAAAAAAATCGTACTAACTACCATATATCCATCAATTCCATTACTATATAACTATTCCAAGAACACAAAAAAATCCTAATTCAAAAAGATAAATATGTTTACTACAGTGAAAATATATGTTCATTCTAGTGCTGTTTAGAATAATGAAGGATAGAAACAATCTATGTGCCAACAATAGATGAGGAAATACTATAGACAATAGAAAAGATGACTGGAAATGAAATTGAGGCAAGATGGGGGTTGATGGGCACTTTGGTAGTGATGAGGTGAGGGAACTATATACACTAGGAACATGAATGTCAGCATTGTTATGAACACTTAACCTAAACTATAATTTAAAAAATTCATAGTCATTAAAGCATGACTGAATCCTACTGGGCTACATGAAATTCCATATCTGCCACAGGAGAGGAGAGGGGAGGTGAGAGAGGAGGGGAAAGGAGGGAAGGAAAGGTGAAGGGAAGGGAAGGGAAGGGAAGGGAAGGGAAGGGAAGGGAAGGGAAGGGAAGGGAAGGGAAGGGAAGGGAAAGGAAAGGAGTGGAGGGGGGAGCAGAGGGGGGAGGAGATGAAATCTTGACTTTTCTACAACATGGATGGAACAGATACAATATTTGCTAAATAAAATAAATCATAAAAAAGACAAATACTGAATGGCGTATTCATAAGTGATATGTAAAGAAACAAAGCAAGGGAATAATATTTAGTGAAAACAACCCCTTATACTCTGACAACAGAACTGAGATTAGAAACAGGGTGAAGCTAGAAAGGTTCCTATGAACAGTAATGGAGGAATATTTAGCATTTTTGTGGGTGGTGGGTATAGTATTACTTAGTGTATATCAACATTTATACTCTTATAAATGTTTGAAACCAATGTAACTTTTATTAAAATAAGTAAATAGGTAAAAATTTAAAAAATACATGTTCTCTTAGCACCTCATAATAGACATTGGATCAGTGTTTTAAATATTAATACCAATTCTTATAATACTCCTACAAAATGGATACTATTCATTTCCATATTGCAGATAAGGAAACCGAAATTCAGTTTTAGTAACTTAAGACATCATGGACAATGAAATGAAAGTTCATATTCATAAACTATCCATTTTATTAAAAAATTAATGTTACCCCCCAAAAAACCACTAGTTAATAGAGTATGTTGGCATCTTTTAGGTGTGCCATAAGTGTTAAGATTATCTAACCACTTTTACATGCAAGTGGAGGATTAGTTATCCACTTTTGATATAAGATTTCCTTGTCTAAGAACAGTAATAATTCAGCCATTCTGTTCTGGGCTGCTAAGTGCACAAACCACACCAGTTATTACTGAAATCCACTTGAGATCCTGGCAGTCAACTCTTCCCTAAATCAAACTGAGGCTCACAGGATAATCTCAGTCCCCAGTCAGATAAAACTCTACTAAGAACATTTTGTGTGAATGGTAAAGCCTTATGAAAATATTGATTGCATTGAATCTGCTTTTTTGTTCACAATAGAGTGAAGAGATCCACTTCTAACCAAGATACTGTGAGATTCCAAATAAAAGATATTACTATGTACTATGTATATATGTAAGTTATAATTTTTATTAAAACATTCTTTTATATGTAGGAGTACTGCTATTTATTCAGCCACTGATTAGCTGATTGAATTGGCATGAACTCCAATCTTACTTTTTTTTTCATTATTTTATAATTTTATTTATTGAATCACTGTGAAAGCAGTTACAAAGCTTTTGGGTTTAAGTCTTGGTAATACAATGAAACACCCGTACCTTCACCAGTGCCCATTCTCCACCACCAAAAACCCCAGTAAACCCCATCCCACTCCCTCCCCCTACCTGTAGAGCAGATGATTTCCACGTTACTCTCTCTCTACTTTGATCACATTCAATATTTTGACACCAGATCCACCATTATTATTTGGGATTTTACCTCAACACTCAGATCTGCTGAAAAGGCAACAGTAGACAATTTTTTTCTATTGCTGGTTAAGAATAACATATGATGTTTTTTTTCCTTGTATTTATTTATTGGATGACTGTGGGAAAAGTTACTAAGCTTTCAGGTTTAAGCCTCAGTCATACAATGATAAAACACCTTTCCCTTCACCAGCACTTATTTTTCACCACCAAGAACCCAATATTCCCTCCTCCCACCCCTCCCAATGCCTGTGAAGCAGATGATTTCTACTTAACTCTCTCTCTCTCTCTCTACTTTGATTACATTCATTATTTCAACAAAAGATACACCATTATTCTTTACAATTTCCCCCCAGCAATCAAAATTGCTGAAAAAGCATTGTGAAATAATTTGATTTCTATAGCTGCTTATGAGAACCATAGGATGTCAGGTGGCCACTTTGCAGCCGTGCAATTTTGGATTTCTGATATTTTACTAGGTAAATCTGGAGGGATTTCTGCAAAGAGCCAGAATAATTACAAGATTGGTTTCTGTGTGTCTGGTGTTATGGCCGTGCTGGAGAGCAGCTCATGGGGGGCAACTCATGACCTCGGTAGGGTGTGACGGATGAGCCGGTACCGCACCTCTTCCCATGAGACTGCAGTTGCCCTGCCACTGCTGGCTCATACCTGGCTTTCCAATAAGCTCTGAGGCGGTGACCACCTTGCTGCTGGGGGCAGGGGGGGGCAGGGGAGAAGGCAGAAGGGAGAAATACCCTTTCTTTCCCGGGGAGGCATGGCACCGTATGTTAACGCATGGTCCATTCACTTTTCTGCTGCAAGCTGCTGGGCTCTGGATTAAGTCCTTTTGCCTCTGGAGCCATGGCCCTGAGAGAGATCTGCCTGCTCGTGGGGGGCAACTTGTGACCTCAGTAGGGGATGAAGGATGAGCCGGTACCACCCCTCTTCCCATGAGATGAAATTCCTAAGTTTTAACACTTAAATCTGGAGGGATTTCTGCCAAAACCTGCTGGATTCCGAGATTTGTTCCTGAGTCTCTGGGCTCATAGCCGTTAAGCATTTTGATCAGGAGCCAGAGAGGCCATTCATGGGCGATGACTCGGGGTCTTGTTGGGACGGGGAGGAAAGGGCCAGCTCCACTCCCATCCCATGAGACCCTGCGTGTCTCGTCACTGCGGGTCCAAACCTGACTGTCCAGTGGCCTCTGGAGGATGGCGGCCACCAGGCCGCCAGGGGGAACAGGCCAAATCATAAAACCTATTCCCACCTGGGGTTGCCCAGTACCAGTAACCTACTGCAAGGACCAGATGCATTTCTGCCAAAAGCTGCTGGGTTTCGAGATTTGTTACTGAATCCCTGGGATCATGGCTGTTAAGCAGTTTGATCAGGAACCAGAGAGGCCAAGCCTCCAATTATATAGCTAAGCCCGAGGTGGTTTGTGAGTGTGTCTCCCACACACCTAACTTTTGGTCATTTACTTTCTTGGTAAACTTTGCCCCAACTTTTTGGAGTCTGGCCAAAGGCACAGCAGCAATTTGGGGGTTTCTGGAAGTTTGATGCACCAACAGGCTGCTGATGCACTCGCCTCACAGGTACAGATTGACCTGCTGGCTGCACCATATCCCCTATTAAAACAGTCTTGATTCATTGTAAACAAAATATTAGATTTAGATTAGGATATATGGCTTTTTCATATCTTGTTATCAGGATGATTATCTAATTGCACATTATATTTTATTTTTAAGACTTTTCCCGAATTCTCTTAAAACACATGAAATATTTATTCAATGTAGACTTAACTTTATTTGATTTCACAATTACATGTAGGAAAATAAATACAAACAGCTCTTCAGAAATTATCTCTAAGAATTGAGATCATGAGAAACTTCCATTCTTATAAAGATTGTGCATCAGTTTTGTAACTCATAAATATGATCATAATCTTTAGCAATACTTTTTAAAAACCTCTGTTATGCTTTTAAAACTCTACTAAGATCTGAAACTTTTCAAGCTTTTGTAGGCAGGAGGCACAAGTCGTCCCCAGCACGACTTGATTCCCCCAAGCATAGCTGGGTGTGGCCAAAAATAATGTTTTATTCTATTAGTCCTATTGGAAGCAATACATGCAATAAATCATAAAGTTTAGATTCACTTCTCCCCTGGATGACTTACTAATACTTAGCATTAGAAGATAAAGTCTGTTCAGATGTTCAGAACATTATCTAATACTTGGCCTTGTGTGAGTATCTGGGGATTGACATCAGCTCACCAGAATGCCATGTAGTATTGAGTCACAAATTTTCTTCAATTTAAAATCACCTCAAAAGTATATTTAGACACTTGGCACAGGCAATACCATAAGTCCATCAGGGAAATGTTCTAATCCTTCAACATAAGGATTCCAGGTCATGTTCTTCATTTAAATCTGCATCACCTCTTAATCTTGACAGCAAAATCCTCACCAAAATTTTGGCAAGCACACTGGGAACAATGCTGCCAAACAGGCATCATTACTGATCAGTATGCTTTCCTCTCTGTTAAAACATGAAGCTATCTAAAAAAATTTTTTTCAATACAAATCACAAAGTTCTCCTCAAAACTTGGCTCTTTTGCTTAGGAACAAAAGAGGGAAAAACTAATTTTCTTTGTCTTCCCACAACACTATCAGATGCTAACAAAAACCTCTGGGTCAAATCTTATTTTGTTATTTTCACTGCCAAGAAAAGCTGAATATATTTTTAAATTATTGGATAAAAAGAAAAATGCTTTATGGCATACAAATATTTAGATTTCAGTATCCACAAATTGATTGGAACATAGCCCTATTCTTCATTTAGATAGTATCTTTGGCTGTTTTTGTGTTACAACAGAGTTGAGTAATTACAGTGACCATATGACCCACTGTAGTGGGTTGAACACTACCTCCCAAATGCTCACATCCACCCAGAATTTCAGAATGTGACCTTATTTGGAAAGAGGCTTTTGTAAAGAGATTAAGACGAGGTCATAATGAACTAAGGTAGCTCCTAAATTCAATGACTGATGAATTTTCTTATAAGAACAGAAGAGGACACATATACACAGAGAAAAGAAATCCATGTGAAGTTAAATGATGAACCAGGAGTATCACCTTTCCAAGAAACATTAAGGAAAGCTGGCAAAGACAGAAGCTCAAAAGGAAGCATAGAAGAGCTTCTTCAGAGTCCCCCAGAATAAATTTATATTGTTTTCAAACACCAACAGGCAAACAAATTTTATTTTGTAATATTTTATTACAGCAACCTAGCAAACAAACACCTGAGCAAAATCTAAAATATCTAGCCCTTTTCATAAAAAATGTTATGACGATTGATACAGAAGGGATGATGCCTAGAAGCAAACTCTTACAAGATATATTACCCCAACCAGTTTAACCAGAACAATGCTAGTCCTAGTTTAGAAAGGGCATAAAAGCAATAAAGATTATAAGACAATTAGAGGAAAGGGCAGTTCTGACTACATCTCTCATTTAACTTAACGTTTTCCCTAATCTTACAAAAGTAGAGAATGCTAGAAAGTTCTTTCCTTTGTTGATCATACACTGTTAAAACTAACAGTGTAGTGCATGAATTTTGGTAATGGAACTGCACCTTTAAAAAAAGTTCCTTAGAGCCTCAGTTTTATTTTTCATGAATGTAATAAGGAGTCACTGTAAAAAAGAAAAATAAGGAGTCACTGTAAGGCCAATAATCAAGGTAGGTGGAGGAGGTGGTTAGCTGACTTGCACTAAGAAATGAACCACTATAATTATCACAAACCTGGCTCAGTAAGAAAGCCACTCCCTCCCAGATTCTAGAAAGCTCTATTGCCATCACTACAGATTCTATCGACAATATTGTAAACAGCATTACATTCAGATACTTAATAAATATGTTCATTAATAGAATATCCTTTTATTAATGTAGCAATATTACAGAAAATTTCAATTTGGGTGAATTATCATACTGATTACAAGAACCTCCACTACTAATACTCTAATGAATACAAAAAAAAAGTGAGTTAATTAAAAATGCTTCTTTCATAAAGATCACTTAAATTTTCACTTATTTAATTTAAATTCAAGACTAATTTTATATTTTATTGGCCTAATTATCTAAATAAAGCATGGAATATAACTGAAATGCAACATATAATATAAAAGCCTATGGTATTGGTTAGTGAAGTCTGAGACCTACGTGTTGAAGACACCAAACAACTCAAAAGGAAACTCACATTTCAGTTAAGCATCAAATTATAATTTGCTTTGTACACCAGAGAACTTCAAAGACTTTGCTGATTCTTACATCAACCAACAAGATTTTTCAAGTGGAACTGAAGGTTCAAATTTTATACGAGGAACCCTTGCTTCTTGTCCATAAAAGAAACAAAATAGTCAGCCATGCAAGTGACAAGATGCCAAGCTCCCTTCTAAGCTTTTTAAATGCAGATCAACCAAGAGAAGCACCAATTCCTTAGTAAAAAACCTGCTGGGGCCAGAGCAATAGTACAGTTGGTAAGGCATTTGCCATGGCTGTAGCCAATGCAGGTTTAATCTGGGCAGCCCATATGGCCTACCAAAAGTGATCCCTAAGTGCAGAGCCAGAAGTAAACCCTGAGCACTGTGCCTCTCCCCCCACCCCCAACCCCCACCAAAAAAAAAAAAATACTGAGACCTGGGATCTTAGACAGCTATTTTCCAGCTACTTTTGGAGCATGTGATCTCATTCCTTGTGTGACTGCCTGACTGCCTCATGAAAGAACCAAGGCCAGGAGGATGATCTGATTGAATCTGGAGATTTCATGTAAACAACAATAACAAGAAACAAATAGAGATAATGAAGAATGTTATCATTTTAAATCTTTTTTTTATTTTTTAAATGGAAACATTTAAGGGACTGGAGAGATAAATGATACAGAAGTTAAGAGCTTTCTTGGCACATGACTGACCCTGGTTAGATACACTACATCGTATATGATTCCCAGAGAACTGCCAAGAATGACTCCTGAGCACAGAGCCAGAAGTAAGTCCTGGGAACCACTGGGTGTGGCCCAATCCATCCCCAAATAAATAAATATATAATGGAAACATTTAATTATAAAAAAAAAGTGTGAGTGACCCTGGACAGAAAACAGCAAATAAAAAATAGTTTACTTGCTTTGGTCCATTTCACAGAAGAGTCACAGACATCAAGAGTAGAAAAACTGAAGAAATTCTGTGAACCTCCTATGAATAGGGACATAGTATTTCAATAAAATATGTGACTTATCCAATCAAAATGTTTTTTAAAACAAAAGAAACTGGTGCTATAGCAAAAAGAGCCCCTACTGATGTAAGAAAAAAAGGTGCAAACTATTAATCAGTCAAAGGACTAATATTCAAGGTACTCAAAGCACTCCCAAAGTTCAAACACTGAAAAATCAAAAACGTACTATAAAATAGAGGAGGTAAACAGACACTTCCCCAATGAGGACATATGGATATCCAATAAGAATATGAAAAATTGTACATTGTCACTTATAATCAGAGAAAGTAACATCAAAATAATAAGCTATCACATCATGCCAATGAGAATGTCATAGATATATATATATATGGAAACAACCAGTGCTGGCAGGGATGATGTAAAAAAAGGATCCTTCATTTATTGTTCATAGGAATGCCAATTGTTTCAACCTCTATGGAAAATACTACAGAGGTGTCTCAAAAAAATAAGAATAGAACTTGTGTATGACCCAGAGTTCTCACTTGTGTCCAAAATACAAAAACATTCATTGAAAAGGAGATATGTATACCTAGGCTCATTATAACATTTAGCAAGAATATGAAAACAACCAATGCCATGGATGCCATGGATGAAATTGGGGGGTGTCATGTTAATAAGGCAGAGAGAGAGGGACAAACACTAGATGATCTCACTGGTCTTTAAAATATGTAGGAACTGGGTAAAGGAATAAATAAATAGTATATAGTGATGGCAAACCCTTGGCCTCTGATTTACCAAATTGAGATTACCAAGCAGTGTGGGCAGGAGTAGGACAATGAAGAAAAGTAGTAGGGAATGAAGATGTATAGTAATTGTACATCAAAATCACAAACAGTAACAGTATTACCATGTAACTCAAGCAACAATTCTGGGATTTTTTTAGTTTAATAAAATTAAATGAACTCTGAAGCCACCTATAAAATTTAGGTGCATCACTAAACCACTAGAGAGTCCTCTCAAATCAATACTAAAAAGACAATTCAACAAGGTAGAATAAGGTAAAAGATGATGAGCAGAATCAAAAGAAGAAATTAATTAAAGTATAGAGGGGAAATGTAAATTTTAACCAGTTATTTCCCATAAGGCTATAGAAAACTGAGCAATTGGTAACATTTTGACAAGAGAAATAGGCCCTCTTTATTACTATTCAGTTGACTAAAGGCAAACACAGTGTTTTCATAGATTAATTCAATGACATCCATCAGTATGTTAAAGTTCACTGTCACTGTCACTGTCCTCCCATTGTTCATAGTTTTTCTTGAGCGGGCCTAGTAACGTCTCCATTCTGAGACTTTGTTGTTACTGTGTTTGGCATATCGAATACGACACGGGTAGCTTGCCGGGCTTTGCCATGCGGGCGAGATACTCTCAGTAGCTTGATGGGCTCTCCGAGAGGGGTGGAGGTATCAAACTCAGGTTGGCAATGTTGACTGCGTGCAAGGCAAACTCCCTACCCGCTGTGCCATCGCTCCAGCCCATGTTAAAGGTATGATAAATAATTATAAACTTTGATGAAACAATATCGCCTCAAACAATTCTTCCTATAAAAATACACATGTAAACAAATACATAAAAATATTAAGGATGTCACAAAGTTGTGGGCATAGGAGGTTGGGGCCACAGCAAGACTCTATTCCTGGCTCTGTGCTCAGGAATGACCCCTGAAGTTGCTAAGGACACCATACACAGTGTTAGGAATCAAAATAAGGTCAGTCGCTTGATCACTTGATCACTTGACTTCCCGTTTATCATCGTTTTGCTCGAGCGGGCGCCAGTAACGCCTCCATTTGTCCCTGTCACGTGCTAGTGTAGCCCAATGGCGTCTGTTCGCTCTAGGAACATGAAGGGCCTCAAACCGATCGTTCATGATCTTGACGAAGAAGTCTGACCATCTGGTAGGTGGGCGGCCACGCGGTCTTTTGACAGCCCGTGGAATCCAGTCGGTAACAGCTCTAGTCCAGCGGTCATCTTTAAATCTCATTACGTGACCAGCCCATCTGAGTTTTGACACCCTGGCAAATTAGACAACGTCCCTGATTCTTGATCGTGGACGGATGTTGGAACTCCGGATTCTTTCTCTCATTTGAGTGAAACGTGATATTCCAAGCATAGCTCTTTCAATTCCTCTTTGGGAGACCCGAATAGCATGGTCAATCTCATGCAGAGCAAATACCCTACCTCTGATACTATCTCTCCAGTCTTTAGGGGAAAATTTCAAATGACCTAAATAGCCATCAAAAGGAGAAATGACAAAATAAATTTAAACATTGTTATAGAAACTATGAAATATATGTCTTGAAAAGAAAGAGGTTTTGCAGGAGAGACAGCTCAACAGACTGAGCACGTTTGATCTTTGGGGGTTTGATCAATCCAGGCAGTACCCTGAGCAACAACAGCACAGAGTGTCATAAAGCGCCTAGCACTGCCATGTGTGCTCAAAAAACGTAAGAAAGAAGAATGGTTTTTTTCTGCGTGTCCCCTGAGGAAACTTCTTCAAAATAAATGTCTTTAAATGTCACAAAATAGAATAAACAATATAGAGTAATTTCACTTCTTCTATTTGTAATATTCATGTACATATATCTCTGTATGACTTAGAAAAATGTTCAGAGTTATATGCTCAACCCAACTAAGAGAGGTAAAAGAAGAAATAGCATAAGATTTTCAATACTTTTATATTCCTCTGTTTCATTTTTTTAAGTAGAATAAGGGTCTGGAGAAATAGTACAGTAAGTAAAGGGCTTTTGCCTTGCATATAACTGAACCAGGTTCAATCCCCATCACCACATTTGCTCCCCCAAGCACAACCAGGAGTGATGAGCAATGCTAGGTGTATCCCCAAAATAAAAAACTAGAAAATAAAAAACAAAAGCAAACAAAAACTTTTTAAGTGCAGCAAGCATGTATCTTTTCTCATTAAATCATCTTATGAAAATAAAAGAAGCAAGTTATGTATAGTATCTTTTATTCTCCTGGCTTCCACCTTATGCAAAGCTACTTAGCCTTGGTAATAAACCAAAAGAGTTCCAAAGCCTCCTTTAGTCTGGTGCTTTCTTATATTACACGCTCATTTCATTCCCTTATTATGCTTATGTAAATAGCTATAGAGTGTATAAAGATTTTTTATATTTTGGGGCCACACCCAGCAATGTTCAGGGGTTACTCCTGATGGGGCTTCGGGGACCATATGGATACAAGGAATCCACCCAGGGTCGGCCACATAGAAGCCTCACCGTTGCATTATCACTCCAACCCCAGATTGTATAAAGATTTGGCTAATATAGACACACTGAAAATTTTGAGTCTCTTCCTAGGTTCTTCTAAATATACAAAAGCTCACTTTTCAAGCTGTCCTTAATTATAGGCATGATCTGAAACTTCTGGAAGATACAATGAGCCCAAAGAACTACCATTAACAAAATAATCTGGTCTGTACGTGCCATGCACTGGACTTTAGAGGAACATTGAATCACACAATAGTGGTGGCTTTGCAGAGTGGAAACCTGATTTACATTTGATACACAATCTTCACTGAAATCCGAAAACTCCTGCTTTGCAAAAGAAGACTTTCAAACCCAGTTACTAGGTACTCGAAACCACTTTTTGCTACTTATATGCAAAATAATCTATTGAAACAGCTATTTTTCCAGGTCTTAATATTTATCTGATCCATCACTGATGTGGTATTAATATTTAGCTCACAGAGCCTAGCCCCAAAACTAACTTCATTTGATTCTAAAACTTAATGGCTACCACAGTTAGAACCCTAACTCCTATTGTTTCTTGAGTTTCACATCTTGTAACCATGACAATAATAATTATTGTGAGGATTATAATGCTATAAATTATCTTTGTAATTTTTTTCTAAATTAAAGGCAAGAGCAAAAACTGCAAAAATATATACCTTGTATAACAATATATTGTTCATAGAAACATGGCTAAAAATAATAGATTTCTGCTAAAAGATTTTTTAATTAACACTCAAGAAAAAGATATACTGAAGGAAGTTCATTACCTTCTAAACTTTCTAGGAGAAAGTAGGATTACCAAAAAAAAAAAAGCTAATGTAAAAAAATTTTAATTGCTATTTATCCTGACATCTCTCTGCACGTTCTTCCAGCTAGGTTTCAGATGAGACAAAATACTTACTTAAAATAAACAGCAGTCATTTGTAGGATATTTGAGGGGGGAAAATCAATATAGATTTAGAGAAAATAATGAGAAATTCAAAATGCAGGGAAATCGTATTTGCTTGATCATGTGAGAAACTAAGTGTTAATTAAAATTAACATTAATTAAAAAATATAATCCCATCTCCCTCAGCAGAGCAGCTGACTCGTGGAAGAGATAACTACTCATAAGGAATCAATTCTATTACAGCCTTCTAGGGTCTTATGTTGGCAATAGTCAGAACTCCCACAGCAAGTCAGTCCAGAGAAGTAAAATAATGATTCACTTCAAATCTTTATAAATAAGTACTTAACAATTTACTGTTAACTGGTTTGCTTATTTCCCTTTACTTCTGGATCTACTTGGAGGTTGTTTTTTGTTTGTTTGGTTGGTTTTTTTTTATCAAATAATCCGTTTTTCCAAAATGGAATGCAAACCTGCATTTGTTGGCTTTCTAATTGCTAGGCACTAAATTGTGCAACCTTTGACCTTCTTCATATCACTTGCCTATTTTTATTCTAATTCTAACATAGAACCTCTTACAAAGCACACTTTAAAATTCGTTGTTTCTTAAAAAGTGCTTCTTACAAAGCACACAGCAGTAATACATTATATAAACCATTTAACACAGATAAAAATAAAACTAAGCTAAGAAAATAAGTAAATAAATAAACCATTTAAGACGTAAAATAAAATTAAATTTAAAAAATAATTAAGTAAATAAACCATTTTAGACAGGAAATTTTATTCACCTCTCACCTGGTACAAATTTGAGCTCAGAGAAACTTGGTCCACTGTGTAAAGTCACCACATAGCTGCCACATACTTGAACCTGAAATTGAACTCTTGTCCTCAAATATTATACTGCTTTTGTATCACTGTGGTAGATTCTCTAAAGACAAATATTAACTTTAAAAGAGGTCAAAAGCACAATCACATATAATATAATAGATATGTCTCTAATACAGCTTTATACAATGATGTGAACTGTTTTACATAAGATAGTCCTGAGAAGTTATTATAGACTTACTAACAATAAATTCTTAGTCATTAAATTAAATATTAATGACTGAACTAATTTTTAATAAGTTCTTAGTAATGATTAAATTCTCAAAACAATATAAAAAGATTTTGCCTATATAGTGCCAAATATAATTTTATTGTATTGATAAAAAAAATCAGGTTAAAATCAAATACATTTTGCAAAATAAAACTTTTTAAAATGTAACAATTCTTTGCTGATTGCAGTACTTTTCATTAAATACTCATTGGTTAGGCTTTGTTTTGTTTTGTTTTGTTTTGGGGAGAGACCAGGTAGTACTCAAGAGTTTCCTGTGGCTCTCTGCTCAAGGATCAGATATCACTCCTGGCTGGCCTAAGTAGAGTATATAGATGCCAGGGATCAAATCTGGGTCATGCAAAGCAAGCACACTACCCACTATACTATCTCTCCAGCCCCAGTACTACATAGTTTAAACTTACTGAAAGTATTCAAAACTTTAAAGAAAACATTTAAAACAATATAATAAACCAATAATTCAGAATCAGGCCAAGAAAATTAAGTGGTAGTGTGAAAAAATTAAGTATTAAGAACATAAAAAATATTTGAACAAGAAGAAAACTCAACCTGTATACATATTGGGGGATGCCATTGGTCTCCTCTTCCTCCTCCTCCTCCTCCTTCACATTTCGCTCACCTCTTCTAGTGCAACTTCTGCTATGATTCACACAAATATTAATAACTGGAAAGGAATCGGAGTTCACAACCAGTCTCCCTCTGGGAAAGGGAGATTGGTCCACATTGTCTTTAAAACATACTCCTTTTCCACTTCTGAGAAGTTGGTTAACAACTGCTTCCTAACACTTTAAAGTATGAAATGACTTGCCGAAGTCCTTCAATCTTTCCCCTGTAAAATATATTTAAGGGGGCTGTACCAAAAACTTGTTATTACTAGTTCTTTCCCGGGAGCCAGATAAAACAACTAGAGGTAAGAACTTAAATTATGGCAGTGACAAAAATCAGTGCTTTGTTGAAGATTATGGGGACAGAGTATAAAGAATCTTGAATTCAGGCAGGAAGGGTGTGATTCCAGGTAGCTGAAAGTCAATTTTTGAACAGGCAAGTTATTGGGGAGATATTTGTGGCATAAAATGCCCTGGAGAAAGGAGGTAATTCAAGCAGGAAACAACAACTATCTTGGTTTTAGTTTAAGCACCAGGAAGATAGAAAATACCAGGGATATTTGAAAAGGAAAAAAAAATCAGCATAACTTGACAAAGATAAATCAGGGAGTGTTCTAAGAATTTATGTCCTCTCCTTGCTACTCAATTATTTTTATCTTTGGTAAAGTCTAAACAGTAGAATTTTAAAGATGTGAAAAGTAACCCATGGAAACATGAATGTAAGAGGTAAAATAAAAATTATAGAGGTGGAAAGGAAAGTTTATAGACCACCAAGTGGGCAAAGATGTTTAGTACATTTGTTAATTTTTTGTTTGTTTAGCTGATAATCCTAATTTTTGTATTAATCAAGTAGGATGTTTACCTATAACAAACTAAGCTTGTCATATACTTGATTTTATACTTAGTCTTGAAAATGAGGGAAAGGAGAGATTAAAAATGTCTCCAAAAGATGAGGGTGTGACCCAATGAGCATTTACTTTGCATATATGAGGTTCGGGTTGGAGCAAAAGCACAGCGGGTAGGGCATTTGCCTTGCAGGCAGCCAACCAGGCCGACCCCAGCTTGATTCCTCCACCCTTCTAGGAGAGCCTGGCAAGCTACCAAGAGTATCTCGCCCACACGACAGAGCCAGGTAAGCCCCCTGTGGTGTATTTGATATGCCAAACACAGTACAAGTCTCACAATGTTACTGGGCCCGCTTGAGCAAATCGATGAACAACGGGAGGACAGTGACAATGATATGAGGTCCTAGAATTGAATCCCTGATTAAATTGATTCTGCAGGATTTCCCAGTTTCCCTTCTAGCACAGGACCTGGAGTAGCCTCTCTGAGTATAGCTGAGTGTGACCGCCAAACCAAAATAAATAATAATGTCTCCACAAAAACTAAAGAAATCATTTCAGAAGGTGATGTTAATTTGAATTGGGGAAATGACAACCTGAATTTGAGAGAGTGATGAGAAATACACTTGCAGTGAGGCCCCAGATAGCAAGAAAATTGTGGGAAACGCAGAACTGAAATTGGGCCCACAGTTAGAATAAAAATAAAGCAATAAAACAAAAATTCAAAATCAAATATAAGTGTTCCATAAGTATTCTGTTCCTAAATCTTAAGTAGAATGGTCATGGCCATGTGTGACACAAGGAGAGATAATGGATAGAACAGAGAGAAAATCTTCATCTGTTCTAGTCTACAAGCTACAGGCTAGACAGGGCAGCTATTAATTAGTACTTCAAACAAATTATTTAACGTTCTTGTAATTGGAAATTAACTTAATTGATGTTTGAATTTTCTGTGGGCATTGAATGAAATAATATATTAAAAAGTGCTTTGAATTTTAAGCTGCCAAGTACTTGCACCTACAACTAGAACGTAAGTCTAGTTCCAATTGTATCTTAAATTGAAGAATAGCCTCATTGTCATCATCCCTCTTTTTTCTGTTGTGATGTCCCTAATTTCCTGGTGACACTGTTACAATTTAAACCTTCTCATCTTTGACCTCACCTTCTCACTTTGTCTTAGACCTGAATTTCCTTCCCAACTATCACATCCTCGCCCTAATTCTAATATACCCTATTTTCCCAGCTGGCTCTACTCTAACCTAAGAAGCACTCATGCTTGTGCTCCCAGGAAATATGGAGGTAAGTTCAGAGTGAAACTTGATCATTCATGTTTTTATTCATTTTACTAATACTCATTTGATTACTGTATTGTAGATAAACTTACTAAGGACACTTCTAAGTTCAAGAATCTTATGTCTGCTGTCTCTTTCTCCTTATCCTCTTTCCTTCTCTAACCCTCTGTCTAACTTTCTTTCTAGTGATTTCTTTGAATGCTAATTCCCAATTTATAGATGTGGTAAAATACTTTTTTCACTATGCAAGAAATAAGTTAATATTTGTTAATAATGTCTCAGGCATCTTGTTACCTCATGAAATGTTTGAAAACATCCATAAAAGGCTGATGTGGAATGTAAACATATAGGCTTGTTATCATTTCAAATGCACATATTTTAGAAGTCAGGCACAATAATACAAGAGACCTGAGAATTCAGAATCTTACCTTATGTGTCTTTGCTTTAGTAGAACAGGTAGATATTTGCCAATTATACGTCAATAAATATGATGGCAAAAAATTAAGATTTATAAACATAAATTTCAAAAAGAGGAAAAAAAGATTGTGTAAAAAGGCTACCAGCATAGAAAACCGAGAAGGAGGTAGATGGAAAACAAAGTAGACAGAAAAACAAGAGGGTATAGGGTCAGGAAAAATCAATGAACACTGTGCTGAAAGGATTATTGTGTAGTTTTGTCAAATGCTGGTGATAGGTCAAACAAAATATATAATGAAAAGTCTCTATAGGATGTTGCAGATATTCAAGTGGGAACTGTCAGCCTACCAACGTATGCTAGAAGCATCTATAGAATACTGAAGTTAAAGGTTACAGGTGCCAGAGCTTTTTTGTCCAGGAAGGAATCTAAATTTAGGGTATTAATAAATGGAAGTGGAAATTATAACATAAATATCCTCTTTACGAAGCTGTTTGGGTCAAGGCTGTAGAGGAATAGGAATATTTTACATTAGTGTTCTTTATTAAATACCTTATGGCATTCAAATATAAGAATTTTTTCAGTTAAGAAGCATCAAGTCAGGGCTGGAGCTATAGCACAGTGGGTAGGGCATTTGTCTTGCATGCTGCCAACCCAGTTTCGATTCCCAGGAATATGGTCCCCTGAGCACTGCCAGAAGTAATTCCTGAGTCCAGAGCCAGGAGTAAGCCCTGTACATCGCTGAGGGTGACCCCCCCCAAAAAAAAACATAACCACTGGTTACTGGACCTGAACAATTAAGGACTAACACACCTACCACAGAAATGAAATTTCTAAAATGTTATTTCTCCCCTTGACTATTTCAAAATCACTAGAAGCAAGAGTTTATATTTTTGTTGCTATTTTTCAGAAACATTGATTGAATTTTCAAGACCTTTATATTTGCAAAAATACTAGGGAACTCTGTATTTTAAAAAGGAAAGGGGCTGGAATGATAGCACAGCGGGTAGGGCGTTTGCCTTGCACGCAGCCAACATGACTGACACAGGTTCGATTCCCAGCACCCCATATGGTCCCCTGAGCACTGCCAGGAGCAATTCCTGAGTGCATGAGCCAGGAGTAACCCCTGAGCATTGCTGGGTGTGACCCAAAAAGCAAAAAGCAAAAAGCCAAAAAAAAAAAAAAAAAAAAAGGAAAAAGTAAAATTGAAAAGAAAATGTTCGCTCCAGAAATTTAGAAAGTTTATCCAAAGCAGCATTTCCTAGCATTTATAATATTTATCCTGTAGGCTTGTAACTTTGACTTTTAAAAGAACTGTGGGGGCTGAAGCGATAGCACAGCGGGTAGGGTGTTTGCCTTGCACGCAGCCAACCCGGGTTTGATTCCCATATGGTCCCCTAAACACCGCCAGGAGTGATTCCTGAGTTCAGAGCCAGGAGCAACCCCTGAGCATCACTGGGTGTGACCCAAAAATAAGCAAAAAAATAAAAAGTAAAAAATAAAAACTTTTAATAAAATAAATAAATAATAAAAGAACTGTGATGGGGGAGGACAATAATTTGCCTCCCATCTTTGTTTTCAGAGGTAAGAGGCAAGAGAAGAAAGAAAAACAATAGATGTTCATTTTAAGGGAACTGAACAACAGTACAGTAAGAAGGTGCTCGCAGTCTATCAGCGTTCCATCCTGGTACCCTATATGATCCCCTAGGACCACCAGGCATGATGCCTGTATGCAGAGTCAGGAGTAAGCTCTGAGCATGGCCAAATATAGCCACAAACCACTGTCACTGTCACTGTCCTCCCATTGTTCATCGATTTGCTCAAGTGGGCCCAGTAATGTCTCCATTTTTTTTTGAGACTTATTGTTACTGTGTTTGGCATATTGAATACGTCACGGGTAGCTTGCTGGGCTCTCCAAGAGGGGCGGAGGAATCGAACCCAGCTCGGCCAGGCTGGCAAACGCCCTACTGCTGTGCTATCGCTCCAGCACAAAATCAAAAACAAATAAAAGCATCAGGTTTCTACTTTTATAAACTTTTCTAATTTTCTCGTTTTCCTAATGTTTATTGGTCAACCAAAATTAAGAGGAGAAAATTCACATGGAAAAATTAAACTTTCTAGCACAATTCTATAAAAACCTTGCAAATGTTCATTTAAGTCCTGGTGAGAATAAGATGATTGAACTATCGTGTGGTTCTGGAAATTAAAATATAAAATTATATTGAACATCTTTGTTTCAAATGACAACGTAATTCTGAGAAGACAATTAACTTTGTAAATCACTTGTTGCAATCAATGAATTGGTGAATTTTATTAAGCTACTGCTAAATCAGACCTCAATAAAGCCAGTATAGTTTGATAAAACATAAAAGTACCATCAGCATTCTTTTGGGTTTTGTGATGGTATGATTGGGAAGGACACTGGTAGTCATTTGCTAGATGTATATTATTTAAGCATATATTTTAAACCTGTTACATAACTCTATAATGCCTTGTCTGCATTAATTCATCGAATGAACATGTCCATTGCAGTCACCAATTACCTTGTCTTCACAAATCAAGCCCTGGAGATTACATAAACATACACAAGTTGTTGCTGCTCCTAGAGTATACTATGCACTCAGTTCTGAATCCATCAGTGCTCTGGACTGCTTTATCCACACATTTCACTTTTCCAACAGGATGTTTTACATGCACCACAAAATATGTCCAAATTAATCTCTCAACCTTTCTCCCAGACCTCTGTTGAACTCTTCCCTCTTTGGGTCGTTTGGTATTTCCTACATCTGAACACAAACTTCCACCTCCTTTCCTGCCTAACGACTACTCATATTTAGTTTTCCATGTAAATGTCACTCTTTAATTCTCCTAACTTATACCATTTAATAATGCCCTCCAAAGTACATATGAATTTATAAGTATGTAGCTATGTGGTATTTTTGTTCCATTCTGATTTCCTGCTTTTGCTAAGTTAGAGCCATTTGAGTGGGCTTTTTCCATTATCAATCCCCTCAACTTTTCTAATCAAAATATCTTCTCAAAGAGGCCCTTCCTAATCTATAGAGAATTTCAGTCTTGTTATCCATTTCCTGACTTTGACCTAACCACCACCCCCTCCCACATACACACATACATACTCCTTATGGACTTCTAGTATTCTATAGAGTTTGCTTACTCATCTTAATTGTTATTTTCTTCACTACTCTATAATACACTTTCCATACAAAGTTCTCACTGGGAACTGATGTCACAGCAAAAGTGACTGAACCTTGTAGGTGTCTATCAATAATAGTAGGAGAAACTCCACAATTTGAATATTAGATGGATTGGATACTGTTGGACACTAAGTACTACTATAATTCTTTTCAAGTTCTTTTCTCTTTTTTAAAAAGTTAATATAGCCTAATGGCAAATTCATCTGAGAAGTCCAATAAATACTTGTTGAATGAATGAGGAACTATGTCTGTTTTGCTCCCTACCATATTTCAAACTGATTAATTTCTGTGAAATTAAAGCTTAAGTAATAAAGAGGAGGATAAGTACACAAGAGGAAGGTTAAGAAGAGTACAACACCATACACATAGTGGGATCTTATTTTACGAATGAATGTTGAAACAAACAATTTGCAAATGGAAAGTGCATATTATATTTGGAATATGGAATGTAGCCTTCATCTTCATTAGTTTTAAAATTATTTACTAAAGTAATATTGGTTTATAACATTTATATAGATTTCATGTATGTGCTGTAGTAAGTCAGCATCTTTATGTTCTAGATTTGTTCACCATCAGAAGTCCAATGCATCCTTAAGCATATATTTGACCTCTGTTGCCTGTTTTATCTGCCTCCCTTCCCCCTTCCCTTCTGGTATTTACTTACCACTTTTTCTTTTGTTTGTTTGCTTGATTTTGTTTGTCTTTTTGTTTTGTAGTTCAAGCATTGAAACCCAGGTCCTCATACATGCAACACATATATTCTAGCTGCCATTGAGTCACTCCACTTACCACTTTTTAAAACACACAATTTATTACATTTTTTGTTTTCTTTTTTATATTCTAAGAATTTTTTTTTTAAGTAATAGGAGGTTGAAGCTCCGTGTTTGGAAGAACCATGACTGTGTTCTTTCCTAATGTTAGCTGATGGCTAGCCTTCTTTCCAGTACTTAGCTGGTGCTGAATAAACGCTGTAAGAGTGAATGAGCACCATATTCGATGAATCTGTGTCATCATGCAAAGACCTGGAGAACCAGAATTAAGCAACCAAACTTTATACCTGGTCTACTATCTGACAAAATCTGGCAACTTCTCTGGTCTTGAGGTCAGATTCCAATTCACCTTAAGTAATTAATGCACTAAACTGTAAGCTCCCTGAGGCCAGGAAATGCGTCTGTCTTGTAAATGTTGTGGAAGAGGTCTGTCAAATATCTTGTTAATCTTTAATAAGAGAACAAGTTTAGTGGCAAACCTACAAACATTTACTTAGGAGTAGCAGAAAATTGCAATTCTTGCAAGTACAAATTTAGGTTAAAAACCCAAAGGCATCCTCAATAGGGACCCAGGTCAGTGAGTTCCTATAGAGGAAAGAGAATGAGGTCATTGACATACCCAGTAATGAACAAGGTAATAATGGGGTGAAGGAGTCACAAGAAAGGAAAGGTCAAGTGGAGGGATCACAAAAGTGAAAGGAGATAAAAAAAATTCTCTTTTATCTCATTTCAAACAGGATTCTCTTTCTTGCTGGCTTCTTGGAAAGCTGTTTGGCCCAGTCCACACTCAGATTCAATTTTTAAAAGGCAGCAATTCAACATTTTCTCTGTTGGCCACCTTTGTTGCTGTTGCAATAGGGCTCTAGTGATGTCACTTGTCACAATCTGACACAATAGGTCCTCAAGAATTGGAAAAAATAGATGTCAAGAATTCCTCCCGATGCTGACTCAAAGGGAAAGGTATCTTTGAGCTACCTTAAGTAGATAATTCCTTGATCTCACGCATGCGTTGAATAGAAATAGTCAGGGATTAAACAATGGTCAAGGATAACATAGATTGTGCCTCCAGAACTAATCAGCAACGGGCTGGAGACACGGTAGGGACCAAGAGACAGTGGCGATTGGGTGTGGAATACTATGCAAGGAATTGTAGGCCTGAATCATTAACATTAACTTACGATAACCAAGTTAAAAAAATAAACTGATCGTTTTTTTCCTGGAGGAAACCGTATACAAATGGTCATCATAGAAATGCACGGTGAAGAGTCTGTTTCCTCCAGGTGCGAAGGTAACACTCCAGTTTCACATTTTCTCTAGGACCTCTTAGACTCTTTAATCCTGTGAGTGTGTGTGTGTGTGTGTGTTCACATTTACATTTTTAGCGCTTCATTTGAGAACACCCAACTCCAGAGCAGCTATAACCGACCGTAACCAAACAACTTCCTGCTGGTCTCAGTCTGGCTGACACTCCTCCCTGCCATTGTATCGCCTATGTGTCGGAGGACCTCAGCCCAGTCCCCAGCCCCTTTCTTCCGGACCCGTCCTTCCCTCCACCCCCCCTTTCCTCTCCCCTCCCGTCTTTCCCTCGGCCTCTCCGACGCAGGGAAAAGCTGGCGTCGCGGAACCCAGGGCAGCACCCCGCAAACCACTTGGCCCTGCCAGTTTCTGAGAACTGTCAGCCTTGCAACAAACGCTACGAAGAAATCATCTTTTCCGCGGTAAACTACGGAGTCAATCGTGGTGTTTACACTAGGTTTTTGACCCCGTTGCAGCTGCGGGGATTGATTGGCTCCCCCGCGCCCCCGACGCTTGGGGTCCCCCTCCCTCCGCACCCCGCCCGGACCCCGCCCCTCGCAGCGCCATCTGCTCGCCTGCCGGTCTTCCAGTCTCTCACTCGCCCCTTCCCCCCCATCACCACCCCGGCCCCACCCCCGCCGGCTCCGCCCTCCCACCCCACCCCCCCCCGCCCCGGCCTCCGAATCTTCCCCGGCCGTTGCCAGGGAGACCAGCCGATACCCGGCAAATAGGCATTGGAGAAAGAAAAGGGGGGAAAGCTACACTGCAGCCGGGTAACAAAGGAGCAATAAAAAGCAACCCCCAAATGGAAGGCTAAGGACGCGTCTGCCAGAAAATCCGCAAGCGAGCTAGCAATCATCCCGAGTGGAAAAAAAAAAAAAACGGGGTGGGGGAGGCGGAGGAAAGGTTCGGGATTCACGTCGTGGCGAGGCTGGGGTGGGGGAGATCACCAGCCTCAACTGAGCCTTTGAGAATCTCCTGGATGGTGGCTTTGGAGCAGCCCATTGGCTTTTCCAGCTGGACGCGGCTAAATACAAGGGATTGGGTCCACCGAGGCGGCGGGGGTCTTTGGGGCCTGGCTCTCCGGCGTCGTTCAGGGGCGGGTAGCGAGTCGGGCGAGGTGCATTTCTACCGAAACATCTTCCCATCCGCTCTCGGGAATGCGACTTCGTGATCGAATGCGTCCAGGGATGTGGTGAACAGTGAGAAGAGGAAGCTTCGGGCGATGATGAGCAACTTGGTGAAAATTTTCAAAGGCGTGCTTGAACAAAGAGTTATTGGCTCGAACCAACCATCTTTTCCCACTCAAAATGACCCATTTCCCTACACGGAGCAGAAAATAAAACTGATTCTTCAGAGCCAGCTCCAGGAGAGATGAACCTTTCCTGCGACTTGCTTCTCACCTCCATAAACGGAAGGTCCTTCTTATCAGGATTCATTACATATAAACGAAGGGGTGGGGAGGTGATCTATTTAGACACTAGAGGAAACTGGAAGCAAAAAAAGTGATAGGAGGTGATAGGAGAACGCGTGTAAGGATTTATCCTTGGTTTGCCCCCAGCCCCACCCCTCCCCCCTATTTCTTTAAATCAGTGCCTCGCCTTTCACACACAAATAGAGTCTGGTACTTAGATGGCATGGAGTACTGTAGCAGATGGAGGCACCCTGTGTCCCCTTATAGAACCTTTTCCTTTAGCCCAAGTTAGATTGCGAGTGCTCAGTGATCTTCCGGCTCCTTTTCAGCAAGCAATTTCATTTTTAGAACTGTAACCGTCGATCCGGTTGTGCAGAATTTCATCGCTGCTCCCTCCCTCCCTCCCAAGAACATGCTGCTTGCTTTGCACACTCATACACATTCAGGGAGTCCGTGGCATCCGTACAGTAAGTTAAAAAAAAAAAAAAGAGCCATATTAAGGCGAATTGCATCCTCACTGTAAATACAGATTCATACACTCGAGGCTGCGTCTCATTTCATCATAGAGGAAAATTATGTCATTTCACACATTGGCAAATGCGAAGCGTTCCTATCCTTTATAAATGGCCCTCGTTTTAAATTGGGGGGAGAAAAATCACTGTTTGGGAATAGTCCGAGCAGGAGGATTTGATGAACGTCGCAAACTAGTCTCGAAATATTTTATTTCATGCCAGTGTGGGATAGGGAAGGGAGTGTGATTACGGCTGCTTGCCGCTTTTGCATTTTCCACATCTGGCCTACAGACCTAATTCTAACTCGCGATCTCGTTTGATGAAATTCGATCTTCGTGGCTTGAATACTTTTCAATTTGGGGCGATTTAACATTTGCAACCGTTAAAAAAACAAACCCTGTGAAACCAATATGGGATATGGAGGGGGAAAAACATGCTACACACAAAACCCAACCATTGTCTCTAATACTCGCAGACAACACACACGCGCGCACACACACACACACACACACACATAAACACACGAGGAAGATGGGGGAGGGGAGTGAGTGGAGAGAGACAGACACCAATATAGACTGACTCGAGTCAAAGCGAGTCAAGTTAACGCTTTCTCCGCCCTCATCCACAAGTAGCCCCCCCTCCGTGTTAATTAGTTACAAACAAAGCAAGCCTATCATGAGCTGCATTATCATTTTCGAGCGAAGGGAGGCCAGAGGCATGTATATTTTAATTGATTTATTTATTTAGAAGACATTAATTCTCGATCTGAGGCTGATTTTCAAACCGTTTGCAAAGCGCGGCTCCATTGTTCGCCGGGCGCGCAGGCCCCGCCCCCTGCTTTGTGTGCGGTGCGCGGATTGGCCGGCGCGCGCGGGGGCCGCGTCAGCGCCCGCGAGCCCATTCATCTGTGCACTTGGGCGTTGGACCCCGCATCTTATTAGCAACCAGGGAGATTTCTCCATTTTCCTCTTGTCTACAGTGCGGCTACAAATCTGGGATTTTTTTATTACTTTTTTTTTAAAAAAAAGACTACACTTGGGCTCCTTTTTTTGTGCTCGACTTTTCCACCCTTTTTCCCTCCCTCCTGGGCTGCTGATTTTTTTTTTTATCTCTTCGACTAAAATTTTTTTATCCGGAGTGTATTTAACCGGTTCTGTTCTGTCCTCTTCGCCACCCCCACTCCCCCCTCCCTTCGGTGTGTGTGTGCTGCTGCCGCTGCCGCCGCTGCCGCTGCCGCCGCCGCTGCTGCTGCTCGCCCCGTCGTTCCACCAACCGAGGCTCTTTGTTTCCCCCCTTGGATCTGTTGAGTTTCTTTGTTGAAGAAGCCAGCATGGGTGCCCAGTTCTCCAAGACCGCTGCGAAGGGAGACGCCGCCGCGGAGAGGCCCGGGGAGGCGGCCGTGGCCTCGTCGCCTTCCAAAGCGAACGGGCAGGTAAAGTCTACCTGGGATTCTGGGCATTTCTTGGGTGTCTTTTTCTCGAGTCTCGACGCCTCCCCGCTTTCCTCCGGCTCGCGCCCCGGGCGCCTTCGGCGGAGAGGAACGTGGCCCGATTCCGACCTGAAAGTTGAATGGGAAGCCGGAGCCTAAATTGACCATTTCTCCTCGGAGGGAGGGGTGGGGGTGGTCTCCCTGCACCCCCAGAGAAGGGCTTCCCGGAGAATCAGGGCTGATTCGTGTGTGGATGGGAGGGAAGGAGTGATAAATTGTCTAAAATGGCGTGTTTGGAGCTCGGCAGAACGTGACTAGCTAGGTGCTACGGCCCCCCACCACCCCCCGCGGCCAGGTTGCGTTCGGGCTTGGTGGGCGCGGAGGTGTTTGCCTGGCTCCAGTGTTTATTGTCGAGACTGGGTCGCTCCAAGGCTTCGGAACTGGTGTGCTTGTGTGTAGTGGCGGGGTGTGGAAGTGGGGGGGGGGGGGGCGGGGGGAGCGATGGGGATGGCGGTAGAGAAAGGCGAGGGAAGCAAGGGCTGTCGTATTGTACACCGAGGCGGCGTGCCCTGCCTGGGTTCTTGGAAAGGTGGATGGCAGGCGGCTTGGAGCTGGCCAGAAACGTTTCAGTCCCTTTCGGATGGAGCTCTCCCATAGTTCTAAATCTTGATTCGCAGCTGTCTCGGGAATTACACACCCCCCCGACTTTTTAAATTGTATGCCTGGGGTGGCAAGCCTGTGGCTCCTTAACAGAAAGGGGGAAAAAAAAAAGCAACAAAAAAAACTGTCCAGATGGTCTAGAGGCCGCTCGTGTGCTTTCCACTGGGATTGCCCGGGTACGTGGAGAGCGCACTCCCGGGGGTCGGGCCACCCGGACACTGGCCGGACCCAGGCGGATGGCCACGGGTGGGTGGGCGCAGGAGGTCGGCCATGGGTGGCTGCTTCACAAACACTGGGCACCCACCACGCCTCTTTTCCTAGAGGCAGAGGCGGTGTGGCTTCGCCCGCTCTCCTCTAAAGTGGAAGGCGAGCTCTTTGCCAAGAGGTTCTGAACCCGTTAAAAATGCAAAAGGAGTCGCCGGGGTGCGTCCCGGGCCTCGCAGAATCCCGGGCGGAGGTGGGCGTGGAAGCGGCCGAAGCGAGACTGGAGAAATCGTGGGGTCGCCCCTGTCCCCCGCCTCGTGGGATTGATGCCCACCTGGACACCGGGAAGCCACCTGAGCTTTTTGTTTGTGGACTCTGGGCTGCGCGATGGGGCTCGGGGGCGCCGCGGCCGGCGGGCAGGGCCTGGCCGGGCTGGGAGGGGTGGCCGGGCGGCCCCGCCCTGCCTCGGCGCCCCGCTCCGCACGGTGGAGGCACAGCGCCCCCTGCTGACCTCGGGCCTGCACGGCCGCCGGGCCTCCGCGCGCGCACGCGCGCGCGTCCCCGGCAACTTCTGGCTGCGGCGCTGTGGTCCCTCGGGGAGTTCTCGGTGTTACTAGGAGGCTTTTAGGGTTGCGGGGGGAGTGAGAGACTGTGTGGCCTGGGCGCAGACCACCGGCTTTGGCCGGCTCCGCGCCTTCTTTCAAAAGGGCTTTTGGCGTATCCTGGGATTACGTGGCCGCCTTCTCCCGCCTTCCAAAGCCCGCGTGGCCGAGGGCTCGGACGGGTCGTCTCGTACTCAGCTTTCCCACGTTTCCGTCCCGACTCTTGGACGTAGCGTTGCACGATCGCGGGCGTAACGCTGGGGTCTCGGGGGCTCCCCTAACGACCTTAGCTCCCATTTCTCATGCAAAACGCTCTTTGGGTCTCCCATCAGCTCTGCTTCCACCTTACATGGTGATGGCTGGGGCGCTCAGTAGGGGGATCCCAGGGGGCGGTGAACGCTGGACCCTCTCGAGCTGGAATAGGGGCGGGACTGGCAGCAGCTGGGCCAATTTTTTTCCTTTTTTTTTTTTTGGAAGTGACCCTCCTGCTTTGTGTGTCCCGCAGGAGAATGGCCACGTGAAGGTAAACGGCGACGCTTCTCCCGCGGCCGCCGAGCCGGGCGCCAAGGAGGAGCTGCAGGCCAATGGCAGCGCCCCGGCCGCCGACAAGGAGGAGCCCGCGGCCGCCGGGAGCGGGGCGGCGTCGCCCGCAGCGGCCGAGAAAGAGGAGCCCGCGGCCGCCGACGCTGGGGCCGGGGCCGCCGCCAGCCCCGCCGAGAAGGAGGCGCCCGCGGAGGGCGAGGCCGCCGAACCCGGCTCGCCCACGGCCGCCGAGGGGGAGGCCGCGTCCGCCGCCTCCTCGACGTCGTCGCCCAAAGCCGAGGACGGCGCCACGCCCTCGCCGAGCGGCGAGACCCCGAAAAAAAAAAAGAAGCGCTTCTCCTTCAAGAAGTCGTTCAAGCTGAGCGGCTTCTCGTTCAAGAAGAACAAGAAGGAGGCCGGCGACGGCGGTGAGGCCGAGGGCGCGGCCGGCGCGGCCGCCGACGGCAGCAGCAAGGACGAGGCCGCGGCGGGAGGAGCGGGCGAGGCGGCGTCCGGGGAGCCGTCGGCGGCCGGCGGCGCGGGCGACGAGGCGGCCGGCGGCGCGGGCGACGACGGGGCCGCGGGGGGCGACCCGCAGGAGGCCAAGGCCGACGGGGAGGCGGCGGCCGTCGCGCCCGAGAAGCCGCCGAGCAGCGAGGAGGCCAAGGCCCTCGCCGAGGAGCCCGCCAAGGCCGAGGAGAAGGCCGACGAGGCCGGGGCCAGCGCAGCCGCCTGCGAGGCGCCCGCCGCCGCCGCCGCCGCCGCCGCCGCCGCGGGGCCCAGCGCGCCCCCGGAGCAGGAGGCCGCCGCCCCCGCCGCCGCCGACGAGGCCGCACCCGCCTCCGCGTCCCCCAACTGCGTGGCCGCGTCGCAGGAGGCGCAGCCCGAGAGCAGTCCAGAAGCCCCCCCTGCCGAGGCGGCCGAGTAAGCGCCCGGGTGCGGTCCGATAACCCGAGAACTTTTCTCCCCCACCCCCACCTCCCCCCTGTTTGTTTGTTGGAGTGGTGCCAGGTACTGGTTTTGGAGAACTTGTCTACAACCAGGGATTGATTTTAAAGATGTCTTTTTTTTTTTAATTATTTTCCTTTTTTTTTTTTTAAGCAGCAAATTTTTGTTTCATCTCCCCTCCCTTCCTCCTCCCCACCCCGCCGCTGCCCTTTTCCCTTCTCCCCGCCCCCCCTTCCCCCAGATCCCATCTCAGATCATTCTGTTACCACCATTCCAACAGGTCGAGGAGAGCTGAACCCTCCCCCCCACCCCCCCTTCCTCTGCCTTGTTTCTCTTCTTTTTTTTTTTCTAAGAAAAAAATTTTTTTGCATCAGTATTAATGTTTTTTGCAGACTTTGCATCTTTATTCAAAAATATAAACTTTCTTTGTCAATCTACGGACATGCCCATATATGAAGGAGATGGGTGGGTCAAAAAGGGATAAGCAGATGAAGTGACGAGGGCCACGCAGGGGAAATGGAAGTGGTGCAGAACATTGCCAAGATAATGTACCACTAGAAATGGTGTAAAGGCGTAGGGTTTTTTTGTTTTGTTTTGGTTTTTGTGTTTTTTGTTTTTTTTTTTTTTTTAGAAAAAGAAAAAGTTATTACGATGTATTTTGCGAGGCAGGTTTACAACACTACAAGTCTTGACTAAGAAGGAAAGAGGAAAAAAACACCAATACTCAGATTTTTAAAAAGATCATAGTCTTAGGAGTTCATTTAAACCATAGGAACTTTTCACTTATCTCATGTTAGCTGTACCAGTCAGTGATTAAGTAGAACTACAAGTTGTATAGGCTTTATTGTTTATTGCTGGTTTATGACCTTAATAAAGTATAATTATGTATTACCAGCAGGGTGTTTTTAACTGTGACTATTGTATAAAAACAAATCTTGATATCCAGAAGCACATGAAGTTTGCAACTTTCCACCCTGCCCATTTTTGTAAAACTGCAGTCATCTTGGACCTTTTAAACACAAATTTTAAACTCAACCAAGCTGTGATAAGTGGAATGGTTACTGTTTATACTGTGGTATGTTTTTGATTACAGCAGACAATGCTTTCTTTTCCAGTCGTCTTTGAGAATAAAGGAGAAAAACTTCAGATGCAATGGTTTTGTGTAGCATCTTGTCTATCATGTTTTGTAAATACTGGAGAAGCTTTGACCAATTTGACTTAGAGATGGAATGTAACTTTGCTTACAAAAATTGCTATTAAACTCCTGCTTAAGGTGTTCTAATTTTCTGTGAGCACACTAAAAGCGAAAAATAAATGTGAATAAAATGTACAAATTTGTTGTGTTTCTTTATGTTCTGATAATACTGAGAGACTTCTAAGTCTTGCATGCCATCAAAATTTTTTGTGGTTTTTAATCTGAGGTTTTCAAAGCCTGATATTCATAGCAGTGTCAGATTACATACAGAAAGACCTTAGAGCATTCCATGTCCAAACTGTTTCCATTTATCCTGCATTTAGATTTTATTTAAAAATGGAACAATTATTTTTACTGTAGTCAGTATCACGTCAGAATAAATCATTTAATACAAAAGTGGTGTCACCTGCAGATTTATTAAATGTCTTATATGAACATTTTACAAAATTTTATTTGGTTATACAGGTCCAGAAACTAAAATTTATACTGGCGAGTCAGTTTAATTAAAATTGCATATGAGTCATGAAAAGTGGCCAAATGTATTTCAAAATTGATGTTGTATTACCTGCCGTTGTAATTGCTTAGTGCTGGCTTGTTTCCAAATTATTGCTTAGATTTTGTGTTAAATATTCGGGGAAAATGACTATGTGAAAAAGTAATAGTGATGAATGGAGATTTTCAGTTTATGGGCCTTTTAATATGTCTAAATTCAATAATTGCAAGCATTTTTTTTATTTCTAGTATCTTAGCATATTATTCAAAGGAAAGGAGGATAATACTTCCTTATATAGTAATACTTACTAGCTTACTTCCTTTGCTCTTTACCAGCCCAGAATTGGATTATTTTTACTTAATAGGACCCTAAACTGAATTGAATTTTAAGATAATGTGTATCAGAATACCATTAAAGTGCTAAGAAAAATTGTTTACGCACACCTGCATTGTAGTTTTTGAGCAGTGTGCCAGAAAGGGTTCAAAAATCAGTGGAACCACATTTATAACAACTGAATACCAAATCTTAGAGAAGTAACAAACAGTTATTAATGTGCTTTTAATTGGAATAATGGTTCCTAATAGTTTCTTACCCCTCTTTACCAAACACATATCCTGCTAACAAAATCTAACATTGTCTTAAGTGTTCTTTGAGTTGGGGTTTCTTGATCACTGAGGATGTTTGAAAGTTAAAGGCCAAATCGAGTAACCAAAGGACTGCTTTAATAAGGAATCTTTTCTACATTTCCAACATTTTCTCAAATACTACTTGGCCAAGTACAATGCCTGGTTTGTGGTAGGATACGGAAGAGAATTAAAAATGGATTTTAAAAAGTAACTTCTGAATAGTCAAAAATATTGTGTATCCAACTATCTTGCTAGGTTTGTTCTTTTAACAGCTGGAATTTATTAAAATGCGTTATTTTGATTTTAATCATTGCCTAAAACACTTTGGGTGGTATTTGATGAAGTGGTGAATTTTCCACAACTGATTAAATGAAATTTTACATTTTCCTTCTCATCCAAAGTTTTGTACATCGCATTGTTTTCTAATGGAAAAAATGTTAATATGGCTTTTTGTATTACTAAAAATAGCTTTGAGATTAAGGAAAATAAATAACTCTTGTACAGTTCAGTATTGTCTATTAAATCTGTATTGGCAGTATTTATAATGGCATTTGCTATGGTTGTAAAATACTTCCTCTGGATAATAATCATTGGGTTCTATCCCTGTGGCTTGTAAAATAAACTTGCACCAGCTGATGCAACCAAACTTCCTAAAATAGGGCTTTTTACAAATTAAATTTTAAAATGCAGTTTTCAGAGAAAAGTTTCAGATCTTAAGTGTAAGGGTAAGTTGAATTTGGTTTAAAGGGCTTAGAAGGTTTGACATCCTTAGGTTATAAAATATCCATTCAAAGAGAATTAGGATCACACGTCAATTTAAAATTGCAGTTTGGGGGGCTGGAGCAGGTGTAGCCCAAAAACAAAAAAAAATTAAAAATTGCAATTTGTTTTTTTCCTGAATATGATTTTCCAACTTAGGTTAAGGATTGTGGAAAGGATGCTTTCCTCTTAATAGGTAGATCCTTGAATTGATAATACCTGGGAGCTGGTAGAGGTTAATACAACATAATTTAGCTTGAATAATAAGTTAAGAGGACAATTTATTACCTTTAATCATTCATAGAGCAAGTTAAGCCACCCTCTACCCCACCCCTTCAACTTCTATGTTATTTGATATGAACAAGAATTTATAAAGAAGAATCTATAATGTTTTCAGTGGGTAAATTCAAGGACTCCTTTAAATTATCCCAAACAATGCCATTTTCAAGATGGAAAAGAAAACCTAAAAGATGTGGCTTAGCTCTGTGCTGTTTTTATTTATTTTTTATTTATTTATTTTTTTCTTTTTGGGTCACGCCCGACGATGCACAGGGGTTACTCCTGGCTCTGCACTCAGGAATTACTCATGGCGGTGCTCAGGGGACCGTATGGGATGCTGGGAATCAAACCCGGGTTGGCCGCGTGCAAGGCAAACGCCCTACCCACTGTGCTATTGCTCCAGCCCCAGCTCTGTGCTGTTTTTAAAGAAAACAAATACATTATTGACACTAAAATATCCTAGTATACAGATTCTTCCTCTCAAGTGTTGAATACCAAAATTTTGTTTTCTTACATACTTTTGTCATAAGATTTAGCAAAACTTTCAGAAATCCTTGTCATCCCAAATCTAATGTTTTGATAAAATTAGGGTAGAAAGTGTTAGTAAGAAAATTGGAGTAACTTTGTCAATTACTGTTATCATAAACCCCCCCCCCAAAAAAAAGTAAAAGATAAGTGGGTATTCACTATTTAGAATTTCAATACTGCAAGTTTCAGTATAATTTGACTTTTCAAATTATTTTTCTAACAGGGTGTCTCTTGAGATTAAGATATTAGTTAAGGCCTGGATATAGTGCTTGAATTCTATGCCTAGGTTATCAGTGGAACGAGAAAAGGGGAGGGATTTATGGGAAGATTTATAAATTGGAAGTTCAAGAAAGTCTTCAAAGCAAATGTTAGGTCAAACGATGCCAGCATTTTAGAATACCTATCATAAAGAAATATAATGCAAACTGCATATGTAACTAAACTTAGTATTCGTGTTTTTACAAAAGAAGAAACAGAATTAACTTTAATAACCTACTTAACTCAGTATAACCAAAATGTTTCAACATGTTATCAGTATAAAAATTATTGATATGTTTTACATTTTATCCTTTTTCCTTATTAAGCCTGAAATCTATTTTATATTATAATAGATCATAGTTTAGACCACCCACATTTCAAATGCTCACTGGCCACATGTGACTGCCATATTGGAAAGCAAGTCTAAATAATTCAAGTCTGAGTCAAGGAGTGATCAAGAGTGTCCAGCTATAGACAATCTGGATAGTGTAGCTTGTAATCAACCCCAGGAGTTTCAATGGTTTAGCTGTAGAGCCAACACTTTCTATATTTGAAACCATTTTAAGAAGATATAAGGTATTGATATTAATCATTGATACAATGCGATTCAGAACGAATTTGTTAGGGGCTGAATTATGTCTACCTACCCCATCTCCGCCCCCTCTAATTTATATGTCAAGATCCTACAACACTTTCCTAAGATAGAATGTGGCTGTATTTGGAGATAAAGTCTTTACAGAGGTGATTAAGCTTAAGTAAGGCTGTTAGTGTGGTCTCTAATCCAATGTGATTAGTGTTCTTACAAGAAGAAGAAAATTGGAATCACCAAGAATCCCCAGAGGTGCAAATACAGAAAAAGAAAAATCAGGTGAGGACTCAAGTGATAAAGTAACCATTTGTGAGCTAAGGAAAGAGACATCAGAAAACACCAAACCTATCAGCAAGTTGATTAGGACTTTAGGCCTCCAGGTCTCCGAGAAAATTAATTTCTCTTAATTAAGGCATCTAGTCTACAACATTTCATGATGGTAGCCCTGGCAACCAAATCCAAGATTCCCAGGTTTGAATACAAACATAGTCCTCAACTATGGATATAAAATTCTTCAGATTGAACATTAAGAACTATTTTACTTGCTTACCCCTTTTTCCTCTCATTGAAAACAGAGATAGCTTCCTAGCTTGAGAATTCTTATTTTCGTAGAAAAGAGGGATAGTCTCAAAATTCAAATGGTACACATATTTCCATCTTGATTCTTTTAGCAATCAGTTGAAACATGTCTGGAAGACAATAAATAACACTTTCAAAAGTACTATGTGGGGGGAGTGCGGAAAAAAGAAAAAAGTACTACTCAATTTTATGTCTTTTAAATCTCTTCTAAATGTCTTTTCCATCTCTTAAATCTTTTCCTTGCAGTTTATTAGTTAAAAAAACAACAACAACACAAAGGGGGGATTTTCTCCATAGTTTCCACATTATGAATTTTACTGATTGTACCTCATGTTTCCATTTAATATTTTACTTCATCTTTTATATACGATGCATTTTTTGTAAATTAGTCAATAAATCAAGAGGCTTGATCAGATTGAAGTTCAAAGGACTATATCAGAAGTGATGGTATCAGGAGGTATATAATGCCTGGTTATTTTTTTCTTTGTGATGTTTGATCTTTGTTTAAATCTATTAATTAATTTAGAGTTGATAAATGGTGTTACCCCGATGTAGCATTCCTTTGTCATTTTTTGTTCAGTTGCTTTTATTAAAAGTTTTCCTTCACCAGCCATTCAATCATCCTGAAATACATTTTCTAATGAAAAGCAGAAAATTTAACTTTCATTTACTAATTTTCAAAATAATATCCCATCAGTGTAACCAGTGATATTATTTTTTGTTCAGTATCATGGATCACGGATCACGGTCCTCCCGTTGTTGATTGATTTGCTCGAGCGGGCCCAGTAACGTCTCCATCATGAGACTTGTTGTTACTGTGTTTGGCATATTGAATACGTCACGGGGAGCTTGCCAGGCTCTGCCCTGTGGGCGAGATACTCTCAGTAGCTTGCCGGGCTCTCCGAGAGGGGTGGAGGAATCGAACTCGGGTCAGCCATGTTGGCCGCTTGTAAGGCAAACACCCTATCGCTGTGCTATCGCTCCTTGTTCAGTATCATTAGAATTTATAGATTTAAAGTTGTTTGATATAAACATAAGTGCTGTTTCTAAGTCATGGGAGGTTTTCCTTTAAAGTCAATAGAATACACTACATGGAATCATTTTAAGATTTTAATATGATGTTACTTAGAAATGTGTTAGAAGATTAAGTTGGGAACTCAGAGAGAGCTCAACAATCTTAATGGGATAGGTGCTTGCATGCAGGGACTTCATTCCAGAACTATACAAGTACTTTGAGCACAGAATCGCCATAAAAGGTAGTTCCTGAGTAGTAGGTAATCTAAAATGGATAGCATTTAAATAGATTTGAGGTCACTTGGTAAAGTATATTTAATAAATGAGCCAATGGACTTAGGTGATATTACAAAACATTATGAATGAGAAAAATGAATTATCTTGACAATACAATTTTTCTCCAGTTCATGAATTTTGTTACAATGGTAAAAAGAATGGAATATCTCATTTTCTTTTTCTTGTATACTTCCTAATTTAAAGCAAGAACACAAAAAAGAAAAAGTAGAGTTTGGGGGCCACACCCTATAGTGATTAGTGTTTACTCCTGGCTCTGCTCAGGAATCAAGTCCTGGGGATCATATCTGATGCTGGGATCAATCCTGGATCAGTCTCGTTCAAGGCAAATGCCTTAACCCCTGTCTCTTAACTACTATCTCTCTGGCTTTTTCCTGACATATTTGGTTTGTAGGGGGTTAGTTGGAATTTAGTTATATGTATTGATAGGAATTGAACCTGGGTCATCCATATGCAATTACGTGCCTTACCTGGTGTGCTATCTCTCCAGCCCATCTCCTTTTTTAAAGCAAAGTAATTACTAATAATTTTGAAAAATTTTAAATGAGATTTTAACATTTTTGTTTTTAATTTGTTAAAAAATATATCATGTGACTTGAAGTGAAATTCATCATAGCTTCTATGATGAACTATTTAAACAAAAGATCTCATTTTCATAGCATAATGAAAGTTGTTCTTGTCTATAAGAAAATCTACATTTTCTTTGGCTTTCTTAGATAATAATATATAATTTTTATGCCTTTGGTGCTAGGTAGAAAAGGATTATTTCTTGTCAGTTTTCCTGCCATAATTTTTTAAAAATTTTTATTAGTGAAACACCATGAGGTACCGTTGTAGACTTACAAATTTTTGTGCTTAAGTTTCAGTTACACAATGATCTAGCACCCATCCCTCTACTAGTGCCCACTTTCCACCACCACGGGTCCCAGTATCCTACCCACACCCCCATCTTCCCCCCCATCCCACCCTGCCTCTGTGGCAGGGCATGCCCTTTTGTTCTCTCTCTCCTTTTGGGTGCTGTATTTTGCAAAAGAGGCACTGAGTGGCAATCACTTTTGGTCTATAGTCTACTTTCAGTATGCATCTCCCATCCTGGGAGGATCCTCCCAACACGCTTTATTTGGTGCTCCCTTCTCTATCTGAGCTGCCTTTCCCCCTAGCATGTGTGGCTGGCCTCCAAGTCATGGAGTAAACCTCCTGGTACTTATCTCGGCTATTCTTGGGTGTTGGTCTCCTATTTTGTTACTTTATGTTCCCCAGATGAATGCAATCTTTCTATGTCTGTCCCTCTCTTACTGACTCATTTCTCTTAGCATTATACTTTTCATGTAGTACCACTTGTATGTAAATTTCACGACTTCATCTTTTCTAACAGCTACATAGTACTCCATTGTGTAGATATACTAAAGTTTCTTTAACCAGTCATCTGTTCTCGAGGACTAAGGTATTTTCCAGATTCTAGCTATTGTAAAGAGTGCTGCAATGAACAAACAAGTGCAGATGTCAATTCGACCATACGTTTTTGCCTCTCTGGGATATATTCCCAGAAGTGGTAATGCTGGGTCAAATGGGAGCTCAATTTCTAATTTTTGGAGAATCATCCATACTGTTTTCCAAAAGGGCTGAACCATTTGTCATTCCCACCAGCAATGAAGGATGGTCCCTTTCTCGCCACATCTGCGCCAACACTGGTTGCTTTTGTTCTTTTGGATGTGGGCCAGTCTCTGTGGTGTGAAATGATATCTCATTGTTGTTTTGATCTGCATCTCCCTAATGATTAATGCTGTAGAGCATTTTCTCATGTGCCTTTTAGCCTTTGGGATTTCTTCTTTGACAAAGTTTCTGTTCATTTTGTCGTCCCATTTTTTGATGGGGTTGGATGTTTTCTTCTTGTGGAGTTCAACCAGTACTTTGTATATCCTTGATATCAACCCCTTGTTGGATGTGTATTGGGCGAATATCCTTTCTACTTTCTGTAGACTGTCTTTGTATTTTGGTCACTGTTTCTTTTGAGGTGCAGAAGCTTCTTAGTTTAAAATAGTCCCATTTGTCTATCTCTGTTTTCACTTGCTTGGCCAGTGGCGTGACATCTTTGAAGATACTTTAGCTTCAGTGTCCTGGAGGGTTCTGCCAACTTTGGATTCCAGTCTGATGTTGAGGTCTTTAATCCATTTTGATCTTACTTTTGTACATGGTGTTAGGCAGCGATCTGAGCCCTTTTTTTGCATGTAGCTGTCCAGTTTTGCCAGCACCATTTGTTAAAGAGGCTTTCCTTGCCCCTCTTCACATTTCTTGCTCCCTTATCAAAGATTAGATGATCATATGTTTGGGAGGAGTGTCAGTATATTCAACTCTGTTCCATTGGTCTACAGCTCTGCCTTTGTTCCAATACCATGCTGTTTTAATTATTACTGCTTTGTAGTAGAGCTTGAAGTTAGGGAGGTTGATTCCTCCCATTTTCTTTTTCCCAAGAATTGCTTTAGCTATTCAAGGGGTCTTATTGTTCCATATGAACTTTAGGAGTGTTTGCTCCATTTCTTTGAAGAATGTCATGGGTATCGTTATAGGGATCACATTGAATTTGTACAATGCTTTGGGAAATATTGCCATTTTGACAATGTTAATTCTCCCGATCCATGAGCAGGGGATATCTTTCCATTTTCTCGTGTCCTCTTTTATTTCCTGAAGTAGCGTTTTGTAGTTTTCTTTGTACAGGTTCTTTACTTCCTTAGTTAAGCTAATTGCTAGGTAGTTGATTTTCTGGGGCACAATTGTGGACGGGATTGTTTTTTATCTAACTTTCTTCTCTGTCACTATTTGCATATAGGAAAGCCAACCTGCCATAACTTTTTGAAACTAATACATAGGAGAAACTTATTTAAAAAAAATACTGTTTTGACTTTTTGTTTAAATCAAAAAGATACATACAAATTAATTGTTCATAAAGCATATTTCTCCCTAATTTTTATTCCCTTAAACTCTAAATTTATTATTTATCTAAATTTATTATTATTATCCCCTAAACTCTAAATTTATTACTAAAAGTATATTTATAAATAATATGTACATATTTTATATATTGAAATAAAAAATAGATTATTAATAGAAAACATATGGATAATTATGCCTCACTATAGATTTATATAAAATAATTTAATGCTTATATATTTTATATAAAATATTCATCACATAGAAATATATGTGATGTAGAATGAAATATTTATGTAAGTCACATTGTATAAAAGCAGGCATGACTATGAATCAATGTTCTCTATTACTGTTATTTTATCAAAGACAAAATTTATCTATTTTTAATTTTTATCATTTCCCTTGATTGCTACCTGGCAAGCTACCTTTGACATATTTGATATGCCAAAAAAAGTAACAACAAGTCTCACAATTTGTTGTGAGACGTTACTGGTGCCCGCTCGAGCAAATCGATGAACAATGGGAGGACAGTGCTACAATGCTACAGTGCTACTTAAACTCTTTGGGACTTATCATTGTATTTTCTGAATGCTTCTTAAGATTGTAGAAAACAATGACTGGATGAGGTTTTAGACTCGTTAAAAACGGGCTTTTTTCCCCAAAGTTGACTTGCTAAAATTTTTTTCTGGGAATTTTTTTTTTTGGTCAGAAGTAAATCAGTATATAATTATCACTGATTAATCTTTTATAAGCTGTGATCATAGAGTATCCATCGTGCACCTCTGGTCTACAATAAAGAAAAAAAAGAACAAGATGAAAGCTCAATATCTTTCTCTCTTTTTGATTTTCTGTAGGTCTTACTTTTGTTCATTACACATTTGTTTATAGAACTATTTCTTAATGAAGAAATTGAAATAGTTTGAAATTTCACAAGATTGAAATGGTAATTAAACTCAGGTTCTTGAGTCAAAGCCTCTGTCACATGCAAACTTTTAATATTATGTAAATAATTTTATCTGACTGCAATGCCATATGTAAAACTGAGAATAAGGAGTGCCACTTTCTAGGGATAAATGCACCTTGTCTAGCAGCCAGCATTTGAGAAGTAGTCTATGAATGCTTGCTATTATGATTTATTCCATACCTGCAACAGATCTGCATTTTGGGGTCAGTATTGTGTAATCTATCATAAATACTCTTCTGCTCCCCTGAATTCATTTGCAGTATTCTTTAATTAAGTGGTTCAAGATCAAGGTATTTTTAAAAGGTAGATTTCTATTCTTGACCATTTATTGCTTTAGCAAACATTTGGGAAAACCCATCATACTAGAAATTATTTTAAATCTGGGATCAGGGAACATAGAATGAACATACTGCATGCCTGAAATCTGTTCTGGTGGGCAGATCACTATAGTTAAGAGTTGTATTGTCAATAATACTCCACAATGTGAATTTTAAAAATTAAACACAGGACTGGAGCGATAGCACAGCGGTAGGGCGTTTGCCTTGCACGCAGCCAACATGGCCGACCCGAGTTCGATTCCTCCGCCCCTCTCGGAGAGCCCGGCAAGCTACTGAGAGTATCTCGCCCGCCCGGCAGAGCCTGGCAAGCTCCCCGTGACGTATTCGATATGCCAAACACAGTAACAACAAAGTCTCCAATGGAGACGTTACTGGGCCCGCTCGAGCAAACACAGGCATCCTGAGGATGTGGCTCAGTGCTAAAGAGCCACATCGTTACTGGATCCAGACCTCAAGCTGGTTGTCTGGTACTTCTCACATCACTGAGGGCAATCCAATAGCACTGCCATAGTGAACTCCACCATATATGTGTGAACTTCAGTGCACAAACACCCCCACACTCATCCCCACCCTGGAAAACACAACTGTACAACTCTAATAACAATGGGATGGGAAAGCAGGTTAAAATAAAAGTCAAATGTACTTAAATATCTTATAGCCTTAATTACATAGACATTAGATGACATCAGATTGAATATTTCATAAGTGTGTGTGTGGTGCTAAGGAACCAAGCAGGGTCACATACAAGGCAAGTGATCTGCCACTGAGTGACACATTCTGGATCCCAAATTGAATATTATAGAAAAAGTATTTAATGTCTATGTGTGTTTTATGCTATTTTAATAATACTATAATTTTTAAAAAAGGATAAAAAGCAAAAAACTATTAAATAAAAACTATAAAAACCGTGCATATTCAGGTTATCAGTTGTCAGAAATATCAGTGCTATTAAACAATAGCAGTTTAATTTTTCTTTCTCTTTTAACAGCTAACGGATGTAACTGACATACAACCAACTGCATATGCCTAAAGGGTGCAACTGACTAAGCACACATGTGCAAACCTATGAAACAATCACAAAATCAAGATAATGACCATATCTGTGACATTGGTAGTTATGTCAGTAAGGAATTGGAGAAGTGTTGCTGAGACAGCTTGTTTCTTATCTGTGTCTTATAACCACAGCTGGGGTTACTTAGAGGTCTGCTAAAATAACTAGATTGGGAATATGTATAAAGTCTTCATTTTTCTTCAGCTTGCTATAATTAGAAGATTCCTGGGTTGAATGATTGGACTAGAAGAGACCTAGCAAGTACTCTCTATTAATGGATTTTTGGGGATAGTCAAACTTCAATTGGGGAGATTGTTTGGAGATGACACCAGCAGTGCTCAGGAATGACTCCCAAATCAGTGCTCAGCAGACTGGGCCACCAGCATAGAATCTTGGTCTCCAGCCTACAAAGCATGTGCTCCAGCCTATTGAACTCTCTCTCCAGCCCTAAATTAATCAAACTTCTTACACAGCGGCAGCTGATTTCTTCCAGAGATAGAATTCTGGGAAATTGTTTCAAGAAATAGGTCGTGGAAGCTGCCATTCTCTCACAAGCTGGTCTCAGAAAATGGTACAAGCTCATTTCTGCTTTATTGATTTGAATAGTCACAAGGGCCATCAGGATTCTAAGAGCAAAAGACATGGACCCCACCTTTTGTCAAATTATGACCAAGTTTAAGCACCACAACATATGTTGGGTAAACAATATTCTCCTGAGTAAAAGAAGGCTTCAGATTGAGGACATGAACAAACTATGGTTAATGGATTTTAAGGGCAGTAGTAGAAGAAGGGGGTGGAATTAAAATCATAATTTCCATCAATTCCTCTGTCCTCATATTTTCAAATAAAGGTCTTCAAGTAGCCTGAGGTTGCTAAGTTCTGCTACATTCTTAACGGATGTGGATCATAGAAACAGTACAGCTGGTAGAGATCTTGCCTTGCTTGGAGTTTTCCTCCTCACCCCCTCACCCCTGGTTAGATATTCAATACGTCATTTGTTCATATGTTCCCCTGACACATGCCAGGAATGATCTCCGAGTGCCAAGCCAGGAGTAAGCTCTGAGAACTGTTGGGTGTGGCCCAAAAACCAGTAATTAAATAAGTGCATTTGGGATTTAAACACTTACTACCAAAGTGATAGGATAGACGTTATTGTATGTTTACTACAGAATAACACGGCATTTAACGATCTATTTTAGCTAAATAAATTATTGTCAAGATAGCAAGATTATTGGGGAATAATCAATTCAGTAACCCCAATTAAGAGTAACACATCAGATTCTGATTATTTTATCTTCCTAGGCCATTACCCTATTGGGAATTTATTGTACTTCAATAATACCCCATTTTGTTTAAGTTGGGGGGAGGAGGGAAACCACTGCTCAGTAATGCATTGGTCGTATTACAACAACCTTTACTAGAGATTATTTTAAAAAAATGAACATTTTTTCTAAATAAATATAATCTTCTGTGAAATAGTATATTAAAAAAATTCCATCAAACCATGGTTTAAAAGAACCTTCTTAACATGGGACTCAAATGATAATAATTAAATTTAAAAATGTATCAGGTTGGGGGTGGGAGGTTACCTGGTTGAGAGATGGGATCATGGGGTGGTAGAATTAGAGGTGGGAACATCATATGCTTGAAGCCCTATTATAATTAATTTTGCAAAGTAAGGTGTCTAAATAAAAATTAAATAAATATGTTTAAAATAAAATAACTTTTTAAAATAGTCAATCACTATGTGAAAATGCATATCTAGCACAAAAAGTGGTAAGAAAAAAATGTTTCATTAGTGAAGTATATCAAAGAAAGTTCTCAGGAGAAATTTATTCTTTCATCTTTTTCTTTTTAATCTTTTTTTTAGCAGGGTTTGGTGGGAGGGAACTCCCAAGCAGTACTCAGAGGTCCCTAAGGCCATTGTTAGTAAAACCTTGTGGGTCAGAGGGTTCAATACAAGGATCAAGGATCCAGTGATTGTTAGGCCCTTTGGTGCCAGGGATCTCCAGAGCCACACCTGGCAGTGCTGGGGGGCAGTCATGTGGTTCCCGGGATCAAACTAGAGCCCTGGGCATGTGAGGCATGTGCCCTGACCCCTGTGCTCTCTCCCTGGCCCTAAAATTCCTAGAATATTTTCATTCCCCAGTGAAACCACCAGAAGAAAATAGTCTTTTGTAGTGCACATGTACTTACATACATGCATTTCCATATCAGAGAGATTACAAAGAAATCTGTCAGAAATGCCAGCTTCTTGGAATGCTACTAAAGAGCTGATCAGGTAGTAAAGCGTTTTAATCATTAAGTAAATCTGGTAGTGATTTCTAGGAGTAGTCATTGTCTGTTGAAGAATAGAGTTTAAGTCAGAGACATTCCTTAGGAGAATAGACTGTCAACCTAAATAAGTAAACTGAGGCAAACTCAAATAACCAATATTGTTTTTATTTAGCAACAGCAGAGGAATTGCAATTTGTAAAGCACAAGCTGTCTCAAGTTACAGGCAAGTGCATTGAAAGTTTGGGACAAACTGTACTTAGTGTGTGCAATTATGTTGCTCACAAAATAGAGAATTTAGAAATAAGAAGGTAACCTGGAAAGTGCAAGTCTCATGGCAAGACACATGTGTAGTTCTCCTAACCAAAATTCAGTTTCCCTTCTTATATATCACCTGAAGACACTGCTGTGTAAAGATACCTGCTTCCACACCAGGCCCAGGAAGCAACACCACAATTCTGGGAGGCAAGGCATTGTGGGTACAATAGCTTAATGATTGCTCACGTGAAGGCACTTCTGTTATCCTCCCAGCCTCATTTATATAGGATTTCTGTATACTAATTTTCACATGGGCAACAGGGGAAAGCCAGCCAGAATTTAAGCAGTAAGTTCGTAGGTATGGTATGAGTGAGCCTGGAAGAGTTTTTAGATTTTTTGTTTGTTTGTTTGGGGGTGTTGTTGTTGTTGTTGTTGTTGTTTTGCTTTGCAAGAATCCTGCTCAAGTCTCATACATGCAAGTCACACACTTTGCCTCTGAAGCACATTCCCAGTCCAGGAGATTCTTGATGGATGTTCATTGGTCAGAAAGAAAATAAAAGTGTCTCTCATCTGTACATCAGACATTTTTTTTAAAAAAGTCAGTGTCTCAGCTCTTTTTAATTTAATTTAAGCAATCAGTGTACAAGCTGTCAGTAGGTTTTCATACATGAAACATTCCAGCACCACACCCACTGCTCAAGTGTCTGCTTCCCTCCACAATTGTCCCACTGTCCCTCCCCCATTCTGCCTCTCTGTGATAAGCTTCCTACTGAAAATAAATTCTCAATTTCTGTTGCCCTTGGCCATTTGTCATTTTCCTACAGTAGTTCTTTCTTTGGGGCTAAGGAGGGGAGGCAGGGGGCACATCCAGCTGTGCTCAAGGCTTATTTCTGACTCTGCGCTCAGGGATCACTCCTAGAGGTGCTCAGGGGACCATGTGTGTTGGGGATCAAACCCAGGTTGGCTTCATGCAGAGCAAGTGCCCTACCCAGTGTAGGATCAATCCAGCCCCTACAATGGTTCTTTACATCCTACATAGGAGAGTGATCGTTCGGTGTCTATTCCTCACCTTCACTCAGTTTACTCCTCCATCTACTTGGCAACATATTTCATGATTTCATTTTTCCTTAAAACCATGTAGCATTCCATCGTGTATATTATATGTACTAGAGTTTCTTTATGCAGTTCTGTCTGTTCTTAGACATTTGGACTATTTCCAGATTTTGACTATTGTGAATAGTGCTGCAATGAACATAGGAGTACAGATGTCTTTTCTGAAGTTTCTGAGCCCTTGGGATAGATGCCCAGAATTGGAATTGCTAGGTCATATGGAAGTTCAATTCCTAGCTTTTTGAGAAGTGTCCATATCGTTTTCCAAAGGATTGGACCAATTGACATTCTCACCAGCTGTGAATGAGAGCAGTGTCTCAGTTCTTAATATTGGTCTTCAAAGCGGGTGTCCATGAGATTCTCTATTTAATCTTCTCCCATTCTGTTTTGCATGAAAAATCCTTTCACTCCTTTTACAAAAGGAAGCACTGGAAATAAGAAATGAAAGTAACAATTCTTTTATTTGGAATATATTATGTAACTATTTATAAAATGTTTAAAATATATTTAAGATTTTTTTAGAAGTTTAACCAAACCAAGTTTGATTTCTTTTTCTTTTCTTAATCAGCTTGCCTAAAAAATTATACAACTACCAAGGGGTTGGGATATTATAACCAGAGTAAAAATCAATTAAAATTAATTATGGTGAAAGAGGTTAAATTAGAACAAAGTACCAAATCACCCACCAACATTCCAAGTCTCTGATTGTTGTCTATGTGTTGAGGGTGATTACAAAAAAAGGATTGAAATTTGAGGTACTAAGTAAATAAGTTATCAAAAGAAGAAAGAGAAGTCATGCCTGTTAGATAGTAAATACAGCTACTTAAAGAGAAACTCAAATTAATTTTAATATTATTAAGCCTTAAATCTTAGTGCTTCAAACATGCTTGTTCAAAATACATCCTTTTTGTTCTTTCTCATCAAATTCCTCCCAGATTATGTCAGAGGCTGGTTTTATCTGTAGAACTCTGTGCAAGACTATAGGTTCTTTCATATGGTTATCAATACTTACTAAGAGTCTTACATATAAGCTATTGTGCTAGGTTTTCAGGCCAGTACCATTAAAGACACAGATTTCCTGACCTTGAGTTGTACTGGGACTATAAACAAGTCTTGTAAATGAATGAGTGCCATCTTATAAAAATAAATCCATTATCATTGAAGAAGATTCCACTTTTAAAATCAAACAATTAAAATCAAAACATGAAAATAGAAGTATTAGAACAGAATTTCTATTAGAATAACAAAGATTCATTCTGATCAATTTGACCATGTAAAAATAAAAGAGCATGTGTGACAAAAATTACTCTTTGTAAGATTGAAAGGAAAATGATAGGCTGTGAAAAAGTATTTATGGTCCTTTTACACAAAAGTTAAGTTCCCAAGACTTATAAATTAATAAAAACCCAACATTTCTATTGAATCTGAGTAAAGGACAGGGACTATTCATTTAAAAAAATAGATTGCTCTTAAAGATATTCATATATGTTCAATTAAATTATAAAAGTAAAACTAAAAAATTAATACCATTTCCTACCTACTAGAATAGCAAAACCCAAAAAATTTGCTAACATTGTCTTTGGGAGACTTTAAAGGAACAGTGACTTTCACACATTTCATTGGTAGACTTGAAACCAAAGAAATATTTGAAGGTGACAATTTTGTATACCAAAAGTATATTAAAAACTATCAGAACTATATATGATTTCCTTTTACAGCCAGCAATTCTACTTTTAGGAACACATGCCACACACATATTCACACATGTTAAATTACATACATATGTATGTGCATGTAATTATTAATTGTATTGTTTATAGTAACAAGAGAAGAAACTAAATCACCATAAATAGAAATTGGGTTAAGTTAATTAGGGTATGCCCTATTAAAATACTATGGGGTTTAAGTTCTCTATTGCTATTTTCTAATGACTCCAAAACATAGTCTTTTGAAAGAATAGCCGTTATTTGTTAATTTTACCCCCCCCTCACAATTCTTTGGGGAAGTTCTGTTCCTTGTGATGTCATCTCACATTGTAGTCATCTAAGATTAAGCAAACTGGAATGTTCAAAATGGCTCACTCACATGGCCGGCAGTTGGTGCTGGCTGTTGGATGGGAAATTAGCTGAGGCTGTTGACTGGATTGCATTAGCTCTCCCCCATGTGTCTCTTCTCATCACTTGGGCTTCTTCCAGCACAATGGCTGGCTTCCAAGAGGGAGTTCCCAAGGCAGAAAGCTGCAGATCTCTTAAGAGCCAACATTGGAAGTTATACAGAATTGCTTTTCCTTCATTTTTATTGAGCAAAATTAGTAACAGGACTGGTCCAATACAAGGGGAGGAAGAGAGACTCTATCTCATGCAGACGAAAAGCAAAATAAAAAATTGTGACCATCTTTATCTGTCTATACATCTAAAATAGAAGAGGTGATATTTGATATATCTACAATTTCTGAAATCCATCGTTAAATGATGGGTGTTTACAATAGTGTCTTTATATTAAAAAGGGTGGGGCAGGTAAAATTAATTGTTTATTAGTACCCAAGAATATGGGCTGGAGTGGTAGCATAGCTGGTAAGGTGTTTGCCTTGCGCACGGCCGACCCGGGTTCAATTCCTCTGCCCCTCTCAAAGAGCCCAGTGAGCTATTCTGCCGGCACGGCAAAGCCTGGCAAGCTACCCGTGACATATTTGATATGCCAAAAACAGTAACAAAAAGTCTCACAATGGAGACGTTACTGGTGCCCACTTGAGCAAATTGATGAACAATGGAAGGACAGTGCTAGACAGTGCTACCCAAGAATATATCTTTAGAAAATGCAAACAAAATTAGATAGCTCAGCCCAGGAGTGGAAGAATGTTCATTGATTTCTCTTTGAAAGTTTTGGATTCTGTGCAAAATAAATGCATGATTATTAAAAAAGTTAAACTAAAAATTTTTAACAGGAAAAGTACTTCAGGCTATGTATACTGAACTAAAAATTAATAAATATTTTATAGATGTAAGGAAATTTAAATTCTGTCATTTTGATAATAATTCTGTTGATAAATATGATAGTAGCTTTTAAAAAAGAGGTCTAGTGACCTGTTTTAGGAGAGAATAACCCAGGTGGACTTATCAAGAAGTAACCTTGAATTTACATCTTGAAGATTAAAAAATAGCAATAAATAGAGATAAACTGCAGTCAGAAGAAATTAAAAGGAGTCAAATCTTATGGCATTTGTATTTTATGTGGAAGAGAAAGGAAAAGCATCCCCTGAATATGAGTTTTTGAAGGTAGAAAGGAAAGCTTAAAAAGAATGAAAAGGTTTGGCAACATTTCTGTAGAAAATGATTAATAGGAGTTTGCAATGCTGCCATCAACACAATGACAAGCTTTCTCTCTGCCAATTCAGTTACAGAAAAAGATAGATAATGAACAGACCCAGGTCTGAGGTTAGACAGGACACATGTGGGAGAAGGAAAGGAATGTGGAAGGAGATGCATGTAAAAGATGTTCAAGTGATAACTGCAATCCAGGAAAAAAGTCTGGAAGAGAGGGACAAGGAGGAATCACTCATGTCCATGAGAATGTGGTGTGGTAACGTGGTGGAGCTAATCAAATTGATCATTAGACAATATGATTATTGCTTCAAAGTTGAAAATGTCAAGCATGAGATAATTCTGGAAAAAAGATATAATCTGAGGAATGAGTGTCAATAGGGTTCTGTTCTTAGAAATATATTGCCTCTATCATTTGGGGCCTCTGTTTTTTATTATAGTGCAAGTTGGATTCGTTTACTTCCAACAGTGGGTTTTGGCTCTCGTGAATGTGCTTTAATAGACCCAGCTGAAAACTATGGCCTCTAGTTTTTGGTATTTTGCTATGAAAAGACATCCCAATAATAACACACAGCATCTTGGCACCATTTTAGAAACTCAAGTGTCACAGTTTACACACACTATAGATAAACAAACATACTACACAATAACACAAAAACAGACAAATGATGATGCTGCAAATCAAATGCCTTCAAATATGTCTAAAATATAATTAGAGGTAGAATGCAAACTTCTGAGAGGGCATTTCAATGCTCCTTTTACGTCCTAGCTTGTCGCCACCTCTCCAATACTTAGGACACAGGTCAAAGTGAGGGATAAATTGTGCACTTTGTTTAAGTTACTGGTTGGTGAACTGTTTGTATTTTTTGTAGAGATGGATCCCCTAGAATAACTCCCGCCTCCTGCCTGTTCCACATTCTCCCCAAGAAGGGTGGGTGTATTCTTTCTTGTTCTACTCCTGCTTTAAAGAATAGGCCACTTCCCTACTCAGATTCCAAATTCCTTAGGAAAACAGAAACTGCAACAAAACTTCACCAGTAACTTCCACCCACATGTCAGTCTTAAAACAACTTGAGAAAGGTCAGCCTATTTGACTTCCTTCTATTGTTGAATTGACCGAGTTCCTGATTATATTACAGTGTGGCAGTGATTTTTTTTTTTCATTCAGTGATTTCTTTTTCTGCTTCAGTTTTCTAAGCAACATAAATTAGGTTGGAGCTTTCTCTTCACTCGGAATTTTGTTTGTCTTGGGGAAAAATAACTGTGATAAAAATCATTACCTTTAGAGGTCTTTGCAAGAACATCTCTGGCACTCAAGTTAGAAACCATCCAAAAGATGGAGTAAAAAAGAACCAATAAAAGTTCACCAGTGACATAAAGAAATTACTGACTTGAACTCTACCTTACTTTAATGGTCAAGGACAGTGTTTGGTAGATTGCACACTAAAATTTAGATAAATTGAAAAGTAGGGCTATAACCCCAACTACAGATTTAGTTTGCTTTAATTTCTACTATAAGGAGGTGGTTAGCTTTGTCCCAATTACCAGGCTGAAGAGATAGCACAGCGGGTAGGGCATTTGCCTTGTGCACAGCCGGCCCGTCCAAGCTGGGTTCAATTCCTCCACCCCTCTTGGAGAGCCCAGCAAGCTACTGAGAGTATCTCGCCTGCACGGAAAAGCCTGGCAAGCTCCCCGTGATGTATTCGATATGTCAAACACAATAACAACAAGTCTCACGATGGAGATGTTACTGGTGCCTGCTCAAGCAAATCAATGAACAACGGGAGGAGACTGCTACAGTGCTATACAGTGCTACCCAGTTTACCAATGTAATGCTTGAAATGAGAATGGTACATAGAACATTGCTCTGATGGTCCTTTAATTTATCTTATTGAAACATCAAAATGCTACATTACTTTTTTACTCTTGTCACTTGTTATTTTACATTTCAATTGCCAACTCTATTTAAAAATTTTTCCTTAGTTTTCCATATCATCTCTATATTTTCAGTTGGTTGTAAAGTGCTGCTTTTGGAAGCCATAGCTATAGTGTTGTGGATAGGGCATTTGCCTTGCATGTGGTCAACTGGGATTCAATCCTGGTATCCCATATGGTCCCCTGAGCACCTTCAGCAGTAATTTCTGAGCTCAGAGCCAGGAGTAATCTCTGAGTGTGACCACAAGAAAAAGGGGGGGGGGGGGCTGCATTCATTTTAAAGTGTCTAGAAGCTAACATAATGTGAAAAATAAACTGAATATCAAAGGTATAAAACAAACAGAAGCAAATAACAAAGGTGCAAAACCAACAAACAAAAGCAGGACCAGACATAGTACAGGAAAATGTGCAAGTCTGAACATGGCAGAGCACAATTCCTTTTTGAACTATCTGTGTTTCATAGCAAACCTGTTTTTAGACTTGCAGCATGGTACATACTAGGGAAGTGTTCTGAAGGCAAGTTAGTATGGGTCTAGAAACTTGACTGCCAAACAAGCAAGCTAGAGTCAGGATAAGGTGTGCAGGGCCTGGAGAAGTAATACAGGGGCACACAGTCAATCCAGGTTTGATCCCTAGTATCATGTACAGTCCCCCAAGCACTGCCAGGAGTGATCCCTGAGCATTAAGCCAGGAGTAAAGCCTGAGCACAGCTAGATGTGGTCCACAAAACAAAAAAAGCTTGTACAGAAGTGGTAATGAGCATAGACTCTTCATTGCTAAATTCTAACGGCATGACCTTAGGAAATTTACCTAACCTCTCAGTGCCTCAGGATTTTCACCTGCAAAACGAGAAGACCAGAGCCCTCCTGCAGTTGTCAGTTGTTACGAAGATTAGATTGGAGAATAATGTATGTAAAGTATAATATTATAAACATTGCCTCAAATATCATAAGCACTGAGACTTTATAAAAATACCCATCAGTGCTCAAATATAAAAATCTATGTTAGCCATTAAAATAGTGGAGATTTTAAAATCAAGTCCTTATTAGAGGTGAGAAAGCATCAGAAGACTGAAAACTCGTAAATTCTATAAAGTGTTTGTGAAAGAAGAGAGTGATAATTAAAGCGGTTTTGTTTATACCAGAAGAAAATGGGCTTAATTTATAACAGGAAAGGTTCTGTTTTGAGTTTGTAGACTTCCTGGCACATTGCTTTGTCAGATACTATTGAGCTGGAAATGGCAGAAAAAGGAAAAGCTACTTGATGTCAGTCAACATGGTATTAATAAACTCTAAAGCTTCCCAGTGTCTTTTTGATTGGATATGAAGTGTAATGATTTGACATAAATATGCTACTACCTATAGCTCTAACTTTAGGACCATTTGAGAATCATCTTATCAAGTGTCTATGGCTAGCACTTCAGTAAATGAAGCTCTTGAGATTATGTTCCAAAGAAAATTATCCTTAAATAAAGATTTACACCAGGGCACACGCGCTTATGGTAACATTTGAGCCCTACAAATGTTGCATTTGATTTACAATGGAAAGCAATAGTATTTGTAATCCATCTAAATTTGTTAGTAATCTCAGTTTGTCACTATGTTGATGATCTCTATGTTATCCTATGTGTCTGAATAAGCACACTGACACCAGGGGCTTACAATTGAATGTGACTTAATTAACACAAATTGCAGTGCCAGCGTCAATGTATGAAAAGATTTTTTTATTTTTGTGAGCTTTGTAAAGTTGTAAAATCTTCAATTTTTCATTGTTGAAAATTTTCATAAACGTTTGATAAATGATTTTTGGACGTAAATTAGCAACTTAAGACTATTTCAAACCATACAGCATATATATATATATATAAAATAGTGGGGAAAAAATGGCTTTTTAGGGGTAGGGGTTGGACCATACCCACATGTTCTCAGAGGTGACTGACACTGCTCCAAGCCTGACAGTGCCTTGGGGACCATGTGGTGCTGGAGACTGAACTAGGGTCAACCACATGCACAATCTCTATTTCAAAATGAATTTTTTTAAAAACAAAAAATATGGACGCTTGGGCCAATGGCTAAGGGGCCTGCAAGCGTGAAGCTGAGAACAAGAACATTCCTGGCAACTATGTTATGATCGCAGTCGTTAGCATGTGACTTCCAACTTCAGCAGAGTCAGTTGTGTATGAGCACCACAACTAAAGGGGTGACCTTCCAGGGAGCATCACAGCTCAAAGCTGTGCTAGCATCACATCAAGGAAGTACAACCTTTGGCAAGTACCCTTGGCTATGTGAATACCCACTGCTTCCCATCAAACTCTACAACACAATGTGCATGAGCCTCACATCAAAAAAAGGCAACTCCTGGCAGTCATGTGTGCAAGAATCATAAATAAAGAAGTGTAATTCTTAGCAAGCACTGGGGCTAAGTGTGTGAGCATGGCAGCTTCATAAACAGCCTCAGATGTAGCACAAGAGAGCATGTATTTGTGACCCCTGGTCATCACAGCCTCGAGGGAAGAGAAGGGAAGGGAAGGAAGGAAAGGAAAGAGGAAGGAAGGGGAAGGAAGGAAAGAAGGAAGGAAAGAAGGAAGGAAGGAAGGAAGGAAGGAAGGAAGGAAGGAAGGAAGGAAGGAAGGAAGGCAAACAAGGGGAAAATTGAGAGAAGAACTGGAATACCTCATTGGCATCATGACTTACTTTGGGCTCAAAGCAACCGTGCTGAGCCTTTCATTTGCATGCTCACCAGTCTGCCTTGCTCAGATGTCTTGTAGGTCAGTGTGATGATGCTCCTTGAAGCTGAGTCAGCAGAAGCCCTGTGGCTATCTGTAGTCTCCTGATGAGGCAAATGACAAAAACAGGAAGAAGGCTTGTCCTAGGCTCTTACAGGTAAAGGTTTTTGTTGTTGGCTTCTTGGACTGTTTCCAAACTCCATAGGGTTTACATAAATTTGACTTCCTGAATCTAAATTCACTTTTTACACCATGACTCACTGCTTAAGTTTAAAATTCTGAATGATAAAAAAACTAATCTAAATTGTAGAAACAACAACAACAAATCAGGGGTCAGAGAGGTAAGGAAATACCACGCATGTTCCCAGCCCAGGTTCTATCTCTGGTACCATATATAGTCCCTTAAACACCACCAGGAGTGATCCCTGAGTGAAGAAGCAGGAGTCAGCCCTGGCTTACTGAGCACAGTTTGGGTGTGGCCCAAAGACCAAATAAATCATGCTTTGCAGATGACTTGATTTGGGAGGAGAAAAGTGATTTTTAAATACTCTCGAAGGAAAGACTTGGAACAGAGGAAATAGCGTATTGCTGTTTGGATAGCAAAAGTGCTTGGCCTATTTTAAAAAATGCCCTAGGGAGGCATTAACCATGCCCTGGGGAAGAAGCGGGCAGGGGTTCCCTGGACGAAGGCCAAGCCTAGAACCTGCTTCAGCCTGAAGCTCTAGAGATCAGCCAGGCACCTAGTCCTTAGCAGTCACCTCAGTGGTTTCCCAGCTCATTTTTCAATTTTTAATTTTTATAGGATCACAGTTTAGATGGTCACACAGAGACAGCAGCTTTTCCTTCCCTTTCTAATTTTTGTTGGTGGTGGTGGGGAGGAACTCCCAACATAGTGGTCTGGGAGTCTTGGGGTCACTCCCATGATTCTCCATCAACCAGGCTGAGTAATTGAAGGTCAGGGCCCAAGGACACAGTGTTTGGGGAACTCTAGGGTCATCCTCGAGGCTGCTCGTGTGCTCCAGGTCTCTGCCAGAAGTGTTGAGGTGCCTTTTGGGACCACCCATCTTTCTGGCCCGAGCCAGAATTTTTTAGATCATGTGTCATTTGTAGGCAAGAGTAACCTTTGAGGAATGGCTGAGAAAGGCACTAGGGGAAATAGTGTGTAGAGCAAGCAGAGGTAAAACTAGGCTGTCTACCTACCACAGGAGAAAACACATTTGACTTAGCTATGGCGGGCATTCGGATCCTGGGCATCAGAGCAGGTAAAAGTACATGTGAGGATAGACTCAGCTTAATTTTCTTCCTGTCCTGGTGTAAGAATTCTGGCACTTAGGTCTCTTACATTGTCCTTTGAAGATCAGGTAGGAAGAGTCACTTTTTTTAGTTTTCCTCATAACTTAGAATATCACAATGGGAGTAATACAACTTTATTACGTTTGTTCTGGGTTATTAAGGTAAGAGGAAAGAAAACGCTAGTATTCTAGATGGTGGTTCGTTCTCGCACATAAACCATGTATGTCCCCTCTGATTCGTCAAAACTCATTAATTGGTTGTGAGCCTATGTTTTCCTTCACTGGCCATAAAGACTTGATCTAAATTGCAACCTTTTTCAGTAAGGAGGGGGAAAAAAAAAAACCACAAGAAAACAAAATAAAACAAAACCCCAGGCTGGCTGGCGCTGAGTGTACTGGCAGACAGAAGCGATAATCTGTTGGTAATTTTGTGAGGTTTCTGTGCTGATTACTATTTGGGCAGTGGCCACCTCACTGATGAGAAGTTCACACACTCATAGCTGCCCTGGGAGCAAGACAACATCTGCACAAAAACAGACAAGGCTTATTCTGACAATTAAAAGAGCCCGTTACTGCCAATGTTATTGTCAATGATCTTCTACAAGAATTTCAATTAAATGAAAATTAGACGCCAGCCCTCGAGGGCCATATGGTGTTGTGAAGGAAGGGCCCCACACTCAGAGTCGAGGAGCCCAGGCTCCTGCCTGGCCCTGCCAACACCTAACTGAGAGCAACAATGCTCAGCCAACACGTGCCCAGGTCTACAAGCGGCCTAAGACTCCAAAAGAAAGAACCTGCTGCTGCAGTGACTCAAAGGAAAATAAAGCTCATATTAGTGGGAGAAGAACAGACAGCAAGCAAAGGATCAGGTTCAAAGGAAAACCTGCCGAGAATGGTGCCAAGTGAGGTAATAGCAACCCTCATTTTTCAGGGCCTGCGCTTTGCCAAGCACTTTTTTCTTCCCCTGAAAGTTAATCTATTTATTGGAACACGAAATCAGTTGATGAATGATCCTTCCAAACTTCGTTCATTTACATCACTCAGCAGTTGCTGCATTGCGATGCCAAGGGGCCAAGCATTTTTAATGTACTGCTTCTTATTCATAAGCCAGGATGAACCAGAAAGTACAAATGGGTTCTGTAGAGGAAACTGAGACTCAGAGCAATGGAGTTACTGGGCGCTGTACAGCTGCTGTGCAATGACTTTTGTACAGTTATTAGAGATTTGGGCACAGCTTTCCAATGATGAGCAGTGCTTGGGGTAAAATGGATCTTGGGGTCAGGGAGATTCCTGTTCTTCACAGTTAGAAATGTCCTTACTCGGTAGTAAAATGCTTTCTAGACTTTAAATAGCTTCCAATGAAAGATAACTTGGAAGGAAAGAAGGAAGGAAGGAAGGAAGGAAGGAAGGAAGGAAGGAAGGAAGGAAGGAAGAAGGGAGGGAAGGAAGAAGGGAGGGAGGGAAGAAGGGAGGGAGGGAAGAAGGGAGGGAGGAAGGAAGGAAGGAAGGAAGGAAGGAAGGAAGGCAGGCAGGCAGGCAGGCAGGCAGGAAGGAAGGAAGGAAGGAAGGAAGGAAGGAATGAAGAAGGGAGGGAAGGAAGAAGGGAGGGAGGGAAGAAGGGATGGAGGGAAGAAGGAAGGGAGGGAGGAAGGAAGGAAGGAAGGAAGGAAGGAAGGAAGGAAGGAAGGAAGGAAGGAAGAAGGGAGGGAGGGAAGAAGGGAGGGAGAGGAAAAAGGGAGGGAGGGAGGGAGGAGGGAGGGAAGAAGGGAGGGAGGGAAGAAGGGAGGGAGGGAAGAAGGAGGGAGAGAGGGGGGAGGGAGGGAGGGAAGGAGGGAGGGGAGAAAAGAAGGAAGAAAGAGAAAGAGGGAAGGAGAGAGAATGAGGTAAGGAAGGGGAAAGGTAGAAAAAAGAAAGTAAAGGGAAGAGCTAGGTGGATGTTTTATAATTAATGGGATTTGAAAAGACTTTTCTAGGCAGGGAGTGTTCAAGCCTCACATGTGCTAAGTCATGGGTTTGGGTCCCCAGCACTACATGCCCCTTTTACCCCAGAACCAGCAGAGGTAGCCCTGACATGCACCCCACCCTGCAACCCCCAGCACTACATTCAGGGTAAGTGCCACTGGGAGCATACCCTGGGGTCCCTGAATGCCACCTGGAAGTCCCCTACCAAAAGATTATTTCCCAAGAAGTAGTGTAATGTGTGATTCAGAATATATTTGTACATGCTGGTAACTGCAAAACCACAAGCCCCCTCATTTCAGGGAATGACTTTGTCCAACTTCCCTTGATGTAACCATGGTTGTAATTCCTTATCTTATGATATCTTTGATGCACTGTAACCTCTACGTCACTTCTGTACTTGGTGTTAGAAGTAACCCCAACGTCATTTTTGTACTAGATGCTGATGACTGTACTATCTGTTTTGTACTAGATGAGAAGTCACATGTCCTGCAGATGCTTTATGTAAGTGCTCTTGGAACCCATGATCCCTGGCCAATAGCTTCAGGTGCTTTGTCTAGCTGTGACCCCCTTCTTGGTGAGCCATTGTAAATAAAGACCTTCTTGCTTTCCCACCAAATCCCTGTTTCATGTACTCTGTCTCAGGGATCTCCTTGCTTTCCTGCCAAATCTCTGTCTCATGTACTTGGTTAAGTGAACTTTGATTGTAACAGTAGTAAGATCTCTCTCCCCATTTCCTGATCCTAGCTACAGGGCCAGATTTCTCCAAGTATAACAGCAGCTACAAAGCTTTGATCAGGAGCAAGTGACTTTTTTAAGTCAAGGAAATGCAAATGTACATTCTGTCCTACATAAGCATCAGTTTTAATTTAAAAAAAATCTGGGGATGGGGACACCAGCAGTCCTCAAAGTTTACTCATGGCTCTGTACTCAGAGGTCACGCTGGGTGGGTCTGGTGGACCATATGTGGTCAAAATGATTTCAACTACATGCAAGGCAAGTGCCTATACTATCTCTCTAGCTTCCATAAAGCACTTTTATGGGGTATATCTACTTTACACTTTTATCTTGGACAGATTCTGGCTAATTTTGATTATATGTTTTTATAATCTTTATACAAGATGTGATAAAATTTCATGGAAAATAAGTATGTTAATACAGGGGTCCACATATAATAACAGCTTAGTAAATCCTCACACAAAGACTTAATGTCCCTAGGATAAGATAAATCAATTTTCACAATTTTTTTCTATTAAAATAATTTTTTTAGCCCAGCGATAGCACAGCGGTAGGGCGTTTGCCTTACAAGCGGCCAACATGGCCGACCCGAGTTCAATTCCTCCGCCCTCTCGAAGAGCCCAGCAAGCTACTGAGAGTATCTCATACGCAAGGCAGAGCCTGGCAAGCTACCCGTGATGTATTCGATATGCCAAACACAGTAACAACAAGTCTCATGACGGAGACGTTACTGGGCCCGCTCAAGCAAATCGATGAACAACGGGAGGACCGTGATACCATGAAAATAATTTTTGATCTTTCCATTAGCCATTTAATGGTAACAAGCAATATAAAACAAATTACCGTGGGCCTGCTATGAGGGCAGGCTTGAGGGGTGGTTGGGAAAATGAAGACAGTTGTGGCGGGAAAGTGACACAGTGGTGGGATTGGTATTGGAATATTGAATGCCTGTAACAAATCATCATGAACAACTTTGTAAACCACAGTGTTAAAAAAGAGTGGGGTAAAAATAAATAAACTTCAAACATACAGGGCATGTAAAAATTAAGGATATTAAATTACTGGAAGAGAAGCAGCGATAAGTAAGCCCAGTGTGAGTGTATAAATATTTTCTGTTACAGCCATCCATCTACTAACAAATATTCACAAATAAGATAAGTGAAGGTGGAACAATGTTACCTTTATAATAACTCTAAGAAGTAAGCTTTTGCTTACATTTGTTAACTTGCTTGATGATCATTTGATATTTTAAGGTAGGATATGAGGTATCAGGAAAGATTGAATTGATTGTCCAAAGTCTCACAGGTAGGAATTTCCAGGCCAGGACTTAACCTAGAACCTCTGTTTAAGTATTCCAGAAACAATTGTATACTATGGAATAATTGTATGTACATTGGTTGATTTTGGAGAGAGGTGTTGGGACCACATCATGCTGAAGGACTATGTGCAATGCCAGAGAGGGAATCAAAGTCTGTCACATGCAAAGCAATAACTCCACTATATCTCTTGCCCCTGTGTGCCTTTAATGCCCGCAGTTACTCTGAACTACAAAGTATTTTCTCATTAAAAATACTGATGTGGACAGACAATATTTTCAACCTCCTGAAGCCTAAGTTTGCCACCTAGGTGATAAACAGGTGACCTTTCTGTTAGAACACACTCTCCTTAATAAAAGTGGGTTTCAGCTGGAGCTGACTAAAAATCAAGACAAAAAAGGAACAGTTTCAAAGACAAACAAAAATATTTTTTTAAATTCTGTCGTGGATGCTTTAAAATAAACTAGCATGTGTAAATAAAAAGAAAAAGTAACAGTGAAATTCTTCTTCATTCTTATTTTTCATGATATATTGCACACATAAATATACAATTTATTGAACCGAAGAGATAGTACAGCCAGTAAGGTGCTGTTTTGCCTTGTACACACTCAACCTGGGTTCAACTCCCAGCACTGCAGATAGTTCCCTGAGCACCATCAGGAATGACCTCTGAGCACAGACCCAGGAGTAAGCCCCGAGGACAGCCCCAAACCCCTCAATCCAATTTATCCCATTCCTCTAAACCAAATATATGGGTATGATCTTTCTTACGACTCTGTAGCATGTTTTGCTGTTCTATAGTGTAAATACTAGCTCATCACACTCTTCAGAGTAAGTTTGATTTTCATTTTCTATCTAACTATCCTTTCAAATCAGAAGACACTATAAATATGTCCACTTGGATTCTGAGATGGTGTCAAGCACTGCCGGGCCACACATCAGAAGATCGAGGGATAGAGAAGCAGGAGCAGTGACATGTGGACACAGAAAGTTTGATGATGATATTATTGACAGGATGCTTACTTCCATCCTACTTTTCTTTTTCCAGTCTCTCAAGCTAACTTGAACATTTCTTGTAACTAACTGCTACCTTGATGTAAGAGGAACAATTGAGGCCCCAGTCATAGCCAAACTGTCTTCAGATGCCAATTCCACCACTTGTCTATTCTGTGACCTTGAGCAAGTCAAAACTCAGGAGGAAAGTAAAGAATTATGCCTTCCATCACTAAGTCAGTGATGGTTGGAGAGATCACCCGGGATGGGAGATGTGTGCTGAAAGTAGATAAAGGACCAAACATGATAACCTCTCAGTATCTGTATTGCAAACCATAATGCCCAACAGTAGAGAGTAAGAAGGAAATTGTCTGCCAAAGAGGCAGGGGATGAGGTTGGGTGGGGGTGGTGGAAGGATACTGGGAACATTGGTGGTGGAAAATGTACTCTGGTGGAGGGATGGGTGTTCAATCATTTTATGACTGAAACTTAATCATGAAAGCTTTGTAACTGTATTTCATGGCGATTCAATTAAAAAATTAAAAATTAAAAAAAAACCACTGTGCCTTCCTGACTGCTTCTGCCAGTGGAAGATGATTCCACTCCTTTCCCTATTGGTGGTTGTGATGGCTGAAGTGGCACAGGCTTGATGTGGGTGTTCTCCCAAGGGTCACACATTTGGTTGCGGTGTTCTCAGTCTTGACGGCTGTGTATGCTTCTGAGTTGTGGTGTTTGCGCTCATGCTCCCTGGGCCATCAAGCTTGTTCAATGATGGTGCTCCTGCACATCCTGCCTACTGTGGCACTCAGACAAGTGCTTGCCAGGGTCAGACTCTGGCCTGGAGCTCCCCTGGGGTCGTATCTGGAGCTCTGCTTGCAGACCCCAGAGTGCTAGCAATTGTGGCCCTGATTTGGGGAACTAAGAATCCCACTGTCCTTTTTTTTTTCCTTTTGGTTTTGGGCCTGCACTTGGCAGTGCTCAGAGCAAATTCAGATGCATTGTTTGGGGCCACTCTTGGTGTTGCTTGGAAGACCACACAGTTCTGGGAATCAAACTCCGTAACTCCTGCATTAAAGCGCACACTCAAGCCTGTTGAGCTGTCTCTCTCTACCCTCTACACTGTCACTTTCACGGACCAGTAAAGAGTTCAGAGGTTCAGTAAATGACAACCCACAACTAGGAAGAGTGGGGACCAGGTTATCACACCGGGACGGAGTCAGAGGACAGCAGTCCTCCTACCACGAAGTCACTTCCTGAGGTGTGGTGAGCTGCCAGTGTTCAGGGATCCCAGGAAGAGCTCACTGCAGCTCTACTCCTGTAAGCCCACCACAGCTTTCTTGTCCAGCTTGTCTCTGTCCACATCACAGGCTTCCTGAGACTTGGGGCTCAGAAAACATGCATGAATATTGGTGAGAGAGTTAGGAGAAGCGTCTTTGAAGCCTAACTTTAATTTATTTTTAGTGTTGACATTCTGTATCTAAAGGGCACGTTTAAGTTTCATTAGATCTCTTTTTTTTCTAAGCCTTTTGATTTTGAAAGAATTTAAAACCAACTGAAAACTTGTAAAAAATAAAGACCTATTTGTATTTTACCTTTGCCAGTTTCACCAACTTTGAACAATTTGCTGTATTGTAAACCTATAAAACATTCCATTCAAATTTTGATTCTTCCAAAATGTTTGAAAGATTTTATTTTTTAATTCTTTTAAAATTTTTTTTATTTTTATTTTTTAATTCTTGAGAGTCTTGGGGCACCCCTTTAAGTTTGGGGTCTGAAGTAAGTGCCTCACTCTCCTCCTCTCAAGTTCTGGTCCTGCCTTGGAGATAGTCAAATGAACATTGACTGTGCTAAATCTCCCCAGCTCCAGACGGGATAGAACCCACCAGGCTAGGCTCATAGAGAGGAAAAGAAAAAGTTAAGGAGAAAAAAGTCAGGCTTGCTTGTTCATCATATCTGCAATCTATCAAAGAAGGAATAAAATAGCTTCAAGTGTAAATTGAGTTTGGAAATATTCTGTAGACTTGAGCAATTCTTTTTCCTTTTTTTTTTTACCATACCAGGCTGTGCTCAGGGATTACCCCTGATGAGGCTCAGGTGACCAGATGTGGTGCCAGGGATCAATCCTGGGCCAGCATGCAAGGCAAGAACCATACCAGTTATATTATCTCCCTCATTCCCCATCATAGACAGCTTATCTACCAAAACACAATTCTTTTTTGTACCCGCATGTACATATCTCTCTTCAAGAAAGACTTTGTTGCTTAACTGTGGGGACTGTGCCCCTCTGACAACACCTGGTACTGAGTTCATCAGGGTCCACATTTTGGGAACAGAGGCATAGTGCAGCATGTAAGGCACTAGTCTGCACGTGGCCAACCAGATTCCATTCACAGCATCCCGTATGGTCCCGTGAGCAGCACCAGGAGTGATTCCTGAGCACAGGACCTGCCTTTTTTTTTTTTCAGTGAGTTCATGATCTCCTCAATGGCCCAACTTGTGACTAAGGTGATGGCACAGGGGCTTCACCATTTTCAGCCAACACAGGATTACTCTGACAGGCAACTTTTGGTCCAGAAAGCCCAGAGAGTAGAGACACCTTGAAAGGTTTGTGTTTTTTGAAGGTCCTCACGTCTCTCACCACTTCCCTGCACTCACTCTCACCCAGACATGCTGCCCTCCTCAGTGTTTCTTTGACAATTCGGGCCCAACCTCAACCCCAGGGCCTTTGTATTTGCAGTTTTGCCCTCTGGCCCCGTGTGGCTTGCTTTCTCTTGCTGAAACCCTCAATCTCCTGAACTTCTGACCTCCCTTTTCGCCAACTCTCATACTCCACTTTCCCCTGTCCTGGTTTATGTTGCTCTCCAACATTCTACCTTGAACTTTTATTCAATTTAATGTCTGATTCTTTTCATTAGGATAAAAGTTTCAGGAGGACAGGAACTTTATTTGTTCTGGGTGTTTTCAGCAACCTAAACAGTACCTGGATCAGAGCAAGAAACCAACAGTCGTTTTTGGATAAGTGCAAAGTCCTGGAAGTGCAGGTGCTCCAAAACATCAAAGTGGGTTGCTATTTAAGCCCTTCCAATCAGAGATTTGCTATTGTGTAGACACTGTTCTGTAATCCACAGCTCTACATATCCCGTGTGTTTATAGAATCACTTGACATAATACTTTTGTTAAACATAAGGCTTGTGAGTGCACTAGTGAGAGCATTTACCAAATATGCAGTGTGACAACTCACAGTCCTGATTTTTCCATTTGGTTAGTAATATTGTTTGCTTGGTATCTACGATCTCAATTCACAGTGTTTTCATTTCTTCATGGACACCAAATGTTCAAGTTGGCTCTTGAAATACTTTTGTTTATTTTCCTCCCAAACCACTCAAACAGCTGAGATGTCACTGCTTTTTCTTTTCCTATCTTTTCCCTTCCCTCTGTTCTCTTTTCCTTCTCTCCCTCCATCCTTCCCTTCATTATCCCTCCTTCCTTTCCTATTTAATTTTTAAGAGCTGAAAACTACCACATTAAAATAGTTTTTAGGAGCTAGAGAGATAGCACAGCGGGTAGGGCATTTGCCTTGCACGCGGCAAACTCGGGTCCGATTCCCAGCATCCCATATGGTCCCCCGAGCACCACCAGGAGTAATACCTGAGTGCATGAACCAGGATTAACCCCTGTGCATCACTGGGTGTGACCCAAAAAGCAAAAAATATATATTTTTAAAATATAGTTTTTAATGACCATTGATTTTATTTTTCACCTTTTTGTTGTTTGTTTTTGTTTTAGCACCACACCTGGCAATGCTCAAGGGTTTCTCCTGGCTCTACACTGAGGAATTACCTTGGCAGTGCTTCAGGGACTAAATGGAATGCTGAGGATCAAACCCAAGTCAGCCAGCCGTGTGCAAGGCAAATGCTCTACTCATAGTACTATCACTGTGGTCACCACTGATTTTATTTTCAATGTCACATTGACAAATTTATTCAAAGGCCTAAAAAGTGAACAATTTGCATGATGCTATTTTACACTGACTTTCTTTGTTTAGAACAAAATCAGATTTATCCTTTGGCATTGCCAATCAGATTGGCTAAGATTTATCAGAAGGTTCCCTTGGCTTCTTGAACACTGTTTGGGAGCATCCCCCAAATAAATAAACTAATCACTGTCACTGTCCTCCCATTGTTCATCGATTTGCTCGAGCGGGCCCAGTAATGTCTCCATTGGAGACTTTGTTGTTACTGTGTCTGGCATATCCAATACATCACAGGGAGCTTGCCAGGCTCTGCCATGTGGGCGAGATACTCTCGGTAGCTTGCCGGGCTCTCCGAAAGGGGCAGAGGAATCGAACTCGGGTCAGCCATGTTGGCTGTGTGCAAGGCAAATGCCCTCCGCGCTGTGCTATGGGGAGGGTGTTTGCCTTGCACACGGCCGACCTGAGTTCGATTCCCAGCATCCCATAGGGTCCCCCAAACATCTCCAGGAGTAATTCCTGAGTGCAGAGCCATGAGTAACTCCTGTGCATCGCTGGATGTGACCCCCCCCCCAAAATAATAAACTAATAAAAAAGTTAAAATAACAAATTGCGGTTGATGCAGCCACTGCCATGTTGACTCACCCATGGGACCTGTTGTTCAGATTCACATCTTTAATCTCTGAGTAGATGCAAGCCAAGCAGCTGAAACTCATGGACACACCAGTCCCCCAGGGCTGAACAGGTGTCCTTGGGAAGGTAGTGTACTGTGTCCCAACCCTGCCAAAGCCCCAGGAACCACACCCACACACCACTGCTGCCACTATACCAAGGGCTATGACCCAACTTCATGGTTTCACTAAGAATCTATCAGACTGATTCCAGTTCTTTTAATTTTTTAAATTAAATTTTATTTTTATAAAGCTGTTCACAATACTTGATTACATTCAATATTCCAACAACAATCCCACCAACATTACACCTTTCCACCACCATATTATGAATAGGTATAGAGTATGAGATGTCACTGCCATGTGCTCCAGGAATTCTAAGATTCTAATAGGGTGATACAGCTAGAATTAAATTTTTAACTGAATGGTGACTTTGGGGTCCAGAGGCATCTCTGCAACATATTGCTCTCTTCCTCTTCTGAGGTTTATTTGTGAGTCTTTGGATCATGGCTGTTAATGAGCTTAAATGGTGCCAGAGTCAGTTGGTGGGCATAACTGCCAGCTACTGGAAGCTCAGGGAGACGAGGGAGGTCACCCATTGCCGATTCTGGGCAAACCTGGATACTTTACTCACAAGTCCCCATACCTGGGTTTTTCAGCAGAGTCACTCATGGATGAGGCTCATCCAAGCCTGTGGAGATCAGCCGTGAGTATGGCAGCAATTGGCTTCTGGAGGTTTTTGGCTATTGGGGCTTTTGGGGTGCAAGTGGTGGGACTCACTCGCCTCCTCCAGACTGCCCCGGATGAACTCATCCCAGTTCTACAGATCCTAGTTTCTGGACCACCTGGCAACATACATGTCCACACAACACCTCCAAATTCCACGGTACTGAAATTCCACTAGGAGCACAGAAAATTAGATGAAAAAGTAATATAGAAACCAGCCTAACTCAACAAACAAAAAAATGACACAGAAGGTTCAACTAGTGACAAACAGCTTGGTCAATCTCCAGACAAAGACTCAACAACCTCATTGTGAGATACAACACTATTCACAAACTTTCTTTTGCTGCAGTATTCTTGATAATTCCTTTAGCCATTTGGTTGTAACAAGTAATATTAGAACAAATTATTGTGTGCCTGCTAAGGACAAAGGGTGTTTGGGAAAACGGGGACCATGGTGGAGGGAAGGTCACTCTGGTTCTGTATCAAAAACCTATAACAACCATATTATGAACAATTTTGTAAACTATGGTGTTTGTTTATATAATTTTCTTAAAAAGACAAACTGCAGTTGAAAGGAATGAGAAATTACCACTATTTTGGTCTCTTCTGTGTTTCTCCCCATCAAAAGTAGAAGCAACCATTTAATTTTTTTTCCATCAGAATTCTCAGATATTTGCATTTTTCTCAACAAAGCCTTACCTGTAAGTTTGTTTTAAGAACAAGATGACAGCCATACCCCATGATGGATATATGGGGGAAAATAAATTATGTAAACTCTAATATACTGAAGATCTTTCAGGATAGTTCCCTTCAGGGAAATCATGCTGATTAATTTACATTGCTGAGACCTTGGAGTAAATTGACAAATGGTCAGCCGAGAACTCTACAATAAACTAAACATTCTTTGTGTCTGGCTGGTGAGCAATGATATGGTCTGTGATGTAAAGGAGTTTACAACTTAAGAGCTTCCACAGGGGGTTACAATGTGTTAGTCACAGTATGTTAGAAGTAACAAGGACCATCAGCCCAATCTTGATCAAGAGAACTCACCAGAGCTCAAATGTGCCACTCTGATGTGATTATTAATTTGTGGGAAGTTGATGAAACTGTGGAAAAATAGTCCTAGAAAATTATGGACATCAAAACTAATAAACTGTATTTAATAGGAGATACTGGATTGCTTGGATGAATTTCTTCCTAAATCATTTAGTCAAAATCTGATGAACTAATTTTTAAGAAGTTATTTGCAACAGATTTTATGAATGTTGAAAATGAACTTTAGATCCTGAAAGGTTTTAGTGTACATCTGGTTAGCTACCTCATATTATGCACGAATTATGGGATTTGGGATAAAAGATTTGAACAAGGTGACAAATCTAATTAAAGCTAAACCATGAAAGAAAAGAGATCTTTTGGCTCTTGAAAATTAGGAGATTTGATTTTAAGTTTGGTCCTACAATATAAATCCAAATACTGTAATTATAAACATTCTATGAAATTTAATGTTGATACAAAAACAACTGTGTCTGGCATATCGAATACTCTTGGGAGCTTGCCGGGCTCTCCGAGAGGGGCAGAGGAATCAAACTCGGGTCGGCCATGTTGGCCGCGTGCAAGGCAGACGCCCTACCCGCTGTGCTATCGCTCCAGCCCAACAAAGTCTCCAATGGAGACGTTACTGGGCCCACTCGAGCAAATCGATGATCAACGGGAGGGCCTTTACTTACTTATTACTTACAAAAATAACAAACGTGTTAATATTTTAAAATGTATTCTTATTTAATAACATTTACCTTCGGTAAAGCATGTAGACTATTACGCCTCCAGAATTAAAATTGGTATGAATACAATTTAAATTTTCAGCTTTTAGAGTCCTATAAAATTTTTTCCGTAAAATATTTTCTTAGTATAACATAATTTAAAAAATAATTTATTATGTTTCTGGATAGGGTAAACTGGGTAGGGTGAGCTAACATAAGAAACGGAAGATAGGAGGTGGTGACCATTTTGAAGCAGCTACACACCAGCCTCCACTTATTCAAACACCAGCCTGGTTCCAATATGAAGCAATTGTGCAGATTTAAAGTCCCAGGTCAGTGATTCTGAGTTAAACTAAAAAGAACACTCTCTTTAAGGGTCTACTTATTTTTGGTCTAAAGATATTTTTGTAGAGGCCGGAGTGATAACACAGCCGGTAGGATACTTGCCTTGCATGCTGCCTACTTGGGTTTGATCTCCAGTATTCCTTATGGATTCTGTAGTCCTGTCAGAAATAAATGATCCCGAAACACAGAAACAGGAATAAGCCCTGAGCAGCACCATATAGTGTGACCCCCTTTCAAAAAGTAATTTGGTACTCCCTAAAGCACAAAGATTCTAAGCTTCAGTTCACATTAAAGTTCAAAAATTTCTAGGTGAGCTCTTCCCTATTTGACTACCTGTCCTATAGGTTTGGCGCCGGCTTAGCCAGCTCCCACAATCATATAAACTAACTAATTCTCTTTGCATATAAAAAGAATAGAATATGCATACATACTATATTGGTTCTGCTTTTCTAGCTGAAATCTAACCTACATAGGTGATTTGCAAAATGTATGTCTTAATAAGAATGCAATTTATACCCTATCTCTTTAACGTTCTTTTCACAGAAGTGAATTTTTTCATTCTTCTTAGAAACCCCAGAGGGACATTAACCTCTAGCTGTCTGATGGCCTTTAGTATTCTGTATATAATAGACAGCACAGCATAGTTAAGTCTAAACATCATGGAAATTTAGCCCATGAAGCTTAGTTTTCCTAAACTTGGCATTTTTCTAATACTTTCTGACCCTTGAGATTTTTGTTTTTATAGCATCTGCTCTTCATCTTTCCTTTTAGCTGCCAGTTGGGTTTTTCTAACATGTACATATGATTCTGTCATTCTCTGACTCAGAAATGTATCAATAATTCTCCATTATCATTGAATAAATTCTGCATGTTCTCATACAGTGTATATATGCTCACTGTTTTAACCTCCCTGCTTTTCAGTCTCATTTTTTTTGTGACCTCTGTGTCCTCATATTGAAACCCTTGCAATTCCCCCCCATGTGTTTTCCCAGGGACTTGAAATTTTCAGCAAGAAACCCCATCTGCAAAAAGATATGCATGTGAGCCAAACTACCATCAGTAAGGTGAATGCCAAAATAAGCATCCTTCTAGGAGTCTCTTATATATTCTACATAAAAATTAAGTGTGGTCTCTAGGTTACACCATAATGTTTTGGGCATCACAACTTCCTGTTTTATCTCAGAAAAAATTGTCATATAGCACTTTCTATGTCCAAGGATCATTCTTTCTACTGCAGTAATCTCCTTTTGACCCTTTGCCTCAGTTACCATCAGTGACATTCATTTGCTTCCATTTTGTAACCTTAAATTTCCCTTCAACCAAAGTATTTCTTTGACCTTTTCTATAGCTCTGAGTCACTCATGAGACTTTTATTTTCCTACATACAATACTTTAAATGCTTCTGTTGCTACTGACTAACCCAGTGACATTCATTTGCTTCCATTTTGTTATCTTTGATTTCCCTTCAACCAAAGCATTTCTTTGACCTTTTCCATAGCCCTGGAGTAACTCGTGAGACTTTTATTTTCCTACATACAATACTTCTAATGCTTCCGTTGCTACTGACTAACCCAAGTTAGGATCCTTTGGGTCCTACTCATGATATCTCAACCTTCTCTAGACACCTACCCCAGATTCTCTTACAGAGTTTATAACTGGTATTTTTTTTTTCTGTTTTATTTTGGGCCATACCTGACTTTCTGCTGGAGATTTGCTCCCAGCAGCACTTGGGGGACAGTCCCTTGCTGGGAATCAAAGCTGGGTCTCCCGCATGCAAAGCATGCACTTAGTCTGTTGAGCTTTCCCTCTCTCTCTCTCTCTCTCTCTCTCTCTGGTCTTCTCAGGTCTTTCTTAAAGATATAATTACTCAGAAACAACAGGTACTGGTCAATCATTCAACAGGTCTGAATTGACAATTTTCCACCACTTTAAATTAAATAACTCAATACTGCTTCCTTGGCATCCCTTTTGCATAACTACAGACACTGCCGACTCGAGTTCAATTCCTCCAGCCCTCTTGGAAAGCCCGGCAAGCTACTGAGAATATCTCACCTGCACAGCAAAGCCTGGCAAGCTACCCGTGACGTATTCGATATGCCAAACACAGTAACAAGTCTCACAATATTACTGGGCCCACTCGAGCAAATCGATGAACAACAGGAGGACAGTAGAGTGACAACTTAGTAAAGCTAGAGTATAGACATCAAATTACAAACGTGTTTGTTCTTTTGGACTTTACATTTCCCTGTAAGAGATCTATGCATTTTTCATTGTTTCTTTGAGCTCCTCAAACAGGTTCAACAATTCCCCTCGAAATTCCTTACCAAAACAATGATATAGCCCATTATGACTGGTTGAGTCTTCCAGGCTATCATGTTGACTAAGCCACATGTTGATGTTCAACTCCCTCTTGTTTTTGTTCTGATGAGAAACAAATTGCTTTTATTAGAGTGTCAGGAGGACAAAGCTAGAGAGGAAGCAATTGTAGGTTTCCAATTCATCAGTAAATGAGGTGAAATAATTGGTAGAGCATTCTATCAAATTGTTGCTTCCAGCTCTAGGGTCTTCTAGCTGAAAACTTTGTGGATCACTCTTTTTTCCAATTACAGAACAGGAGCCTGTCGAGTTAGTACAGGGGTAAAGGTGCTTGCCTTGCATACGGTTGACCCCTGTTTTAATTCCCAGCACCACATATGGTCCCCTAAGTGTGCCAGGAGTGATTGCTGAGCACAGAGCCAGGAATTAACTTCTGAGCATTGAAGAATGTGACCGGAAAACTAAGAACAATGACAGAACATCATGGATACTGCAAGTGTTAGGTTAAGCTGACCAGAATGTCTGCTCCAAGTAAGATTTTAATTTTCTTGCATTTCAGGCCATAGTTGTTATTCAAAGTTGGCAAGAAGTTACAGAGTGATGGTTACATCTCTGCACAGCTGTTCTTTATTATTACTGCTGTTTTTATTACCCCCATAGATTCAATCACAAGAGAAGAAGGAAGTTTATTATTTCAAATAGTTTCTTAAAATCTAAAGAAACCAGGAAATAAGCCTGCAGTCATAAAAACACATAAATTCAATCATGGCACCTCAGTCAGGAAAAACATCAGACTCCGTCAGTCAAGCAAGTTAAGGCCCAGTTCTGGCTCAACCCCCCACAATAGGACTGATAATATCTACAACTCAAAGCCAAACTGCGCTGAATCACTCACTTAGCTCTCAGAGTGCAGTAGTGAGGAAGAATTAGTGGTGACTGTGGAGAGTTCTGATTGGAAGTGAAAACTCTTCTCAGATGGGAATCCCAGCATGATGCTGCAGCAGATGATAGAAGTTTTCACACAAAGTTTTCTGCTCTTGATTTAATCAAATGGATTGATCTTGATGTTTAAAAAACTGCATTGAGGTTTTTCTTAGAGTAACTGTCTTTTTCTTATTGTTAACGCTCCTAGGTATAATTTCTGTGGACATAGTGTCTGGGAACAAGACAACACAGTGGAGAATATAATGGTGGGGGTTACCTTTGCTAGTCCATCTCCATCTGTTTTCTCTGAACCCCAGTCCCAGCCTGCTCTTCTTGGACTCCTGTCCCCTGCAAGATCCCAGCACTCTCCTTTTTGAGGCCTTCTCTGCTCCCTGCTTCCCCATTGTCAACCCTGATCTCTGGCTGCTAGTGACTGCCTTGGATGTGGTCACACTGTTACCCTTTCCCACCTGGGTTGCCCTTCATGAATTCCTTGGAATTAAACCACATGGACATCAGTTACCAGAGAACTTCTTTTCCTTCCTTCCTTCTTTCTTTCTTTTCTTTCTTTCTTTCTTTCTTTCTTTCTTTCTTTCTTTCTTTCTTCCTTTCTTTTTGTAAACTCATTATAAACTTAGGGGTTTATAAACATCTGATTGCTTCAATTATTATGTTCATTGATGTTCAAATAGAGTCCCTTGCAACTTGGTTTCTGACTCATTCATTTCAACATGATTCTAGCAAATTGTCAATAGTGTCCTTGTTTTCAGGTATGGCCAGGTGTTAAAGATTCATCTTGAGTGTTTGTTAACACAGATCTGGAGCCAGGTATTTCTCTAAGGAGTTCTAGTTCTAAGGAGATCATAATCTGTCGTTAGGGATGTTCATTCTTGAGGGTTGCTCATTGTTTCAGGAAAGAACGCAGGAGGTGATAGAGGGAGAATAGTGGGTGAGTGCTAGAGGATGGATGCGTAGATAAAGAAAACTAAAGCTAAAAACATTATAGAGGAATGGGCTGAAGAGAAAGCCCAGAGGGCACTTGCCTTGTACATGGTCGACCTGGGTTTGATCCACAGCATCCTATATGGTCCCCCAAACCCACCAGGAGTAATTCCTGATTGCAGAGCCAGGAGTATCACCTAGTATGGTACAAAAAAAATAAATAAAAATTTAAAATTTAAGAAACTATTACAGGGTTATATTCATTTTCCCAGTTCAAATTCTAGCACAGAGCTATAGGGCTTTAATTTGATCTTATCTGTGTTATACTGGCAGCTTCTTTCAAACAAAAACTGTTTCTCAACACCTTCATAATTGCTCATTAATTTTTATATATTTTATTTTATTTTAAGCACTGTGATTTATAGTACTAGTTTTCACATAAAATATTTCAGCACCATGCCCTCTGCCAGAGTATCCAATTTTCCCTCAACACTGTCCAGTGTCCCTATGCCCTATCTTATTTGTTCCTCTCCTGCCTGGGGTCACGCCATGGTAAACTCTGTAATTTTTCTCTACAAGACATATACAATTCAATAGCAACAATTACTAGAACATTTGAAGATTTTTGGGTGTAGTTTTATTGAGAACTAATAAATAGACATTACCATATAAGTTTAAGATAGCTTATAGTTAAAAACAAAAACAATGCTAGAAAAATATAAAATTTGTGGTTATCAGAAGCAAAGGGTGGGGGAAGGAGGAATGGGAGAAAAAATTGTTTTTCAAAAGGTACAAAGTGTGATTATAAAATAAGTACTAGGGGCTAGAGCAATATCACAGCGGGTAGGGTGCTTGCCTTGCACGCAACTGACCTGGGTTCGATCCCCAGCATCCCATATGGTCCCCCGAGCATTGCCAGGGGTAATTCCTGTGCATCACCAGGTGTGACCCAAAAAGCAAAAATAAATAAATAAATAAAAATATAAAATAAAATAAGTGCTAGGGGCCAACATAGCATGATGGTTTGATTTACACAGATTATAAAATAAGCTCAGCTAACATCATCTTACAGAGAAGAAAGGGAAATCAAGAAAAAAACTTTTTTCATAAAAAATATTAGAATTTACTCTCAAAATTCCTAGGTTTCGTCTGACAGTATAACTACAGTCATCATGTATACCATTAGGCCCCTTATTTTATAGCCACAGTTTGTACTTTTTGACAAACAACTTTCCTCCCATTCCTCCTTCCCCCAACCTTTGCCTCAGATAACCACAAATTTGTATTTTTCTATCACTGTTTTTGTTTTTAACTTTGTTTTTGATTCCACAAGAGTGAGGTCATAAAACATTTTTCTTTTTGTAACTTATTTCACTTATCATAATGCCTTCAAGGCCCATCCAAATTGTCACATGTGGTAGGGCTGACTCATTTATTTTGATGAATAATATTGTTATGAATATGTGCATACATGCATGTACTTATATGTATTATATAAATAGTGGTATGTATATCTGTATTCCAATTTCTGATTCATCCTCTGGTAGACACTTAGGTTATTTCTATGTTGTGGCTATTATAAATAATACTGCTATGAACATGAGGGTGCAGATATCTTTTCAAGCTAGTGTTTTTATTTCCTTTGGCTCTATGCCCAGAATTAGAATTGCTGGGTCATATGGTAGATGCTTTTATTTTTATTTTTTTAGGCACCGTGATTTCAATATTGTTCATGACTGGGTCTTGTGCATGCAACATTTCAACACAACACTCCCCACCAGAGTGTCTGCTTCCCTCCTCCATTATCTCAGTGTTGCTGTCACCCCACCCCACCCCAGCCCCAGTACACCAGAGTGCTAAGCTCAGTTTAATAAGCCAGTCCTCATTTTTTCCTGTTGCTTTTGGTCACTAGTTGCTCCCTTACTATGTTTGTTTCTACCACATAGAAGAGACAGGTCATTCTGGATCTGTACCTCTACTTCTAACTAATGTCACTCCGCATGATAATCACCAGATCCATGTGGTAGTTCTATTTTTACTTGCTGATGATCCTCCATTGTAATTTCCATAGTAGTAGTAACAATTTACTGTCAAACTGTCCACTATCCTCCCATTGTTCATCGATTTGCTCGAGTGGGCCCAGTAAGGTCTCCATTTTGAGTCTTGTTACTGTGTTTGGCATATCGAATACGTCACGGGTAGCTTGCCAGGCTTTGCCATGCAGGCGAGATACTCTTGGCAGCTTGCTGGGCTCTCTGAGAGGGGTGGAAGAATCGAACCCGGCTGGGCCAGGCTGACTGCACACAAGGCAAATGCCCTACTGCTGTGCTATCACTCCAGTCCTACCAAAAAGAGCACAAAAGTTTCCTTTTCTACACACACACACACACACACACACACACAAACAGCATTGATCTGGATGAAGGTCATTCTAACAGGCACGAGAGGTTACCTCACTGCAATCTTAGTATGTTTTTCCCTAATGACGAGTGATGTTGGCCATATTCCCATGTACCTGTACGTCTTTCATATATCTTCTCTGGAGAAATGCCTGTATAACCCCTTTATCCATTTCATTTACTTATTTGTGGGGAGGGGTTTCCCAACCAGTGCTCAGAGAACCCCGTGGGCTCTTTTCTGAGCACTAAGGAATGCTCTAGTTCAACAGGAAGGGCCACCAGTGCCAACCTGGTGATGCTTGGGGGACTGTATGGTTCTGAGAATTGAACCATCTTACCAGATATATCGTTGGATAATTTTTCTCTCAGCTATCCCTACTATTTCTTTAACCCTAAGAGTATATCCCATTTAGGACCTATAATCATTTTCAGTATTTTAACATCACTTGAAATATTTCACTCCCTGAGGTGCTATGCTATCAACAAAGCAATGCTCTGGAGTTATTCCTGCTTTTGTGCTCAGAAGTGGCCCTTGAAGATGCTCAGGGGACTATATGTGGTGCCAGGGATTTGAACAGCGGTTGGCTACAGGCAAAGCTAACCTTGCAAGTGCTATCCTTCCAACTCTAGTGATGATAAGTCTTATTATTGTATCATTACCAACATAACCTAGAGATCTTCTCATAGGAGTTTATAGAAATATTCATTTTCTTCAATAATTGTATAATATTAAACTATGAGGCTATATAATAGTTATCAGCTCATTCTGAGTGAGTCAGTTGAACACAAAAGGTGGTTTAGTGAGTAGGTCTGTGCATGTATCTTTCCATATTTGCCAGTCTCTTTTAGGATAGCATAGAAACTGGAATACAGTGTCAGAAATAGTCAACAGACTATGCTTTGACATGAATAATCTCTGCAGTATCCCCTATGTTTGGAGGGTAGCATAATGCTACCTTTGACCCAAACTCAGTGAATGGAAGGATGATCCCTTGTCTACTGATAAAAGTTGACAATTGTCTGACCTAAAGACTTATTAAGCCTTCGTATCAGTGGAATCTGGGAAAATACATGCAAACATATCCTGCTGGTCCTAACCTGCTATTACTAGCACTCAGAACAGACTGGGGCAACATCACTTACAAATGCAGAAGCAAGCTATGCAGGTATAATAGAAATCATCTAGAGTTCAAATTAATCTTAAATTTTTCTTCACAAAACACTACAGTGGGGGACATCAGACAAGCTCTAAATTATTCAAATGAAGCTAGTTTTGCTTCTATTTAGAGCATGTATAAATGTTGACTAAATATCAGATGAAGGGCCTGAGAGATAGTGCAGGGATTAAGACACTTGCCTTGCATGTGGACTGACACAGGTTCAGTACCATAAACTGCATGGTCAACTGCGCAGAGCACAGAACCACAAGTGACATTCCCTCCAAGTACCATTAGGTATGGTTCCCCATGTCAAAATAAGAAATCTCAGATGAAGAGCTGGTCTCATGTGGCATCTATGAGTGAGTAGACATAACTGACATCAAATATACATCACTTATTTAGAATTGTAGCTGGCACAATTTGAGCTGTTCCAGCTGAATTTGCGCAATGTACATGCCCATAAGATTCCAGTGAAGTCAAATATAGGTATTCAAAAGAAAATTTTATACAATCACATTTGACACATTAAAACAGCATCTCGTGGGGCCGATGTGTATAGAGGATAGGGCGTTTTCCTTGTATAAGACAACCCGAGTTCATTCTCCGCATGCCATATGGTTTCACAGAGTGCAGAGCCAGGAGTAAACCCTGAGCATTACTTGGTGTTATCAAAAAATAAAAACAAACAAACACAAAAACCCCAACACACAGAGTAAAACAGTATCTCTTCTGCAGCTTCTTAAACATGCATGCATATTTTCATTTTAAAATACAGTTATTAAATTGTCTTAAATTTCAATAGAAACTTCTAAAAACAAATCACTGCCTTAACCACCTTCTCTGCAACAAAGGCTCCTACCCAAAATAGTTCACTGAATTCTTCATGAATCATTTCAGGACACTCCATTTAAACGACACATTTCTACCAATGTAAGAATCCAGCTGTGTCGAGTGACTCCCCAGTGACATCCAGGCTTAATCCTTGCCAGGTGATTGTTTCCAGAAAAGAAATTCAAGTTAGAGTCTGAAGTGGGGGTAAGGGGGAGGGGGTGGGGAGAAGTGTAAAAGAAAATGTCAAGACCGGCTGGCCCAAGGCAGGGGCCCTCTGTAGAATGTGCAGGGAACCTGCAGAGAGATCATTGTATTGCATCTTTTTTAGACCCTGAACAGCCTGTAAATTCCTTGGGATACAGAATTGCCTGTTTAACTTGGCCAGCTGCCCATTCCCTTTGCTCTCCCATCCCAGGTCCATTGTTGTAGAAAGGGGTTCCCACAGTCCCTTCTAGGGCCACATAGACACGAGCTGAACCGAGCGGGCTGGTTTGTCCTGGTCTCAGAGAGGAAGGTGTCCAAGAAGGGAGTAGTCAGGTCAAAACACCCAAGTCCACTGAAAGGGTCCTTTTATAAGACTGTACTTTAAAACTTTTCTTTTGCTCTCCATATTCCTTACTCTTATAATCAATTCTGCTTATCCACAGTTCTAGAAAATATGCTCAACACGAATTAAGTGAAAAGAAGGTTGCTGCCTTACAGGAAAAGTTGGAAAATACCACCAAGACCAATCATCCCCATTTCTTTAAGTAATCGTTTAAAGATTTTTTTATCAATATTAATTTTTCTTTTTTTTCTAATTTCCAATTTCTCATTCATCTCTCAGTACTGAATACCATGTGATAAGGCCATGGCGATCTTCTTTTTTTATACCCCAAAGCTCCTAAAATTGTTTGTAGAATAGCCAAATGTGGGAATCTAACAGACCATGAGAAAGCTCTGGTTACTCCTTGGCGATTGCCAATCACACCCTGCAGATAGTGGCTTAGTAGTATTGATAAAAAAAGAAATGTACTGAAGGGCCCGAGTGATGGTACAATGGTTAAACCGTTTGCCTTGAACCACAACACCCTAAAGGAAAGAGAGAACAAAAGGGAATGCCCTGCCACAAAGGCAGGGCCGGGTGGGGAAGGGATAGGGTGTGGGCGTGGGAGGGCTACTGGGATCATTGGTGGAGAATGGGCACTGGTGGAGGGATGGGTACTCGATCATTGTATAACTGAAACCCAAGCACAAAACTGTACCTCATAGTGTTTCACTAATTAAAATTAAGTAAATAAATAAAATAAAGAGTTTGCCTTGCCCACAGAAAGCATAAGTTCTATCCCTGGCAGCGCATCTGGTCCACCCCAGGTACCGCCAGGAGTCAGAGGCAGGACTTTATCCCTGAGCATTGCGGGGTGTGGCCTCAAAACAAAGATAAAAAGTAAAGAAGAAAAGATTCGGTAAAAGTGATTTCTAAAAACATCAGCCCCCACATCAGTATCATCTGCTCAGAGAAAGACATTTACAGAGAAGGTTCCCTTAAACTGTGCAAAGCTACCCCGAGCAGATCACAAAGGTCCCCTGGGCCAGGTCCCCTCGCAGTCTCCTCTCCGCTCCTCCGCAGCTCCCCCAGGAGGACCGAAGCCTGGTGCACCGGGCCTGCGACCCAAGGGAAACGGAGTTTTCGGTGGCGCTGACGTCACCCGGAGGGGCGCGCCGGGAGCGCGGGTGCAACCGCGCGCGGCCGCCGGACGTTCCCGGGGATCCGGGATCCGGGCGGCCGGGGCCCAGTCCTGCGGGTTCACACGGCCGCCCCTCCAGTCTCCTCCCTCTCTCCTCTCCCAAACAAATGACCTCGCTCAGATCCTGTTTGCGCTTTGCTGGTTTCCTGAGCGAGGCCGTTTGCCCGTGAGCTTCGCCGCGGATCCCTTTGGAGTGTCCTCGCCGGCGTTTCCTCCTCCTGGTGCTTTTCCCTGGTGCATTTGTTTGCTCAGGGTGAGCCCGCGCCCGGCCAGGCCTTGGCTCCCGGGCCTGAATTGCCGGAAACGGGCCAAGGCATTCTCTCGGGCGTGCTCTCCAGTTCCTAGAGAGCCAGCAGGCCTGGGAATGGCTTTGGCAGGCACGGGCTGTGCCCTCGGTCTCCACGGCCTCCCCGGGGCAGGCGCGGAACGCACTTACTTTGCAGTCGAGGATGCTGCCAGTTCCCCTCCTCCTGCTTCCCTCTTGTAATCAGAGGTCCTGGGCGTCCTCGCCAGCCTGGCTTCGGGAGAGAGGGACGCAAAAGGTGGCTGGAGAAGAGACTCTGGGATCCCCGGCCCAGGCTTGCTCCTGCGCCCCCAGTTCGAGCTCTTCCTGCCAACGCTTTTGTAGACCCCAGGCGCCAAGTTCCCACTGGGAAGTCTGAAAGCCTGACCGGCGGTTCTTTCTCTCTCACTGTCCTGTCTCTCAATGTCGCTTCTTCCCTTTTCAAAGACCCCTGGATGTTGTTACTGGTTCTTTTGGAATGAGGTCAGTGGACGTTGTTTTGCCTCAAACAGTTCCACTGTGCTACAGAGACACATTGAAAAGGACAGAAGAACAAAGGGAATTTAAGCATCTTTCCTGGCACTGCTGTGCCTCCAATCTGGGCTTTATCGAATGGACTAAGGGGCCAGCGCGTTTCCTTCCAGGCTTTTCACACTTAGATGGCCCATCTCAGCATCTCAAGTCTTTCATCTTTAAGTGGGCTTTCATTTTATTGTGATTATTATTTTGGTTTGGGGGCCACACCCAGTGGTGCTCAGAGCTTAGTCCTGGATCTGAGCCCAGGGATGACTCCTGGTGGTGCTCAGGGGAGCATATAGCGTGGGCGTGTCCTTAATCCCTGTACTATCTCGCCAGCGCTTTGAGAAAAAAAAATATATATAGTCAATGGTTATATATGTGTATATATATGTATATGTATACATATATATAGTCAAAGATTAAAACAGAAGAGCAAGTCATTCTGTATCCTTTCTGTTCACACCTTTATACTTACTTCAACCTTCAGCCTCATATTTAAAGTGTCATTGGATGTCAGTGTTCCAGTGATCCTCTTTGAAGCATCTCTGAATTGAGATCTCTCCAAAGCAAGTAGAAAAGGAAGTCCCAGCTCCTTGAGCAGGAAGCTAAATGGAGACAAGGACCAATTGTGAATGCAAGTGCAGTCGCCCATGAACTGGTTTGGGTTTCTTCAGAGCGTGGTTACCTTGCCAAGCCCTACCTACTGCTTGTATCAAAGCAGTAGATTTCAAGGGTAAGGATTCTAGCTAGCAAGGTGGGAACAGCATCATCACTTCATATTTTGGAATGTACACGTTACCTTTTCTGCTCTACTCTATTAAACCAATCAGGGGTCCCTGAGATGAGTACACTATTTATGCACAGATAGCCCAGGTTCAATCCCCGAGCGCCACTAGGTGTGACACCCCTCTCCCAAATGGGTGTTTTCCCAAACCAACCAACAAACAAAAAGCCTGCCCAGTTTAAAGGGGAGGAACATAATATCACTGCTAGATTATAAAAATATTAAAGGGTATGTAAACATACTCCACTATGTTGACTGGCACCACTTTTGCTGTTAAGTTGTATGTCACTTTGATTTTTCCCAAGCTTTCCAACAAATCTGTCTTCGACTTCTCACATTGTCACTTCAGATAAAGGATTTTTCCCCCCATATATGAATTGATGGCAGGTGAAACCTGGAGATAGCTCAAGAGGCCAAAGTATTATTAGCCTAGGAGGCATAAGCCCCCAGGTTTGATCCCCAGAACCATATGGTCTTCCAAGCACCAGGAGGTATAATGCAATACTGCTGGGGAGTCCCAGTAAAAAAAAAAAAAACAAGTTAGTAAGATAGCTGGGAATTAAAATACTACTCTGACCACCAGGAACTGGGCCCCTCAGAACCGTGCTCTTGCAGGACCCTCCACACTAAATTCTAGCTTCACTGTGGAGGAAGTGACCCTATGGGGCACCAGGTAGCTTCTTTGCTTCTACTTGGGTCTTCTGAAATGCTTGCTCTGGAGTCTTGAAGTCCAACCTGAGAATACCATATTTTGAGGCTGTTTAAGCCTCAAATACAGAAATCACAGTAACACTGTAGCATATCCTCCCGTTGTTCATTGATTTGCTCGGGCGGGCACCAGTAATGTCTCCATTGTGAGACTTGTTACTGTTTTTGGCATATCGAATACACCAACAGGTGCTTGCCAGGCTCTGCTGTGTGGGCGGAATACTCTCAGTAGCTTGCTGGGCTCTCTGGGAGGGACGGAGGAATCGAACCTGGGTCAGCCGTGTGCAAGGCAAACACCCTACCAGCTGTGCTATTGCTCCAGCCCAGGAATCACAGTAAGGAGAAGAAAATGATTAGCCAGCATCAGTGATTGAATCCACTGCTCTAGTCTGGGATAGTTAAAAAAAATAACATTTTGAATCCTGCAGCCACCTTTGAGCCCTGGAGCAAGCACCACCCAACTGACTTTAAACAATCTGCAGAATCTGGAGAGATAGTAAGTTGTTTTCTTCAGTCTGTTACATTGCAATAGACAACCAAATGTCACATTCTATTGATTCCACCTCAGAATGTCTTCCAGATCTGGTTCTCCCAGGCAGATCTTTCAAATAATTTATTTACTGAGACAAGGCTTTCTTTGGTATTCTGAACAAAGAAGAATTCATGCCTTTAAGGAATTTGGTCTTAAAAGAAGAGAAAGTAAGAGGGAATGTGTCTGCCACAGAGGCAGGGGGTGGGAAGGGGTGATGGTGGGGGGGACACACTAGGAACATGGGTGGTGGACAATGGGCAACGGGGGCTGGAGAGATAGCACAGCAGGTAGGGCATTTGCCTTGCACGTGGCCGAACCGGGTTCTATTCCCAGTATCCCATACGGTCTGCTGAGCACTGCCAGGAGTAACTCCTGAGTGCAGAGCCAGGAGTAACCCCTGTGCATTGCCAGGTGTGACCCAAAAAGCAAAAAAAGAAGAAAAGAAAAGAAAAGAAAAGAAAAGAAAAGAAAATGAGCACTGGTGGAGGGATTGGTACTTGAACAGTGTTTGATTGAAATGTATTCACGGAAATTTGTAAGTCTGTAATTGTATCTTATGTATCTCATAATGATCCATTAAAATAGAAAAAAGGAAAAAAGAAAAAATAAATTAATTACTTTTTTTTAAAAAAGGAAGTTGGTCTTGGAACACCTATATAATAAAAGCCAGTTTTTTGTTTTTGTTTTGTTTTTTTTTTAAAGTAGCAAAAGAAAAGCGGGGGCAAGAATTATTTCAAGCTAGAATTTATGAGCCTAAAGTTAGTACTGAGTTGAATCTTGAATGTCAAATGATCATTTTTTTTGGTTTAATTTATAGAAAATTGGAGCTAGAGCCAAGAATAGATTTCAGTGGTAGAGAACCTTTCTAGTATGTGTGACAACCTGGCAAAAGGAAGGAAGGAAGGAAGGAAGGAAGGAAGGAAGGAAGGAAGGAAGGAAGGGAGGGAGGGAGGGAGGAAGGAAGGAAGGCTATTTTCTAAATAGGAAGTTGATATTAATATAATATTAATTTTTCTAAAAATTAGCTTGAAAGTGATTTATAAAGTCATTCACATTTCAGAGACATTAGACAGCCTGCTAGTGATAATAAGGAGACCAAGAAAACATCATGATGACAATTCAGGGGAGAACAACAGTGAACTCACTGCCTGTGACAATGAGAATGGGGTAAGGGAATTGACTGAAGAAATATTCCAGAGGTTGAGAAAACCCTGGGTAGGCTATATTTACATGTACTAATGAGATGTTTGTTTTCCCATTTCTTGAATAAGCATAAGCAAATCAATTTTATTTCACCTATTAAAAATGTAGTTTTTGTCTTTGTTTTAGGGGCCACACCCAGTGGTGCCCAGATTTTACTCCTGGCTCCGTGCTCAGGGATCACACCTGGTGGACTTGGGGAGACCATGTGGGATGCCAGGGATCAAACCTTGACTGTATGCAAGGCTTTATCCCTCTACTATCTCTCTGGCCCCAAGCAAATGTAGTCTTTAAGAATGAGTAACTTCGAAAAATACTTTTAAATTTTGGGTAAAAATAAGTAAATTAAAATCTATAACTCTGAATGTGGATGAGCAGAGATTACCCTTTTTTAATATTTATTGAGAATTCTTATGTAGTGGTTTACAATTTTTGTTCTTATCCATCTCTTTGAAACTTAGTAGTATAAGAGGCTAAAACATACACACAAGGAAGGAAGGGAGGGAGGGAGGGGAGAAGAGAAGGAGAGGCGGGCGAGTAGGGAGTGGAGGGAGGGGAGAGGAGGGAAAGGGAGAAAGAAGCAGAGGCGAGAAGTTCAAAGCCACAGACAGCATCACTAGATGCTAAAACCCACTGGCAGTTGTGTTGCTCTGAACATTTTTTAAGGTATGGGCTCCCTCTAGTGGCCAAAGTTGTCTTTACGGCTTGATCAAGTTTAAGCAATTTTAATGAGAAAACTTTAACTTTGTCTAGAAATGAATTTTCACTTTTAAACTTTTCCTTTCTTTATACTTATGAGGCTCCATAATGTTCACAACAAATATCAACATATGCTATGATTTTTACAATCTGCAATTATCAGTTTTCAATAGTGCGTTTATTGCTTTTCAAACCATAACAAAATGCAATTATCACCTAATTAATGTATAAGCTAATTTTCTATAAATGTTCCAAGGAAGTGAAGTCATCATTTATCACCTTATAAAATCTCCTCATTGATGAATCTATATTCTCTTAAAAGTAGTTCAAGTTGAAACTGTTCCCCCAAGTATGCATTTTCCATCTAAATGCCACCATTCCTTACAGGTTGGGGTCACCTCAGTGGATACTAAACCCACCTCTACTAAACCCACGTCTCACATTAGGGGAACTGGTTAGACAATGGCCCCCGAGGGTCATAGAGACAGTACAGTGGGTATGACTGTTACTGACCCTACTTCCATCCCCAGAACCCCACATGGTCCCTGTCGCTCCACCAGAAGTAGTCATTGAACCTCAGAGCCAGGAGTAAGCCCTGAGCATGTGGCCTAGAAACGGAGTAAATAAATAATGAAATAACAAAGGTCCATAAGAAGAGGTCATTGGTAGGGGGTTGTTCGGGAGAGAGAGAAAAGAAAGACTAATACATAAGGTGGCAGACATTAAGATTTTATGCACCATCTCTCACTTGAGTCCTAGCCAAATGTCCTTGCATTCTTCTTCTAGTTATGTTTCAAAACTTCTTAAAGCACAGAAGTGAAGTAGCATCGTCTTTACTGTGCTTAGAGCCTAGGAGATGAACTAAAACAAAACAAGCAAAAAATAGATAGGGGGTATACTGGGGTGTTGGGGGTGGAGAATGGGCACTGGTGAAGGCACGGGTGTTTCATTATATGACTGAGACTTAGACCCTAAAGCTTTGTAACTGCTCTCACGGTGATTGAATAAATAAAATTATAAAAAATTTTTAAAAAGTAAGGTGGAGGTCATGTTCAATTCAATCAGCTAATCAGTGGCTGAATAAATAGCAGTAGCACAGCTGTAGGGCGTTTGCCTTACAAGCGGCCAACATGGCCGACCCGAGTTCGATTCCTCTGGCCCTCTCGGAGAGCCCGGCAAGCTACCGAGAGTATCTCGCCCGCACGGCAGAGCCTGGCAAGCCACCCGTGATGTATTCGATATGCCAAACACAGTAACAACAAAATCTCCAATGTAGACGTTACGGGGCCCGCTCGAGCATATAAAAAAAAAATAATAATAATATGACTTTTGGTGAAGTCATGGTATGGTGGAGTCAATGTATGACAGGTGGAGGCCCCAGCATCACAGTGGGCCCCCCTAAGAAGCAGCTCTTCACCCCAAGTAGAGGAAGAGTGTGACTAGCCCCAGCGAGCCTTACCCTCCCAGCAGTGGGCCTCCTACGCAGGACCTTGCAGGATACTTGTGGACAGACCAGGCAGAGAGGGAACGTAAGCGGCAATCCTCAAGGGAACATGCTCTGGGCTGACTCCTACGTCAGGGAGAGAAGGATTCACATCCCCATTCTCCAGATGACCTAACTGACAGCAGCATTCATTAGGAACCCTGTCAAGGACCGCATTGCTGCCTGCTGTCTTGCTGTCCATCTGGCTCTTCCTTCTTTACGAGGGGCAAATGACAGCCCTGCTCAGGACTGAGGCCAAGAATAGTTGACATCACCATGAGTAATGTTGAAGCCAGCTCTGAAAATGCCATCAGCAGTCAGAGCCATTTGCTTTAATCAAAAGTATGAATACTACAAGTGGGCTGGTGGCCAGTTTTGGTGAAAAGAATTCAGCGTTGGGAGTGGCCGAAAGGGCCCCTTTCCCTCTCAAAGGCGTTCTTGACTCAGCCTGACGGGAAGTTCAATGCAGCCGCCTCGTGCTACTGTTACTGCTCAAAAAATGAACCTCTCAGGGCCAACTAGGACCTAACGAACAGAAAAACTAGAAATGTCCAGAGTCAAAATTACTCTTGAATTAGTCATAAAATGATCCACAGAAACAATGTTTTGTACATACTACCTGATACTGTGAATCCTATAAACCTAGAGATGTGAGAATCACTAAAAGAAGCACAAAATTAGAGCTCATATGCAGATTTCTGGGATTTATTCTTTTCAGCCTTTAAGATAGCTGTCAAATCTTTAACAGTTTAAAGGGCAAACAGTGGGGAATTCTAAATATTTCTGCTGCCTGCATAGTTTATTCCATCCTGAATTAACACACTCCCTCTTTAACTTAGCATATTCTTTTATTCAGTGCTCTAACATCAACACTTCTAGTTCAGGACAGGTGCATTGTTGGTGTTTTTAAGACAAAACCTAACATTATAGTGCTTATATAGTAAATCCATCACATAGTAGTAGCTTAATAAATATTTGCTGAATTTCATTCCTATTCTTGTTTCATTAGATTTGCTTTCATATCTTCTTTGAAATTTTGTTTAAAAAAGTTGGCCACTTCTTCCTTCTTTCTAGCTGACATTTTATGGAGCTTCCCTGCAGAGCTTTCAACTTTATTTATATAGCCAAGAACAGTGGTTGTTCTGGTAGAGCTGGAACTTCTTGAAGCTTCTAAAATCCATTTCAGTTTAAATGAACACAAGACATTCATTTAAATTATAGATCGATTTCTTTGAGCTTTTTTGGACAATCATTTTGTTATACAGCTTGATTAAATGCTAATAAACATACTACTGGCTATAAAGGATAGAGTAAGAAGTAGAGTAAGAAATTCAACAGATCTTTTATCCAGCGCTTTAGATTTTTCTTGTGGTACCAGGGATCGAACCTGGATCTCTTGCATGCAAGGAATGTTCTTGGCAGCTGAGCCACAGCCTCAGTTCTGTCTTTTTCAAGGTAACTAAAAATATCATGGTAGATCAAATTTCCATCCTACAAATGTGTGTAAACTACTTTCTATGCCCAAGCTATCCCTGAAAAATAATAGGTCACACAATGGAACAAAGTAGATACGGTTCTTGTTCTAAGGGAGATGGTTTTCCCCTTTTTCTTTCAGACATAAAAAAAAATTATTTCTGGTATTATGTACTCACTCCGGAGAGACAGCACAGTGGGTAGAGCATTTGCCTTGCACGTGACTGACCTGGTTTGATTTCTCCATCTCTCTCGAAGAGCCTGGCAAGCTACCGAGAGTATCCCGCCCACAAGGCAGAGCCTGGCAAGCTCCCCGTGGCATATTCGATATGCCAAAAACAGTAACAACAAGTCTCACAATGGAGACGTTACTGGTGCCCACTCAAACAAATAGATGAAAAATGGGAGACAGTACTACAGTGCTAATATGTACTCACACAGTGAAATTTGTCTCCTATTTTTGCATTAAGCAAATTTGTTTAGAAAAGTCTTTTTTAAATAATTCTTTTGAACTTAATCATTAGATTAAGTATATTCCTATGGAATATACGTAATGATGATTCATGATAGCTGACATTATTAATAAAAATTAAGAAATCACATTTAGCCAATATTCTAATTTATCTGGTCTAATTAATAATCATGACAGCTCATTAATAAGGAAATTAATTTTGGGTACTTTTATATAAACACTTCAATCATTTCAATACATTGTTATCACTGTACCAGAGAGAAAAACAATGAATGCCAAATATCTAGCAGAGATTTTTCTTTATATACTACACAAAAAATTGATAAAGTATACATTTGCAACGTTTTCCAATAATATAGGTGTTTCAAACTAAATAAAATAAAAAATAAACTTTGAAATTATAAAAATAAAACAGCAGTTACTACAAAGAGAGAGCAGGGCCAAGATGAGAACATTGGGCAAAAGATAGCAAATGTTGAGTGATAGAAACTGGAATTCTGATGGTGACTGAAAAAACATAGAGAGATGCATATTTTAAAGGTTCAATATCTGAAAACTATAATATCATGCATCAAATTACTTTAATAGAAAATTTTAATATAAGTGCTTAAGGATATGGCTGCAATTAACAGTTCTCTTGTTGCTAGTAATATTTTAGTAATTTTAAATTATTTCTCAGGCATTTGATTTCTATTTTAGTAAAATGCCTATTCAGGTTGTCTGGCCATTTTGTTAATTAACTTATACTGGTATACAATATTCTAAATGCCAATTTTTTAAATTATGTGCTCTAAATGCTTTTTCCCTTTTAATTTAACAAACAGATTTCAAATGTAATATCTAAAGAAGAATTTCTGTCTTTTGAAAGGCATTTTGCTGAGTATTGAATTCTATCTTGAAAGCTTTTTATTTCAGTATTTTAAAGATAGATCGTGTCTCCTGGCCTGCGTCATTTCCAATGAGCCAATTGCTGTCATTCTTACCTTTCTCATTCTGTGCATAAAATCTTCTCTATTTTTGAGTTCTCTTTATCACTAGTTTTACTAATTTAATTTTTTCTTTGTTTGCGAGGCACACCTAAGGGTACTCAAGTACTGCTCTCAGCTCTGTACTCAGGGGATATGCCCAGCAGTGCTCAGGGTCCATGTGATGCCAGGAATGGAACCAAGCTCTCCAGCATGCAAAACATGCGCTCGATTCTCTGAGTTATCACTGACTCTAGTCAATAGTTGATTATCTTCCTTGGTGACACTTTCTTCATGTGTTATCTCCCTTGGTGACACTTTCTTCATGGTCATTCTGCATTGGAGTCTTTTGGATCTATGTATTCATAATTTTTATCAAATTGAAAAAATTAATGATTGATTTTTTAATTTTTCTCCACCCTTCCTCTTTGCCTTTGGCAACAGATTCCAGGTACATTAGACTGCAGATTCTGCTTGGGCTTCCCCTTCCTTGTCCAACATGTCTGGGAATAAAGGAGGAACATAATTACATTCATTTGCTAGAGCTGACATAATAAAATGTCAAAGACTTAGTAGTTAAATTGAACTTTTTCCCCCCCTCACAATTCTTGACAGGTTTTGATTTTTTCTGAGGCCTCTGTCCTTGACTTACAAAACATCAATTTCTCGCTGTCTCCTGACATGGTCTTTCCTCTCTGTGTCCAAATTTCCTCTTCAGATAATGACAAGTCATATTTGGGGGCGGGGGTGGAGGTCCACCCTAATGTCTTTGTTGTGATGTAGTTATCTCTTTACAAGTCAATCACATGTGGAAGCACGGAAAGAGAAGATTTTCAATCTGTGTGTGTGTGTGTGTGTGTGTGTGTGTGTGTGTGTGTAGTGGTGGTGGTGGTGGTGGTGGTGGTTAGTGGGCAGAGGACAGCACTCAGATTGGAACAATAGAGTTTCCTTTGTTTATTTTTCTGTCTCTCCAGGATTATTGTTCTGTGCAGTCCAGTATCTGAGGTAATTATTTAATATGGTTTGTACAGTTTTTGTTGTTTCAGCAGAGAGGTTGTATCCATTATTTGTTTCAGTACTCGACTATGGAAGTAAAAAGCTGAAGTTACTAACGTTAAAAGTGGAGGGAAGCAGAGGAAACTCTGGTGGAGGATGTGGGGTAGGAATATCTGGAAAACCCTATTATAGGGGTAGGAAAACCCTATTATTAATAGTACTTTAAATCATGATACCTCAGAATTATTATTTTTTTTTCAGAATTATTTTAAAGCTTTAGATTATTAGCATTGAACTTCTATCTGTAGTTTATTGCTACCCTGATTCTTAGAAGGACAAACTACAATGCATTCGAAAGACTCCTTTGTGATCAATGAACACACATGCCAGACAGACCTCGCTGCCTCTAAGGAGGAGGCCTGAGAACAACTTGCTCACTGGGCCATGCAGTCCAGAAACTTGAACATTTGGTGGCCAAGAGCCTGCAGCAAATGCTCTTAGATGAACTATTTGTGAAAGCAAAGGTGAATACAGATGTGTGGATGTGGCACTGATAAGACTTCAAAGCTATTCATCATAGAAGCATCACAGAAACCAGGGTTCTGCTGATACCAGTTGTGTTGGATAATATTGGGTTGTCCTTGTTCCTCCTGCAGTGAGTTTAAGGTTTATTGAGCTACTCCCACAACAGTGCCTCTGAGACACACCCTATTCCATCAAGCACTAATAATCCTATATTGCTTTTCTCTTTCCTTTATGTCATTTGCATGGTTTATTTAGCAATGTCCTTTATGTATAGACACAGGAAGACAGTTCATGCCATGCCTTGTAACATGGGAGTAAATTGACTCCAAAGTAATATTTACTCCTGGGCATCCATATTTACTTGAATTAAGGCTCAGTTGCCCTTAGTTCCTAGCACTCCAAAAGCAGGGTCCCCACAAAGGGACTCTGTGGACCCAGGGCAAACTGTAAGCTACCCTGGTACCAAACAGGAGAAGCTAAGCACCCTAAGAATAATTAGTTAAGAGCATGGTCATGGCAAACTCTGTCATGATCCAAAAAGAAGTAACTGAATAAGGACCCTGCTGGGGTTAGAAAAGACGAATCTGGCCTGAGGACTGTGGTCTGGAACATATAGTGAGATGTCCCCAGGAAGAGCAAATCTTTAAGCTTACTATATCTCTTACTGTCTTCATGCAAAATGACATTTCTAGAAATATTGTAAGAAGTAAATTTACTATAATTGGTTAAATGAATTACTAGCTGAGGAAAGGATAAAGCAATACACCCTAGATAGAATATCGCATTTGAGCAGATCTCCTAGTATTCTGGAGTATTGAACCCTCAGATGAGTTTTTGTCCTTGAGTTAATCTCTTGAAGGAGTGGCTTTACATCTGTTTGTTGTTATGATAATGTTCAACCTCACCATTGTGTATCCCCACCCTTCATAATTTCTATGTAACTATTCTATAAGGGGTAAGAGGGGACGAGATGTTGAAGACTAGAGGATGAGAACTGAGATTTTGGGACTTTGAGGTCTTTGAGGACTAGAAGGTCTGTAAGGCTAGAAGGAGACTAGATGATGATGATGACTGGAAGTAGGGGACCATGAGACTATGACAAGATGATGAAGAAGAGATAACAAAGTAGAGTACTTTGAGGCCTCTAAGGAGACTAAGATGATAGAACTATGATGACTGGGACTACGACCAAAACTACAACTACGATCATGTGGTAAAGGGAGAAATCGGACGACTCAGGGGAGGAGAGAGAGAAATAAACTGCCAACCAGCCTAGGGCCCAGTTCCTGTTTCTGCATTCCCAGTCCTTTGTCCGTCCATCACGTGTCATCTGGCCTGGGGAGGTGGCTCTTGGCCACCAAATGTTCGAGTTTCATATACAGCCACATCTTTTTCTTCGAAACTCACAGGTTGGACACCATGTATTCCCAAGAAGGCAGATTCTGCTAGCCTGGAAGAGCAGGTAAAAGTGTGGTAATGTGTCCTTGTCCTGTGCCTCCCTTACTCCCTACTGCCTGAATCAGTGTGTCATCTATTGATCAATGATCTAAGTTCACACCATTCCCAGAGACAAGATGAACACGTGGATGACACTGTAGCCAATGCCAGTCACAGCACTAGAATAAGCCCAGTAGTGATAAGCTAAGACAAGGGGAGTTCTAACATGAGTCTCTAAGAAGACAGAGATAGAGACAGAGATGGAGCCCCACCAAAGATAGGCTTACAGTATTGAATCTGCACTTCTCCAGAGCAATTTACTTTGTCAAAAGGAGTTCCCATGCAAAAATTCGCAAAGTAGTTCCTTACATCATTCATTCCTGTTTAATCTGTCCTCCCATTGTTCATCGATTTGCTCGAGCGCGCCCAGTAACGTCTCCATTTTGAGACTTGTTGTTACTGTGTTTGGCATATTGAATACATCATGGGTAACTTGCCAGGCTTTGCCATTCGGGTGAGATACTCTTCGGTAGCTTGCCGGGCTCTCTGAGAAGGGTGGAGGAATTCAACCTGGCTCTGCCCAGCTGGCTGCGCGCAAGGCAAACGCCCTACCGCTGTGCTATCACTCCAGCCCTCCTGTTTAATCATGAATTCAAAAAGATTGAATCCTACAAATGTGTCAACAGTTGCAACAGTTATATAGCTATTGACAGACCTGGGTCTTAGCAACCTGCAATGGTGATTTTCTCCAAATAAGGAAGTTTAAGCAAAAATTAAGCAAAGTTAATTCCTTAACTTAGCACTGTCTGTCCACTGTCCTCTCGTTGTTTATCAATTTGCTCGAGCGGGTACCAGTAACGTCTCCATTGTGAGACTTGTTGTTACTGTTTTTGGCATATCAAAAATGTCACGGGTAGCTTGCCAGGCTATGCTGTGCAGGCAGGATACTTTCAGTAGCTTGCTGGGCTCTCCAAGAGAACAGAGGAATCAAACCTGGCTCAGCCACATGCAGGGCAAACGCCCTAACCACTGTGCTGTCACTCCAGTCCTATCCCTTAACTTAATATATAATTATTATACTTTTATAAAAGTAACGATAGTTTGCACGAAACAGAAAAGAACAGTGAAAGACAAGTCTTTATATTTAGTAGAGTGAAATAATTCAGAATCCAGGGGCTGGTAAAATTTCCAGTTCTATAACTTTCTATCCTAAAGTGATAAGCAAATTAATTAACCTCTGTTTACTTGACTCAGTGATGTTGTGGAGAAGAAATAAGGTAAAGTTTTAATGTAGTTAGCTTTATGCTAAGCAATATAACATTTTCTATAAAATTCTGGAGTCAAAGAGACAGTAAGGAGGATTCAGTGCATGTCCTGCATGCAGCCAACCCCAGTGCAATCCCTGGCACCACAATATGGTTCCTCAAGTACCACCCAGAGTGATCACTGAGCACAGAATCAGGAGTAAACACTGAGTGCTAGGTGCACTCACCAAATTAAAGAAAAAAATCTTAAGCCAAACAATATATAAATTTCTGTTGCTCTTGTGATTGTCATTACTATTATCGTTGTTGTTATGTTATTATTCCTACTTTATATTCTTTCACTTCCCATATAAAATCTTGTGTACTTCATTGTCCTGCTTTTCAAAACTTTAACTCTGTGTGGAGCTCTAGAGTAAACATATGACAGATACACTTTCTATTCACATTATCCAACAGGCTATTTCCTAGAAGTCTAATATTGAGCATACACAGCACTGCAATGACGACTTTCTATAGCTCCCTCAATCTGTAACTTCTAAATTTACTATGGAAGTAGAGGAGCTAGGTTGGCATGCATTTGGTATAATTTCTGAATCACACTAACCTAAATTCAAACACTAGGCTTAGATAAAAATATCATTTCCTCCCACGAGATTCCCAGATTTTCAGAAAAATATACCTCTGTGTAGTACATCACTTGACATAGTGAACGGAGTTGCATTCTAGAGAAGAAATCATGCAAGATTATCACATTTTTCAGAAGTAAAGATTCTCTGGAGCCAAGTCACATCCAAGATGGGGGTCCTTAAAACACTGAACTCATGGCAAGTGAATCAATAAGAAACACAACCGATTTTAGTAGAATTAGTTGCCCAAGGGGTTCCTCACATGCTCAGTGTTGGCTTGTGACCAGACAACCTGATATGGCATAGCAGAAATCAGGAGACACACTAGACCCACAATTAACAGATGGCTGGCCAAGGCCCGAGGGAGCAAGAAATAGGGTCAAATATTTCACAGAAAATACTTGCCGTTGAGGCTTTTCCTTAGAAAGATACTAAGTTTTGTTAAAAATAAAATGATTTTTTTTTTTTTACTCAGAAGGAATAGCACTGTAGCGCTGTCCTCCTATTGTTCATCGATTTGCTCGAGCGGGCACCAGTAATGACTCAATTGTGAGACTTGTTGTTACTGTTTTTGGCATATTGAATATGCCATAGGAAGCTTGCCAGGCTCTGCCATGTGGGCAAGATACTCTTGCAGGGCTCTCCGAGAGGGGCAGAGGAATCAAACCCAGGTCAGCCACATGCAAGGCAAATGCCCTACCCGCTGTGCTTTCGCTCCAATGCCTTAATAAAAACTGAAAATTAATTAACCAGAAAAGAATGAAAAAGAGACAATCCCATTTGAAACGGTACCCAGGGACTGGAGAAATAGTACATAGGGTAGGTTGCTTGCCTTACATGTAGCCAACCCCAAGGTCAATCCCCAGCATCCCATATAGGGTCCCCAAAGTCTGTCAGGAGTACTTCCTGAGTGCAGAAAGAAGAGTAACCTCTGAGCATCATGGGTTATACGCACACCGTATAAAGAATTGGCAGTAAGAGTGTGCTTTCTGTGGAAGAGCCTCACGGTGTGACATCAAAACAAAAAAATGCAACAGATGGAAGGAAGGATGGAAGGAAGGGAGGGAGGGAGGGAGGGAGGAAGGAAGGAAGGAAGGAAGGAAGGAAGGGAGGAAATGGTATCCAAACCATTAAATATATGAAAATCAAGTTAATAAAGGATGTGAAAGATTTACACATTAAAAATTATTAGACTATGGGGCTGGAGCGATAGCACAGCGGGTAGGGCGTTTGCCTTGCACGCAGCCAACATGGCCGACACAGGTTCGATTCCCAGCACCCCATATGGTCCCCTGAGCACTGCCAGGAGCAATTCCTGAGTGCATGAGCCAGGAGTAACCCCTGAGCATGGCCGGGGCTGACCCAAAAAAAGCAAAAAAAAAATCATTAGTCTATGAAAAAATAGGTGATTATGCTGGACCTTTATTCTGGTTTAGCATCCTTACAGGAAGAGAAGATTTAGACAAATACACTTAAGAACAACATCACCATGTGAATATGAAGACAGCCAACTGCAAGCCAAGGAGAGAGAGGTTCAGGAGAATCGTCCTGCCAACACCTTGTTCTCAGACTTCCTTCAAAACTGTGAAACAAAAAAGACTCTGTGGATATTGTTCTGGAAGTCCTGGAAAACTACGAACAGTAACTGGAACTGGGCTCAAGTTATAGGCTGGTTGTGAGTTGTGGGCAAGGTTGTGTTTCTTACGCATAGTTTAGCTGGGGAAATTCATGCCCACATGTCTGAATTCCTTCTTTGGGTACCTATGACTAGCTTTTGGCATATCTTTTTATAGATGACATAGATACAAAACATCTAGGCTAGTCTTGGAAGTGTCACACTCTCACATCGTCGTTTTATTGGTGAAAACAATATGAATAAGCTCAAGAAAGAGAACGCACTCCATATAAACAATAGGCAGTAAGAGTGTGCTTTCTGTGGGAGAGCCTCACGGCGTGGCAGGGCAAAAAGGAAACAGACATGGAAGAGTCTGGAATGAAGGAAAGTGTGTCAGTGAAATTTTCTACCAGGGACAGAGTGTACAGGTTTATAACAGTAGAAACTGTTGCTGTCTAATGATTTAAATTTGATGATGCCACATGTTAAAGCATTTGCCTTGCATGCGACAGAGACTGATTCAATTCCAGGTACTACATATGGTTCCCCTGAGCACCGCCAGGAGTGCTCACTGAGCAGCACTGGGTGTGGCCCAAAGCACAAACAAAATTCAACCACATAATCTCAAATGTTTGAACGTGTGTTTATGTAACAATCTAAGTTGACATGGCCATCTCTATATACTTCTAATTTTACTTAACTTTCCCTTTTATTACACTTTTGTATGTTTTTATTTTTTGTTTGGTTTAGATTTTGAACTGTGGAAGTTTTGCTAACACATTTAAAATGTGAGAAATTTCACTTGTTCAAAGAAAAACAACAACAAAAAATATATACAAATTTCAGCATTCATTGTAAAATGTCAGTTTGCTATCCACCTTCATTCTTCCCAATAAGAAATATGTGAAAGTATTTTATGGACCTGCTACAACTTTTTTGCTCCTCTTACGTAAAACAATTATAAAATTAACTTTCACCATCCTAACAGCAAGGGGGAAACCTACTAAACTACCAACCTATATTTGCACTGGAAAATACCTTTACATTTATGCAAAGGAATGCAAGAAATCTCCAGAGAGTTGAGTTTTCTGAAGATTGATAAGCCTCATTAGTCTAAGAGGATCAAAGGGAAAACTTTGTTGACGTTTCCTTTCTAAGAGAAAGTCCATCTTGGCTCCCACGTTCATTTTCCAAATCAGGAAGTAGAAATTATTTTTTAGGAAAGCACTGAACTTGAGAAGTAGAAAAAATAGTTTCCACTGGTTAATCACTTTTATAATTTGGTTTTAAAAACATTGCCACTATATATAATTCTAAGAGAGATTTCAGTGCCTCTGTAATTCAGTACTGCGGTCAATTTAAAAGCCTGTAAAAACTGCAGAGTGAAAATGTGGACATATATTATTATATTTGGTGCATGCCCAAACTCTGAGATAGTAAAATGCTTGTATAATATTCCTTTATCTTCTTAGAAACCTTTTTAGAACTCTGCTATAAATTGTTTAAATAGGTCCATATTCAAGTTTATGGAGAGTTATTCCCAAGTTAGCTTCAAAGTGAACACATGTTGCATCTGTTTTCTGTTTGTGAATATTGAAGAGTTGGCTCTTTAATTGGAGTATTTTTCTTTGGAATGAAATAATTCCAACTATTCACTTAATCAAAACATCAGTTTCCTTTTCCAGTTTCCATTGTGGATTGTTGGTAGGTTTCCCAGTCACCCAGCAGCAGAGAAACCCACCTCCCCTAGATACATTGGGAGGGCAACAAAATGAAAGGAGGCAAACATCTGGATCATCCTGCCTTATCCCTCTCCCCTCCACAGTCACCTGACTTGAGGGCTACTCTTTGAGGGCTCTTGTCGTTGTCACTGTCACACCTTCTAATTACATAACCACCTTTTTTTTTCTTCTTTGAAAAATTTAATAACGGGGGTGGTGGTGGTGGAGAGATAGTATAGAGGGTAAGGCATTTGCTGTGCATGTGCCTGACCTGGGTTCGATCCCCAGCATCCCATATGGTCTCATGAGCACCGCCAGGAATAATTCCTGAGTGCAGAGCCACGAGTGACCTCTGAACATTGCCAGGTGTGACCCCAAAACTAAAAGCAAATAAAATTTAATGGCTGCAGATCATTTTTTCCCCTACAGATAAAGTTTTGGGAAGCCTCTGGAAACCCACTGGTCCCTGCCCTGTCATACTCAATCTAAAGTTTTGGGGGAATCTTTGAGATCTATGTAACCAGAAATTCAAGTAGCAGCACAGTAGAGGGGAGACAGGATTAAGGGAAGACTAATTTGCTGGATTTTACCAAGACCATTCTCCATTACAATAGAATTAAAATGAAAATGTATGTGCTCCTGGGGAAAGCACGGAATCCACAGGGTTTGAGTCAAATCTCAATTAAACTTGAGTTTCTTGACCTAGAGTAAGATGCCCAATCTCAGTGTCTCTACTTAATAAACAGAAGCAAAATTCAATAACATTAAATCATAACATTAAATCATCAGCTTTTTTTAATGTTTGCGATATAATAGAAGCTCAGTATAAATATATAATTAGAGATGAAAACATCTGAAGGTTATTGTGGGTTTTGTTTGGGGGGGGCACACTCAGCTGTATTCAGTACTCACTCCTGGCTCTGTACTCAGGGGTCATTTCTGGCAGTGTATGGAGACCATATATAGTACAGAGATTGAATCAGGGTTGACAGCCTTAACCTCTGTACTATCTTTCTGGACCTCTAAAAGTTATTATAAGGGGAAAAATAAATTCCAGTGTATAAAAACAGGAAATGATGGCAAAAGAAATTCTAAGATAAACAAGTTATCTTGGGGGCCAGAGCAACAGTACAATGGGGAGGGCACTTGCCTTGCATGCAGCAGACCTGGATTCGATTCCCAGCATGCCATGTATCTCCCATGCATCATCAGGAATAATCCTTGAGTGCAGAGCCAGAAGTAAGCTCTGAGAACCATCAGATGTGACCCCCTAACCACCAAGTCCCCCCTCCCCCAAAAAACCAAAACTAAACCCCAAACTGGTTATCTAACTCACTGGCACATTTCACTAATGTGCTGACCACAGGACATTTTTACCCTAAAGCATCTAGAAATGCGGATATCAGTGAAATGTAGATATGATAACTCTTTTGGGGTAATAACCCACTGAGCCCTCAAGATTTTACAAAGGTGCTCCTGAAAACAAATTTGTCAATATTAACCTAATACTTTTCAAATGGTTATATATCATGTAACTTTTCTCGTTTTACTGCTAATATATTGTGGGACCAGCATATGCAGAGCAAACTACAGGAGACATGAGTTGTAATATTGGCCTGAGATTCTGTGAGATTTTCAGCTTTTCCTAAATGAAAACTGACAACTGGGATCATGAGGGTGAGGGCTGGATCCTCCCTGGGTCAGTAACCGGACATTCCCTTTTGTTTCTTGGTGGGTCTCCTGAGGTCTGTTTGTTCTGGCTACTCAAGAAGGGTTCTTTGAAATGCCTTTGAAAGTCCTGTTGAAAATAAAATAGAGAAAACCTCAAAGTTGGTCTTTTGGTGGGGAAGGAATTATTCACCTCATTTTTCCTTGGTTAATGGAAGCTAGAAAATGTTAGTCTTAATGATCTAAAGTTAACCACATTTTTTTTTCTTTTTGGGTCACAGTCAGGAGTTGAGTTAAGCTCTGCACTCAGGAGTTATTCCTGGCGGTGCTCAGGGAACCATATGGGATGCTGGGAATTGAACCTGGGTTGGCCATGTGCAAGGCAAATGCCCTACCCGCTGTGCTATCTCTCCAGCTCCAACCACATTACATATGTAAAATATATTTTTAAAACTAATGTAAAGTTATTTTAATGGAATAATTAGTATTCCACTGAATTAAAAAACCATAATTCCTTAAAAAATTTCTAAGAGTAAATAGCAAATCCAGATGGCTATTGTAAATAATACTAAAACAAACAACTAATTTCTATATGTTTTCTAATACCATAAGGCCTAAAAACATTAAAAAATGCACAGTTCCAAAAGCATCCAGTGCTGGTGTGGATGTGGGGAAAAGGGAACGCTCTTTCACTGTTGGTGGGAATGCTGACAGGTCCAGCCTTTCTGGAAAACAATATGGACATTCCTTCAAAAACTAGAAATTGAGCTTCCATATGACCCGGCAGTGCCACTTCTAGAAATATATATTGAGGTTGCAAAAAAGCACAGTAGAAATGACATCTGTTCCTATATGTTCATTGCAGCACTGTTCATAATAGCCAGAATCTGGAAACAACCTGAATGTCCTAGAACAGATGACTAGTTAAAGAAACTCTGGTACATCTACACAATGGAACACTATACAGTTGTTAGGAGAGATGAAATCATGAAATTTGCTTGTAAGTGGATAGACATGGAGAGTATCATGCTAATGAAATGAGTCAGAAAGAGAGGAACAGAGATAGAAGGACTGCGCTCATTTGTGGAATATAAAATAACATAACATGAGATTGACACCCAAGGACAGTAGACACAATGGCCAGAAAGATTGTTCCATAGTTGGAAGCCTGCCTCATGAGCTGGGGAAGAAGTCAGCTGGAAAAGGGAAGGAATCACTAAGAAAATGATGGTTGGAGGGATTGATCGGGATGGGAGATAGATAAAGGACCACACATGATAACCTCTCTGTATTGCAAACCATAATGCCCAAAAGTGGAGAAAGAGTATGGGGGAAATTGTCTGCCATGGATGCAGAAGGAGGGTTGGATGGGGAAGATGGGGTGTATACTGGTGGTAGAAAATGTGCACGGGTGGAGGGATGGATGTTTGATCATTATATGATTGTAACTCAAACATGAAAGCTTGTAACTGTATCTCATGGTGATTCAACAACAAAAAAAATTAAATTATTGCTCCATAGCTGGAAGCCTGCCTCATGAACAAAGGGGAGAAGGCAGCTGAAATAGAGAAGGGATTACTAAGAAAAAAATGACTGAAGGTATTGGTTATGATGGGAGATGTGTGCAGAAAGTGGACAAAGGACCTAACATGATAACCTCTCAGTGTCTGTATTGAAAACCATAATGTCCAAAAGCAGATAGATTATGGGGAATCATGTCTGCCATGGAGGCAGGGGGAGGGTGGGAAAGGGGGGATACACTCAGAGAATATGGAGCAAGGAGGGCTAAGTGAAGGGTAGGGCACTTGCCCTGCACTTGGCCAACCCATTTTAAGTCCCAGGCACCCCATATGGTCCCCCAAATCCCACCAGGAGTAGTCCCTGAGTGCAGAGCCAGAGCAAGTCCCGAGAACTGCCAGGTGTGCCCCCCCGCCCCCGCGCGCAAACAAACAACAAAATGACAATTAAAAATGGTAGTAATAAATTATCCCTTACTGAATAAGACATAAAACTGAGTTCACACTATTATAATATGAAATTTGGCTATTTATGCCATTTAAAAAAAAGACTTCCCCACAAAATGACAGATAAAGAGAATAACTACAGTGAGGAAACTGACAGAAACTATAACCAAGTGAGGAAAATGAATAACATCAGCAGTGAGACAAGCCAATCTCAGGCCAGAGCTTGGGTGCCCTGAGGCCCGTCATTCTTGAGATGCACAACCGAATGCCTCCCCTTGAGAAAGTATCAGGCATGACCCAAATCAAGAGACAGTCTATAGGGGCTGGAGAGCTAGACATTGAATAGAGTGCTTGTCCTGAATGAGATTGACCCTGATTCTATCCCCAGCATGCCATATGGTTCCCCAAGTCCAGCCAGGAGTGATCTATGAGCAGAATCAGGGGTAAGCATTGAGCCCTGCCCAGATGTGGTTCAAAATCAAAACAAACAAACAAACAAAAAAGTCTACAAAACCTGCAGCAAGGGGCCCAAGAGATAGTACAGTAGGCAACGCTGCCTTGCAAGAAGCTGACCTGGGTTCAATTCTTTGTTCCCTATATTGTCTCCAGAGTCTCTCCAGGAGTGATCCTTGAGCACAGAGGCAGGAGTAAGGCCTGAGCACAGCTTGGTGTGCCCCCCAAACAAAACAAACAAAATCTTGTGGCTAGTACTAGAACTCTTCAAAAGTGTCAAGGTGCTGAAGGTCAAAAAAGGAACTTCCAGAGCACAGGATACACCAGCCCCCTCACTAGTGAAGGCCACACACAGTTCTGAACTGGATTCTTGGCAATTATTGGGATATTTGGTGAAACTTGATTAGACTCTGAGGAGCAGGTAAATGTTTCAGTGTTAACTTCCAGGAAGCACATCATTTCTAGAAAATTTACATGAAATAATTTAGGGCTTGATAGGGCATCAGATTAACAAGTGATTCGGTATAAATCTGAAATTGTTTCTTACAGTGATTTTAAATATTTGGACCCCAAACTTTAGAAAGTAGCTCACACTTTCTATTACTTCTGAAGCAAAGAGTGTAGAATCTGTGACATCCATACTTGGTTAATGATTAAAACTAAGGGAGATAAAGGACTTTCCTAAGATTATTGGATTTGTGGCAGAGGGAAGATGAAACTCGGATATTCTGACTGCAAAACCTGGCATTATTCTATTTCATTTCATTCTGTTTCACTTCACTACACTCGATTCTATAACATACCATTTCACAAATAATCACCAAGATTTTATGCATTGGTCACGATTCTAAACACTGGCAATGAAGTGGAAAGTAAGCCACATAAAGCTATATGTAAATTCAGATTTTGAAACACACCTCAAAGCTTGTTCATCTTTTCAAAGGGTATTTATCAAAATGGAAAAGCAAAAAATACTTATAGCTAAGTTTATTACTTTATAAACTTTATATAAAGCTATATTTTTTCATATGCATCTTATGATATCCTAAGAAACATGAATTCACTTTACATCTGATGGACAGAAAGGATGGCAGTTGAATAGCAGTTTGCACTTTGGATTGTGGAGAAAGTTCTTTTGAAAGATGCTGATTATTTACTTCCAGTAGGTCCTATGGGAATTAGAAATCTAGTCCATTAAAAGATAATGAACTTCTGAATACTGATGCGGTGGAGAGCCCTCATTCCTGCAGAGGGCTGGCCATTCTGCATTAAGCACTGGGTGTTCTCGGATACCTCATTCTTACCTAGACTCTAGTCAGAAACACACAAATTCTAAATGTCTTTCTAGGCAGTGGAATGAAGGAATTTCCTAAGTTCATTTCTCACCTAAAGACAAAACATAGTGCAACTGAAAAATATAAAGGAAAAATTCCTGTCTCAGTAGGTCAAAGTTTATTTGTTGCCAGAACACGATGACTGTTTGCTGTTATTTAGCAAGCATAATTTTGATCGTGTATCTTTAACTCAGGTACTGCCTCACTAAACTTGCTTCTTCATTGGGAAACTTTACCTATCAACCTTAATATTAAGTATATCTCACATGATTGGAGGTGACTCTTGAAATGCTGATTTCTGAAGAAACAAAAAAAATCCACACCCCAGTAGAAATCAGCCTCAGATGTCAATCATAACTTTGTTCACCTCACTCCTAAACACACACCACCACTCACAAAGTGGGCCTGCCTCACAAAAACAACTTACCTGATCTAAATGTACCTGTTCTAAATACTAATTTAATTTTAGAAATGATTATTTTGTATATTTAGAGTAAGTGTTCATCTTTTACTCTTTAATTTTTAATTTGTCATTTTGAGTCACGCCTAGAGATGCTCAGCTTCCTCCCTGCTTGGTGGAGGTTACTCTGGGTGATGCTTAGGGGCCCATGTGGTGCCAGGAATTAAACTTGGGCTTCTTCATGTAAAGAAAGTTCTCCAGCCCAATGAGCCATCTCTTTGACCCAATACTCTTATGTTTAAAAAGGGGGGGGGGGGAATAACAGAATTTAATCAAGAAATCTTCTCTTCCCTTATTATTCCACCACAAAAATGTATCAATATTGATCACAATTCATAAATTCAGAGATCAAAGAGATTATGCATTTAGGTTAATAGCAAAATTTGTGAACAAAGAATCCAGCTATGTTTCCTAGAAATAAATTTCATTCCTGCTTTTCTATCATGTAATTCAAATAATTTCAGATCCAGACACGTAGCACTGTAGCACTGTCCTTCCATTGTTCATCAATTTGCTTAAGCGGGCCCAGTAACATCTCCTTTGTGAGACTTCTTGTTACTGTGTTTGGCATATCGAATATATCACGGGGAGCTTGCCAGGCTCTGCCGTGCGGGCGAGATACTCTTGGTAGCTTGCCGGGCTCTCCGAGAGAGGTGGAGGAATCAAACCTGGCTCGGCCAGGCCGGCTGTGCGCAAGGCAAACATCCTACCGCTGTGCTATCGCTCCAGCCCATCAGATCCAGACAAAAACAGAAAAATATTCCTGCTTTAAGAGTCATTTCCATTTAACTTTTGATTAGAGAAGTCAAAATGTAATTTACTACTACTCTGCACAGCAGAGCCTGGCAAGTTCCCCGTGGCGTATTCGATATGTCAAAAACAGTAACAAAAATCTCACAATGGAGATGTGACTGCTGCCCACTCAAGCAAATCAATGAACAATGGGAGGACAGTGCTACAATGTAGAGATACTACTACTCTTATCATGTTTTGTGAACATAAATGCTGAGGAACAAGTGTTATGATTGTACTTAAAGTAAAATTCAAGACAGTACATTAAGTTTTAGTTTAATTCCAATTGCACTGAATCCAGTATCATTCTATTGCATTCTATTACTCAAAAGAACCTGCATTACTCTGCTGAAATATAAGAATTTAAACAGTGAAATATCTGCCATCTTGTGGCAAATTTGGGAATTGCAATGATTGAGTAACAACTACAATCCTCCTGGGTATTGTCATTACCTCCTCACATTATCTTTGTTTCCCCTTGAATGGCCAATAGAGACACAATTAACTTTTTTTCCGGAACATACTCACATAACAATTTTTGGACATATCCTCAAGTAAATTGCTGGGATATTGAAAATCTCCTCTACTTGGAAAATCGTATTAATTTCCTTGCTAAAATCAGTTTTAAAATTGCTCAATACACCATATAGCAGGCTGCTGCGATAAGACTCAAATGCAACTGAATTTTGATGTCTAAAGAACTTAAAAATTTAAATCTCGTCCTGCATCATTTCGGTGTCATCTCCCACTCCTTAAACCCAACAGAGGGCCTGGAACAATGGCTTGCTGTTAACAGAGCATGTTCCTGACAGACAGGTGTGACATCTGACACCACATACCAAGAATGTTTCTAATAAGAGCATTAGTTAACATTAATTATTCATTAACTATCCCTGGCACCCTATGTGCTAAGAACTATTATCACCTTCCTCATTTCTTTAAGCAATAAAGGTACAGAAATGTTAAAAAAAATTGCACAGATTATGGTGAAACGAAATGCTGAACTATTGACACTGTGATAAACAGTTGAAATTTTAGCTTTTTGGGTCACACCCGGCGATGCACAGGGATTATTCCTGGCTCTGCACTCAGGAATTACTCCTGGTGGTGCTTGGGATGCTGGGGATTGAACCTGGATCAGACACATGCACAGCAAACACACTACCCACTGAACAATCACTCCAGCCAACACAGTTGAATTTTTAAAATTTAAAACCCAAGTTGATCACAAAGAATGTCACGAATCCCAAACTTAAGAGGAAAATTTTTTGTTTTATTTCTACTGAAGCCATCGAGACCATTAGATGTAGGCAAATCGTTTCAGTGCAAAAACTTCTATGGGTTGAACATAGGAGCTTTGGCAAAAGGCAAAGATTAGTAATGATATACCTACCTTACAGTCCCAGTGCTGACTTAGAGCACGCATTCATCCAATGAGTAAAACTAATAGTTTATCTTGATCTTCTCATGTATAGTACATAGTTCTCATACCTGGTAAGGCTCTGCATAATTCTTATTCTTTCTGAACATTTAGTTTAAACCTATTATTTGAAAGTATTGCACATTGAAAATTTTCCAAAAGTTGTTTTGCATATCAAGCATGTAAAATATTCCAAAATGAAATCCTGGATTACGTTTAAAGTTTTGATCGAGCATATCAAATAAGGTCAAGATTTTGACTTCCACAACCGTCTGCAAAAACAATTTCATTAATTTGCCAACATTAAAGAAAATGTCAACCTAAGTGTCAAAAACTATGTTAAAATAGAAGCTCTTAATTTGCACTTTGGGGAAATAGGGACCAGGACTTACTTCTGGTTTTATGCTAAGAAAATCGTATGGGGAACCAGGGATCGAACCCGGGTTGCCATGTGAAAATTAAATGTCCAACCCACTGAAGTATCTCTCAAGAAACTTTGCACTTCTTACAGAAAATAAAAAAGAAACTTTTCATATTTAATAACCATTTGTATTTAAAAATCTCCATTCCTACATGTTTCACATTATTATTTTTCTTTTGGTATCATACCCAGTAGTACTCAGGACTTACTCCTGGTTCTACATGCAGAGATCACTCCTGGCAGCCTTGGGGGAACATATATGGTGCTGAAATAAAACCAAACAACCACTGTACTCTCTGGCTCTGTATTTCAGTTTTTTAAACTGGGTCATTACAATTCCCTACTCCTCATCTCCCATATTTGTCACTTTTCTCAACATCAAAGTTAGCCTACAAAAATATTGTATTCAAATATATCAGTGTTCTTTTGATAGTTTGGTTTCTTTCATTAGTCAACTAATTTCGAAAGATGGTTTCATTTTTCCCTTGGCAATTTAAATAATTCTTCAGTGGAAGGCATGAAACTTTCATTTGATAGCCCATTATCCTAAAGCCACTTACAGAATAGTCACTGTCTGCCCTAAACAATTTGAAATATAATTTTAATCCAATGATCCTTTGCAAATGTATTAATCTTGGCATTCTGCTCTTGCAATTATTTTATACCATTGTACATGGCACCACAGAACCATAGCTTCTTCACATTTATTTCTAGAACTTTTTGTCATTTCTACTGTAAACAGGGTCTTTGTTCCTCAAATAGATCTGGGTGATTGGATGTTAATGGATTTTAGTATTAACGAACCAAATCATCTGCATTTGCTTGTCACAAATACGTCATTCACATGGGGCCTCAGTTTCATATAGATTCTTCTACTTATAAACAAATAAAGACACAAACTTAAATCTGTCCAAGATTGGCTAAAATACAAAAAAGTTTCTAGTCATTCTTATGCCATTATAGATAGCAGTTGAAATCAACTAAACTCATTCAACGGTAGACCATAAAGTGTCTAGAAAGAACAAGTCACACCTATGTGGTAGTATTTATGTGCGTCACAAAAACTAAATGCATTTTACAATTTCTTCAAGAAGGACTGAGTTTAAAATAATCATTCCCCAGATTCCCCAGATTCCCTGGAGGTTCCCCCTGCCACTCGGTAGGGAGCAAAGTGGTACAGCAGGTGACAGGGATCTTCAAATTTAAGGGATGTTTATCTCTTACACCACATTCCCAGTCCCAGGACTGAGTTCAATTTCTAATATCCTTATGCTTTGTGTAGTAAATCATGCAGCATTTACATGGATCCGAGTATCACAAACTTAAAAATAGGGGGAAGGAGGGAGATTAAATGGCAAAGTACACGCAAAGAGCTTCAATTCCTACTGCTTGACTTATTTGAAGAAAAGTAACCACTTAAGACAACAATGAAAGACCTAGCAAATCCAAGTAGGTGACTCCTATACAATTTTGGTGGTGCTTTTGTGATTCTGAAACAAAACCCACAGAAGTTAATAAGGAGATGTTTTAATCAATCTTCTGGAACCTTGTTTTTTTTTTTTCTGGGAGTGGGGTGTGGGGAGTGGAGCTCAAGTGGCCTCCAGGGCAATGCCCAATGAGGCTCAGGGGACTGGGGTAGACAGCATGCAAGTAACATGCATAAAACCCTGTACTATCTCTCCCGCCCTTAGCATTACATTGTTTTTCTCTCAAACCTGCATATCCCCAGTGGGGAAGATCAGTGCACTGAACAACTGCTACTGGAAACAAAAGGGAAGATTTAGGCCTGGGAAGTCACAGCAGAGGAGAATGGAAGCAGCTGTGAGAATTTAACTTCAGTTGCAAACCTCTAAAGTACTGTGAAGCAGGTCACTCACAAGTCTTCAAGGTTCCCCAAATATAACAGCTACATTTGCCACCAGTGAACAGGAGGCAGGCTGTGAACTGGAGACTGCTATCAATGTCACCGGCAGACACATCCCAGGGAGAATGGCAATAGGGATAAGGGAAACACTAACTGAGGTGAGTCCCACCCATTCCAAAACAACAGCTGGGCAAACCTGGGCCTGACACTTGGCCCAGCTAACATTCAGACCCCTCCAGCCCACAGCTGCTGCCCAGTAGATATAATAGGCCAAGCCTCCAAAGCATGCCCAGCGAACCGCAAAGCGGCCGTCAGTTTGAAGGCAGCTGTTGGAGACAGTTGACTCCAGCCACCTCTTAGCCTGGCCCCACCCACGACTCTTACACACCCACACACAGAACTGTGTGAACACCAGGGACTGCCAGGCTCTGGCCATGATTCCCTGCCACTCAGTTTCTCTCAACAGGTGCTCAGATGCCTGGGGATATTTGCAACCTGGAGCCCAGGCCCCCCCCCAAAATGGAACAAACTTGGCACAGGGCTATTCCTGGGCACTCATAAGCCCTGGCTGGCAGGGTCCTTGCAAACCGGCACAAAACACCATCCATGTACACTAGTTACCTTGCGCCCGAGGCAGCCCAACAAGATTGGAAATTGGCATGGCCTACTACGAGTGAAGGCACACTCCTCGTCATCCTCCAGGCCTGCTCAAACGTAGCACTCGGGCACACTGGGACCAAGTCAATTTAAGTGGCTATAGCACAGTCTTTTTCTCTCTCGGTGTTACAGGCCTGCCAAGCCCTCAGTGTTGCATACTACTGGCTATTACTTAGATATGCAGAATTCTGGCATAATGGCTGCAGCCAGATGGTCACTGAAGCATGGCTGGGTGTAGCTGCAGCAGCAAGCACAGCTGAGAAGGCCTGGTTATCCCCAACAATGTCCTGACAGCACTGCATGCTTGGACAATCCTGAAGACCACTTGGAGCACCCCACCAAAGTTAACAGGCAAATTAAAGTACAAATGCAGAAAATAGGGAAGACAAAATAAAATTTAAAAAAACATGCAAAAAAACCCACAATCCATATAGAAAAATGGCAATACATTCCTTAATTTCAGTAATTTCTCTAAAATCAATGGCTTTGGGGTTATGGTGCCATCAGCAGGTCAATCTGTACCTGTGAGGCGAGTGCATCAGCAGCCTGATGGCACCATCAGACTTTCAGATACCCCTAAATTACTGCTGTGCCTTTGTCCAGATCCAAAAACTTGGGGCAAAGTTTACCAAGAAAGTAAATGGCCAAAAGTTAGGTATGTGGGAGACACACACACAAACCACCTCCGGCCCAGCTATATAATTGGAAGCATGGCCTCTCTGGTTCCTGATCAAACTGCTTAATGGCCATGATCCCAGAGACTCAGAAAGGAATCTCAGAACCCAAAGGCTTTTGGTAGAAATGCGTCCTGTTACTGCAGTAGATTACTGGCGCTGGGCCACTCCAGGTGAGAATAGATTTCATGCCTTGACCCGTTCCCCCTGGAGGCCCGGTGACCGCCATCCTCTAGAGGCCACTGGACAGTCAGGTTTGGGCCTGCAGTGATGAGACACGTGGAGTCTCACCTGATGGGGGTGGAACCGGCCCTTTGCTCCCCATCCCAACAAGACCCTGAGTTGCCACCTACAAATGGCCTCTCTGGCCCCTGATCAAGCTGATTAATGGCCATGATCCCAGAAACTCAGAAACAAATCTTGAAACCCAGCAGCTTTTGGCAGAAATGCATCTGGACCGCATACAAGGTGGCTGCCGCCTCAGAGCTTATTGGAAAGTCAGGTATGAGCTGGTGGTGACGGGGCAACTGCAGTCTCATGGAAAGTGGGGCGGTACCGGCTCGTCCTTCATGCCCTACCAAGGTCACAAGTTGCCCCCCATGAGCTCTCCGGCACGGCCATGGCTCCAGAGGCAAAAGAACTTAGTCCAGAGCCCAGCAGCTTGTGGCAGAAAAGTGAATGGACTGTGCGTTAATCTACAGCGCCACGCCTCCCCGGAAGAAAATGGGTGTTGCTCCCTTCTGCCTCCCTACCCCCCCCGGCAGCAAGGTGGCTGCCACCTCAAAGCTTATTGGAAAGTCAGGTATGAACCAGTGGTGACGGGGCAACTGCAGTCTCATGGGGGGGGGGGAGGGGCAGTACCGGTTAGCCCTTCACACCCTACTGAGGTCACGAGTTGCCCCCCACGAGCAGCTCTCCAGCACAGCCTAAACATCAGACGCACACACAGAAACCAATCTCATAATTATCTGGCTCTTTGCAGAAATCTAAAATCATTATATGATTCTCATAACCAACTATAGAAAACAAAGTATTTCACAATGCCTTTTCAGCAATTCTGATTGTTAGGGGGGAAATGCTGAACAATAATGGTGCATCTTTTGTCGAAATCACGAATGTAATCAATGTAGAGGAGTTAAGTAGAAATCATCTGCCTCACAGGCACTGGGAGGGGTGGGATGGGGAGTAATACTGGGGTTCCTGATGGTGGAAGATGAGTACTGATGAGGGAAAGGTGTTTGATTAATTGTATGACTGAGATTTAAACCTGAAAGCTCTGTAACTTTTCCCACAGTTATTCAATAAATAAATATAAGAATAAATAAAATTATGAAAAAAAAGATGGAGTTAATGCCCAATTCAATCAGCTAATCAGTGGCTGAATAAATAGCAATACTCCTACATTAAAAAAATAAATAAAAATAAATAAAATCAATGGCTTGAACACTCCAATCAAGACAGACTGAGAAATACAGTTCAACCTTCTGCTTCCTACAGGGCTTACTTACTCTTCAAGATAAACAAAGGTACAAGTAATGGAAAACAAACATTTTATTGCAGGTAAATGAAAGACTGAAGAGAGCAGGGATGCCATTATCATAGGAGTTCAAACTTAAAAAGGTTGTGAGATAAAGATGGATATTATATACAAAGGGACTAATACATCAAGATAAGTAAACAGATATATGCACCAATTGAAGGAGCAGCAAAGTTCTAAAAACAACTGCTAATAGCGCTGATTAGAGACATCGACAAAAACACATCCCACGATCACTACTGATCAACCAGTCAGAAAACCAGCAAGGAAACAGCCACAGTAAATGAGGAGTTAGAAGACCTGGGCCTAACGCATACGCAAAAAGCCCTCAGTCCCAAATAGTCTAATACAGATTCTTCCCCAGCACAGACCACAAGAGTCTTTCTCCGCATAAACCACAGCCTGAATAAAAAATAATTTATAATAAATTCATGATAATTGAAACGGCATCAAATAACTTTTCAGATCACAATGCTATGATGGTAATAATTAACCATAAAAAGCAAGCTGTAAAAAAAAAAAATCAAACATTTGAAGACTTAACATCGTTACTGGATCAAAGGAACTCAACAAAAAACAAGCATTCCTGAAAACAAACAAGAATGAAGGTATGAGCTATCTGAACAGATGAGATACAGCAATAGTTCATAAAAATACAGGCTTACTTCATGAAACAAGTGTTCAAATAAGCCATTTCACCTCACTTCTTAGGAGCCTAGAACAAGTGAAACCCAAAGCAAAAAAACGAAAAGTCAGTAAAAATGACACATAAATCATAACCAAAAAAGCTGGCTCTTTGTGAAATAAACAAAACAACCCTTTAACTAGATTCATAAAGAAAAAATAGAAAACCACAATAAATAATACCAGAAATGAAAGGGGAGACGTTATGCTATTATTACAGATAGAAACACAAAAGGTTGATCACTGCATTGGAGAACACAGAATGGACATTTATATTTAATGGTGAAAGTTTCCGTCGTTCACACACAAGACTTTCACACACAACTGTATTACCACTGTGGGAGAGAGGGGTGCCAAAGCCACACAGGAAATAGGGTTACATTTCACTTCTGCAATAATTCATTTCAGTAATAAAGCAGAGTTCCCAGAACGTATTATGTTGCAGCTTTCAATAACGATACAGAATTTGGGAAAATGACTCAGTGGGGAAGCAGCGATTTGTATGTTTCCTATTTGCTCTTCTGTATAATTTCTATATATTTGCTTTAAAAAAAATAATGAAGTCAATAGAATCATATTAATTTTTGGAGATGGCTACAAAGCTGTCCATGATTGAGTTTGTCATACAATGTTCCAACCCCATCCCTTTACCACTATACATTTACTGCCACCAATGTCCTGTTTCACTTCTGTGCCACCCGCTGCCCACTCCCACCCCTCCCTGGCAGCTTCCTCTATGGCACTTTTTTTTTTCCTTTTAGGCACTGTGATTTGCAATACTGTTACTGAAAGGGTATCATGCAAATCATTTTATCTCCTTGCAGCACACAGTTCTTGTCCAGTGATCATTTCCAACATCACTGACATAATGGTTCCTTCCCTGTCCCAACTGCACTTCCCCTCCCCTATTATCTTTGGGTATTATTCTCATTACTATGGTGGTTTATTTTTTTATATCCCACAAATGAATGCGATCATTCTGACTCATTTCACTCAGCATGTACATCCACATATAAGCAAGCTTGTTGCCCATTTAAAGAAGAAATTTCTAAGCAGGTAGTAAGTGTCTTTTTCTTTTTTGTATTCTATAAAATAAGGTGGTGCATGGTCCATAAACTGGGAACTGTAGCTCTGACATCCAGCTTTTAAAACATCTTTGCTTTTAAAACACAGCTTTTAAACATTCTTACTTTGTTCAGGCACAACAAAAAAATATGTTTAATACCACCACTATTATTCAAGGTAGTAGGAGAAACCATCTCTACAGTAATTAGGCAAGAAAAAATTAATTTTTTTAAATTCCCATATACAACTGAATCCAAAAGAATCAAGTATCTAGTAATCCACTTAAAGTTTGTTGTAAATAAAAGCTATGCCACTATTAAATCAAAATATATCTTATACTCATGAATTAGAATATACAATTTTTTAAATGTTTATTCAGCCTACACAAATGCGGTATAGACCCTGTGCAATTCCTCTCAAAATTTCAATGGCATTCTTCTAAGGATAAAATAGTATTAAGATTTGTACGGAACCATATACTCTCACAAGCAGCCTGTTCGACACAGGAAATCTTAAACAGTAGTGGGAAAATTGGTTAGCCACAGGCCAAAAAAAAAAAAGCAAAAAACACACTACTTCATAAAAGTTAATCCAGGGCCTGAAGAAATAAAAGTCAATTGGGTGCTTGCCTTGCATGTGATCAACCTAGGTAGAATCCCTAGCCTCTCATATGGTGCCCTGAGCCTAGTCACCACTAAGTGTGGCCCAAAACCAAAAGGAGAAAGTTAACTCAAAGAGAATTAAAAACCTTTGTGTTACAATCAAATCTATAAAAAAATAGCACTGTAGCACCGTCCTCCCATTATTCATTAATTTGCTCCAGCGGGCCCATAACGTCTCTATTGTGAGACATGTTGTTACTGTGTTTAGCATATCAAATACATCACAGGTAGCTTGCCAGGCTTTGCCATGCTGGCGAGATACTCTTGGTAGGTTGCCGGGCTCTCTGAGAGGGGTAGAGGAATCAAATCCGGGTTGGCCGTGTGCCAGGCAGAAGCCCTACCCACTGTGCTATCGCTCCAGCCCAATCTATAAAATGTATAGAAAAAAAACATAGAACACCAAATGATACCGACTTCAGGAGTTTTCAATGACTCAACTCTACTGGCAAACAAAAGAAAAACTGAACAAATGAAACTAAATGAATCTGAAGTTTTTGCACTACAAAATAAATTATGGCTAAAGTAGATAGGGAAGAGGCAGGGGACAGCACCAACCTGTGGCACAGTCACACTGCTTCTTTCCAAACCCTGAGAAATCCCCAGGTGAGCATCAACAACTGAGCAACCAAGGCAACTGCAGTCTGGCAGGGACAAGCCTCCCAGACTGAGAACAGCTCTATTTGGGCCTCCCAGAAGCGTTTGCTGCTGACGAGGCTGCACAATACTTCCCAATCCAAAACAAACACCAAGCACAGCTAGAATGAGCTCCAAGATGGGATACAGAAAACCTCTAGACACCAGCAGAAGATGGATAAAAGCCATCAGTAGACAACAGAACTTTGGATGAATTCAAGAACAACATATGAATCACTGGGGTCTTGGAGGCCCAGGAAGGGAATTCTGATGAAGAAGCAACCACCAAAGTCAAAGAACTCGTCTCTGAGAAGTCTCCAGTTTAGGAACACATGTACACAGACACTCCAAGACATATCCTAATCAGAAAAACAAAAACATAGAATACTGAAAGCAGCAAGATCAACAAAGGAAATTACATATAACGGAGCACCATTAAGATTTACAAAAGATTCATCAAATGAGACTCTGGGCCCAAAGACAATGCGGGGGGTGGGGTGGGGAGATAGTTAAAAGAAAAATTAAAAATGAAAGGAACATCTCACCAAGAATACTTCACCCAGCCTCATTCAGATTTGAGGGATCAATACAGAAGAATCAATACAGAAGGATAAACAATGGCTAAAGAACTTCATAAGCTCAAAACTAACTTTACAAGAACTGAAGGGGCTACTTTAGGACAAGACAAATCTCACCAACGTGCCAAACTTCTACAGAAAGACGGCACAAAACTCCATGATAATTTCACACAATGCCGATGGCCTAAATGCCCAATTAAAACAGAGTAATATAGTATTTCAAGCAAATATCCTCCACAAAAAGGCCAGGTGGCCAAACTTGTACCAAACAACACTGACTCAGGTCTCAAAAAGTTAATGGAGACAGTCATTTCTTAGTGATCAAAGGATATGCACATCAGGAAGAACTCCCATTCTTAATCATACATGGACCTAATGAGTTGGCAAAATACATAAAACTAACAAACTTTGGCTTACTGGCCATGATTCCAGAGACTCAGAAACAAATCTTGGAACCCTGGGGCTTTGGGCAGAAATGTGATCGGACTTAGGTTTCCAGTGCTGGACCACCGCAGATGGGAATAGGTTTTGTGCCTTGGCCTGTTCCCCCTGGTGGCTTGGTCATCGCCATCTTCCAGAAGCCTGTGGACAGCCAGGTAGGGGCCCACAGTGAAGAGAAACATGGGGCCTCATGGGATGGGGATGGAGCCAGTCCTCCCCCACCCCACGAGACCCAGAGTTGTTGCCCACAAACAAGCCCTCTGATTGAGGTGCTTATCGGCCATGATTCCAGAAACTCAGAAACAAATCTCAGAACCCAGCAGTTTGGGGCAGAAATCCCTAGAGATTTAATTATCAAAACTTCAGAGTTCCAAAATTGCTACTGCAGCCACAGGACATCATATGCAATTCATAACCAGCAATAGAAAACAAATGGTCTAATGTTGCCTTTTCGGCAGATTTGAGTGTTGGAATAAAATCCCAAGTAATTTTGGTGGGTCTGGTGTCGAAATATTGAATGTTATCAAATTAGAGAAATATGAAAATCGTCTGCCACACAGGTGGGGGGAGGGTGTGGAGTGGGGGGTATTCTGGGGTTTTTGGTAGTGGAAAATGCGCACTGGTGGTGAAGAGATGGGTGTTTCATCATTATATGACCGAGACTTAAACCCGAAAGCCTTGTAACTGCTCTCATGGTGATTCAATTAAAAAAAGAAAAAGAAAAAGAAAAAAGAAAAAAAAAACAGGCTTAAAGAAATTGACAGGAACACAGTAATAGTTTGAGACTACAACACCACTGTCATCTCTCCGTAGATCAACTAGACTAAGATTCAGCAAGGAAATGCTTGCTTTGAAAGAATAAACAAAATAGAAAGGTTTTGTAGGTATTTATAGGGCTTTTCATCCCTGAATAGCCAAATATACATTCTTCTCCAGTGCACATGGGACATTCTTCAAGAAAGGCCACATGCTGGGTCACAAGACATAACACCTCCAGAAAATCAAAAGCTAAAATCGTTATCAGCTATCTTCCTTGCAAAGATGTTTAACTCACACAAGTAATACACCACATAAATACATAACAAAAATTCTTATGTTTATAACAACAGATATGTAGAGAAATCATTTGACAAAATCCAGCACCAATTCATAATTAAAAACTCTCATTAAAATAAAAACTGAAGGAACTTTCCTCAACATAGTCAAAACCATTTACCACAAGCCCAGAAAATATACTCAATGGGGAATAAATAGTAAAGGCCTTCCCTCAGGCATGAGACAATGTTGCTCATTCTCACCACTTCTATTCAATACGGTACTGGAAGTACTTGCTATTAGCAATTAGGCAAGAAGTATTTGCTTTAGGCAAGAAAGATATTAAAGGCATCAACACATGGTGCTGGTAAAACTGGTCGGCCACATGCAAAAGTTGAACTCAAACCTCTGACACCACGCACAAAAGTCAAATCAAAATGGATTTAAGACTTTGATACAAGACCTGAATCCACAAAGTACATAAGGAAAATAGAACTCTCCATGATGATGAAGTGAGAGGTATCTTAAAGGATGAAAATCCACTAGCCAAGCAACTGGAAGTAAAGATAAACAAATGGAACTACAAATTAGGAAACATCTGTACTTCAAGGAAACCAAGTTCAGAATACAAAGATAGCCTAAAGACTAGGAGAAATTACTTACCTACCACTCATCTGATAAAGGATTAATATCCAAGGTACTTGAAGCTCTGATAAAATTTACAAGAAAAAAAAAATCAAACCACCTCAAAAAATTGCGAGATGAATAGAAACTTCCTCAAAGAAATACAAATGGCTGAAAGGCATAGATAAAATGCTCTGTATCACTCATCATCAGGGAAACGAAAATCAAAATGAGATATGACCTCAGATGAGATCGGCACTCAACAAAAATAAATGGATGTGGGGGGAATGGTACCCTCATTTAGGTCCATTGGGAATATCAATTGGCCTAATCTTTTTGGAAGACAACAAGGGAATTCCTCAAAAAATCAGAAATTGAACTTCCATAGAACCCAGCAATTCCAATCCTGAAAATAAATCCCAAAGGCCCAAAAACACTATGCAGAAAGACATCTGCAGGCCTATGTTCATTGCAGAACCATTTACAACAGCCAAAATCTGGAAACCCAGATGACTGAATAAAGCAGCTATGGGACTTATACACAATGGACTACTACTCAGCCATAACAAAAGGAAGTCATGCAATTTGCGGATACATGAATGGGCCAATAGAGTAGTTTGCTAAATGAGTGAGAGACGGACAGACACAGAATAATCTCATATTATGTGGGATATAAGAAAGGATAATACAGGAAGAACTAATGACCAAAGCCATACAAAGAGCAGGTAAGAATCTTGGTAAGAATCTTGCTACCAGAGAGGTGGAGGGACAGGTCAGGGAAGGCATTACAAGGACAGATGAAAATGGTCACTCTGTACGCGCGCGCTCTCTCTCTCTCTCTCTCTCTCTCTCTCTCTCTCTCTCTCTCACACACACACACACACACACACACACACACTGTATTTGCTATCCCATCAGTAGAACAAGAGGGTGAAATGTCAGAGAAAGATTAATAATTAATCATAAATGACTGTACTCATATCATATAAAGCAAGCAAGGGAATAGATAACAATAAATGAAAATAAATTCTTAGGACACTGAAATAAAAACTGAGGTTTATATGGGGCATGCAGTGAGGTGGAAGCAGACAGAAAAGGACCTATGCACCATGGAAAGAATTTGGTACTTTTGGTGTTTTGAGTGTGTTATGCTAAAAACACTGAAAATCTAAAACATCTACACCATGTAAAACCAATTACCTCAGTAAATATATAAACAAAAAACTTAGGTCTGACAAAGATTTCATTAATTTTAACCTAATTTTCATAAGTAGCCAATATGTCAATGAAAACAGGCATTTTTCCATTTTCAGGTTTAGCGTCAAAATACTAAAAACAGTAGACAATGCAATGTCAGTTTTCACTAATTTTGAATGCTCAACCTAGAGAGAAGATAGTAAAATCCTCCCTGTAGCATACAACAATTATAGTAAACGGATGCCTTTGAGTCAAGCATTGCCACCTTTAGTGTATTCTATTTTTACAGAAAATCATCACATCATTATTCTACCAAAAAATTATCATGTTATAATAAACAGACAAAAGACAAATCCAAGTACAATTTTTTAATAAAGATAATTACAAAAGATGGAAAAATCAGCTCAGAAAGGCCAATTACTTCTTTAATAGATCAGTTTTTTGACATAATAACTCACATCAATTTTAAATACTATCACATAAAGCATGGTGGAGAAAGAAAATTTTGCTTCATAATTAGAAAACTCACAATAAAACTTGCCAAGAAAAACAAAACAAAAAAGCCATTTTGAAAATAAATACAGTCCATGCCAAAATAGTATAAAATGAAGCCAGAAGTCCTCCAAAAAAAAAAAAAACCCAAGACATTTTCTTCCCAATAGTTTCACTTTCACTTTTTTATGGTTTCTGAAATTGATGAGACTCAAATTCAAGGGTTGTTAAGCTGTTCTGATTTGGCTCTGTTAAAAGAGGAATAAAGATTTAATGACATAATCTTAATTTAAATGCAATGAGCTATCAGATTTTGAAGATTAATGCAAATAAATACAGTGTTTGTATCTGTAACAACTGCTTTCATCTTTAGTCTAATGATTTTACAATTCACTTCAAGCTATCCTATATAATTTACTGTATTACTGTCATCTCGTTGATCTTCGATTTACTTGAACAGGCACCAGTAACACCTCTACTCCTCCCAGACCTGAGATTTTAGCAGCCTCTTCTTACTCGTCTTTTCCCAACAACTGGAGGCTCTTTCAGGGTCAGGGGAATGAGACCTATTGTTGTTACTATATTTAGCATATTGAATACACCATGGGAAGCTTGCCAGGTTCTGCCCGTGTGAGCGGGATACTCTCGGTAGCTTGCTTGGCTCTCCGAGACATAAATGGGTAGAAAGTGTCTTATAATGTGTTGCACAGCCTCAAAGAAGCCTGGAGCTTGGCCGTGGTTGGGCAGTGGACGTCGGCTGTCAGGGCTGGATCCCTTGGGGTGGGGAGGGCTCTCATTCGCCCCACAGCCTGGCGTGGAGTCCCATCCAATATAAAGACTACCAAAACTGTTTATAGCTGAGTATTTACAAATTTTCTTACAATAAAAATGTCGATGATGCTTTTACTTGTAAATGTTCCATTAGACCAGCATTTCTTAAACGTACCCATCTTATAATATTAGGAAAACCACATATATAAAGAGCACAAATATAGTTATAAGTGTGTTTAATTTAAAAATTATAAAATGAGAAATGTAATTTACCCTTTGGTATCTGTTTTTTCACCACTATTGTCCTTGGATTTATCTTCTTCCTTAACATCTAAAAGCAAAAATGATAGTAGTTAGAACCTATTTGGGAGTTGTATTTTAAAAAAATAAAATTTTACTTAGAATGTAAAAAGCTGTGATATACCATCATACTATCCTTGAATTAAATAACTAAAGCTACTTGTGTTGGGTGCTAAATGAGAATTTCAAGGCATCAAGAGAACAGTATTATACTTGGGGTATCGGATGTGGAAAATATAACATGTGCATAGCCTGGAGGGAGGTGTGGGAAGACTACCACACTTGAAAGGTTCCCTGACAACAACATGTTGACACTTAAACTGTAATTTAGGTTAATTAAATCTCATCTCTCGAGTGAGAGCCAATGATGTATCAGTATCAAAGCACTTTTTGGGTGGGAAAGGCAATAGTAAATATTTAGCCAACCGGGATGGTGGTTCAGTGATAGGGATAGAACACTGCTCTGCCACTTTGGTGCCCACCCCAGTGGTGTTCAGGGCTTTCAGTCATGTGCACTCCTGCACAAGCCCTAACTACCTCTGTACTATTCTCCCCTGCCCCCAAACATTACATTTTAGTTTAAAAAAAAAAAAAAAAGGACAGTAAAATAGTTAACATAGAAGTAAAACCGTGAACTTCAAATAGCTCAAGTATACTAACCCAAAATGTGAATGCTTTTTCTAAATAAGCAAATGAAAGCTGAGACAATAATAATAATAATAATAATAATAATTAAAAAAACAGCATGGAGCACTCTACATAAGCATTTCAAGGAGCTGGTCTAACTAGTAATTTTAAAACACATGTTAAGAATATGAACTGCATTGATTTCAATCTTTGACTTAATTTTGGACAAACAATTCAAAGTTCCATATGGAATCAGGAAGAAATGTGACTTTAAGTCTGTACCCATAGTTATAAAAATCTACAGTATTTCACTTTGTATTTTTATGCTCAGGGATTTTTAATCATTTCAAGAGCCCTATAAAAATCGGGGTCAGCAAGAGACTGGATTAGGGTGCTTGCCTTGCACATGGCTGATCGTGGCTTGACTCTGACATTGCATATGGTCTCCTAAGCACCAAACCATGAACAAGCCTGAGCACCACCTCACTTCCACACCTCTTAATAGAGCCAAATCTAAAAGTGCTTTCATTATAGCTAAAATAGCAGCAAAAGAATTTACGGGAGCCAAAGTGATAGTACAGCGTCTAGGGCGTTTGCCTTGCATGTGGCTGACCTGGATTCCATCCCCGGCATCCCATATGGTCCCCATATGGTCCCCCAAGCACTGCCAGGAGTAATTCCTGAGCACAGAGTCAGGAGTTACCCCTGAGCACTGCTGGGTATGACCCAAAAAAGAAAAAAAAGTATAAAAAATTCATGGAAATAGACATTTAAAAATAAGAACCCCAAAAGGTAACAGAGAAGACATAAACAGTAATAACGAGGAAAGAAAAAGAGAGGTAATAATGAGAGAAAAGAAAAATACCAGAACAATCCTACATCTAAGCTGAATCACCCTAACATCTCAGTGCGTAGGAGTAAACTGGAACCATCACTGTAATATACTGATAAGTTTGACTTATACAACACGAGCTAGATAGTCACCTACAGTGGTGTATTTTATTTTTATCAAATACAAATACCCAAGTTATAGAACAGAAATACATATGCTATAAATTCTTATCTTTATAGTCATGTTTATAGCTTAAAACACTTCAATGTGAGAGAATCTGTTTTTCACAAATTATAGGATCAACATAAAGACAACCAAGACTTGTATTTATAACAATTTTTGCATATAGATATCACGTATCTATCAAGAAAGATACAAAGTACTAATAATACAGACAAGTTAAGTTTCAAGATAAATTTAAGATATTATGCCCCTATCCTTCCCCTATCCCAGGCAAGGGGAACTCAATCTAATAGTAAGATATAAAATCCCTTTAAGTGCTACAACATACTGTCTTAAATAAATAAATGCACCTCCCCCCACCCCTGGCCCGACACACACACCAGGGAACAGAAAAAAATGAACAGATAAAAGTAGCAAATTTATACAGTCCAAAAGATCTATTTTTAAACACATTAAGCTGATAAAGGTGGCAATTTAAAAAAAAACTATGTATTATCTCTTGTCTCAACCTAGCTCCCAAATCTCTCTCTATTTTGCCTGTTTTCTTCAATTTCAATAGTCTGTTTTGAGCCTTTTCAAAATGGTCAAGCTGGTGTTGGTATAAAAACTTCATTCTTTTTTGTATTTTATTTTTATCAAATAAACTTTAGGAAGTTAAACATCCCTTAGAATCTGAATTCTACTTAAGAGACCACAAATGGTTTAATAATACTCCGTACGTTATTACCCAGTCAATACCACAGCACCATGCCCCTTTAGGCCCGTATGACAAGGTAAAATTGTTTCCTGTATTATGAGTAAGTGTGAGTGGCTTCCGGTATGAGAAAATGTTAACATTCAGAGCTCCAAATTAAAAAAAAATTAAGAGCAAAGTCATCAGTTGCATGAAAAACTCAGATATTCAGTATTATCTACCCTGTAGATAATCCTCAAATCCTCAAGCCAGGGGCAGGTGGGTTGGGGTGCGCCACAATTAGCAGGGTTTAGAGGCTTGGGTGACCTGAGACTCCTGCATGTGAAATATGCACTCCAGTGCTTCACTCTATTGCCCACCATCTACCCTCTTCAACACTTCACTGAAGAGCCCCATAAAGGGGCTAGAGACAGTACAGATCGTAAGGCACTTGTCATGCTTAATGTCTAGCATCATAAATGGGCCTTGAAGCTCTGCCAAAAATGATCCCTGAGCATTGAGCCAGGAGTAAGCCTGGTGTAGCCCCCCCCCCTTTTTTTTTGCTTAATTGGGTCACACTGGCAATGCACAGGGGATACTCCTGGCTCTGCACTCAGGAATTACTCCTGGCGGTGCTCGGGGAACCATATGAGATGCTGGGAATCGAACCCAGGTCGGTCATGTGCAAGGCAAACACCCTACCTGCTGTGCTATCGCTCCAGTACAGGCCCAAAATATTTTTATAAAACAAAAATAATCCCATAAAAACTGCTTAAAAAAACTTACATTAAAATACATTTACCAATAATCAAATCTGACCTGCTTTTTTGTCTTCTGTTTCTTTCTTATCTTCTTCAATTCTGGCTTTCTTTGCTCCTTTCTTGTGATCTGCCACATTTCTACGACCTCCTTCTCCTTCATCCTCAGAGTCTGAGAATTCTTCATCACAGGCTATTCGTTTGTCTGATGCCCGAACTAGTATTTTAATTAAAATATTGAAAAAAGCAGTCACAGATCTTCTTAACAAACATATACACTCATGCAGTAACTAGTCACCACAGTAATGATCTTCAGATTAGAACAGAACACATGGTTTACTGAATACTGAAAACTTAGATCTGGTTTAGGAAGAATTCAAAGACACATATAAAACATTTCAGCATCTCAGTTAAAACCATACAAGGTCACAGGACTCAACAGCACCATATCCTTGGGCCTCTCACATTGAACTACCAATCCACATAGGCTGGTAACTGCCGGAGGACACCCCCTCATACCTCCCTCACCCAAATCTTACAAGGAAGAAATAGTTGAAGACAAGGTTTCGGTTTTTTTTTTTATCTAAAATGCAGATTTTTTTTTTTTTTTTTTTGCTTTATGAGTAACACCCAGCGATGGCACCCTGGATTTGCACTCAGGAATCACTCTTGGCGGGGCTAAGGGGACTATATGGGATGCTGGGAATCGAACCCGGGTCAGCCGCGTACAAGGCAAATGTCCTCCCTGCTGTGCTATCACTCCAGCCCCTAAAATGCAGACTTTTTCTCACACACACACATACACACCAGCAACATCAAATATATTAGAACATCTATGATAGCATTACATACCATTATGCTAGAAATCTAACACTTGTAGCACTGTAGCACTGCCCTCCCATTGTTCATCAATTTGCTGGAGCGGGCACCAGTAACATCTCACAACAAATTGTGAGACTTGTTACTCATTTTGGCATATCAAATATGCCACAGGGAGCTTGTCAGCTTTGCCGTGAAGGCGAGATACTCTCGGTATCTTGCTGGGCTCTCCGAGATGAGCGGAGGAATCGAACCCCGGTCAGCCCTGTGCAAAGCAAACACCCTACCCACTGTGCTATCGCTCCAGCCCAAATCTAACAATTATATTGGTTAACTGAAATGGTAAAATCAAGTACAAGGTAATTTTTCAGTTCTCTGAAATAAATGGCATTATTTTCTTTACTCCTAAACATGAGTTGCCTAAGTTGTAAATTTACATAAATTTGTCATACATATGAAGTCCTCTGAACTGAAACTGCCCTAACTTTCTCAATCCAATCAAGACTTGAGACTTCAAAGAATTTAAACCCATTAAAAATTTAATTAGAGAGAAAAAAAAAGAAATAACAGAGTGCTTAAGATGTATAGAGAAGTTCCTAGGTAACTAAAACCTTCAACTGGTCATATTTTTTTAAAAAAAATAACCCCCTCCTCAAAAAAAGAAAAAAACCCACAAATCAAGGCATTATCTTACTAGAAATTCTCTTATCTGGATCTTCTCCATCTTCGTCTCCACTATCTTCATGAACAGCATCTTCTGGGATAGCTTGCATTTGAACGCCAGGTGCATGAGGTAACATGCGTAAATTTTCAAATAAACGCTGTCTAAATCACAAAAACAAAGTTATCAGGCAAGTTATTTTTTCCAAGTTCTTCTCATATATAAGAAAATTAGTGTTTTGGGGGCTTTTGACCACACCCTGTGGTGCTCAGCAGGACCATATGCAATGCTGGAAATTGAATTGGGATCCCCTATAAAGCTCTCCAGTGCTAGATAAATATTCTTAATATAACATCTTTTCTCTAGAGCACTGTTTCCTAAAGTGGGTAATAGCACCCTCTTAAAAGATCTCTCTCCTCCCCCCTCCATCTCTCTCTCTCCTCTTTGCGTTTAGGGTCATACTGAAGATGCACAGGGGTTATTCCTGGCAGTGCTTGGGGGAACATATGGGATGTCGGGGATTGAACCCAGGTTGCCCACATGCAAGGCAAACACCCCACCCACTGTGCTATCCCACCAGCCCCTGAAAGGCACTTTAGAAGAGAGTGGGTGATTTTTTGTTTTCCTTAAAAGTGGGTATTAGGTTGAATTAACCTTGGAAACTCAGTTCTAGCTTAACTTCTAAGTTCTGGGTTAACATTTACTGCATTGCAGATCAGTAAATACAAGCATGGGAGCTAAAATACACTTGCGAGGTGTGACACATGTAGGGTACAGTGGAGTCAGGATGTCAACCCAGGAACCTATGTCTCTATAAATGTCCCTCTAAACCATTCTGTTCTTAAATATATAGCTTTATTAAAATGTTTGAGGCAGTGCAAAAAAATGTAAAATTTTATAATGCTGCGTGCAACTTAAAAACCCGTTTTAACAGAAAAAAATTACTTAAGACTATGAATGCTTCTAAATGTACACCAAGATGTTTAAAAAAACAATGATGCCTTACTTTATCTTTTCCATATACTCTGGAGTGTTCTGGTTTGTCATATTTGAGGGACTAATATGAAGTTTGAAGTCCGGTCCGAAATACTCAAAATAATCATTATATGGCAATTCTGTTGAAAAAAAAAGGGAAGGGGGATCAAAATTAGTTAACCAACCATGCTTCTCTTTACACATTTTGGAATCTACACTAAACATAAGATATCTATTTTATATTTTGACAATGAACACTCACCATTGGGAATTTCACAATCAAGGGCAACTGCAGTCTCGTATGTCCAACATCGAGCAACATTACGAATTGTGTATCCACCTCCCCCAAGCATCAGTAATGGTAAATTGAAAGTTTTTACAACTTCAACACACTTAGCATGTCCTAAAACAGATAAAGATATGAAAGAATTTGCGTATCATAAAGATAGTACTAGCATTCATCAAAATGGATTCTCTAAGTAATTTTTAAGAATGTTAATTCCTGATCTAAAGTTTAGCAAACATAATAAACAATCTATTTTATCAAGTGTCCCTGATAGAAAGTCAAATGCACACCGAAGAATAAATATAACTGTTTTGTTTTGGGACCACACCCAGGCAGTGCTTCAAGTGCTTACTCCTTGGCTCTCTGCTTCGGGATCACTCATGGTGGGTTTTGGGGTATCATATGAGTTGCCAAGGATCAAACCCAGGTCGACTTTTTAATTATTTAAACCCTGGGATGCTTAAGTGGGGGATACATAGGAGGAAAAGGTCAAGTTACAATAAATCGTTATACACCTACAGTTTGGCTTATTACCACTTTTCCCAAAGACCTAGAGGGAATTTTAACAAAAAGCTTTTGAAAGTCAGTTCAAACAGGAGCCAGAGTGGTAGGTAGTACAGTGGGTAGGGCGTTCATGCAGTCAATCAGGTTCAATCCCTAAACAGCCAGGAGTAAGGCCTGTGCACTGACAGGTGTAGTACCAAAACAAACAAAAAGAAAGGCATATAGATTAGCTATAGATTATTTTTAAGGTAATGGTGCTATGAAAACATCTGCTCATCTAAGATTATAAAATTATCAGAATTCTGAAAGTTTCATCCAATTTTTCTGAGTATGAAAGAAATTTCATACTCAAAAACAAATTTGAAAGAAATTAGAAATTTCACACTAAAAAATAAATTTGAGGATGAAACAAATCTGTTCTTTAAGTGTCATAGTTAAATAGTCATGTTATAGTTACTAACTACTTCATCCCAAAAACTGACAAAAATGACCCATAAAAGTATGTTTTAAAGACTAAAATCTATAAAAAAGTCAATAAAGGCAGTAGGAAGGCGATAGATAAGAGGTACTTGTTGACTTTAACCATAGAAAACAAAATTTAAGTTGGCAGTGGAGCAAGCTAGATCATGTTGAATATGTGCAATCATAAATATATTCTTCATATAACTATAGTTGTCAGCCAGCTGAAATATAATGTAAATGTGCAGTTTGTATTTATGAAAGCTGTTATTTTAAAGGAACAATTATTTTCACATGATCCAACCAAATAAATGCAGAATTAACAGATTTTTCCATAATTCTAATGCTGTTCATTACAGAGCAATCCTATATAGTAATTATACCTGGGTAAACGCAGCTATTATGGAAAAAGTTCTACTTGAGAATCCACCTAAGAATCAAATAATAACTTGCTTCTTAACAAGTTTACAAGGAAAACATCCCAAATTACATATAATATCCATGATAAATCAATACTAATCCACATAAAAACAAAATCTATTAAATAAAACTTTCACTGTATACACTAGCAGATTATTCTGAAATGTACTTTGGTTGTGGACATCTATTACATGTTATTTCAACGTATGAACAAAATATAGGTACTTGGTAGAACTTTCAACCTCACTTAGCTTTTCTAGGAAGCTTCTTAAAGACATCTCCCAAACGAGACAAAATTAAGAAAAACCCAGAAAAAAAGAGCAGTGAGAGTAATCAATACAACAAGAGAAGCAAAGAATAACTCTATAATTACTAGGTTATCCATCTACCAAGTCTAAGAAGTAAAATGCTGTTTCTCCAAGAAGACTACAATTGAAAAAACACAAGACCCTGGATGCACAGGAACATAAAAAGCTATGCAGACATTAAGAATTTATAGTAAGTTAACTTAAATAAAAACTGATAGGAAAAACAAGTCATGCAAAAAAAAAAAAAACTTACAAACACTGAAAAGTGTTTTAGTGCTACTGGCTGATACTGTAACCACAGAACACCACAATCAAAATTCTGGTGCAACTAAACTAAAAATGGAAGGCAGTAGCTGAAGACAAAGTGGCCTAACAAGGCTAAAATGTCCTTCTTCAATAATGAAATTATCACTGTCATCTCTTTGTTCGTCGAGTTACTCGAGCGGATACCAGTAATGTCTCTATTCCTCCCAGCCCTGAGATTTTGCAGCCTCTCCTTATTGGTATTTCCCAACCACTGGAAGCTCTTTCAGGGTCAGGGGAATGAGACCTGTTATCATTAACTGTTTTTGGCATATGGAATACGCCACGAGGAGATTGCTAGGCTCTGCCAGAGCGGGAGGGATACTCTCGGTAGCTTGCCGGGCTCTCTGATATATCATAGAGAGAAATATATATATATATATTTCTATATAAATATATATGCAGTCGAGTTTCCCACATTTGGGGAAATCGCAGGGGTCAGCACATCCGGAGTGCAATGGATAAGCCTCGCCCTGGGAAAACCACCTTCGTGATCATGGTGTCTCCCCTGCCAGGTAAGTATATATATATATATAAATATATATTTCTCTCTATGATTTGTTACCTAATGTCTGAAACCCATCAAATATGGTGTGGTAATTATGGAAAATGGATAGGAAGTTTTTTATATCCGAACAGCAGCTTGGAGTGTGGCAGCGGTTGGGTAGTGAAGGTCAGTTGCCGGGGCCGGGTCCCTTGGGGTGGGGAGGGCTCTCACCCGTCCTAACCTGGGGCGCCCTGAGTGAAAACAGCCTGGTGTGGAGTCCCAGAAGTAAATATACAGAGATAAAATAAAAGCAGTAGTAAATTTTCATGCTATCTAGAGAATGATCAAATTATTAATAAGGTCGAAAATATTATGACTGGAACTTTAATGAGACTTATAAGAGTATTCACATATGAATACACACATACATGCATTTGACAAGTAATTTACTAAGACAAGATTGCCAATAAAAGTAAAATCTATTCCAAACACAAACCATATACAAAACATATGGTTGTGTGTTCAAAGAGACCAAAAAAATTACAAGTATCATCAAATGTTCTTGGGTGGAGAAATTTTTTTCTGATAGTATCACCTTTTACATCACTTACCTTTGACAGTCAGATTGAAGCAACCAAGTCTATCACCAGATAGTGAGTCTGCACCACACTGTAACACCACAGCACTAGGTTGATACATCTCCATAACCTTTGAGATGATCTATGTTCAATAATAATAGATAACAAATGTTAGTATCTCTAGAAACAATTTAAAATTTCATTTTGAAAAATGGAACATTATTTAAAAAAGTACTTACAGGCTTAAATATCTGTCCATATGACTCATCATCTATACCATCTCTCATTGGGAAATTAACAGCATAGTATTTGCCTTTTCCTGCACCAATATCCTAAAATGCAGTTTTAAATGTTAGTGCAATATTTCACAGTAAAATCTAACTTATTTGTTAAAATATTTTTAAAGAATAAAAGACTAGGAAATAATATTCAACTATGAATCCATCTCTAGGCTGGGAAAGAAAATATACAAGTTGATATTTACGAATTTCTTATGAATATCCAAGTGCCCTGTAATGATTAATTGGGTAAAGAAAAAAAATGACAATGAAAGACAATATAAAGTTGCATTTTGTATTAGTACAAAATATTCATTCGGTACTGTAAGATAACACTGTTCTGTCCTTCCTGCATAACCTCAGGAATAGTTGATATCTGATAGTTCCTTAAGAGGTAGTTTGCCCTTGGGCAGTCAGGAAGGGCTTTAGAATTACCTTTTAGATGGGCCCTCTGGAAGGGCTTTCTTATGTTGATTTGGCGACCAGAGGGGGTGGAGTGTCAGCCCAGACAAGAGGGCTGAAAGATGGACTACTGAGAGACTAGCAAGGGGAACGTGTGCTTGAGAGAACCTAGGCCCTCCATAACGTAAGTTCTTCTATGGGAAAAACTTCCTTGTAATAAACTGCCACTAAGATCAACCAGCCTGGCCCTCATCTCTTCCTTCATCTGCCCTTGGCCAACAGCCGTCCAGATGCAGGCCACACACAGCGGCTCTAGGGCACCAAACGCGGGCTGTGAAATAGAGCTGTCCAGAGAGCCCGCGAACACACAACCTTCAGCGTGCATAGTTTTTTACACAGTACAACATCTGGCAACTAAATAAGAAATACTATTGAAAACATACATGTTATGTCAAAGAATCCAGCAAGACAATTGTCACTGTGGTCAATGTGTAATTCACAATCTGGCAGGTTTCTTTATGAAGGAGAAGCTTAGATTTTTGAAGTTTTACTGCTTACAGACTACAGCACTGAAATCTTATCTTTAATTGAACTCATAACAAATATTTCTACCTGCTGAGTCAATTCATTCTAGGTAGATATTAGAGCTCTGCAAGCACTAGGTCATGAGTTCAAAGACCAGGAAAACCCTAACTGCTCTGCTATACGTGATTCCAGTAAGAAAAGGGAGAAAAGAACAGGAGGACGGGTCAATGCCTTAAAAAACAAAAACAAACTTACAACGGAGAAATGCAGTATAGGTTCTACATACACATACGTTTTTATAGAACTGTTATATGTGTGGATATATAAAAACAAAAAAATATATAATTAACATCCCTAATTATCTGAAAGAAATCTCAGTCCTTATACATAACTAAATACATTTGTATAGAATATACAAAAGTGGATAAACTAAAATACTGTGTGAATCCTTATACTGTTCAATGAAAAATACAGCTGGAATGTACTTTAACACTAAGACTCAGAATATAGACATTTTGTCAGCTTTTACCTAAGCTAGATGCTGGAAATTAACTTTATATTTGGGGAGAGGGGTTTGAGAAGGATTTGAGAGGGTTCAAACCTCAGAGTGCTCACAGCTTACTACTGACTGTGCTCAGGCGACCCTATGCAGTGCCAGAGATTTAACCAGGGTTAGTTGTGTGGGAAGAAAGTACTTAAATCCCTCCTATCTTATCTCTCCAGCCCTCCATTCCATCACTCATTCCAAACTATTACTTTATTACACTGATTCCATTCCCTCTATAGCACTGATGCAACTGATCTAAGATCAGAGGAATCTTCTTGTCTGATTTCAATGAATTGCCAATTCAGACAACAAAATTGCACTCTAAGAAAACGTCAACTGAAATTATTCATGATGACTGATATAAACTTCTTCACAAAATTTAAGAAGACATGCCTTTATAATATCAAAAAAAAGAATTATAATAGCATTTTATACATTGGAAGTAAAATCTTAACTGATGAAAGTCCTTATCCAATCTTTAAAACCACATTCTCTTAGTATTTTTCAGTCTCAGAAAATAAAGCTGTCAAAGGTCTCCATCTGTGATTTCTTTTTTTTTTTGGGGGGGGATCACACCCGGTGATACACAGGGGTTACTCCTGGCTCTGCACTCAAGAATTACTCCTGGCAGTAATAGGATGCTGGGAATCAAGGCCAGGTCAATCAGGTGCAAGGCAAACGCCCTACGCACTGTCCTATCAGTCCAGTCCTATCTATGATTTGAGATTAATTACAATTATACTGTAAAGACACCTCTTTAAGCTTAAAGCTCAGAAAGCTTCTTCTCTAATTTCCAGTGGGATGCAATAAAGTTTGCAGACAAAATCTAATTAAGCTGTAGTTCTCAAAATTTAATGTGTGAGAATCACAAAAAGTATCTAGTTCTGATCACATACACTTAAATAAAGACCAGGGGACTATACTGAAGAGTGGTGTGAAGGAACACTTTGGCAGTGCTCTGGGGGGAAAGGTGGTTAATTAAGAATTACACCTCAAAACCCCTAAGTCTCGAAGACAAATCAACCAACTGGATATGGGCACTGAATATACACTATCTTACATGGAACTGAAATTATTAAATTTTTATTTCCAAAACGCACAAGTTTAAACTGACCACACATTTTTATGTAAAGGTACCATCCACTATAACTTACTGAGGGCACCATCTTGTGGTTAAATAAAGTTACACATTTAAAAAACACTTTAAAGTCACCCTTTAAAATTTTTGGCTGCTAATAGATTTTAACAAACCAGATTTAAAAAATAACTTTAGAAGTTTAAAACTCATGTTTAAGAGAGATCTTGCATATACTGTGGCTGAATTTTAAAAAAAGCTTTTAAAGTTTCTAAATAAAAATGCATATACTTAAGTTAAAAAATATGTCAAGAGTATTCATGAAAGATTTGATCAGTGGTTTCCATATATACATACTACAATAATATAACATGGAAGATAACAAAATTTTATTAGACATAAATTCCTTTATTTACTTATTTATTTGCTTTTTGGGTCACACCAGGCGATGCACAGGGGTTACTCCTGGCTCTGCCATCAGGAAATCACTCCTGGCGGTGCTCAGGAGACCATATGTGATGCTGGGAATCGAACCTGGGTCGGCCGCTTGCAAGGCAGACGCCCTACCTGCTGTGCTATTGCTCCAGCCCCATAAATTCCTTTAATATAGTAAGCAGACAGGCTAAGCTACAATATTCTTTCTGTACACGAACAGTATATCTCACAAATTTCAGAAACATTAAGATAAGATGATGAGACTTTTTAAAATCAAGACCAAAAATTGGGAATAATGGTGGTGGAAAGGTGCAATGTGGTAGGATTGGTGTTGGAATACTGAATGTGACAAAAAAAAAATTATAAAAGGCAATATTAAAAAAAAAAGTTTTTAAGGGCTGAAGAAACAGTACAGTAGGTAAGATACTGCCTTTCAAGGTGCCAACTCATACTTAACCCCAGCATTACATATGGTGCTGTGGAATATTGTGAGAACTGATCCCTGAAAATAGCCTGGTGCAGTCCAAATTTTTAAGTGTTAGGGTTTCTGGGGATCACAGTAGTAGTATAGTGGGTAGGACACTTGCCATGTATGCCGCTTACCTGGGTTTGATACCCAGCATCCTATGTGGTCTCCGAAACCTCACCAGGAATCATATTTAAGACCATTTATCCAAAGAAAATAAACAGCACGCACGCACGCACGCACACACACACACACACACACACACACACATCCTGTAAGATATCACTAAATTTAGTTTATAGGGCAGGGGCTATAGTTCCAAGGGTTGGAGTGTGTGCAATGAGAGACCTAGTTTCTATTTCCCAGCAGAGCACAAATCTCTACCAGGGAAAGATTCATGGGTGTGGTTGAAAAAAAAACAAAACAAAAGCCTAAGAGATACTGTGAGAGCACACAAAATGACTCATCTCTGCATATAAGCTTCAAATGATTAAACTCACCCAAATTATTAGTTCAGGAATAAGATTAGTTATCCACCTGGACTAATCTTAGTATTTATGACAGAAATCAGTCTTACCCTCAAGTCTCCAGTACCCGGAAAGTATTCCCCATACTTATGGAAAGATACAGTCATCACACGATCTGTTGTATAAAAAGCTTCTTCAACACCATCACCATGATGGATATCAATATCAATATATAAGACTCTCTGATGATACCTGAAAATAAAGTTATACATGGATTCAGGAATCTATGTCTGAGCTCTTGTTTAAATTCTGCCTCCAGAAACTAAAATTTAAAATGTTAGAATACAAGCTTCTAAGTTTAAAAGAGTGCTTAATAGCAATTTTAGATCACTGCATATACTTCTCATTCTTAGTTCTATTAAGAATATGGCAAATTTCCTGTACTTAACAGTGGTTTCGAATGAATCCATAAAAGATTCACCATTACTTTTAACCTATCTTTAGTCAACATCGAAAAACGAAAGTCATAATGGGCCCAAGGCTCTATTCCCAACACTGCAAACCAATTGCGAAGCCCCCAAAGTCATAAATCTGTATTGCTTTAATTACAATACATTTCCATAAGAAGATATAACTACAAATTAACTTACTTTAGTAATTCAAGGATGGCAAGCACAATATCATTAACGTAACAGAATCCGGATGCTTCTGATTTCTTAGCATGATGTAATCCTCCAGCCCAGTTAACAGCCATATCAGTTTGTTGTCGGTTTAACTTCACTGCCCCAGCTATGAAACAAGACAGGAAAGACTTAAAATTTAAAAAGTGAGCCCGTGAATTACACAGACTGACACATGCTTTACATACTGAAGAGCTGCATTTTATTTCTAGCACTGCTGGAAGTGACTCCTTGAGCACAAACCTGGGTGTTTCCCAAAACCAAAAAATTAAGTTAAAAAATGTTTAAACATAGGACCAAAGCAATAGAATAGTGGGTAGGGCGCTTGCCTTGTATGCAGCTGACGCAGGTTCAATCCCAAGCACACCATATGGTTCTCTGAGATCACTAAGAATGATCCCTGAGCTCAGAGTTAGGAATAACTGCTGAGTACTGTGAGTTATAGCTAGCCCAAAAAACAAAAACAATAAAATAATTTTAACTAGGTAAGAGTCCTAAAGAAGAGTTTGCTGTAAATAGGCAAAATATAATTATAAATATTAAGGATCACTATCTAGATGACTTTCTCGAGAAAAATATTTTTCTATACCTACGATCTAATTAATAGTATATATAGTCTCAGTAATAATGGAACAAGAAGAGAGGAAAGAAACCAAAAAGTGAAAACACAAAATATTCTTAGGGGGACTGGACTCCCTACAGCAGGTAGGGAGTTTGCCTTGCACGCAGCCGAACCGAGTTCGATTCCCAGCATCACATGTGGTTCCCTGAGCACCTCCAGGACTAATTCCTGAGTACATGAGCCAGGAGTAACCCCTGTACTTCACTGGGTGTGACCCAAAAAGAAAACAAACAAACAAACAAAAATATTCTAAGGGGTTGGGGCTGGAGAGATAATACAGTGGGGAGGGCGCTTGCCTTGTAATCAGCCTCCCCAGGTTTGATCATATGGTCACCTGAGCACTGCCAAGGGTAATTCCACAGTACAGAGCCAGGAGTCACCCCAGAGCATTGCTGCTGGATGTTACCCTCCCCACCACCACCCGAAAAGAAAAAAGAAAACAATGTTTTAAGAGCTAGGAACTTATTTCTTTTTTCAACAGATTAATCCTGAGAATGTTTCTTAATGATAGAGTACATATATCACATGTATGAGTCCTGAGTTTGATGCCCATAACTTCCCCTCCCTCAAAAGTTATGTTCAAAGTGATGTGTTAAACATAAAACATAAGCAGTTTTAAAGACAATCACACAAAACTGGGGGAGGGGGGCAGAAAAAAAGTACCTTCTGTTATTAAAATCCACCTCCATGAATTTTTTCTGCTTCTTTACTGATAAATAATCCAATGAATACAGAGCAAAGTTTGAACAAACTTTCCAAACCTGATTGGATCAGGATACTTACCAACTGAGCCACCGGTTGAGAGCTGACAAAACTCAAAGAGTCCATCAAATACTGGACAATCCTCTCCAACATTAACTGCAAAAAAAAAAAAGGGGGGGGGTCTTGTTGATTTCAACTAATTCTGTTAATTCATGGAAGCTTTCCTTACAAAAATAATTTCATTCCAATGCTTTTTGTTTGATGTAGTCATAGACGCTGGCTTGAAATTTAAAAATACGATCATTTTATCCAGAGTAATTAAAGCTATATGTGAAATGCCACCACCAATTCTTGTCAGGATTTATGGACTATATTAGTAATCAAGAACTTCTTATGAAAGAGCTTTGCTTTTATTACTTTTTTAAAAAAACATAATTTTCTATTTCTTCTCAAATATATGAAAATAATATTTTAATTAAGTGTTGTATACTTTTATAATCTTTTTTAACTTTTTTGTTGTTGTTTTTCGGCCATACCCAGTGTTACTCAGCGATAGCACAGCAGGTAGGGCGTTTGCCTTGCACTAGGCTGCCCTGGCCGGCCCGGGTTTGATTCCTCCGCCCCTCTCAGGGAGCGTGGCAAACTACTCAGAGTATCTTGCCCGCATGGCAAAGCCTGGCAAGCTACCCATGACATATTCGATATGCCAAACACAGTAACAAGTCTCACAATGGAGACGTTACTGAATCCGCTCGAGCAAATCGATGAACAACAGGAGGACAGTGACAGTGACAGTGACTCAATGGTACTCAGAGCTAAATCCCAGCAGTGCTCTGGGAATCCTATAGAAAGTGGGTATTGAACCAGAGTCAGGTCATGCCAAGCGAGCACCTAATCCACTGAACTATCTCTCTGGCCCCTACTTACATTCCCTAACAATACACAGATTATCTATAACTGAAATGTATTTTATTATTAACAAGACAGATCTGGCTGATTAATAAGCCTGTGGTTAACTTTGATATTGAGAGATAGTAAGAGTCAATTCGATGCATGTTCGCCAAGATATAGAAAAGACACTTAAGGTATAGAAAACAATATAGAGATATCTGACAGGTCACATAACATACCTGATGTTTTTCCCCACCTCCCAAATTATAACTTCTTTATGAATAACTGTCATTATTTATGTTTTTTGCATACAACATATTAGTATCATTATGAATATATTTTAGTTTTACTGCTCAGATCTTAATCTTAATACGGCTCGTAATTATATAAAATTTGAATCAGTCCTGTTAATCCATTTGTCCTACAAATATTGAAGTCTTCTGAGTCTTAGAATCTCCACAGAACAAAAATACGTCTTTGAATATTACTAGTTTTCAACAAGAGAACAGCAGAAGTTCACAGGCATGAAAAGGCTGAAAATGATTAATATTATAGCGCTTTTTCATATCAAAGTATAGAAATATGTATGTGATTTTGTGAGTTCTGTGAATGAGTGTCTAATAACTGAACTTTGGTTAATAAAATTTAATCGCAGATTTTCAATAAAAGTATCAATAGAAACACTCATAAGAATGAAGACCAGAGCTGTAAAAAAACCACTTCCAATCATTTCAGATGACATTCTGCATTCTACCTTTAAGCAACCAATTGCTAGCAGTAAAATTATAAATAAGAGCACTACATAGAGAATCAAACTTCAAAAGCATCACAAAGAGAGGCAGATTATATATTTGCATGCAAACTAATGCATACAAATAAAAAAATGACTAACAGTAGGTTTTAATCTTTTTTTTTTTTAAGCAGAAGAATACAGGTATATTATTATCCCGAACTAGTATGAGACCAAAGAGAGCAGAACATGCAAACTGCTCTTTGGCAGGCCTGTACATGGAAGTTTTTTTTAAGTGTAGTCTTAGTATTGTCCCATTACCTTCTCAAAAACAAAATGAAAATACTGTATCAGATCAGGAATAAAACCTAGATTTGGATAAATCAATTTAATAAGTTTCTAAAAATACTCATCAATACTTAATACTAATGTATAAACTTTTAGAATAAAGACGTACATCTTTGCATCTGCTTACTATACTCAGACATGTTATCTGGTCTTATTGAACGTAGAAATTTGATGTATTCATCACTGTGGTATTTTGTCATTTCTTCAGCAGTGGCTTTATGGGGTCTCTGTGAAGAAAAATAAGTATCTGAACTGTGAAATCACAATTGGTTTATCAGAGTAATCAAATGCCAAGCATACAATTAATTCCCTAACAGTCCTCTCCAAAGAGCTTAGACTTGCCCAAACCAAATAGGCAAATTTCAAAAAAAATTCAAACTTATACATATGTTTTAGGAAGCAATAATCAACCCAAAGTCAATTTGTATTCCATTATTTTAAAGACACAGATTTCTTTGATAGTGGTGTTAGTAGTGGAACAACTTTCTATACCAAAATCACAGACAGCACTACTGCAAATCATGCTGTATCAATAACAAAACCTTTTTTAAAGCATTAGATTAACAGCAACTAAGAACTACTCCTTTGTTTTAGCAGAAATAGGTGAACCCTTAGTCAAATCCATATTCAAATTCCACTCATTTTTCATCATTTAGTTTCTGTCCTACAGCGATTTCACCAAATAATACTCTGCTCATCTCATCCATTTGTCTATCATAACAATCCTCATTCCAAAAATTTGTTTCACATATGATAAGCAAATCCCACAAGCTTTCTGTGTAAAAAAACCTTACTCTTTTTTATATATGTCTATATCAAAAAGGAAATAACTCACATTTAATACAACCCCATTTACTGTTGTTTCCACAGCTAAGAGTTGCTGCACTTATATTTATCTATACATACACCCATCTTTATCTACAAAAACATACAAGGCAGTTGTAGTTTATATGTACTCTGCTGGTACAATACAGTGTTCCCATGAAGCAACAGTTTATTTGTAGGCTTAATTTTCCACATAGTTCTTGTTTTAACATCACCTGGCCAACTCTTCAGTAGCACTGAGAACATATTAACTACTTTTAAAACAATATGCTAACTTAAAACTTAAAAGTTTTTCTCCAGAAATTAAGTATTAGGGGTAAGTGAAACTTTGTTTTATGTTTTTGGCTCACACACAACTGTAGCTGTGCTCAGGGGAGTATTTATAGAGCCAGGGATCTTAACAGGGTTAACTGCATGTAGGAAAAACATCTCAACCCTTTGTTTTCTCTCCAACCCAAGAAAACTTTATAAAAGGTTGAAGAGGTGAAAAAGGTAAAAAACAAGTCCCATGTTTTCTTTAAATAAAAAAACCATTTTCTTTCAGACCTTTTCATCTGCTAAATGTCTTTCAAAGAAGTTTCAAGATAGTAAAAAAAAAAGAAAATTGGTGTTAAATATACTTTTATCCAAAAGAATACTCACATATATTTCCATTTTTCTATATAAGCCATAATTTAGCAGCAAGTTATGAGTCATGCGAATTCTATGTGGTTTCATGGGATGACCCTGTCCATAGTAGTAATTTCCAATGTCACCTAAAATAGAAAGGAGACAAATGGATAACACAGACAAGAGAATCTTCATGAAATACAGAATACTGCAAGTTCACCATGAAAAAGCACTGAACATTCAAAATAAGATCTGAAATCCTTAATAATTATGTATTGCATAATTTAAAATAGAAAACTGACTTACATACTTTTCAATATGCTAATTAAATATTAATATTAAATAGGTATTACTATTCTGGGGGACGGAGAGATAGTACAGCGAGTGGGTAAGGGCACTTGCTTTGCATGCAGGCAACCTGGATTCAGTCCTGGCACCCTGGATGGTCCACAAGTTCTGCCAGGTGGGTAAGGGCACTTGCTTTGCATGCAGGCAACCTGGATTCAGTCCTGGCACCCTGGATGGTCCACAAGTTCTGCCAGGAGTTATCCTGAGCACAGAGCCAGGAATAACCCCTGAGCATCACCAGGCCCAGCCCAAGAATAAAAACCAAAACAAATAAAAATAGCATTTTGAACCATTCGTGACTTGAAAGTTACAGTTCCTAGTTTTTTAATGACATCTTTTACACAGTGACTTGAAATTCATGCAACAGATTTTTAAACAGGGGCCAGAGGGATAGTACAGCAGATTGGGCATTTGACTTTAATGCAGCTGGCCTGGGTTAGATGTCAGGCATCCCATATGTCCCCAAGCACCACCAGGAGTAATTCCTGAGTGCAGGACCAGAAGTATTCCCTGAGCATGAACAGGTATGACCAAAAAAATTTTAAAACAAAACCAAAATACTATTTTAATATACCAAAATCTAATGAAATGAGTATTTAGCGCAAACCTGTAGTGTTTCTATAATAAAAAGTGACATTAAAAAAGAAAACTGAGGGCTAGGTAGACAGTACAGTGGGTAAGATGCTTGCCTTCCAAGAGGTTTACCTAGGTTCGATCCTCAGTATCTCATGAGCACTGCAGGAGTAATTCCTGAGTGCAGAGCCAGGAGTAACCCAGAAAGAAAGGTGGAGAGGCAGCGTCAGTGAATAGAGAGGGGGAGAAGAAGAAAGGGTGAGAGGGAGAGGGGGAGGGAGGAAGGGAATGAGGGAAGGAAGGAAAAAGGGAGGAGACGCGATCAGGGATCAGCAGAGTACTTGCAAGTAGGTGTGGGACCCTAGTTCAATCTCTGGCACCACCAAAAACAAAACCCCAAAAAATATGTATTAAGAAAGCATCCTAAATTGATACTATTTTTAAAAACATAATTTAATGGACACTTTTTTTTTGCTTTATGGGTCACACCCAGCAATGCTCAGGGGTCACTCCTGGCTCTACACTCAGGAATTACTCCTGGCGGTGCTTGGGGGACCATATGGTGCTTGGGGGACCATATGGGATGCCGGGGATGGAACCCAGGCCGGCCGCATGCAAGGCAAACGCCCTAGCCGCTGTCTATTGCTCCAGCCCCAATTTACTGGACACTTTTAAGAACTGTATTAAATTAGAAATTTCTAGTCTTTGGATAATCCTTTTATTTTCCACCATCAAGATCAATTTAACTTTTAAAAATTCTGCTTACATACACATTTTTTGGGATGGGTCACACGTAGTGATGCTCAGGGGTTACTCCTACTCCTACTCAGGAATCACTCCTGGTAGTGCTCAAGGGACCATATGGGATGCCAAACCCAGGTTGGCTGCATGCAAGGCAAAAAAAAGCCCTCCCTGCTGGATTATGGCTCTGGCCCCCACATACCACACGTTTAAAACTCTGTTTAAGCTAGAAAACTTTTTTCCTATATATTTGATAATCACCCAAGATGAATATTCATTTCTTGCCACACAAACACCACCATTTGACTTTGTTGGTGTTACACTTCCTACTTTACTCATTTTCAACAAGTTCTCTTTTGAAAACAATTTGTATACACAGTCATTTAAAGGGAAAGTCATCTCAGTGGAGAAGCCAACAACAAAGTTTAGACAAAACACAAGGAGGAAAGCAGAGCTATGTGGCTATAGCTAGCTACTACCAAGCTCAGTAACAGGTGGCAGTACAGTTTCTTCAAAGAACTCAATGAATTTTTAGACATACAAAGTTCACTAGAGTTACACAGCATCATTTTCAAGATAAGGAAAATAACTGCTATCACTGACAAAGGACAGCATGAGTGTGAGAGTAAAGAAGCTCTAGTCTTCACATAGTTTCTTCCACTATTTAAGAATTACCGAGATGAACTGTCTTTTTTATTTTGGAGTGGGATAGCAGCATTTAACATATTATCAACTACATATTAGGAAGTACTAAGTATTTCTTAGATTACTTATTAATCTTAACAACCCCATGATACAGATATTAAAGAAAATAAAGATATGAAACTCCTTATTCATCAAAGTAACGCACTCTGAAATTCTCAATTTTGTTCAATATATATATAGCTTTCAATATTGTTTTGGCTACAATTTAGGGGCCCAGTCCCACCAAAATAATGCAAACTTAACAGTCTATTCTGTATTGCATCACCCTGCCTAAAACTGTAGTTCCAATCTACCAAGAAGTTTCAATAGATTTAATCTGAAACTTCCTTTTAAAAAAAAGTATCCACTTCTTTTTAAAATAAAAACTGTATGATTACTTGATACCATATTTTTAAATATTTCAAGCAGAAAGGGATGGACCACACCTGGTGGTGTTCAGAGGCTACTTGATTCCTGATGCTGTGCTCAAGAGTGATACCTGGTGTGGCTCAAGGGACCATAAATGACAAACGTCATACCTCTTGCACCGTCTTCTCCAGCAAGTCCAGTTCTATCGATGATGACACGAATTGTTTTGTTTTGTGTTATTGGGGGGCAGGAGGCATACCCGGCAGTGCTCAGGAGTTATTCCTGGCAGGTTATTCCTGACTCTGTACTCAGAAATTCCTTCTGGAGGTGCTCAGGGGGCCATATGCAATGCCAGGAATCAAACCGGGGTAAGCAGCATGATCCCTCTCTACCCACTGTACTATATCCCGGCTCTAGGACCCTGGGACAAAAGCAGCCCTGAGCCTCTTCCTCTTTGTCCCCAACGCTGTGCTGGTCTTCTTCCTCTCCCAGCTAGTACCCCCCCAGGCACACACCAGGTTGCCGTGGAGGCGTGGCCTCTTTAGGGGTGGGCGTGGCCTAATTTCGGGCCAGCTGCTGCTCAGGCAGCCGCAGATAGTTTGCTCATACCAAGAAATTTCCTGTGACATCTCAGTTCTCATACCTACACACCAACATGAAGAAACAACGCAAATCCCCACCACGCGGGGACGAAGATGAAAAGAATCCAGAAGCCTCTGAAGGGGCTACTCACCTAAAGGACCTCTCTGAGAAAGAATTCAGATATGAAGTCGTGAAGATGTTCAATGAACCCACTGTACTATCCCAACTGTACTCCCCACCCCCAGCAAACATTAAATTTTATATAAACAAGCATTTGATTACTGCTTTCAGTCTTTTATCAGACCATCTATTACAATGTTTTTCTTATTAACACTTATCTCCACTTAAACAAGTTTTAATGTTCTCCAAGACAGGCCCCACCTGGCCCACGTCTTTCTACTGGCTTCCTACCTGGTTAGCACTGCACTGCACTGTCCCCCCATTGTTCATCGATCATTGTTCATCGATCTGCTAGAGCAGGTCCAGTAATGTCTCCATTGTGAGACTTGTTGTTTCTGTTTTTGGCATATTGAATACATCATGGGGAGCTTGCCAGGCTTTGCCATGCGGGCATGATACTCTCAGTAGTTTGCTACCGAGTAGGGCTCTCAGAGAGGGACGGAGAAATTGAACCCTGGCCAGGTCGGCCTCGTGCATGGTAAACACCCTACTGCTCTTGCAGTTTGCAAGGTTTTTTCCAGAAATTCTTAAGGGTTATTAACACATTTTCTTCCTTCTGAGTTCCCTTTGTCTTTGAGAACTCAACAAAGGTCCTGTTACTCTTTTACAGTTATTTATTTCCTTATTAGGCTGGAGGATAGCACAGCCAGTAGGACATTTGCCTTGCACATGGCCAACCCGCATTCGATTCCTCTGCTCCTCTTGGAGAGCCTGGCAAGCTACTGAGAGTATCTTGCCCACATGGCAAAGCCTGGCAAGCTCCCCATGGCATATTCGATATGCCAAACACAGTAACAATGTCTCACAATTTGTTGTGAGACGTTACTGGTGCCCGCTGGAGCAAATTGATGAACAATGGGAGGACAGACAGACAGGACAGATTAGGCTGTTAAATAGTCTTTCGTCTACCTGGCATAGAGTAGGGACTTTAATAAAGCCATGTGACATTTCTGAACCTAAATTTCCTAAGTAAAATACAAGCTAGGTGCTATAGAAAGAGAACTAGAATTTATTAACCAGTACAAACATCTTTATACTTGAAATTTTAAGTGTGATCTCATCCATGTTTTAGTTGTCATTCCCTAAGAGAGTATTAGGCATTCATTCCTCTGAAATGTTTCCTTTAAGGATTTCTCAACAGAAGCATTTCAAATTTTTGTTTAAGGAAGTATTTAATGATACTATTTTTGTAGCACACACACGATTTTTTTAAGTAGTGAAAATAATTCAACCCTTGAGCTATCAACGACAGTAGCAATCTTGTAATACCAATCTTTAGATATTAGGTGCTCATCTCTCCTTGAACATAATCCTAGCTAATATAGAAAAGGGAGCTGAAACAATAGTATAGTGGGTTAGGCATTTGCCCTTCATGTGGCTGGCCCAGATTCGATCTCCAGCATCCCATGTGGTTCCCCAAGCACCACCAGGACTGTTTCCTGAGTGCAGAGTCAAGAGTAACCCCTGAGCATTGCCAGGTGTGGCCCCAAAAGATAAAAAAAGAAAATGCATAGAAAAGGCAGTAAATGATGGATTTTGAGCCAAACAAGGATAAAATCCATTTACATGTCTAATTCAGAGTCGTTATGAAAATTAGGGAGAATGTTATATGATCACTTATCACTGATTTGATCGATAAGTTTAAAAACATAATTTTTAAAAAAATGGCAATATAAACAGAAGGTAGAAAGATTACCCCCAAAAAGCATATCATATGTTCTAGTATAAAAAAAAAAAACAGAGTTTTACATATATATAAGAAAGGGAGAAAGGTAACAATGGGATTTAAGGTAACAGGACAAAGCCTCTGATACAGTGGGTAAAACTGTAAAGAAGTCATTGATAACACCAAGAGAATGAAATCCAAATAATGAGAAAAATGCTGTCTTATTTTGGAAATAGGACTCTAATATAAGTAAACAACAATGTTCAATTTATAAACTGTGCTTTAATTTGTAGAGCACTCATTTACACCCAAAGAAATGATTCCCTGCTTTATAAATAAGATTTCAAGTACAACTAAGAACCTAAGCAGTTTAAGTCCTATCTAGCAAAAGACTGCCAATCAGAAATTTTTAAACTTAGGTGTATACTAGGAAACAGGATCTTATTAACATATAGAAGGAATGAAAAGTGCTTTTCTCTGAACACGTGTCTCCATTTTGTTGTTCCCTATCAGAGTGAGAAAAATAGAGCACACATTAATATACCAAGTATGGACACAACCACATATATCATAACCATCAACCAGAAATTAAATATCTTAAAAGCTTAATTCAAAACAAAATATACCTAACATCTTTAGATGAAAGATTAAAAATATGAGTTTTGTAAGCAGGACCTAACAGTTTGGTGTGCTAATTTACTCTAAAATAGACAATAACATTTAAAAAGTCAGAAGACCACTTGCAAGCCAAGTGCCCAAACCTTTGCATCATCTCTCTGTCTCTTTGAAGTCAGAAAGGATTCTCAGTGAAAACTGCATTTTATAGATTATTGGTACAGTGCATACAAGAAGATATAAGATTCTACACACAAGATGATCAAGATTTTGAAGTATGTTTTGGGAAGTGCTGAAGGCAGAAGTCAAAAGTTAAAAAAGAACTACTCCTATTTCCACAAGGTTTAAGGATACCTCAATCTACTGATACCTGTAAATTAATTCACTTGGAACCAGAATTCCAGTGACTCCAGTAAAGGGTGTAATACTAAAGACTACAAAGTACATGAAGAAAAATACTTGAGACATTTCTTTCATTAGAGATATGTCTTGGATAGAATGTGTCTAATGATTTACAAGTCAATTTCCCTGATTAGAGAATTTGCTACTCCTTCCTTCCCCTGTACCTTTACCTTTTTTTGGGGGGGGGGTCACACTTGCAATGCACAGGGGTTACTCCTGGCTCTGCACTCAGGAATTACTCCTGGCGGTGCTCAGGGGACCCTACGGGATGCTGGGAATCGAACCCAGGTCGGCGGCGTGTGCAAGGCAAACACCCTACATGCTGTGCTATTGTTCCAGCCCCTCCCTGTACCCTTCTTTTACCAAGTAAAAACCGTCTAATTGCTGATATCCACAAATTTTCATTTTGAGGGAGTCTCCCAACCAGTTCTCTGAGGGTCTGGGGCCACGTCCTACAATACTTGCCAAACAACAGGGCCACACAGTCAAAGGTTACTTGGGCCCAACAACTTTTTTGGTCACATCCTGCAGCGCTCAGGGTTTGAAGTAGGCCAGACTCTGGCAAGACAAAGGCCCTACTGCTGTACTACTGCTCTGACTCCAGGCCCAACAGTTTTAGGGGTCCCCAGCACCACACCCCTCAGTGTTCTTGTAGGTCAAGCAGGGGCCCAAGATTCAACTTGGATCCTGTGCAAGGCAAGGCCCCTAAATTCTGACTTAAATAAATAAAAATTTATGCAGAAGCTACTTTGCTTGAACCCTCACAAAGTAAAAAGAAGAAAAATTACTATTGCTACCTTATAATAAACTGACAAAAGAGGGTCTTTTGGAAAATGAAACTAGGTTTTTGGAATTGTAAAGTTTAGCAAAGTAATATCGACTTACTTATAATTTGCTGGAGTGATAGCACAGCGGTAGGGAGTTTGCCTTGCACGCAGTCAACATGGCCGACCCGAGTTCGATTCCTCCGCCCCTCTCGGAGAGCCTGGCAAGCTACCGAGAGTATCTTGCTCTCACGGCAGAACCTGGCAAGCTCCCCGTGACGAATTCGATATGCCAAACACAGTAACAACAAAGTCTCCAATGGAGACATTACTGGGCCCGCTCGAGCAAATCGATGATCAATGGGAGGGCCTTTACCTTTACCTTTTACTTATAATTAACATTACTACCTACCTAGCATAATCTACAAAAGTACATTTCCCCCTAAATAACCCAAAGATTTTTTTAAATACAAGCTACTGAAAATTTCAGTCTGAAAAGAAATCATAGAATAATCAAATATTTGCGAACATTTAGTTATATAACTAGTTGCTAAAGTAGCTAGCTGAGTGTCTACAATAAAGTTTCAGCTCACAGCTAAAACTTTTCCACTCTGCCTATCAAGTCTTCAGCTTGCCTTTAGGAACAATGTCTGGATGCCATCCTGTCAACTAAGGCCCATCATAAATGGGCCTGCAAACATACCACCACCACTTAAATATCTCCTGGTGGCCCAGTTCAGGTCTGGTGAAAAAAAGAAAAGTACTTTATCTCTTAGCCTACCAGAGTGTCAAAGCAAGCGCTGCAGAGAAAGCTGCAGCACCAGGTTGTCCAACCTTTGAAAAAACTTTCTCCTTTAGCCCAAGCACTGACAAACCTCTAAACCTTAAACAATATCCTTTAATATATATATATATATATATATATATATATAAGCTGACACAAGGCTATTTACTGGAAAGGTTTTTGCCAGTGACCCCAAAATATGCCACAAACTCCGAAATTAGAAACTTTTAAGAAAGTGAATCCATGTCAAAGTTACAACGTACTCCATTTCCTTCTCTCTACCCTTCAAAAATGGCATACTCTCCAAATCACTCTGCATGATACATAAATGTGGCCCTCTTAAAAAAATATTTTTAAAATACAATTGCTAGGGGGCTGGAGCAATAGCACAGCGGGTAGGGCATTTGCCTTGCACGCAGCCAACCCGGGTTCGATTCCCAGCATCCCATATGGTCCCCTGAGCCTGGGGTGATTCCTGAGTGCAGAGCCAGGTGTAACCCCTGTGTGTGCATCGCCAGGTGTGACCCAAAAAGCAAAAAAAAAAAAAAAGATTGCTAATACTAGCTACCAAACGTTCATTTCAATTTCTCATAAGATAATAATTTTCACAAATGACACAAGCAGCTAGTCATTTTTATATAACAGATTCAATGATTACCATAAAGATACACCGCATGACCATTTTCAGATTAAACTCGTATTTACCTGACTTTATGCTCAAAAATCTTTTTCCCCATCTCTAAGGTTTTGTGATTTTACAATTACAACTAAGGAAACCAACCTCAAACATTTGTATGACTATGCGCAAAATGGGAACTTGCATGTCCTTAAGACTAGCTCCTTGGTGATATTTTAAGAATTCCTTCTTTGGTGTGTTAACCAAGTAGAAACTCTAGCGAAGTTAAACGTTTTTGCAGCAATCTACGAAACAGGCCACTAGTCCATTTGTCACCACTGACAGTGGCACCGAAAACTGAATTTCATGAAAAAATCTCCAAAAAAAAAAAAAAAAGCCAACGAGAGAAGCACCAAAACGAGCTGCTCCGCCTCTCGCAAATTCACTGTACCTTGCTTGAGCTCACTGGATGATGGGACTACTTCTGCACTAATCCTCAAAGTTTTCCCACTCCAGCGTGGAGTAAACCTGGAGTTTCTGCGGCCGTGCACCCCCCCCAAACCTGGATGCACTTCCAGACCGAGCAAACCGCAACAAAGAAGTGGGTGGCAACCACCTCTCACCGAGGCAAGCCAGGACACATCGAGTTCCACCCGAGCACGCTCGCACCCGCAGCTCCCGCGCCTCCCCAGTGCCGATTCCCCTTCGGAAACGGGGAGGGGGGGGGAGAGGGAAGTAACAACCGCTCACAACACCCCCCCCCCCCCCACACACACACACCGAGCCCCTCCGGGACCCCGTGCCTGGTCACTGAATCCGAGGAAAGTGACGGCTTACGAAACCCGGCTAACAAAGGCGAGGGCTGCACCCCCGCTGCACAATCCGGGGACAGCGTGCCCCACGGGCCTGGACCTGGGATTCCCCCCCTCCCCCCGCTCTGCAGCCCCGATCCAGGTGGAGGGGGTCCGTGGTGAGCCTGGCCGCGGGGGAAAAAGCACCAGCTCGGGCCGCGGGAGCCCCCAGGGGCAGGGAGGGGACCGAGCCGGGATGGAAGGAAGGGAAGGGGCCAAAGGGGTGGAGCTCCCGCGGTCGCGGGGCTTTGTGTGTGCAACCGAGCTGGCTCGGCGTTGGGCCCCGGGAGGCCCGAGCCGGGCGCACCCCCCTACCACTCACTCTCCGCGCCCACGGGGGGCGGGGCGGGAACTCGAGAGCGCGCGCGACCCCGTGGCCACAGACCCCGCGTCCGGCTAGGCCGGGGCAGCGGCGGCGGCGGCTGGTCGCGCGGCCCGAAGAGCGCGGGTTGCAGGGGGAAAGGCCAGGCGGACCTCCCCGCTGCGGCCCGCGCAGAGTCGGCGGGGAGCTCTCCCCCGCCCCCCACCACCGACCCCCTGCAAGCGTCGGGTGGGGAACGGGTTAAGAAGCGGCCAAACGTCAGTCCCTCCTCCTTCCCCACCCCTCAGCCCCGGCGCCCACTCGCGACGGCGGCCTGGCTCCCACGGCTGCCCGCCCGGCCTCCCGCCCGCCCGGGCTCTCACCATCATAGTAGTAGCAGACTTTCTTCTTGCCGCCTCCCTGACTGTACGCCATGGGCTCCCCGGCCACCGCCGCCTCCCGGCTTGGGCTATTCCGGCTACTGCCGCCGCGGTTCAGCGGGGAGATTAAAAAAAAAAAAAGTGGGGGGGGCGCTGGAGCAGAGGTGGAGGGGTCAGTCCCGCGGGGAAGAAAAGCAGGCGCCGGAGCAGGGAGGGGGGGAAAGGGGGCAGCGGGAGGGCTCGGAACCGCCCGGCCGAGGGGCCGAGAGCGCAGAGCGGGGGGTGGCAGCGGCGCCAACTCGCGACACTGGGGAGGGGGAGGGGGCGGCCAAACCACCTCCGGAGGCCGAGGGGAGATGGGACGGAGCCACTGCAGCCGCCACGGGGGGAGGGGAGGTACAACTCGAGGAATACGCTTTCAGGAATCTTGACAAAAGAGGTTTAAAAAATAAAAACGGACTCTGATAGAACGACGTCAATCCTAGTAGTAAACAGGAAAAAAGGGAGGCAAGCTCTTTATAAGTGGGAAAAGCGTGGAGCCTGGTGGACCTCTCCCCCTCTGTGTTTGAGCATAGTGGTAGAGCCCATCCCGAGCATGCGCAGTCGACTCATCCCAACCGTAGCCGGGGCCGCCCAGACCCCCTCCGCAGCGTCCCACGCCTCTCCCTGCCCCCACTGTCGCGACGCTCCCGCCCTGCCGACCACGTGCCACGAGCCGGGCGGGGAAATATACCACCCTCGCACCCCTTCCGGCCCCCACGAGCCCTCCAACCTGCAGCCCACAACTGCTACGGGGGTTTTCATTTATTCTTCTGATTATTGCTCCGAGGTTCTGACCTCCCACGGGGACCTATTACAGACTTTAACTTGTGAAATGTACTGCCTGGCTTTGAATGAGCATTTCTGTGAACAACTCGATTCTAAGTACTTGCATTTATAATGTATCCCGTTGATACCCGCTTATAATAGATACTTGTTAAGATATTTGAGATAACCCCACTCTCCCCAAGAGCATTATTATTATTATTATTATTATTATTATTATTATTGCTTTTTAACTAAGTAAGAACATGTAGGGGAACTGGATCCTTTCATTGATGGTCTGGGGTTTAAATTCTTCAAAATTCTTCTTAAAGTCTTCAAAATCTGCAACAAACTACTCCATGCCGCTGCTGCTGCTGCTGCTGCGGCGCGCTGGAAAATTGGAGCCGGAATACTAAGAGAAAGGGAGTTATAAATGCTGTGTTCCTGTGTTAAAGACCACAAGCAGTTATCAAGCTCCTAACTCAAAGCCTTGCAAATGAAGGAGTGGAGAATTAACACTATGCAATGCTGTACTTTTGTCCTAAATTTATTATTTACAATTGTCCCCAAATATACTCTCCCTCACCGGCATACAAAACTAGTGGGCTTTAATTTAAAGCAAGGGCCTTTTGGTTTCTATTGCTATTTGATTTCCATCAAACTCCTCAAGATTTCAATCCTTAAGCAGCAAATTTCCTGAACCTCACCCAAAAGAAATTTAGAGAAAGTAATTTCAGTGGAGCCCTCCTCCCCCACCCCACCAATGTTTTTTGTTTGTTTGGTTTTGGGCTTGGGGAGGTCACACGGGAGGTGCTGAGGGATTACTTACTCTAAACTCTGCTCAGAAATTGCTCAGGAATTACTCCAGGCGGTGATGAGGGAACCAAACAGGAGTAAACCTTATGCAATGCCCCACCCATTGTACTATTGCTCTGTCCCCACCCGGTTTTTTGTGTTTTTTTTTTTTAACAGGCACTCCAGGTTTCTGGTGCAGTTCCTACTGGAACATTGGCGAAACAATGAGTCAGAGTCAAGTTAATTACATATAGTGAGGTTCAGAGTTTTGTTCTTTCAATTTCCAAATACATGTGATAGATTTTTGAGAGCAGAATAAGTTCGTTCTTCTGAAGAAGCAAATGGTATTCTAAGAGCCAGCTGAAGGAAACCTGACATGGAAGTCTTTTCACTTTGGGAAGATTTCTCAGACTTTTTCTTCTGCTTCTCCCTCTCCCAGCAAAACGTCTTTCTGCCACTTTGCCCGGTGGTTGATGTAGACCCTTCTAGCCCAGCTTGATTTCCTTGGTCACAGTCTTCCAAAACTTCACTAAACACTTGACTTGGAACAGTGTGACTTGAGAGAAGGGGCCGAACTATGGCTGTGCTTCCTTTGACTTAAGGCCAGTTACTTTTTGTGTGCCTGAATTGCTTTATCAGTCAAATGAGGCAGTGTTGCTTAGAGAGTAACTGCTCAGATGAATGTCAAGTAGCTCAAATGAGAAAATTAAAAATTTATCATCAAAGAATCAAATCATTATTCAAATAAGAAAATTAAGTTTCTTTAATATTTTAATTTTTAAAAATTTCGAGTGAAATATCAAAGTAATTGAAGCAATAAATTAATATTAGAATATTTATTCTTATTTATTATTTATTATTAGTTTGCTGCAGGTTGACTTTAGGTTGACCTTGTGACCACAGCGGGTAGGGCGTTTGCCTTGCACGCAGCCAACATGGCCGACCCGAGTTCGATTCCTCTGCCCCTCTCGGAGAGCCCGGCAAGCTACCGAGAGTATCTCGCCCGCACGGCAGAGCCTGGCAAGCTCCCCGTGACGTATTCGATATGCCAGACACAGTAACAACAAAGTCTCCAATGGAGACGTTACTGGGCCCGCTCGAGCAAATCGATGATCAACGGGAGGGCCTTTACTTTACTTTTTTACTTATTTATTATTAGAATTAGATGGGCTGGACACGTAATGAGATTTGGAGACGACTGCTGGACTAGAGCCGTTACCGACTGAATTCCACAGGACGTCAAAAGATTGCGTGGCGGCCTACCTACAAGATGGTCAGACTTCTTCGTCAAGACCCTAAACGATCGGTTTGAGGCACTTCATGCTCCTAGAACAAACAGACGCCTTTGGGCTACACTAGCACTCGACAGGGACGAATGGAGACATTACTGGCACCCGCTCAAGCAAATCGATGAGTAACAGGAAGTCAAGTGATCAAGTGATATGCAACAAAGAACAGTAAAGTGGTCAGGGAAATAACCCAGAGGATTGGGGCACAACACATAACTGGCATGCATAGGGCTAGGTTTGATCCCAGCGCTGCCTGGTCTCCCTAACATTGTCTAGTGTAGCCCTTGTAGCTGCTAGCGCCACTAAGAAAGCCCCCCCAACACAAAACAGCAATAACAGAAAAAACTATGCAAATATAATAAATTATCATTATTATTTTAATGGTAGTCATAATAATTTTTACTGCTTGCATCCATAGCCTTAAACTTGAAAGAAGAACCTGAATATGGATTTTGACTGCATGAGCAATTTGTTTTTTCTTTTTCTGTTATTTTTGGTTTAGGTTTTGGTTATTTGGCCATGCCCGCCATACTCAGGGCTTACTCGTATCTCTGTGCTCATAGACCGTTCCTGGTGGTGCTCCAGGGGCCATATGAGGTGTCAGGGATCAAATTTGGGTCAGCCACTTACAAGGCAAGCACCCTACCTGCTGTACTATCCCTCTCAACCCGAATGAAGAACTTGTTATGCGGCTTATTACTTCATGATTTTAAACCAATAAGTGAAAATTTGCGGGCAGGCAAGATACTCTCGGTAGCTTGCCAGGCTCTCCAAGAGGGATGGAGGAATCGAACCCGGCTTGGCCGACCTCGTGCAAGGCAAACGCCCTACCACTGTGCTATCTTTCCTTTAGAAACTGGCATTGGAGCTTTATCGAGTAGTAAGAGCTGGCATAAGAATTGTGTTCCTAGGAGCCCAGTGATGTGGCTCAGTAGCAGGGCACCTCCCTTACAAGTGTGACGACAGTTGTTCAAAGTTCAACATGAGTTGCCAAGTACTGTCCTGTCAGCATTGCCTTTGTGAGCCTGGTGCCACAAGTGTGCACCCCTCTGCAAGAATCACAACCAGGTGTGTGTGCAAACCCAGGCACTACAACAGGAAGGGAAGGGGGCGGGGAATCAAAACAGATGAAAGAATGATATTCCTAAACACATATAACAAACTTTAGATCAAATGCATTATCAGAAACCAAGCTCCAGACTTTATTCACCATGCTTAATATTCCTCTCTATCAGACCTTTATAAGCATTAGAAAATGGAAGTTTTATAAGCACCACCAGGAGAGATTCTTGAGTGTAGAACCAGGAATAACTCCTGAGCACCTCTGGGTGTGGCACCAGGAAAGAAAAAAGAAAGAAGAAACAAATGGAAGTTTTAGACAATATATAGTAGAAGTGAGCAAGTTGAGAGCATGATTATAGAAGGTAAGAGTATGATTGTAGAACAAATAAGTGAGATCAATTAATTTAAACTTTCTAAATTTAGTTTCTGTGCTATAAGTACGGACTTAACTTTTCTTAAATCCTTTTTCTTTTCTTCTCTTATTTTGAGGCGGACCCCTTCACCAGTGCCTGGGACCATTATCGCCAGAGATGCTTGGGAAGCCATAAGGTACTAGGAATCTAACCCTGGCCCTATGCATAACAGACAGGTATTCCAGTACTTTTGTTGCAGAAATTCTCACTGGGAGCCAGTGAAGAACCATGGGGCATGCTCTGATTGTTGAGCAAACTCAGCTTTATCACACTGGGCAGACTCCACTGCCTCTGATAGTTCCTCTTCATCTACTGTTTGAAATGTAGGCAGGGCTCTATATTCCTCAACACTTTGAGTATCTCCCTGTCTCTATTTATTATTATTTCTTTTAATCTTGAAGATATTTGGTATTTTCAGATTATTCAGTGAAAGGATCTGTAAAAAAGACAGATTATATTGAAAAACAAGACCATTTTGAAAACAGTTGCCTCAGTTTATGCTTAAAATGAAACCCTGCTACCAAATAATTTTTATAAAAGAATTATTCATATTCTAGCCCAGCAAGCTACCGAGAGTTTCTCGCCTGCACAGCAAAGCCTGGCAAGCTACCCATGACGTATTCATATGCCAAACACAGTAACAACAAGCTCACAATGGAGACATTACTGGGCCCGCTTGAGCAAATCAATGACCAACGGGAGGACAGTGTTACAGTGTATTTCTGCTCCAAGTAAATTTAGATTTGTTTGTGTATATTTCATGGAGCAATCCTATAAGATTATAAGAGAAGTAGAGAAATATAATGTCTAACATCAGGATGTTATCATAAATTTAAACAGTCTCAAGCTGAATTCTGATCTCTTTGGAAGCATGGTGCCTATTTTCACACAGTACTCTACAGCTGTAACTCATAAATCTGAACAGCAGCACCAAATAATGAAAGATTATAGTGCTATCTGAACTGTGCAGTTTGTATAATAAAATTTGAAATTACCCATTTTTATTTAAAACATATTTTTCAGTCACAGCTTATCTACTAAATTACTTAATTTCATTAAGCACATATTAGACTGAATTGCTTGATGCTTTGTCTGTGACCCTGAAAGCACAATACTATTTAATCCACTCTGTGTGCTTGTATAACTTTTCTAGTAAAACTTTTTACTCAACACTATGTCTGGGAAAATGCACTGATGAGTGTCTCCTAATTACCCTCCACATGTATTGTACTTCTTCTTCCAATCTCACCTTTTTTCAACTTCCCTTCAAATCTGACCACTGACCACTATTCTCCACTGAGCACCAGACATGGCCTTGGCGTGTGCATGTGGGGTCTCACAGTTATGTGGAAGCTAAACAAAGAGAATGGTGGAGTAGCTGGTTAGGAAACTGATTCTTGAGAATCTCATTTCTACCTATTCCAGGCCAAGATTTTACACATCTTATTATCTGGAAGATAAGAATAAGCAAAACAACACTTTCCCCCTCCCTTTTATTTAGACACGTTATTTCTGTGGTTGCTTACAGTGAGCTTTCAGGAGTGCGATGTTCCTACCTTCTGGTATCTCCATCCCTTGCCTTAGATTCCCTCCCACCCCCTGACACCTGACTCCTTGACTGTTACATTTTTTTTAAGTTGAATAAAAACAGTACGGATGGTTCAACCTTTGTGGTCAGGATTTTGTATATGCAACTGAGTACAATCCAGGTCACTATTGAAAACTCTTTATGGGTTTTTGAATTATCCTGAGAGTAGAGGTACTGAATACCTTTTGTTCCATACAGTCTATTCAAAGATCTTTGCATAGTGCACAGGTTTGGAAGAGAAGGAAAAGTACTCACTCCCTCAGCAGAATAATTGCTACCCTTTACATAGATGTAGATTCCGTAAATTAAGGGCTCCTCCTCCTGTAATGCAAATCAAATGCAAGTTTAGGTCATCTAACTCTCCTCCTCTTTGGCAGAATGGAGAGTCACATCTAGAAGTGCTCTAGGCTTACTCCTGGATCTGTGCTCAGGGATCACTCCTAGCAGAGCCTGGGGAACTATATGTGGTGCTGGGGTTTTTTCCAAGTTTGAATTCATGCAAGTCAAGCTTTAACGCTGTAATACCTCTCCCACCTCTGGCTCTCTTCCTCTTGTCCTATAAAAACTAGGGATTTGGAATAGGTATGTGGCTTAGGTGTTACATAAGCAAGAGTCCAGTTTGGAATTCCAGTACCATTTGGATCTGCCAACCTTTTCAAAACATTGATGTTTATGACATTCCCTAAGCACTGGAGCACTATTGGGAATGATGATTAGAAAAAATAAATAAAAAAATAAATAAAAATTGGGATTTAGAGCAACTGCACAAGCACTTGCATGTGCACACACACACAGACACACAGAAATATACTGGTGTGGGAAAGATAGCTCAATTGGAAAAACCCATGGTTTGCCTGCAGAAAACTTAAGTACAATCCCCATCACAATATAGTCCCCTGACCAATGCTGGAAGCAACACAAGTACATGGAGCTGAGTATAGCACCAAGAACTGCTGGGTGTGGCTCCCCAAACCAAAAAAATTAAAAAGATAAAAAAAAAAGAATGCCAACATTATGGTCATAGCTATTATGACTGATCAATTACCTCTGACTCTAGGGGGTGGGGGAAATGGTACAGAAAAAATAAAATTGAAAAAAATTATCTTATAACTTTAACAGAGAAGTCTCATGTTTTATATCAGCAACTTCGAAGCTGTGGTTGGCTATCTTGTATCTTGCAAATGGGCTGAATTTTTCACATTTTTGGACAGTTTTTAGTGATGAAATAAGATGGTTAAAGGGGCATGATTCTATGAAAAGGAAAGCCTTGTCAGCCAACTTACAATAGCTGAGGGAACACCTGAGATTTAGTGGCAAACATTTTGATCAAATTATATAGTCCCCTAGGTATTAAGCACTTTCCTTTTGTTGCTTGTTGATGAAGAGAAATTGTGTGTGTGTGTGTGTGTGTGTGTGTGTGTGTGTGTGTGTATGGGGGGTGGGGAAGGGATTGAAGTTGATGAAGACCATTTGGGGAGGGGATTGTGGGCTGAATACCAGGAAGCAGATTTAAAGACAGTTGCCTGAACAGGGTCCTAATTTTGAAACTCTTCGCCATAAACTCCTGGTTTTTTTTTTTACCATGTCAGATGCACAACTAGTCTGTACACCTAGATTTATTTTGGTCCCATAGGGGAACCCCAACATTTCAAATCAAGTTTCTGGGGTTACTTCGTTTACCCCCAGGGCTATACTTCTAGTGTGGAAACTAAGCATTAATTTCTTCACTACTAAGGTTATAGTAACTTGCATGCAAGATATGGTCATGAAAGTTTCAGGTGTTTCAGGAACCACTAATGGATGGAAGAGCCCTAGGGTGTCTGTGGAGTTATGTCTATTGGGGGGCCACCTTATTAACTTAGAAAAACTCCCGAGAGGAATGACCTACTCTGTGATCAGTTATCTTAATGTGTGACTGAACTAATTTAAAAAAGTGGTAAAAATTTGTCCTTGAGCAAGTGAAACTGATTGCTGAGACTTAAATGACAGGTAGATTCAACCCAACTTACTGGTCAGAACAAGCACAAGGTAGAATTGCTTGATGACATGGAAAATTCTGAATCTACTTTCATCCACTGTTCGTGGGAATGTTGTCTAGTTCAATCCTATGGAAAACAGTATAGATGGTTCTCAGAAAACTTAAAATTAAGCCAACATATGACCCGGCAAATCCACTTTTGGGTACCCCAGCACAGAAAAACGTTCATTCAAAAGAGCGTATGCACACCATTATTCATTGCAGCACTTAGTAAAATAGCTAAGATTTGGTATCAACCTAGATATCCAACTACAGATCAGTGGATCATGAATATGTGGTACATATACACAATGGAAACTACACAGCTATGAAAAATGATGAAATCACGCAATTTCGTGCAATGTGAATGTAAGTGGAAGATATATTAAATGAAGTAAGAAGAAGAATGATAAACACATGATGATGTTACTCCTATGTGGTACTTAGAGTAACTAGAGGAGGAATTGCAGTAGTTTAGAGGAGCAATGCCTGAATTACCCTTGACCCTGGTAAGTACAGGGGTCAGAGGAAAGAAATAAGAGTGAAGAAGGGAAGAAGAGATAGGTGAGAAGAAATGAGGACAGAGTCAAGGGGATCCAGGTACAAAGGAATGATAGAGCCAAATAGCCAAACCACAGTGTCAACAACACTGAAGTAATGAAACCCAAACTTTATTAAGCAAACTTAAAAGGTGTCAGTCAAAAGAATCCCCTAATCAGAAGTGCCTGTCTTCTGTCAGCAGCCAGGGAACAGTAACATGTTAACTTATTTGCTTGGAAGGAGGGATACAAATCTCTACAGGGATACATTTAATGCCAGAAGATCCTTGGCAATGAGAAATGTTTACCTTCTACGATGAACCCAAAGCGACTTTATATCTAACTCAAGGTAAATCTTAGATTCTTTATCCCAATCTAAGAAGAAAAATATAAAAGTTCTGAGGCAACTGCACATTAGCTTTGACTAGGTTTAATTGGAAAATTAAAGGTTGATTTGACCATCAAATTGCCAGTAAAATTCTTACATTCCCCATTTATGCTCATGTTAATACAAAAAAAAAAAAAGCTTGAGTTATGGGACTGGAGAGTCTTGTATGAGATCAACCCAAGTTTGATCCCAGTGTCACATAGTCTCCTGAGCATCTTTGGATGCAGCTCTGGAGGCCACCCAAGAATGACTTGGGTGTGGTCCCTGAGGCCCCTGAGTGTGACCCAGTTAATCTTCAGCATTGCAGGGCCTCTGCAGTAAATAGCTGCCACAGTCACCAAAAATCACCAGAATCCCACACAGCTGCAAGGAATGATGAAATCATGCAATTCGTGGCAACATGGATGGAACAGGAAGACATCACATTAAATGAAGTCAGAAGAAGTAAGATAAACACAAATATCGCTTATATATGATATTTAGAATAACTGAATGAAGGACTGCAGTGGTTTAAAGGGGTGATGCCCAGATCACTCTTGGCCACAGAGTATCGGGAGAGAGGGAAAGGACGAGTGGAGTGGAGGGGGAGAAGAGACAGATGAGAGGGAAAGGAGGCCAGGTCAGGAGATTAAGGTGCAAAGGTGGGGTTAAGGGATGATAGGGCCAAATATACAAACCACAAAGTCAACAACACTGAAATCAAGAGATCCAAACTTTCTAAGAATTGAACTTAGAAAGATGCCTGTCAAGAGGGCAGCTAGGAGGAACCTATAGGAAGGAACATGGGAACACTGGTGGAGGGAGCTAACACTGGTGATGGGATTGGTACTGCAATATTGTATGTCTAAAGCTCATCTATGAATAACTGTCAATCATGGTGATTTTGGAAAATTTAATAAACAATCTTTAAAAAATCACCTGAAGGGACCCTTGGGCCTTCTGAGCATCACTGTCCTCCTGTTGTTTATCGATTTGCTCCAGCTGGCACCAGTAACGTCTCCATTTTGAGACTTGTTGTTATTGTTTTTGACATATCGGATATGCCACAGGGAGCTTGCCAGTTTCTGCCGTGCGGGCAGGATACTCTAGGTAGTTTGCTGGGCTTTCTGAGAAGGATGGAGGAATCAAACCTGGGTTGGCCATGTGCAAGGCAAACGCACTGTGCTATCACTCCACATATATATGCACATATACTTTTTCTTTTTAAAGTTGAGCAAAAGTACTTGATTAACATCATAAACTATTGAAGATTCAATATCATTTTATATTCTGTCTCTTTATGAAAATGGTTATATCATGCAGCAGTTTGGTTAGGGCAGCTAACTTTGTCTTCACTTTCTTCTCTCACTAACACTGCCTTACTTCTCTTAGCTTTATTGAAATGTAACTGACATGTGGTATTTTTTCCACCTCAACTTTTTGTTTTTGGGTACCAAGTGATTTGGACTTGGACAAGTTCTAGAACTTTCTTCTTCTTCTTCTTCTTTTTTCTTTTTTTTAAAAAAAGCTTTATTTAAGCACCGTGGTTTACAGGGTTGTTCACAGTGCAGTTGTTAGGGGCTTTCGATGTTCTGACACCAACCCCAGCTCCAGAGTGACCTTCCCTCCACCACTGTCCCCCTTTCCCAACCATCCCCAAGCCTGCCCCCTTAGCAGGTAATGGTAATTTATTTCATATTGCTTATTGGTCTGGAGCGATAGCACAACAGGGAGGGCGTTTGCCTTGCATGCAGCCAACCTGACCGACCCCAGTTCGATTCCTCCGCCCCTCTCGGAGAGCCTGGCAAGCTACCGAGAGTATCTCGCCTGCATGGCAAAGCCTGGCAAGCTACCTGTGATGTGTTTGATATGCCAAACACAGTAACAACAGAGTCCCACGATGGAGACTTTACTAGGCCCGCTCGAGCAAATCAATGAACAACGGGAGGATAGTGCTACAGTGCTACCAAGTGATTGCCATATTTTCTTTTTCTTTTTTTTTTTTCTATTTTAGGTACCAGGTTTTGTCATACTGTTTTTTTTATTATCATTTTTTTTATTAGTGAAACACCATGAGGTACAGTTATAGACTTATAAATTTTTGTGCTTGGGTTTCAGTTATACAATGATCAAGTACCCATCCCTCCACCAGTGCCCATCCTCCCCCACCACGGGTCCTAGCATCCCTCCCACCCCCCATCCCCCCCCACCCCGTCCCACCCTGCCGCTGTGGCAGGGCATTCCCCCTTGTTCTCTCTGTTTTCTTTTGGGTACTGTGTTTTGCAAGAGAGGCATTGAGTGGCAATCATGTTTGGTCTATAGACTACTTTTAGCACGTCTCTCCCACCCTGGGAGGGTCTTCACAACACCCTTTATTTGGTGCTCTCTTCTCTATCTGAGCTTCCTTCTCACCTAGCACATGTGGCTGGCCTTCAAGTCATGGAGCAAAATTCCTGGTACTAATCTCAGCCATTCCTGGGTGTTAGTCTCCCGTTTTGTTGCTTTATGTTCCCCAGATGAATGCAATCTTTCTGTGTCTATCCCGCTCTTTCTGACTCATTTCGCTTAACATGATACTTTCCATGTAGTACCACTTGTATGTAAATTTCATAACTTCATCTTTTCTAACAGCTACATAGTACTCTATTGTGTAAATGTACCAAAGTTTCTTTAACCAGTCATCTGTTCTCGGGCATTCAGGTTTTTTCCAGATTCTGGCTATTGTAAAGAGTGCTGCAATGAACAAACAATTGCAGATGTCACTTCGACTATACCTTTTTGCCTCTCTGGGATATATTCCCAGGAGTGGTATTGCTGGGTCAAATGGGAGATCAAATTCTAATTTTTTGAGAATCGTCCATACTGTTTTCCAAAAGGGTTGTGATTGCCATATTTTCTTAATATAGCAATAATTTCCACCTGAGTGTGTGCAAGCCGCAAAGATTGGGCCCTCTATGCTACTCACTCTAGTTTCTATAACAAAGTTTTCTTATTTTCTAAAGCATTAAGTATTTCACTATGGAATATCTAGTAACATTTGTGCCAATAATGTTCTTCATAATCCTCAGTTGATGGTAAGGTATCACAATTTGGATATTTTGTTTTCCTAGTGCGGGAGTATTTGAAACTAGATTTTTTCCCCCTGCCTGTTGACATATTAAATATATGCACTTGTTGGTATATTAGGTTTTAGAAAGAATTTTTTAGGCAAAGCTTTAGAAGTAGGATATTAAGACTTAGTTTCTTTGCTCCATCAGATGCTTTATAGTTTTCTTTCCTTTTTGAGGGAGAGTAAAGGGTGTTTGAAACACACGCAGAGGCGCTAGGGAATAACTCCTGGTGGTCCTTGGGTGACCATATGCAGTGCTGGGGATCAAGTTTGAGTCTGTCATGTGTAAGGTAAGTACCTAATCCTGGTGCTATCATTTCATCCCTATAGTTTGCTTTTATTGCATATCATTTGTGGTGGTAACTTTACTAGACAAGCACATTTTTATTTCTTCTGAAGCTTAAATAATCAGTATTTATCACTTAAATCACTTAACTTCCCATTAGTCGTCGATTTGCTCGAGCGGGCGCCAGTAACGTCTCCATTTGTCCCTGTCGCGTGCTAGTGTAGCCCAATGGCATCTGTTTGCTCTGGGATCATGAAGAGCCTCAAACCGATCGTTCATGATCTTCACGAAGAAGTCTGACCATCTGGTAGGTGGGCGGCCACGTGGTCTTTTGACATCCCATAGAATCCAGTCAGTAACAGCTCTAGTCCAGTGGTCGTCTTTAAATCTCATTACGTGACCAGCCCATCTGATTTTTGACACCTTGGCAAATGAGACAGCATCCCTGATTCTTGATCGTCGATGGATGTCTGAACTCCAGATTTTTTCTCTCATTTGAGTGAATTTTCGTCAATTGCCTCGAGCAGGCCCCAGTAACGTCTCTTTCATCCTAGCCCTGAGATTATATTCAAGGCTATTTAGGAGAATGAGACCCATCATTGTTACTGGTATTTGGCATATTTGGTACGCCACGGGGAATTTGCCAGACTCTGCCCTGTGGGCAGGCTACATTCGATAGCCTGCAAGTTTGTCCAAAGTAGGAATAAGACAATAAGATGTCATAAAAAAAAAGTTCTGTCAGGATGCGCATTTGCGGCCACGCGGTTCCGGGATCTGGATTTTATAGTCTCTGAGTCTTGGCCGCTGATGGGATTACACGGCACCAGGGGGCCAGGTGGTGGGTGTGACCCCCGCCTACTGGAATTTGGAGGATCTGGGTGGAAGATGCTCGACTCCAATTCGAGTAGGCTTGGAGGTCTCGGCCCCGGAACCCGCGTGGCTTTGTCCCTCTGCCAGTACCTTCATGTGTGCGGAGAGTGGTCTCAGCATGGTGGTGGCTGGTCCTGGAGGTCTTCGGCTGCCGTAGCCCTGGTCGGGGCGGGGAGGAAAGCTCGACCCGCTCCCCTCCAAGGGACTCCGGGAAGGAACACCCAGGCGCGGGGGCAGAGACTGCACTGTTCTCGTCCGGGATCTGGATTTTATAGTGAAACGTGATATTCCAAGCATAGTTCTTTCTATTCTTCTTTGGGAGACCTGAATAGCATTCTCCTCCTGTTTGCGTAGGGCCCAGGTCTCTGAGGCATATGTTAATGCAGGAAGAACAGTGGAATCAAAGAGATGTGCCCGGAGCTGGAGGTTCTTCGTCCTCTTAGCTATTTCTTCGACATTCTTGAAGGCGTTCCAAGCCGCTCTCCTCCTCCTGTGCAGCTCGGGTGCCAGGTCATTTGTCATGTTGACTTCTCGACCTAGGTACACATAGCTGTTGCATTCGGAGATGGTCGTTCCATTGAGAGCGAATGGGGCATCAGGAACGAGGCTGTTTCTCATAAACATTGTCTTCGTAAGATTCAGCTGTAGTCCTACCTTTCCACACTCACGGTCAAAGTCGGCCAGCATTTGTGCCGCTTGGCTGATGTTTGCTGTTATTAAAACAATGTCATCAGCAAAGCGGAGGTGGTGTAATTGCCGACCATCTATCTTCACTCCCATTCCTTCCCATTCCAGTCGTCGCATGATGTTCTCGAGGGTGGCACTGAAGAGTTTCGGTGAAATGGTATCACCCTGCCGCACCCCTCTCCTGACATCAATGATCACTTCTTTGTAGAATGGTGAGATCCTGGTAGTGAATCCGCAATACAGCTCACGGAGGATCTTGATGTATTGGGCTTGAATGCCCTGATTGGCTAGGGCTTCAATGACCGCTTCCATCTCAACAGAATCAAAGGCCTTCTTTAAATCAATGAACGTTAAACAGAGCGGCATCTTGAACTCCCGAGAAACCTCAATGAGCTTGGTTATCATGTGGATATGATCGATGGTGCTGAATCCTTTGCGGAACCCTGCTTGCTCGCATGGTTGTCCTTCATCTAGTATTCTGCCAATCCTGTTTAGGATGACTGGAGTTAACAAATTGTAGATGACAGATAATAGGCAGATTGGGCGATAGTTGCCAATGTCATGGATGTCTCCCTTCTTGAACAGTAGTACGGTCCTGCTGGTTTTCCATTGGGACGGAACCTTGCATTCAGACAGGTAGCGAGTGAAGAGCCGAGCCAGTGTATTGATGAGTACTGACGGCAGGTTCTTCAGGTGTTCAGGTCTGACCTTGTCTGGGCCGGGTGCTGTTTGTTTCTTTACGGACGAAATGGCGTGTCGGATTTCGGAAGGGAGAACATTGGGAACGACATATCCATCCTGTGGAATTTGGTATGTTGGCAAGTGGACATGGCTATCGAAGAGATTTGATTAGAAGTCATGGATAATCTTCTCCATTGCCGTTCTGGAGGATGTGGTGGATCCATCAGGACGTCAGAGGGCAGTCATCTTGGTCTTATAGTTGGCGAAGGACAGGCGGGCGTTACGAATACTTTTCCCAGCTTCTGCCGCATCTACCAGTACTTCTGCTCTTCTCTCTTTGAGGTCTTCCTTGATCGCATCTCTGCACTGCTTTGTGAGCTCGGACGTTAGCTTGCGATTGCCTGAGGCATGCGCCAAACCACGCTGGCGAATTAGCTCAAGAGTTTTCGAAGACAGGCGTTTTTTTGTGGCTATCTCTCTCTTGGCGTTCCTCGCACATTCATGGAGGTGCTGAATCAGGCGATCGTATTCCTCATCAATGTTGTCAACAATGGCATCTTCCCATGTTGCTGCAATAGTGCCAAAGAGCTCCCAGTTGGTGGTCGTTCTGGGAGTTCTCTTTTTGAACTTTGCAGCCCTTTCTCCCTGCTCTGTGAAGTAGAATTTTGCACGAAGGAGACGGTGGTCCGATTCCGTTCGAAATTTTGGGACAACAGCGACATCAGTCAGGCAAAACCGTCGATTGAATATGATGTGGTCTATTTCGTTGTGGAATCGTCCACCGGGAGACTCCCATGTCCAACGTTTAGATTCTGCCTTCTGGAACTGTGAGTTACCATGGATGGTCTTGGTCGACATGATGAACTCAGACAGTCTCTCACCCTGTTCGTTCCATTCTAGGCCATGGGTCCCGATGTGAAGTTCTTCAGCTGATCTCGGTCCTATCTTGGCGTTAAAATCACCCACAATGATCTTGTAGAAGGTGTTGTCTTCTTTATAAAACTTCTCCAGCTCCATGTAGAACTTCTCGATTTCTCTTTCATCATAATGAGATCAGTATTTATGTATTGAAGTAATTCAAGAAAAGATATTGCTTAAAAAAGCAGACAAATGATATTCAAATTCCTATGACATATTCCTTATCCCTCTTTCCCTAATATTCCCCCATTATCCTGATATAACTGATACCTTTGCATTCATGTTTATCCATATTTTTCTCCCTTCACAACATTGTGAGGGTCTTGAAGAAATGTAGATTAGTTGGCTGAGGGAACCAGAATAAAATACCATAGTCTCATGGAAAATTTTCACCTCACTTTCTGGGAAAAGAACTTCAAGATTAAGATGGTACTTGTGTGGACTGTGTTTGACTTGCTGAGGTATCTTTCTCTTGGTAATCTCACACAATTATTCCCTTGTGTAGTCTGAATTTTGTCTTTTTTTTAATGAGGACACTAATACATATAAATCAGAACCCATCCTAACAAACCTATTTTAACCTAGTCACCCTCTTAAAGGCCCTATCTCTAAATGCAATTATAACCAGAATTCTAGAAATGAGGACTTTAATATATGAATTTGGAGTTACACAAGTCAGATCATAATAGGGAGGGAACTTTTCTTATTTGTCTTTAAGATTTGGGTTGACTGATGCAAATGTACTTAAGTCATCATGTTCTAAAAATCAACCTAGGCTTTGTAACATCATAATAGCTCCTCCTATCCCATAATTATAAAGTATATCCCAATCACTTCCCCTGAAACATATTAGACAGGAATTTTATTAGTCAAGGTTCTTGGTTGCCCATTCTAGTCACCATCAGCATAGAACAAATGTATAGGTTGGGACTGTATAGGTTGCTCACAAAATTCATAGAAAAGCCAGAACAGGTTTGGATAAATTGGAACTGAGTAGTGTAAGACAGAACCATAGCTGACTCTATGTGATGAGTCTGGTTTCAAGGTTGATTCCTTAGTGGAGGATGCTGAAATCTGTCCCTGTTAACACTGTTCACAGCCCATGTCCCATGTCCCACAGCTGCCATTGACACATCAGGATAGATACTAAATTCCCCTTCTCTAGATAGTTCTCTCAGTAGCTGTGAGGTGGCAAGGCAGTGAGATCCCAATGCTGCAATAAGTGTACAGATCTCTCTGCCGCTCCACACCATGTGTGTGTGTGTGTAAGCACAGCAGCTAAAGTGTGCAGTCCCTGGAGAGCACCACAGCCAAGTCCTTGCAGCCCTTATTTATCACAACAACAGTAGAGGGCATGAAAGTAAGGCCAGGGAGATGGCTCAGAATACTTTGCCTGAAGAAGCCCCATGTTCAATCCCTGGCACTCTGGGGTCCTCTGGAAGATTCCCAAACACTGAGTATCATATCCCACCATAGCACTTTGAGGTGTAACCCAAACAAAGAAATGCTGAGTGGTCACAATGATGTGAAGATTATCATTTCTCATAGACCTCAGATCCCATGCATGTCATTGTGATGGGTTTTTCTTATTTGTTTTTAAGCTACACCCACAGTATTTAGGCAAACTCTTTACTCTGTTCCTGATTATATGAAATGCCAGAGATTGAATGAAAGAAAATGCTGCAATCCCTGTATAAATCTTTTTAGTTCCCATGATGTTAATTTTAAGCATCACTTTGATTGAATCGCATTGCTGAAATATGTGGTCAAACATAATTCTGGATGTTTCTCTGTGATGATTGCTTTATGTATTCACTTATTTGGGTTGCATAGTAACCAGACATTTAGTTAAATGTTATTCTAGGTATGTTCTGTATGGATGTTTCTATAGGGGATTAACACTTGGATCCTAGAGTGGGTAAAGAAGATTATCCGCCATCAAGTAGTGGGCATTATCCGGTTATTTGAAGAACTTAAATAAACAATGATTGAATACCTTGAAACAAGAGGGGATTTTCCCAGCCCACGGCCTTCCAATGTGTACTCAATATTGACTCTTCCTGGATCTCAGCTTTGCTGACACAGATTTTAGACTTGCCAACCTCCACAATTAAAGATACCAATTCTTTAAAACAAATATTTTTCTCTGTTTACACATACCATTAGTGTTTTTTTTCCCCTCTGGAGAACTCTGATGTAATATTAATACAATAAGTACTTTGTCACTGAAAAGTTAATTATGTGCTATGTAACTAAAATTTGGTTAATGAAAACTTTGCTATATAGAATAGAAAATTTTATATATAATACTAATATAATTTACATACTTTACTTGTTGTCCCTTTGCACACTGTATTTCTACATACTTTAAATGTATGTCTATATCAAACAATTATTCCCAAAAGAAAATTATTTAGTGTTTTTATCATGAAGATTTATTAGAATTTAGCTTGGTTCATTTTGTTCTATTAAACTAAATGTTCGTTAAATTGTTTCCTCTGTTATGATAGCTCAATAAAAAAATAAATAATAGTTTGCTTTACTATGATACTGTTTCCCATTAATCACAATCACTGGCTACATATGTAAACAAGGTGAAAATTTTACCTTCTTATAAGATTTAGAGTAGTTTTTCTACTAAAAATTTAAGATGTTAGGAGATACCTAGAATTGTAGAGTTCCCAAAAGTTAATTTGTTGATTTGACTTTCATGTATTATATCTTAATTCATTTAGATAATAAAATTTATGGAATTTTAAGATTACTGATGTGCATAATTGATATCTAGCAAATATCCAGTGAAATTTTCTTTCCTCCTTCTTTCCCTTGTCTATTTCTATAGTTTCCAGGCTCTTTTGCTAGCAATATACATATGATCTTAGATTGATTTCTATAATGTAAATTTTTGTAGCTTCTATGAATTTTGGTTTCTACATTTGAAGAATATTTAAGTTGGGAGAAATTGTTGATATATATAAATGACACATATATCTTAAAATCATTCTACTTTTCAAACCTAGAATGTTGCTTTATATTTATTAATATCTATATTTAAAATGTTAGTCTTAAGAACTGTGCTGTTAGTAATACTGATAATGTAAAAGTCTGGAATATACAGTGATATTCTCTTGGTAACAATATTACTTCCTCCTCATACTAGTCCTACCTCACCATCTCTGATCCAGTCATTTACTTTGTTAATTAGGGAAGCTGGTGGGGCCTGTCACCTATTGTTTCTATCCTTCAAATACCTGGTCCCATGCTAGTTTGGAATGGATTAGTGTATAATTTCCAGGCAGCTAGGAAGGCCCCCTGGTGGCTCTTCCCCTCACAGCCCAGGGTGACCCAAGCCATGGGGCAAACGAAGGAGGAAACAAGGGCCAAGCCGGTTGGTTGACCAGTTGCCCTTTATTCTGTTCTCTCCAGGCGCCTGTTCCAGTCTCTCTAAGCACCCCATTCTAGTCTCACACTGCCCCTCATTCCCATCTCCTCCTGTCTCTCCCGCTCATCTCTCTCCATGCTCCATCTCACAGCATGGGCTTTGTCTCTCCACGAGTCTGCTCCTGCATTCTTCTTCTACATTCTTCCCCCTCTATCCCCCTTACTAGTCTCTCCATGCTCCATCTTGCTGCCCTGCTTTCTCTCTCATCTCTCTCCAACTCTCTCTTCCCTCCAACTCCCCAGCTTTGAGGGTAGCAAAATCAACATAAGAAAGCCCTTCCTGACCACCCATCAGGCTCAAGGGCAGAAACATGACCTAGGGGTGTTCCTCTTCTCCTTAGTCTAATTACTTAATTAACATCTTAATTAACATAATAATTCTACTTCTTAACATTAGTTATTTTGTATGGGCACAGTAAGAGATAGATTGAGCTTGTAAGGTGGCTCTCCTGGGAACATCTCACCACAGACTCAGACTGCAGTGCTCAGGCCAGATTAATCTTTCCTAACCCTAGCAGGGTCCAAATCTAGTAATTAATTTCTGGATCATGACAGCATTTGTCCGTGACCATGCTCTTAACTTATAGTTAAGTATTATGGGGCTTTGGGCAGGCCCATTTCGATGCCAGGGTAGCATATAGCTCACCACTTGCCCTGGGTCCATCCAGTCCCTCGTCTGGACCCTGCTTTGGGGATCCTAGGAAGTAAAGGTAACTGAGGCTTAGATCCAGAGAACATATGCTGCAGAGGTAATATCTGGAGTCATTTAACTCCCATGTTACAAAAGCGTAGCATTAACTGTCGTCTTGTGTCCATACACAAAGGACATTGCTCAGAATTAACTATGGAAAGGACTTAAGGAGAAGAGAAAAACAATACACGTCAACAGAGCACAAAGAAGGAAGTTACAAATAAACACAGAGAAATGGGAGCACTGTGATGGGAGTAACCCAATAAACCTAAGCTCCCTGTGGCAAGGCAGAAAGGACAAACCAATGTTATCCTACAGATTAGTACCTAATAAAGTTTGAAGTAAACTGGAACTAAGCAGTAAATTGCTAAATAGTACTTGGTAATTAAAGTTGGATGCATATAGAGTTTGAGTCATCCTGGAATTTAAGTTTTGTGTATAGTTTGATAGGACAATAAATAAGGAAGTATTAATAGAATACAAATTTAAAAATCACCAGTCCATCCTTTTTCAGCCTGAAACAACCTGCACAGCATTTTGTTGCATGTGCTTATGCTTTTTAGTTAATTAACATTAACCTTTATTTATTAGTTATTAGTTTATTTGTTAATTAACCTCTTTCCTTCCATCCAGCTTTCTTTCGTCACCATCATCATCATTGTTAACATTGTCATTATTGGTAATGACGTTTTGATAACCAGGACTTATGCATGTACCCGGTGGTGGTGCTCATGGGACCCACACATCTGTCTGCTGTGCTCATACACTGGTCCATGCTGTCCACTCTTTTACTCTCACTCGTACAGTGGGCTTCAATCAGTTGAGGTGCACAACTTATGGTGGGGTTGCTCACCAGGGCTTGTTGCCATGTCCATGCATGTGCTTGCCAGAGGTCGTGTATTTCCAGGTATGTTGCTCACAAGATCTCATTACCTCCCTTGAACACACTTGAAACTGAAATCATAACAATGCACTTGTCAGACAGGCACCCTAAGCCCCTGTACCATCCCTCCAGTACCTTCCCTACTTTAAAAATATACACGTGCCTATGTAAATTGGTAAGAAAACACATTAGGGGCTACCTTGCACACAGCTGGCCTGGGTTTGATCCCTAGCATCTCAACAGTAATTCCTGAGTGTAGAACCAAGAGTAACCCCTGAACACTGGGTGTGGCCACCCCGCCAAAGCAAGAGAGAAAAAATTATAAGGCAAAAAAAGGTTACTGTTTCATGTTGTTTTATCACATGTTTTATATTCCTTAATTTTGATTTTCCCTCCAAAAATAATTTTCTACACAAATTAGTGCAATGCCATTTTATAATTAAGATTTGTTTAAAAGAAAACTTCAAAATATAAAATAGTTTTAACTCTAGTTAATAGTTTTTAAGGGCTGATTTGTCTACCAAATCAGTGGTGGACCAATGTGCCTTGGATGTGTGTGTTTGATTCGCGTGCATCACAAAAATAGATACATATTTGAAATGGATTTTCAGAGCTAGCTTGATATTACAGGGGTTAAGACACTTGTTTTGCACACAGCAGACGCCAGCTCAAGCCCCCAGCGCCACATATGGTCCCCCACACACTGCCAGGAATGATTCCTAAGGATAGAGCAGGAGTAAACCCTGAGCTTGCTGGTGTGGCGACCCCCCCCAACAAAGCAAAATATTTTTTAAAAGGAGGTTTCTTCTTCATATATCTGCATAACTAAATAAAATGGTATTTTCTAGTTTAATATATATGTATTTCTCCATATTTATCTTAAACACTTTTGATATAGTTTTTTATGTTTAAGTTAATTAGATTATATTATAAAATTTTGCCTTTATGAAACACAAAGGAACGTGGTAGCTACAATTTATATTTGACAACTACCTTTGCCCTTCCTTCTGATTCTGTAGCTCATATTTTCCTCTCACACCACCCTGGGGGCTGTGATCCAGGGAGGGTTGTAAATCACACAGTCTCACTCCTTTTCCCCCAGACATGTGTTGTGATTCAAATTAAACCAGAATACACACCCCCTTTCCAACACACACACACACACACACACACACACACACACACACACATACACACACACACACACATATTGCTGATAGAGTAAACGAAGAGACAATCTGTCTGCTATTGGCTATCTTCTCTGGATTTAGCAAGAGGCTATTTATACAAAGAATAACTGAATTATATAAGGAAGGAGAAAATGATAATATAGAGATAAGTAAGAAAGAGATGATAAATAGAGATAGATAGAAAGAAAGAAAACACTTGAGCCTCTGTTTATAGCCATGCCTAAAAATTAGAACTACTTCTGGACTCATCAGTTATATAGCTCAATAAATTATTTTGTTTAAGCTAGTTAATTTGCATAAGTTACTTACAATGAAACAAACTTGATAGTATATGAAGCAGTATTAAAAAGAAAACTGTCACTGTCACTGTCCTCCTGTTGTTCATCGATTTGCTCGAGAATTAACCAGGCCTTATTACATTATTTTAAATATTAGTATATATTTAGTCCTCATCATATGTTCTACTATTTTTTAGGGCTCAAATCCAGGGCCTCGTATATGCATTCTCTCACTGAGCTATATGTTTAGCCAATTTTAGAACAGAAATTCTGCCCTCAAGTTTACATAATTTACCACTAATAGTCATGATTTTTTCAATGACTTAAAACAAATGAAAATAAAAACTTTGCATGTTTTCCATTTCAAATGCTATTCTGTAATATTCTTTTCAATGCTTTTCTTGGGGCAGTGAAATATGGTTTTAATTATTAAAAATTTAATTTGCTCATAACTTTAAGAATACATTGCAGAGTCGATTACAGAACATTGATTTGATTTTCCATTCATGAAAACTTATCCAATTACAGTTTCTTCTTCTCTGAATACTGGATAGTTGACATAAGTTTGTACTAAAGATTATAAAGCCAAGCGAATGTTTGGGCATCACCTCATAAACTCAATATGAAAATACTATTAAAAATCTAACCTTTCTACTCACTGGTTTTGAAAATGTCATATGTCATATTTAACAGAAAATATATGTCTCCCTAACTTCTTGCCTCCCAAATTATTGAATAAGTCTGGTAGATATTACGTTCAAAGATTTTCCTGGCAGACTGGAGAGTGCAATAGCTTGTTATTTCCACAAGGTGTTGCAAAAGAGTTTGCATAGATGAACACTTTCAGGGATACTCTGTTAATCAGAATCGCTGTCCTGATTCTCTAAGATCCCTTTGTAGTTTCTTTCCCTCATTCCCTGAGGATCTTTCATTTGTTTTGCAAAGCGCATGAGTGATGTTATTTATAAGTGTTGCTCAATTCAGAGAAGTGTCTATGAACAAGTATTTCCTATTCAAGTATATTCCCAAACCAATCTTATGTCATCTTTTAGGAGATTGAGGACATCTTTTTTCTTTTGACATAACAAATATAAATTTTAACAATCATTCAGGGGAAGCATAAAAATTTTTGTGGCGCCGCGAAAATAACAGCATACTGAGCACATACTTTGCATGCAGGAGACCCAGGTTCAATCCCTGGTAGCCTATGGTCCCCTGAGCACTTGCCAGAGTAACTCCCTAGCATGGGAGTAGCCCTCCAGCACTGATGGGTGTAAGCCCTCCCTGTTAAAAAAAGAAAAATTTCTGCATTCCAAGATTCACTAACAATTCACAGATTCATTCTGGACCATTTAAAAGTAGGTTGAAAATATTTCAGTGTGTATTTCCTAAGAACTAAGATTTCCTTATATAGCTAGAGTATAATGGTCAAAATAACAAGTAAGATATTTGTCTAGTACTGTTAACTATTCCAGAGTCTTTAATAAAATATCTACAACTATCCTAATCATGTATTTGATTAGCTATATTCCCCACTGTTAATCCTGATCATTTTATTGTGATATTGTTTAGTTTACTTTATTTTGATTTTTTAAAATTTATTTTGGGGTTTGGGGCTTCATCCAGTAGTGCTCAGGGCTCACTCCTAGTAGGCTTGAGAACCATGTGGTGTCTGGAATTGAATCCAGGTTGTCTTGTGAAAGGCAAACACCCTATCTGCTGTACTATCTCTCCAGCCCTCCATTATTTAAAAAAAAATTTAATCTACTTTATAGTTCTGCATTAAAGTAACATTTCAGTACAACATTATATTAGTGCCATTATCTGCAGCAATTCAGCCTCATTTTGCCTTTCTTGATTTTACCATTTTTAGTTTTTGTTTGTTTGTTTTTTGGAATAACAGTGATACTTAGGACTTACTCCTGGCTCTGTGCTCAAGGATCATCCCTGGCAGGGCATGGGGGACCATGTGTGTTGCCAGGGACTGAATAGGGTGCCTGCAAAGCCAGTGCCTTACCTGCTATACTATATCTTTGTTCCCAGTCTTGCCACTTTTGACGTGTATAGGTCAGTTGTTTTATAAAATGTTTTCTTTCTACCTGTGTTTACTTGGTGTTTCTCTCTATTAGACTAAATATAATCCCCCACCCCACATATATGAGAAGATGGCTTTACTCATGAGAAAGCTTTACTCATCCACACTGCTGCTGGAGAAATGCAGGCTGGCTTACATATGCTTAATTACTTCTGAACTTTCTTTTGTTCTCCCTCAGGAATATCCCTGGTATCTTTGAGTTGGATCTTTTCTTAATGCTTCACTTCAGAGACAAGATAGCATCATTTCTCCCCTTTACCCATCATTGTCATTTGCTTATCATGTTAGCTTTGATCATGTGGTTAAGATGGTGTCTACCAGGTTTCCCTATTGCCAAGTTTTTACTTTTCCTTTTGGAAACAGAAACTTATTTGGAAACAGAAACAAGATTAACTTTGAGAGTCACCATGTTCCCCACTCCCCACCCCTTGCCCCCAGTGTAAAGTGATGACTCTGTGTTTCACATGACATGCTTGTTAAGTTCCAAGAACAAACATGCCTGGAACAAGGCTGAGTGAAAGAAGTCAGACAAAACTAAATGCATATTGTGTTATCCATTTATGTAAATTTCCAGAAGGTGCAAATGGATTGGAGTAATAGAGGCAGATCAATGGTTATCAGGAGATTTGGAGAGAGCAATGAGGATAGATTGAGGGAGGGATTACCTAGGGAAGGAGGAAACTTTCAGAAGTGATGAAGGCATTTACAGTTGTGACTGTGACACAGACTTCACAGGCATGCACTCAGGTCAAAACTCATCAAACTGTATATCAATCACATCTCAGTAAATGGGAAATAAAGGGGATCATGTACTCTAAGGCATAATAGTGCATTACACTTGCATGTGATGTGTTTTCTTTCACAGGCTGGGGGATAGGAGCTATGCCATCTGAATGGCATTAGAGCTGTGTGGGAAAGCACATGTCTAGTGTATTTGAGGCCCCAAATTCAATCCCGGCTGCATGCTGGCACCACCACCCTGCCAGCACCACTAGGAGTAATCCTGGTGGCCTGTGGTGTCACTGGGCCGTGTGCTGTAGCTCTGAGCACAAGCATCCTTAGATCCACACAGCAAGGCCAAGTAACAGAGGGTGTGGCCCCACTCCCCGCCTTCCCCTAGCACCCTGGGTATGGTTCCTTCCGATAAAAGTTGATGTCATATTTCTCGTTAGGAAATCCTATTAACTTCAACTTGAATTTCTTTAGTAATAGAGAGATTAGTGATAAAGCTGAGCATACCAAGAGCACTTTGTCCAAAAAACTCCAGGGGCCCTGTGAGGAAACGTCTCATCTCTGAAGCAGTTCTGGGCTGCTGGGGTCGCCGTTCCTGCCTGTGGTTCCTCAGGTCAGTGAGATGCTGGCAGTAGCCACACACCGTGTCCGGAATGAGACTTCTCCCATAGTTTACTTCCCAATACTCACAGGTCTATTACTCTTAATCTCTGCAGACTATTTGCTCCCCAGAAATAGACTAGTAACTGATAGCATAATTCTCAGTCTAATTTCTTCCATATCAAATAAGTCCATGAGGAAAGGTCTGACCAGTTCTCTATTCAAGCTGTGCTGGTTGTTCTCTGGAATCCTTAAACTCCTATATGGTGGCATCTGGCAGATTTAAGGTGACCTCAGACTAATCTCTAAGCACCAAGGATGGTTACTAACTTATCTTTGTATAAATGATTCCATTACATTTCCCAAAATGAAGGGCAGCAAACCCAAATGTAAGTCTTTATCTCTAGAGACAGAAACTGCCATTAACTGTGTAAAGGGTCAATTCCTCGATGAAAAATACTTTAACATATTTTCTTCAAAGAAGCATTTTATCCTAAGGGACAGGAGTTTGGAATCGGCTGTGTAACTGGTGGATCACCAGCCCCATCTGATTCAGGGGTGCTCATGAAGAGTTCCTGGAATGCATCCCTTCCAGCCACCCATGTCCAAGAAAGTGCCCTGTTGATGCCAAGTTCAAAGCACTGGGTCAGGACTGAACAGAGCCTAGGTCATGGCTAAGTTCAAGGCTTAGCTGTCAAGTACTTCTGAAATGTTTCCAGTATTAAAACTGAAAAACAAAAGCAAAAACAAAAAACACTGGACTTCCTCACATTAAGTGTGGGCTTCCTCACCCCGCCCCACACTCCCAGTACTGCAACAGCAAAACATAAGACAAAGTAAAATCTCCACAAAAGCAAAGAAAGAAAAGCGGCAGGATGCAGTTATAAGGCTGAGCTAGCCTTTCCGTGAGCCCAATTCTTACTTTTGTGACCTATTTCCAGATGAAATCAGGTAGCAGAGAAGGGAAGAAATTTCTCCCAAGTGATCACAGGGCTGAAGTGGGAGAGCACAGGGTATTATGGGTTCTGTACTTTTCTAATCACTGAATGTATGTAACTGTCTTGCTCCTCATCCCCTTTATATAGGTTCTGAACAGTAACATAACTAGGATAGCACAGTGGTAGGGCGTTTGCCTTGTGAGCAGCCAGCTCGGCCGAGCCGGGTTCGATTCCTCCGCCCCTCTCGGGGAGAGCCCGGCAAGCTACCGAGAGTATCTTGCCCACACGGCAGAGCCTGGCAAGCTACCCGTGACGTATTCGACATGCCAAACACAGTAACAACAAGTCTCATGATGGAGACGTTACTGGGCCCGCTCAAGCAAATCGATGAACAACGGGAGGACCGTATTTATTTTATACTCACAATAAACCCCTGGGGTGGTACTGAAGTAGGCAGGCAGGTAGATAGGAAAGGACCCTCATGGCATGAGTTCTTGGGAAGGAATAAAATTAACTAGCCCAAAGGCTCCCAGAGCCCACTTTGTGGACATAAGAACTAAAGTCTGATAAGACTTACACCTGATTTCAGCACAGAGTCAGAGAAGCCTGGCCTCTCCCACCCCTCCTAGAGAAGCTCCTACTGGAAGGAAGACCAGGAAAGTAATGTCATAAAAAAAAAAAAAAACCTGCTCCAAACTCTATTCCTTGACAACCACCCTAGAAATAGATTCTTTCCTAGGTACAAAGCCTGGTGTGGGGTAGGTTGGGAGAAACCCTAGAAAAGCCAACTTGGAAAAAGAAAGGTGCACATATGTGCTGCTGAGCACATATGTTGTTGCCAATCACATGTGGTACCTGAGTACATGTGTCGCCTGCATCTTTCCTCTTGAGATGTGTACTTTCACAGCTTTGTACTTTAATACTTTAATGCTGGGATGTGTATAGGGACTTTCTCTCTCTCCCTCTCTCTTTATCCATTCTGGAGAAGTCTGTGTTCAGAGAACACATTCTCTCTCTCTCTCTCTCTCTCTCTCTCTCTCTCTCTCTCTCTCTCTCTCTCTCTCCCCCCTTCTCTCTCTCTCACACACACCCTCCCCACCCTCCCCTCCATCTTCTCAAAACTTCCAAATAAAATCTGTTTTTGCTTCACTTTCTTCTCTTCCTTAAATTCTTTCCTGTGAGGCAAGGTAAAGGATTTGACTTTCCTCTCCTGTAAGGAGCAAGGCTCACAGCAGACTCAGCTGTGGCGCTGGATTTCCCCTCGTCAGTTGATAGAAAGTGGCAGACTTTTTTTTTTGAGCCTGCTGCCTCTCTCATCCCCACTTCACATAAATCACTGGGGACCCCACCAGCATCAGTACTGTTATGGGAGAAATGGGAGAAGGGCAGATGGTCAAGATGATCAGATTGATTATGTTAACTCTAGCTTACATGGGGTGGAACTAATCAGATAGCAGAAAAAGCTAAGGAGGGGATAGGTTTTATGTATCAACTCGGGACACTGATTTGCAGATGTTGCAGGCAACCAACAACCTAAAGAGACTGGGAAAAAGGCGAATGGCAGATGGCACCTGCGAGTGGTCTGAGCAGTAGAGCAGAGAATACACAGAGCTTGCTTGAGGTGGAGAGGAGAACTGGCAATTGGGTTGCTGTCCCAGATGAGCAGGTTCCTGTTTTCAAAGCAGCTGGCAGAGCTATACCTACATGAACTGTTACATAAGAACTGAAACACTGAAGACATCTGGTGAATGGCATAGTATTGTACCATGCTATCCCAAGAACCTGAAATTAGTCCATTGTGCTTTAAAAGTACTCATTTTTCAGCCATTCTGTATAGCCTAGAAAAGAGCTTAAGCAATTTGCCCCGGGAAACCTAAATGATAGTTTGTGATTAAGTCCAGGTAATTTCATTCCTTAGTCTTGCCTCTTTCAGTTTTGTTTAGGATTGTTATGAAAGAGATAATGCTGTAATTTAGCAGGTATTAAATTTTTGTCCATGAGCCACAGTAGAACTAACACATGCACTGAAAATAGAGAAATTTAGAACACTCTTATTAAGGTGCAAAAATTCTGCTACTTCTAATTCATTCCATTTCATTCATGTTCTTCTATATTGGAAAAAGCCATTTTTTTGAGTTCCAGAATTACTCGCTTATTTATGGGCCATGATTCACAATTTCTAAAAACCCTGGTGGCATAATGAGATTGGTTGTAGAAAACTGAAACTTAGAGCAGTCACTGGGGCCACACTTCACCATCGGTCTGTCTGGCCTCAATGCCAGTGCTAATTTCATATTATTGTCAGTTTGCTCAGCCTCAAGGGTCACTCTTGTGCCTCTGTAATCATACTCTCAGGGCATTGGGCCTGAGTCTGAGTTTTCATCAAAGCCATTGGCTAGAATTTTGCTTAACATTAATGGGCCCCTGAAGTAGGGTTGTGAGCCATGTACTCAAGACATTGTAGTATCTCAGAATCACCTATTGCCATTTTTCTTCCAGTAGATTATCCCAGTGTTAATATTCTGCCTCTTAGACTATTTCCTGTACCTCTGCCTGTACCATTATTTCCCATTTTGTTGGTCTGTAAATGAGGTCCTGGACTCACTGGAATTTTTATTTTTTAGAAATTATTATTTTAAGGGTCTAAATGTACCACAGAATTAAATATGAGATAAAAATATCAAGTAGCTACCAAGAAAGTGAATATAATTACTGAAATAATAAAAAAATTAAGTGTGAGGCTTGGAGGTTACCTCAATGGAGTCTTACTTGTCTAAGATCCTTAGCACCATAAAAATAATAAATGAAATAAAAATTGTGCAAAGTGAAGGTTTTGGAGTACTACAGGTAAGTGACATTCATTTATAATTCTAAAACAATGAGATATCTGCTCAAGGAATCAAAGGAAAATAGGAGAAAGTAGAGAGAGACTTACTCTAAGAAGAGAAGAGATTGCCTTTGAAATGGATATTAAAATATTGGTGGGATTTGAACTGTGAAGTTATTGTCTCAGCTTTCTTTCTTCCATATACTAGAAGTCTTAGTATATGGAAGCCATATACCTCATACCTGGGCACTGGACAAGTGAAGATGGAACTCAAATAATCCTGAGTTAAGAAGAGTATAAGCAAAAAGAAAAAAATAAAGTCATGTGTTCAGCAGGATAAAATGCATAGAACAAAACGGAAGAAATAAATCACGACGACGATCATCCTGTTATTCGTCGATTGCCTCGAGCAGATCCCAGTAATGTCTCCTTCATCCTGGCCCTGAGATTTTTAAGAAAGTGCTATATTCAAGGCTCTTTAGGAGAATGAGACCCATCATTGTTACTGGTATTTGGCATATTGGGTATGCCACGGTGAGTTTGCCAGACTCTGCCGTGTGGGCAGGTTACATTCAGTAGCCTGCCAGTTTGTCCAAAGTAGGAATGAGATAATAAGATGTCATAATAAGATGTTCCAGGAGCTGGTTTTTATAGTCTCTGAGTCTTGGCCGTTCATGGGATTACATGGCGCCAGGGGACCAGTTGGTGGGTGTGACCGCCGCCTACTGGAATTTGGAGGATCTGGGTGGAGGATGCTCGGCCCCAATCCGAGTAGGCTTGGAGATCTTAGCCCCGGGACCCGCTTGCCTTTGTTCCTCTGCCGGTACCTTCAGGTGTGTGGAGAGTGGTTTCAGCATGGTGGTGGCTGGTCCTGGAGATCTTCGGCTGCTGAACCCCTGGTCGGGGCGGGGAGAAAAGCTCAACCCACTCCCCTCTAAGGGGCCCCGACGAGGACAGCCAGGTGCGGGGGCAGGAGACTGCACTGTTCTCTTCCGGGAGCTGGTTTTTATAGTCTCTGAGTCTTGGCCGTTGATGGGATTACACGGCGCCAGGGGGCCAGTTGGCGAAATATTCCAGTTGAAGAAATAAAAACTATTAAAAAAAACTGGAGTAAGGGGCTGGAGTGATAGTCTGGTGGGTAGGGTGTTTGCTTTGCCATCAGCTGATCTGGGTTCAATTTTCTAGCACCCCATATAATTCCCAGAGATCATCAGGAGTAATCTCTGAGTGTAGAGTCAGGTGTAAGCCCTAGCACTTCTGGATATAGACCAAAATTTAAAAAGAAAGATAGAAAAAAAAAAAGGAAAAGGAAGAGGAAAAAAGAAAAAAATTAGAGTTCATTAGACCTTGAAAACCACTATTATTTACTAGCCAAACAATTAATATGCTGGTATTCTTGTTGGATAACATTGGTTTGTCCTTGCTCCTCCCACAGGGAATGTATGTTTATTGAGTTGCACCCATCACCGTGCTCGTGAGGCACACCCAATTCCATTAGGCACTCCTAATCCTATATTGCTTTTCTCTTTCCTTTATGTCCTTTGCATGGTTTAACAATGCCTTTTTTTGTATAGACACAGAAAGACAGTTAGTTGATCCAATGCTTTTGTAACATGGGAGTTAATTGACTTCGAATAATATTTACTCCTGGGCTTCTATCATATTTACCTGAGTTAAGCCTCAATTGCCCTTACTTCCTAACACCCTCAAAAGGAGAGTCCCGGTGAGGAACTTGGAGAGACCCAGGGCAAGCCCTAAGCTACCCTGGTGTCAAAAAGGAACAAGCTAAGCGCAATAAGACACTGTCACTATCACTGTCCTCCTGTTGTTCATTGATTTGTTCAAGCAGGCCCAGTAACGTCTCCATTGTGAGACTGTTGTTACTATGTTTGGCATAACGAATATATCACAGGTAGCTTGCCAGGCTTTGCCGTGGGAGCGAGATACTCTTGGTAGCTTGTTGGGCTCTCCAAGAGGGACGGAGGAATCAAACTCGGGTCAGCTGTGTCCGTGTTGGCCACATGAAAGGAAAGCACCCTACCTGCTGTGCTATTGCTCAAGCAATAAGAAGTATAATAAGTTAAGAGCACAGTCCATAGGACAAACTCTGTCATGATCCAAAACAAGTAACTGACTCAAAAGGAAGTAACTGAATAAGGACTCTGTTGGGCTTAAGAAAGCCTGATGACCTGAGGACTGTGGTCTGGGACATATAGCGAGATGCCCCAGGAGAGCCTTCTTTTTTTTTTTATTATTATTATTAGTGAAACACCATGAGGTACAGTTGTAGATTTACAATTTTTTGTGCTTGGGTTTCGATTATACAATGATCAAATACCCATCCCTCCACCAGTGCCCATTTTCCACCACCATGGATAATATTCCCCCCACCCCCATCCCCCCCATCCCACCCTGCCTCTATGGCAGGGCAATCCCTTGTGTTCTCTCAGGAGAGCCTTCTTTATGCTAATATATCTCTTATTGTGTTCATACAAAATGACTAGAAATAGTAGTAAGAAATAAATTTAATATGATTGTTTAAATGGATTATAATATAACTAAATTTTATATATATGTAATTTATGGGCCAGAGCAATAGCATAGTGGGTAGGGTGTCTGCCTTGCACATGGCCAACCCGGGTTCAATTTTTTCACTTCTCTCAGAGAGCCTGGCAAGCTACCGAGACTATTCTGCCCTCATGGCAAAGCCTGGCAAACTACCCGTGATGTATTGGATATGCCAAAAACAGTAACAACAAGTCTAACAATGGAGACATTACTGGTGCCCACTCCTAGCGGGAGGACAGTGCTACAGGACAGTGTTACAGTTTAAATGGATTACTAGTTAAGGAAAGGAGAAAGCGCTACACCCTTCTTGGAATCCCGCCCTTGAGTTGATCTAATAATCTACAGTGCTGAATCCCCAGACGAGATTTTATCTTTGAGTTAATCTCCTAGAAAAACTTCCCCTGAAGGAGTGGCTTTATATCTGTTTATTGTTATGATAATGTTCAACAACACCTATGTGTACCCACACCCTTCACAATTTCTATATAACTAACAACACTGAGAAAAAGAAATAAACACAGTCCCTGACTACCAACCAGCCTGGGGCCCTGTTCCTTGTTTCTTCCGTCAATCTACTGCTGCCAGCCAGCCAGGGAAACGGTTCTCAGCCACTGAACAGACCCACACTTGGAACTCACACACTATTATCAGTCACTTGTGAGAAAATTTATTTCAGTCATCAGGGCCTAATCATGTCTAGATGAACTGTAAGGAGCAATGTTCTGTTTGGGTCACATTTTGTGGAATTTGGAGGCTACTCATGACTGCACTGGGGAAAGAGGTATGGAGAGGGGTGCACTCCCAGTGATACTTAGAGATTGTGCAGTGCCTAAAATCAAGCCCAGGCCTCTGAACTGGAAACACATGCTCAGCCTGTTAAGCTGTGTCTCCAGCCCAGGGGCCATATTGGAGCCACATGAGGCTGATGTAGATATGTGCTGACTCCAAGGATGAAGTCTAGTCTTCCTCAAACTTCTTCCCACCAGGATCAACTAGGAGACCGTCAGATCTGCATCCAGCAAGTTAACTTCCTCCTTAACCACCTTGTGATGGTTTTGCACAAGTAGTACTTTCCTGGAGCCCTGTATTTATGGTTAGAGTTTCATGATAGCAAATGACATGCACTTATGTAAAAGTGGCAAATTATTGGATATGCCAATATGTAAAAGAGATGGTTATCAACAAAATCCTGTGTGTTGCAGGACATAAGAACCAGTTGCAACTGTGTTTTGGAAACATACTGGAATCAGAGGTGAAACCAGAGACAGGATTCTGAACTTTTCATCTGATTGCTTAAAGTTGGTTTCACTTATCTTTCTCTCTGAACATGGACCTCCTCGCTTGTGCCATCCATCTCCATGAACCTGAAAACATGATCCCAGCAGTTTCCGAATCCATCTGGAGAGAGATTGATTGTTTCTCTGTCATTTCCCCAGTATCTGGAAAGGATTGCTTTGGTAGAGAGTTTACCTGGTAAATCACCATGGTTCAAAGAGAAAAAAAAATGGTAGAAATCTAGTTGTTCAGAGTCACCTGAGTAAGCTTTGTGGAGTGAGACCTGGAAAGATAGCACAATAGTCTTTTTATTATATCCCTAAAGGGTTATGCTGCCCAATAAGGCAGATTCATAGTCAACATTAGCCCCATTTAACGAAGTCGATAGCTCTATATGGTCTTAGATATTCTGGAACTCATATTGCAGTGGGAAAAGTTACATATAGCAAGCAATTCTCTGGAACATCTGGGAGTGCTACAGTTTGACTCAATTCTGATACTGCCTAGCCAGAACAGTATGGTTAGCAGTATGGTCAGATTCCACGGCTCAGGACTCAGTTCTAAAGGACAATCCCATACCCACATCACTAAAGATCAGAGATTCAAATGATCTCATCCTTGATTTTAGTTGTCAGTCTAAAGCCTAGGCTGTTACCTGCGTATCTGACAGACTGGTTTAAAATATGAGTTTTCCAGGAACTTCTCACTTTCAATTACTTTGTTAGAGTGACTCAAAATTGAAATATGTTACTTTGTAAATTGAGCGATAGCACAGTAGGTAAGGCATTTGCCTTCATGTGGCTGACATGACCGACCAGGTTCAATTCCTCTGCCCCTCTCGGAGAGCCTGGCAAACTACTCAGAGTATCTCGCCCGCACGGCAAAGCCTGGCAAGCTCCCCGTGACGTATTCACTATGCCAAAATCAGTAACAACAAGTCTCACAATTTGTTGTGAGACGTTACTGGTGCCTGCACTAGCAAAGACATGAACAACGGGAGGACAGTGACAGTGACATTATAAAAAGATATAATTCAGGAACAAACTGATGGAAGAGATATAGAGGCCAAGCTACAAAGAAAAGGATCTTTACTTCCATGCCCTTTCCAGACATGCCATTTCCCCCAAATATTCATTTTTATAAAAAGCTTTGAGCCATATCTGATGATATTTAGAAGCTATTCCCAGTAGTGCTAGAGACCCAAGTTGTGGAGATTGGGCTTTGTGTTCCCTCATGCAAAGCAAGTGCTCCAGTCCTTTGAGTCTTCTTTTCAGTTCTCCAAATATTTATTTTCTCACCAGCTCACAAGAACTCCAAATCCTTCCTTTTGGGTCATTTTATGGACAAGCCATTGATGGTTAATTGGGCAGTGCCTCTTTTCTCTCTGGATATGGAGGTAAGGTGTGGAGTGAGTAATGACTGAAAGTTCCAGAGTTTGAGTCAATTGGCTGACAGACAACTAACTAGTCTCCAGTTTGAGGTGTTTTCAAAAAGTCGATTCATTAACATAAGAAAAGATGCCCTTATCTCTCTCTTCCCTTAGGAAAATCCAAGATTCTTAGGAGGTCTGAACCAGGGACAGAGGAGAAATATGTATTTCTTATTATAAATCACAATGTCATATATGCCTGGTGGCTACTGCCCTAGGTAGCACAGATATAGAACATTTTCATCATTGCAGACATATCCATTGGACAATGTTTGTCTAGAGTTTAGACTTTCTGATTTTTTACTGGCAAAAGCCTCAGGCATTCCAGTTATTGCAAATAGCAAATTTTTTTGGGACATGAACAACTTAAGTAAAATCTCTCTTCTATTAACTTGAGAGGAAAATTTTTTGAGACTCCCCCATTGCCACAAGGATTCTTGATTATATTCCATTTGATTATTTAGCAAAACTTCCTAAACTTGATCATGCCTGAATTCTAACCCTAAAAAGGAATTCTTACCCTAAAGCTTCAATGATAATTAGTCGTTTACATATGTCATCTTTGTTATGCAAAGCCACCAACAAAATGCAATTCTGTTCACTTAGCTATAAAACTGTTTCCATAATCTTTTTTAATTTTTAATTTTTAGGGCTAACTACTGGTTCACTGCTCGGGGGTCACTCCAAGAGTGCTCTGGGGACCATGTTCAGTGACTGGTGACTGAAGCTGTGTTGGTCATGTGTGAGATAAGGACCCTACCTGCTGTAATATGTGTCTTGTCCCTCCCATAATATTCTTGGATAATTCTGCTGGTTTTCTTCAGTCCTGTCACTTGCACTGTCTCAAACCTTTGTGTTGTAGGTATGGTCAACTTCTTCCCAACACTTAGCTTTCTTTCATTCAGTAGGTATGTAACTACACCCTACATGCCTCTGCATTCACTAGCTCATTAATGAGACTAGTTCTCACCAATGAAATGAGGAAAATTTATGTTATATTCCAAATGAAGGAATTATTTTTCCCTGTCATATGTTTTTTGGGCCACACCCAGCGGGGTTCAGTGTTTACTCCTGAGTCTGAAATCCAGAATCACTTTTGGCAGTGGTTAGGGAACCATTTGAGAAGCTGGGGATCCAGTTGGTCATGTGCAAGGCAAGTGCCTTCACCCCTATATTATCTTTCTGCCCAGATGAAGTTTTTTATTGATTTCTTTTAAATTATAGTTAAGGAAATGTGTTTATGATGGTGTTGGTATTTATAGTCTTGGTGTACATAGTTACCTCCCCTCACCAAAGTGGCCTAAGATTCCAGATGAAGTTTTCAAAAGAATTCGTGACTCAAATCTCCAAGCTCACTTGGAACGGGATTGGGCCTTCTCCCCCCAGCTCCCCAGTTTTCTAGTAGATTGGCAGTTGCACCCACAAACTGCCTCCAGCACCATATAATCTCATCAATGGCCACGATCCAGAAACTATGAAATAAAGCTCCTGGAAGAAAGCTACACAGAACGTCCTGAGTACGCAGCCTCCACGTCTTATACTGATGTACCAAAAGTAGCACACATTTGTTTGAGTATAATGTATGTTTGTATCTTCTTACGCAAAGTCTTAAATGGCTCCAGGATAAATACAACAGCCATCACACACTTTCCTCTTATGGTGGTGGGAAGGTGCACTGTGGTGAGATGGGTGTGTGAATATTATCCGTAATGAACTATTGTGAACAATTTTATAAAAATAAAATTAAATAAAAAAAAGAATCTGGGGGGCTGGAGCGATAGCACAGCGGGTAGGGCGTTTGCCTTGCACGCGGCCGAAACAGGTTCGATTCCCAGCATCCCATATGGTCCCCTGAGCACCACCAGGAGTAAAAAAAGAATCTGTCACTCAAAGGACTGGAATGTAACCTCTGGAATGAGAGCACCAAATTTAATGCTCAGTACCACATGATCTTCTGAACACCACTAAGAGTGACCTATGTTCGAGCAACAGTCAAATAATAGTCTCTGAGCCTCTCCTCACAAAAAACACATGCCCTCCTTGTTCTCTTTCACCTGTGGGAAGGGGAAGTATTAGAGGTTGGTATGTACTGGGATCTCTGACTTACTCCAGAGAGGTTATAACCAATGAAGAGTGTCTGCATGAACCACTAACCTGAAGATGAGTAGAGTGCCCCACGAAAATGGACCATTTTTCTGTTCCAGCATTTGTCTAGTCATAACCTAACCTAACTAATTTCCCTGAAACCTCTTGTTTTAAATTCCAATTCTCACACTGGAGAGATAGTATAGTGGGAAGGGTGTTTGTCTTGAAGCCTGCAGATCTGGGTTTTATCCCCAGCACCCAATATGGTCCCACAAGCCCATCAGAAGTGATCCCTGAGCTCCAAGCCAGTAGTAAGCCCTTAGGCCAGCAGGATCTGGCCTCAAAACAAAAACAAATCAACTCTAACTCCTGCAATTCCCTCAAGGGTCTGCTGTTCCCTTATTGTGTACAAAGATTGATTTCTTCCTCCCATAGTGCAGCCACTATGGAACCAAGAGATGTTTCTCACACTTTCTTAACCCTTTATTGCACTTTCAGACCCAACTTCTAATGCTATCAAACTTCTCCCAGTCAGTGCTCGCCACATATGGTTGCATTGACATTTCTGTGTAGTCTTCCTGTGTTCAGTGCGAAAAATTGAAGATGAAGGGTGTCATCGTGTATGGAAATAATAAGAAAAATATGTGAACATCGGACTCTCTGGTTTTCAAGATAGTTTTCTCATTTCCACAGTTTGATTCTTCTTAGTCACATAGGTTCTCTCCCCACCCAAAAATTTCCTCATCAATACCATGCCACATGGAAAGCTAAGGGAGATATAACATCAGGCATCAGTTTGGAAAAGCCCACTTCAGAAAACCCACAGAACCCGTTGAGACCCCACAACAGAAATGTGAATGCTTTTGCATGTCCAGGTCTTTATTGTTATTCAGGTACAGGTACTACCACCATTAAGCCTTGGATCTGTCCTTGCCATTCTAAATCCGTGTGCTTGCAGGATAACATGTTTGCCAGTAATTCTTTTTTTAGCACTTCTTGAAGGAAATTCTTTTCTAGAGCCAGAATTAGCAGGCTGAGGCCAGTGAGGACTATGGATGATCCAAGACACCCACTTGGACTACATGTAGAACCCAGAGGAGTTGACCCTTGGGGACCAGGAACTCAATACCATCCCTGTGCATGAAGCGCCTTATGTATAGTGTTCTGAATATGTGGGGGTGTGGTCTGAGCCTCATGAAGAGCAGACCAAATAAATCATCTTGCAGCGCTACCCAGTCATCTTACTTCCCTATCATCTTCCTCTCCAAGTTTAAGAAATTCTTGAAGCTCTTAAATTCTACTCAATCAGCAAGTTTGGAGAGGCAAGGCTTTGAAATCCTAGTTTTCCTTTCTCCATCACTCACTGTTAGTGATAAACTGCTCTTTTATTTACTCTTGTTTTAGTTGTTTTTTTAGTTAGGCACTTACCAAGAGGCAAACTTGTTGAGTTGAGAATGTAATGTTTTAGTTAGCTTACACTTTTTGATTTTATGATTGTTTGCCAATGATTTACTTTAGAGTTTTGAAAACAAGATTTTAAAATGTGGGTTCATGAAAACACCCTGCCACAGAGGCAAGGTGGGATGGGGGGTGGGAGAGTTACTGGGATCCATGGTGGTGGGAAATGGGCACTGGTGGAGGGATGGGTATTTGATCATTGTATAATTGAAACCCAAGCACAAAAATGTGTAAGTCTGCAACTGTTCCTCATGATGTCTCACTATTAAAAATTTTTTTAATAAAAAAATAAAGCTATTTAAACATCATAAAAAATAAAATAAAATGTGTGTTCATGAAAACAGTCTAAAATTCAACAGTTCATATCTCAAATATAACCCTGTAATTGCTGATTTAAGGTCAGCACATTTTTTTTGCAGGTTATCTAGAAAGAACATACTTATCCACAAAGCCATCTAAGTTTTCATTTACACTTATTAGATTTATAGCTGATTTCTTCATATCTGATTTTCACTTGGAAAAAGTATTTGTATTCTATTAAGAATGCTCTAGGAAATGTTCCCAATCAACTGCAAATGGTTCAAGGAACTCTGCCACCACACTTTTTCTTTTTATTTTCATCTGTATTTGTTTCTAGCTGTTACCGAGTCCCATGCTTCTGGAATCCTCCATCTTGCCACAAAAAATGTAAGGTAAAGGTAAAGGCCCTCCCGTTGATCGTCGATTTGCTCGAGCGGGCCCAGTAACGTCTCCATTGGAGACTTTGTTGTTACTGTGTCTGGCATATCGAATACTCTCGAATACTCTCGGTAGCTTGCCGGGCTCTCCGAGAGGGGCGGAGGAATCGAACTCGGGTCGGCCATGTTGGCCGCTTGTAAGGCGAACGCCCTAGCCGCTGTGCTATCGCTCCAAAATGTTGCTCCTGTGTTCTGGTAAACCCTTTATGAAATGGACCTTCTGGGGTCCACAGGGAAGCAATGGATAGAACAGATGCAGGTAAAGGACTGCCAGAGAGCAACAGCATTTTGATATGGTAAAAACTGTGTGTGAAGTGGCAGGATATACAGATGTTGCTTTGGAGAACAATTATTCCTTTCAGACCTGTGTAAGTATTTTCAACAGTGGCTACTAAGAAGGCGGGACATAGCTGAGGCTCAATGATTGCTACAGTTATTGGAAACCAGAGTTACTGAGGAAAGCAGGGATTTAGTAAGTCTTGTTATGTGGGCATTCATTTTAAATTCTTTTTAAAAAAGAATTAAATAGCAGGAATGGAGAGATAGTACAGTGGGTAGGGCATTTGCCGTGCACACAATCAACCTGGGTTCGATCCTCAGTATTCCATAATGTCCTCCAAGCCTGCTAGGATTAATTCCCGAGAGTAGAGCCAGGAGTAAGCCCTGAAAACCACCTAGTGTGGTAATCCAAACAAAGAAAAACAACAAAGAGATAGAAATAAATATAAATAACTGTCATAACAATAGAGGACACGGATTTTTAAAAAATAGGTATCTTCTCTCTCTGTCTCTCTGCCTCTCTTTCTCTTTATTTCTCTCTTTCATTTTATATCTTATTTAGAGCACCCAAAATCAGGAGCAAATGTATGATAAGAGATTAAAATGGCAGAAAATGGGTGAGGTTTTTTTTTGGGGAGGCATTGGATGACACTAAGGTGTGCCAGGGTTTACTCCAACTCTATGCTCAGGGCTCACTCCTGGCAGTGTTCAGGGGACTACACATAGTACTGCAATCAAACCCTGGTTGGCTGCATGCAGTGCAAACTCACACCTTACCTGCTGTTTTATCTCTCTGAAATTTTCTTTTTTAAATTAAAAGGAAATCAAAGAGTCTGGGAATGTGGTTCAGTGGTAGAATATATGCTTCACATATATGAGGCCCTGAATTCTATCCCTAGCAGTACATACACACAGACACATAGACATACACACACAGACTCACAGACACACAGACACACATAGCTGTATCCTGAGAATCCTTATCTGGAAATTCACAGTCCTTTCTTTTTTCACTCTTCTGAATCTTTGAGCTTTACAGTTCAGACATGCGGCACCCTAGCCAGGGAATCTGTTTTTTTTTTTTTTTGCAAGGGGGGAGGAGAAGGGAGTTGGAGGGCACACGCAATGATCTGCTGATGCTCAGGGGTTACTCCTGGTTTTGCACTCAGAAATTACTCCTGGACCATACGGAATGGAATGCCCAGGTTTGAACCTGGGTCAGCCGTGTGCAAGGCAAGTGCCCTACCTGCTGTATTATTTGCTCTGGCTCCTAGCTAGGTTTTCTTAAATTACCTGGATTAATGACATAAAGGATCTAAGGCACTTAAAAGTGGGACTAGAGGTCTAATTTTTTTTTTTAATCAGGTGACCTAATTCTTCTGCTCACTAATGTCTGAGAACCTCTGTTCAGTCACTTAGGCCAGCAGTCTTTTTCAGTGTGATACTCTTCCTCTCCACTAGAGAGAATTCTCATTTCTCCCAGCCGAGGTCACCCTTGGGCTGCTGCTTCTAACTGTAGACTTCCTGCCTGCAATCAGGCCTCTGCAATCAGGCCTCTCTCTGTTGCCAGGGAGAGAGAAGCTGGGGAGAAAATCCTGGGTTTCTAGGTGATAACTCATTCCAGTTCCTCGCCTAGAATTCACATTTTCTATGAGTATCCCTTTTCTCTAAAAAGGGGGCAAGAATTTTTTAAATGATGTTTTGTGAAACAGAAAAAATTGTCATTCCTCAACTAAACCAAAATAGGTTTTAAGCAGCCTTTTTAGCCACTGATACAGACAACAAAAAGGAAGTTGGTAGTAGCAAGATCCTGTGCCAGTGGGCCTTCCTTATTCTTTCCTATGCTTAAAGAAAAATCCTGTTGAGCTAAGAAGCCACTTTACTCTTTTTATTAAAAAATAGAATTTTATCTTATTAATCAAATCAGACTACTTTTGTTCTTAGTGTAGCATTTACAGAACTCTACTAAGAGCCTCCTTCTCAATTTTAAAGTTTATCAATTGGCTACCATCATGGACTTTGTAATGAATTTACAACTGTGGAAGCTGATTTTATTTCAGGTGCCCCAAATAATTTAGGACCTTTGAATTTATGCTTTTAGTCATCTTTTATGTGGTTCACTAAAAACAGTCCAAGGTTTGGGAGTTAAGATTCTGGCTCACTGCTGAAAGTAGACTATAGACCAAACATGATTGCCACTCAATGCCTCTTTTGCAAACCACAACACCCAAAAGGAGAGAGGGAATGCCCTGCCACAGAGGCAGGGTGGGGTGGGGTGATAGGGGGGTGGGAGGGATATGGGACCCGTGGTGGTGGAAAATGGGCACTGGTGGAGGGATGAGAATTTGATCATTGTATAATTGAAATCCAAGCACAAAAATTTGTAAGTCTACAACTGTACCTCATGGTGTTTCACTAATAAAAATTAAAAAAAAATAAGATTCTAGCTCACTTCCATTTATAACCCACTTGTTGGTATTTTGTTCTGTTTTGGGGTCACAGTGTTCAGCAGTGTCCTGGCTCTATGCTCAAGGGTCATTCCTGGCAGTGCTCAGAAGACCAAATGTGATGCCAGGATTGAGCCCAGGTTGGCCACTTGCAAAGCAAACACCCTACCTGCTGTCCTCCGGTCCCCCAACTTGTTGATATTTATGGAACTAATCTTTTTCCAAATATTTCAATTTTCGAATTGAATTTTTAGAAGAAAGAAAGAAGAAATACAATGATAGATTCATGTCTTCCCGAGAACCAGTGGGGAAATGAGAGGTATGAAAGCAAATGGAAATGTTAGAACTGGTGAAAATGTAATAAAAAAACCAACACAACTCAGAAGAGCAGTTGGAAAGAAGGGAAAAGATATAGAGGACAAGGAAGGATAATACCAGGGATCATGCAATCAAAATAGCATGCAATGGCGATTTTGTCAGAACTGACAAATGTTTTGAGTCAGTTTTGGTGGTGCTCAAAAAGACTAACATATTAGAAAAGGGGAGGCACACCAAGCCTTTAATATATTTTTAAAAATATAAATAAATTGTCTCCTATTGTTTTATAACTTCCTAATACCAGAGGTTATAAAACAACAGGAAGTACTTTCTTATTACCAGAAGAAACTCTTTATAGTCTTGCAAAGATGTAGTACACATATTTCATTCTACGTTGCATTTTACACACAAAAATAGAGATGAACAGAATTTGTCTTTATACCCACAACCTGAAAAACTTAGAAATCTGAATCTAGAGGCTAGGGATGTGACTCATTGGTCAAGCACATCCTTGGCTTGACCAAATGAATGAGACTTGGTTTTGATTTCCAGCACCATGCACACTCGCGCAGATCTGAATCCGGTAAGAACTGGATTAAAGGACCAAATGGGAAAATTATAGTGTAAGAAAAGAGCATTAAGAAAGAAGACCAAACAGAGCCCACAGAAACACAAAGAGACTTCTGGTTGAATCTAGAGTTTATGTTAATTACCGTTTGTAAGTGGGGTGGGGGGGGCCAGCCTCCTTGATTTGGTGGCAGAAATTCTTTTCACTGGCAGCTGCTTTCATTTTTCATGTGCTTGAAGTTTTATCTCTTTAAGTTCCTGTTACGAAATGAAACAGAACCTGCTAGCAGAGACCATTTCTTGGCACAACTGTAGCATGGTTACTTGAATTTCCCTGCTTAATCCTATCTTCCATTGAAGTAACTCGATTTATCCGTGACGATAACCATTGCTTCCCCACCCATCCACCCAATTTGGAGAGCTTCTCTACTTATTTTATTTATTTACCCTCATCTTGACTGCTGTAATGTGATTTGAAATGCTGCTAATGATTCTTCCATGGATACATTGCTTGAACATCATATCCAACAGAGCTCCTGATTTCTTCCACCAATATTCCAAAGGCCCTCTACCCTTCTAAATTCAGTTTTGTGGACCAACTCTCAAGTTCTGCTGTTTTGGGCCATTTGTTACTCCCTTACTATGTATCTCTTCTATCCCTTAAGAGGGATTCTCCTGTATCTGCCCCTTTTCTTCTGATTGCAGTTCCATTGTTTTTTGAAAACAAAAGATTCTTAGCGGAGCTTTAGTTAAGATTCCAACAAAATACTTAGTAATGATTCTAACATGATGACAACCTTAAATGGGGCTTGCAATTCTAATATTAGTCCCTAAGAAAGAAGTTATACAAAGCACTGGACACCATTCGGGAGGCACACTGGGGCATGTTTTTCTCTTTTCCTTTGCATTTAACTGCCTATTGTCACTCACAGATTTGCATATGGCAGGATCAAGACACCATCTTGCAGTGTTGCTGCTAGAAGGGAAAATGATGGGTTTGAATCTAATTCCTTAATTTTTGCTTTTGTTTGTTTGTTGGCCACAGTGGCAATTCTCAGGGATTACTCCTGTCTTTGCTCTTAGGAATTACTCTGGTGGTGCTTGGGGGACCATATGGGATGCCAGCAATCAACCCTGGGTCAACTTTGTGCAGGACAAGTGCCCTACCTGCTGTACTATCTCCCTAAACCACTTATTTTATGTCCATGTACATTATTTTCCCTCCCATTTATTCATTTTTTAAAAAATTGAACCATTGTGACATACACATTTACAAAGCCATTCATGATTGAATATCAGTCATAGCGTGTTCCAACCCATATCCCTTCACCAGTGTACTTTTCTCACCACCAATGGTCGCATTTTCCCTCCCGCCTCCCTACCTGTCCCACCACCTGCCACTATGGCAATCACTCTTTCTTTCTTTCTTTCTTTCTTTCTTTCTTTCTTTCTTTCTTTCTCTTTCTTTCTCTTTCTTTCTCTTCCTTCCTTCCTTCCTTCCTTCCTTCCTTCCTTCCTTCCTTCCTTCCTTCCTTCCTTCCTTCCTTCCTTTCTCTCCTTCCTTTCTTTCTCTCTTTTTCTTTCCTTTCTCTTTCTTTTTTCTCCTCCCTCCCTTCCTTCCTTCCTTCCTTCCTTCCTTCCTTCCTTCCTTCCTTCCTTCCTTCCTTCCTTCGTTCCTTCCTTCCTCCTCCCTCTCCTCCTCCCCCACCATTCCCTCCCCCCTCCCCTTCCCCTTCTTCCTCTTCCTCCTCTTCTTCTTCCTTCACCTCCTCTTCCTTCTTTCTCTCCTTTCTCTCATCTCTCTCTCATGCTCTTTCCTTTTGGGCCTTATGGTTTGCAATACAGAAATAATGAATGGTTATATTAGGTATATCCCTTTTATCCCTTTACCTATACCCTTCAATCCCCCCACCCCCCAACTTTTGTGGCAAGCTCCTAACCATTGACTTATCCTCCTGGCCCCTGTTTACCCTCACCTTGGATATTAGTCCCATACTATATATATAGTGTGAATATATATATATATATAGTATATATGTATATATATGGTAGCACTGTCTTCCCGTTGTTCATCGATTTGTTGTTACTATGTTTGGCATATCGAATATGTCACGGGTAGCTTGCCAGGCATTGCCATGAGGGCGAGATACTTTCGGTAGATTGCTGGACTCTACGAGAGGGGCGGAGGAATCGAACACGGGTCTGTCTGGTCAGCCACATGCAAGGCAAATGCCCTACTCCCTCTGCTATTGCTATGATATATATTTTTTAAATATCCCACAAAGAAATGCACTCAGTCTATACCTGTATCTCTGCTTGTGACTCATTTCACTCAACATGATACTCTCCATGTCAATATATTTCTAAGCAAATTGATAAGCAAATTTCATGACTTCATTCTTCCTAACACCTGCATGGTATTCCATTGTGTAGATGTACCATAATTTTTTTATTCAATTATCTGTACTTGGACACTCAGATTGTTTCCAGATTTTGTCTTGCACATTATTTCACCAGAGCTGGCTTAAGTTTTGTGGCCTGGGTTAAAGCTGTGTCTTAGTATAGTATCACAACAACTTGTAAGTCTACAACTGTACCTCATGGTGTTTCACTAATAAAAATAAATAAATAAAAAATATAAAAAAAAATAAAGCTGTGTCTTAAAAAAATAGGTGACTATTGCAACCACTTGAATGTAACCTGGAAACATTAGGAATATATCCATCTGTCAAGTTTGTAGAAGGAACTAAAATGAATGGAGGCATGATCAATATTTGAATTGACAACTCTTCCCAGTGATCGCATGTTGAATATAAACCGTAAGTGCTTTAGGCTTCATCAGTGAATTGCCCTTTTTTTTCCCCCCACAGAGAAACTTACAGTTCTCTTGCAAACACCCCTAATTCTCTCAGTTTATCTTTAACCTTTCCTTTGTGTTAGTTACTATTCCCCAAGTCAAGGTTGGTTAATTTTGCCAAAACTTCTGGTGATTCTCAACTTTATATTTGTAATTAATTACTTGCTTTTCTATTTCCCTTATAACCTTTTCATATTTTACTATAGACCAATATTCTTTGCTTAAACATAGAAAGGCCAATAATACTATGCTTCTAATATTTGGGAACTGATTGACTCTAAAGTATATCTACTCCTGAGCACCTATCATAATTACTTGACTCAGATTTTGGTTGCCATAGTTCCTAATACTTCCAATGGGGGCTGGGGGAATCCTGCCACAGGCATTGAAAGGGCCCCGGGGCGAGTGGAAAAGCTACCCTGGCATTGACATGGGAACAGTCAGGCATTGAAATGGGACAGTCTGGGCTGGAGTGATAGTACAGCGGGTAGTGCATTTGCCTTGCATGTAGCTGACCTGGGTTGGATCTCTAGCATCCTATTCAGTCTCCCAAGCACCGCCAGGAGGAATTCCTGAGTTCAGAGCCAGGAGTAACCTCTGATTATCACTGGGTGTGGCCCAAAAAGAAAAAAAAAATAAAGAAATGGTACAGTCTAGAAAGCATAAAAGCATGATCTGCTGTAAGCCCTTATGACTTGAGAGAAAAGATGCCCATGAAGAAGGACAAGCTGAACTGGCCTGATGTATGGTAAAAGCCTTGCTTGCCCTCGAAACCCAGAGAACTAAGTTTTGGAATCTGTATTTCTTACTTTTTTTATCCAAATAACTCCATGATTAAGGAGAAGTAAACTTAATTTTTAATGTATAGCAAGGAAAAGAGAAAGACAATATAATGCTTTTCACCCTGGGCAACAAGCCCTGGGATATAGCCCCTGGGAGACAGAGTGCCTCCTTGAGTTAATCTATCCAAGAAAACTGCTTCCTTCTGTCCTAAAAGTTTTACCTCTGTAAATGATCAAGCAGACCTACATGCAACCCCCCTCAGATGTTCTGTAAGTATAGTAACAACTCTGTTTTAAATGGACCATTTTCACCATCTATCCGTGAGTCCCCCATCTCTTTGTTCCTCTGCTTGGGAGGCCTGGGAGGTGGCCACCAATCACATTGCACACCCACTTGTGAACTCTCAGGTATAACACAGACTAGGACAGTGTTGGTAGCAAGTAAGAGAGGACTTTGTCTTTGCAGGCATTTTCATCTTGACTCACTGCAGTGTTTTGAATAGCATAAATTACTATTTTTTTAAAAAAGAAATTCAATATTTCATAGGATTTCTCCAGAATTAAATGGTTTTGGGCAATAGCTCATCTATAAAGGGAAAGTGCCATTGTGTGTTTGTTTAATTTTGTACAGAGGCATAGCAGCATCAATATATTATTTTGCTTTACTTCAAGGACACTCCCTCTCTAAAGATTAAATTTTAGGTGCTCTTTTCTCCCTTGGGTGTGAGGGAAACTTTACAATAGATTCCTGTGATAAATGAGATTTTCAACTTTCTCATTCACACAGTAACAATCTGAAAAGTCAAGAAATGGAGTGAGGGGGTGGACTTAAACATGACAGATTGATGAAAGTAAGGAGAAAGGGAGGAGAGGGAGGAGCATATCAAAAAGAGGTAAAAACCAGAAAATCAATTCTATGTTAGATTTGGAGGTGGCAGAATAACAAGGCAAAATTCTCTATAGGGGGAAAGTTGCTAAGGTGCAACTTTTGAGATTGCGTGGAATGATTGAAAAGTGAAATTTCAGAATAGAGAAAAAGATGATCATTCTATCAGAGGCAGGAATTGATCAGGGAATCTGCAGGAAGGCTGGGACATCTATGGTGACATTACTTGATTTTGATTCTCTGCTGTGATCTGATTCAGAACATCTTGTTTATAAAGAATTAATAGAGCATCAAATTTTTTTATTATTCTCAAAGTTACAGAAAAGACTAACAGTTCCCTGGTATGAATTTAAGATTATGAAAGATTCCTTCACTCTTGGCTTCTTTAGTTTGCATTTCTTTTAGTTTTGTGTCTACTCTCAATCTCTGCTGGCTTCTGAAAGTTGCTTAGGAATGATCTGAATGTTCTGCCCTTTTCAAATCTCACTTATGCAGGAGAACCGGGTTCAATTCCTGGCACGTATATGTTTGCCTGAGAACTACCAGGAGTGACCCCTGAGCACAGAGCTGGAAGAAACTCGTGAAAATTGCCAGATGTAGCTACATTAAAAACGAACAAACAAACAAACAAACAAACAAACAAGCAAAGGAAATTAGAATTCTCTATCGGGACCTGATCAGAAATACTGATGTCTATGTTGACTGGCTTTCAGAATTTCATGGGATCTTCTCTGATTCTAAAGTTGTTTTGGAAACTATTGACATAAATGTTTTTCTACCCCAATGCCCAGTCAGGTGAACTAGCAACCTCATCACTTCACCTAGCTCAAGTTTTCCTAGTGAGAATCGATAAAATATTGTATAACAAGATGCTTTGTAAATAAATATAGGAACAACCCATTTGTAGTATAATTTCAATCTGGTTGTATGTATGGGGGGAATGAAGAAGATTGATTTTATAAACCCATACATGCAAAGTATGTATGAATTTCATTCTCAGTTCCTTATAGTATTATGCTTAGGTATCACCTTTTCTTGATTTTGCCTGATATGTCTGATTATATCTGCATGAACACATGGGCTTATGTAGATAAACATTTTTGAAAATTTTTATGATGCCTTATTTCTCAAAAAGTTCTTCCTATGATTCTGTTAAATTTTTTGCAAAATTCAGATTCAAATTAGCACCATTGTGCATTTTCAAGTGGCAGTCACCTCCTTGATATAGACGAAAGTTAAAAGCAACCATATTGAATAAAACAGGAACTGGAGAAAAGTGCTTCCATAATGAGCATCTTTTTCATCAGCCTCAGCATTCTCACAACAAATTGAATTCAGTAATCCCATAAGGTCTAAAGATGAACTATCTTATTTTTAAGACAAAGATGAACTCAGTGTCAGGATTGTGCAAGAATATTATTGCTATTTCTTTTATTATCATATATAGTACTTTTCTATTGAAAAGCCACAGGCATTTTACAAAATCTGACAGTGATCCTTGCGATATCCCTCTGGGATGAGCAGGCTTCATTACAAACAATAAATAATAATTGCCTTTTATTTTGAAATGTCTTCTCAATAGAATTTATTAACAGCAGAGTGGCTAGTCATGATTCACCAGCTCAAAGGGGAGTTTATTTCATGGAGGTTAGAGAAGATGCTAGATTCCTATCGATCTCTATTGGAGTTGTGTTGACTCAAGAAGCAAGTTACATCAGAAGAACATCAGTATATTTGAAAAGAATCTCTCAGAATTACTAACATCTACTTTTTTTTTTTGTCTTTGCGGGTCACACCCAGCAATGCTCAGGGGTTACTTCTGGCTCTGCACTCAGGAAATACTCCTGGCAGTGATTGGGGGAACATACGGGATGCTGGAGATTGAACCTGGGACGACCGTGTGCAAGGCAAATGTCCTACCTGCTGTACGATCACTCCAGCCCCCAAATATCTACTTTTAAATTTAAAGATTAGAGGTTATGATTACATTACACAAAGTAAATATAAAATAGTCATCTAATTTATCGAATCACTAACGTTCTGCAGCTCCTATGAGCATGCCTTTTGACTGAGTTCTGATTTAGTTTGCTTTACTAGAAATCACACTGCCCGACTAAATTTCAGACACATTCAGGAATGAAATGCTCATTCTCAGACCATATTACAGGAAGAGTCTTGCTATGTTTGTTATTATGTGTTCCAATTTTTCCAGGAGATATTCCCATCTCTTCCCATTCCACTGGGTCTGGTACTTGAGCCATAAATAGTCAATGAATGAGTTAGTGACCAGAGCATGCACAGATTAAACTGAGCCAATCAGTTGGTCTCTTTTGGCATTTCATGTCAGATGTTCTGAATAAAAAAAGAAGCTAGAATCAGAAAAAAAGAAGCTAGAATCAGAGAAAGGAAGTGAAAGGAAGTGAGTTAAAAATTGGCAAAACTCTATGTGATCTATAATTATGGAAGCACAGCACTTTGAACGAGAGAAAAGAATCAGAGACTCAGGGTGAAAAAGCCAACTAATTAAAGAAAAAAAGTAGGGGAACCACAGAGAAAGTACAGTGAGGAAGGCACTTACCTTCCATAACTACATGAGGGGTTTGATGGGCAATTGGGTTAGATCCCTGAGTACCAGCCATTAGAAAGCCCTGAGCACAGCTGGGTGTGACCCCCAAACAAACAAACAAACAAACAGCGATAACAAATCCAAGGGAAAATGAAAGAAAGAAAAGAAAGGGGGCAAAACAGGAAAAAAAAATTGAAGTTCTCCTTAAAAAATTAAGGAGAACTGGTACCACTTTCTTTAATTATGGTGCACTGCAACAAGGGCATATGACTGCTGAGGACCCCTGAGAACTTCTGAACTAACAGAAGCCCTTTCATTTATTCTTCCCAAGGTTTGAGCTTGACTGTACGCTGACTCCTCTTTTGTGTATTTGTCACCATCTTTTTCCTTTGCTTCACATGTCTGTTCCTAGTATCTTGAGTCTGGATCTATTGAGGTCTTTGCTCCTGGTCACAAAGATGTTGCTAAATTCAGTGTTTCTAAGTTCATTTTCTAAGTTTCAGTCTCATGAGTATATTAGATATACTCATTGCATAATGCTCACTTCATCATTGTATAACCACAGCTATAGGACTCACTGAATAAAAGAAATAAAAAGAAAAATTTATTTTCAAAATATCCTCCAGAAAGAATCTTTAAGATCAATGTCTGTTTTCTAGACTCTTAAGCAGGCAGATTATGTCTTTTAGTTGCCGAACAGGATTAGGTGCTAACCTAATAAAAAAATCATGAGGATGGGGAGGTTTATGGAATCTCAGCACATCTCTTTCTGGCCCATTGTTTTTGTCTTAACCAATTACATCAGCGCCAGGGCATACTCAAAGCAACTGACAATTTTTGCTATGCTTTAGTCTTCTCTCCAATCACTACTTTTAGAATCAGCACTTTCTTTCAGCCATTGAGAGCCCTGTAACTATCTCTTATTATCATTCTCTGGTTTTGATTAATGCTCTTTAAAAATTACTAGGTATAATTGTCACTGTTAAAAAATAAAGCTAGAAGGATTCATATTAAAATGCCTACCATTTTCATTAATATTTACTCTCCTTAGTATTATTTCTTAAACAATTAAATTACTATTAGCAGAAGATAATTGCAGAGTATAAATGCAAATGTCTGTGATAACAAATAAATACATTTTGCTGATAACATTTAATTTAAATGCTTGCTGTTGATTGGTCCTTTTTCCCATAGAAAAAAAAAGATAACAGTGGTGCCTATTTCATCTAACCCAGATTAATTAATGCACCTATTCAACAAATCCTGGTGGTGTCATGAGTTAATGATATGGAAAGAATGGTTTTGAGCATATGGCAAGTGTGAAAGATAACTGCGTAAGCACAGACAAGACTAAGATCAAATGGTTTAATGACCGTGAATAAGATTATTCCTCAGTCATAAGTAGCTGAAACCCTTTAAATTTCCTTGAGGAAACAAATGATTTGAACATCATTGCTTTCTTATGTTTTCCTTAATCAATGTTTCTTTAAAATTATTTTTTCTGGGCACTAGAAGTAGTTCAAGCAGTAAAACACATGCCTTGGCTTGTGTGAGACTCAGGGTTTAATTCTTGGCATCACATATCCCCCACTAAGCACTTCTAGATATGGCCCTGGTACTCTGAACTATGTTGCTTGTTACATCCTTTATTTTATTTTTTAATTATTGTTATAATTAGTTTTTGGGACCAAACCTGGTGCTCTGCACTCAGGCATCACTCCTAGCTGGGTTTTGGAACCATACGGAATGCCAGGGATTGAATCTCATTCAGATTCATGCAGGATAACAGCCATACTCTTCTGTATACTATCTCTTCAGTCCTACTTTTTACCCTTCGGAAGAGAAAAAAAGCTAAAAAATATACTAAAATTGGAACTTAAGAGATAGTACAGTGGGTAAGCCTTGCATATAGCTGATAGTGATTCAATCTCTGGCATCCCATAGGATCTCCTGAACAACTCCAGGTGTGATCACTGAGCATAGGCCAGAAGTAACCTCTGAGCACATCTGGGTGCATCTCCCCACCCCCAACAACAACAACAACAAAAAAAAAAAACAGGAAAAAAATGCTTTAACTCAGAACAAATCAAAAAAGGTTTAAATTATTTTTCTTCCATTGATTTCTTGTTTTAAAATTACTTTAAAAGTACTTAACTTATTTTAATTATTAATTTGTTAAAATATTTACAGGCAATACTGCGGGTGGACTCCTAGGGTCACACTGGCAGGATCAGGCCTACATCTGGGGTGCTCAGAGAGCCAGGCTTTGTGAAGAAACAAACTTAGGGCCTTGTACATGTGCTATCACCAGTTCTTATAACAATTTTCATTGAAAAATTTTGTATAAGCTTTAAAAATTTAACAGTTAGTGAGAGCTTCTGATTAGCTTGAGAACAATCCTTGACAAAGCTATGTTTTAGAAATTCAGTTTCTCAGAAAAAATCAACATTTCAACTACTTTGTCCATATTTTTCTCCTAGGGTTTTGAGATATTTAAAAGAGTTCAGAAATGTTATCAACATCTTGTCATATATCTAGAAAACCCTAAGGGAGGAACAAGTGCAATCATTATATTTGTAGTCTTTCAGATTTCCCAGTGCAATTTTGATATCAAATATTCATTTCCAGAGTCAGCTCACAGATTTGGGTTATTGATAAATGCGATCAGTGTATCTTTAAACTTACAGATCTTTCTTTGCTTGATCTTTGCCCTTTGCCTATGATTGATTTGGTACGTATAGTACTTAGTTCACCAATGAGAAATGAAGGGAAATTGGCTGATTTAAATTATGATGATAAGCACATGACAAGTATTTGACCAAGAAGAAGCTTAATGGGAATGCTTAAGAAAAACTTCTCTCTTAAAAAAAAAAGGAAGTGTTCCACCTAAGGAGATAGCTCAAAGGGTTGGAACACATGTTTTGCATGTGGGAGGTCTGGCTGGATGCATGGTACCACCACCACCTGGTTCCCTGAGCACTGCAGGAAACAATTCTCCTGTACCTCACCAGAAACAGAAGGCTCACTTTCCGTTCGTTTTGCCTGTGGTGCTATTGTGTAGTGATGCAAAATCTGGAGCTACTCATCCTGTGATCAATTTGGAATACTGATAACACACTGACAATTGGCAGGCTGGAAAGAATAAAGGAGGAAAAGTAGAATAGTGGTATTGATGATTTATTAAGACATCCCCCACAGTATTTAGGTTGCCCTCCTGTCTTATGCTCAAGGGTCACTCCGGGAATACAGGAGTTTGGTGCTGGGAGTGGAGATGGGGTTAATCACATGCAAGGTAAGTGCCTTAACCCTAGTATTATCTCTGTTATCATGAGAAGACATGTTTTTTCCACTTTTTTTCTTTTTTGCTTTTTGGGGTCACACCCGGCAATGCTCAGGAGTTACTCCTGGCTCATGCACTCAGGAACTGCTCCTGGCGGTGCTCAGGGGACCATATGGGGTGCTGGGAATCGAACCTGTGTCAGCCATGTTGGCTGCATGCAAGGCAAACGCCCTACCCGCTGTGCTATCGCTCCAGCCCCGAGAAGACATGTTTTGAACTCAGTTGTGTTGCTCTCCCAAATACATATGCTGAACAGAACTCCACGGTGATTATATTGTGAAATATATGAAGATAGAGCCTTGAAAGAGGTAATTAAGACTAGGAGACTAAGAATCTTGCCCAATGAGCTGATTTCCTTGAAAGAAGAGACATTGGGGATGTACACATAGAAGGAAGACCCAGATGTAGACACAGGAAAAAAGTGGCCCTCTATAAGCTAAGGAAAAACAACTTCAGGAAAATCCAAACCTTGATTTCAACCACAATCAGAACTGTGAGAAAATATATTTCAGTAGATTCAACCCACTCTGTGATTCATTGTTGTAACAGCTCTAGAAAACTAACACAAAACCTAAGCACATTAATTTAAATATAAGCAAATTTATCACCTCATATAACATCTGAGTTCTGACGTTTAGACATTTTCAGGTTTAGTTAATTAATTGCTTAATAATGCGAACAAGGCCCCAGGTCCTGTCCAGTTCCCTGTTCTGCCAGACTAAGCATATTGACTTTTAACCCTAGACTTGTCTATGCTTAGATGCAAGACGGCTGTCAGCTCCCAGCATTACTTCTGCACACAGGTTTACCTAGATACAGAAAACCCAGCCTTTCCTCATGTAAACTTGTTGAGTAAAAAAATCTTCTCCAGAAATTCCTACCTCCTCTTAGACTCTCCTCATATTTATTTGAAATTGTGTCATATGTTTTTGCCCAAGTCATCTCTTCAAGCTCCTTTAAGAAGAATGGGATAAACGTGATTGGCTTAGATAAATCACGAGTCACTTTCTGGGGATGGGACAAGGCTAAGCTTCCCTTGACACAGGTACTTTCTTGTCATCTGTTAGCCAGGACTCATGACCTAAGGAGAGGAGGGTGACTCTTAGCGGGCTACCAATTGGATCCTTCGTGCATGCTTATTTCGTTTCTTGCTTTGACCCAATTTGCTAACCTAGCACATCTCCTGATCTATAAAATTACCAGGCTAACACAGACATAATTGCAAATCTTAAGAGACTTAAAAAAAAAACAGAAAAAGCCTCTCCCACTTTCTTTGACCTTATTTTACACTTATTAAGCAATTTTCTCTTGATTAATTTGGATATCTAACTACCTTTATATCTAGTAGGAAGTGCCCTGGATAGCTGGCTGACATAATTAGTGCATTAGAGAGGTGTATCACATGGTATAAATTAATAACATCATGTTCTGACCACACATAACAGTCCCATGTGTGTAATTAGAGTAAATAATTTGTTCATCATTCATTCACCTCTTTCTTTGTGCTGGGCATGACTACAGGAGCCAGAAATGCAGAAGCGAATAGGATGTGTTTCCTGTTCCAGAACTTTGCTCTCTGTCAACCACTCATAGTCCCAAAAGTAGCTATTAGAGTCAAAACATTTAGGGAACCTGTGTCAAGTACTGAGTTAAGAACTTTTCATGCTCCCTCTATGTCTCTGAGAGAGAAGAAAAGTGTCTGTCACAGAGGCAGTTTTCGAGGAGAGGGGGTGGTAGGTGATGGAGAGGAACCTGGGACACTGGTGCTGGGAAGTGCACACTGGTGGAAGGAAGCTGTATGACTGAAACCTAATCATGAACAGCTTTGTAAGGATCTATTTCACAGTGATTCAATAAAAATTTTTTTTTAAAAAAAGAACTTTTCATGCTTCACAGACTAGCTCTCTGTTACCTTTCTGACTTCCTTTTCTAAAATCCTTCCTCTTATTCACTCTGTTCCAATTGCATTTGTCCCCATGAACTCTTGAAGTTCTCTCATCTTCAAATATACATTCACATAGAGACTTGCCCCATTTATGATGTTTAATCCTTCAACTTCCCAGTGCTTCCTATTCCTCTTCCTTCCTTAGTGCTTTTCCCATAACATATATGACTATGTTGCTACATGATTCATATATTTCTTTTATTTATTGCCAGTCTTTCCCTACTGGAATCTAAGCTCCTTAAAGGCAGGGATTTTTTTTTTTTGGTTCTTGTTCCTAATGTCTACAATTCTATCTGATACATAGAACTTTGACAAATATTTATTAAATGAATGAATTTCTTCTACAAGTAGTACTAATATTTATATAAACTTTTCCTTTTTGAAAATATTTATTTATTTATTTATTTATTTATTTGCTTTTTGGGTCACAGTCGGCAATGCACAGGGGTAACTCCTGGCTCATGCACTCAGGAATTACTCCTTGTGGTGCTCGGGGGACCATATGGGATGCTGGGAATCAAACCCAGGCAGGCTGCGTGCAAGGCAAACGCCCTACCCACTGTGCTATCACTCCAGCCCCTATATAAACTTTCCTTGATTAAAAAGGTAACAAAAGGTGGAATCAGGTTTTAAATGCAAGTGTTCCAATGATAAAGCATGCCTGGCATTCTCCATGTTTTGGGAGCTTCTGGATCTAGAAAGCAAAGTGGCTGACCTTAGACTAAGATAACTGTTGGAGAGCTTATTTCCAGAGATCTTAGGGAGATCAAAATCGCACCAGTAATTCTGAGAGGAAAAAATTAATATGAAGAGTTGTTAATGTTAGTGACTAGAGTGGTAATACATAGTACAGCAGATAATGTGTTTGCCACCTACCCAAGTTCAATCCTCAGCACCCCATTTGGTTCACTCCCATCCCCGTCCCAGAGTGATCCCTCAGCACAAAGCCAGGACTAAGCCTCTATACTCCACAGGGTGCAGCCCAAAACCAAACCAACCAAATAAAAAGAATTGTTAATATTCAAAGGGTAATAAACAACCAAAATGCATGGAAAGGAACTCAAAGAGATAATAAAAATGAAAGCGGCACTTATCTCTAGGCTGACAGGAAGAAGTGAAGGAATTAAATTTAAGGAAGTTCTTCCTCACTTCGAGACTGAGGTTCAGAGCATCTGAGGAGAGCACACATGCTGGAGCATCTTGGCAGAGGGTACAAACTGAGGCTGATCACTCTAGTTTGTTTGGTTTTAGGTCACACCTGGCAGTGCTCAGGGCTTCCTTGTGGCTCTGTGCTCAGTGACCACTCCTGGCAGTTCTCAGGGATAGAATCTGGATCAGCTGTGAGCAAGGTAAGTTCCCTACTCATTGTACTATCTATCTGGCCCTTAGACTGATCACTCTGATCCAGTCAACCAAATCCATTGGGGGTTAGTGGAAACATCTCACCAGAAGGGAGGAAAACCCCAGCTTCCTGTTGTCTCTTAGGATCTTTCCAGTGCCTGCCATAGGCAAAGTCTTACATGGTCCAGCAGCAAAGGAAATCATGTTTACAAGGACAGACTCATATTACAGACCAGGGCAAAGAAGGTTGGTACAGGGCTGTGAGGAACCAGTTAATGAGTGGCCTACCAGGTTAAGCACTCTTAGTGAGGCCTATGTGGGTAGTGACTCAGCATTTGCTGTTAGCATATCTACACCTGCAACCTTATCTCCTCAGCCTGGAGAAACCATTGTCTTGTACCTTTCCATAGAGGATATGTCTATGTGTTTCTCTCCACATATGCTTTGAGTACAATTTCCCTAGTCTTTCTTGTGCCAGTTCAAGATTTTCAAGTAAACAGATGGGGGTGGCAGATGATTCAGTTGAGAAAGCAATATTTTGGTTAATTTGGTCTACCTCCTTTTTTTCCCCCCAAATTAATTTCTTCCCAGTATTACCATAAATTTGATAAAAGAATCACAGAGCCGATATATGTGCTGTCCACATATACTATAACTCAGTCTGATTTCCTTCCTTCCTGTTCTATTTATTTGTTGTTTATTATTTATTTACCTGTGCTTAGAGCTTGCTCCTAGCTCTGTACTTAGGTATTACTCCTGTGGGGATCCTACAACCAGATGAGGTGCTGGGGATCAAACCCAGGTCAGCTGCTTGCAAGGCAAGCCTGCTAATGACTGTCCTATCTCTCTGGGTTTTGGACCCTTTATTTTATTGTAGTGCTGGGGATTGAATCCAGGACCTCCTCACACATACCAGACAAGTGTGCTATGGCTGAGATATATCTCTTCTTTTACCTCTGATCAAGTATCACTTTTCCTTCCCTCCCTCCTTCCTGCCTTCCCTCCTTCCCGCCTGCCTTCCTGCCTTCCTGCCTTCCTACCTTCCTGCCTGCCTTCCTGCCTTCCTGCCTGCCTTCCTGCCTTCCCGCCTGCCTTCCTGCCTTCCTTCTTTCCTGCCTTCCTTTTATCCTGCCTTTCTTCCTTTCTCCTTATAATAGAAGTAACACGGTTACAGTACTATTTCTGCTTTTGGTTCTGTACCTCCAGTACCACAAAAGGCCTTTCTCCACTGTCTTTATGTCACTTCTGATTGCGCAACTCCTCCGTGCATGGGCATGCAAAGTTTGTGTCATCACCTAAATAAGGTTTTGAAAAGCAATAAAAATGCCTTTCCTTGTGACTTTTTAAAATATATCAATCTGAGGGTCCCCTCCACCCCCCCGTACCCTAGATCTTTTTTGCCTGCAAAAAAGAAGCACCCACGCCTCTTTAGCATCTGCGGTTTCATCTCGCTAAGGGTAAGCATCCAGGATATCCTTTGGATGTCTGCTCCTTTCAAGGCAGGCCATTTATAGTTTTGCTGCATGGGCATAATTTTAACCTTTCCAATAGTGGCAGGGCTTGTTTCAGGGGAGAGGTGAAGTACATTAAAGACAATAGCCTCTCTCAGTCTGAACTGAACTATGGTTTGGGTCAGACAGTTTCTAATTGGCTTGAGTTTTCAGTCCATTAAAGGAAATCTCTGATTACATTTACAGCAGGTCACTAGGCAGAAATTTGCTTCATCTGCACAACATCTCTGGTTCTGTTTCATTTGATTGTCATTGGAAGACATGTGCTCTGTGCTGGGAGCAGAAGTCTCCATGCGCTGTTCCATTCTCTCAACCACATCAGAGCACTTTATCCACCACAGACCCCTCTGGGAAGACTCTCAGGTACACTGGCTGGTGTTCACTCAGCCATTTCATGACATCCAACATCAGCCTTGGATCCTGAAAATGTCAGGCCTCTGCATTAAGAAAGAAGACGTTACAGGCCCCAGATCCCAGTATGAAGTGAATTTCCCAGAAATCCCTGACCCACAGAAGGAAAGCCCAGTTCTTTTGACTTTAATAGCTACCAGCCGGGAAATAAGGAGGGAATTCATAGCGACCATTAGGAAAGCAGCTTGTTTGAGTCTGTGATTCTATCTGAATTCATCTTGGAATCACCAAAAATTAACTGTGGTGGATCACAGAAAAAAACTATAATTTTTATTTTTTAATTAAAGAACCAGACTGGAGCGATAGCGCAGAGGTAGGGCGTTTCCCTTGCGCACAGCCAGCCCAGCCGAGCCAGTTTTGATTCCTCCGCTCCTCTCAGAGAGCCCAGCAAGCTACGAGAGTATCTCACCCGCATGGCAAAGACTGACAAGCTACCCGTGACGTATTCAATATGCCACACATAGTAACAAGTCTCAAAATGGAGACATTACTGGGCCCACTCAAGCAAATCGATGAAAAACGGGAGGACAGTGTGTGTGTGACAATTAAAGAACTATCATTTGCCATGTTGTTGACACTTGAGTTTTAGGCAATTTCAAGACCAATCCCACCACCAGTGTCAACTTCCTCCCACTAGTATTTCTATATTCCCTCCTCACCTCCACCCTCAACCCATGCTCTTCTGTCATCTTGACAGGCACATTATAAAGTTTCAGTGGCTACAGTTTAGGTCTCATGTTTCCAGTTTTGTTGAGTCGGTGTTCAGGATGTATGGCTATCCTACTCACTTGTTTCTCCAGTATAACTGAAGTCCTGATACCTGCTCACCCATTACTTTTCAAGAACTAGAATTTTTAAAGCTAATAATCTACTGAACATGGATTTTAGGATAACACTCTGAAATGGTTGCTATATTATAATAATATAAATAAGTATATTGAAAAATCACTTCCAGCCTTGGAAAGACAATATTCACATTTAAAGTATATTTTCTTTACCTTTCAGCCCTTTGTATAAGACAAAAGGACTGGAGAGACAGTAGAGGGGGTAAGGCATTTGCCTGGCAATACCCTCCACATTACCACATGGTGCCCGCTAGGAGCAACCCCCTACAACAGAGCTGGGAGTGTGTCCTGAAAACTGCTTGATATGGCACCAAATCCACACAGTAAAAGGATTTATGGAAAAAGCAATTATCTTTGAGAAAACATTTTGGGCTCCCAAGTGGTTCTCTAGAGACCTGGGGGTCCGTCCCCCTGGTCCACAGTCAACTGGATCAGTGGGTCAGTGCAAGGCCGGTGGATGCAGTGTTGAGGAGTTCTTGGACCATCCCAGCACTGGAGGCCTCCAGGGCTTCATGTAGCAAAGTTTTAGCATGTGGTGTGGGAAGCAACTCAGAGTCAGCCACATGCAAGGCCTTAACCCCTGTGCTACCTCTCAGGTCCTAGAAAGCATTCATTTTTAAGTGGCCAAATCTGTAGTTTTAAGATTTAAAAACAAAAATATTGCTGGCCAAAATGAAAATCCAAAAGCATTATGCCCACTCCCTACTCCCCAAATGCACAAAAGACATGCTTTTCCTACACTAAAATGTATATTTCTTACTAAACTCTGATCTTTTAAAAGATAGAATCTGTGTCCTATTGATGTTGGTGTTCTGATGCCAGCAAGGTATCTATTTCTACTGAGAAATCAATGAACAATTGTGGAGGAAAGAAAAAAAAGGAAAGGGCAATATTGTAGCTTATAAGAAATAATATTTTATCATTCAGATGGCTAAATTACATTTCTCATGTATGTTTGATCTTTTCCAACAGTTCCTGGCTTCCAGCTCCCCACACCCTTAGAATTTCTTCAAGGTAAAGAGTGATAAATGTGTGTTTTGTTATGTTAATGAGGTGACATTAGGAAAGCACCTAAGGATGGGGACTGGTTGCCAGGAAAAGCTCTCAAGTAATTAGAGGGTTGGAATTTCCAGACTCACCTCACACCATACTCGCTTTGGAGCGAAGGTTACAGGGGCTTGGATCCTGAGTTTGATCACCAAATATCAGTGATTCAATCAATCACACTTAGGTAATGAAGCTTCCATAAAAATACAAAAACACTGGATTTGGAGAGCTTCCCAGCTGGTGAACATGCCAAGGTTTGGGGAGAGCAGGGAAGTGCTACATCCTTTCTCTACAACTTGCCCTACGCATTTTTCCAATCTGGGCTTTCCCCTGTAACCTTCTTATATCCTTTTCCAATAAACTGGTAAGTAAAATTTTTCTTTAAGCTCTGAAAGCCATTTTAGTATATTACTTGAACTGGAGAAGGTGATGGGAATCTTGGCTTTGTATTCAATTGTTGAGATGGAGAGAAATGTGGACCCCTGACAACCAAGGAGGGGTTTTTGGAAGCACTAACCAATATCCAGTAGGTCAGATAGCAACATAGAATTTTCACTGGCATCTGAATAGTGGGGAGGAATGGCAATTTCTTGGATTTGTAGCTAATCTGTGCACCTGATGCTGCCTCTGGGTAGAAAGGGTGAGAATTGAATTAGAGGCCACCCATCTTGGTGTTTGGAGCATTGGCTGTGTGGAAACCCCTTCTCACACTAGCAGTGGATTTAGAAATGTGTTTAGAAGGAAGAAAAGGTGCGAAGTGAAGAAAAGTAAAGGGAAGGAAGGGAAGGGAAGCTTCAGTAACCTGTAAACAGTAGATGCAATAAGGACACATTTCAAATAAAGGGTGATAAGGTAGTGTTTCTTTTTGTAGGGAAGGTGTTTGGGCCACACGCCACAGTGCTCAGAGGTTATTCCTGACTCTCAGCTCAGAAGTGACTCCTAGTGGTGCTTGGGGGACCATATGTGGTGCTGGGGGTAAAATCAGGGTGAGCTTTATGCAAGGCAAGCACCTTAACCCTATATCTGTATCTCCAGCACTAAATTGTTTCTTCATGTTAGAACCACTTATTTTTCTTCATCTAGTATGTTTCTTTCTTTTTGGGGATATTTTTCTAGTCTTCAAATACACTAAAGGCTCCGGCTGGATTTCATAGGCTTCTCAGGGCAATTTTTAACAGAAGTAAACCTACATGGTCTATTAGAAGCCTTGCTGAAGCTGTACTTTCCTGCCCATACCACTTAGTCCACTGTGTCCTGATATTAGGGGAAAAGCAGGCACGTTTCTGATGGTTTAATCTCTCAGAGAATTATCCTCACGAGGCACATGAGAGCTGGATAAATATTTATAAACAAATTAAAGCTCTTAGATTTAAAAAAAAGCCAACGAAGGGCAAAGTCTTATTAGAGGCCATGTACTTGAAGCACATTACTGAAAATGAGTTTTTTTTGTGGGTAATGCAAATGTTTTATACTAATCACTTTTTCATGATGCTAATTTAAAACATTCTTAAGACTTCAATTAAAAACAAATGCATTTCTTTGACTTTTGTGCATTAAAAGACATCTAAGTTTAAGAAGATAATTGATGATTAATTACACTGCCCTTTCTCACAGAGCTGATAAAATATAATGTGCACCCCCTCCACTTATAAATATAATTAGAGCATTTGATTCTAAAATAATTTTTTCCCATATCTTTGCTCCCCACCAAAATAAAGTGATACTTAACGTATAGCCACAAGTATACAACATTAATTAGGTTTGTTCTTAGAAGTGATACTTCTTTATGTGGCTTCAGAGAATAATCACTGTATCACTGTCACTGTTATCCCGTTGTTTGTCAATTTACTAGAGCGGGTACCAGTAACGTCTCCATTCATCCCGGCCCTGAGATTTTAGCAGCCTCTCCTTACTCATCTTTCCCAACAATTGGAGGCTCTTTCAGGGTCAGGTACTGGTTTTGGCATATTGAATATGCCATGGGGAGCTTGCCAGGCTATGCCTGTGTGGACAGGATACTCTTGGATACTCTTGGTAGCTTGCTTGGCTCTCTGAGAGGCATATATATATATATATATATATATATATATATATATATATATATATCCTGTCACTGTCACTGTCCTCCCGTTGTTCATCGATTTGCTCGAGTGGGCCCAGTAACGTCTCCATTGGAGACTTTGTTGTTACTGTGTTTGGCATATAGAATACATGATAGGTAGCTTGCCAGGCTCTGCTGTGAGGGCGAGATACTCTCGGTAGCTTGCCGGGCTCTCCGAGAGGGGTGGAGGAATCAAACTTGGGTCAGCCATGTTGGCTGCATGCAAGGCAAATGCCCTACCGCTGTGCTATCGCTAAGTTCTCGAGTCAGTTGGGAGCTATATATATTTTGTTGCCTACTGTCTGAACCCCATCAAATATGGTGTGGTATTTATGGAAAATGGGTAGGGAGTGTCTTATGATGTGTCCGGAAAGCAGCCTGGAGCATGGCGGCAGTTGGGTAGTGGAGGTCGGCTGCTGGGGCTGGGTCCCTTGGAGCAGGTCGGGCTCTCACCCATCCTCTCTGGAGTGCCCCAAGTGAAAACAGCCTGGTACAGAGTCTGGTGGCATGGCTATGGGAGCCTCATTTTATGCTCCCTTCCGGGAGAAGCAGCTGTGAGGAAAATGTGTCATAAAGATAGTTTCACCCTTGAGATATCAGTTCTCCAATTCACACATCCATATTTATAATCTACATATAGGTTCTTATGAATTGAAAACAATGTCAAGAAAGATTAACTTTGCTTTGTGAAGGTGCACCTGTATCTGTCTTTGAAATCATGAATTTTCTCCATACTCATTGTTCTTTTGCATTTCCCTCTTGGAGAAATGCTCTTCATCTCTCAGAGTCCTGCTGGAAACTTGGGAGCCACTGGAATCTCTCCTTTCCTTTTACTCATTCCACAATCGAATCAGTTATCAGTCCTTTCTTCTCTCCATTCTCTCCTCTCATCTCCAACACAATGAACAGATTTACATTGTTATGAGTCTCAGCTCAAACTGGTCAGATGTATTTATTAATATCAATATCCCAATTCCTATGAAATTTCTGGTTCTTAAAGTTCAGTAGTTCCACTGAACTTGGTACTCAGGAAAAACCCTTAAATCCTCAACTTTGTAAAAAAGCTAGCTTCAATGGGTATGGTCTTAGAAAGATGTGCATGGGAAAGCATTATTAACAGTATGTAAATCACAGAACATCATGGCCACGGTCCTCCCACTGTTCATTGATTTGCTCGAGCGGGCTCGGTAATGTCTCCATTGTAAGACTTGTTGTTACTGTGTTTGGCATGTCGAATACGCCATGGGGAGCTTGCCAGGCTTTGCTGTGCGGGCGAGACACTCTCAGTAGCTTGCCAGGCTCTCCGAGAGGGGCGGAGGAATCGAACCTGGCTCAGCCAGGCCAGCTGCGCACAAGGCATACACCCTACCTCTGTGCTATCGCTCCAGCCCACACAGAACATCAATCATTAAAAAAATTATAACAAAAAATAAGTAAGAAACCTAGATTTATTGAAGTTTTTTTCTCTCACCCTAGATGACTACCAACTTTTTTACTCATACACTACTTTATCTTTTGTATTCATGAACTCACAAATCTTCAAACATATATGTTCACTCATTTTCACATATCTTCTCTAGTGACTGAATTTTGAGTTGTTGGAGAGTAAGATTGCCAAAATATTGGTTTTTGTATTACTAACATAAAAAGAGGTTGCAACAAAGCAAACCTGAAAATTAAAATTAATAAATGTTCTATTTAAGTATTTGTGAAAACCTAACATGCTATTAACTCATCAAATGTAAATTAATGTCATGATGATTAGGTATATATTCAATGTGGGATTTGGGTTCACTTGGATATGTTTGGTGGAAACTGGGGTATGATTTCTAAACTCAGTGCTGAGGGACTATGAAGGTTCAACTTTTACCAGAGAAGTTGGCAACTTAGATTTTAATGGAAAATGGTCCAATTTTCTTTCTTTTCTTTTTTAAAAATTAAATAATGTGAGATACACAGTTACAAAGTTGTTCATGGTTGGGTTTCAGTCATTCAGTAAAGGGACAGGTGTTAAACATTTTATGAATGGCTCCGTTTTAAAAGGTCTTTAGTTTTGAATTTTAAAAACTAAATAGAGATTTTCCATAACATGGTTGGACCTTGAGGGAATTACGCTAAGCAAGATGAGTCAGACAGTGAAAGACAAATGCTACATGACACCACTTATATGTCATATAGTTTATATGTGAAATCTTTTTTAAGAGAAATACAAAGTAGAATAGTAGCTACGAAATTTTGGGGATGAGGGAGAATTAGGAAAATTTTGGTTGAAGGGTACAAAACTACAAATAGAGGAGGAATTGTTTCTGTATCTAATGTATAGTTTAATGACTCTAGCCAACAACCCAAATTATATATTTCAAGTTGCTAAGAGACTAGAGTGTAAATGTTCACACCATAAGAAAGAAATAGCTGTGTGATGTGATAGAGCTGTTAACTAACACGATAGCACTCACTATGTTGCAATATGGTATGCAATATCAAATCAATGTATTACATGTCTTAAACTTATGCAACATTATATGTCAATTATATCTTAATTTTTAAAAAGTGTGTAGACCAACTGAAATCTGCTATTGGCTAGACATGGTCCTTACACCATGAGCACATGAAAGTTTTGTTTGGACTTATATTTCTGAAACATTCTTATTAATTTCTTTTCCTTGATTTTCATGTTCACAGACAACCATTCAAACCATAAATACCTTAAATCAGTTAATCTACAGAATGCAGCAAAAATGGATAAAAGTGACATTCAGGCAACTTTATTATTTTGACTTTAATTACCTTTCCAACTTTATTTTCCCTCACACTTGCTATGGAAGTATTCAAATTGTATTTGTTGTATTCAAATTCCACAAAACCGATGAATCCCAATTTTCAGACTTTTGCTAACACATTGTCTTACCATGAATGTTATATTCTTATGTTTAGTTTCTATAATTCTTCCAATAAGTTAAAATTTTCTTCATGCTTGCATTCTCTATACATTTGCTCTTGACTGTTCCGTAGCATAATTACATCATTCCACATCTGTTGGCTTTAGCACTTATTTGATAAGAATTTTATGTCACTTTTACATTTTATTATATTTTAGATTTTTGGGGGGTCATACCCAGTGGTTTTCAGAGCTTACTGTTGACTCTGTATTCAGGGTTCACAAGTGAAATGTTCAGGGTGCCACAGGGAATAGAAAACTCAGGCATGCTGTGTGCAAGGCAAGTGACTTATCTGCTGTATTATTTCTCCAGACCCACTTTGTAATTTTAATACATACTGTAATGCATGTTGTTTATGTAACCTCAATAAATGTTTATTGATGAAAAAAATCTAGAGTAGTACATGCTGCTTCAAAGTTTTGGAAATGAAAGAGTTAACCTGTCCTTCAAAAAGCTTGTTTTCTTAAAGAGCAATGTCTGCCCTTGAATAATGCCCATGACACCAAAAATGGAAAGTCATATATAAAAATGGTCATTAATCGAGCTTCTTGGGAATCATTCATTTCCTATGATTTATGGAAGTGTGAACCAAATTGGGCAGAGGTTCTATTCAAAACCAAACATATACTTTTAGAAGTGAATATCTGTGACAAGAAATATGGGATATTTATTTTTTCCTCAGAAACTTTTTAGATATGCATTTTTCAGTCTACATATACTTTCTTCAGAAGACAAATCAGATGAGATTTGGCTCTAACATACCAAGTTTTGTGTTGTATTGAATTTTTGTTAGTTGGCCACAGTTTTTAATATTATAGTGTCTATAATATTGGAACATATTTTAGGAAAGTTATAATCTATTATTTATATTTAATAAAAATTTCTCCGCAGCACATAACATGTTAGGGTACTACCATTCAAACCTTCTAAGAACATAAGACTATGAGTTCATTCTATCTTGCTTCTAAGTACTAATAGTGAACAGTGGCTGTTTCATTACTAGAGTATCCCTGACTTTGCCATTATGCCTTTACCTCAGAGTGTGAGATGTTCTGACTCCTTTGTGGCAATATAATGATGATGTTGGCTTATTCTTTCTGTTTTCCTCAGTCCTAGAATTTCCTCTGTTCAAATGACATCTCTTACTCCCTCTGTTAGTCAAAGTGTTCATACTTTTCTGTAAACAGGCTAGTTCTCCTTAATGAAGGAAGCCTTGTACATTAATATTTCCAACTAGTTTCTAAAAATGAAGCCTAATATTTTCCTTAGGACAGGAGTTTAACCTATTTATAATATTTAAAATCTAGAGCATCTCTTGATTTTTATTCTTTTACCTAATTTCCATACCTCAAGATTTTTTCTGAAACTTGATCACTTGATTCCTTGACATCCCATCAACAATTTGCTTAAGTGGGCGCCAGTAAGTCTCCATTCATCCCTGTTGCGTGCTAGTGTAGCTCAATGGCGTCTGCTCACTCCAGGAACACGAAGAGCCTCAAACTGATCATTTAGGGTCTTGACAAAGAAGTCTGACCATCTTGTAGGTGGGCGGCCACGCGATCTTTTGATACCCCGTGGAATCCAGTCAGTAATGGCTCTAGACCAGGAGTAGTCTCCAAATTCATTACGTGTCCAGTCCATCTGATTTTCAATGCCTTGGCAAATGAGACGGCATCCCTGATTCTTGATTGTCAATGGAGGTCGGAACTCTGGATTCTTTCTCTCACTTGAGTGAAGCATGATACTCCAAGCATAACTCTTTTGATTCTTCTTTGGGAGACCCAAAGAGCGTTCTCATCCTGTTTTTGTAGGGCCCAGGTCTCTGAGGTGTATGTTAATGCAGGAAGAACAGTGGAATTGAAAAGATGTGCATGGACCCAGAGGTTCTTCGCCCTCTTAGCTATTTCTCTGACGCTCTTGAAGGCCTTCCAGGCCTTCCAAGCCGCTCTCTTTCTTCTGTGCAACTCAGGTGCCAGGTCACTCGTCATGTTGACTTCTCGACCTAGGTACGCATAACTGTTGCTTTTGGAGATGTTTGTTCCATTGAGAGCAAATGGAACTTCAGGAATGAGACTGTTTCTCATAAACACTGTCTTTGTGAGATTCAGCTGCAGTCTGACCTTTCCACACTCATGGTCGAAGTCGGCTAGCATTTGTGCTGCTTGGCTAATGTTTGCTGTTATTAGAACGATGTCATCAGCGAACCAGAGTTGGTGTAGTTGCCGACCGTCTATCTTCACTCCCATTTCTTCCCATTCCAGTTGTTACATGACATTCTCGAGGGTGGCACTGAAGAGTTTTGGTGAAATGGTATCACCCTGATGAACCCGTCTCTTGAAATGGATGATCACTTCCTTGTAGAATGGTGAGATCCTGGTAGTGAATCTGTAATGAAGCTCATGGAGGATCCTGATGTATTAACCATGCACGCCCTGTTTGTCTAGGGCTTTGATGACTGCTTCAGTCTCAACAGAATCAAAGGCCTTCTTTAAATCAATGAACAGAGCGGCATCTTGAACTCCCGAGAAACCTCAATGAGCTTGGTTATTGTGTGGATATGGTCTATGGTGCTGAATCCTTTGCGGAGCTTGCTCGCATGGCTGTCCTTCATCTAGTGTTCTGCCAATCCTATTCAGGATGACTCGAGTGAACAGCTTTTAGACAATAGACAACAGGCAGATCTGGTGATAGTTGCCAATGTTGTGGATGTCTCCCTTCTTGTACAGTAGTACAGTCCTGCTGGTTTTCCATTAGGACGGAACCTTGCATTCAGACAGGTAGTGTGTGAAGAGCCGAGCCAGTATATTGATGAGAACTGACAGCAGGTTCTTCAGGTGATCGGGTCCGACCTTGTCTTGGCTGGTTGCTGTTTGCTTCTTTATGAATGAAATGGTGTGTCAGATTTTGGAAGAGAGAACGTTGGGAATGATATATGCATCCTGTGGAATTTGGTATGTGGGCAGTTGGATGTGGCTATCAAAGAGATCCGAGAAGAAGTCATGGATAATCTTCTCCATTACCCTTCTGGAAGATGTGATAGATCCATCAGGAAGTCGGAGGGCAATCATCTTGGTCTTGTAGTTGGCAAAGGACAGGCAGGCACTGCGAATGCTTTTCCTGGTTTCTGTCCCATGTGCTAGCACTGCTGCTCTTCCATCTTTGAGGTCTTCCTTGATTGCTTCTCTGCATTGCTTTGCGAGCTCGGACATTCACTTGCGGTTTTCTGAGGCTTGAGCCAAGCCACATTGGCGAATGAGCTCAAGAGTTTTCGAAGACAGGTGTCTTTTTTGTGACTATCTCTCTCTCAGCGTTCTTCATACAATCATGGAGGTGCTGAACCAGTCGATAGTTCTTTGTCAATGTTGTCAACAATGGCATCTTTCCATGTTGCCACAATAGTGCCAAAGAGCTCCCAGTTGGTGGTCACTCTGGGAGTTCTCTTGTTAAACTTTGCAGCCCTTTCTCCCCACTCTGTGAAGTAGAATTTTGACCAAAGGAGATGGTGGACCGATCTTGTTTGGAATTTTGGGACAACAGCAACATCACTCAGGCAAAACTGTTGATTGAATATGATGTGGTCAATTTCATTGTGGAACTGTCCACTGGGAGACTTCCATGTCCAAGGTTTAGATTCGGCCTTCTGGAAATGTGAGTTACCATGAATGGTCCTGGTCGACATGATGAACTCAGAGAGTCTCTCACCCTGTTCATTACATTCTAGGCCATGGGTCCTGATGTGGAGTTCTTCAGCTGATCTTCCAGTCCTATCTTGGCATTAAAATCACCAACAGTGGTCTTGTAGAAGGTGTGGTCTTCTTTATAGAACTCCAGCTCCATGTAGAACTTCTCAATTTCTTCTTCATCATAATTGGATGTTGGTGCGTAGACAATGAAGATAGAAACTGCCAGCAGCGAGCACATCTATTCAAGTGTAATTGTCCAATTAGGGTTGTTAGGCATTTGAATGAATCAATGCTCATGGCCAAGTTCATGTTGACAAGGACACCAACACCACTGACGCCTCTTTTGTCGCATGTTCTGAGGAACAATTCTTCTCCAGTGTCGAAAATGGTATGATCTGATTGATGCCTTCTCCTCTCGGTTAGATCAGTGATGTTCGTACTTGATCTTTCACGCTTGCACCATCAGATCCCTGATGGAGGCATCCGATGCTAGCGTACGTGCATTGAAAGTACAGGCAGTCATTTTGTCCTTTGTTTTGGCAGCCTAGTTAGGCCTTGAGATTTATCAGCCTCTCCTTCCTTCTCCTTCTTAATGCTGCTATATTGGTGGCTCTCTCAGGGTCAGGGGAATGAGACTCATTGCATTTACTGCTTTCAGCATATCGAATACGCCATGGATAGCTTGTGAGGCTCTGTAGTGTGGGTGGGATATTCTCGGTAGCTTGCCAGGCTCTCCGAGAGGGATAGAGGCTTTTATGGTGGCCTCTAATTGCCCTTGCATGTGTTCCCATGGTTCAAACCATACTTGAACCCCATTAAATATGGTGTGGTAATCTTGGAAGATGGATATTAAGTGTCTTATGATGTGTTGCAATGCGGCTTCATGTGACCGGAAAGAGGCCTGGAGTCTGGCGGTGGCTGGGTAGTGGAAGTAGTGGAGGTCTGCCAATGAGGTATTTACCTGGTACGGTGGGTCTTCTGGGTGTAATCCCTGGTGTGTGGAGATTGGTGGAAGCAGGCAGGGCAGGGTAAGGTGGGGCTTCTGGGTTTGATCCCTGGGTCACCAGGGATTGGTGGGAGCAGGCAAGTCAGGGTAGGGTGGGGCTTCTGGGTTTGATCCCTGGGTCACCAGAGATTGGTGGGAGCAGGCAGAGGATCTCTGTTTCCGGGACCCATTGAGCCTGGAGTCCAAGTTTGCAGAGTTCTGCTTACCTGGTTCTGTGGGGCTTCAATCATGCCCGAGTCTGGGCCTGAGCGTCTGGAAAGCAGCCTGGAGAGTGGCGGAGGCTGGGTAGTGGAGATGGTGGGTGTGGGGAAACGTCTGGGCAGAGCTCGGTGGCTGGTACCGCTTCTCATCCATTCAAGCTCGTCCACGCCTGTCCCAGCACTTGGTGACTGCACTGAACTGTGCCCGCTGTGCTTCACGCGGTCTGAGGTCCTCATCCGGTGTCCTGGCGTCTGTCCTCAACATGCCTAGCCTTTGGGATCGCTTCTGTTAGTCCTCTTCCACCCCTTTGTCTTGGCCCTTGTCGGTGACTCCCGGTCCAGAGCAGTCCCTGCGCTCTGCCTGGGGCTCAGTGGCCCAAGAATAGAGATTGGGTGGTTCTGCAAGCCTGGAGAGCTCGGATTGCGAGTCCCTGGACAGAAGCAACAGCGGTGTTGGTCCCGAGAAAGACTCGGCATACCTAGACCGCATGTCCCTGCCCGACTTCAAGTTGCTCAGCAACCCTGAGGAGGAGAACCTGTTTGCCAATTTCGTGCAGCTGCTGCAGGGGAACCTGGCCCAGGTGCGGCTCCTGATACTAGTCTGTTTAAATCAACGGAGGGTGTAAATGTTATACAAGAATGTGAATCTTGTATAACAAGAAAGTATATAAAAGTCCAATCAGAACTTTTAAAAATGAGTTACTACTAATTTTGGTTTTCCTTGCACGTGGATGGCCCGGTTCGATTCCTCTGCCCCTCTCAGAGACCTGGCAAGCTACTGAGAATATCCTGCCCGTTCAGCAGAGCCTGGCAAGCTCCCTGTGGAGTATTAGATATGTCAAAAACAGTAACACGTTTCACAATGGGGACGTTACTGGTGCCCCCTCGAGTAAATCGATGAACAACGGGAGGAAAGTGCTACGGTGCTACTAATTTTGGTGTAAATGTTGATGCTGTAGTCTCATTCAATCTCTTGTGAGCAAATAAACCTTAGGAGGGACACGACATTTTCTATTACCCACTTGCAGAAGCTCAAAACACTTCAGATCCCCTCAAGAACAGTTTGAAAGAAAATCAGGTAGGGTACATTGAAAGTAGCTAGCTTGTTTATTTCTTTGAGTTAACTTTTTATCTTTTTTCTTTTCCATTCTCATCTTTAGCTTAATGGGCCATCTCAAACTGGAACTAAGTAGCATGCGACTGTCATCCTCCATCTGCTCTTCATCTGCTTTGGGCAAGTTTTCCAAAGCAATTCAGTTTGTTAGTTTCCACCTCATTTAAATACATTCAAAAAGCTGGGAGTTACCATCCTGAAAAGCTTTTCAAAATTTTCTAATTCATTTGCCATTTAAAAATCCTTCCCCTACCCTCCCCATCCCATTTCATCTTTTTTTTCCTTTTAACTTTTCCTTCTTCCAAGAAGCATCTTGAAACTATTAAAAAAAAAACAAGACAGCCACCACCATGTTGACTCACCCACTGGCCTTGCTCTTTAGATTCAAGACCTAAATCTCTGAGGAGAGTCAAGCCAAGCAGCTGAAATTCATGAACATACTGCCACCCCACGTCCCCTTGCCTCCCCCCCGCCCCCCTGCACTGCCTCCCTCAGCCCCCGCCACCCCTCACCTCCAGTGAAAACTTCAGGGCACCCTCAAAAGGAGGGTAGGCTATGTCTCCACCCTATCCAAACGCTGGTAGTTGGCCCCACACTGCACTGTTGCCTCCATGCCAATGGCCTGTGTCCTAATTTCACAGTTTCACTCAGAATGTCTGTAGAGACACCAAACCTCATATACCCCAGCTACCCTAGTGTTGGGCTGAGATGTCTGGGGTCTTGGAGTGGGGACGGGCAGCTTACCCCAAGATCTCCATACTTCTGGAAGCCCCAAAAGGCCTGCCCACTTTCCATAACTGCAGCCATGTTGGCGAGCCCTTCTCTTCAGATTTATGACCTAAAAAAATCTCCCAAAGGCAGCCAAACAGCTGAAATTCATGAACACACTGGTCCCCTTCTCCCTGCGCCCCCGTTGGCTGAAAACTCAACAGTGCCCTTGGGAGGTGGGCCATGACCTCACCCTGCTGAAGCCCAGTAGCCACTGTCACATGCCACTGTGCCACCCTGTCAATGGCCAGCCTATGGACTAACTCAAAGGCTTCACTAAGACTCTCCACAGGGTCATCCCAGTTTTTCAAGATCCTGAAGTTTTTGGACACCTCCAAATTCCACAGACCTAAAATTCCAGTAGAAGCACACCGAATCAGAGGAGAAAGTAATGTAGAAGCCTATTAAACTCAGCAAAAACAAACAAAAAACAATAACAGAAGGCTCAATTAGGGACAAACAGATTAGTAAACCCTCGGACAAAAAAATTAACAACACCGTGGTGAGATATAACAATTTTCAGAAGTTTCCTTTTACTGAAATATTTTTGATAGTTCTTTTAGACATATGGTTGTAACAAGTAATAGGAAACAAATTATTGTTTGCCTGCTAAAATGACAGGCTTGGGGGGTGGTTGGGAAGATGGGGACAGTGGTGGAGGGAAGGTCACTCAGGTGACAGGATTGGTGTTGGAAGTTTGTAAAGCTTATAACAACAGTATTATGAACAACTTTGTAAACTATGGTGTTTATGGAAAGTAAAAATAAATTTTAAAAAACTATTAAAAATAGTTTTAGCAGACTGTTATTCCTACATTTGCCTTTCCTTTGGTTCTTGTACATTAATAAGAGAACAAATCATTCAAATTCTTGTGTAAATTGCTCTATCCCAATGTTACCTTAATGTTTGTTTAAGGTGGGAGTATTTTTTATGATTCTATTTTTTACTGTAGATATGAAAAATATGAGTTTGGGGTAGAAAACATATTGATTAGCATATAAATGTTCATAAGTGAATGGCTATAATCTTCAGGCATATGAATATTTTTATATCAAATATGTGTGACTTGTAGGTATTATAACACATCCCTTTCTGATGAAAAGAACAGCTTCTGTATAAGGTATAAAATAAATGAAATAAAAATGGTACTGAGGATAGTTATGTACTAAGAGCTGTGCAAGGCACTGTAGAGACCTGGCTTATTTACTTATTTTATTGCAACAATGTTAAGGACATTACAATATATATTTTAGGAATGCAGGATCATGTCTTTCTTTTTTAATTTTCTTTTTTATATTTTGGGCCACATCTGGCTGTGCTCGGGGATTTCTCCTGTGGTTCTGCCCTAAGGAATTACTCCTGGCACTGCTGTGGGCACCATATGGAATTCTGGGGATTGAGCCAGGTCGGCCAGGAGCAAGGTGAGCACCCTAATAGATGTACTATTTCTATGGCCTCAAAGATTCTTGTCTCTTTGACTGTACATTAGCACATCACACCCATAAGCTACCAATGTCCCTCCAGTAACATTTAATTGACCTACTGCATCCGTTAGTCACCTTCCCCCCATCCCTTGTATTCTGTGAACAAAATACAAAGCCATTTTGATTGTCTGTTTCTTCACTTTCATTTTTACACTGTATGTATTCCAGTGTGCATTTTTATCTTATGTTTTTCAATACAAATAATTCTCTTTTTAGAGTTACTTTGCTTAGTAAAATCCACTGCAGTTCCATGCTATTACAAATAGCAAGGTTTTTAAAAATTTATAAAAAAATTTTCCGAGTAAAAATACCAGATATTCTTATTCAATCATCTGTTGATGGGTACTTAAGTTGCTTCCATATTTGTCAACCAAACAGTATTTCTGAACATCACAGAAAGGATTAATGAAATAAAATATCTAAAAGGACAATCACGGGACCTGGTAGATAACAGGCAATAATCATAGTGTGCTGAAGCTGGTTCATACCAGCTCTCAAGAACTGATTGATAGGAATGTGGGATGTAGTTCAGCATTAGAGGGCATGCTTTGCATGTGTGAAACCCTGGATTCCATCTGAGGTAACACACCTGCACACACACACACACACACACACACACACACACCTGCTAAACTCAAGTTTTGAAAGCTGATTGTTAAACTTAACATACTAAATATATATATATATACTTATAATTAAATAAGTTATACTAGAATTAATATGTACTCAAAGTATCATTTTATTATCATTATTTTTGTATTCTATTATTGCTTATGATCTGAGATCTTTGCATCTGTTAGTGGCAACTGTAGACAATAGCATTCGTTGCATATTATTTTCTTAACTCTGCATTGAATTACATGATGGTACCTTGAAGCCAGAATTGCAGTATTAACACCATGGGTACTGGTAGATGTGAAAAGTCAGGATGCTTTTCTTTTAACTTGATAAAGATAAATGGTTTTTAAATAATTACCAAAATACCTTTGGTAACAAAACGTATTGATTTTTCCCCTTGTAATATAGGTAAGAGTGTATGGTACACAGAATGAGGTGGTGAAATGAAAGTCCCCTCTGCTCTTAATTAGGTTAATTAGGCTTTTAGAAGTGGAAGGAAACTTGGATATAATCTTACTTAATTCTCTTGGTGGACCAGAAACACCAAAGGGCCTGCCCAAGGTCATTTTGCTAATTAGGGACAATCTGCCAAGACTCAAAGTTCTTTGCTAATATTGATGGTTCCAAAAGTTGCTCTTCTTTCTTTTTTCAAAGCCAAAGTAATTAATCCCACCTGGAGGCTTGATAATTAATTTGGACATTGGGTAGAAGGGATTTAGGAGCTGTAGCTTGAGATTTGGGGTTCCACCTAAATCCCACTGAGTCTCTATCCTGCTCTTTTCACAGTCCAGTTTTAGCAATTCATTTTGGTCTTTATTCTGAGGTCTCAGCCATCTCTAGGGATTCTGGGAAGTCCTGCCAAAGGTATTCCCCTGGTTAGAGCTTCATCATCTTTGCCAAGCCAACCTTCCACTGCAAGGTCAGCAAGCTTTCTTGGAGCAAATCCTCACAGCCTGTTTTCACCCTATATATGTGGATTTCAGGGTTTCTCTTGAACCTTGATACATGGATGCAGGGAATTTTAACTGCAGTATATTATGGTGCACCATTAATGTTATATTCTCAGCTACTTGACTAGTCTGAGGACATGCCAGAATCTGAGGTTAAAATAATACCACACTCAGATTACTAGCTGTGACATATTTGGCTCAGTGCACTAGGCCACAACTCACAATCAATTCCTGAATCATGTGTTCTCCCAGTCTTACTTGTTCTTCCGTGGTTGGTTGAGCCAGGATGATTCACAAAATATGAAAGGTGGAATTATAAGGGGAAACTAACTTTACCAGATACTAAACAATACTGTAAAGTTCCTATAACTAAAACAATATGGCAATGGTGCCTTGGAGAAGTGGGTCATTCCACAACTGAAGTAGGAGAATATATAAGATGAGCCTGTAATTTTGTGATCTATTATTGCAGAAACACCAAAGTTTTCCCTGATAGTACTGGGAACCAGTTTATTCAACAAAATCTTCAAAAACTATTCATATGCTCTACAAATGTCCTCAAAGAATGTCCTCAAGGGTCACAGGTAAATATGACTAGACGGCCTCTGGTTTTATATAGCACTGTAGCACTGTAGCACTGTCCACTGTCCTCCCGTTGTTCATCGATTTGCTCCAGCAGGCCCAGTAACGTCTCCATTGTGAGACTTGTTACTATGTTTGGCATATCAAATACATCACGGGTAGCTTGCCAGGCTTTGCCATGCAGGCGAGATACTCTCGGTAGCTTGCTGGGCTCTCTGAGAGGGGCAGAGGAATCAAACCTGGGTCAGCTGCATGCAAGGCCAACAACTGACCCTCTGTGCTATCACTCCAGCCCCTGTCTTTATATATAAATTTTAATTAGAACACACATACCTATTTGCATTCTTTTTATTTTTTCTTTGCTAAGAAGTTGCAGTTGAGATCAAAATGGATTGCCATGATTAAACTATTTACTATTTGGTCCATTATAGAAAGAAAGGTGACTGACCCCTGTTCGAAAAGACCGAAGAAGAGGGAAAATGTTCAACTACTTTTATGAAAGAAGTTTAAAACAGATGAAATTTAAGCCAGATGAAGATCATGTAAAGAAAGAACTCAAACCAATATTACTCGTGAAAATTGGTATAAAATGCTAATTATAATTATAGCAAAGGAAGAGTTTCTTTAAAACCTCATTGACATTGGTCTGAGTAGAAATTTAGTGGGCTGGAGAGGTAGTACAGAGAGTAGGGTACTTTCCTTGTACAGCTGACCTAGGTTTAATCCTTGGTATTCCATATGATTCCCCCGAGTTCTGTCAGGAGTGATTCCTGAGCACAGAGTAAGAAGTTAGCCCTGAGCACCACCATGTGTGGCCTCAAACACAAAAATTTAGTAATTTGGTCACTGCCACAAATATCCATATTGTGAGTGGAGGTGGTGATGATGATTTTTATTATTAAGGATGAGGACAAAAATATATATAATTGTACCTTTTTTTAATCTATAGCAAAATAGATACTGAGAATATTTCATCCAAAAGTGACAGAGAGATAGTTCAATGGGCTGATCACTGACTTTGAATGTGGAAGTCTGAGTTCAATTGCCAGGAGTCACTCCCTCTCTCCCCTTGCCCAGCACAAAACCAGAAGTAGCCTCTGTGAACTTTCAGGTATCACCCAAAATCTCCCACCTCAACCAAAAATTGACTGTGTTTATTATACCAGTATTCTTTAGCAATTTTATATTGCAAGCTGAAGAATATAGGAGAAATATTTTGTGGACTGGTTGATGGTAAGATTAAAAGCAGAAATGATTTAGGTAGATAGATAGTATTTTATTTATAGCATCCAAACTATAAAATTATAATTCTTTTTTTTAATGTAGGAGTACTGCTATTTATTCAGCCACTGATTAGCTGATTGAATTGGACATGAACTCCACCTTGCTTTTTTTTCATAATTTAATTTATTTTTTCTTCTTATATTTATTTATTGAATCACTGTGGGAAAAGTTACAAAAATTTCAGGTTTAAGTCTCAGTCATACAATGATCAAATACCTCTCCCTTCACCAGAACTCATTTTTTCACCACCAAGAACCCCAATATATCCCCCTCCCACCCATCCCAATGCCTGTGAGGCAGATGATTTCTACTTAACTCTTCTCTACATTGATTACATTCATTATTTAGACAAAAGATGCACAATTATTGTTAAGAATTTCCCCTCCAACAATCAGAATTGCTGAAAAGGCATTGTGAAATACTTTGTTTTCTATAGCTGGTTATGAGAATCATATAATGATTTTGGATTTCTGCAAAGAGCCAGATAATTACAAGATTGGTTTCTGTGCATCTGGTGTTATGGCTGTGCCGGAGAGCCACTTGTGGGGGGCAACTCGTGACCTCAGTAGGGTGTGAAGGACAAGCTGGTACCACCCCCCTTCCCATGAGACTGCAGTTGCCCCATCACCCCCGGCTCATACCTGGCTTTCCTACAAGCTCTGAGGTGACGGCCACCTTGCTGCTGGGGGCGGGGGGAGTGGGGAGGCGGAAGCGAGCAACACCCTTTCCCTCCTGGGGAGGCATGGCGCCATAGTTTAATGCATAGTACATTCATTAAAGTGAATGGCCCCAAGCTGCTGGGCTCTGGATTAAGTCCTTGTGCCTCTGGAGCCATGGCTGTGCCAGAGAGCCACTTGTGGGGGACAACTCATGACCCGGTAGGGTGTGAAGGACGAGCCGGTACCATCCCCCTTCCCATGCATGAGACTGCAGTTGCCCGGTCACCTCTGGCTCTTACCTGGCTTTCCTATAAGCTCTGAGGTGGCAGCCACCTTGTATGCGATCCAGATGCATTTCTGCCAAAAGCCGCTGGGTCTCGAGATTTGTTTCTGAGTCTCTGGGATCATGGCCATTAATCAGCTTGATCAGGAACCAGAGTGGCCATTTGTAGGACGCGACTCGGAGTCTTGTTGGAATGGGGAGGAAAGGGCTGGTTTCACCCCCATCTGGTGAGGCTCTGCGTGTCTCGTCACTGCAGGTCCAAACCTGACTGTCCAGTGGCCTCTGAAGGATGGCGGCCACCAGGCCGCCAGGGGAAACAGGCCAAGACACAAAACCTATTCCCACCTGGAGTGGCCCAGCACTAGTAACCTAGGAACAGGATGCATTTCTGCCAAAAGCCTATGGGTTCCGAGATTCGTTTCTGAGTTTCTGGGATCATGGCCATTAAGCAGTTCTATCAGGAACCAGAGAGGCCTTGCGTCCAAGTATATAGCTGGGCCGGAGGTGGTTTGTGGGTGTGTCTCCCACATACCTAACTTTGGCTGTTTACTTTCTTGGTAAACTTCGCCCCAAGTTTTTGGGGTCTGGCCATAGGTACAGAAGCAATTTTGGGGTATCTGAAAGTCTGACGGTGCCATCAGGCTGCTGATGCACTTGCCTCACAGGTACAGATTGAGCTGCTGGTGGCACCATACCCCCATAAAATTATAATTCTTAACTAATGCAGCATCTGCTGCTGCTTTGATTGAGGAAAATATTTTTGGCGGATGGCCAAGAAATTTATGTGACCCAGCGTTGATCCACAGATCACAGACTAATAGAAGGTATTAAAGTGCGATTGTAAAAACAATGACAAGGTCAGGGGGTTTAGAGATGGTGGTTCCCAAATGTAGGTGTCTTGCATTGTACCCCACCATGTCCATTATGTCCATATTGGGCCTGTCACACAGCAGCTGTAAGAACCGTGGATTATACACTACTGCTTTTCCTTCTCACATCCAGCCCTAAGTCTAATGCTCAGTTTGTTTTAGGCAGGCACCAGGAACCATACACTGTTGTATTTCTGTGTCCAACACTAATTTTGTCACTCAGCTTTGAGGAGTAGATACCATGTTGTGCACCATTAAATTCTTTGTGCTCAGTGCTCAGCTTGCTTTCAGCTCCTTGGAATAGATCTCATGTTTATCATTCTTTTCCCATGTGACCAGAACTGAATCTGTGTCTACCTCTACAGACTTGTGCACTGTTGTTTTCCTTGTGCCAAGTAGGAGTTAAGAATGATCACTTTATGAGTATATAGTTCGTTGTGTTACTTTAAAGCTGGCTGCAGCTTCTAGGGACTAGGCATCTTGCAAGATGCACCTTTATGTCTCTTGTGTCTAGTACCAGGTTCGGCACGTTGTAGGGAATGGATAGGTTCTCTGAAGAGCCCTGAAGTATCAAACATAGGCTACTCAGGAAAATTCAGGAGAACAGGGGGTTTTGGGCAAAGAATGTCAACTGAAAAAAAAGAAATAAAATTGTTGAGTCTTGTTGGGACTTTTTATTTTTTAATGTAGGAGTACTGCTTTTTATTCAGCTATTGATTAAGCTGATTGAGTTGGGCATAAACTCCACCTGTTGGATCCTTTTATACTGTTTCCTACCATTTCCCTCCTATTTTGTTCCTGGCAAATAGATCATGGAGAAACACTCTGGCAAGCTGCCAATGCCTAAGCTGTTTGGGGGGAACCACGTGTTTGGGGTTTCCCTTTCATCTTCAATAGAGTATCTTGCTTGCTTTGTAGTTAGACAAAGGTTTAAGCAACTTTCTTGGAGACAACTAATTAGGCGTAAGAATATGATGAACAAGTGGCAACTTAATTTAACTCATTTTCACATTCCCTCCCCGCCCCCAATTCTATCTGGAGAGAGATTTTTGTTATTTCATGGTTTTCTGATGAAAGATGTCACGGTTCGGAAAATCTTCAGCGACTCCACAAGTGTCAGAAACTTTCAAAGAGGAGAGAGAACATGCTTTGAAAGCTGAGTTAAAACCCTTCTCTTTTCTGAATGCCCTTCACAGCCTCAGGTCTGGTCTTTTCAATTTAGCTTTTGAAGTTTTGTATCTTTCAAGCTTAATTCCTCTTGGAGTATGACCAACTTACTAGAGAAGCTACGTTTTTTTTTTCAAAAGGAATATTCAAACAAGAGCATTTCCACGGGAATATGGATTAGCGTTCCTATACCCTTTTCTTCTGTTAGTGCTTACTCTGTTCAAAAGATCATTGTTTTACAAACCTATGGATCTCATGCTATTGTTTCTTAACCAAATTGACAAGGACAAATAAAGTTAATACACTAAAGTTACCCACTACACTCTGGCTATCTTGTTTTAAATGAAATATGAAATATATATACACATACATATGTATATATATCTATCTACATATCTATCTCTATATATATATCTCAGCAGCCTTTCAGAGATCAAGAGAACTAGCACCATTTTTTCTGAGGATGGGATATTAAAACGATGTATGCTAAAATAGGTGACACAAGATAGAGGGATAGAGTTTCTCAGAGAAAGCAGTCTAATCTCATTTGCTAGTTTAACAATAGAGAAATGGCCCTCCTTAAACTTCCTGTGATGAGCCCTATACTAAATGTATATCGAAGATCATTCATAGTTGGTATTCTCTAAATGATATTGGAGATATTAAGTTTCTTTTTAAAGGAGGTAATAAACTCCGTGTAATCCCATCAGCGGCCAAGACTCAGAGACTATAAAATCCAGATCCCGGACGAGAACAGTGCAGTCTCTGCCCCCGCGCCTGGGTGTTCCTTCCCGGAGTCCCTTGGAGGGGAGCGGGTTGAGCTTTCCTCCCCGCCCCGACCAGGGCTACGGCAGCCGAAGACCTCCAGGACCAGCCACCACCATGCTGAGACCACTCTCCGCACACATGAAGGTACTGGCAGAGGGACAAAGCCACGCGGGTTCCGGGGCCGAGACCTCCAAGCCTACTCGAATTGGAGTCGAGCATCTTCCACCCAGATCCTCCAAATTCCAGTAGGCGGGGGTCACACCCACCACCTGGCCCCCTGGCGCCGTGTAATCCCATCAGCGGCCAAGACTCAGAGACCATAAAATCCAGATCCCGGAACCGCGCGGCCGCATTCGCGGCCGTGCGACATCTTATTATCTCATTCCTACTTTGGACAAACTTGCAGGCTGTCGAATGTAGCCTGCCCACAGGGCAGAGTCTGGCAAACTCCCCGTGGCCTACCAAATATGCCAAATACCAGTAACAATGATGGGTCTCATTCTCCTAAAGAGCCTTGAATATAATCTCAGGGCTAGGATGAAAGAGACGTTACTGGGGCCTGCTCGAGGCAATCGACGATTAACAGGATGATGAAATGAAATGAAATGAAATAAACTTTCAAGATTCTTGATGTAAATGTTTAAACATTTTTTTTAATCTTTGAATTAAAAAACCAATTTACTATATTGTGAGGGATTGGTTTTCAATATTTTTATACCCGAGGACACTCTGGGCACTGGTGCATGCACTGACAGTCATAACCACCACAGCACAGCAGTAGCTTTCAGCATGTTTATGCATATGGACTGGCACGGGGCTGCAGACTGGTAACTAAAGGTCATTCATGAAAAATCCTTACTTAATGCATGCATGGGATAAGGAAGTGTAGGTGATGGAAGTTTTGTGATTACAATACAAAAGATGCACCAAACAAGCCCTCATTCTCATAATTATGCTGTATTTACGATAAAGCCAATAAAGCCAATACCTACATTTTTGAATAGGAAATAGTAGCTCTCAATCTGGTATGCACACCAGAATTATCTTGAGAGTCTGTAACATTAATAATCCCAATGCTTTGATACTGCCCAGGTCATTCATTCAACTCAGCATCTATAAAGATGCTATTAGGGCATAAGTATTTTGGCTTCCCAACCAAGTACTAACCAGCCCGACCCTGCTTAGCTTCCAAGATCAGAGGATATTGGGCACGTCAGGGTGGTATGGCTGTAGACAGGCTTAAGTATTTTGGAAAGCTGCACGTGTGATTCTAAACATGCAACCAGAGTTGGGAATGGAAACCAAACACACACACATGCACACACACGTTGGGAATGGAACACATGTCCTCATACATGCAAAGCATGTACTTTATCACGTAATTATATCTTTAGACTTATTTCAGAACATTTCAGCAAGCATGAGTTGAAAAATAAGGATTTTCTCAAGTTACTGAATATTTTAATTTCCTAATTCTGTGTAAACTAGATACACTTTGATCATCAGTAAACTATTTTCTTTTATCCTTTCTTCCCCCACTTTATTTAAACACCATAGTTTACAAAGTTGTTTATTATGCATTTGTTACAAGGGTTCATATTTTCAACCCTAGTTCCACCACTGTTACCTTCCCTCCACCATTGTCCTCATTTTCCCAACCACCCTTCAAGCCTGCCCCTTTGAAGGCCTGAAATAATTTAATTTATATTGGTTGTTACCACTAAATGGCTAACGAGATTCTCAAAAAAATACTTCAATAAAAGAAAATTTGTGAAAATTGTTACATCTCACCATGGGGACATTAAGTCCTTGTCTGAGGGTTTACTAAGTTGTTGTCACTAGTTGAGCCTTCAGTGTTAATATTTTTGTTAATCAAGTTTATTTGGTTTCTATGTTACACTCCCATCTAATCTGGTTGCTCCTACTGGGATGTTAGTATTGTAAAGTTTGGCTCCAGAAAATCCAGAATATTTAACTGGGCCGTGAATTTGCAGTGGTGATATGTGAATTTGGCTATTGGGGTTTCTGGAAGGTCACCAACCCCCATTCAGAGTTTTTAGCCCCCAAAATACATGGTGCACCTGAAAATTTCAGCAGTTTGATGTCTCTGTGGAGTTCAGTGGTGAGATGGTAGGGTCTGGGTGTAGTGTGGCAGCAGCTATTGGGGTATGAGTATGGCTTCCAGGTGCCAGGGATTTGGCAGGGTAGGACATGGCCTGCTCCCATCCTGAGGTCACTCTGGAAATCTCAACTGGTGACTGGTACATCTGAAAAATTTTGTGGCTAGTTGATCTCATTCAAGATTTAATGATGAGTCTCTGGAGCAGGGTCATAGATGATCTTAGATGAAGGTGGTGGTGGAACGTAGGTGTGACTGCTGGGGCTTCCAGAAGTACTGGGAATGGAGTGGGGGCAAAAGTCACTAACCCTGACTCAGAGAAGATCCAGAATTTTCAACCAAAATAAACCCTGATGTGCCTGAAATTTTCAGCAAATAGACTATTTTCTTAATATTCTTCTTGGTGGAGAACAACGAAAGCCAAAAAGTCTCAGTGCTTTCAGTTTCTCACATTTTGTCCTAATAATTAGAATATCTATGATAGGTGAGAGTTTTCTAGCCCCGGGAAATTGTGAATAGGTTAAAGATGAACCAAAATAAATCAGCATCCTCAGAGAACTGGACAAAAATTTTCAAAAAACTTAGCAGACAAGATAGCCAAGTTACCATAGCCTATAATAAAAGAGGTTAGCTGTATTATTTAGAATGTCAAACAGATGTGGTCACACTGCATGTGTGTTGTGACATGAGAGAGCATGTTAAGCTCTGCTCCTGTCCTTCTTTTGTTCTGTAAATCCAGACTTCAATTAGCCTTATTGGTACTTTCAGAAAATGGACATAAAATGCTTTGTTGTTCTTCATGTTTCTTCATCTTAAGCTCCCACAATACATCATTTTTCTTTATTCTATGTAATTTGAGGACATTAGAGCCAGGGATTTATATATCTTTTTAATTTTTTTATGATTACATGATTTCCTCAATGTAATTATAACAATGTGCTAAATATAAGAACAGTTGGGTTCCACATTGTGATAAAGACTTGAAATTCAGGATTTCCCTATTTTGTGGACTTGGGTTTCCACTGAACTTTGCTGCATCTTAATTTTTACCTCTGTAATATGAAGAGTAGGAACTGACAGAACATTTCATTTGCATCTCTGCCAGAAGTGCTTGTGAGATGTTGAAATACACAGGCCAGTGGTTAGGCATTAACCATATTATCTGTCATTCCTGACAGAACTAGCTCTATTAACTTAGGTGGATATTCAGGTCAAGATTTTTTATGTACTCAGCTGTTGCCTCATAATTGGATGTATTATCCAAAGACATTTGTGCATCAAAGTATGTTCTTAAAAGATTTGCTTGTGTGTGTATGATGTAGCCAATTGAGATGCAATAATCAAGTAGACTCATTGAATGGAAATTTCAATTTGCAGTATTTCCACCATTAGAAAGCAGAAATAAATCAATCACCCAGAATTTGGTTATTTCATTTGTGTGTATAGAATCTTAATCAAATAATTAATTTACTCATCTTCAATGCATAATAATAATTTTTTGCGTTGTAATAAAAGTAGATGTTTTTCCTACTCTATGTCAGGGGTGTTGTGGATATGTAAATACCTGACTCTAATGTGTTTGTAGCCTGTGAACTGTCTACTTTTTTTTGGTCTACCATATTGTATCTATACTTTCCCCATCTTAGATGCATTCAAAATCAAAAGAGGTAAAAGTCAAGTGCAACTGAGAGCAAAAACAATGAACATCAGTTCTACAGCATCAGTGAATTAAGCTGCTTACATTTAATATCCTAAAACCCTAACCAATAAATATTCAGAACATTGGTTTCCTATGATGAAAATGGCAATTAGTTTATTGTTTTTGTCATTGTTCTTGAAGTTCACAATTTTAATTTCTGCTTAATTAAGTGTAAAATTTAACACCTAATAAATAAAATTTAGTGATTTTTTTATTGAAGGGTCATGACTCTTAAATAAATAGAAATTGACGTCAGCATCTCTAGCACCATGTAATATGAGGGCTGAAGAATTGAAGTGACTTGAACTATTATTCTGGAATGATGTATAACAGTTTGAGCTAGTCCTTGGTGTTTAGCATTTGTATTGTGCAATGCACTGGATAAAAAGCCTTGTGAAATTCTAGCACTACGTCTACTGTTCAGGGACACGTCCAACTGTTTGATGTGCTAGCCATGAGTGATTTATTTGCACTAAGTATCCTGGAATCTTTGACAGGAAACCTATTTTAAGAGAAGAGAAAGACAAGTAGGCAAGCTTAATCCAGTAGTAAAATTATATCTTTATAATAAAAAGTGACTCATTAATTCAATCTGCAAATATTTATTGAACAACTATCATGAAATTCTAAGTTAACCTTAAAATCTAGATATCTGTTATCCAGATTTGTTTCCCTTCCCAGTCTGGCTTTATGGAGAGAGCAGATTCTGAATATAGGAATTAAAAGTGCTGCTCTGCTGATATAGAACTTTATAGAATATTATGAGTATTATAAAGTGGAGTACAACAAAAGATAATAGAATTCCCCAACTCCCCACATCACACACGCACACACACACACACAGACATGCATACATGTGTGGTCATAGGTCTTTGGGATGTGGAGGCTGTGTCAATACCAGCTGGAAATTCACATTGCCTGGCAGAACTTGATATGATGCCAACAGATCTGACACATGCTGGGTGGTGTTGATTTATGTGTCAGTAGAGCTCAGCAGCTCCTGAGGACTTCTGGGAATGTTTCTGTAGTACATAACAGTTGCTTGTACCCATATGGGTACAAGCTAGTCAGAGATTAAGAAAAAAATTTATCTCACATAAAGAAACTTAAATCCGCCCCCCCCCCCCCAATATTTCAGAGACATTGCTAAAAAAAAAGTTGAAGGACTGAAGTAAATTTCCTTTATTCAGTGGCTATATTCCTTATAGTGCTTGGGGGAAATTCTTGACGTGCTGGGGATAAAATCAGGGAGGGCTACATTAGGGAAGAGTATGTGGTAATGAGGATTGAACTCAGGTCAGCTGAATGTAGGGCAAGCGCCTTCCCACTGTACTATAGTTGTGGCTTTGCATATATACATAATATATTTAATATATATTTGTATATATTTATATACTTTATATATGATATTCAGCTGTGAGTTCTATGTGAAAGAAGGGCGCATAGAATGAGGCTCCCATAGCTATGCCACTGGACTCCATGCCAGGCTGTTTTCACTCGGGGTGCCCCAGAATGGGGCAAGTGAGAGCCCTCCCTGCTCCAAGGGACCCAGTCCCAGCAGCCAACCTCCACTACCCAACCGCTGCCACTCTCCAGGCTGCTTTGTGGGCGCATGGAACATCATAAGACACTTCCTACCCATTTTCCATAATTGTCACAACATATTTGATGGGGTTCAGACAGTAGGCAACAAATCAAAGAGAGAAATATATATATATATGTATATATATATATATATATCGGAGAACCCGGAAAGTTACCAAGAGTATCCCGCCCACACAGGCAGAGCCTGGCAAACTCCCCGTGGTGTATTCGATATGCCAAAAACAGTAACAATAACAGGTCTCATTCCCCTGACCCTGAAAGAGCCTCGAATAGTTGGGAAAGATGAGTAAGGAGAGACTGCTAAAATCTCAGGGCTGGGAGAAATAGAGACATTACTGGTACCTGCTTGAGTAAATCAGTGAACAACGGGATGACAGTGATACAGTGACAGTGATATATGATATTAAATATATAAACATATTATATATTAAATATGGCCCTCCTGTTGCTCGAGCGGGCCCAGTAATGTCTCCATTGGAGACTTTGTTGTTACTGTGTTTGGCATATAGAATACATGATAGGTAGCTTGCCAGGCTCTCCGTGTGGGCGAGATACTCTCAGTAGCTTGTCGGGCTCTCCAAGAGGGGCGGAGGAATCGAACTCGGGTCGGCCATGTTGGCTACGTGCAAGGCAAACACCCTACCACTGTGCTATCGCTCCAGCCCATAATATATATATATATATATATATATATATATATATATATATATGCAAAGTCACAACAATATATATGTTCTTGAGTCACACCCAGCAATGCTCACAGGTCACTCCTGGCTCTGCACTCAGAAGTTACTCCTGGTGGTATTCAGGGAACCACACAAGATGCTGGAGATTGAACCCTGGTCAGCCATGTGCCAAGTAAAAGCCCCACCTGCTGTACTGTCGTTTCAGTCCCCTGAAGAAATTTTTTGAGCACAATCCTAGAAATCAACATTTTGACTAATTTGAAAAAAGAAATCATCAAAATAAATGTTTGTGTGGCTCAATTCAGATGGTCAGTGTATGGGCATGAAATACAGATAGTTCAGTGGATGTCTCTTTTGTTTGCTTTCTTTCCAGCAACTGTGTCCATCTCCCTTCAACACCTTTGCTTTTCAGTGATGCTTGGATAATGAGGATAGAACTCCCAAGGACATGCTAAGGATGCCAGAGAAGAGTCATCAATCTCATTATTTCAGGTTTTTAGGCTTGGGTTTATGTATTTATCAATCCTGCAATGCTTTCACATTAGTGTCTCAAACAAAACAAACACAAATAATAATGCCAAATAAACCCATTATTCTTAAATTTATTTTTAATTGTGCTGTTCGTGACACCTGATAAATTTCCAAGACTGTAGACTTGTGGTATGGCAAGATGAAAAGTCACATGGTATCATGAGTGTAATCACAGTGTCACAAATTTTTTGAGAACCACCACATGTACAAACACACACACACACACACACAATACTATCCATATGCACAGACATGCCAAAGGTAACCACTATCAACATTCTTGGATTATTAGATAACTTTTTTTTAAACTACTGAAATTCTAATGCAAGATTGTAGTGATACTTAATTTTATAGATTAAAAAAAATTTGGGGGGAGACCATACCTGGCAATGCTCAGGAATTATTCCTGGCTCTGTGCTCGAGGGCCTTGGGGAAACATGTGGGATGAAGAGTTGAACTCAAGTCAGATGTGCGCAAGGTAAATGCCCTAACTGCTGTACTACCACTCTGAACCCTGTAGTGCTACTTTAATTAGGCAAGTTGTGTTATTTTATTAAAGCATTTTTTTGGTAGTTTAAGTAATATGGTTACAATGATGTTAACATTTACGTATATATACACATATATATGTTTATATATGTGTATGTATATTTTAAAGCATTTTTTTGTCATTTAAGTAACATGAGTTACACTGATGTCAACATTTACGGATATATATATGTATATATACATATGTGTGTGTGTATTTGAATCACCATGAGATATACAGTTAAAAAGCTATTCATAATTGGGTTTTAGTCATACAATGTTCTAGCACCTATCCCTCCACCAGTGTATATTTTCCATCACCAGTGTCCCCAGTTTCCCTTCTGCAACCAAAATTTAAATGTGGACATTCAAATTTTAATGCTAATTTATATTTTAATAGAGTCAAGTTTGATTAAGTATAAGGAAGTTGAAATGCAGCCAATAACTTAAGATTAGAAAGAAATTAGAAAATTTTAACCAGAAAATTTCTACTTAAATCCTTTTAGAGATAGGCATACATAAATTATAAATTATAAATTAAGCTGACTTTAGAAGTGGCCCTAGGCTGGAATTCTAGAGGCCTGTATTCTTGTCACACCTTTAAACCAGGCTTTTTTAGTGACCTTTAGTAATTGTTTGATAGATCTTTCAGAAGCTGGGAACATATTAGGTGATCAATAAATGCCTCAGAATTTCATTAAGCCCAGGACAAAGACTTGTAGGTTTGTTTTCCCCACAGGACAATTTTCAAGGCCAGTTGGAGGAAATCTTGGGTCCAATCTGAAATAAGGCCAATGCTTCAGTCTCAAAATTTTAGAGGTTTCAGTTTTTCTAGTCAGGGATAGATTTGGAAGTATGTAAGGAGAAACAACTTATTCTCTTTTCAGTATAAAAACCTTATCTTTAAAGACATTGAAAACTGTCAGTTCTGGCAGGGATGTGATTCAGCAGTAAAGATCAGACCTTACATTATGAGGCTCTGATTTTAGTCCCCACCACTTTGCATCCTTCAAATTAAAAACAAAAAGTTATGTCACCTCTATCTTACCCTCATCCTATATGAACTTTACCTTTTGAGCAGGTTTTTGAATGGTGGCGATGGGGTAGTAACTGCATACTAGGATCATAAAGGGTGTCAAGATTGGAACCAGGATACCTAAACTACAATTTAAAAAGAATGAAGCAGAACAAAACCAAACACTAAAACAGGAGTCAGGAGACAGGACAGTGGTTAGGGTACATGCCTAGCATGTATCTGACCTGGATTCCATTCCCAGCACCACAGGGTCTCTGGACTAGGCAATGCCAGGTTCAGCCCTGGAGGCCCCTGAGTGCTGTTGGGGCAGCCTGACTAGCCCCATAAAGTCAGAGCAGCATGAAATCCTCCAGCCCTTGCACTGAACCATCATCCTGGTTGACTAAAAACGTCTGGCAGGGTCCCCAGATCTCCTGAGCATTACTTGAGAGCATTTTCCCCAACCAGCAAGCCCCTCACAGCGAACAAAATCCACCTAATTCCTGAGTTTCAGTAGAGGTGTGACATAAGAAATAAAACTTTCTTCTAATTTTTATGGCCAGGGAGTTGTCTGTTGTCTGATCACCCTGAGATGGTGAAGGAGCAGTAGTTGACTAAACATGATGTCTGTGAGCATTCTTCTTATACATTAATTTTATGTGTAACAAATATTTTTCTTATGGAATATAGTTTTTCTCTGTAACAAATTCATCTGCAGTAACAAATAATAACAATCTTAGTGATTAAGAGTAATAAAGCACAATCTCACATATTTATACATTTTAAAATCCAGCACAAATTTCACTGGGCTAAAATCAAGATGTTTTTGCAGGGCTATATTCCTTTTTGAAGGATCTAGGTGAAATCCATTGCCCTAGATCCCATACCCTTTTTCTTTGGATTGCCTTTTTCAGAATCTGGAATGCGATAGCACAGTGGGTAGGGCATTTGCCTTGCACACAGCCAACATGGCCGAACCAAGTTCGATTCCTCCGCCCCTCTCGGAGAGCCCGGCAAGCTACCGAGAGTATCTCGCCCGCAAGGCAGAGCCTGGCAAGCTACCCATGACGTACTTGATATGCCAAAAAAAGTAACAACAAAGTCTCCAATGGAGACGTTACTGGGCCCGCTCAAGAAAATCGATGAACAATGGGAAGACAGTGACAGTGACAGTGGAATCTTCCTATATTTCCTGACTTATGGTGTCCCTCTCTCCATCTTCAAAACTAGCTTTGTATATCTCTCTAAAGACAGCCAACATTTCAATTTTTTCTTTCATGATCCCAATCATTCTAACTATTCTCTTCTGCTCCCTCTCTACTTTGAAGAATGTCTACATTGGGTTCACTCAGATAATTTAGAAAACTGTCCATCCCTCCTTTCACTAGTTATCTCGTCTCTCTCTTTTTTAATTTTTTGGGTCACACCCGGCGATATACAGGGGTTACTCCTGACTCTGCACTCAGGAATTACTCCTGGCGGTGCTCAGGGGACCATATGGGATGCTGGGAATCGAAACTGAGTTGGCTGCGTGCAAGGCAAATGCTCTAGCCGCTGTGCTATCACTCCAGCCCCTATCTAGTCTCTTTTGCCATGTATAGCAACATAGTCACAGCTTCCTGATATTAGCAGGGTAGTAGCATGATATTAACACCTTTGGGAGAAGGGCATTATTCTGCCTACAATCCTTCTTATAATCATTATTTTCTTTAGTAATTAATAAAAACAGGCTTTTAGTGATTACTACTATAATTATATATGTATATATATTTATCATGATACAATCAAAGGCTGGAGTGATAGCACAGCAGCTAGGGCAATTGCCTTGCATGTGGTTGACCTGGGTTCGATTCCTCCGTCCCTCTTGGAGAGCCCTGCAAGCTACCCAGAGTATCCCACCCACAGGCAGAGCCTGGCGCATATTCGATATGACAAAAACAGTAACAGCAATTCTCACAATGGAGATATTACTGGTTCCTGCTTGAGCAAATCGATCAACAATGAGAGGACAAGTGCTACTGTGCTACAGATACCATCAAGGTTGAGAGAAGTGGTAATTTCCAAAATGCTTACAGAAATTTTCTTTCTTGTATCCATACTCTGATATATTCCCCTTGGATGTTGATGCTGGGCTTGGCCATGCGCCGTATTTTGGCAAGTGAGAAGTAACATATATGACACAAGCTGGTGTCATATGTGAGATTTGCACTCTTTTGCAAATCCACATTGTGAAGGACCCCAGGCGATGAGTCTTCTAAGTGATGAGACACATGTGTGGTCTAGGTACCTTTTGACTTAGCCAACAACCAGCATTGCAAGTAGCACAAATCAGTCAGCAGCACAAGCTAGCTGTCATCTCAGAGTTGTCATCCTGAATAATCCAGCTGACCTACCAGAAACCACAGGTGCATCCAAGAAGTGAAGGCCACAGGTGCATCCAAGAAGTGGAGGAGTAAAGTCAACCTCAGAAGAGCTACGCGGCTGATCAACAAAATCCCACACTAAATGGGATGTTTTGGGGGTGGAAGCTAAAGTCTACAGAGACAGACTGGGAGCTGGGAAGTAACAGTTCAACAGGCTAGAATAGTGCTTTGTGTGCTAGAGGCCCGGGTTTGATCCCCGGCACCACAAGATTCCCATGAGCATAATCAGGTGTGGTCTCCTTCCCCCTCCTTCAAACAACAACAACAACAACAACAACAAAAACAAATCAAAACCAAACCTGACAACAACGAAAAATCAAGCCCCCAAAACCCAGAAACAAAATGACTTTTGCATTATATCTATAAAAATTACCTTTTATTTCTTTTGTTTTTAATCAAGCAAATGTATTTCCCTAATCACTTTTGAACAGTTATTCTAGTTAGCATGCAGGGGAGTATTGTGTTGTTTTCTTGTTATTCATATACCTCCTGATAAAGTCTCAAGGTAGGGAAAACTGTTGTGAGACACTAAGAGGCAGGGAAAAAATATAATTCTGCTGTGCTCAGAATATTGGGAGAGCTGGATCGCAAAGATACCTTTGTTTCAGTCACAGGGAAAATGAGCCAGATTTGGAGGATCCTGTCAGTGGCAACAAACCTACTGGCACAGGGGGGAAAAAAAGAAGCGTAAACAGGGTAGGAAACAAAACTACGTGATTTAAAGCACCAATTGTTTGCAAGAAAATACAGAGAGCATTAATTTCATCATCTCTTTTCCATTCTTCGAAGCAAACGCAGGCCTGACCTCCCCGTGTTCCCTATGCAGGCTGCTGGGATATGCTAATCAGGTCAGATTTGCTCCAGGTCTAAAGCACTTGTAGGATTTTTGTTTTCATCTTCTAACTCCTCTTATATATAATCTATTCTTTAGATTTGCTAGTCTCTTCTACTCTTCTTCATGCTTTTGCTCTGTTACTTTTCTTATTCTGGAGTATGCTGTTCTGGCTTTTCTACCTGATGAGATGCAATGATCTTTTACTGAGTTCCAGGATCACATCATTGATGGTACTCTGACCCCTCAAGTTGTGCCCTCTTTTCAATTCTGAACTTTGACCTACCCCTATAGGCCCATTTCGTGTAGTTAATATTGTCATTGTATTACACTTGTTTCTGGGACCTTGTTTTAGATGGATCTGAGATGTAGTAATTACAAGTTCTTTCCTTATTCTTGCTCCAGACTTTCTGGTGAGTTTTATTTTACTTTAATTTTTTTTTTTTTTACAAAATGCAGAATTCTCTCTTTTTCTTTCCATAACTGAGTTTAAGTCATATAATTTTTCAAAACCCCTCCCTTCACCAGTGTACATTTCCCACCACTAATGGTCTCAGTTTTCCTCCAGCCCACCCCACCCCTGCCTGCCTCTATGGCAGGCACTTTCCTTCTCTCTCTCTCTCTCTCTCTCTCTCTCTCTCTCTCTCTCTCATTCTCTGTTTCTCTCTGTTTCTCTCTCCCCCTCACCTCTCTCTTTAGCTTTCTTTCCTTTGGGGACTTATGGTTTGCAATATAGATAATGAAGGTTATCAGGCATATCCCTTTACCTACATTTAACAATCTGGTGAGTTTTATTATAGCTTTCCTTTCTAAAGAACCAGGCAATTTTCCAGTTTATCTAAAAGATTCTTCTTGGATGTCATTAAATAAAAGAAAATGCATAGTTGTGTACAATTAAAAATATTGGAATGAATCAGCTCTTTAAAACGGTGTTATTAGGGACCAGAGAAATAGTACAGCGGTTAGGGCATTTGCCTTGCATGAAGTCAACCCTGGTTCATTCTCTGGCATCCCACATGGTTCCCTGAGCACCGCCAGGAGTAATTCCTGAGTGCAGAGCCAGGAGTAAGCCCTGGGCATCACTGGCCTGAAAACAAACAAAACAAAACAAAACGAATGTGATGTTACTAATCTATCTAGAACAATTTACCTTCTTGGTCAAAGGGTATTATTTGTAAAGGGGGGCAAGCTACTTCTTTAGAAACAAATCCTTTAATTAATAGTTTCCTAAGACCTGATAGACTGATATGGTTAATAAATTTAGAAATGATGAAACTAGCCTGGTAAGATATTAGGAATGCCGCTGTCTACTTGGTATGACTGAAAGGGTATTGCTTTTCAACAGGGCTGCATTTAAATAACAGACACTTGTTCCTGGAATACAAATCAGATACTTTCTATGGAAAATGCATATTGCTATCAGTTCAATTCAGTCTTTTCAACTCTTCAATCCATTCAAATATTATAAAATGCACTCTTATACCTAGAAGGTACAATAAAATGTAATTGGAAAGAAATCTTTAAGTCTGTAAAATGTAAAAAAAATTGTTTTTGTATTGTAAAGCATGTTTATTAAAACCTTACCAGATGATTATATTTTGACCTAAATTTCATATTTGCACCAGCTATAAGGAAAGGTGTTTTCTTTTTCATAAAAATTGATAAGAGGATGCTAGGGGGCACAAGTAACCTACTTTAGAGAACATCTTGTTGAGAAATAGTTGAGTAAAACCAATTTGGAAAAATATATGCCAATTAAGAGGATTTTATTTAGTAAAGCAGGTGCACTTTGACATTTATTCTTCAATATATTTAGTACAGTTTGGCACTTTGTCTTCTTGGGAATAATTGCAATTAATGTGCTTAAAAATATTCTATACTTTCATCTTGTTAGACTGCTTGAATTGCCATGATTTTGCTGTATTTAGTCATTTTCAGGAAGAATGTTTTCAGCAAAGTTTTTTTTTTTTTTTTGCTTAGACTGTAGACTGTTCTCTTAAGTGGAAAATGGCTGCTGAGTATGCAGAATGACTACAAAAGACTTCAGCAGGGAGATACTATTTATGATCATTTGAAATTCTCCATCTCTGAAAAATTCTCAAATTAGGCTTATAAAGGCATCCAATTTAGCAAACTGTTAATTGGGCAAAGCAAAAGCTTATAGGCAGGGTTGGAACTTGGGTTATTTTTGTTCTAGCTCCCTTCTTGCTTTCCCCCATTCTCCACCCCTATGCCCCCTCACCTCTGTTGTCCCCAGGTCCTGGAACTGATCCTCCTGACATCAGCGTAACATTCTGGTCAGGATTTCTAGAAGGTTCACTCAGTCCTACCAGGGACTGAACCAGCAACTAAAGACTATTTTTGCTGGCCCATTCATTGTAAAAATCACCAACTCTGAGATCAGATGTAATGATGGGGAGGGGGACGTTACTTAACTTTGCTCTATCATTCATTAGTTTTCCAGTCCTACAGTGCAACTGATATAAAAACCTGTACCTTAATTCATTGAGGGTTTAAATGAGGTCATTTTGGGTGAGTGGGTAATAAACTTGAAATCTGAATGTCTGTCCATAGAAGTGTGTCCTTTCTCTTTCTGTTCTCTAACCTCTCTCACTCCCTTGGGGCTCCAGTTCCTGTTCATATAATTATAATTGGAATTCCTTGACTTCCCAAATGGTGTATTGTCAGCTTTTCAGTTCAGCAGAAATTTCACCATTGCTTAGGGTTTTTACTCCCCTTCTTTGCAGTCAGACTTGTTTTACAAAGCTGTATGGTGCCACCAAACCTCCGGAAGGAATGAAAAGTTTTCATGATGTAAAGGAGTAGCTTATTAAGGAGAGCCTTAGTGGAGCTATTGTAACAAGCTGAAGATTTCTCTAGAGGTTCGTTGCCTGTTTGATGACAACAGGAAACATTTTCCTAAACAAGGAGCTCTAAAACCTCCAGTGGAAGTATGCTATTAAATCATAGAATTTTTATTTCTCCCTATCTAGCTCAATCAGCAGGGGCTGTGGCTGTTTGTTTCCCAGCAAAATGAAACTTGCCTCCTCAAGACATCTTCCAAGACCAGGCCTCCTGCTTAAAATCTCTGTGGGGAAGTCTCTAGGGTTGAAAGTCTTTCTTAAACTTATTTAGGAATTGGAACAACTGGAAAGCACAGCAATCTTTTTAATATGATGAAGAAATGCTGACTTAACGAGCTAAAAATACCATGAAAAATTGCCAGCATACCAAATAAGAATACTACAATGATTCTAATTTACATTATTGGTAGCAGTAGCAAAGTTTAAGAAAAATGTAATATAACAAACGATCACAGAAGAACAGTCTGTTCTGCCATTTGTTTACTACCATTTGTTTTTAATTAGTGAATCTAGGTTAAGATTGACATCTTTCAATTGTACTAATGGAATACCTCTGCTGATTTTTGAAATATTAGTGTTCCAATGGGACAGAATTTGATAGTCACTGGTATGAAAAACATATTAGCTATAAAGTGCTCTAGGAATATTGCATAGAGTTTATTCTGATGGTTAGTTGATAGTGGAGGCACTCAGATCAGATTATTTATGTTTGATTTTATTAAGGGCTCAAGGAGGAAGTGACTGACATGTAGACCCAGACTTACTCCATTTTCATCTCATAGTGACTGAGAAACCGCCCTGTCAGTGTGTGCTGGTGTCATGCCCGTTTCTTGCTGAGAGAACAGCATTATTGTTAATTGAAACAATAGCCATGATTACCAAGGCTATGGCTTGAAAAGCAATATATACCAAGACCAGAGGGAAAAGGGCTATTTATTTAGAAAAGATCACCATCAAATCAGTGGACAGGCTAAACAACTCATGGAGAAAATCAACACCTATTACAATCAAAAGGGGACCCATTGTGATTTGCTGATTTCTCTAAGTACACTCTATGTGAAACTGAACAAAACATCTTCCATTGGATAAGCAACAGTGATTGTGGAAAACCCAGCTCTTGCTGTTGCTGATACCTCATTTGAATCATACTTAAGTATAATCGTGTGTCTGATGTTAGCAAACACTCAGTGTAGTATTAATTTTTCTGGAGGGAAATAAGAATCATATGTTCATGTCAGAAAGAGCAACGCTAGGCAATTTGATCAGTTCTGAGCAGGCTGATGGATTTTCACCTCAAAGGTAGTTCCGAGGCATCAGCAGTGTTCAGTACAGAGGTCAAATAAGTTTTTAAATTTTGTTTTAGTTTCTCTATTGGTTGGTCTGACTGTGATTAGAGGTTCAAATAAAACTGTGATTCTTCTAGATCTAGATTATATGATTTCTTGTCTCTAGTCACAGCAGCTACTGCAAGTAAATAAATTGTTACAATGTTGTACCAGAGTAGCACTAATGTTCTCTGAGGTGGCTGTTATATCAGATTTCCAGATGGTTAAAATATTTTTGAATATACTCGACCTCACTTCATAAATACATTTTCACAAGGATACAGAAATCCAGCAGAGTAGTGTGTTTCCAACTACTCAAGTCTGCACATAAGCAGCTTCGATTTTGAAAGCTAGCAGGGGGCACATAAAACAAAATGAGTAAGAAAAAGATGTTGCACATAGAGTAATTTTAATCCATTCCATTTTTAAATACCACAATAAATTTAATTTCCACAATAAATTAAATAGCCATATTCAGTTTACAAAATAGAATTACTTAGTGTGAAACCAGTATTTACAACAATATACATTATGTACATGACATTTCTTATTGTTGACATAGAACATGGAAGTGAAAGGACTAGACTTTCCAATGTGTGATTGACATGCTACAAGTGACGCCATGGTTGTTGGTACGAGAAAACAATAGTGCAAAATCACCACAGAAACTTTGGAACAATGTCAATTTTTATGAGAAAAGACATTCTTTTAAATGATAAGAAAATAGTATTTTCTGTTTTCATGGCACCAATTCAGCATCTGAATTAAAGAGCCAGATTTCCCTACGAAAGGGATGCATGACTGATTCCTCTACTTCCTGAAGCTTCACAGCTATTGGTACATTTTCACACATTAATCTTTTGGCTTAGGTTTATGAAAAGAGTAGACGAGAGAAACTCTGACTCAAAGGAAGACTAACTCTTTGAGAATAGCTGAAGTCACATCCCCCCCAATACCACCACCCCTTGTTTTTGTCAATAGCCTAGAAGAAGATGCAATTATGCAGACAGCAAGTTTTATTTTGCAAATTTTCTGTAGAAAAAAAGAACTGATTTTATATTTGGTCACACACTGCTTATGTACAAGTATACATGGAAAAATGACTTGGATAGTTGTCTAGGAAAAGTGCATATTTTAATCTAGAGGAGACTTTGTATGTCTCCAGGCACAACACATAGTGTTGTATTCTTTATCATCTTAGGGCCAGTTCAATGTCCTCCCAGTGATCTGGTAGAATTTTTGATTAAAAGGGTGAAAGAATTTGCGTAATTTGGTTATGACAGAGGGGTCCACCTCTGGATGAATACGCCCCTTGCTGCCTGCCAGGCACTTATTAAAGATAATGTTAAACCGTAAGCAGTAAAACCCTCTGGTAGCATTGAAATACAAATTGTATTGACTTATCCTTGGGGGAAGATTTAGGAACTTCTCCACGAGCTGAAGTTCTGGCAGAGGTTCTGTGATGAGGCGGTCTCCATCAACAATGTGAAACTGTTCAATTGGAAAGTATTTTAACCACCTTTCCAGATGTTTGGTATAGATGCTGGTTCTGACTGCCTTGTATTTTGTATTCACTTCGCAGGTATTAGGGTCTATTGCCAGCTTTTCAAACTTGTAATAAGTTTTGTTCTTCCTTTCCTTCCCCTCTAGCACCTGAGTATAATCAGAAATAGCTCTTGTAGTTGGCTCCCTGACAATGATCAACAACTTGATGGATGAGTTCATTTTGTAAATCCTTTCTGGAACCTCCTCTGTGATAAAATATGCGGGGCTCTTTTCAATTGTGATTTGCTGAGGGTAGGAAAAAGGCATCTTTTTCCTGTACCAATCAATGCCCTTGGCGTAATTCTCATCATTGTCAAAAAAGTGGATTTCTTGGGAGGCTTTGACTACTGCCGGATGGAGGTTCAGCATCTCAAGCAGGGCCCTGGTGCCTCCTTTCCTCACCCCAATGATTATAGCCTTCGGGAGCTGCTGGACCAGGTCATGCAGGCGAACCTGCTCCTTGGAAGTGTTGCCCTTCCGGAACTCATGCAGGAGGCCCCGCTTGAACTGCAGGGCTCGAAGAGGGAACTCAGCTTGACTGCGGGCTCCGAGTCGGCCTTCGATGGGGCAAATGGGCTGTAGCCTGCAAGCAACAGACACGTTAAGAAACTCATTGCAAACAAGTTTTTGTTTTTCTGGTTCTCCAGTCAGAGTAACACTTTAGATACACAAATAAAACCACTGGCTCCCAGAATGTGGCAATCCCATAGTGAACATATGTTTAGGAAATTTTATTTTACATAACCCCAAATTAAATGGGGCACATATAATTGATGGGATTTTTTTTTTTATTAGTGCTCTTTAAAATTTTTTATTCACCAAGTACTTAATTGACTACAGCATGTACTTATGTTCATAGCACAGGACAGAAAAGTGACATCAGCCATACTAATAGCCTTTTAACAGCTCACTAGTTAACATCATTTGGAAAATGTGAAAGGTGGAAGATTATCATCTTCAGCTAGTGGCTGAAGGGCAGCTGGGAGGCTCCGTCTTTTGGGTCACATGTGGTATTCTTTTCTTGCTGGTCAGCAGTGCTCACTGGGCTCTTAACAGTTTTTGAGATATAATCTAAAAAGAGGTCCTCATCCCTGCCCTTGACTCTGCACCATCAACCTGCAAAATTTCAGTCTCAGCACGTGCTGAGATTTTTATTCCGTGAAAATGTCTGCCCTTGGCCTTAATACAGCTAGAAGAGGACTATATTTCTCCTGCTTCTTTTTTGCTTTCTCTTCAAAGAGAGCGGGGTGATGTTTTCACTTTACTGAATGTAGGAACAAATCCAATTGCCATCAGCAAGTGATCTATCACACCTGAAATCAGAAATCAGGAAGACCTTGGCTGGGCTACAAACCACGAGTCCTTATTGCCAGCCCATTTAAATCCAAGCCTGTAAAATAAGGAACACGGTGGATGAAGACACAGAGGAGGCATTTTGCTTCACCACTCTGCTGCATAAAGACCTGCCACATCTGCTTCTCTCAGAGAGAAAGGTGTGGTCACATTGCAACGATCATAAACAAGACTTAGTAGTTAACTGGCCAGATAAATAGGACCAATAAGCTAAATATTCTTTTGAGTATAGTCTGGAAGTCAACCAAAGTTTATTATGATTTCCCTAAGTTTGTCTGAGAAGGCATTTTACTCTTTTGGTTTTCTGTCTGATGGTTTCTAGCCACATCTGGTAGTGCTGGTTGGTGCTGGCTTAGTGCTTGAGAATCAAACTTGGGCCTGCAGCATGCAAAGCATGCACTCAATCTGTTGAACTATCTCTCTGATCCAGCCTCCTTGTTAAAGGGTTACACTATTAGTCAATATTGTGCGGCTAAACCAATTCTTCTGACTGATGCTTCTTGTTATCCTAATAAGTAATTTATAGACTATCCTAATTTGTAGTCTGTGTTTTGCTTCTCTGCGGTGATGAAATTGCTGCTTGCTTTCCTTTCATTCTACCATTTGTTATCTTGTGTAATGTTTAAAATTAAAGTGAGAAGAGTCCAATGTCCAGGTCATGACACAGCTTCGATTAAAACAGAGGGAAACGAACTCGATTTGTCTTTGAATAGCTATCACAAAGCTTAAAGAAAACTACAGATGTATTTTACTTTTTGACATGTTTGCTTCTCATGATCTTAAAATCAATCATACTCACTGTGGAAAACAAAAAAATATGGAATACTATGAAAGTAAGGGGGTTTAACACAGTCAATATTTTAGAGAAACAAACCATGTTTCTACAAACTTTATAACAAGATTAACATCTTAGAGATCTAAATGGAAAACAAAAAAGTCACAACACATACATAGTCAAAGATGTTCTTTAATTGTGACAGTGACTGGGATGTAACACATTGATTTTCTGGTTCTTTTTTAGGTTTGATTGTGAACCGACTTCCAATTCCTGAAGGCATCCTTTGATATAACGAATAGACTTCTGTGCATCTAGAATGATGCTAGTACTATCCTTGGGAGAATTGAGGAAATCTTTTTCTGTAGGACTTAATTCTCTTGGAGAACGCTGAGTGAGACCAAATTGACTGTCTCTTCCCTTTTGGAGCTGGAATGCAATTTGTGAGATATTCCTACCTCTCAAAGGGGTTATTTTTCTTTTTTTTCATTCCCCTTTCTACCTTCTATCCTGGGAGCTCATTCCCTGCAGAACAATTGCTTTTCTGGGACTTCCTAACTCAAATAGAAGAAAACATCACATTATTTCCTACTTCCTACAGAGCAGATTCTGAGCATGGGCTCCAGAAGAAAAACCAAATCTTAAAAGGGATAATAAAAGTGCTTGTTCAACCTTCCACCCAGAGAGCAGTGTCTTCAGCTCCTAGAGAAGCAGTCTGAGTAAATGTGTGTCCATATCACACAGTCTACTGAAATCCTCACACGGGAGATTATAAGAAGGCTCACAGAGCAATTAAATTCCTTTTACAAGCTATCCTATCTGAGATTAGATTTAAAACGGGGAAGGGGGAAATCCTATAATTGATGCATTAGTGATCATTGACTCTATTACTCAATAAAAATAAGTGATTTTTATTATTATTTTTTTGTTTTTTACTAGGATCAAATCCAGAACCTCACACATATACAAGGCAAAGCTCAACAATGAGTCACATTCCTGACCACAAATAGCAACTAATTAAGTTATACTAAGACCTATCAATAACTTGACAGAAATTTTCCATTATTGCTATAGGAAATCATTCCACCTCAAGTTTTTATTTCATAATTACTAAACTAGTAATTTGGGGAAATTAGTGATAAACTCTGGACAACACCATTTCCCATATTGAGTGGGAAGTTTACCCAGAAATTTAAATTGGAAAGCAGTTAAGAGGTTAACTTTACCAGTCAAAACTGACACTGGGTTGAAGGAAAAGAAGAATCACTTTATTATGTGCCAAATGCCTGAGTGACAGGATGTATAGATTATAAAAGAAAAATCTTCCAGAAGATATTTTTATTTTAAAGCCTATCTGTATTTCACAGAAAACAGGAATTGAATCTATAAAGAGCACACTTAAGGCTTTCCAGTGAAAAAATAATTTAAAGGGCAAAATGAGAAACTAACACAATTCAGAAACTAAGTTCTCCAGCCTTTCAAATCATACCAGAGTGGAACAGTTGAAATATACTCAATATAAAGTCAACTAATACTGCTGGAACATCTGTGTCTAGTACATTAAACTGTCTATTTAGAACCAATCTGAGCTCTGTAAAGTTACTCTTCATGGATTTTCCATTGCTTTCTGGGCAATTATTCTGAGCAAAGTCTCTTTGTAAATTTAGCTCCTGGAAATCAGAGCTAATTAAAATAGTTAAAATCCCCCTCAGACTGTATCCACCTTTCCTGGGCAGTGGGTTCCAAACTTTGTGAGTTCCTTTCCAGAATCACATATAATTTTAATTCTCCCAGTGGCATGTTAATAGTCTACTCATACATTTCAAAACAAAGATATAAGAATATATAATTACTATTTCACTATGACTAGAGAGCAATAACAGAGATTACAGCGATTACACTAAGCTCTAATAAATGACATTTTAAAACCACGCATGGCTTTATTCCTTCTCTGAAAATAAATGTTGATGTACTGTCACTATCACTGTCATCCTGTTGTTCATCGATTTCCTCAAGCAGGCACCAGTAACATCTCCTTTGTCCTAGCCCTGAGATTTTGAAAGTGCCACATCGAGGCTTTTTCAGGGTCAGGAGAATGAGACCCAACATTCTTACTGGCTTTTGGCATATTGAATACGCTACGGGGAATTTGCCAGACTCTGCCATGCGGGCCGGAATACTTTCGGTAGCCTTCCAGGTTCTCTAGAGTAAGAACTAGATAATAAGATTAACTAGAACTAAATAATAAAAATCTTATACCAGCTTCCGGGAGCTGGGTTTTATAGTTTCTGGGTCTTGGCCATTGATAGGATTACAAGGTGTCGGGGGCAGTTGATGGGTGTAACGCCTACGTGGGCGATCTGGGTGGAGGAGGCCAAGTCCTCTCTCTGTGATGTACACAGAATACAAATTGATCTTAAAGAACACCCTGGTTTGAGCAACTTGGATCTCTTTTTTTTTTTTAAGTCTCAATAAATCAAAATCAATACTATAGAAAAACATGGTTCTTAGGAATTTTGAGGCAGGAAAATAAATCGAGAGATTTAAACTTATGTTCCAAGGCAATTGAATTCAGAGACACTTTGAATCCATATAAGCAGAGTGTGTGTTTAATCACTTACCTATCCAAGCTCCCAACTCTGGCAACTAGATATAGGAGACTCCCAACGGCAAGACTTCCCAGGACGAGGAGCTTCTGTCTCAGCCACGCCTGCTGTTTGAATAGCATGGCCCTCCATCAACCTTCAGGACTTCTGCAGTCTGAGATGGGGACAGAAGAGAAATCAGTAGCAGTTATCTCTCATAGGCTCTGCTGATTGTTACAAAGCTAAACAGCATTGCAAATCTGCTTATAAAGTGACTACCCATGATGAAGAAGACCCTATTACAACCTTGAAAATATTCATAGTGTAACAAGTTTTTTAAGTATTTAAAACAATTATTCCCCGCCAATATCCCATTGTTATAAGATAAAACACTAAAGTAGGGAGTAGAGGGGCCAGAATGAGAGTACAATGGGTAGGGTGCTTGTCTTGCATGAGGCTAACCTGGATTTTCTGGAACCCTCTAAGGTCCCCTGAGCCTACCAGGAGTGATCCCTGAGTTCAGTGTCCTGAAATCAGCTAAATGTGGTCCAACTAACCGCCCCTCCCAAACTAAACTAGAGGAAATAATTAATTAGAGAGAGTCAGCTAGTCTCCAGAGTACTCTGGAGAAACTGGAAGGCTACCAAAAGTATCCTGCCCACACAGCAGAGTCTGGCAAACTCCCCGTGGCATATTCAATATGCCAACAACTAGTCACAATGATGGGTCTCATTCTCCTGACCCTGAAGGAGCCTTGAATGTGGCACTTTTTAAAATCTCAGGGCAAGGACAAAGGAGATGTTACTGGGGCCTGCTCAAGGCAATTGATGACCAACAGGATGACAGTGATATAGTGATACAGCTAGTTAATTGTCAAAGTAAGTTAAAAATGCCTATGTACATATTTCTTTATGACACGTGTACATATATGTTCTTGTTGCTGTTAATCATGCAAAAGATTGAGTGAATAACCGAGACACCTGAAGGATATCAGCAGGAGAATCAGTAAACTGAAGATTTTGCTTCAAAATAATGGTGGGATATTGAAATCAATGTCCTGGTTCAGTAATTTATCATTTGAAGTGTGCTAATGATGAATTATACTTAGATTTATTCTGTATTATTCCATTTATTATTGAAAGTTACTGGCACCCGCTCGAATAAATCGATGAATAACGGGGATTAAGTGATAAGTGATTAAGTGATTATTGAAAGAGGGGCAACATTAAAAGTTTTAATTTTTTTACTTTTGTTCCTTTCACACATTAAATATGTATCTTCAGGGCCTAAATGATAGTACAGAGGGCTAGGCATTTGCCTTGAATGTGGCTGACCCAGGTTCAATAGCTGGTATCCCATATGGTCCTCTGAGCACCGCAAGGAGTGATTCCTGAGTACAGAGCTAGAAGTAACCCCTCAGAACCACTGGGTGTGACCCCAAAAGCAAAAAAAAAAAAGGGTTTTCATATGTATTTCTTTACAAAGTCAAAGATTTTCAAGAAAAATTTAAGTATCAGTCCAAAGCTATTTATTCTTTGAGGTTATTAGTGCTATCCAGAACTCAAATGTTTGAGGTCACTTGACTTGGAGTAACCTGAAGTTTCTTTTCAGCTTCATCTTGTTCTGAATTGAACTGACTGATTCTGAAAACATGCTTAGACTGGGGACCCCTGCTAAGTGACCACTCTTGGCTCTATGAATTTAAACAAATCTGGTGACATGGGTCTTACTCTTACATCACAAAGAAAGCTTACTTGAAGATTTTTATTCTCCTACTTGAGGTATAGCCAACTGCAGATTGTAAAGCTTTGGTAATGTTGTTATTAAATCTGGGGGTGGAAATGCAAGCTTCCATTTCAGACTTTCTTATTAAAAATAAATCCAATCCCTTTTCAAGATAAGATTGTTTGCTTCTTATTGAAACTCAAAATAGCAACCCAGGAAGAGGGAGTACTTGTAGCATGTCAAGGTTAGAAACGGTTTTTGTCACAACAGTATTTCCATATTTGCTATGTGAGGATTTTCCCCATACATAAGGGACATAGATGAGTGATTGATCAATTAGATTAATTATCTATTTATTCATTTACCAAGAAAATACTGAGTGGCAATTGAGCACTTAAGATATTATACTATGTTTAAACATGATTTTAAAATGATCTGAATTGAGTCTTAGCTCTCATAAGATGAATGCGAGCATGTGAAATTGAGAAAAACAAATAATGTAACCTACTTCATAATAAAATATGAATAAATGTTGGTGACAGAAGATAATGATTGGAATTTGGGTTCCATAGGAAGCTGGCACACGATTTCATGAAGATGTTATTGGAGGGCACCACAAAAGGGAAATAAATAAGAGCAGCAGACATTCAACTCACAGTTAATTCATATGTTGCAACGTAATTTTTAGATACTAGATTATGCACGGAGTATTATGACAGTAGTGGTCAACACGGGAGTCTACAGTCTGGTGGAGGAGACAGATATTGAACCATAAAATTTAGGATTAATATATACCAACAGGTTATAATCACAAAGGAATATTACAAGGCACACTAAGAAAGAACAGCAGGCAGAACCTACTTCAATCCTCCTGAAGAAGTGATACTTGGAGTGACATCTCAAGGATAAAGAGCAAAGTGGTCATCAGGTGAGTACTGTGGCTTTTAGGCACAGCAACCAGCTTGCTTAAAAGGAAAAAGGAAAGAAAATTCTCAGCCGACTGGAGAATTGAAGAAAGGGTCTTTCGGTGGGTCACACAGGGACTGAGGAGTCAGAGTTACCAAAGAGGAAAGCAAAAGTGGAGGCAATGAGATGGATATTGGCAGTGATAGGGAGAGGATACAGTTCTAACTTAGCATGCTTGCCTGTTGTAGGTCAGATGAGGGAGAGATGTGGGAGAGAAAATGAGGGTTACTGAGTCCTATTATGTGGCAAGAACATTGCCCAGGTGGTATTTCAAGAAATTCTCAGAAAAGTCTTAGGAAGCAGAGATAGTTATTTCCATTGTATGACCAGATAAAGTAGAGCTCAGACAATTGTCTCCAACTTGCCTGTGATTACACAATTGGCAGGTAATGTGAAGGCAAAGGCAGTAATTTATGTGTGCAATTTAGTGTTTTACTGAAAGACTCAATCTCCTATCTTTAGGTTGATGTCCGAAGTCCTCAGAACCACATTCCTTTAGCACAGGACTCTTATGGCTGTTGAAATGCAAATAGTGCATCAAGATGCAGAAACTGGTGACAGAAAGAAAAAAAGAAAACTCGGTTCAAGTTCCTTCATCAAATTATTCCTCAGAAGCTCTGTGATCTTGAGTTGGTCTCTTAGATTTCCTGGATTTTCCTTATCTATAAAGGGGAAACAATTTCTTAGCTCTCCACTGGAAGGGACTGGACTGAATATAATAATGTTTCTACAAGGGATATCACTAAATAATGGTTTCTTAATTTTCTAAAATATCACTAAATAATAGTTTCTAAATAATGTGTTTTTTGTATCTAAGTCTGAATGAATTTAAAGTGTATTCACAGACAAGCAGTGTCAAAAAAAAAAAAACAGTCATTCTGGGCTTGCGGAGGGTCATCCCTGAATGGCAAAGATGGGAAAAGTAAAGGCAGTATGTGCTGTGCTAGTCTTTGTTCTTAATTGGGATCACCAGCCCCATACACAGCAGTATCTTGGAGGGAGACTGGAGAAGTCATCTGATCTCTTTTACTATATAAATATAGTACCCACACTCCTGCTCAAAACTATGGTCCACAATTATTTTCCCCCTTTTCCTAGCTCATTGGTCCAACTGTCTATCTTTAGCTATGGTACACCTATTCTTTAAGGTCTGGCCTATGTCCCAGTTCCTCTACAAAGCCCTCTTCATATGATATCTCTGTTCACAATGATCTCCCTATGAATTATCTTCCACTGAAGTCTTGTCTTGCAGTTATAGCCACAGTCAGACATTTCATTGTTCATAAGTGTAGGATTAGTTTTAGCTGCTGCATTTTTCTCTTAGCAATGAGGTAGCTCTACTGACAGCCTCAGAAGTAACTAGAAAGAGAACTGAAAAATACCTAGCCCAGAATCTGTCTGCTTTGATTGTTAGGCTAGTGGTTCTCTCTAGTGAGCTAGTACGCCTATAGAGAACAAATATTGGCCCCACCCTCAGAGATTCTGATTTAATGGGTCTTTATTAATCTTGAATCTGTATTTTAACAATGGAGCAGATGATACAAAAAACCTGAAGTAATTTTCTTCCGACTTTTTTTCCTCATTGATGATCTCAGTCAATAAACTTTCCTTAATTTATTCTTATTGAAAAACTAGTGACTTTATTAAATTTTTATGTATACTTTTTGAGCATTGAGCCATACCTGACAGTGCTCAGGAGCTAAGGGGTTTCTCCTGGCTCTGTGCTGGGAATTGAACCAGGGTTGGCCACATGCAAAGCAGAGGCTTACTTACTCCTGTGTTCTCTTTTTGGCCACCCCTTGTTATTATTTTTTAACATCTGTGTTAATTCATTTCTTTTTACTTCATTTCTTTTCTTGTGGGGGGTGGGGATATTAGGCCATACACAGTGGCTCAGTGGCTACTCCTTACTTTGGTTCTGTGTTGGGGAATGAACTTGGGTCAGCTGCATGCAAGGTAACACCTTAACTCTTGTACTACCTTCTGGCCCTACCTTACTTTATTTATCTTTCAAAAACAAAACAAAACATTCATGTATATTCACTAGTCGTTGTTGTTGTTGTTTGTTTTTGGGCCATATCCAACTGTATTCAGGGCTTATTCCTGGTTGTGCTGGGGATCAAATTAGTGTTAGTAGTGTTAGGGCTGGAGCGATAGCACAGTGGTAGGGCGTTTGCCTTGCACGCAGCCAACATGGCCGACCCGAGTTCGATTCCTCCGCCCCTCTCGGAGAGCCCGGCAAGCTACCGAGAGTATCTCACCTGCACGGCAGAGCCTGGCAAGCTCCCCGTGACGTATTCGATATGCCAGACACAGTAACAACAAAGTCTCCAATGGAGACGTTACTGGGCCCGCTCGAGCAAATCGATGATCAACAGGAGGGCCTTAGTGTGCAAGGCAATCTGACCCCTATGCTATCTTTCCAGCCCCTGCTTACTTCTTATGGTCTTCTTACTTCTTATGATTAATCTTCCTTATACTAGTCATTTCATATCTCATCTGTTTTCAGTTCTTTGAATTAAGCCCAATTTCTTATCCGTGCCAATTTCTTATCCGTGAATATTCAGACTTCTGAGATCCCAGAGAGGGCAGTCAGTTTCTTTCCTTTTGATTATTAACAACACCTGTTACCTCTTTGCAGGTAAGGCTGGCATTTTTATTGCTCCTCAAACCCTCCCACTCCCATTTACATGCTTTTGTCAGTGTCCTCACTGGTCTTTTCCTACTTCTCCCTCTTTCAAGACTCCCAGTTCCTACCCATATTGCCGGAGGGAAGGTTACCCTGGTGGAGGTAGAGTTTGGGGGAAATCCTCATTCAGTGCTTCACTGGTATACAACAATGGTCCATGGTGTAGATAGTTGCAGGACTGAAGGATGATAGATAGGTTTAGGAACAGAGGCTGTGAGACATAGGTAGGCAGAGATGAGTGAAGTTGTAAATCACCTCAGATCTGAACTCTGTTCAAGGTTAGCAGGCAGGACAAATGATAAAGTGATAAAAGGCAACACAAGTGAGAAAAGGTAACATAAGTGATATAGGATGTGAAAAGTACTGAGAAAACTAGTCCAAGATTTAGTCTCTTAAATCATAAGAAATCTCTCAATCCCTCTGTTTGTCACACACATGTAAACATGAGATTACCAAAACTGATGGATCATGAGGTCATTGTTTATTTTTTACTATCTTTAAAGATCTTCCTGACTTACAGACAAAAATATCCATTTATAAATTCTAACTTTATATAAGGCCAGTTATTGCCATGGAGGTTTTGTGGGATAAGTTGCTGCTGTCTGTCTAACATCCTTATGGGTGAGACATTTTATATACACACACTACAGTTTTTTCCCTTGGGGAGGCCTTTTGCTTGAAGGGCTGCCCTAGATCCTTACACTCTCTGTTTATGGCATGCCCATTACACCCTCAAAAGCATTGTCTTGTCTACTTTGACATTGAAGAGAACTAAACTTTTTAGTTTAAATATGAACTGAATATGAATCAGTTGTCCATAATGAAGTGCAAAGATCACTGGATCGAGAATCAAATACTTTGAGTCACATTTTGGTTTAGTTTTATAATGGAAACATCCAGAATACTGGTATCTTATCTATGAAATGAGAATAATGTCTATCTCTCTTACAGGGTTATTATCACAAGAGCCTTGAGTAAGATAGGATGAGATCAAACTTTATGAACATTTGAGCACTTTACAAAAATGGAACAGACTTATTATATTTAGGAAGGGTGACACACCTATGCTTGTAGTGCACTTAAATGAGAATAAGGAAACAAAGTTCAGCTCTCATTGTAGTATAATTACATGATAAAAATTATGTCCATTTTACTATAAACATCTTTGAATGGAAACTCATGCTAAACATTAAAGTGCTAGTGTTATATTTTCTGTTAAAAGCAAAATGACACAATTTCTAGAAACAAAAAAGAGTAATATATTTTATTAGGCTGAAAAATCTTGGAATTTTTGAGAAAGTTTTTAAGAAAGAGGAGGCCAAGTTAGTTATTTCTAATGAGCTTCCTTAGGGCACCAAAAGTGAGATGTCATTCTATGTTGTAAACAATCTTATAAGAGACAATGCCATAGTACTTGAATACACCTTTCTCAGAGAAAACCAAAGATACTTGTTAAATTTAATATCCAAGATTTTTTTCTTTGGTTTTTGTATATTAGTATGTGCTACAGTGTCTGTGAGGATAGAACCTTAAGGCTGGGCAGTTGCTCTTGGTATAGGAATATAAGCCAAAGAGAAGCCATATCATACAATCCTTCTGAATAATTTTATTAAATTGGATAGAGGTTAACTGTTTCTCTAGCTCTAAAGTCCTTTCCCTTTAGCTATCCAGGAATTAATGGATATTTTAATAATCTTTCATCAATGCAGTCATAATGGTAATAGGCAATTTATATAAAATTAAATTTTTGAAGTTTATTATTTTTTTTTATACAAAAGGGTTAAAGACCTACAGTGACATTTAAGCCCTCCTTCCTATCTAGTTCTTAGAATCTTTACTTTGTGTGCCATGCATAGCACAATTATAGTTTCTCCAGACTACGAAAGCTAGCCTTAATAGACTTGGTATCTTAGCAGAACAAAGCAGAGTATCTAATAGAGTACGTGGCCAGAAACGACAAATTGTAGAGCCATCTGGCCATTTCTCCAAAGCAGCACTAAGCAAAGAAAGAAATGATTCCCAAGCTGAAACAAAGAAATAAGGGGATTTGAAAGAAATAATAATAAAGATATGTTCCAACGCTGCTCCAAGGCTTGTAGACATGGTTATTGCAAGCCCCTGGTACCAGTAAAAACAATAACAGAAACAAGAGTGGCAAAGTTCATTAAAAAAAAGACTGAACTTATATAGTAGACTTATTCCAAGGAAATAGTAACTGTCTTTTGAGTATTAGCTCATTTATCCTAGGCAATAGCTTCATGATGTGAACAGGAACTACATTTATTGAGCAATGGACTCTCTGTTACTTTATTTCACATTTATTATCTCACATAATGCAACAAACCTGTGAAGTGTTATCCATTTTATTTTTCCTGATAGAAACTGAAGAGCAGAGAGATGAACAGATTATTTACCCCAGAGCATGTAGCTGGTAAATACAGAAGAGTTATTTAAATTCAGAATTATTTGACCCCAAAGAATGTGGCCCCTTGATTGCAATGCCACTCATAGGGCTCTGGATGCTCACTGGGGAGGTTCTTAATAAATAGTTATTTATTGATTGATGAGAGCAGACAAAACCACTTAACTCTACCCAAATTACCTGCCATTGCACCTTAAAGTAGAGGATGGGGAAGTGTAAAAAAGAGAAGAAAAAAGTTTCTAGGGATAGGTAAGTAAAAGCACCCTTTAGATGATGTGAACCTAATAAGTGACAATGATGATGATGACGATGACGATGATGATGACGACAAGGACAATGATGAAACTACTTAAAGGCAATGTTCCTTTGGTTCACAAAAAGTGTTGCTCATGTTTACTGTACCTGTGTTAAAACTAAGCATGGAAATCCCACTTGTTCTTCGGGTTACAGTCCTCTCGTTGTTCATCAATTTGCTCTAGCGGGCCCAGTAATGTCTCCATCATGAGACTTGTTGTTACTGTGTTTGGCATATCGAGTATGTCACGGGGAGCTTGCCAGGTTCTGCCATGCGGGCGAGATACCCTCGGTAGCTTGCTGGGCTCTCCGAGAGGGGCGGAGGAATCGAACTCGGGTCGGCCATGTTGGCTGCGTGCAAGGCAAACACCCTACTGGTGTGCTATCGCTCCAGCCCATTTGTTCTTATAATTTGAAAATGGAATTTACTTTTGAAAGATTTTTATGGTAGATTATCACACTAAAATTAGTTTTGATGGCCTTGCTTGAAATTTTAATGTGCTGTTCTCCATAAGATCTTATTTAGATGCATAGTGCCTTCTCAATTGCCACCTAATCTCCATCCTGACTTTTCCCTAGTCTTCCCCAGTATGAGGAGAGAAGTATGACAGTATGACCGAGTATCTCAGTGAATGGATCCCTCTCTCCTAGTTAATCCAAGCTGCTCAAACAGTTGGAATTCTATCATCCCTACCTCCAACCTTCTTATTTCCAATCAGCCAGTAAAACTGTACCTTCAAAACACTATAAAAATCCACTTTCTTGTTAGTACTGATATTTGGAACTACCTCAACTCAGGCTGTACTCATTAGTTATAGAGGCCTATTTTCATATTTCAGGTCTCTGGGACTTCTCCCCCCCTCCCTCTCCCCCCACTCTCCTTCTATTCCTTACTTCATTTAACTATGTCTTTCTTCTCAGTTTCCATGACTTTTTGTTTTTCCCTATGAACTGCCACATGTTTTCAAAATGACAGAACTTGCAAGAATACAGTGCTGTTATTATAGGGTAGTACTGCTTGCAAAAGGAAATTAGAGTTAAATGTCTTAGAAAATCTTATATGGATTTAATAAATCTAGAATTTATAACCTACTTCTATGCATAATATTACAGAAAATTTCCATGCTGGGGCATGCTAACACTTTCTTAAATTTCAGTATTCATGTGCTTCAAAACTTCCCTCTGGTTATTAGCAGAAGAACCTCTTTGCTCAGAATGTCAGACCTTTCTTTCAGGGCCAGAGGAGCTCCATCACATTCCAAGAACAAATTAGTAGTCATGAACAGATATTTGCTGAGTACCTACCACATGCCAGGTCCTGCGGATGACAGAAGTAATAATGGACAAGAAGAGGCACGAATCCTGTCTTAATAGTTTTGCCATTTTCTATTGTCAAAGTTAACTTTGATAAAAAGTGCAAGAAAACGGCATCTTCCCTAAACACACTAAGCAGACTGGTAGTGAAGGAAGAGTCTGCACTGGGCAGAGCCTGTTGGAACTTAACACCTTATCTGTTGGCCCTAACATTCATTTCTCTATAGTTAGTCCTTGTCTCCTAATAGTCACAAAAATCAAACCACTCTCCAAAAGGCACTGTTCTGAATTTAGCAGGTCTCATCTTTTCAACCCTCCTGAGAAGCAAACACTTTACTGAGCTTATTTTATTTATTTATTGAAATAAACAGATTTTATTTGGAGGACTTTTAAGGTGTGGAGGGGGAGAGAGTGAGAGAGACTAATGTACTCAAGAGAGAACACGAACTTCTCCAAGGGTGGAGAGAGCCTTTACACACAAACCAGCATTAGACACGAAAGCATGAAAGTACACATCTCAAGAGGGGAGATGTGTGTGACATGTGTGCTTAGCCACCACATGTGATCTGCTGCGTGGACGCAAGCAACACATGGGCTCGGGGCAGCATATGTGTGCCCTTCCTTTGTTCAAGGTGCCCTTTATAGGGTTTCTCCAACCTGTCCCCAGGTGGGCCCATTGCTAAGGAGGTTACCAGGAGGGTTGGGAAAGGTGATGGTCTTCTTTGAAATTCCTTTCCTGGCTTTTGTTCCTGCAGGAGCTTCTCTGGGTCTGTTGCTATAGATAGGTGAGGGTCTTAACACTGAGCTTATTTCACAGCAAAACAAAGTGCTAGTTTCTTGGGTTTGTGATGGGTGAATCTGCATGGGTCTTGGGGTTCAAAGGAGTGCCCCAACTTCATTTAATGCTCTGCTGTCTTAAAATTATTATTTCTTTTTCTTTGGGTCCCACAGATTATGTATACAGTCTTATAGTCATTCCTTCCAGCCTTCAGAGAACATATTACTCAGGTGTAGGCTGAAGCTTGTAATAGTGGTTCTTCTTTCTTACCAGATGCTTGGAACACCTTCATATCTTTTTACAGAGCTGGAAAATCTACTGGATTTTATTTTTCCCTCCCAGTTCTGTGGTTTTCCACGAGTCCCATCTCTTCCATGGGTACCCCAAACACTAAAAATGCTGTCTGCCCTCTTAAACATGGCAACTAACCACACAAAGCTGTACAGTTATTTTTTCTCCCCTCTCATTTTGGTCTTTGGTCCACACCTGGAAGTGCTCAGGGATTAGTCTTAGCTCTGAGCTCAGGTGTTATTCCTGGTAGGGCCCAAGGACCATATGAGGTGTCGGGGATCGAACCTGGGTTGGTCACTTCTGAGGTACTTGGCCTACCCTCTGGACCTGGCAGTTTTATATATAAAAGCCACCAGGTATGCCAGGATATTGTTTTCATGAGCAGAGGGGTTTCATTTATACTGGTGAGGAGCAATTGTGTAAAGTTAAGAGGGTATTTTGTAAAATTTTCCTTAGATGAGAAAATCAGAGACCTAAGCATGGAAGTCATCTGCTGATAGTAAAAGTAAAAAGTAAAGGCCTCCTGTTGATCATCGATTTGCTCGAGCGGGCCCAGTAATGTCTCCATTGGAGACTTTGTTGTTACTGTGTCTGGCATATCGAATACGTCACGGGGAGCTTGCCAGGCTCTGCCGTGCGAGCGAGACACTCTCGGTAGCTTGCTGGGCTCTCCGAGAGGGGCGGAGGAATCGAACTCGGGTCGGCCATGTTGGCTGCGTGCAAGGCAACCCGCTAGGGCAAAAAACAAAAGAAAAGGAAAAACTATCTCCCTGCCACCTGCTCCTTTCAAAGTAAAACAGAACAAGAAACAGTTTTTTTTACTCATCTTCTACGCAATGTTGGTTAAACACTTAATTTCCTTCAACTTCTTCTTCTTCTTTTTTAACTAGTAAAGAAACAATGAACATGGTAGGGAGGAGTTCATCAATTCCTATCAGGCTAAACATATATTCTGAAATATTTCACAAGATTAGGATTTGACAGTATTATAAAGAGAGATTAGTGTATAGGTAAAGACAATTCTGCTATGTGTGGAGGGAGGGTGGGGAGAGTAGTGCCTGAGGTGAATTATCTCAATTTTAATTTATTTTCCATCAGTCTCAAACAGCCTTGACCTCTTTCAAAATGGCTGCATCACATTATATACAGTTGATAACTGAAGAGCAGTCCTCTCATTCTAAGAGATGAAATTCCTTTGAAAATGATACCGAGATTTAAGATTTTTCCAATTAGCTTTCAGTTTGACCTCCTGTCAGGGAGTCTATAGGAAACAACACATTTTGAAAGAATGAACAGGGAGCAGTTGAGGAAGATTGTCATTAAAATTACACTTTTCTTCGATTGTAATGATCATATAAGGGAGCTGTAGGAAGGCAGAGGGGCACAAGAACAAGGGCATGGAAAGTGGTGATCTGCATGAGACAAGTCAAATGAAGAGATGGGGTAGAGATTAAGAGCAAAATGGACACCATTTGTTAGTAGATTAAGCAGAAAATGTATCAATCAGGATGCTCATAATTGCTTCATCTAATAGCTAAGGAAGCTATTTAGCTCTTTGTTTCTTCAGTTAACCATGAAGTTTCAACGTTAGAAATGAAAGGGGAAAAACTGATGAATTATACAGAACTTCAGAGTTTATTACTGCTCTGTGCTTAGTTCTTATCCTCCTGGGAATTACTGTAGGAGCAGCTTTGAGCAAATTCCAAAATTTCAAATGGGTTCTCCATTTTTCCTCCCATTCAGCTTTTGATATCGTGCATACATTATTTATCACAGCGACCATTATTGCGTTAGCTTGAGTAGTCCTCTGGCTCTGTCTGCAGCAGGGTACTCGTTTTGCATTTGTAATGACCAAACTTAAAAGGAGCCAGTTAATTTTGCTTCTGTTCAGGGTCTCATTTAGCAGAATGATGATTTAAGAATAGAAATGGGAACTGAATTTTATTTTAGCATAAAATTCTAATTGCTCTTAACCCCAGAATCTCATTGATATCTTAAAGTAATGTTTATAAAAGATGGGCATGCTTCTCCTCTGCCCCACCTCAACTTCCCCTCCCTCCCGCCCACTTTATCAAATAATTGCTGGGGTTTAGTAAATATTCCTTGCTGGTGAGTGCTGATGCAGAATCCTCACTTTTCTTATCTTGCCTTTAAACAGAAAAGCGTGAGTAGGAAGGTTAACAACTGTTTAAGTAATTAATTCAAGATCCAGGGTACACACAGATCATTGCAAAAATTTAGGCTTACGCAGTTAAGAGGTCAAGCCAATTAGATAAGTTCTTCCCCTACCCTTGAAATAGCTAACATCAATTTTGTGGTACTTTTAGTTTTACATGTCACATTTTGTAATAATTCAATGTATTCATATCAAAATCATTTCTAGTATTTACTACCAGACAAAAAGTCAACTTTTAAATCAATTTACAATATCACAATAATTGTTTTCCCTTTTGGTGACTTATACATTAAATCCATATGAATACTTTAAATAACATTGATTAAAATTTTGGTGGTATTTTTATCATTTATTTTTATTTCTTATAATCCTCAGAACCATCTCTCTGTAATGACCTTTTTCTTTCCTTCTAATTTCCAAACACCAGGATTTTTTTTTGTAATTACTGAAGATAATACTGATTTTACATTAAAAATCTTATCTGAAGAATTAAACCATTAGCAAGCTGATTACATAGCATGTGAATGTACCAACTTCAAATGACCAAGTTAGTCTCATGAAATTCACTGTTCAATGAAAAGTTTAAGCAAATACATACAGGAACAGACTGCTGAAAACCTTAGAGGAAGTTTCCATTTTTTTAAAATGTAGGGGTAGCACTGTTATATAGCACTGTCCTCCCGTTGTTCCTCGATTTTGCTCGAGTTAGCACCAGTAATGTCTCTATTGTGAGACTTGCTGTTACTGTTTTTGGCATATTGAATACGCCACCACGGGGAGCTTGCAGGCTCTGCCGTGTGGTCGGGATACTTTTGGTGGCTTTCCAGGCTCTCCAAGAGGGACAGAAGAATCGAACCCGGGTTGGCTGCATACAAGGCAAACGCCCTAACCGCTGTGCTATTGCTATTTATTCAGCAACTGATTAAGCTGATTGAATTGGGCATGAATTCCACATTACTTTTTTTTATTATTGAGTCACCGTGAGATACAGTTATAGAGCTTTCATGTTCGAGATTCAGCCACACAATGATTGAACACCCATCCCTCCGCCCGTGCACACTTTCCACCACCAGTGTCCCCAGTATATCCCCCCACCCCCACCCAGTACTCACTCTGCCTCCATGGCAATTTCCTCAGTACTCTCTCTCTATTTTTGTTTTGCTAGAATTTCCCCACCCCCATTCAAGCCTGCCTACCAGGGGTAGATGCTAGATCAGTTACTGTGCATTGCTCATTTTGAATATCATGGGTGCTGAGGCCGTGCACTTTTGGAAGTTTCCATTTTCTACTTAGTCATCATAAAACACAATTTTCATTAGATATAAACTATCTATTATTTTGATACTTTTAAGTTTTGTGTTTTTGGGGGGTTGCTTTTGGGCCATACCTGATGGTGCTCAGGGGACCATGCAGTACCAGGGATCTAACTTTAGCTTCATGTCATGCACTCCAGCTCACTGAGGTAATTCACTGGCTCGCATTAAGGATTTTATAGCTATAGGACAAATACAATTTATTAGATTTCTACAACAAAGATTTGAGATATATTACATGTATTTTAATCTCTATTTTGTAGATGATAAAGTCAAGACCTTCCCACATCAGGCTGAAAGAGGTCAGAAGAGAATCTCGCTCTCTTTCATTAGAATTTGTGTTGGGAAAAACTAATCCTCTTCCCATCAGTACTGAGTGTAATTCTTTTTTATGGTTTTTTGGTTCATACCCAGTTGTGCTTAGGGTTTATGCCTGGTTCTGAGCTTGAGCCCTGGCAGGGCTCAAGGGATAGTATGTGGTACCTGTGAGTGTGTGCAAGGCGACAATCTTATTCACTGTACTGTCTATTCAGTTCAAAATCTGACTTAATTTTACAACCAGGTCTGCATATCAAATATTTGGGTGCTTTGTGCTCCAGGTTGCTCTGCACATGCTCCAGCTGAGCCTCATACATGAGTGAAGTCCCACGGAACCCAGGTAATGTGGAACTTTGTGACTTGGACTCTGGGCTCAATGGGACCCAGGAACGGAGATCCTCTGCCTGTTACCCCAGTCTCCAGGCGACCCAGGGGTCATACACATAAGCTACCTCCTGCCGGCACCAGATCATCTTGTCATCAGCCACCATCCAGATCACCCAGCTGCTTCTCCCAGAAGGGAGCATAACATGATGCCCCCATACCCATGCCACTGGAGTCCACACCAGGCCGTTTTCACTTGGGGCGCCCCAGACGGGGGCGGGTGAGAGCCCTCCCCACCCCAAGGGACCCAGCCCTGGCAGCTGACCTCCACAACCCAACCTCTGCCACACTCTAGGCCTCTTCCCACATGCTTGGGCTGAGCATCACATATGAGTGAACATATTCCCTTGCTGCAAAAGTGGCCACATGACACATCGTAAGACACTCCTTACCCATTCTCCATAATTACCACACCATATTTGATGGGGTTTAGACAGTGGGCAACAAATCATAGAGGGAAATATATATATATTTATATATATACACACATATATGCATATATACATATTTCCAGATACATAGAACAAAGTTCAATCACCCAAACTTTAGCAACATGTTTATAATATCCTATAGAATGTTTTAATGGCTCCTGTCAAAATAGAACCATCTTCACACTGATTCCTATGTGAACACTTTTTTGGAAGCATGTTAAGCAGTTCTTCGTAACAGACAATACAAAATATATTCTTTTGGTTGTGTTTTGGGACAGGGATTGGGGCTTAGGAAGGAAATATCCTGAATTTGGTGGTGGGATGGTGTAATGGTGGTGGGATTGGTGTTTGAATATTAAATGTAATAAAATATTGTGAACTAACTTATAAAATAAAAAAATTAAAAAAATATATTTGGGAGCTTTGGTGTTTTTTTTGGGTGGCTCAAATGCTCAGGCACCACAGTGGGGGATTGGACACCTGTCTCCTGAATGTGTTTCAGTCCTCGAAGTTATCTCTTCAGTACTGGGCATTACAGATCTTGAAAGAGTAATAATGTAATTTTTGTTAAAGGACATAACTTGAAAGAAATAAAAGATTTATGAAGTAATTTTGAATCAATAGTGTTAATATCTTGTCTCTCTTTGGTTATATTTGAAATTCCTCCCAGGAACACATCCTGATAAAATAAGAACCATTGTAATAGATTTACCAAGAGTAGAAAAAAAAGGGAATGAACTGGTTAATTCAATAATTTGTAAGAATAGCAGTTAAAACATTAATTCCCATCACTGTCTCCTGACTGTCTCCTGTCTCCTAGGTATATTTTTGGTCAGGATTTTCATTCTAATCTGGTCCATCGATCCCTCCTGAATCACATATTATTTATGTTACCATTCTAATTGTTTAGATTTTCTCCATTTATCAGTATTTATATTAGTTTTTCTTTATTATATTATATATAATAATTAAATATATAATAAATAAATAATCTTGAAATATTTTTATATTTCTTTCTTATTTATATTAGTTTTTCTGGGGGGGGAAGTAGTTCATATAACAGGAAATTCAGCCATTTCAAAAAGTACAACTCACTGGAATTGAGTATATTCAGACTTGTCAGAATCATCACCTCATTTTTTGAACAATTGATCACCCTCAAAGAAACATTATTCCTTTTAGCGTCTATCCTCCCTATTTATCCCTCTTCATTCTTGTCACCCAACAGTCAACTTTGCCTCATTATTCCTTCTTTATTCTCTGCTCTGCTATTTTCCTATTGCCAGAGTAGAATTCAATTAACGGAAATTGTGATTGCAAACTGAATCAAGATTATCTTTTCTCTCTTACTTTTCCCTTTGAAAATGGAAAGAATAGGTACTATGATTTACTTTCTGCTGTTTTCTCCATTAGGATAACCTAATTCTTGAATGGTTTGTAGCCATTGAGACTAAGTGAATTGGAAATTAGTTAAAAAGAACAGACACTAAAATTATATATCTAAAAATTCCCTTTTTGGGGGCTGGAGAGATAGCACAGTGAGTAGGGCATTTGCCTTGCACGCGGTCGACCCGGGTTCGATTCCCAGCATCCCATATGGTCCCCTGAGCACTGCCAGGAGTAACTCCTGAGCGCAGAGCTAGGAGTAACCCCTGTGCATCCCCAGGTGTGACCCAAACAGCAAAAAAAAAAATTCCCTTTTTGGCTTTATTTTGTTTTGGAGTTACACCTGCTGTACTAAGGGTTCACTTAGGGTTCTCTGCTGAGGGACCACTCCTGGAGGGGCTAAAGGGGACCATACAGGGTTCTGGGGATGAATCCAGGTTGTGTTCAAGGCAAGCATCCTACCTGTTGTGCATCTCCTGATCCCATAATTCTTTTCTTAAAGTGTTTTATATAAAAGATGTTAGGTGCCAGAAAGACATTATAGGCTAGAAATTTCATCTAAAGCACAAAAAAGGGTTGAAATGACAATATACATGGCAGATCACATCCCAGTTTAATTCCCAGCAATGGATGGTCCCAGAGTACTGCCATGAGTGACCCCAGCATGGAGCCAGGAGAAGTCCCTGAGCATCACTGGATACTGTCCATCTTCTCACCTCTCAGAAAAGAAGAAAACAAAAACCACTGCATGTCAACCAAAAAGTCACAGCATAGAACAAAAATTGGTGAAACAGAGTCAGTATCTAGGAGACAAACTTCAGTGGGATGTGAGAATATATTGTGAAGCAACAATAAAACCCTCACATATTAAACTGTGTTAAAGAAAAACAAAGCAGAAAACTAGTCTTAGGAGGTCAAGAGGTTTTATTCAGTTGTACTTCTACAACTGGGAAAAAGAGCTTTCAGTGAAGAACTGAGCCCAGCTTTGTGTGTCTCTAGAGAGGTGACAGACATCAGAACAAGGATGGCAGGAGGAGGAAAGTGAGAGGCCTGAGGGGCTTGCAGGGCATCTGGAAAAAGGGAAAGTAAGAGTTGGGTGTTTGGTTAAAGCATCCATGTTGCCTGCATGACTTGGATTTGATGCCAGGAACACTGAAATAAATAAATAAATAAATAAATAAATAAATAGACACTGTATCACTGTCATCCCGTTGTTCATCGATTTGCTTGAGCAGGTGCCAGTAATGTCCCCATTCATCCTAGCCCTGAGATTTTAGCAGCCTCTCTTTACTCATTCTTCCCAATGGTGCTGCATTAGAGGCTCTTTCAGGGTCAAGGAAATAAGACCCATTATTGTTAACTGTTTTTGGCATATCGAATATGCCACGGGGAGCTTGCCAGGCTCTGCCATGTGGGCAGGATACTCTCGATAGCTTGCTGGGTTCTCTGAGAGGGAGAACTAGATTATAAGAGGTTGGGAGCTTTGTTTTATAGTCTCTGGATCTTGGCTGTTGATGGGATTACATGGCGCCGGGGGGGGGGGGGGGGGACGGGGGGGGGGGACAGGGGCAGTTTGTGGGTGTGGCTGCCTAGCTACTGGAAAGTGCAGGATCTGGGTGGAGGAGGCACAGTCTCGATCTTAGCAGGCTTGGAGATCTCAGCCCCGGGTCCCACACACCTGGGTTCCTCTGCCGGTTTCTTCATGCGTGAGGCTCATACGAGAGTGTGGAGAGTGGCCTTGAGCATGGCTGTGGCTGGGTTCTGGAGGTCTTCGGCTGCCGGGGCTCTGCTCAGGGCAGGAAGGGAAACTCAACCTGTTCCCCTACGAGGATCTATGGTCCCTGGATCTTGACTGTTGATGGGTTTACATGGCGCAGAGCACAGCCCTGGGCCTGTGTTACTATGGAAATCACCAGGGTTTTGAAAGTTTGTTTACTAGAGACCCCAGGGGTCAGGGAGAGCTGTGCCTCCCAGCTCTGAGCAGCTTGTCTACTGGCTGTGCACATGTTCCCTGGACTCCACATGTGTGGAGGCATGGACCTTGGGCCAACGGGTGCTGCCATGCTCCTTGTAACACACCATCATCCTCAGTCTCATTGGTTTCAAGAATAGATAAATGAATAAATAAAAATAAAGAAAACGAGAATGAGGAAAGCTATGAAAAGTGTGGGAAGCGGGAAGTGGGAAGTGGGGTGGTCACTGTGGTTGAATCACCTAGGATGTTCAGGACCTGAGGACATTCTGCAAATTGGAGCCAATTAAATTGGGCCATCCTCTCTGACAGGACCCAGGCGACTTGGAGAGGGAGCTATCTCTTGGAGAGGGAGAGGGCGAGAAGATTTTGCATTTTGAAAAGACAGCTCTAAATTCTTAAGGAGACAGTTCTGGGTGCTATACGATTTTCATTTCAAAGAAGCAGAGAAAGGATGCATAATTTTAAGTTTTTCTAGAGTACCTGCTTAAGAGGGAGTTCATGGATGGGCCTTTGGCAGGTTTTAGGTGGAATAAAAGATAAATTCCTTCGGCAGTACTGAATTGTCTAAGAAGGGCTGGTGTCATTTTAGGGACATGGCCTTGGGCTGCTTGAAGCTGGGCAGGATTTGTTTAAAGCTTTTCCTTAAACTCATTTAAATTTCTTCATTTAAATTTAATAAGCCACTCAGGGAAAAATGGACATTTAAAGATACCTTGTTCCTTTGTTTAATAATGAGAACACCTTTCAATTTAGGAGGAAAGATGAAGTGAATCCATTGAAATGCAATTCAATATGATAGAAAAAGGCAGGGGAGAATTCGACAGATTCCTCACAACCTTTTTTTTTTTTTTTCTGATCATCACACCCAGAGGTGCTCAATGCTTAAGGGACCATATGTGGTGCCACCCTACCCACTATACTATTTCTCAGGTCTTCCTCACAACATTTTACTTTGGTGTCTCTCCAGTTATTATGCTATGTTAAAAAGCAAAAAGAGGTTTTAGGTTATGATCAATGTTGCTAATCAATAGACTTTAAGATCTTTAATAGCAGGGAGTTTTCTCTGGCAGGTAGCAGAAGAATGATTCAATTGAGTACAAGCAAATAAAAGGTTTGATGTGCTTTTGCTAGCTTAAAGATGCAAGAATTTTGAGAGTAGCATCTAGACATTGATAGGAACTTTGGGTCAACCGCAAGAGCACCTGAAACACATTCCTGCAGTCACAGAAATTGGATTCTGACCAGGACACAAATGAACGAGGAAGCAGATTCTTCTGGGTCTCCAAGGAACAGCCTAAGCAAGCTGACAGATTGATTTTCGCCTGCAATCTCCTGTATAGAGAATTAAGCTGAGCCCTTGTAGGCTTTGACTTATAGAATTATAAGTCAAATTATAGGTGAGTTAATAAAATGGTGTCTAAGTTACTAGATTTGTAGTGGTTTGATATGTAGCAATTAGAAAATGAATACATGATATCTCTTTCTCTATCACCTGTAGCTTTAAGGGGCCCAGTAATGATCCTTTTTCTTGGAGTAATTTTTTTTTTCTTGAAACTTTCTTCTCACAGAATATTGAGGGTCAAAGAGCAAAAAGCTCACTTTCAAGAGAGACACTGTACCCATAACAATGCTAGCTCTTAAGTTCAAAACCTAGACATACACAATGCAATTGAATTTGCTCTTGGCAAGAAAAGGTCAATTTAGTGAAATGTCGAATACTTACAGTGAAAAGACAGATCATTATATCTGACATCAAATAAGTATTCAGAGTTATAACGTGCAACCTGCTGTCTTCACATCATAATCTCAAAAGCTGACCTCTGCATTCTTAGCTGCAGTCAGCCATGTTTCCAACGCTCACCTATGGACCACAAAAATGTTTCTCCCCATGATGGACGCGCCACAGCAGAACAGTCAGTATTGAGTTATTGATGACCCTGCTTCATCTGTACTTTATTCTTAATTGACCTTTCCAGCTTTATTTCCTATGCTATCTTCACATGGGTCCTAAATTTCACAAATTTTCAGTTGTAAAAACTTGTCAGATATTTCCCGAATTTCCCATATGCTCTCCCATCCACTCATTGTACCTTATTTCCATTTGTAGAGATTATTCTTCCCTTTCAATATTCAGCTTCAGGTATCACTTCCCTGAAGAATTTTTTTTCACTAGACACTAGTAAGAAGATTGTATATGCCCTCATTTGTGATCACAAATAAATTTTTAAAAAAAGCAGCTGTTACTCTTTTTTTTTTCTGCTCAACTATTGCCTCTTCTTTAATATATCCCATTTTCCTTTTTTTTTTAAAACTGAGTTCAATAACTGTGAGATACAGTTTCTAAGCTTTCATGTTTGGATTTCAATCATACAAAGATCGAACATCCATTCCTCCACCAGTGCACATTTTCCACCACCAATGTCCCCAGTATCCCTTCCCTATCCCATCTCTCCACGTGCCTCAATGGCAGACAATTTCTCTTATACTCTCTACTTTTGGGCATTATGGTTTGTGATACAGATACTGAGAAGCTATCATATTTGGTTTTTTACATTCAGCACACATCTCCCATCCTGAATGATCCCTCTAACCATCACTGACTTAGTGATCCCCTCTCTATTCCAGCTGCCTTGTATCCTAACTCATGAGGAAGGCTTCCAACTATGGAGCAATATTCCTGATCTTTGTGTCTACTGTCCTTGGGTGTCAGTCTCAAATTATGTTATTTTATACTCCACAAATGAGTGCAGTCATTCTATGTCTGTCCCTTTCTTTCTGACTCATTTCACTTAGCATGATACTCTTCATGACCATCCACTTATAAGCAAATTTCATAACTTCATCTTTTTTTACAGCTGCATAATATTCTACTGTGTAGATGTACCAAAGTTTCTTTAACCAGTTGTCCGTTCTTGGTCACTTGGGTTGTTTCCAGATTCTGGCTATTGAACAGTGATGCAATGAACATACAGGTGCAGATGTCATTTCTACTGTGATTTTTTTCACCCTCAGGATATATTCCTGGGAGTAGTATTGCAGGGTCATATGGAAGCTCAATTTCTAGTTTTTGAAGGAATTTCCATATTGTTTTCCAAAAAAGGCTGGACCAGTCAGCATTCCCACCAACAGTGAAAGAGTGTCCCTTTTTCCCCACATCCATGGCAACACTGGTTGCTTTTGTTCTTTTGAATGTGTGCCAGTCTGTGATGTGAGATGATTTCTCATTGTTGTTTTGATTCGCATCTTCCTGATGATTAGCGATGTAGAGCATTTTTTCACGTGCCATTTGGCCATTTGTATTTCTTTTTTGAGGAAGCGTCTGTTCATTTCTTCTTCCATTTTTTGTCCCTAATGATTTTAAATACTTATGATTCCAACATGTTAATCTCCCCATCTCATGTACTTAGCATCTCTACACCCTGAAAAATGTCTAGATAATCAAAATCTCAGTCAGCTGCCAAAAATAGTTTATATTAAACCACATACCACCTCATAAACTGCCGGCAGTGAGTCACATCTATTTAAGTGTAATCGTCCGATTCGGGTTGTTAGGCATTCGAATGAATCAATGCTCACAGCCAAGTTCATGTTGACAAGGGCACCGACACCACCGACGCCTCTTTTTCACATATTCCGAGGAACAGTTCTTCTCCAGTGTTGAAAACGGTGTGATGTGAATGATGCCTTCTCGTCTTGGTCAGAACAATGATGTTGTACTTGATCCTTTGCGCTTGTACCATCAGGTCCTTGATGGATGCATCTGATGCCAGCTTATGTGCATTGAAAGTACAGACAGCCATTTTTGTCCTTCTTCGTTTGGCAGCTTAGTTTAGCCTTTTATCAGCCTCTCCTTCCTCATCCTTCTTTACGCTGCCATATTGGTGGGTAGTTCAGGGTCAGGGAAATGAGACCCATTGTATTTACTGGTTTTGGCATATCAAATATGCCAAATATTTCTATCTTCGTTGTCTACATACCAACATCCAATTATGATGAAGGAGAAATTAAGAAGTTCTACATGAAGCTGGAGAAGTTCTATAAAGAAGACCACACCTTCTACAAGATCATTGTCGGTGATTTTAATGTCAAGATAGGACTGGAAGATCAACCAAAGAACTCCACATCGGAACCCATGGCCTAGAATGGGACAAACAGGGTGAGAGACTATCTGAGTTCAACCATGTCAACCATGACCATCCATGGTAACTCACAGTTCCAGAAGGCTGAATCTAAACGTTGGATATGGGAGTCTCCCGGTGGATGGTTCCACAACGAAACTGACCACATCATACTCAATCAACGGTTCTGCCTGACCAACGTTGCTATTGTCCCAAAATTACAAAAGGGACCAGACCACCGTCTCCTTCATGAAAAAATTCTACTTTATGGAGTAGGGAGAAAGGGCCGCAAAGTTTAAGAAGAGAACTCCCAGAGCAACCACCAACTGGGAGCTCTTTGGCACTATTGCAGCAACATGGGAAGATGCCGTCATTAACACCACTGATGAAGAATATGATCGATTGGTTCAGCACCTCCATGATTGTGCGAGGAATGCTGAGAGATGGCCACAAAAAGACGTCTGTCTTCAAAAACTCGAGCTCATTTGCCAACATGCCTTGGCGCAAGTGTCAGGCAACTGCAAGCAAACGTCCGAGCTCACGAAGCAATGCAGAGAAGCAATCAAGGAAGATCTCAAAGACAGAAGAGCAGCAGAGCTGGCAGACACGCAGAAGCCAGCAAAAGCATTCACAATACCCACTTCTCCTTTGCCAACTACAAGACCAAGATGACTGCTCTCCGACATCCTGATGGATCTATCGCATCTTCCAGAGGGCAATGGAGAAGATTGTCCGTGGGTTCCACTCGGATCTCTTCAATAGTCATGTTCACCTGCCTACACCAAATTCCACAAGATGGATATGTCGTTTCAATGTTCTCCCTTCTGAAATCTGACACACCATTTCATCGGTAAAGAAGCTAACAGCACCTGGCCTAGACGAGGTCAGAGAGCCAAATACCTGAAGAACCTGCTGTAATTACTCACCAATACACTGGCTTGGCTCTTCATATGCTACCAGTCTGAATGTAAGGTTCCATCCCAGTGGAAAACCAGCAGGACTGTACTACTGTACAAGAAGGGAGACATCCACGTCAGTGACAACTATTGCCCGATCTGCCGTTGTCTGTCGTCTACAAGCTGTTCACATGAGTCATCCTGAATAGGATTGGCAGAACACTAGGACAACCATGTGAGCAAATCGGGTTCCGAAAAGGATTCAGCATGATCAACCATATCCACACGATAACCAAGCTCACTGAGGTTTCTTGGGAGTTCAAGATGCCGCTCTGTCTAATGTTCATCGATGTAAAGAAGGCCTTTGATTCTGTTGAGACAGAAGTGATTATCGGAGCCCTAGCCAAACAGGGCATTCAAACTCAATAAATCAGGATCCTCTGTGAGCTGTACTACAGATTTACTACCAGATCTCACCATTCTACAAGGAAGTGATGATCGACGTCAAGAGAAGGGTTCAGCAGGATGACACCATTTCACCAAAACTCTTCAGTGTCACCCTCGAGAACATCATATGATAACTGGAATGGGAAGGAATGGGAGTGAAGATAGATGGTTGGCAACTACACCACTGCTTCACTGATGACATTGTTCTAATAACACCAAACATTAGCCAAGCAGCACAAATGCTGGCTGACTTCAACCATGAGTGTGGAAAGGTCGGACTGCAGCTGAATCTCACAAAGAAAATGTTTATGAGAAACGGCCTCATTCCTGATATTCTATTTGCTCTCAATGGAACAAACATCTCTGAATGCAACAGTTATGTGTACCTAGGTCGAGAAGTCAACACGATGAATGACCTGGCACCAAGAGTTTGCACAGTAGGAAGAGACTGGCTTGGAACGCCTTCAAGAGTGTTGAAGAAATAGCTAAGAGGACAAAGAACCTCTGACTCCAGGCACATCTCTTTGATTCCACTGTTCTTCCTGCATTAACATACGCCTCAGAGACCTGGGCCCTATGAAAACAGAATGAGAACACTATTTGCGGTCTCCCAAAGAGGAATTAAAAGAGCTATGCTTGGAGTATCATGTTTCACTCAAGTGAGAGAAAGAATCTGGAGCTCCAACCTCCATGGACAATCAAGAATCAGGGATGCTGTCTCATTTGCCAAGGCGGAAAATCAGATGGGCTGGATACATAATGCGATTTGGAGACGACTGCTGGACTAGAGCCAATACCCACTGGATTCCACAGGACTCAAAAAATCACGTGGCTGGCCACCTACGAGGTGGTCAGACTTCTTCGTCAAGACCCTGAATGATCAATTTGAGGCTCTTCATGTTCCTAGAATGAGCAGATGCCATTGGGCTACACTAGCATGGGAAAGGGACGAATGGAGATGTTACTGGTGCCCGCTTGAGCAAATCGATGAGTAATGGGATGTCAAGAGATCAAGACCACCTCAGAACCTGCATTATCTCTCAAATGCCTTGAATTTCATAGTTCAATAAGATAGTTCACTAACCACCAACTATTAATGAGTTTGAACAGTGCTGAAAAAAATTCCTATAGGCATTAAAGACGTAACGTTTAAGAAAAGAATGTAAAATATCTCATTAAGAATGTTTTGTATTGATTATATGATGAAAAGGTATTTTACCTATGTTGAGTACAAGAAAATGTATGACATAAATTAATTTCATTCTTTTCATTTTCCTTAAAACTCTTTTTAATGAGGCCACTTATTAGATATTTTAAAATGTTGTGTGGCTTGCATTATGCCCCATTATTCAGTGCTAACTTAGGGTGTAAAGTCCTTGCACCTGAAATTGACATTTTGTTTCATGTTTGGCTTCAATTTCATTTAGTAGCTTCATCTTTTATGTCTCACACATGTCAATCATGGCCATTTTTTTAAAAGTCCTATTCTTTTTTTTATTATTTTTCTCTACCCATACTATTTTCTGGATAACCTCTTTCATTTTTGCTTCTTAAAACTGTACTCTCTTCATTGAGACTGACTTTATTTCCTTCACTATGAGAAACATCTCATCACGTGAAATAGTATTTTCCCTAAAGGAAGGCTTCTGATATGTAATTATTTGTTAGTTAATTTTGCTCTACTTTTTTACTTCTTAGTACTTGGAGGATGAGAACTACTCAATATCCCTTCTGCATATAACTCCACAAATAGCAAAGTGATTTCCCTCAATGACTCTCCAGGTGCGATGCATAAATTGAATGGAGGGATTCTATTTAGAAATAGGTTTCAGGTTATTTACATGTATATTGATATATATATATATAATAAATACACACCTACATGCATATATTTCACAAATATTGTTTTATATTTCACAAAGAGGAAAATATCAGCATCAGACACTATTACATCTTGCAGAAATACAAAGAATAAAAATCTGGAGAAAGGGGGAAATAAATACTGAGAACACTGAAACTGGAATGACTGTAGATAATACTTTGCCTCATTCTCTCAAGACTGAAGAGCTCTGGCTGGAGAGGCAGAGTGACCCTGTTAAATGTGAGCATGTGGGAGGTATATGGCTGTCTTCTATGTTCAGTGCAAGACCTGACTCTTAAGGGGCCAATAAACACTGGTCCAATGAATTAGAGAATGAATAAACAGTGCAAAGCAAGTACACCCAAGGGAACGGAAACTAACCTACAGACCTCTTCATTCACAAATAGTGAGATTTTTCACTTTCTCTTCGAGAGAGAGAAAGACAAGCAATTGCTTATTGGTAAGAGTAGGAGCAATGTTTAAAATATTCTTATAAGTTGATCATGATATGAGCCAGTTAACAATTTTCTTGGCCATAAAATGTAGGCATAAATAGATTTGCAAGTGCATGCTCCCTTTCCTTTTAGCCTGGATGACCCCCCCAAGTTAGGGCTTATCTTGCTGCCCCTTATCAATGCAGAAGAGAGTGTTTACTTTCAGTAATTTTCAAGAGTAGTAATGGATTTTATTGATTTCCCTTACTTTTTCTTCTCTTGGCTCTCATTTGTACATTTATTTGCTGCTTGATATTTTATAGGAGACTTTTCCCATATAGGTCAAAATTCTCAAGGCAAAATTATTAGGTATTATTGGTGCCTTTACTTTGAAAAGTGGAACTTGGAGAAATTACCTTAAACTGATCATACATCATACAACTAAGAAATGTCACAGTTTGCATCATATATATTAATCTAATGATAGTTATATTTATATTATTTACAACTATAATGATTTCCCTTATCACTTCTCATTAGAACTTGTCCATAAAACATAATTAATTATATTTTGGGTAAGAGACTTTATTTGTGGTCACTGAACTCTATTGAGAGATTATTGCTCAACATTATGACACTAGCATTTTATATCTAATGTCTTGTGAAGTATCTCTTTCAGTCACTGCTTTCGGGGACTGTTTCATGTGGAAAAATTTCATTTTTCTTAATTTTACCTAAAATAACAATAATAAAAATAATAGGTAAGTTGACTCCCCAAACTTATATTGATCCACTTTTGGAAACTCTGATGAGGGTGTAATTTCTGATAATTTTTTTGGAATGTACTTCGTTCAGTGTATGCAAGTCTGGGAATCCTGTACATGGGGAATTTTCTGTTTTCTAAAGGTTAGGAGACTTATTAAACTGAAGATTCTGAAATGCGAGCTTACGCCTTGATGATTTTTCTCTGAAGAGAGTGAAAAGAATGCAGTTTGTGATTTTAAGCAGTGAGATAAGTAGGACAATTTTAATCAATTGTAGTTGAGCTTATTTATTCCACAGATGTATGAATCTTATAGTTTTTCTATCTCCATAAGGTAATTTGCTTATTATTTAGATATGGTTGACATGAATTGACAATTTTACTTATTTGTATGCTTATAATCAATTATACATAAAATTGTCAGAATATTTTTTGAGTTATATCTTAGCAAAGGAATTTATTGAAGAGAAAAATGAATGTCTTCCAAATCCCTTCCTGTTTCCCCTTCTTCCTTCCCCATTTCTTCCTCTAGATTTTAACTCACTAATAAAAACAAAATTTAGACTATTAAGAATAATTAGAAAACTTTCTGATCACACATATATATTTCCAAGGATATGCTGTGCTCTTTAGAAAGCTTTGTAACTTTAGAAAGCTTGATTAAGTATCTCTACTCTACACTTAGTTTGCAATGCTGCCTTTCTCTTCTCTGTTCCTTTTATGTAAGATGGGCAGTTTGAAAAAGTGTCAGTGAAATAAAGGGAAGCAGTTTTCAAATATGTGGACTTGTCTTATTAAGTCCTTGTGATAAAAATCAGTGTTGTTTAGTAGAAAGTACTTGTTAAATTATGATGAGTCATTTTTCCAATTAACCTAGATATGACTAACATTGCTATAGCTGAAACTCAGCAATGATATATTCTTATTAGTGGAACTCTGCTGAATCACAACCTTCTACTTCACTGATGTTCATATGCCTAGCTATTTTAAAAACATTCTAAATCAAACTTTTGTTACAAATGGTAGTACTGAGTTAAGGAAATAATACTTTTTTTCAATGGGGGAAAAGCATTGCTTTTATTTCAAGGGAGCTAATTATAACATCACTTCCTATTTTAGTCTTTATTTATTTTCCAATTCTTTGGGGACTGGATATTATTTAACAATGAAACAAGCAGTACTCCAGTGTCTAATTAAGATTTTCTTGTAGGATTAATAAATTATGTCTCATTAGCACCACTAAACTAGAGGTGTTAATCTTCTCATGGCATTCTAAGCTTGAAATAAATTTGTGGATCAAGTATTGAAGGATGTTGAACAAACAGTTTGATTAAAGTCACTGAGTCTTCGATGTCAGTTCCATATTATTGATTCAAATGCATCTCTCTATATAAACGCTTAGACATATGCTTTCAAATAAACTAAGAACTGTTCTGCAATTTATACTGTAGGAAATCACAATTTTGGTCTTTTGAAATAAAACAGTAAACAATTTATAGTTTTTCTAAATTACCTATTTTTAATTTAATTTATTTTATTTTATTCTTTTTACCCATTCCAGCCGTCCTTCGGAGCTACTCCTAGCTCTGAGTTCAGGCGGCCAGCTGCCTTATTTCTCCGACCCTACTTCTTTCTTGCTCTGATGAATTTTCCTTTTCTTCATAAGCAGCAGAAGAAAGGAGGCCAGATGTAGTAGCCACAGAGTACTCAGTTTTCTTGCGGGAGGTTATGCTAGGCATAAGGGGTGTAGGCTCAGCATCACAGTGATGTGGCAGACTGCAAAAACTTCACTCAGTTAGAAATAATCTAGACTTTTCTTCAAAATAAATGATTTAATTGACAGAAAAATGGCCAATAAAGAAGAAATTAAAAGCCAAGTATCATCTCACTGATCCTCAAACATACTTCTGTATAAGTAGAGAACTGAATTTGACCCTTCCATATTTAGATTCACAGTGCTCTTACTTTAGTGGCAATTTTCCACTCTTAGCTCCAGGAAGCCAAGCTTTTATTGTTATATACCTAGTGTGTCACATGTAATGATGACTCAGTAAAGAATGATTGACTGACTGAATGAAGTGGGCCTTGAAATTGCATGAAAATACTAAATCTGGTCGAGTCTTTCTGATGAGCTCAGCAGTGGGAAGCCTCTCCTTAAGGACTTCCCAATTCTACTGGGAAAATTAGCATAAATAACAGAAATTGAGGGCCCAAACAGAATTCAGTGGTGGAGCACATGCCTTCTAAGTGAGGCCCTGAGTTCTACCCCTGGCTACACAAGCACACATAAAATGACTGAAAGTTAGCAAGGCCTGTGACATCCTATGATAAATAGTGTTAGGTATGTGCAAGCTCCAATGATCACAAGAACTTAGAGAAATCATATAAATCTCATGAAGGAATGAGATATGGATATAATTTGGTAGCTATTTTGTTTTTTGTGGCCAGAAAAATAAAAGTGATAGGAACCAGCAAATATTTATACTTGTTAGTGTTAGCATTTCATTTATATGTAATCACATTAACCTCTTAGGTGTCATGAAATTGGTATAATTATTGATATTTTTATCTGATTATTCACATTTCGTTATTTATTTACTTTTGGTCTTTGGGCAATACCAGGTGATGTTCAAGACTTACTCCTGCTCTGTGCTCAGGAATCACTCCTGGCAGTACTCAGGAAACCATAGGAGGTGCTTGGGGTTGAGCCTGGGTGTTTCACGTGAAAAGTTAGCATTCTACGCACTATACCAAGTACCTGGCTCCTGATTCTCCACATCTGAAGATATCACATTGAAAAGATGAGAGAACTAAGGCTTAACTTAGTTGAAAAACTAGTTCAAAATCACACAGGGTAACTAATGGTGAAAGAAGGATTTGAACACAAGACTAAGTTTGAAGACCATGACTAGATACAGACATTTAACCGTCTGATTACAAAGCAGCTCATGGCAAACCTGGGTCACAACAGAGTGCAGACTTTCATACTTAGAGGTGGGTGAATATGCTGGTGAATATGCTGCCACCTGGACCCTGTGCAAACAAATTCATCTAGAGATGGTGAAAATCTCACACGACTTTCTGTTACTCTTACCCTGGGATTATTTCTCAAGAAGGGGGGGGGGGGGACATCCCCTCACTGGTGGTTCTTGGGAGCCTCGAGGCTGTCCCTAGCAATACCAGGCCAGCACTGTGAGCCTGGGAGTTCAATGCTAAAGGCCACTGATAAATTGCTGTTTTGGCCCATTAGTGTTGGGGGCTGCTGGAGCTAAACCCAACAGGGAGGAATGGTGGCATCGGGCTTTAACTCAGGGCTTCAAGAATACAAAGCTTCTCTTCCATGACCTGGCTCCTGACCTGGGATTTTGTTTTCTTGGAGGCTTTCTGCCTGCTACTTTCTGCTTCTTGATCCTTGTTATTTACATTTCACGCCCCGCCCCCCGCCCCGCCCCCACCACCATCACAGGCAAATCAAACTCTTTTGGCTCAAGGGATTAGTTTTTAACGTTGCGATAGGATAACATTATAACCATCTTTTCCCAGTCTTCTGGCCCTGCTTATTTGTAAATTTTTGAGCTTGACTTCATCTTATCTTCCTCACTTTCTACTTTATCTTGTTTACTTTGGCTTTCCCTCCATCTTTATCTGGTTCTCCACATGGAAATATTTATCCGTTGTTACTTATTGCATGCATGATGACAGGGGCATGACTGTCTAGACTGGGAATACACTATGAACAGAGATAAGGAAAGAGAAATCAGATTATTTTTTTCGGGGGGGGGGCGATAGGAAGTAGGAAGAAATGACTTGGAAGAGAAAGAGCAGGTGTTTTCTAAAGAATGGAAATAAGGTGGGATGATAAGTAGATTAGATTGTCTATCTAAAAAGTCTATCTAAAAGTCAGCATGGTGGTACTATAAGAGTCATTGTACAGATGGTTGAAAAAAGATATTTTCTATTGAAAGCTATAAATGTACAAGTAAAATTCAATCTTGAATAGCTCTGATGTAGAGAGAACCAACGATTAGAGGAAGAGCACGAAGGAGGGGCTGATGATGATTCAGCCAGACATGAGAGGCAGTACCAGCCTGTCCTAGGACAGGAAGGTGGTAGGAATGGAGAAAAACCAGGTGCATTGAGCAGATTTTAAAATAGCTATTTAAGTGCTATCATTTACAATCCTGTTAAATGACAGAATTTCAGGCTTTTAATGTTTCAATTCCAAATGCAGTGTCAGTGTTTCTCCACCATTGTCTCAAAATTTCCCCTCACCCTTCAATAGATTCATTAAAAAAGTAACGATTATAGTGTTCAAGATGCTAAAGGAATGTCCTGTATTACCTCCTGTCTGTTTATCTTTCTCCCTTTCATACCCTACTCTTTCTTCCTTTCATACTCCACTCTTTCTTTGCATTCTCAGTACTGTAATCCAGGGCCAATGGTTTGCCATCATAGATAACTTCCATTCTCTGACTGTGTTGTTTAGAACAAAGGGTCACTAGAGCTTAGAAGAAGATGGGGTTTGATACCTGATAGTTTTCAAAAAGTTTGGTTTCTTAGTGAAAGTTAAGCAGAGTGTTTAAGGAAAGGATTTACTTTTAGTATTTTATTAAATGTTCAGATCAAGTCAAACCTCATAGTGGACAAGAAAGTAACCAACAACACACCAGTATAATTATAATGTCATTTATCATGAAATGCTCTTGGAGTTTTCTCTTTTCTCATCATGAACTGTGATTTATCAGAGGCATATGAGATACTGAAAACATTTTATTAAAAATGTATATCCGTACCTAATAGACGTTGAAGAAAAAATTGTTATTCTTTTTGTATCTGGTAGATACTTCAGGAAATAGACTCTTTATACTAATCATAAACTAGTCTAACCATGATTAAATTCATATGAAATTTTCTTAAATTGACACATGGAATTATAGACACCTAGAAGATTTACATTTTAGACTATAAAAAAAGATGTCATTTATGGATATGATAGGGTGGTACCCAAGACCCCTGTCCCAGATATTCAAGTCCTTGTACAGTCTCCTTCCCTTGCTTGTGGGTAGGACTTATGAATTGCCTCTATCCATTAGTACTTGGCAAAGATGGCATATCCCATGATTTTGTCATCCTATATGACTGTCTTGCTATCAGACTGTCTTACTATATGTTATGCTGTATGACTCTCTTACTTCACAATCTCTGTTGCTGGCACTGAAGGAGGAAACTACCATAAATCCTTAGCTGCAAGAAATTCAGTGTTGCCAATGACTATGTAACTGGTCATGGCCTTACCTAGCTGTGACTCCAGATAGGAACTGAGTTCTGGTTGACATGTTGATTGCAGCCTACGAACCACAGGGGGTTCGGAGAGCACGGACAAATAGGCACTTTTAAACTGAGAAGTTGTGTCTCCCCCCCTCCCCACACATCTGGCAGTGCTCAATGCTTACTCCTGGCTCTGTGCTCAGAGATCAGTTATGGTAGGTGGGCTCAGGGGGATCAGAAGGGTATAAGGGATCAAATTCAGGTGGCTTTGTTCAAGGCAAGTGCCCTACCCACTGTACTTCTGCTCCAGATCCAGTTGTGGGGTATGAGTGTGGGTCCCCCAAGCAGCGCTCAGGGAGTCTTACAGGCACTCCCATTTAACTGGGCTGGTGTTTCAATGAGAGGGTTGAGAATTTGGTGCTGTTCAGGCCCCTGTGGTGCCTGGGATTACCTGGGCCATCCTGACAGGTTTTGAGGGCCTCTAGATCTGCACCTGGTGAAGCTTGGGGAACCATATGGTGCCAGGGATTGTAGGTGGGTTGTGCATGCAAGGAATTCTCATGACCCCTCTATTATATGTATGGCCCAGTTGTGGGAATTTATTACGTAGCTTAGAGAACTCATACAGTTTATTTTGTTCCTTCTCTTTTCCCAATTCTATAAATCACCACTGAGTTTTTCCATCCTTCCAGTCATCATGCAAGCCTTATTATCTGGAATTCTTCCCATTTCTGATGCCCAATAACTACTGGCTAATTATTCTACACCGTTTATGTTTCTACTTTTCACTCAATTGTTTTGCTTGCTTCATATCCTCCAAAGCAGTGCAGATTCAGATTATGTAATTTATGTCTGTCTTCAAGGATGAAGACTATGAAATACTGACTTCAGTTCTCTCAGAGAGAGAGAGAGAGAGAGAGAGAGAGAGAGAGAGAGAGAGAGCACGAGCGCTCCAAGGGCAAGGGGTAAATCACCAGAGAAAACACAACTGATGGCAAGCTGAGCCGAAGCCAGAAAGTGCTAGTGCCTATGCTTAGAGCCCGGTTAATAGCCACTGTTGCCTGCAGGCACCAGTAGCTGAGAAATGACTCCACTCAACAGCAATGGCTCCACCAGCCTTGTTCTGTCTGGACCAAAATTCACTTGGGCTAAGATCTTAATGCCCCTCAAATTTATCCTCAACCTTATTCCCAGACTCATTTCCTCAAACCCAAATCTGACCATAGCAACATTGTCCAATGGTGTTCAGGATAAATGAAAACCCTTAATGTAGCTCCTGTATCTTCCATAGCCTGGCCAATCCTGTGACATAGCTAGGTGCATTTCCTATGCTCTCATCACTCACTATGTGTTTCTGTGACAATGATAGTTCATAGTACAGTTTCCAGGGGAAATTCATGCTGCTATTTTCATTTCTAGACTTCTGTTTAAGTTGCTTCCACTGTGAGAAATGCTATCCTTCATCATTTCTTAGATTTCACTTTGCACTTTAAGATTTCATGGAATTATTGAAGCCCCTAGGAAGCCTTCATTCACCTATTAAAGAAGATCATACAAGGCAAGAATAGATGCTTTGTGGGGATATGCTTGGAAAGGTATCTGAACAACTGTAAATTGCTCACTTACTCCAAGGGGACTTCACTTTTCATCCCATCATCAAATCTTCCCCATAACTAGTAGCAATATTAGAAAATTCTAAGCATGCTCTGTAGCTGTACCAATAATGATGCTGTTTAGGTATCATTTTGCATGTATTTTCCTTGGGCTAGATGAAAGACATACTTCTGTATTCTAATACTATTAAAACTACCATCTATTTGGGTAGATGCATTTTAACAATTGAATATAGAAATTTTATTTTCTATGAAAATGTTTTTCATGAATCTCAAAATGTTTTTGCAGTGCCTGGGAAGGTCACAGAATTAATTTGTTTGTGTGTAAGAAACTTCCACAATGTATGTAGGACATGAAACAATCCTTGGATTTAAAAATGGGGAAACAGAGGATGGGGCAGGAGGATTTCTCAGTGTTCAGTAGTTCATGTTTTGCATGTTCCAAGGACCCAAATTTGATCCAAGGCACGGCATAAGCCACAGAGTATGTCCTGGGGGGTTATGTCCTGGGGTTCCCTGTAGGTCACTAGCAACTCTGATCTGTGTAGAGCAGTTCAGCTGGGTTTGAGCAACAAACCATCATCCCAGGGAGCCCCTCATCCCATTACTGCTTGGAAGACACACCCTTCCCTACCTCCCAAGGAAGGGGAACCTCCCCCAGATATTTTCAGGTATCACAATTGGTCAAAATAAATAAGAGAAAAATTCTTTAGTTTGAAAATTTACTATGCACACAGGTACCACTAGGGGGCTCCCTAACACCCCCAATTTCCTGCAAGACCTGAGTATCTCACTCAGCAGGGGTAATAGAATAATGACTAAAAGTGCTCTGAAATTTAAAGTATAGTCTTTAGAAGCATTAACATTTGCATGTAAGTATAAAGGCTATAAAATGAGCTTTATTATTTTAAGGTTTGCTAGAGTTATAAATGCCTTATGGTAAATAATTTAGCAATGCAAATGTAAATATGCACCTGATAGAGTAAGGCATAATGCTCTTCCCTGAACTCAATTTCTTTGGCATAGCAAACAGAAAGAAAGCACTGTGTGTCGTTTCTTCTTTGCTTTTCTTTCTGAGTAATACATGAAAAAATGACTAAAACATTTACCACCAGACCATACCAATCATATGAGTAGATATTAATTGGTTAAATAAAAAGTCTATAAATGTGAAAATATATAGATATATTTAATTTGATATTAGATTGTTTCATGCTGAAGTGATAGCACAGCGGGTAGGGTGTTTGCCTTGCAAGCCGCCGACAGGGCTGACCCAAATTCGATTCCTCCGCCCCTCTTGGAAAGCCTGGCAAGCTATGGAGAGTATCTCGCCCGCATGGCAAATCCTGGAAAGCTCCCCGTGGTGTATTCGATATGCCAAACACAGTAACAACAAGTCTCACAATGGAGACGTTACTGGGCCTGCTTGAGCAAATCGATGAACAACGGGAGGACCGTGACCGTAATTAATTTATTAACAATTAAAGGAATATATGAGAGGGTTTATCCTATGTAAATGTACTTGTAAGCAGAACTAACATATCATTAAGATGTATTTGTTTATTGTCTCAGGCATGTAAAATAAAAAAACTCATTTTCAAACCTTTTCGGTATAAGATGGAATATTTATGACAAAACATTACTAATAAAGGTTAAGTATTTAGCAACCTATACAGTGTGAAAAGTCATGGGGTTTTTTTCCAACAGATTTTTAGATATGCTTACATTGCATGTTTATTATTTACTATTATTCTTATCTAGTGCAGCATGAATAACTGAAAATTCTACACAGAACTATGTACTGTTGCATTTGTCGAAGTCAAAAGTATTTGAGGAGTGGTAGATGTGGAGACAGAAGAAAAGAGCCAGTTAGCCTAGATTTTCTTTTTTCTTCTGTTTCTTTTCATACATTCTCATTTTTCTCTGTTTTCCACCTCAGTCTTTAAATGCCTCACTTATTAAAAATGCAAATACAGGTTTAACTCTATTTATACAATTATAAGTATCTTATAATTATCACTGGAGCGATAGCACAGCAAGGTAGGGTGTTTGCCTTGCACGCCGCCAACCTGGGTTTGATTCCTCCGCCCCTCTTGGAGAGCCTGGCAAGCTACCGAGAGTATCCCGCCGGCTTGGCAAAGCCTGGCAAGCTCCCCGTAGCATATTCGATATGCCAAAAACAGTAACAACAAGTCTCACACTGGAGATGTTACTGGACCTGCTCGAGCAAATTGATGAGCAACAGGAAGACTGTGCTACAGTGCTATAGAATTTAATGGGCTGGAGTGATAACATAGGAGGTAGGGCGTTTGCCCTGCATGCGACCGACCCGGGTTCAATTCTTTTGCCCCTTTTGGAGAGTCCAGCAAGCTACTGAGAGTATCTTGACTGTATGGCAGAGCCTGGCAAGCTCCCCATGGCATATTCGATAGGCCAAAACCAGTAATAATAAATCTCACAATGGAGACGTTACTGGTGCCCACTTGAGCAACTCGATGAACAACGGGAGGACAGTGCCACAGACAGTGCTATAGAATTTAATAATTATACCTCCAAAGGAGAGAAAAAAATTGTGGAAAAATAAAGCAGACAGGTAGTTTATTCTTCTTATGTTTATATATATATATTTTTTTTCTGTTTCTTCACTATAATTGAAACACAAATGCATGATGTGTACACACATTTATTGTTTGCCTCTTGCTTACCGCTTAAAAAAATTGAAGACTCTGAGAGGAAGATATGGAAATTAAATAATAACACATGCTTTTACACTCAGACTTTTACTAACAGGAACATACTAAAATATTGAAGATAATGCAATAAAACTATCAAGATCTTTTGCTTAACATGAATGTTTTGAACCCTGGCAACTATTTTGCTATATTTTTTGTTTGTTTCCTTTTTATTTAAATTTAAAAGTCCATCAAACAAAATCTTCAAATCAGTAATTCCCACTAAAGTCAGATCAATTTGTTTGTTAAATAGTTAACTTTAAAATATATTTAAACATATTAGATAGACAAATGGGACTATCTTAAACTAAGAAGCTTCTGCACCTCAAAAGAAAGTGACCAAAATACAAAGACAGTTTACAGAATGGGAAAGGATATTCGCCGAATACACATTTGACAAGGGGTTGATATCAAGGATATACAAGGTACTGGTTGAACTCCACAAGAAGAAGACACCCAACCCCATAAAAAATGGGGCGACGAAATGAACAGAAACTTTCTCAAAGAAGAAATCCGAATGGCGAAAAGGCACATGAGAAAATGCTCTACATCATTAATCATCAGGGAGATGCAGATCAAAACAACAATGAGATATCATCTCACACCTCAGAGACTGGCCCACATCCGAAAGCAAATGGTGCTGGCGTGGATGTGGCGAGAAAGGGACCCTCCTTCACTGCTGGTGGGAATGCTGACTGGTTCAACCCTTTTGGAAAACTGTATGGATGATTCTCCAAAAATTAGAAATTGAGCTCCCATTTGACCCAGCAATACCACTCCTGGGAATATATCCCAGAGAGGCAAAAAGTATAGTCGAAGTGACATCTGTACTTGTTTGTTCATTGCAGCACTCTTTACAATAGCCAGAATCTGGAAAAAACCTGAGTGCCTGAGAGCAGATGACTGGTTAAAGATTATGTAGCTGTTAGAAAAGATGAAGTCATGAAATTTACATACAAGTGGTACTACATGGAAAATATCATGTTAAGGGAAATGTGTCAGAAAGAGAGGGATAGACACAGAAAGATTGCATTCATCTAGGGAACATAAAGTAACAAAATAGGAGACTAACACCCAAGAGTGGCCGAGATTAGTACCAGGAATTTTGCTCCATGATGTGGAGGCCAGCCACACGTGCTGGAGGAAAGGGAAGCTCAGATAGAGAAGGGAGCACCAAATAAAGGGTGTTGGGAGGATCCTCCCAGGATGGGAGAAGGATGCTGAAAGTAGACTATAGACCAAACATGATTGCCACTCAATGCCTCTCTTGAAGACCACAGAAGCCAAAAGGAGAGAGAGAGAACAAAAGGGAATTCCCTGCCACAGAGGCAGGGTGTGATGGGAGGGGTGGGGGTAGGAGGGATACTGGGAGCCGTGGTGGTGGAAAATGGGCGCTGGTGGAGGTATGGGTACTTGATCATTGTATAACTGAAATCCAAGCACAAAAATTTGTAAGTCTATAACTGTACCTCATGGTGTTTCACTAATAAAAAATATATATATATATACTTAAACATAATAGCCAAAAAAATCTGGAAAGAGGCCAATATATAATGAAGAATTTATTAATATTGTATTACATATCGATGATAAATTAATATTACTTATATTCCAGACTTACGTTTTTTCTGAAACAATTTTATACTATTGCCTCAAATATATGTACACTTAAAACTTTTATATGTTTAAACATTCATGAGAGAAAGGCACTGTAGCACTGTAGCACTGTCCTCATGTTGTTCATCAATTTGCTCGAGCGGGCACCAGTAACGTCTCCATTGTGAGACTTGTTGCTACTTTTGGCATATTGAATACGCCACGGGGAACTTGCCAGGCAGAGAAAGGCAACTAGGAATTATTCAGCAAATGCATGTATTATGTAGCTCTAATGACAGAAGGAAACAAAAGTGTTTTAAACATTTGGACACTATTTTCTGAGTTGCTTTGAGATTCTCCTATAATAACTTCTATAATGCACTGTAGCACTGTCCTCCCGTTGTTCATCGATTTGCTCGAGCGGGCCCAGTAACGTCTCTGTTGTGAGACTTCTTGTTAGTATGTTTGTCATATCGAATACGTCATGGGGAGCTTGCCAGGCTTTGCCATGTGGGCGAGATACTCTCCTGTTGGAAATGCTGGGCTCTCTGAGAGGGATGGAGGAATCAAGCCCCGGCCTCGCACAAGGCAAATGTCCTACTGCTGTGCTATTTCTCCAGCCCCTCCTATAATGAATAACTGTAAATCCACTTGTAGGTATTTTTTGATGTCAGTATAAAAAAGTGGCTAAGTAATTTGTGTCAGAGAGATGCTTAGCTCCTCTTACTTAAATATACACACACACACACACATCTATTTGTCTATGGAACAGGTGTGAAGTTATGCACTGCTAGCAACTCTGAACTACAACATATGGTCTCATTCTTTATTGAACTTGCAGTCCTGTTGGAAATGCTTATATAGATACCAGAAGTCAAATAGCAATGCAAGACAGAACTCCAAAGAATGGCAGGAGACTGAACAGTTAAGAGCTTATCTGCAGCCATCACTGGCAAAGGACTCTGGTTTTCCTAGCTGCAGGAAACGCGGCTCTGGAAGCCTCCTCAGAGGAGCTCCACAGGATCAGACACAGTCTGGTTAGTAAAGCATGACACCAGCAAGCTGTACCTGTTTTAAGAGTTACAATTAATTGTAATTCGTTTAAGAATTTAATCCCAGATCGAAAAATTCCATCTACTTAATCATTCGTTGTCTCATTCATCCCAGTTACTAATAATGATAGTAATTAACGGTCTTCTGAAAGTTTTTGCTGCAGATTCCTAAATTTTAATGCAGGACACTCATGACTAAATTAGATCATCAGAGTTCCCATTTCCTAAAAGTCTGTTTCAGATCATGAACTTTTCTTCTCCCTCAAGAGTAAAGGAGATAGATTATAAAATCTAGACTATCTCAAAGGTCATTGAGTAATCAACAAAAAGTTAATCAATTTGCAATGTGGAGTTTTTAATCAGGTGTCTGTGCCTAAGGCCAGTGAATCAAACTAAGTGGATTTAGCTTTCTAAGCTACCATGGCTGGAATGACCCTTTCCCTTATCAGTTTATTAGGGTTTTCTCTAATTCCAATAGTTGATGCCAAATAATCCACATATATTGGCAGGTGATGACCTCTATCCTCCTTTTCCATACTAATTTTCTATTCTAATTGCTTAATATTAGAGTTCATGCCTTACCCCAGCTGAATCATGAAGTGCAACCTTGCTGAGGCTGCTGAAACCCCTACAGACGGCACCCAGAGCTGAATGATTATTATGACTCTTGGCCTTTTCTTATATTGTTGGTCAATATTTACACGCACTGCAATCTATGAATAAAACACAGCTCAGGAAATTACTCCCAATTGGGGAAATGTGGCCAGTTTTCCTACAAACTGAAGAGAGGTCTCAACTTCATGGTTTGTATCTTAATATGTTTTACTTTCCATGTCTGGTTATCTTTGAATTTTCTGAAAATAAACTTATCCATCTTAAATGAATTATTTTGAGCAGAGGGTGTGAAAATTTTTAGCTTAAGTGTATCCGCATCTGTGCCACATAAAAATAGGCCATTTTATAGGTAGATGGGTCTAGATTCACACCCTTTCCCACATATATGTTCTTCTTAAACAAACTTTCTATGCTCTTTTTCATTTTATTCCTGAGCTATTTTCTTCAAGCAGAGATTGCAGACTTTGGACTAACATTCTACCATACCTCAGTCAGAGGAAAATTTGATGTCTGGACATGTGTAGTCTTGTGGAAAGGAACCTTATTTCACTCATAGACAAGAGCAGTAGTATGGCAAGCTGTATTTCCCCGGAGATGGTCTGATTTAAAAAAAAAAATCGATATCAACTCTTGACACATTTTCATTTACATCAGTGCATGGCTTTCAGTCGGGGCACAAATCAATAGGCAGCTTTTAACACTGCCCAACTAGTTCTTCCTATTGGGCTGCAGGCAGGCCATTTGCCGTTAAGGTACCGTGTTTCTTAGGGAGGAAGTTTAACTGTTTTTCCTGTGACTAATCACAGCAGCCTAAACTGTAGCATTAATCACATGACATTTTCTTCATCACCACTTACAGCCAATTGACTTTTCAGTGAAAGCATTTGAAAGAGGTGACAGTTGTTCTAAGGGGGTCAAGAGTCAATGGGAAGAAGAAATATTTAGTTCCAAAACATATATAGTAGATAGCTTCTAACATTGACACCATGCCAGACAGTCATTACAAGCCTATCACTTTGTAGGTACGGGTCTTGCAGACAGGCTGGAGAATAAGATTTGTTTAAAATTAAAGTGCTAGCTAAGAGTCATAGCATTTGGATAAAAAACAACATGTGCCTTTCTAAAAACGAAAAGTTGCCTTCAGAGTCACAAGCAATCAGCAAAATGTTTGCTCTAAATTTTGAAAGGGGGTATCACCTGATCCCTACTTTAAAAAAATTATGCTAACATAAAAATTTAGTTAGGTCTGACACCAGACTGACAATTGGTAGTATTGGGTGGTCTCAATTACAAGTGGAGTTCACTTAATTATGGCTGCCACATAGCTCTTTAATAATGGATACAATTATTACATTATTTAGAAGCCACAAGGAGATATTAAATTGAATAAGCAGAGACTCTCAAAGATTTACAACATTTCTAAAGCAATTCCAGGGCACAAAAAGTAACAATTTTAAAAAATATGTGACAAGGTAACCTCTTTAGGACATTAAATTTATATTATCCCCAAACAAAAATGATATATATTTTTTAGAAAAATATTCCTCTGAGATACTAAATATCCTTGGATATTCCCTAGATGGGGACAAGATGATAAAATCAGTTTGAGGAATGGTGCACATCAGTCCATGGATCATCAGGAGTACAAGGTGATTTATAGCGATTGAGAATATCAAAGTCTCCAAAAATTTCTCCAGTATAAAAACACCTATGCATTCACTATAGCATTTTCTCTACTGCCTGACCAATTCTGGTACAGGTTACTGAAATGGCTTAGAAGTAGTTGCACATACCTATTCTGTTACAGGACTGGGGCATTGCCATATACAGTCTGGTTTTGCATCCTCTGACATTAGGTGCTGAAATGGGAACAGAACTGTAGAGTCAGAGAGTCTGCTGTTATCTGCCTTTTCCTGTTTCTCCGGAGTTCAAGGACTGGTTTCTTGAGGTTTTGGGCATGAGCACAATTGTGGTATAGCACATTTATGGTATAACTGTCTAGAAGAAATCTTAGGAGGAGGATGGATACAGGTAATTTAAAGGTGGCTGATAATACATTTTTGGGGGGTTTTGTTTTGGTTTGCTTTGAGGGCAACATCTGGCAGTGTCTAGAGGATTCTACAGGTTCTGTGCTGAGAGGTCACTCTCAGAGGTGCTTGGGTGACCTGAGAATAAGGCCGCCCACATGCAAATTCTTTGTTCAGTCTGTTGAGTCATGGCTCAACTTGGTGATAAACCTTGATAACAGCAATTATCTCTCAGGAACCAAGGGTTAGGCACACTGGTTTAAAGTATCTCCATTTCCCCTCTAGAATGCTTATGCTATCAGACTGAACGCTTTTGCCGTAAAGTCTAGCAATCTTGTTTTACACTCTATAATTAAAATGCTATCTAAATGGTGGACAAGATGGCCTACAGCAAGGGTTCTTGCAGAAGTTTATAATCTGGCTCCTCAGATGTGCACTTGAGAGAAGCCCATCCTCTGAACTGAGAGTGTTTACTGTGCTTCTCCTCTGGTTAACAGGAGTTGTACGTCAAAGCACATTTTCATAATCCTAAATACATTTTTTCCTTCCAATGAATCCAGTTATTGAAAAACGTCTCAAAAAATTAAATTCAAGGGGTCAGATAGTACAGAGGGAATGGTACTTGCCTTTCATGCAGTTTAGCTGGATTTGATCTCCAATACTCCATATAGTCTGCCTGCCAAGAGTGATCTCTGAGTGTGGAGTAAGGAGTAAACCTTGAGCATAGTTGAGTGCAGACCCCAAACAAAACAAAACAAAACAAAACATAAAGCAAACAAACAAGCAAATCCAAATCATATTATCAACAATGCATTCCTTAGGAGGTGGGTGTATGTGAAAAATTATCAAATAGAAATTGCTTTAATTCTGATGGTTTCGATTTTTTACACTGTTCAGACTCAACTACTGACCTATATTTTAAGACCTTCTCTAGGAATATTCACAAAGGCATGATACAGCGACTTCTAAAAAAATCAAGGAACATTGTGTATTTCTTTTCTATACTGAAATTACACAAGGAGAACACCAACCTCAGATTTTATGCATATTATTTAAAATTTTTTTAGAAAATTGTGTGTTATTCTCAGTGATGCTCAGAGGTTATTCCAGGGATGCTGTTGGGGGACTATGCGGTGCTGGGACTGAGCCCTGGGTTTGCACATGATATGTATATGCTAGTCTTTAAGCCTCTCTCCCTGCATTACTACTTTAAAGGATGATGTAAAATAGACACAAAAGGAAAAAAAGAGTTGGGTTTAAAGAAAAATAAATGCAAATAATATATGGCAAGAGGGTGTGGTAAAATTCGTGATGTGATGACTCATGTTTGAGAACCATAGTTCTACAGTTTATAATCCAAAAAGAAAATATACTGTGCAATTACGTGTGTGCGCCAGGAATTAAACTGAAGGTTTGATACAGCAAAGCATGCTCTACAACTGGTTTACCTTTGGAGCCTGTGTTCTTTTAACTTATAGTGATCAAAACACTCCTATATATTTCATCCCTTTTCAAATATTTTGAATAATTCTCATCCAAAAGAAGGAAGAATTTGTCTTCCATTTAAGAAATATTTAAACCAAAAGCCCCGTGACAAGCAAGTGACAGAGTTTGGAATTAAACTCAATACCTCTGATACCTAGTATACGTGTATTAGCAGCTAAGTAAATGCATGCATTCATATTTCCAGGTAAACACACACACCTTTGAATTCTGTTGATGAATTAGAACTTAAAGTTGCATCTTGAAGTAAACAAATTAACACTCAGCACTTTATTTTCTGGGTCATTAGTTAAATTAGTGTGCTTATACTCAAGTTCAAAACCTCTCCTTACCCGTAGGCACTTTACTTAGATTTTTTTTCCAAATCTGATCAGTTTGGGGTTTCTCAGGGGTGGGTCTCTTTTCCTAGTCTTTCCACTTGATCTCTGACAAAAGAATGAGAAGCAGTGAGTTTCTTAGACTCCCTTGAACCCCAAAGAATCCTAAAATTAAATCTTCATATCATCTCAGCAGCCAACTGGACAGACATGATTTTATTCCAGCACTGTGTCTGATTTTGTTCAGCATATGTTAGAGATGAAGAATGCAGGTGTCAATTTTGAAAATTAATGCCAGTTCTCCAAATAACACACCTGCCTTTTTTCTTATCCTTCCCTTTTTTAGAATGTTTTGAAGAAAGGAGTAGGATGTGATAGCAAAATACAGAGGAAAAGAGTACTTTTTAGTTGAAGCTACTTAGGAGTACGTGTTATGTCACTGCTATGAGTATGAGCCTTCTCAATTTTGAGAAGGCTTCAGTTTTTGTCAACCTTTATCAATTCACTTATTCATGATTTTCTATAAGAACTTTCAAAGAGCCATAGAAAAAAAGGGGAAAAAAACGCTTAAGAACTTTGTACTGATGACCTGGTGATATTTAGTTCTTCATGGCTTCTCAGTGATGTATGAACTACTCTCACCATTGTTTACAGTAATTATTGAGAGGTAATTTTTAAGATAAACAGAATATTTGTAAATAAAAACTTTTGATTGACATATGGAAAAATATTTAAGAAAAAGAAGAAAGAAGCTCGAGTAGTATTATTTAACTAGGATACAACTTTAGGTTACCACATTGTAATCTAGTAGTTTGTGTGGGTTGTAAGGTATGATTCACTCTTTTTCCCTTTTTGGGGAATTAGTAATTAATCCATTTTTTTGTTTTACACAAAGGTAACTTAATTTTAGTGTTTTCTTTGACCAAAAAATGTTTATATTTGTTTTATCTTTACTATTGTCATAGGACATTGGATTTTTGGTTTTCTGACCACACTAACATTTCTCTTTTGCAAAGAAACATTGTTGTTAGCTTGGAAATAATTTCGTAGAATTAAATTTGGTGAAAAGTAGTGGTTCCTTGTTCTTTTGGTCACTAGTGTCCAGACATTCCTTAGGATGAATGACTTCAATTTTGCTCCAAGAACTAGCTGAATTGGTTTTAAATTCATAAACGGTCAGGCCATTTATATTAAACAGATGTTTCTATATGATACTGCATGCTTCCTTATCTGGATACAATTTATATTATAAAATTAGAATATTCTGAGAAAATATTATTTTTGCTTCACAAAATATGCTAGCAAGATCAAATGAACAATGCACAGAAGGTGAACATTCATTAAATAGGTTGCATACATGATGCTTTATAAATGGATTTGAACTGTTATGGCATTAGCAAAATTTACATTGATTAACCAGTAAGCTGTAATGTTGTTTTCGATCTAGACTGAGCAAATCAATTTTACTTAACACTCTTAAGTTTTCTTCACTTTGGGGTGTTTAGAGTAAGTAGATATTATATTGCTTGTGGGAAAACACTGCAATTGTAATTAAGCTGAAGAGGTAATTTCATAAAAAGAAGAAGAAAATAGGGCAAAGTTTTAAAGATAATGGGATTCCCAGAAATACAAGAACTGTAACTTGAATAAAATAGATTACATTATCATCCATCATATGACTAATGTAAGAGTAGCAATCTCCTTGCTAAAATAGACCTATCAAATGAAATGATAAAATACCACCATTTAGGATAGGGATAACAAATTAAGAAATACTATTAACAAAAGAACCCTACATATAGAGTTGTCATTCCATAAATGTTACTTGAATTGAATAAAAAAGACATACATAAAATTCATTCACTCTTAATCGTAATATGCTCTTTTTGTGCCTTATATATAATGTACACATATCCATAATTTTAATCATATTATCTACAACTATCTTTTTTAAATGCAGTACACAAAAATGATGCAACTACAAATTAAATAAATACCCCAAAGCTGTATGAAAATAGAATTGGAGAATGTTTAGGCCAGTGGTGATATTTTACTTTTAACAAAAAATTCTACTTGGCTTTCTGCTTTTCGCCCCTGGCAGCAAGGTGGCCATTGCCTCAGAGCTTATAGGAAAGCCAGGTTGAGCCGGCGATGACGGGGAAACTGCAGTCTCATGGGAAGGGGGGAGGTACCGGCTTGTCCTTCATGCCCTACCAAGGTCACAAGTTGTCCCCCACAAGCAGCTCTCTGGCACAGCCATAGCTCCAGAGGCAAAAGGATTTAGTCCAGAACCCGGTAGCTTGTGGCAGAAAAGTGAATGGACCATGCGTTAAGCTACGACACCATGCCTCCCCGGGAGGGAAAGGGTGTTGCTCCCTTCTTCCCCCCGCAGCAAGGTGGCTGCCACCTCAGAGCTTGTAGGAAAGTCAGGTATGAGCTGGTGGCGACGGGGCAATTGCAGTCTCTTGGGAAGGGGGGTGGTACCGGCTCATCCTTCATGCCCTACCGAGGTCACGAGTTGCCCCCCACAAGTGGCTCTCTGGCATAGCTATAACACCAGATGCACAGAAACCAATCTCTTAATTATCTGGCCCTTTGCAGAAATTCAAAATCATTATATGATTCTCATAACCAGCTATAGGAAACAAAGAATTTCACAATGCCTTTTCAGCAATTCTGATTGTTGGCCGGGGGGGGGGGGGGGGGATTCTAAACAATAATGGTGCATTTTTTGTCAAAATAATGAATGTAATCAATGTAGAGAAAAGTTAAGTAGAATTCATCTGTCTCACAGGCATTGAGAGGGGTAGGAGGGGGGTATATTGGGGCTCTTGGTTGTGAAAAATGAGTACTGGTGAAGGGAAAGGTGTTTGATCATTGTATGACCAAGACTTAAACCTGAAAACTTTGCAACTTTTTCCAGTGATTCAATAAATAAATATAAGAAGAAAAAATAAATAAATAAAATTATGGGAAAAAAAAGTAAGGTGGAGTTCATGCCCAATTCAATCAGCTAATCAGTGGCTGAATAAATAGCAGTACTCCTACATAAAAAAAAATCTACTTGGCTATAAGAAAAGCTGAAATCATGAAATTTGTTACTATGTTTCAAACTGAGTAAAGTCAGTGAGAAGAGGGACAAAAGCTATATGATCTCTCTCACATGTGGAGTACAAAGAGACATAATGAGGGAGCAACAAACCGCTGAAGACAACAGAATCTGAGAACAGAACTCTATAGATCTGAGCTTACCAGGGTGGAAAGACAGGAACTGGGGTAATGGTGGGTTCTTGAGGTGGAGACCCTGAGACAATGGTGGAGGGAAGTGGGCAGACAGTCTGGTGGAGGTGTGTTGCTGGAACACTGTATTCATGAGTCTCTCTTTACTGTATTGTAAATCATGGTGACTAAAATAAAATTTTTTAAAAAACATGAAAAAGGAAGAGTCTGATACTGAAAAATACCACACTCAAAGTAATGGGGGACGTTATCTAATTTACTTAATTCACATTCTAGGCTTAACTTCTGTCCCATCTTGCCTGCTCCTTGAATATGTCCCATCTATTAAATAGATATTAAATGGGCATCTACAGAATCAGCCTGTCTCTCTAAACTTGTGCACTTACATGTTCTGGCAATAGGAAACATGAATTTTTGTTCTAAAATCCATTTATTCTTTAAACTACTTTTGAGAGATGGGATAGAGATGAAACCCTTAATTAAGTAATAGTCATTGTGGAGAAAAACTAAATCGACATTTAAAACTCTTTCCCTTTTAATTGAATTGTAGAAGTTAAAGAAAAAAAATTTTTCACTTGTGTAGAGTTGAAACTTACATCATTACTTAAATCACTTGTCCATGGCGACTATGAAATATTAGGTATAATGGGAAAGCTGAAAATGCAGACAAGATTCTGGGCAAATAACAATAATTTATTCCTGGAAAATAACTGGTAAGGAAAAGTGACTTGAATATTATTATGTTTTGTTTGTTTTTGGGCCACACCTGGTGGTAATCAGAGTTTATTCCTGACTCTGTGTTCAGGGATCACTGTTGTTGGGCACTGAGGACCGTAATGGGTGCCAGGGATCAAACCTGGTTTGGCCACACACGAGGCATGTGCCTTACCCATTGTACTATCTCTCTGGCTATTTTTACTGGAGAAGAATTACTAAGGAACATATAAATTCTGTAAAGCTGTTATGTATTTTACTCAATCTTAGACTCTATTACTGATGCTAAAATTAGGAAATCAGCAGATGTTATATTTGAAATAATTCCATTAAGCACACATCACAAATTGCACAAAAAGACGTGCTGCAAATTATATTGAGAAGTAATGGGGAGCAAACACAGGCTGTAGTCTTCCCCAAATTACTTACTTAATTTGAGTAAGTAAAATTAAGAGGAAACACCATATTTTCCTGACTTTGTTTTTTATTCCCAAGAGCTCTAGTTTCTCCCATTCTAGAAGAAAAAAAGAAAAAATATTTAAGAACAAAGCCATCATGGCCAAGAAAGATTTATCCTAAGAAAACGCTATCCAAATTTACTGAAAAGTGAAAAACCTTATGATCATCTCAACTGATCCTATTAAAACGTTTGACAAAATCCAATATCCAATCTTAATGAAAACCCTCAGCAAATGAGGAATTAAAGGGAATTTTCTCAGCTGAATAAAGTTCATCTATGAAAAATCAGCAGCTAACATTATACCTGATGAAAGATTTAATGTTCTTTTCCTAAAATCAAGAACAAGAGAATGATGTCTATTCTTAGCACTTCTCAACATTGCATTGATAGTTCTAGTCAGTACTCTAAGGCATGACAAAGAAAAATGGTGAAAAAGATAGAGAAGTACTGTCTTTATTCACAAAAACATATTATCTATGAAGAAAATTTGATGGAATTTATGAAACTGCTACTAGAACAAAAGAATCTAGTGAGATTACAAAATGTAAGGTTAATATATATGTATATATAATGTATTTTATATAGCAACAGTGCTTAATATGAAGTGAAATGTTATTTTTTTTGAAGTGAAATGTTATTACATCATAATTATATGGAATTTTAGGAAGTAAATTTTACAAAAGACAAAACTTATAAGCTAAAATTTATAAAAATTGCCGAGAGGAGTTAAAGAGACTTCAGAAATAGGTGGAGATTTATTATTAAGGGTGAAAATACTGTCCAGATTCTAATTCTTTCTATATTGATTTATAGAATCATCATAATCAAAAGCAAAATTTCAATATTTATTTTTTGGTAAAAACCACAACAGGGATTTTAAAATTCAAGTGGAAGTTTATAGGATCCACAATAGTGAAATGGAATCTGAAAAATAAGAACACAAGTTAGAAAACAACTGATTTCAAGACTTACTATGAAACTATTAATATGCTATAGCACTGATTTATGGAGGGGATTAAATAGAATAGAATAAAATCCTCAAAGTAAACACATATGTATGTTTGTTGGGCACTGGAAAAACTGATGTCTGTGTACAGAAAATAAGTTTGGCCCACATTTTGCATCATGTATAAATATTAACCCAAATGAATCAGACCTAATGCACAGTTTAAAACTTATAACATTTATTAATAAAAACATGAAAATATTTTTTGGCTCTATTGGTAGAGAATTCTAGAAAATTAATTCAATTTATGGTGATAGAAAAGAATATCAGTGTCTTCCTAGGTATGGAGTGGTGTCATAAGGAGATGATTAGAGAATAGAGATATGTGATAGAAGGGTATATTCATGGATATAAATCTACAAATAAAAGGCCCTCCCGTTGATCATCGATTTGCTCGAGCGGGCCCAGTAACGTCTCCATTGGAGACTTTGTTGTTACTGTGTCTGGCATATCGAATACATCACGGGAACTTGCCAGGCTCTGCCGTGCAGGCGAGATACTCTCGGTAGCTTGCCGGAGTCTCCGAGAGGGGCGGAGGAATCGAACTCGGGTCAGCCATGTTGGCTGTGTGCAAGGCAGACGCCCTACCCGCTGTGCTATTGCTCCAGCCCAAATCTACAAATAATCCGGGTCTAACTAGGGAAGGTAAACAATACAACACTACAGTAATTCAAACAAAAAGTTTAATCTACACTATTATAAACTATACCAGGAAACTGGAGTAACCAGAAATGGGCTAGTAAGAAATAAAATGAGCTCTATAAGAACATTTATTACTCTGAATGCTATAGGTAGAACATTCAGGAAAGGTCACTTATCACCACCTCTATCCCCACTATCTTAAGATATGGACCTCCTTGGAGAGTGAGTACTTTTGGGGACTGAAGAGCAAAGGAAGTTGCTATAATGAAACACTATTGCCACTTGACTGAGTTCCACCTTCTACAGTGCCAGGATGGCTGTTCATGGAATTCGTCTCACAGTAGGTTACACAGAAATGAAAGTGTCTGAGGGGTACTTCAGTAAGCTTCTGGAAAGGCAGCGCATGCTGCAGGAGTCTGCCTTGTGCATGCAACAGAGTAAAAATCCTTCCTTCTTCTAATAGTCAGAACTCCTCAATGGCAAAGTTTAATGTGGTGCCATCTGAAGCACTCCACTGCACTGTCGTCCCATTGTTCATCGATTTGCTCCAGCGGGCCCAGGAACGTCTCCATTGTTACTGTGTTTGGCATATTGAAATATGTCACAGGCAGCTTGCCAGGCTTTGCAGTGCTGGTGAGATACTCTCGGTAGCTTGCTGGGCTCTCCAAGAGGGGCAGAGGAATCAAACCTGGCTCGGCTGGGCTGGCTGCGTACAAGGCAAATGCCCTAATGCTGTACTATCACTCCAGCCCAGTGCCATCTGAAAATACAAAATAGTAAATAGCTGATGCCCATTTGTATGGTGCTGGTAAAAGGATGTGTTTGTAACTGAGAAGCAATAAACCAATTACTTGCACGAGGGATTACAAATAAGCAGGAAAAACTGGGAAAGGGAAGGATGATAGCAACATTTTTTTAAAAATTATTTTTTGACTTTTGAGGCCCTATTGGTCAGGGCTTACTCCTGACTGCACTCAGGGATAACTTTTGGCTTTCCTTAGGGGGTTATAAGGGGTGTTGGGTATCAAAACCAAGTCTAACAAGTGCAAGGCAAGCACCTATCCGCTGTACTATCTCTCTAGCCCCTGGAAATATTTATTACCTTGATTGTAGTGATAGATTCAGTGCTATATACATGTGGCCAAAGCAGGAAAAAACAAAACAAAAATCCACTTAAAATGTATGCAGTTTTATAAAATAATGTTCACTCTCACTATCAGGGAACCACAATCTAGGATGAGGAGTAACCTCACACTTGTAATAAATGCATCTATCACAAAGTCAAGAAAGAAGTGTCAGCAAGGTTGTAGAGGAAAAGGAACCTTTGGTAGGAAAGTAAATTGACTCAAGTTCTTTGGAAATCAGTATGGAGGTTTCTCAAGATGCTAAAAATATATAATAAGTCACAGTGAAAAAGTGGATCCAGTTCTATTGGAATGGAATAATGACCCAGAGATTTAATTCTTAGGTAGCTACTAGAAGAACATAAAAACACAGATTTAAAGAATGTGTGGACTTCTATATAGGATAGCAACTAGCCAAGATATGAGCGCACTTGGAGTTTTCTGGCAGGTGAGTGGCTTACAAAGGTTAGCACAGCCACAATGGAGCACTACTCAGCTATAAGAAAAGATGAAAATTGATTTTGGAGACAACTGGAAGGGTAAAGTAAGTCAAAGAGAAAGATAAATACTCTCTTGTGTAAAATACAGAGAAACAAAGCAAGGGAACAATCAAAACCAATCCAGAATGAGCCCTTGATTTTAAGCAGCAGAACTGAGGTTGCCAGAGGTGGGCACCATGGGGCATAAAATAAAATTGTGGAAAAATTTCACCTTTGATGGTAGGTGTGCTTTGAAACTTTACTTTTAGATAGGTGGGCAAAAGAACCCTAAATATATACAACGCTGTCAATCAATGGTACTTCAATAAAAATTTAATATGGCAATCATAAATCTGTTAAAAATGTAAACTGTGGCAATTTTTACACCTACTAGAAGTTTAAAAGAAAGCTGTAAAATTCCCTTGGAAATTGTACTTGTAGATTTCATTTCAATTTACACTCAAGAGGCATTTTTTTAAGGATGGGGTAGAGTGAGGAGAGTTATGGCCAGCAGTGCTCAGGGGATACTCCCAGCTCTGTGATGGGGTGTGACTCCTGGCTATGAGGTGGTAGAGATTGAAACTGCGCCTTCCATATGTAAACCAGCATACTTTCCCTTTGTGCTACCTTCCTGGCAACCAGGAGCCAATTTTGACTAAAGAAGCTCAAGTCCTTTTGCCAGTTCAGTGAGGACAGTGATTAAACAAGTCTCCTTAGCCAGCTTAGCTTCACTCTTACAGAGTCAGCCTTAACAGAGATTTGAGACCCAGAATTGTGGATTCTTGGCTACAGAGCAGCACTCTTTCCCTCAGTCCTTAGTCAGATCTTCCTTCTTGGTTGTATTCATGAATCCTCATAACTCTCCTCTCTACGAGAATGGTGTCCAGGATGCTGCTAGTATTAAGACCTAGACAACAGGTCAAGTTTGCTACCTCTGTAACCCTGGAAGGGATTAACTGATCTTGCCCTCATGATAACTTCACTGTTACTGTCCTCCCGTTGTTCATTGATTTTCTCGAGCTGGCCCAGTAACGTCTCCATTGTGAGACTTTGTTGTTACTGTGTTTGGCATATCAAATACGTCACGGGTAGCTTGCCAGGCTTTGCCGTGCGGGTGAGATACTCTCGGTAGCTTGCCGGGCTCTCTGACAGGGGCGGAGGAATCGAACTCGGGTCGGCCATGTTGGCTGCGTGCAAGGCAAACGCCCTACCACTGTGCTATCACTCCAGCCCATAATAACTTCATTTCATGTTTATTTAAAGCAGTTATTGTGTTGGTTATTAAGACTACAACATTGAGCAAAACCAAATATCATCACTGTCTGATAAAGCTTATGTTTTCAGTAGAAGCCATAACAAAAATTAACTGAAATTATATCATCGTCACATGAACATAATGTCATTATTTCTATGTCAATATGGTCTATCATTCTATCAACCAGAATTATTAGAAGCATTTTAGCACTGTAGCACTGTCCTCCCGTTGTTCATTGGTTTGCTTGAGCAGGCACCAGTAACATCTCCACTGTGAGACTTGTTACTGTTTTTGGCATATTGAATACGTCACCGTTAGCTTGCTAGAGTGGTAGCACAGTGGTAGGGCGCTTGCCTTGTATACAGCCGACCCAGGTCGACACTGGTTTGATTCCTCCACCCCTCTCGGAGAGCCTGGCAAGCTACTGAGAGTATTGTACCTACACAGCAAAGCCTGGCAAGAAGCATATAAAGGACAATTATTTTTGTGACAACTTTTATATAAGCACATAAAAATATGGAATAGTCACCTTTTTTGAGTGGTATCTGCAAGATGACAATTTCTTAGAAAGTAGTTCTTTCTCTCTCAATATGTATTTATCAATATATATTTAAATTAAATTAAACTGAATTTTATTATTTGGGTAGCTCTTAGATTTTACTGCTATCTCTGTGCTCAAGAATCACTTCTGGCAGTGCTCAGGTGACAGTTATATGGGGCAGGGATGTCCAACCTAGGTTTGCCCCATACATGGCAAGCACCTTACCCCCTGTATTATCTCTCTGTCACTTAGTGTAATCTAAATAAATGTGTCTAAAACAATTAAGGCTGTTTGTGAACTATATAACTATAGTCTGGAATCTTAACATTATTTCATTGTCCTGACATAACCAATACTGCCATTTCTGCATGGATCTCAAGCTTATGGCTGGGCTGAGATGAAGGGATGGGGAGTTAGGCATGCATCTCTGAGTTCACAAATAAAACATATTTTTAAACATGACTGAGCTCAGGGGCTGGAGCGATAGCACAGTGGGTAGGGCTTTTGCCTTACACGAAGCCAACGTGGCTGACCCGAGTTCGATTCCTCCGCCCCTCTCGGAGAGCCTGGCAAGCTACCGAGAGTATCTTGCCCACACGGCAAAGCTTGGCAAGCTACCCATGACGTATTTGATATGCCAAACACAGTAACAAGTCTCACAATGTTACTGGGCCCGCTCGAGCAAATCGATGAACAACGGGAGGACCTTGACCGTGACCGTGACTGTGCTCAGAACCAGCCTGGCTCTGTAAGGGTTGGAGGAATCACCTAAAGTAAGACTGGATTTGTTCTTATGGAGGTTAGGTTGTTAAATATTAAAACTAGTCAGCAGAGACAATTTGACTCTAAAACTATGATATCCAAGCCAAAAGCAAGTCATTAGATGAGCAGTGTTGGTGTCTCATAAAAAACAAGTTTCTGGGGGAAAAGCATACTTCATGATATTCTAAGTATATAGAAAAGGTCTAGGAAGGAAGGATGGGTAAGAGAGTGAACAAAGGGTATGTTAGAAGCATCATGGAAATAATTATAAAGATTTCAAACGTTCAATTTGCATTTGCCTCTGCAGTAATATAACATCATTAATTTAGTTAAAGATGTATAGTATTGTAGTTTCTAACTAGTAAATACATCCTGGTTTAAAAATTATTTTCAAAAGACACAGGCAACACTTTATTTTCTAATAATATTGTTGCAACAATTACATTTAATTCATTATTGACCTTGGGACACTGAATAAAATTAAAGAGAATCTCTTTAATTTTATTCAGTCAATTTTTTCATCCATATTATATTCATTCCAAGTTAGAGAGAAAATGCAGATTTGGCCTCTTGTTTTCAGTAAGCTGTCACTTCCTTTTTTACTTCTTAGAAGAGAAGTATATGGGAAAAGCTCAGACAAAAATAAGGATATTTTACAAATGTGATATGGAAACTGCACTTCCGGGGCTATCCTGTACTGGTTTTGATAGAGCGTAACTAATTCAATGATTTCTGAGCATAGTACACTAGAGAAATGTTTCAATGAACACTGCAATGAGATGACCCATATTTGTACTACAAATAATGCATGAAACAGTTTTAAGTTCAAAATAGAAAAATTCTTAGAAATTAGACACAAAATGTTCCCCAGGCAATATACCAGGCATCCAAATAACTCTTCCACACTTTAGTGATGCATTTATATACAATTTTGTGAGCCACAGTCTATTCTCCCAATATAATGGCTCTTCTTGCAGATGCAGTGAACTTCCTCTTTATGCACTCACTGCTCTCCCTATGTTCATTGACCTAAAACTTGTGGAAGAGTCACAGAATCACAGATAGAATTTAAAACTGAATTTACTTTTCAACTGTTTAAATTGCATTTCGTGTGTGTGTGTGTGTGTGTGTGTGTGTGTGTGTGTGTGTGTGTGTGTGTGTTTGGGGCCAAGTTCTGCAATGCTTAAGGGCTTTTTAAGGGTTTTGCTTAGGGTTGACACTTGGTGTGTTTAAGTGGACTATATATGTTGCCAGGTGATTGAACAGGGGTTTGCCACATGGAAGACAAGACTCCTATACTAGCTCGCAGGTCCTGCATTTCTTATGCATTTCTTATTAAAAACATTAATCATCTGACTTGAATTTGAATCTCCATATATACTAGGGGTTTATACTAAGTACTTTTTCCTCTCCCTTAAGCTCCCTTAAGGGACAGGCTATAGGTCGTCACTGCCTTTATTGTTTTGATTATGCTTTCATTTGGTTTCTCATGTTAGAATGGGATCATCTTAATGGTGGGAAAAATTATAATTTTAAAAATCATGTAGCAGATTCTCTACATATAGTTTGATCCATTGGTAAATTTTCAATGGAATGAATAGTACTGCTTACCTTTCGAGGGGTTTCCTTTCCTTCACGCCTAACTACACATCTACACCTTCCCTTATTCATCATGTCATTTTACCAGTTAGCCATGAGAAGGGGGAATAATCATTCCTGTTTCTGATTCCTATCGGTGAGTGGTGCTGAAGTTTCTCTAATGGTAATGGCATATACTCTAAAACTTTCCAACAGAGGCTTGGCTGTTGATGATCTAATGAGCCTATTAAAGCCATTAAATTGGATTCTAAAGATCCAATGGGATTCCATAATAAAGTAATCTTCCACACATGGACTGTTAAAACATTAACATTATGAGGCTTTGGTATGTCATTTGACATTATATAAAGTAACACTCTTTTTTTCTCACCAGAAAACTGTTCTTTTAAAATCTGATTCTGGGGGCTGGAGTGATAGTCCAGCAGGTAGGGCATTTTCCTTGCACGCGACCGACCCGGGTTCAATTCCCAGCATCCCATATGTCCCCTGAGCATCGCCAGGAATAATTCCTGAGTGCAGAGCCAGGAGTAACCCTGTGCATCGTCGGGTGTGACCCAAAAAGCAAAAAAAAAATCTGATTCTGTAGGAAATAAGTCTGTTACTATATGGATTTATTATTATTATTATTATTTTGCCACACTGAGTACTACTAACAGCTTATTCCTAGCTCTGTGCTCAGGGATCATTCCTGGTGGAGCTTGGGGTGCCTTATGGGGTGCTGGGGATTGAACCCAGGTCTAACGTGTGCAAGACAAACACCTTACCTGCCTACTATCTCTCAGACTCCAATATATGCATGTTCTAATTTGTACAAAATGCATTATTTCCCTTTTATTTAAAAAATTTTCAAGTTTAATTAAAGAACACAAAGCTATTTATAGTTGGGGTTCAGGTATACAATATTTCTACACCAATTTCAACACTTCCCTGTACCGGTGTTCCTGTGCTCCCTCCCTCGTCCCACCTGACACTTGACAGGCACATTTCAAAGTTCTGTGTTTGTAGTTTAAACTTCATGTTTTCAGTGTTGAGTCTGTGCTTTGGATGTATAAGTATACCACCCTCTCACAGCACTCATACAGCTGAGGTCACTGAACCCTGTTTCCTCATTACTTCTCTTTGGCTTCTTCCTCCCCTTTTGACTTTCTCTCATTCTCTGTCCTCTATACTCTGGGGTCAAGGCTAATCTAGGCATGCCACTTTTAATACATTACATTTACTTTTGAAGTTATTCTGTATATGACAGATAAATAAAATCATCTTGGACACCGTGATTTACAAAGCTTTTCATAATAGAATTGTTCAGTCACACAATGTTCCAACACCAATTCTAGTATCTCTGTCCCTTCATCAATGTCCCCAGGTTTTCGCCTAACCAACCCCGCAGCTTGCCCTCTTGTCAGTTATATAACAAATTTATTTAATATGACTTGCTCCAAAAACACTTAAAGGGATGGTAAATGGAATTTTCATAAAATAAATGAATAAAAATCAATTTGTGATGATTGATTGATAAGTGATTTTAACCAATATAAGTAAGATGTTAATTCATTATTGAAAACGTCTTAGCAAACTCGGATCAAGAAACATACCTTTCTTAATCTAAAAAGGTAAAGGTAAAGGCCCTCCCGTTGATCATCGATTTGCTCGAGCGGGCCCAGTAACGTCTCCATTGGAGACTTTGTTGTTACTGTGTCTGGCATATCCAATACTCTCGGTAGCTTGCCGGGCTCTCCGAGAGGGGCGGAGGAATCGAACTCGGGTCGGCCATGTTGGCCGCTTGTAAGGCGAACGCCCTACCCGCTGTGCTATCGCTCCAGCTTCTTAATCTAATCAGAGGTAAACCATATGCACCATTAGTGAGTGCTGCTCTAAGTGTCACTTGTTGGGAAATTTGTCCTGTCCCTTAGAGAAGCTTTTTTTTTTTTTTGCATTTTGCCAATCATGCTTTTACTAACCCTTCATTGTTTAAAAATATGGAATGCTTCATGAATTTGCGTGTCATCCTTGCGCAGGGGCCATGCTAATCTTCTCTGTATTGTTCCAATTTTAATATATGTGCTGCCGAAGCGAGCAAGAGATTTTTTAATGCATCTTGCAAAACTGGTTTTGAGGCTATGAATTGATTAAGCTATTAAGAATTAAGAATTAAGTCTATCCATGAATCTCTGTATTATTCTTTCAAATATGAATGCTAATCCAGCTGGATATTCTTGGAGAAGTTTTTGTGCCATATCCCTCCATACTCTTCTAGCTTTCAGTTTCATTTATAGATCTGCTGTACACATAAGGGCTTTCCTTTGTATGTAAGTTCCTTTATTGATCTTGTTACATTTAGTATTCTGTCTCTATCTTTGGGTTTTGTTATTGTGAGTATAATGTGTCTTGGAGTTTTCCAAGTTGAGTCAATTTTCACTGGATCTAGGTGCCTGTAATCCTCAAATCTGGGAAATTCTTATCAATGATTTAACTATTGTTTCTTCCTCACATTTGCCTTCCTGTTCTTCAGGGACTTCAATAATTCTTCTGCTGATCCTCCTGAACTCATCCCATAGTTCTCTGGTATGCTGTTCATTTCTTTTCAGACTATTTTCCACCTTCTGCTGTGTCTTAGAAGCTTCTTCCTTCTCATCTTGTGGATCTTTTGTTCAGCTTGTTATTCTTCTATTCAGAGCTTCTATGAACTTTCTATATCACTTACATGTTCTTCATTCCTCTCCTTTCTGACTGTAAGTAGTTTTCTCATATCAACTCTTATACTTGTGCTTTGCTTACTACTTGTGCTATTGTTTCTTGAACTTGTTGAGCGGCCTCATCATAGTGTCACTAAAGACACTGAACATGTACTGGTGTTATTTATAACTTCAGTGATATTGTTTTCACTCATTGAGCTTGGTGGGTATTTCCCCCATTGTTTTCCTAGTGTTTGCTGAACTGGGTGTGATTCTTCATAGTAATATACCCTGGGAGATGCTGAGTGATTAAGCTGAAGTAGCTCTCTTTCTTCTCTGCCTGTTTTCACCAAAGAGGAAGAATAACTGTGAGCAGCATGTAATTTGTTAGATCTATGTGGTGTGGGATCATTTTTAAGGAACAGGTGTGAAGGCTGCTGGGAGCTAGCCAGAAGGGAGGGGCTCTGCTTCCTTTCTGATTAGACATGGTGATGTCAGCCAGAGACGAGCCTCACGTGGAGTGATGGAGCAGCAGGTTGAAGGTCCTACACACTTTTCTTTTTAAACTTATCATAGCATAATATAGAAATAAAGTGACAAATATTCTTAAAGAGATGACAAAGTTCTCCCTTTATTGTTGTGATGAGTCTGAGGCTCCCTACTTGCTTGAGGTGCTTGCACACACCTAGTTGTGGAGCTCTTTGGGATCTCACATGTGGCCCTTATCACTCTGCATTGCTCCGTGCACACACCTTTGGCTGCACAGTGCTAGAGGCGGCATTGTGGTGATGTTGGGAACAGAGCAGCAGTGCTGATCATCTTAAAGATGTAGGGTGGTGTTAGTGCTAGAAAATGCGGCCTCATGCTGGCAAGGCTGGGACCACTGAGCAACCTTGTTTGGACTGACATATTTTTGGGGGGATTGGGGTTCACATCTACCTGTGCTCAGGGATTTCCCTGGGCTCTGTGCTCAGAAATGAATGACTCCTGGCAGTACTCAGGTTAAGGATCGAATTAGGTCAGCCATGTGCTAGGAGATCATTCCACTTGCTCTACAATCACTCAAGCACAACACCGACCCACCTTTCTAACCTGCACTTTTAAAATCTGCAACAGATAGCTGTATGTCTTAAAAATTCTACTGAACCCCTCCTCCATCTCCCCACCCCTCAAATGGTCCCAAGAGAAAGAAGCCCAGAGAACCAGTGAGTGTGACCAAAGACACACACACACACACACACACACACACACACAACACTAGTGAACCACTCCTTTATTTTAATAGACTCACCACATCAAAAATACTCTTTGTGTTTAAACATTGCATAAAGGCTAAGACCATTTACTTAGCAAATGATTTTTGCTGTTACTCTCAGAAGTTTTGCTTTTGAAAGGGTATGCTTTTATGACCCAACACTGTTCTTGAGTCAGGGTTACTGTCCTAAGTCAAATGTCTAAACCCTAGATATAATGACATCTCAATGATTCTCATTGACCAACTATGAAGTTTAACATTTATATATGTCTTTTAATTTCTTCTGTCTTATATGCTTCTGTCTCATGGAAAATAAATAAAAATTACACATGAGTATTAAATTGGTTGATGGCAGTCAGAGCATGTATTCATTACTTGGAAGAAAAATCATTAAAAATTGGAATTTTTAGGTAGACTGGAAAAATTTCTCAGACGCATTCAAAGCAAGGAATAAATACATTTATTTGAAAATAAGGAATAAAAGTATATGCAAAGTATGTGTGCAATGTGACGTTAGCAGCCTTAGAATCATTTGGTTGAATCACACCAAATTTCTTTTTAGATAGGTCTAGTTCTAAAGAAAGAGTAACTGATAAATCTGTCCTATCTTAGAACAATGAAGAGATGTTGCCCCCTATGAGACACTGACATCCGATGGGAGGACACTGACTCTAGACTCCTATTCTCACTCTGAGATCACAGTTACTTTTGCAGTGCCAATAACACAGTATAACTTTGCCCACAGTGTTGCAAAAATCAAAACAAATGCTAAATACAATCCCAAATAGAACTACTTCCAGGACATTATCTTTTCTTTCATTTCTTTCTTTTTTAAAAAGAAAAAATTTCTGATGCTCATTGAAGCAGTCTTCTGTGATTAAAGGTGGTAAATGATAAATTGGGCTCACTAGAGTTCTGCAGTGAAGGATAACTATTTTAGTGTGTCCGTGACCTGATCCAAAGGCTATTTCTAGCAGTTTGTCATTTAGTACAGAGAAGGTTAGTGAGGTCATGTTGATATATGATCTTTTATGCTCTGAACTTATCACTGCAGTTGAACTGGCCATACAATTCTCATTAAAAATGAGAAGTTATCTGTTCACACTAAAGAATAAACAAAAACAACTACTTTGATTTAAACTTCAAGCTGACTTTTCTTTATATCGCAGTTTGGAGAATAAATATTTAGCTGGATAAATTTAAGGTATCTTTATTTTTACTTGTAGGAGTAAAAATCACTTTAGCATTTTCAGAATGAAACCATGTAAGATCACAGGGATAGTACTGTCAGAGAGAAATATCTAAACATTAAAAAGACCATGATAAATATTTGGTTCTAGTAAAGAATGAGCAATGAGCACCAAGAGAGAGAGAGAGAGAGAGAGAGAGAATTCCAAGAATTTCAAGTCAGTGGAAAGGCATTTTAATATGGCAGGAAAAAAGGGTCTTCTAAGAAATAAGGTACCTCAGCCTCAGTTCTAAGGGATTTTAAATTTTGTTATGATCTTTCAAGCAGTGTTCAGGTAGACCCAGAAGCACTAAGATCTGAGGATGTGACAATGCTTCAGGGCCAACAGAACCACACCTGGCAGTGTTTAGGGAGGAAGGCAGGATCCTGGTCCTGTGCATATGAAGTGTGTACCCCAGTCAACCCCCCTCCCCCCTCCCCACTGCTCCATTCCTGCTCTCTCTGGCCCCTCTGTTCCTGTTTATAATTTGCACAGATATGAGCTAAATGATACATAGCAAAGGCTATAATCTTCTCCTAACTAGTCTTTCTTGCTTGGATTTCATTAACAACTTTCCTGCTAGTTTTTGAATCTGTCAACAGACCTGCCAAGTTCCTCCAACCTATTTGCTCCTCAAATAATTTGGTCAGACTTACTAATAGTTCCAGTGGTTTTAAAGCTAAGGGCCAGGCATGTGACTTAATGAATGGCACAATACTCACCTCGCATATGCGAGCCCTGAGTTTCACCCCTGCCATACTATGGTCCCCAGAACATCTTAATACCTCAACTTAAATGAAGAAAAACAACATGTTTCCTTGATCTTTCCTTTTCTGGGCCCAAACCACCCTTTGTTATACATGTACAATATTACAGTATACAGTCATCACCTTCCCTATCCAATAGACACAAGTTTCTCAGCAAAAAATAGTAAATTAATGCATAATGAACTAATGAAAATCAACTCTCCTTATTACTGATTTCTGGGTGGAGAAAAGATGGAGACAAGTCATTGGTTAATGCCAATTAATCAATCATTAAGAAATCAAGCCATCACTTTTTCTGGGTAAAACTCTCTCTCCCCATTCTAGCTGAATTCTCTGATGGTGAGTAACTGGTTATCTCAATTAATTTTAATCCATTAAAATATTAAAAGTAATCTCAAAGGTACACTTAGTTTCTTTTACTTCTTAGGCAAAATAATTTTGAATTTGACTTTAAACTATGACTCCCTTTCTACAAGCTTCTTCAATCAATTCTCTCCTTTCTGACCCTATCTTAGTTCCATCTCACCGTGGTTTATGGCTGCTGTCATCTGCTTCTGCCAGAAAACACAGAGGCAGTGGGGAACAATGGAAAAAAATATTAGTCCATGCAGAATCAGAAAATCTGGGTTAGCATTTCATGTCCTAGTGTGGCAACTCTGAGTATATACTCAATCATTCGGATCTCAGTGTCCTCTTCTGTAAATTAGGATAGTGCCTGCATGTGAAATCACTCTAATATAGAGTGCAAAACAGATGAATCTTTAATCCTGAACCCAAGGCACAATTATTTTCACCGGCTCTCCAGTTACCAAGTGCTTGGGACAGAAACCAGAAAAATGCCTAAACAAAGGAGGAAGATCAGTGCATCAAGTAGCCCAGATGTAATCCACAACATAGGAATGAACTGTGCTTAATTAGGAATTCAGCAAGAGCTATCTCTTCCCTACAGAACTACCCTTTGCATCAGATATTTCTCTCTCTTTCTGGCCAGTCTCTAGGAGGGGCCAGGTAATCTACAGTGGAAACTCAGCACGTATCAAATATCTCTACAGTGTCCTATGTCTGAAATGCCCATGCAATCAATTCTGTATATTAAGCTTCACAAGGACCTAGAGAAGTATGTTAATATTATCCTTGGACCAGAAAAGAAAGACAGCTAACAATTAAGTGATTTGCCTCAGGCCATAGAGGGAATTAATGCTGATATTAACATTCAAAGAGTCTTCTCTCCTGGGAAGGAGAACTCTTTTATTCTTCTAGAGAGTTGTCTGAATTATGACCAGATTTATGGGTATTCAATGCAGGTGACCTTGAGATACTATTGAAAGTCTAAGGGGACGATATACAATTCTTGCTGGCTTATCCGTTCCTACATAAGTCATAGGAGGCAGCTACAGTTTTCGGTGGGAAAAAAAAATGACATTTAGGAAAAAGTTTCTCTCTAGTCAGGCAAGAAATAAAGAATCATGGGACTGGAACAATAGTATGGCACTTGCCTTGCACTTGGTCAACCTGAGTTCAATATCAGGCACCCATATCATCCAGCAAGCACACAAGGAGTGATTCCACAGCAGGGTGTGTAGCCCAAACCAAATAAGAAGAAAGCAAGAAAGAATCAAGAAAGCAAATCTCTTGTTTTGTCAAGAGTTTGATACCATTTCCAGTGTATCAGATATTCCCAAGAATTTGTTTCTTCAGAGTAGGAGGAACCGCATAAATTGTTGCATCTGTATGACAACTGTAGAGATTATTATCATTTTCTTGACTACCTGTTCCCATTTATAAATTCAAGGCTACTGAGATTTAATGGAACTTAAATATCAAATAATGGAAGCAAATGTATTTCTACAAGTGGGACAGGATTCAAAACGGAAAATGCCTTAGTCATTGATTTCTTCACCAACTATTTCTGGTTTTCTTTAAGCAGGCAGGAGGAAGTTACTTCCCCGTTCGCTTTTGAAACAGGCCTGGCTAAGGACTTGCTTTGGTCATTAAAATATGAGCAAAGAGGATATTAACCACTTGTGTGTAAAAGCCTATGGTCAAAGAACAGTTGTGAGATGTGCCACAGGTTGCTTACCCTAAGTCATACTGTGTCTGCTACCCAGATAGTGGCTGCTCTGTCAGTGTGGTTCTAGGCCAAGGAGCACCAGCCAAGCTGCATATGTAGCGTAAGAAAAAAACATTTTAATCTAAGTTTGTGGATGCAATGAAAGCACAACATATTGTAACATGTCCTAATCAATATAGCTTACTTTGTTCAAGAAAAATAGATAGATGAAAGGGAAAAAATCTGCAAAATATATGAAAAGGGACATATTGAATGGGCATCCTCAGTGATAAAGTAGAATGCAAAGTGTCTGAGGGAAGATAAATGGAGCAACACAGAAGTGACCTCACTGGGGTGCATCAGCCAAATGCTTTCCTAATACAGATGGTAAAACTGGCATGGTGATCAGACCACTCCTGGGAGATTTTCCTCCATTTGTTATATAAAAATGCTTGCACTATAAAATGGCAGATGCTGACAAATTTGTGACTTATCCAGAGTAATGGGATCAGTCTTTTGAAAGCAACACTGTTGTCTTCCCAAAGCAGGGGGAACAGGAAAAAAAAATAGCAAATTGGAATGAAGTTGGCTCAGTGTGGGAGAACTGCTTACTGTTGAGGGTACAATGGAATCAAAGATTCAACAGCAACAAAACAGGGAATACAGTACATTAAAATGTATGTTATCAAGAGAAGAGAATACAAATGATTTAGAGAAAAAGGTCTTTATAATACCATAATCATAAAGTTAAAGAAGAATTCAAAAATTTGCAGCTGAATTTAATATTTCACATTAAAGTCATAAATAATGATTAAGACTTCATGGAGGATACTATCTTGCTCCTCTCATTTATTGAACAAATATATTTTACCACTACTGGGTGACAAGAGTCATGGTAAAATGTACAACAGTTGAATATCCAACGATAGAGCTCCTGCCCTTAAGGATGACAATATAGTAAAACAAAACAAAACAAAATGATAAAAATTAAAGATCTCCATCAAGGATTTAACAAACACATTTACTAGTGATTACTTCAGGATCTTTACATATTTTTCCAGTAATTTTTATAAGCCTGCTGCATAAGGGGTGATTTTTCTTATTGTAAATGAGACACAATGAAGCTAAGAGAGTTGGAGACATTTGCTTTCATGTTCATAAAATAATTATAGAAAACTAGAACTTAAAATAAATTTTATTGGGATTTATTCTTTCAACAATATCTTGGTGTCTTCACAACTAAGATAATGATATACTTTTCTTTACATTCTTGAATTAAATATACTGTATGTGTGTGTGAGTTCAAGTAGACGATAATTTCAGAAGCTCATGTGATCTTAATAATTTCTAAGTCATATTTTGAGGATCTTGCTAGTAAACTACATTCAAAATTAAGACTATTTGCTTATCAGCAGAATCTGGAAACCATATTTAATATTTATAAAAGAATATACATAAAAATAACAAAAAGTTCCCTAAAATAGCAAGCAATGATAAGACTAATTTTATGAATTTATAGCTGAGTATAGTAATTTTCTTCCTTTCAGAAGATTTAGCTGTTTTTCTTTAGAACATGAATTCTAAGAATTAAAAGGAGAGGTTTTAGTTTTTTTCTCCCCAGAAGTTCCAGTAATGTACACCTATAATTGGGGGAAAATTTGGCATCTGAGACTACAATTCACCATTTACTACAAGCCAAACAGCTAAATTGATTTTAGCATCGTGGAAGAAAAATTGCACCTTTGGTGCTGAATTGCTTCCCTGTGAGCACTGAGCCAAATATTAATGTAGATTTGAAAGGAAACAAAAAGCGTTCAAACTCTAATGTACCTCAGGCTTATAAAATGGAATTTAGTCAGTTTAAATTAAGTTGGGTTTCTTGAAGCAAAACTACTCATATTATTTTTGTATTACTACTCTGACCCACAGTTTATATGCCACATAAAAATTTTCTTAGTTCTTCAGATACAAGCGACATGAAAACCTCAAAGCTGGAGGTTTCTGTGGTAATGCTCACTCCAGCAAATGCAGATATGCTTCAGATTCTTAGCCCATTTCTTGGCCCTGTAGACACTTAACAATGCTCTCAGTTCCTTTTGTAACATGGTGCATCAAAAAAAAAAATCACTGTTAGTTCTTTAATTTTTTTTTTCAGCTTATTATGAAAGTAATACATGTTAACTGTCACTGTCACTGTCCTCCCATTGTTCATCGATTTTCTAGAGCAGGCCCAGTAACGTCTCCAGCATGAGACTTTGTTGTTACTGTTTTTGGCACATCAAATATGTCACGGGGAACTTGCCAGGCTTTGCTGTGCGGGTGAGCTACTCTCAGTAGCTTTCCCGGGTCTCTGAAAGGGGCGGAGGAATCAAACTCAAGTCGGCCATGTTGGCTGCATGCAAGGCAAATGCCCTACCCACTGTGCTATCGCTCCAGCCCTACATATTAACTGTATAAAAATGAATTCCAGAGAAGTGAAAAAAAAAGATAATTCAATGAGTCAATAAAATCCACTGGTAGTATCTTGGTTTACGTCCTTTGAAACTTTTTTGGGATAGATAAATAAACATTTATTTTAATAAAAAAATAGTAAAAGAGAGCCAGAGAGATACTATAGGAGCAAAGGTGCTTGTCAGGCATCGGTGCATGGCCCAATTCTGGGTCAATTCCTAGCACTTCATATGGTCCCCTGAGCACTATAAGGAGAGATCCCTGAATTCAGAGTTAGGTGTAAGCCCTGAGCACTTCTGATATTGCCCTCTGCCAAAAAATAGAGAAAATATATATGTGTATATATGTATGTGTGTGTGTGTATACATACACATATACACATATTAAACATTTTTTTTTCCTTTGTAACATACCAAAGGAAAACTTAGATTTACAAACTTTTTTTTGTTTGGGGTCATGTCCAGCAGTGCTCAAGGATCACTCATGGGTCTATGCTCAGGGATTACCGCTGGTGGGATTTGGGGATGGGGGAGAGACTATATGATCCCAAACCTAGGTCAGCTGTGTGCAAGACAAGCACCTTACCTGCTGTATAATCGCTCTGGTCCCACAATTCTATTATTTTTTCATTTTTTAAAATTTATTTATTTATTGAAAAAGTTACAAAGCTTTCAGGTTTAAGTCTCAGTCATGCAAATATCAAACACATTTCCCTTTACCAATACTTATTTTTCACCACGTAGAATCCCAATAAACATCCCCCCAACCCTCCCAATGCCTGAGGCAGATGAATTCTAGTTAACACTCTATCTACTTTGATTAGATTCATTGTTTCGACAAAAGATGCACCATTATTATTTAGAGTTTACACCCCCAAATCAGACATGCTGAAAAGGCATTGTGAAATAATTTGTTTTCTACAGCTGGTTACAAGAACCAAATGATTTTGTATTTCTGGTATTTTACTTATTAAGCCTGGAAGTATTTCTGCTGAGAGTCAGATAATTATGAGATTGGCTTCTGTGCTCTGGAGCCATGGCTGAGCCGGAGAGCCGCTTGTGGGGGGCAACTCATGACCTCAGTAGGGCATGAAGGACGAGCCGGGAATGCCCCCTTCCAATCAGGTTTCAGTTGCCCCATCACGACCGGCTCATACCTGGCTTTCCATAAAGCTCCGAAGCGGCTGCCATCTTTATTTCCAGAGGGAAAAAGGTGGAAGGGAGCAACACCCTTTCCCCTCCAGGCAGGCATGGTGTCGTGGATTAACGCATAGTCCATTTGCTTTTCTGCTGCAAGCTGCCGGGCTCTGCCCCACAATTCTATTTTTATAACTAACCATCGTACTTGAAAATTTAGGTCATCTCTAACATTAGAATAAATCTATAATTATTCATATCTATTATTAACATAATTATATAACTACTATAGAATTATGTAATCTGGTCATACTAATATCACTTAATAAAGCTATTTGTTACGGAACTTGAAGGCTTATTTTCATTTTTTTCTTCAATGTTTATTTTAGGCATCATGATTTGAAATCTCTCAAGAATAGCATTTCAGACATGCAATATTTCAACACTACATTCACCACTGGAGTGGCAGTGACCCTTTCCCTCTTCCAAAGTCTTTTCCCCTTCTATGACCCCCTGGACAGACTCAATTCTGTAGGCTGACTCTCAAGATCTGCTACCAGATTGTTATTCCTTTACTGTTTCTTTGTAGTCAACATGAGAGAGATCTCTCTCTGTATTTGTTCTTTTTCTGACCTCAATCAGTATGATAAATACTCTTAGCACTGAATTCATAGCTTATTTATTTACAATTAAATTTTTAAGAATGTTTTTGGGTTACAAAAAAATGTTTTTGCTAAATAACCAAAGTGCTATTATCTCTCCATTCCGTCCCTGAGCCCCTTCTGTTCACCCTCCCACCCTGTCCCAGTTCACCTGCCTCTATTCCCAATTTGATAGACCTAAATTTGTTTGCAAAACCTATGGGCTGATTTTCATTGGCCAGAATCTCTCCCTTTATACTATTAATTTATTTCTTTATACTCTGCATAGGAGAGAGCATATGGAATTTGTCATCTTCATCCATAATGGGCTGGAGCGATAGCACAGCGGTAGGGCGTTTGCCTTGCACGCAGCCAGCCCGGCCAAGCCGGGTTTGATTCCTCTGCCCCTCTTGGAGAGCCTGGCAAGCTATTGAGAGTATCTTGCCTGCACGGCAAATCCTGGCAAGCTACCCGTGACATATTCAATATGCCAAACACAGCAACAACAAGTCTCAAAATGAAGATGTTACTAGGCCCGCTTGAGCAAATCAATGAACAACGGGAAGACAGTGCTACCCATTTTGCTTCTTATACCTCCCAGTTCAGTTGAACCTAAGTTGTAGAAAATGGAAGATTAACATTTTTAGAAGCCAGAGAGATAATGCAGGGGTTAAGGTACCTGGTTTGCACCTAGCTGATTCCAGCTCTCCTGGTACCATGGATTCACAAAACATCACAGGGAATTCACAAAACATCCTGGAAGCTTCCAGCACTGCCAGGAGAGCTTGGGGAGTCCCCATCACTAATGGGACCCAGTACCACTCTATTTTCAGCCATTGGCATTCAACCACTGGCCTGGTTGGCTGAGAATCCTGAGAGTACTCCTGGACCTCCTGCATACAATCTGAAAGTACTCTAATCCTGAAAAAAATGCCACTTTGCAATTATGGGTAATGGCCAAAATTTTACTATTAGATCTTAGTTCTGACAATTCATCTGCCCTTCTACTGACTGAGAGCCTGTCTAGGAAAGCCACCCTTCTATGCTCCTCTTCCTGAGACTAGGGTTCTTGCCTGGTTCAGTACCAACACCAATACCTGTCCCTGGGAATGACCCTGGTTTGTGGTATGGTGAGAGAAATTTCATCAGGAATTGTCTAACACTCTGCTTAGCTAGTCTTGTTATTAACCATCTTAGCAAATAGCTACAGTCTGGCTGCTTTATTTACTTACTAACAGTTCCAGAATGTCTGATAAGCCCTAGAATTAGTATATAGATGCTTAGAGGGCCACCAAAAATTTCCTGGGTAGGGTCCACGTCATCATCAGACTGACATCTACCTGAGACTGACTTTTCAGACATTTTGTCATTTCACAGAAATATTTATGCTTTTATCCATCACATAATTTTGGATCTGGGGATATATAATGTGAAAAAAATAAATTTCAGCCTTATTGAGTAGTTCTAGATTTCAGTTGGAAAGTTTAAGGAAATTGAGAGGAAAAAGAAGAGGGAGAAAAAGGGATTGAGACAAAAGGGAGAGAGAGGCATTAATTGCAACCAGTTTTTTAAAAAAAACAACCATTTTTGGAATTAATTTTTCAATAGGGTGGTTGTTTTTATGAGATTATATTTGGTTTGGAATGATTGTGACACTAGGTATTTTGACAGCTTTAGCAATGTGTGCTTTATTTCTTCGATTTACACATTTATACTCATGACATTATTAAAATAAGTTTGGAGAATAACCTAGGATAAACTATTCTTTTGTTAATACATGTTTCAAGTACATGTATTAATACACAACTAAGTCTTCATTACTTCCTTTGTTTTTTTTTCTTTTTGGTTTGTTTTGGGGCCTCAGCTGTGCTCGGGGCTCTGCACTCAAGGATCAATGTACTAGGGCTTAAGGGACCAATGTGGTGCTGGGGATCGAACCCAAATCAGTCACATGCAAGGCAAGCACTCTGCCTTCCATGCTGTCTCTCTAGGCCCTATTCCCATCTTTGGAGGTGTGTTTGTTTAATGGCAAAGAATGGGACACAGATGAAAAGAAACAATGATGACTTATGGGTCATAATAATATCATCATATGCAAAAAAGCACAGTAGAAATGACATCTGCACCTATATGTTCGTTGCAGCACTGTTCACAATAGCCAAAATCTGGAAACAACCCAAGTGCCCTTAGAACAGATGACTGGTTAAAGAAATTTTGGTACATCTACATAATGGAATACTATGCAGCTTTCAGGAGAGATGAAGTCATGAACTTTGTTTATAAATGGATAGACATGGAGAGTATCATGCTAAATGAAATGAGTCAGAAAGAGAAGGACAGATATAGAAGGACTGCACTCATTTGTGGAATATAAAGCAACATAACCTGAGGCTGACACCTAAGGATAGTAGATACACAGGACAGATAGATTGCTCCATAGCTGGAAGCCTGCCTCATGAGCAAAAGGGAGAAGGCAGCTGGAATAGAGAAGGGATCACTAAGAAAATGATGGCTGCAGGAATTGGTTGGGATGGGAGATGTGTGCAGAAAGTAGATAAAGGACCAAACATGATGGCCTCTCGGTGTCTGTATTGCAAACCATAATGCTCAAAAGTAGAGAGAGATTATGGGGAATCATGTCTGCCATGGAGGCAGGGGGAGAGTGGGAAAAGGGGGGATATACTGGGGATATTGGTGGTGGTGAATGTGCACTGGTGGAGGGATGGGTGTTTTATCATTGTGTGATTGTAACCCAAACATGAAAACTTGTAACTATCTCAAGGTGATTCAATAAAATTAAAAAAATATATATCATCATATACATAAGATTATAATTTTAACTCATCAAACTCTCAATTTGCAGATAATCTATTTGTAGAAATTGAATAATTAAAAGGTAAAAATAACTTTTCCCTATTGCAATGTAAAATGTGTATGTACAGCTTTTCCCACGTAACTACCAGACTCACAATTAGAAAAGAAAGAGATTTCAGAAATATTTTAGCTCAAAATTTTTGTTGTAGAAATGAGAAAGCTGAGCTAAGGTTAAATGCTTGAAGTTCCTTCATTTCAGAGTTTGAATATCTAAAAGCAATTAAAAGTTTATCAAAAGAAAGTGAAGAGACAAGGTCTATGCCCAGGAGAAAAAGTCTCCAAAGTGTCAAGAAAATGAAAATAAAAATTAATAAGTCATTGTCCAATTAAATAAAATGCAAATTCTTTGGCCTGACATTCAAAGTCCATTTTTTTTGTTTTGTTTCTAACACAAATGCTTCTCTTCAGCAAAATCAATTTTTGCACATGATTAACATTTTACCACAAGCATATAACATATTATACCATTCAGTCTATTAATCCCTGGCCCTGGATATTATCCTCATATCTAGCTCAGAAATCTAGCCCTTGATCTGGATTTCTGCAGACAAATTACTATTTCTTGGCTGTGGGTACCCGATTCTCCTGTACTCTATAAGGGAAAATATCACTTTGAAAACTTAGTAACTCTTTCCATGTTTTGATATTTGATGTATACTAAACAATCTCTCCCTCTCAAGTTAAGATATTTTGTAACTCTGGGAACTTGCCAGGATGTACTGGGGGAGAATTTTTTGGTCCTGTATTATTTTAAACATAACAAGGATACTGACTACCTCTTTATCTGGATCAAATCTAGTCCATAATAGGGAGGTCAAAAGTGACAATGACTTTTAGCAGCTATTCTTTCCACTGAGAGGGAGTTTCTGACAGATATCTCCCGCCCCTAAATTCAAGTCTCTTCTGGAGTATTTTCTGAACTTCTTAGTTTTCATTTGTCTCTGCTGTCTTTGCTTTTTCAGCTTATTCTACTATGATGGATTTTGCTACTGAGCAGCTACTACATTAGATCTTGCCCGTCTTTTTTTTTGGGGGGGGGTCACACCCAGTGATGCTCAGGGGTTACTCCTGGCTCATGCACTCAGGAATTACTCCTGGTTGTGCTCGGGGGACCATATGGGATGCTGGGAATCGAATCCGGGTCGGCCGTGTGCAAGGCACACACCCTTACCAGCTGTGCTATCGCTCCAGCCCCAGAACTTGTCCATCTTGATGCTGCACTTCTAGGACTGACTACCCCTTAGGATCCCAACTCCAGAAACCTTATACAGGACGCGACTGCCTCCACCATGGAGGGAAGAGAAACTCAGGAATATCAGTTACATAAATAATATGTGTGGGGCAGGCTGAAGAAACTGGGGCTGAGTTATTAATTTCTCTCATTTCTAATTTCTCTCAGATTAAAGCTACTTGTTCTACAAATACTTCACCTAAGTTTACTTATTCCCTATGCCGCCTGACCATATGAGAATGCAGATTTTCCTCTCTACATCAGACTGATATCTAAATACGGGTAAATGAGCTTTGAGCATGTTCTGGCTTTACTTTTTCAATATTCTTATAGCTCAGTTATTTGGCTCAGATGTTTGATCATAGATGGTCTATCATTAGTTCTTCCCGCACCTGTCCCCCTCTAAATAAAATGGCATTACCTGCTGATAAACAGCTCTGATAATGGGGATAAACAGCACAAAGATTTAACGATACTCTTTTTTTTCTTGGTACATCTGAAACAGTGTGATTGAAATTCTTGTGTTTCAGAAGACTAGCGACCAAATTTTTGATAATCAACTATTGATTTGCAAATATATATTATTTTGGACAACCTGATATATTTCTTTTCAGCAAATTTATTTCTGCTATTAGGATTTTATAAAAGGAGAATGCAGGTTACAATATTTCAAACTCTGATCCATGGGGGTTCCTGGTAGTGATTTTAGCTATGTAGCACAGGCAATTTTGCCAAGATAGCTACTTTTGCTAGAAATTTAAGAGAGGCAGCCAGGATACAAGTTTATATATCTCAGATTGGCTTTAAAACTTAGTCTGAGGAAAATAAAACACAATTGATTTTTTTCTGAAAGATATAATATTCTACTGAAATAGGTAAAATAAAATGTGGTTAATAAATTAATTTTATTTTCTTTTTTAAAAATAGAAAACACTTCTAAAGACAAAATATCTTAAGAAAGAAGTAGTATTTTAGCTTTTCTAGCGTATTATACTAAGACCAATTTAACACTTCCACTTTAACCTTCCTACTGTGAAAAATACACACAAATAGGAAATTTCTTATTTGTTTAAGAGTAATGACAGCTGCATACTGAAGATTATGTTAAAATGTTTGGGTATCTTGAGAAAAATAGGTACTCAGGTTGAGTACTCTGAAAAAAATTAGTTAGGCAACATATAAAGACTAATTTTAAATGCGGAAAACATAATTTTGGTTTAGCAAAATAAGAATCATGAAATTCTAAAAAAAAATTTTACAATGTTTTACCACTTCATGAAAGTTATTAAATATTTAGCAAGATCAAAAGGCACATTTCCAGCCTCCACTACATCAGTGACTATTTTTAAGAAATGGTTTAATTAGGCAGAGCTTTATTCCAATAACTATATTGTACATTCCTGTTTAAGGCACTAACACAATAAACAGCGGAATCAGGACCGGAAACCGAGCTCCTCCTGATTAATCGATTCCCACAGTGCAGTGAGAGTACTTAGTGGATGCAGAGCAGAAACGACTGCACAGCATCTCAGATATATCAACCTGATGATTACCTGACTAGCCTTTCCTGCTGACTCCTTGTCAACACACCATAGCCTGCGTGGCATTGTTTGACTCTGCTCTAAAATGCAGATATAGGCAAATTACCTAGGCTCCCTTCTGCAGTAAAATTTATGCAGCATGGAAGCTGACAGGCACTGTTACAAGGAGCTAGAAAACAAAGACCACAAAGAGGGCTCAGGAAAATACCTATAGGAGGCCATTAAAACAACAAAGCTCTGAGGTAAAATTTTATCTAAGAAGCTTTAATCAAAGAGCAGCATGAACCTTATATTCTTGTTCTTTCTTCACCTGATTAATATCATCCGTTCCTTAGGGCAATCTGTAAGAAATAACATTTAAAAAATATTCCCTGGATAGAAGAGTAAGAAAAAGTGCGAAATGTACATTTTACCTAACTAGCAGGTTAAAAAAAAAAACACAGTGTAAATTTTTTTTTAAAGACCAAGAAGAAAATAAAACAGAGAGACCTTTGTAAGTAGTTCATAGCAAGTCATTCCTAACTAGTAATTTAAGCCAGCCCCAGACAAACTTAAGCAAAAAATTTAGTTTGACTCCTTTCCCCCAGCTCCTTGCCTCAGGCATGCTCCTGTCTCTCAAACCCCCCTGTTCACTGTCTGTAGAGAAGAGGGTCTGCTAAAAGGCAGCAGTGATTGAAAACATGGTTTGTACTGCCATGATGATTTTGATCCTTCAGGTCTAGGCTTTCTTTTTGGAACGTAAGATATAATGGATATATCACAGGTGTGAAGACAATTTCATGATACAAAGCATGAAAATCAGTGCTAGCAATGGTCAGCGCTACAAATTCTAAGTTACTACCACAAGTCACTCTTTGCTCGTGTTATGCAGCATGTAAGAAGAAACTGATCATGGAGAGAGAGAGAACAGAGACAGAGACAGAGAGAGACAGAGAGAGATAGAGAGACAGAGACAAAGACAGAGAGAGCATAAGAGAGAGACAGAGCGAGCAGAGGACACAAAGAAGAAAAATACTCAGACATCCCAGAGTTTGAGAAGCAAGATAGTTTTTATTGAAACTTATATAGAAAGCTGTGAGGGGAGTGAAAGAGAGGAAGTATAGGTTCAAGAGAACGTCGACTTCTCCAGAATGGGAAACAGCAAAGAGGCAAAGAGATAAACAAGAGAGATATATGTTCAAGGGAGAGCATGGGCTTGAAGAGCAAACCTTAGAGAAGAGATTCTGAGATTTTGGGAACATCAAAATTATCTGGAAAAACAGCTATTCTGAATTTCAAAGCATTTTTTTAAGTGGAAGCCAGGCACACAAATGGATGAATGAGTAATAAGAATGATGCAGATAATAATATATTATTCAGCCTTAAAGAGGAAAAGCATTTGAAGTATAATAAAACTTGAATGAAAACTGAAAACATTATGCTAAGTGAAATAAACTGCTAATAAAAGATATGATTCAATTTATATGAAATATATAGAGCTATCAATTCATAGAGACAGAAAGTAGAATGATGGTTTACCTGGGAGAAGGGAGAATGGGGATTTTAGTTTAATGGGTTCACAGTTTCAGTTGGGGAAGAAAAAGAAGTTCCAGGGAAGAATGGTGGTGATAGGTATACAACAATATGAATGGAGCTAATGCCAGACCTGTAGACTCAAGCACAGTAAAAACGGAGGCTAAGATGATAGCTCGAAGGGGTAGAGAACATTCTATCTAGAACAAATTAATCCATTGTGTAATCCATTGTGATGGAAATTAATCAATAATTGAAAAGATCCAGAAGACAGTTTGATGAGGTTAAGAAAATGTCCTATGTCTTGAATAGGCTGGTGGGTATGTGGGACACACATTTTGAAAACACACCTAGTTACATGTAACATGAGTGCATTTTTTAAAATAGTTGTGTTTCATTTTTTTTAATTTCTTTTTTTTCCCTTTATTTTATTTTATTTTTTTTAAAGTTGTAGATTTACAATTTTTTGTGCTTTGGTTTCAATTATACAATGATCAGATACCCATCCCTCCACCAGTGCCCATTTTCCACCACCATGGATAATATCCCTCCCACCCCCATCCCCCATCCCCCCTGTCTCTGTGGCAGGGCAATCCCCTGTGTTCTCTCTCTCCTTTTGGGTGTTGTGGTCTGCAAAAGAGGCATTGAGTGGCAAACATGTTCAGTCCATAGTCTACTTTCGACATGCATCTCCCCTCCTGGGAGGATCCTCCAAACATCCTTTATTTGGTGCTCCCTTCTCTATCTGAACTGCTTGTGTTTCATTTTAATGCCTATTTTCTATGTCAACTTGACTAGGCTATCATATTCATCTGTTTGTTCAAATACCAGATGCTGCTGTGAAGGTATTTCTCAGATGTGATTAACATTTAATTCAATATACTTTTCGAGAAAGAACTGTTGGGGGGGAGTGTAAATTGGTGTAATCATTATAGAAAGCAGTATGCTGATTCCCCCCAAAAATTAAAAATAGAAATCCTATACAATACAGTTATTCTACCTCTGGAATTTACCCTAAAATGCAAAAATCACTAATTCAAAGAGATATGTGTATCTTTTTGTTTTTGCAGAATTATACATAATAGTCAAGGGGCAGAAAAACACCTAAATTTCCAGAGGCAGACAGCTGGATAAAAATAAGTGGTATATATACACAAATGGAATCCTACTCAGCTATAAAAATGATATTGAATTCTGTCATCTGAAACAAAGTGTTTAGATCCAGAGAGTATGATACAAAATACTTCTATGTGGTAGATACAGAAAACAAACGAAAGAATAAATTAAGTTCAGAAAACCACATTTTGGGTCCATCAGACTGATTACCAGTTACAATAATAGAAGGAAGGGAAAGCAAAAAGAAAAGAAAGGAAGGGGAGTGGGGAGAAGGCTAGGTAAATTGGGTAAAAAAGGAAACAAGGTGCTGGCAAAAAGGAACTTTTAGTGGAGAACTGAATGAGCATTGCCATTTTTTTAATGATGCACATCTGAAAATCGGAATTTATTTTGCAATGTTACATCAATTAAAAATATCAGTACACCATTATACTCTTAGAAATAAATGTTACCTCAATAAAAATCAATTAGAACATATTAGACTCGAGTAAAACAGATTACTCAATGAGATGCAAAAGCCTTTTGCAATCATTTGAAGATGATTTAGAGTAAAAACAAACAAACCAAGAACTGAAATCCTCAGGAGAGGAGGGAAATGGCCCTGCAGACTATCTTTGCTATGACACTGCCAGAAGCTTGGGACAGCCACTGTTGCAGTGATTTCCAGGACTGCTCTGCAGACTTACCAGAACCTACAATTGTGTGTCAGTTCCTTGAAACCTCAATTTTCCTTTCCCTCCCTCCCTCCTTCCCTCCCTTTCCCCTCCCTCCCTCCCCCCTCCTTCCCACCCTCCCTCCCTCCCTCAATCCCTGCCTCTGAACATACCAGTGCACACAAACATGTATGTATACCTACTATTTACTCTCTTCCCCCCCCCCCCCCCCTCTGGGGAACACTGACTAATGCATCCATAGAACCAACCTCAAAAGAAAAAAAAGTTAACATAGACTTCTCTATGAAATTATTCTTTCGTAGACTCTACCCTGAATTTATGTAGTACAACACCTGAGCTATACAGTTAAAAAAAGTTCTAGGTAGTTCTAATATATAACCTAAGTAGTGATCATTATTTATTTCGTGGTGATGTGGTGTGGGATGGTTAGTTACACAAGACCTAGGAATAATAGATCAGGGGCTGCTCCTGGTTTTTAGCTCAAGTGATCCCTGGTGGTGCTCAGGGAACCTTATATGATGTCCGGAATTCCAGCCAGGTTCTATCTGCAAAGAGCTTTAAAGACATCAAAAACTGTGTCCTGGCCTTTAAATTCTGTGTTTAAATATTTTACAAATAGAAAAATTTCTAAAAGGAGGTAACATTGTTTTTGCTTCCCATCACCAACATGGAGTAGGGGAGCATAGTACCAATATTTCAATCTGGTCATCAATTTTCTAGCAAACAGTGGCGATGTGCCCATAAGCATCAGGCACTGTTCCGAGGACTACAGACCTGGTAGGGAGGAACAAGCCAGGTTAAATCCCTGCCCACCTGGTGTTAACACTCTAGTAGCAGAGATGCCATTTATGTTTAGTCCCTGAATACAGGATTTTATTTAGAACTAAAAGCTGCTCAAAGGGTAAAGCAGTTGATTGCCAGTAGATTAAGCAACATCAAAATGAAAACAAACTTGTCCATCTTAGTACTTGTATTTCTTATCTACAATTTAATTGGGAGTACTGAACCAGGACTTTAGCAGTACCCTGGAGTGATGAAGACAACTGCTGAGAGTAAAAAGAACAGGAAAGTAGAGTAAATAATTAGTTCGAGGTCCATGTGAATGTCAATGAGTGAACCAGGGCTTTTTCCCTAGCTCTCCAGCACTATTCTTTCAACCTTCAGTTGCTGCAAATATTAGGTAGTCACGTACAGTTTTCAGCAAAGAAAAATTGCTGCCAAGCCCTTGTCACTGTAGAAAAGGCTGCTGATCAATTCCTTTTGTCTGTAACGGGTAAGGCAAACTCCAGGAAAAGGAAAAGCCAAGATTCTACTTGTCTCTTTGTCCATTCATTACACATTTATTAAAGGGAGAGTGTAACAGCATGTACCTCATAGATTTTGCGAGGGCATAAGAGAATATAAATCCCTTAGCACAATGCCTGGTCCATAATACACTTTTCCATCCTGTTAGCTTATCACCACTGGTATGCTGGTCTCGTCACTGGTCAGGCACCACCACCCTCACCGCCACCCAAGTAGGTGGGTAGGCAAAGACAATGGGGACACTCCCCACTGCAATAAGGCCCTTAATGCCCAGTAAAGGAAGTAACCCCAAATAAATGAAGTCTTCAGCTGCTATTGTGGGGGATCAATGGTGTCTGTAAAAATTCTCTGGGATAAGTGGAGGAGGAGTGTGTGTGTGTGGCGGGGGGGGGGGGGGGAGTTTTGTATCTTCCAGGAAGTCTTAGTCAGTATTGGCTTTTGATGTAATTGAATTGCATAAAGGAAATTCTAGGAAAAATATTTCCTGCTATCTGTGTGAAAAGAAATTGTTGCGATCATGTTCATTATCAAAGTTTTTGTAGGAAACTCAAATGTCTAGGGTCATGCTCATTATTAAGGACTCCTGAGATTCGCTGTCCAGGCTAGGATGGAATGAAAGCTGGTTGTAGAGTTAATTATTTTGAGACAGAGGCCAGTCAGACAAGCCTGAGCAGCAAAGAATGTTAGAAATTATAGAGCCCACCGTGTCATTCTATTAATGAGGCAAGCGAGGGGCATCCGGGATAAATGGAACCACAAACAGTTTTGGTATCCATGGAGCAAAGTCCACAGGCAACAATTCATACCCATTTGTTCTATGCTGCCAAGCACAAAAGGCACCCGTCAGCTGTGGCCATGAAAATGTGAAACCATCACACTGTACCACCGTAGCAATGTCCTCCCGTTGTTCATCGATTTGCTCAAGTGGACCCAGTAACGCATGCATTGTGAGACTTGTTTCTGTGTTTGGCATATCGAATACGTCACGGGTAGCCAGGCTTTGCCGTGTGGGTGAGATAATCTCAGTAGCTTGCGGGCTCTGTGAGAGGGGTGGAGGAATCGAACCTGGCTCACCAGGTCGGCTGCATGCAAGGCAAATACCTTACCCACTGTGCTATCCATCATCACAATCAGATAAAATTAAGAATTCAGTTCCTCCACTGAAACAAGGACATTTCAAGTCCTCAGTGTCACTGAGAACTCCTGTGTGACTGTTGCACATTTAGAATCTTTTCACCATCCTAAAATGCTCTATTGAGAAGCACTGTTTTTTGTGTTGCTGTTTCTGTTTTGTTTTGTTTTGGGTCACACTGGTGATACTAGGGGGCTATTCCTGGCACAATGCCTGGAAATGTGTCATGTCAGAGATTGCATGCCTGCCCTCCACATACGAGGCATACATCCAGTCTTCTGAGCTGTCTGCCTGGCTCAGCTCTTTGTTTTTATGTGGTAAGAAAGAAAAGTAACCTATAAGTTACTATGAAAAGCATTTAAAAATGAAGAAAGAACTTGTTTAACATTATGATCAAATTCCCCAAATGCACTTCTAAAATTACCTATGTAATTGCCAGGCTATAGAAAAATTTACCTTGGCACACAAATACTTCACAGGAAAATCTGGGCAGATGTCATCAGAGAATATATAATATTACAAATGTATAAAAGTTGCATGAAGAATTATTTTTTGTTTTTTGGACCACATCCAGGGTGTTCAGGGCTTATTTCCTGCATCTGTGCTTAAGGATCACTCCCAGTACAGTTTGGGACACCATATGGGGTGCAAGGGATTGAAATCAGATCAACTGTGTGCAAGGCAAGTATCCTACTTATTTTACTATCTCTCCAACCCCTGCATATATGATTTTGGAAATGAGTCGGAACTATCTTAAAATTCCAATTGTAACACACCCTAGGCACAATGTAATGTAAATATATACCATATAGATTTTTAAAAAAGGAAATAGTGACTTCTCTGGTAAGTTTATGATATGAAGTAAAGAAGTATAGAGCATTTTTTCCTCTTTTGAAATATAATTTCAAGTATATAACAACAGAAAATATCAGCACTTAAAGATGTGTATTAAAGGATGTTATATGATGAGAAAAATGTTCTGAAACTTCTTAGTGAATACAGTTTTATATCACAATTACAAAGTGTGGGAGGGTATTTCTGAAACTAAAAGAAATGTATTTTATGAAGTTAAATTTTGACTAGTTTCTTTTTTTAAAAAACCACTAATCTACATACTCGGTTGGAATTTACTTTTGAAAAACTTGAATATTCGTAAGTTTTTTTTAAAGACTATAGTTATCAAATATCTTTGTCCACTTAAGTACAAATTCTATGAATTTTACTTTTGCACAATTATTCATTGCCATTTTCCAATCTATTTTTCTCATTGTAACTAGTACAATTCACTTTCAGTGTTTATCATCAGCTGTCATATTCCTGTAGACACTGAGTATTCTAATGTATCCTATCACCAATGCCCAAGGAATACTGAGGTATGCCTTTTATTTGGAAATTCCTTCCCCATTACCATCCAGTGTGGCTTCCTCTTCCGCTTAATTTTTCTATTATGTATTTTATACATCTTTTTAAGTATTTGTCTTATTTTTACTCTTTAAATTTCCATTTGCATGTTAATGATTGTACTTTTTCAATATTCTTATAGTATACATCTTTACATTGAGTTCTTTTTTTTTATTTTGGGGGCCACAACCAGTGGTATTCAAAGCTAACTCCTGACTCTGTGCTCAGGGATAAATTCTGGTAGCCTTGGGGTACCACATGGAGTTCTAGGGATCAAATTTGAATCAGCTGCATTTAAGGCAATACCTCTAGCTCCTATGTTGAGGTAAGAAAACACTAGTCCACTAACTATTGCTGAGAGACATAATAATGAGGAATAAAAATAACGACCATGAAGTTACTAAATACACTCACATACACACAGAGCAAAAGAGAGACAGAGAGAGTTAGAGACCGAAAGAGACAGAGAGATGATTTGAATCTAGGAAACTTGCATGATATTATGGATTCCCAGTACATCTCTACAAACAGTTGTCTAGCCTAGTTAGAAAGGCAACTATTAAAAATTTAGCCAAATACCAGCAGGGCAGGTGTTTTCCAAGAATGTGCTAGATGTCACAAACAGTATTTTCCATGCTGTCCATCTATAATCTGAGAACAACAGGAAATACTGTTATAGGCTGAAACAATGGAGGGTGCCTGACCTGATTTAAGCAAGAGTGTTGGTTAGATCCAAAGAGAAAAGGCAGATATGTAAATTGTTACAGGCCCAGTAAAAATTAAATAAAGCCTTCACCAAAGTATATATGTTTATCTTGCTGAGAACCAAGGCCAGGTTTGATAGTTTTGGAAAAAAATGACCTGTGTACTCCTGTCTCCTAATAACCTGAGTTTCTGTCTCCTGAGAGGCCCAGGTTATTCTTTCAGGCTAGGCCACATTTGATTTTCTTCTGAGAGATTTCCCAAGGATGGAAGGCTGCCTTTTATGTGACAACTTCACTGTTCTATCCTTGTTGCCCTTTATCAATAGTTGCCTCTGTCTCCAACCAACTCTCTAATTTCACCTCTCGTCTTCAATTCAGTGTCAGTACTCAGGGAGAAGTTCCTCCTCACACTTATTGCATTTACTACCCCAATTTCTACCCTCCCCCCTCCCATTTCTTCTAGCCCTGCTAGATTCAGATCAGGCTTCCAGGATAATTCCTCCACAAAGATTTGATCATTTCCTATCATCCAACCATCAGCCTGATAAGCCTGATCTTCACACTCTGTTCATTCTCTGCACCTTTCTTTTTTTTTGGGGGGGGGGGATGTTTGGGCCACAGTTGGTGGTGCTCAGGTCTTTCTCCTGGCTCTGTCAGGGATCACTCTTGATGGTGCTTAAGGGATCACGTGAAGTACTGTGTTTCAAACTAGGGTTGGCAGTGTGTGAGGCAAGTGCCTTAACCCATGGCTCTCTCTTCAGCCAATTCTTTGTATTTTAGTCCTTCAGTCAGCTTCTCCAATAATCCCCAAGGTTCAAGTTTATATACTTGGTGTTCTAGAGTTTGAGGAAACCATAAAATGTTTCTAAACCGTGACTCCCTGGTTCACCTGAAGAAACAGTGAGGGGACAATGCTGTCTATTGAGAAGTCTTCATTTTCTAAAGTGCAGTTACTTCAACAAATAAAAAAAAGTTAAAAATAAAAGATATACCAGGAAAAAAAGTCCAGTTAGTGGTGTTGGGAACTTCTCTCTCTCTCTCTCTCTCTCTCTCTCTCTCTCTGACACACACACACACACACACACACACACATAGGTTTTCCAGGGCTTGGGGTAGATCTATTTGCCATATGCCCTGTATATGGGCCCCTTTACCTAGCCTCTGTCAATCTTCTTTTCCTTTACCAAATCAGCACCATCAGCACTTACCACTCTGACAACTTTGCTGTCTCCCCTGGTGAAAACTCCAGTTGTAAAGGGACAAGGGCTGAAATGGGAGAGAAGGTTCACTATGTCCAGATAGACGGGTCAAACCTACAGTTCATTGATGTACTAGTTGCCTGGATAAGTTACTGCTAGATAGGGAGCAGGCAGAGAGAGGCCTGAAACATAAGACGAGTTACTCTGTAAAAGATATTAAAACAGAAACAACACCACAAGCTCTTTCTTCAAATGCCCCATGGAAGAATGTGGGCTGCAATGCCCTGGCTGCTCCTGGCTACCCTTTTTGTAGAGTAGATTCAAACACCCTATGCCCCACCCATTTCTGTGCTGGTCACAGCACTATAGATCTTAGACATATTATATTTTAGAAGCTGAGCTATGGGGGATATCTGAGTGAAAACCAATTTAATTAATTTGATTTACTTTTCTTTATAGATGTTGGAAAACCTATGCTAGTTGAGAAAACAGATGGGTGATCCAGGTGGAAGGGTCAGTCGCAGAGTCAGTGGCAAAATGACCACAGCATTCTATAGGAGAAACTTATAGAAAAGGATACGATGCTAAGACAGGAAGCAGCATCAGGAGGCTGTTTATGAGGTGAAGAAAGCAGCAGGTGATGATGGTATTGGTATCTTGTAAGTATTCCTTTGAACTGGAAAAGACACCAGGAAACCCAAAATACTCTCACACATTCTCCTGGTTTCTCATGCCTGCCATTCCCTCTCAAGTTCATCTTCTTCCACTCTTCACTAGATACTTGTTCTTCTCCTTGTCTGATAAAATCTTCCCCACATATTTAAAAGACTTACTCTTTTATCTCCTTTAGGTCTCTGTTTTAATTTTCATTTAATTTTCTTTTTAGGACACACCTGGTGTTGCTCACGGACTATTACTGACTCTGTGCTCAGGAATAACTCCTAGAAGGGGTCAAGGGACCATTTTGAAGTGCTGGGGATCAAATTCGGGTCAGTTACTTAGACTCCTTCAGTCTTTATTCTATTGGGTCACTGGAATCAACACCCTTCACCCCTTGTGCTTTGTTTTGCTATCATTCATTACTCTAATATTACAAGTTTTAGAATTTTCTACCAAAAAAGATAAGTTCTTTTCTTTGTTTTATTTTCAGTACTAGAGAAAGAGCCTGAAACACAGTAGGTACTCAATTTATTTTGGTGTAATGAGCAAATCCTGCCTTGTAACACAATTGCTGAAGTAGCTGTTGTGCTCCTATATTTCCTCACATGTCTCTTAACACCTCATACACAAAATTTCACACAAATTTATTGGATTGAATTGAATTGCACATTAAATTGAAATCTTTCAACTTCTGAAGGGGCCAGTTTTGTTTGTTCATTTGTTGGCAACTGTGATGTGCTGCCCTTATTTTATGGTTTTGGCACAGACTCACTCGAGACTACAATTCAAGGAATTTATGGCAATTTAAAAGCTCTGTTTAGTTCAAGAGGAGGTCACTGTAGAAAATTCCTCATTTTATTTGCATAATCCAAGTACTAAAAATCATTCTGGACATTTTCATTGAATAAGGCATGAGGGCATTTTTCATATTGAGATCTATATCTTTCTGGCTTCAGTTTGGTTCTTGGAATTATAATGGTTACAAAAGTAATATTTATGGAGTGCCAAAAGTCTTGGTGTTTTTATGAAACATTACTTTTGGAGAGAATATCATTCTTCAATGTTTTGCCTTATTGGTCTTATTCATTCAGAGAACATAAAGTATTCTGTTAAGGCACTATTACCAAAGTATTTTTTTTCCTAAATGGATATGACAATCTAATGCATCATAGCAATCTTACTTCAATGACTTTCCAGATAATGGCAGTATCTAAAGTAGAAACTTGAGAATTATCTCTTCTTGAATAGGTTATCTGGAAAAGATATTTTTTCCCTTAATGAAAACTATTCCCATTTTCTCCCTCTCATCTCACACACTCCATTTATATCTCCAAAATACAAAAGTAATGGTATGCAGGCCTTAACTCTTGGGCTTTTAGAAAATTGTCATTGAATACGAGGAAACAACTTGCTTCTGTTAAAGCAGTAAGATAAATATGTAGCTATGGAGTCACAGAGACAAGAACTTCCATAGCCTATGATGAAAATGGTTTAGAATTTCATGGTCAAGTACTGGGTTGGATTTGATATTGCTCTATAACTAATGATAAGAAATAGTAAGTTAGTGAGAAAAATGATACAGGAAACTATGAAAGGAGCTAAAAAGACTTTCCGGGTAACTCTTTTCAGTTCCTAAGTTCTCTCTGACAAAGTTTAGTGAGTGCTGTAAGGAAAGAAGAAAGGGAAGTCCTTTCTTTCAAGTGCGAAAAATGGAAGTAGGAATAGTTGGCATGTTACTTTTCTCCTCCACTTAGGTTCTTCTCTTTGTCTTTTATATTAGCTATTTTCATTCCTATTTTATTTCTCTCACATTGCTTTTTCCCCAACACTATCTCTTCTGTAATATTTCTATATGTGCTATCAGTGGAAACAATGACTAAAATATACTTGAATCTTTGAGGGAAAAGGGATTTTTGAACTTGCTGAATATTACTCAAATAATCAGCAGAGAAAACAGATGTGCTTAGGATCATTTTTTAAATTCCTCCCGTGTGGTCAGGTACTATATTAAATCATCCAATGCTTTATCTTAAATCCTAAAATAGCATGGGCATTTTATAGACATAAAACAGAGGCTCAGAGATCTGGGTGCACTGCCTAATGTTGTGCCAGTAGTATGTGGTAGTTAATAGAGGTAAAATCCACCTCTGACTCCTAAACCCACTTGTATCCACATGCTCATTCTTTCATCATCTAAGAAGTACTGACTGTGCATAATTATAATATACTTGAGGTATTGGGAAGAGGTTAAGTTATTGGTTTCTTAGAGTAGCATATTGTCCTCAACTATTGAATAAAAAATTCTCTTCATAAATTCACTGTTCAGATTTCTATTATGCTTCAAACTATACAAGGCAAAGTTGGCTTGTATATTAATAGCACAGGTAGAAATAAAATGTAGTTAGGCTAATACATCTTGTCTGTTACTGCTGTTACAATGGGTACTGCTTAAAATGATCAGATGTTAGGGAGGGCAGAAGTCTTGACATTGGATTTTTGGTAAAACTTAAAAGCAGAAACCATAGGTGGATTATAATAGGCAGGTAGCCATGTAGTTATATTTTATATAATTTTAATGTAGCATTCTTCCCTGTTTCTCCTTTTTTAGGTCAAATGACCAAAACACTACACTTCACAGTTCTTCGGACCTAATCCATCACTTGCTCTTCCAGTAAATATCTAGAGAAGAAATTTAAGGAAACAATTTCCTCAGGTCCTTTCTTAGAATTGAGGACATATATGATGATGGGAATACACTCTCAAGAGCAGCATTTGGCTCCAGATTCATGCTGCCTGGATCTCTTTCTTTCTCTTCCTTGGAAGCACTTATTCTGACATCTGCTGTAGTCACTGCATAGCCTTGAGTTTTAATTACCTGCAAGCTTTGGTGTAGAACAGTTTAGGTCATCTGGGGTGCATTAACATGAGTTTACTAATGGTAGAAAGTGTGGATGAGATGTAAGCAGAGTTTAGAATTTCAATCTTTTCCCAGTGAATGACAAGAATTTTCAGTGTTGCACCACTGTCCCTCCAAAAAGAGAAATGAAAATTTAAAAAGTGAGGAAGGCAGAGTAGTCCTTTGTACACATTTCTTCTAGAAAATTCAGCATGAGTAATTCCAATTGTTTTTCGTTCTTCTCTATATGGCTAGTCCTGATATATAACAGCAAGTGCCCCCAAAGCAGTTGATCACAGTGGGGGAATCAGAAAGAAGTAGACAAGAGCCTGTCCATTCAAAGATGCACACACTAAATACATATTAGTATGACTTAGGTTTCCAACTTTGTAGTATATATTTCCTTGTAGAACTTGGACTTGTAGTATCTACCCTCAGCTCTTTTAAGTACCATTCATGTGTTATCTTTAGTAACACAATATACAACAACACCAATGAGAGTCAAGAGATCAACTGGGTTTTGATTGTACTGGCATGGAAGTATAACTAAAAGTAATGAGAGGTTTGATCATAAAGTTCAAAAGACTCTTCCATTCTTCTAATATCTTTTAAATGCTAAGTACCAAATTCACGAATCTGAATAACTCTTACTTTTCTGTGTCTTAGTTTCTCTTCTAGTAAAATGTGGGAAATAGATAAGACCAGAGTTTTCCAAGTGGTGGGTATATAGTAATGGGCATGCAAGAGATGTGATACACAGATCTGGCATTACATAACACTGAATTACTGGAGGAAAAGTTATTTCTTTCTAATTCCTTTTTAAATTCTTGTATTTATTCCAGAGAAGAATACTGGTTTGACGCTACAATGTCTTCCACAATTTCTCAAATAATGTCTAATATGCATCACAATAAAGATCCGGCTAGGCTATCAATTTCAAATAGATCTGACAATAGTTAACTAGAATTTTGCTTTGTTTGTTGAATTTCTTTGTGATGAAATTCAATTTATGCAAAGTGACAATGGTTTTACATTTATAATAGTGATAGATATTTCTCTGTATGATAAATACATTTAAGGTTAAATAGTCTATTTGAATAAAGTATTAAATAACTGTGAAAAATTCCAGAAGAAAGATTGTATATGACTGTCAAAATTTGAGATCTTTCCATTTTTTAGATAAATCAGAAAAACCTCTAAGTATGCCACTTTTGTCTGTTACAATGTTTTAAAACACTTACAAAATGAATGAAGATTTGAAAGGTGCCTGATGCTGTTGATTCTAGTCCCACATCCCCTTGGCTAAGTCCCAACCAAGGGCAATAGTATCATATTCAGATATGCTCCAAGGGCAAGATAAAGAGCACCTTGGATAGAGGAGCACATTTAGAAGTATGGTGGAAAAAGGCTAGTAAGGTGGGCTGCTCTGGAATTCAACCATTAGGAGAGAAGTGTGACTTTTTAATTTTATATTTGGTTTTAGGGCCACACTCAATGATTGTCAGGGGTTACTCCTGGCTCTGCACTCAGGAATCACTCCTGGCAGATGTGGGGATCTTATGGGATGCTGGGGACGGAATTCAAGTTGGCCACATGCAAGGCAAAGGCACTACCTATTGCATTATTATTTGTGTGGTGGTGTGACTCTTTCGTAGCCAAAATCAGTAGCAGTTTTCCACATGGGAAATAGCACTGGATAGAAGTGTAGGCTTAGGAGCCAGGGAGCTCTTTGAATTTAGCAATTGTGTGATTTTAGCATGTTAATTAATCCATCTCTGCTTCAATGTCCTCATTTGTAAAATGGAGAAAAATGCTCACAAGGATTTTATAAGAAATAAGGCAAGGAGAGCAACAATGTCCACAACAAATCAAGTAATAAATTGAAGCTATTAGTTTTATTCACATGGGGAAGAAAATGAGATTTTAAAAATGGATGCTCTATCTGTGATTTTCATCCCAGAAGGACAAAAAATTGGACTTCACTACCTCATTAAATTGTACTCATCAACTTTACTACTGGAAACCTGAATCTTTTTCTGCCTCTACAATCTCAGTGAATCTCCACTGCCAGCAACCAAGAACAGAAAGTAGGATCATTCAGAGTTGCTTCTCTTTTCTCCCTTTTCACTCAAGGATTGAAATGTAATCACTGCTCTTCCATAAAGGCTAAAAACAGCCTGGTGTATTAACTGAAAATTTTTATCATGTAAATATAGATACTAAACTTGTTCTCCAGCATTTCAGTAAATCAGTGATGAAGTTATTTTTCAGATCTCAAAATTCTATGTAATATTTATAGCCTCTGAATATATTTAAAGTTAAGCATACCAGGGATAAGAAAAAGTTCCATAAGGGGAGAAATAAATATGCTAAATGTGTGCAGTATATCTGTCCTATGAGGCTCAAGCATGCTTTATGCAGTGCAGAGTTTGTGGGTGAGAGCTAAGCTGCATTTCCTTAGCTGTTCTTTTTAACGGTAAAGGAAGGTGCTAAATTATAAATGTGCCCCAGCCATCCCAGCATGGCAGTTTTAATTTTCAGTTTAACAATACACACAATACCAAATGCACGAAACTCAGGCAGACGGTGTCAGGGTAGCAGAGGATATTTGGAAGGTGACGCTGAAAAGGTGAGCTTGACCTCTCTGCCCCATAGTGACCATCTCACAGTCATTGGGGAGGGACTGCAAGTATCCTCAGCACTTTGACCTCTGGAAGCTCTAAGGCCACAGTTTATGTGTTGCTTCGTACACAGGCTTGCGATACCAACAACTGTCAGGATGTTTTTTGAGTGTCAGATCCTAATGCCATGTGAATAAAGAGACTTCTTCCAGGCTTCATTTTGGATCCCGCATTTTTTCTTTTCATTTCCCAGTCAGTGTGCCATAGTATTCATGACACTTACTGATTTCCACTTGGTCTCTTTTTTTTTCCCCTCACAAAACACTGCCCTGACCTTTAACATTTCAAATCTTGTACTCTCTTCCTTTTGCCTTTATTTTTTTTAACTTGGGATATCACTGTGATTATTTCAATGACCTCTGCCTTTGAATTCTTGGAAGATTATGGGAGATGTATGCCGCTTACATTCATTGTGTCACTGAATTCAGAGTTAAAGAAAAGATATGAAGAGTCCTTGTTCCAAGAGAATCTTAAGGTCAATAAATCTATGAAATGAATTGATAAAATAAAGAAACATCAAAAAGAAATGTTGCCGACTTTCCTTATCTTTATCACATTCTTGTCCCCAATTTTTTCACACTTTTGTCTCCTTCCATGTGCAAACTGTGACTGCGGCCGTATGGAGGTGCATATACAGGGGTGATGTGGCAGGCAGGAGAGAAGCCTTTGGTGACAGCGAGAGGGCAAGGACACCAAGCAAACCTGTAGGCCAGGTGCAGTTTAATTGGGCCAATTTTTGAGAAATGAAAAAAATGCAGGATGAATAACTATACTGCTCATAAGTATAATCATCTTATTGTCTGTCCTTTCAGGTAAAGCCATATGATAGTAAATGATATTTCAGAAAAGTATTTGGCATATTAAAATTTTCAAGGACTCAGAGGAGGGACTAAAATAACACATTAAAACAATGGCAAGTAAAATAGCTTTTAATTTGTTTAGCCTTTTTCTTCTTTATACAAGAATAGTTTTCTCATGACTTTCTTCTATATATGTACTTTTCTAGAAGGTCAGGAAGGGGAGGGTATGAGTGCTGCATAGAATGTGTCTTTGTCTTCAGACTTTTTAGGTAAAAGTTTCTTTACTCACCATTTCCTGCCTCATTCTCACAGAAGTCTCATCTAAATAAATGCACAGAGAGTTTTGAAGGAAGAGACACCATCTAAGTGGTGGCTTGGTACAGAGACTAAAACAAAAAGCTTCACGTGTGAGTTTCCCGAGTTCTTGCTGCTATCTTTACTAACGCCAAGGTGCTTGTCACTCATTATTTGTACCCTACCACTAGGCATCTTCAAATATAAAGCACAATTTTAGGAGCTGCTTTTCACTAGCTAAGTGGCTTGGGGAAAGATGTCAGTGGTCTTGTCTCTGGCTTCTTGAGCTACGGGTAGTGATCCTATTTGGAGCCATATAATTAAATGCATGTGTGTAGGGCTCAGGGAAATTTTGTTGCAAAATAAATTTATGGTATTTTTATCAAGAGACACTTTATTTCATGCAGAGAGCTGCATATAACTTTCTTAGTTAAAAAGGTGCTGTGAACCTCTTCAAGGAAAAGTTGAAGGAGCCCCAGTCTAAGCCATAGTTTTTTTTCATCACTAACACTGGCACACTAATGGTTCCTACTTTATAAGACTGTAAATGAGCAAATACCTATAAAATAAATAGACCAGCACCCTGCACGTCATAGGCAGTGCTTAAGTGTCTGAGGGGACAACAGTGATTGTTATAATGACACATAGGTTGCATGCAGTGGGAAATCACTGTGCATAATCATTGTAGATTTTGCACTTCTAATTCCCATCATAGGTTATTTTGTGTTTCTCTTAGGAGCTTTCTTTCTGTCAGTGGAAGAATAGGAGTCTATTAGGTATGCAGAGTTGTCACCATTCTGGTACTAGAGTGGGCCATCCATGCCACAGCACTGAGTCATTCCCAGAGGCAATATGTATACCATCCTCTATGCTGACGGGCACCAACTACTCCTGACATGATTGATGATTTGACTATCAGCAAAATTGCTGTCTTGTATTTTTAGGCTGCAAGACTCTCTCCCTGTGTTGCATTATGCAAAGAAAAGCACACAGAGTTCCCAAACATAGGCAGGGTATAATGGATGACTTGAGACCAAAACATTTAATGAAATCATTACATTAGCTGGATTCCCCACCAGTCACTATTCAAAGATGGACACTTCACAAAGAAAATCAGTCTGATGGCAGCTTTTTGCTCCCATCACAAAAGGAAAATCAGTTATAGATATGGAATTGTCTTTGCTAAATTTTAAGAGTATTTGGTACGAGGGACAAAAATGAAGCTTTCTTAGAATCTGCCCTCAACAAGACCATTTAATTATGAGAGATCTCCCTGAGCAGACACTGTCCTCATGTCTCTGCCTGTACAGGACACAAGCCAAGATAGAGAAACCAGAGGTGCCAGACTCAGAATATCAGAAGACTGTTTTAAACATGCTTTAACTCCTGCTAGATGGAAAAGACAGATTCAAGAAGAGATAAATCTGTGCACAAATCTTAGGTCTGACAGAAGGAATATAGCTATGTGATCCCAATCATATCTCACAGTCTGCATCTGTGGAACGCTGAGTGGATACCTAGTTCAGTGTGGGACTGGAATTAAAGAAACAACATTGGAACAGCTCCTGGGACTGTGCCTACTATATTACAGATATTTATAAATGTCTGAGTCTCCCAGGCCCAGTGTTCTACTCCCTGTCAGAACCAGTGAAGGCTCGCCTGTGGCTCTGGTGCCTTGGCCCTTTAAACATTCTCTACTGATGTGGAAATCACTCACGTGGGATCTTTTCTTCCCCTCAGCACATCTACCCTCTTTTGCTTTTGATCATCATTTGATTCTCACTTTTTGGCCTGCCTCGTTTTTTATCCCAAAAATTTCAGCCTCAAACACGACCGCCTGCTTTTTATGCAAATTAGGTTCTTGTGTTCCATCTCTAGTCATTCATGTTCTGGACCCAAGGCTTGTTCACAATTCTAGGTTGGTTCTGTCAGCAATTTCTTATATCACACATTTCCATTCCTGTATCACACTAAGCCTCCATCCCTCTCGGGGACTCTGGCAAGCTACTGAGAATATTCCCAACTGCACGGCAGAGCCTGGAAAGCTACTCGTGGCATATTCAATATGCCAAAAACAGTAACAATGATGGTCCTCATTCTCCTGACTCTGAAAGAGTTCCCAATATGCCATCAGGCTACACTACAATGCGACAGGGACAAATGGAGACGTTACTGGTGCCTGCTCGAGCAAATTGATGAATAATTGATGAATAACAGGATGATGGTGATACAGTGATACAGTGATCACACTAAGTATGCTTGACTGGAACAAAATAAAGCCAATTGTGTATTCAGTTTTATTCACCTACTCAGAGATAGTTTAATATGGAAGATTCCTTTAAAAATGAGTTAGTGTGCCTCAAGCTTTATTTTAGTGTCATTTAAGATCACTCTGGGCCCTGGTTTAAGGGAAAACTAATATGAAATGCTGGAAAGGCAGAGTCCCAAACGAGAGGGTAGGAGAGACAAAAATGCTCAGATGGAAGTCCAGTGCCTGCTTGATTAGAAGGAGGGGAAATGGAGAGAGTGGCCAGGGTAGGCTCTGAAAAATAGGACAAGTGCCAAATCACTGACACTGAAATAGAAAAGACCAAATATTAAAGAACAGGAAGGGTCAAAGACACCAAGAGAAACAAATACAGTAGCTGCAGAGTGATAATTAAGACTTGGGGACCGGCAGGTAAGAACATATATCACTTTCATGACTGTGCCAAGGGAAGGGCCTCATTCTGCAGCAACAGGTTGAAAACCACCAGGCCATAGCTTCCTACCCAGGTCTGACCATCTCCTGACAATGTTGTACCTACTTCACTTGAATTCTTACAATTTGTGGAAAGCAACCTTATCTGTGCTGTTACCGTTATGTCTTATTATTTTTAAACCAAGCAACAGCTAAAAGGAAGGTATAGCTTCCCAAGGATGCATTGAAGTAAATAAATTATTAAATTATTATTCATAATTACTAATAGTACATTATTACGGAGACTGGTTAACAAAATGTGTCCGATGGCTCATTTTTAATGAAAGTTATCTGATTTGGACGACCTGGCAGGTCACTGAATGTTACCTGCCCACATGGCAGAGTCTGGCAAACACCCTGTGGCATACCCAATATGCCAAATACCAGTAACAATGATGGGTCTCATTCTCCTAATCCTGAAAGAGCCTTGAATATGGCACTTTTTAAAATCTCAGGGCTAGGATGAAGGAGACGTTATTGGGGCCTGCTCAAGGCAATCGACGAACAACAGGATGATCGTGATCGTGATCTGATTTAGAAGCATTGCTTCTAGACTGTCCACCAAAATTGACAAAGATGACCCAATCTAATCTCTCCTGCATGTGTTTATTTTCTTGAAACTGTTCTATAGGAGCAGAAAGATAATATTAGGTGTTTGTCTTGCACATGGCTATACCAAGTTGAACCCTGGCACCATATGTGGTCCCTTTCCCACCTAAGCACTTCTGGGAGTAATATCTGAGCACAGAGCCAGGAGAGCACACACAAGGGTTGACCTAACACCCCCCACCCTGCAAAACAAAACAAAACAGAACAAAACAAAGCCATAAAACCCAAACAACAAGAAAGACTATTCTACAGAAAAGAGTTTCCTTATTCTAGTGACCTGCCACATATTTGGCTAAATAAAATCTAATATAGCAATGAAAATCAGACAGAAATGTGTGAGTACAGTTAACTGCTGTTTAAAACAACAACAAAGTAATCTATTTATGGTACAGTCTGTTGTAATCTTACTACGCATATATATATATGTATATATATATGCAGATAAAATTAAAAACTTTTTTTTACAGTGCCAGAGATTGAACACAGGACCTCACACATGCAAGGCACATGCTCTATCACTGAGTTGAAATTCCAGTTCCATAATCTTACTAAACTTTGATAAAACCATGTTATTAAAGAAAGTGGAGGTCGGGTCCAAAAATAATCTATAATCATTCAAAAGTAAGCACCCAAAGACATTGTCTCTCCATCTCAACTCAGATGTGGCTTTAATGGGCCTTTGACAGGCAAGAAAGACCTAATTAAAGGGGAAATTCAGGAATCCTGACATAAAAGGAAATCTGTAGCTCCTGAGAGTTTCATCTCTGGCATATTTCCTATTGTGATGTTTCTTATTGCATATTTTATGAATTGGAGGTTTCATTATAGTCGTCCTGGGGGCATGTGGGTAAAGTCAAACCATTTCACTATTTATAGGTCATTAAAACTTAGGAGCAATTGCTGTTTTTGATGGAAAAGGTGCATTATGACTTTGTGCTGGGTGCAATGACCGGATGGGAATTTGAACGCAGATATTTGCCTTTCAGAGGTACAAAATCGAATGAGGAACCCCACAGACTATGTTTTCCACCCTTTCTTGCCATAGATGTGTTGTTTGTATATCTGAGTTGTCTTTACCAGAATATGAACTGAAATGATGAGTAAGGAAAGTTGACTGTGTTCTTTTCTGCTCTTCCATGGATGGGAGTATGGGCAGTTTCAATCATGAAAATAAGGGAGATGGAAACCTACATGGAGGATATGAAGGCAGTCATTAATTAGATTTAAAAAATAACCCAATGTTCAAAATCCTGATTATTCTATACCTTCCAATATTAAGAAGAGACAGGGTTAAAACGCAACACCATTTTGCTGGTTAGATTAACATGTCAGCTAAAAGAGAAATGAGACTATTTGTGCCAGGAGGATGCTCTGGCACTGTTGGCCTAGTGTTCCTTTTAGATATGAGAATCTGTATTCTATTGGGAATGGCTAATTATGTTTTTCTTGGCTGCCATTAAGTACTCTTGCTGAAAACTAGACTTTTGCTCATTATTGTTACCTAAATAGAATTAATTTAGTGACACATCCAATACAATTAAGTGCCATCGATGTCCTGTGGAGTTTGTTATAGCCTATACTCTGATTTGTGCACACCATGGTATTCATAGAGATCTCGATGTCACATAGCCTATATCCACATAACTCAACTTAAAAACACCATTAAGCCCCATTAAGCTCCTGTTGCACAGAGTACAGAGTGACTTTTGTTCAGTTCTCCCTTTTTAAAGACTTCAGAGACAGACACTCTCACAAGCAAAGGTATAAAGACTGAACTGCCCTTTTGACAGGTACATCAAAATATTTACTTCATATGTAAAACATTATACAAGTGACCTTTACAGAACAGACAACTCGGGGAAAGCTACTACAATTAGACCTTCATAGGGTGGACTAGAGGAGAAAGGTTTATTTCATTTTAATTCAGAAGTGCTTTTATGAAGAAAATGGGGGTTCACAAGCTATCTGGGTACCGTGGCAGAAGGTAAAGAGGACTTACATTTTGTAGCAGACATTATTTTTAAAGAAACCCACCTAAGGAGCTAACACCTAAGCATAGGAGATATATTTAGTAATTACAGTAAAACCCATAAAATCATTGTCATTTATGGTCACATTTATTTACTAAGACAGGAGGAAGAAAAACCAAAATGATAGCTGGGATGTCTGAAGTGAGTTACATAGAAACTTTTGTATTTTGGGCATTTAAAAAACTCAAATCATTTTTCTTATTCTTGTTGGTGGGAAATATAGCATAACTAGGAATATAAACATACTTAATGTTATTTAATCTTGCATTTGTACACCACTTTTTAAAAGAATTTGTATGAAAGCATAAAGCCCCTGTTCTCTTGCTATCATAAATTTTAAGTGATCATTTTCAAGACATTCAAACCCCTATTCTCTTGCTACTGTAAATTTTTCGTGACGACTTCCAAGTCATTGAGACCCTTATTCTCTTGATATTGTAAATTTTAAGTGACCATTTTCAAGGCTGATGTTGATAGAATGAAGCACCCAAAATGTTGATGATGAAGTATGTAGGTTTTATAAATTAACCAAGCTGAGACAGGATCTTTTGGTATTGTTTATTTTGGGCAACAAGATTTGACCCCCAGGATAGCTATCTGAAACCATGTAATAAAAATCATTCCTATTATGGGGTTCTACTGTATTGGTTTTAAGATCAAATGTCAGTGTTCTTTGATCTTTGTTGCTCAGATATTCTCATTATGTGAAACAGAATTCAGCAGGTGTTTGATTGTTTATCCAGGAAAGGGGAAGGTGAGCTGGGATTAAATTGTTATGACATAGCTTTGTTTTAGCCCCGCTGAGTCTCAGTGAATTTGGAATAATTGTGTTGCTGCAATAGCAATCTTGCTAAGTACAACAGGACATGGAAAAGCTTGGCTCCGAAACTAATGGACTGCAGCTACCATCTGTGGGATTGAAACTAAATGCCTCTAAAAGAAATACTCATAAATGTAACTAGCCATCTTGTTGATTAGCTTTCTAGTGGACAGAATTCCAGTTGTCGCAATGAACTAATACAACCTTTCTTTGGAAGCAATAAGTAGGTGAATAATCTTTTGCTTCAGAATAAGTATTTGCTCAATGAATTCCAATGAATTCCAATGAAAGCCCCTTTGAAAGAAGATACTTAGAGTCAAATTATGTAAAATGCAGAAAATTACATCAACACTTCACAAACTATAAATTATAATAGAAAAACATAGCTCTAGTGCCAGTGTTTGTAAGGTCATTCTTCCACAATTCAACACATTCAGCTCTACTCTTATAATCTCTTTATTGTGGCAAGTTCACTGGAGATGGCTAGTTGAAATTTGTTCCTTGATTTATTAAAAATAAAATAGAAGTCTTAATTCTCGATATTCATACACATTTCTTTTTGTGTTTTAAAGACAGAGATCCAATCTTAGTACAACTGGGCTTCTTTCAGTATGTACACCTGCACACATTGGATGTCTCTTAGAATCCTTTGGTGTTAGCAAAACTTCTATTTCCTTTACTTCTTGTCTTTTCATTCTCTTCCTTCCTTCCTTCCTTCCTTCCTTCCTTCCTTCCTTCCTTCCTTCCTTCCTTCCTTCCTTCCTTTCCTTCCTTTTTTTGAAGGGAGGAGGGTTCAGGGATTGGATCTAAGATCTCATCCATGTGAGATATGTGCTCTACTACTAAACCAATTGCCTGCCCACACCTATATAGGTTTTGATTTACTTTTGACTCCATAATTTTAAGCTTCAAAAGGCATCATTATTCACTGAAATATAGATAGAAGCAGAAATTTAGATAATTCAGAATTCTGTAATTACCTGAATTAAGCTATTATTTAAAGAGAGAAGAGTTTGTAACCCTCAAGCAACTTCACTATTTGCTGCTCTCATCTCTTAGATTTTCATCTTGCAGCCCAAGGAAATTCAGAAGCCAAAGTGGATTTTGCTGAGAGTTCAAGGTGAGAGGGGTTAGCATTGCCTTAGTTCTTTGCCTCTGCACACGTACTCCTTGTGGTTCAAGCTCCCAAATGCAGGTTCAAATTTCAGTGGTAAGCCCCTTGACCCAGTCAGCTCCCTTCTAAACCAGGAGAGATGAAGAAGGGTCCTATATTCTATAGCTTTTGCTGCTAGGACTTCCAGCTTGTGCTTTGTATTATTATTTCAAAACTTCTGTCTTGTCTTGACCTGTTGGATTTTAGTTTTGTTAACTGAGACTTCCAGAGATCTGTTTTTGCACTTTCCCTACTCTTCAGTTTGTCCTGTTAGTTCCAGGCTCCGCAAAACCTTCCTGTTAGTCTCAGACCCTACATAGAGTTGAAATGTTGCCTTTTAATCCCAGCCAATGGTGGATATCTTAAGTGTTTGGCTTGAATATTCCTAGTGTTCTATTTATCTTATTTATCAAAACAGCCCCTTTACCCACAAGCTTATTTTACTGATAAAAATCTCCTAATGTAGACTTCTTTTGAGTCCTTACAGCCGGTAAGTGTCCTCTTCTTTCTCCCTTCTTTCTTCTATCAGAACAATGCCTCATTTTACAATCAATCCCATCCCTTTGATCAGAAGTAATGACCTCAGTGCTCCAAGAATTTTGTAAACTGTGCCTGCTCCAATCCAGTTTTGCAGACAAAGAAGCAAAGACCTGGAAATGTAAAGATCATTTTCCCTCCAGCAATTTGTCATTCAGGTCCTTTGAGGCAGGCAATCATTAGCAGGGAGAATTAGCTAGGAGACCCAAAGTGCCGAGTACACATGGGGTAAGCACATGGGGCTCTGTGAGAAGCATAGGGAAACACAGAAACTTTTGGTTTGTGGGACAGGTAAGTTGCTAGAAGAAAAGGCAAATCCAATATATAAAGTACAGGTTGAACTCCACAAGAAGAAAACATCCAACTCCATAAAAAAATGGGACAATGGAATGAACAGAAACTTTCTCAAAGAAGAAATCCGAATGGCAAAAAAGGCACATGAGAAAATGCTCTACATCATTAATCCTCAGGGAGATAAAGATCAAAACCACAATGAGATACCATCTCACACCTCAGAGACTGGCCCACATCCAAAAGAACAAAAGCAACCTGTGTTGGATGTGGTGAGAAAGGGACCCTCCTTCACTGCTGGTGGGAATGCCGACTGGTTCAGCCCTTCTGGAAAACAGTATGGACGATTCTCAAAAAATTAGAAATTGAGCTCCCATTTGACCCAGCAATACCACTCCTGGGAATATATCCCAGAGAGGCAAAAATGTATAGTTGAAGTGACATCTGCACTTGTTTGTTCATTGCAGCACTCTTTACAATAGCCAGAAACTGGAAGAAACCTGAGTGCCCAAGAACAGATGACTGGTTAAAGAAACTTTGGTACATCTACACAATGGAGTACTATGTAGCTGTTAGAAAAGATGAAGTCATGAAATTTACATACAAGTGGTACTACATGGAAAGTATCATGCTAAGCAAAATGAGTCAGAAAGAGAGGGATAGACATAAAAAGATTGCATTCATCTGGGGGACATAAAGTAACAAAATAGGAGATTAATACGCAAGAATAGCAGAGCTAAGTACCAGGAGGATTACTCCATGGCTTAGAGGCCAGCCGGGCATTCTAGGGGAAAGGGCAGCTCAGATAGAGAAGGGAGCACCAAATAAAGGGTGTTTGGAGGATCCTCCCAGGAGGGGAGATGCATGTTGAAAGTAGACTATGGACCGAACATGATTGCCAATCAATTCCTCTTTTTCAGACCACAACACCAAAAAGGAGAGAAAGAACAAAAGGAAATGCCCTGCCACAGAGGCAGGGTGGGATGGACGGGATGGGGGTGGGAGGTATACTGGGATCCATGGTGGTGGAAAATGGGCACTGGTGGAGGGATGGGTATTTGATCATTGTTTAATGGAAACCCAAGCACAAAAATTTGTAAGTCTACAACTGTACCTCATGGTGTTTCACTAATAAAAATTCCAATTAAAAAAAAGGCAAACCCAGTTGTGGGCATCTTAGAGACAATATCTTCCATGGCTTAGGATCTGATTCAAACTTTTTACATAGTGAGTAGAAAAAAAAATCTGTGATTGGTTATGGCTGCCTGCTCTGGGGAAGGGAGGGGAATGGCAATGCTTATGAATTTATTAATTAATTAAAATTATCATTGTCATCTTGGTTTAAGAACAAATCACCCCATTTTCACCATTTACGATTGAAAGACAACCTGAAAGTGGGGCCAACTGGCAACAGTTGTTTGTATTAAAGCAATCTGAAAAAACTTGTTTACAATATTAGAGCAAAGTCCTTAAATGACATGGAGGGATCTACAAGACCCCTGCCTGTCTGATGAAGTAACTGGCCGCACCATTCCCTCTTCCCCAGGCCTCCTCCATTCCAGCCCTATTGGTCTCCATGGTTGGGGAAGGTTAGGAATGCAAAAATCCTTAGTGAGTAGAGTAACTTGACTGGGCATTTACTGGTGAAACTTCCTCTTCCTAAGATGCAAGTCACTAAATAGGAGCAGAGTTTATTTCCTATGGCCTCAGTCAAAGGTCCTTTCTCTCAAAAGTTTCCCCTCCCACACCACCCACAAAAGACACAGTCCTGCCCTGCATTCCCTTGGCACTTCCATCAACTTGCTTTTGTCTTCTCTCTTCCTCATCTTTCTCAGTACCTGCTATGTGTTTGTTGACTCTCTATTCCCCGGCCCCTACCCCTGCCTCAATCCTTTTTTTAACTAGAATAATGGCTGGCAGGGAGGTGAGGTATCTGCTTTACTCACTGCTACTGACCCAGCATATGGCAGCACTGTACTGCCCTGTAGCACTCTCCTCCCATTGTTCATCGATTTTGATTGAGCGGGCCCAGTGACATCTCCATTGTGACTTGTTACAGTGTTTGGCATATTGAATACGTCACGGGTAGCTTGCCAGGCTTTGCCGTGTGGGCGAGATACTCTTGGTAGCTTGCTGCGCTCTACAAGAGGGATGAAGGAATCGAACCCGGTTGGCCGGGTAGGCTGCATGCAAAGCAAACGCCCTACCTGCTGTGCTATTTCTCCAGCCCAGCGTATGGCAGAGCCCCTCATAAATAGCAGGAGCTTCAGAAGTAGTTGTTGAAAGAGTTTGTGCTAAGTATTTAGTGAAATAATCTTTTATTTTTTATTTTTTGACCACGTTCTGGTGTTTTGGGTTAACTCCTGACACTGCACTCAGCTCCTGGTGGAGCTCTTGAGAGATAATATGTGGTGCTAGGGATCACACCAGGGTTGGTAGCCTGCAGGGCAAGCCCTACCTACTATATTACTGCTCAGGCCCATAATAATATGTTTCACTTTAGTCTGTCATTTTATTATAAACTAAGTTTTGATAGATTATTTTATGACTCAGTAAAGTATCACCTTTGAAACTTCTACTGATTTTTTTCTCTTAATTGTATTAGAAGGTAAAGGCCCTCCCATTGATCGTCGATTTGCTCGAGCAGGCCCAGTAACGTCTCCATTGGAGACTTTGTTGTTACTGTGTTTGGCATATCGAATACTTACATATTAATTATTATTATCAGACATTAAATTAACTCAAAATGGATTAATAACTTGGGTCACTGTCACTGTCACTGTCCTCCCGTTGTTCATCGATTCGCTCGAGCAGGCCCAGTAATGTCTCCATTGTGGTATTATACCTGAAATCATACATGTATATATGTGTATATATTATAATATGATTGAAAGCTTGGCTATTTGACCTGAAAATCATAGTGTTGAAAATGTAACTCCAGAATCTCAATATCTGAGTTAGATTTGGAAACTCAACTCCAAAGGCAAGGGAAACAAAAGGAAGAACAAACCAATAGGACTACATCAATTTTAATGTATTGCCCAGAAAAAAAAACAAAATAAGCAAGCATACAAACACAAAAAACTACCACAAAACAACATGACAACTGGACAATTGCAAAAAGAATGCTACACATTATATATGCAACAAGAGTTGATACCCAGAGTATAAAGGATTTTTCTCTAATTTTAAGTGAGTGAGGAGATAGAAATAATAGGTTATACATAATAGAAATGACACATATATATGTCATATAACGAATAAAGAAAATAATAGGGCACTAAAGTGAACCCTGTAGTAGAATCTAAAAGCAAATAATATTAGACTTTCGTTAATAAAGCCAGCTAACTACTAAAAATTATGGGGTGGCGGAAGTTAAAAAAATGAAAAGGGGAGGAAAAGTACAGGCATGCTACATTTTCGCTCAAGACGATGATGGAAAAAAACCTGGGTTTGAATCCTCGACTTGGAACTTATTAGTTATATACTTTGGTAAACTAATTTCTCAAGTTCTGAATTTTCCCTTTTTATAAATGAATGTGAATATAGCATTCTCCTCATGGAATGCTGGAGATTAAATGAGGACAGGGTGCACTGAAGTCGCCAGGTCAGTGCCTGTTCCTTGTGCCCAATCAGGCCTGAGGGCATCAGTTAGAAGCGGGGCTGGGGTGAGGAGCCCAGGATAATGCTGCCACAGTGCTTGCCAATGGCTCCCATACCTGGGTCCTTAGAGCTACCCTTGAAGCAACAAAGCTATATAAAAAGAGTCAGTGTCCATGAAAGGACTTATTCTTTCATACACTCGAATGACCTATAATTTTGAAAGGAAAATTCCCCAAAGACAGGCATTTCAATACATGACTCTCTGTATTAAACTGGGCTTGGGCTTGGTGTGAAATGTGAGGATAAACACACCCTGCATTTATAGATTCAATTGGAAGCAATGCTTTCAAATAAAGTTTGTACAACCTCCTAAACTAATTTGCTACGCTTTGCCCTGGTGCGCCCACAGGAACTGCCTCTGGAAATGAATGAGCTGGTCTGGGTGGACTATACTGTAAATAACAGCCACCAAGAAAAAAAAAATTCCTGAGGAAAATTAATTTTCAACACTGGAACCAAACAGGGGAAAAAAACAGAACTAAGCTTCTCTTGCTCGTGATTTATAAGATGTCCCTCCTTAACACACAATAATGAATCACAGACTTTTCTTCCAAGGGATTTAATTCTCTCTATGAGTTTGACTCTGCATATAGCACATGCAAAGACAGAAACTTTCTTCCCATTCAGAATTCCTCCAAGCTATGCCTTCACTTCCTATTCTTTCCAACACCAACCAAACAGAAAAATCTGAAAGGGATTCTCGTAGAAAACTTTCTCCTTTACTTCATTTCTGGTTCTTCAAAATTCTCAGCTGAGTCTTATTAAAGGAGACAAGTTTCTGACAATTGGATTAGAGCACAAAATTCCTATTCCTCAAAGAACATTTTTGTAATTCAAAAATAAGTGTCAAAACAGTGATAAAACCCATTAAGTAAAAAGAAAACATGATCAAAAGTGGTATGTGAGAGTTGTTGCTAAGTTTTAAAATATTTATTGAACATTTTAGCTTAACTATCTTGCTAACATAATTACATAAAATGTAATCACATTTACACGGATTTCCCTCAACTCTTAGTTATGTTTCCATTTTTTTAACCTTACTTGCTAAAAGACAGTCTCTTTTTAGTAAAGTTTCCACATATGTCCTAGTTGCTAAATTGTTGGTTATATTTCTCAATAACCAATTGATCACACACCTTGGCAACTTCTGATAATACTGACTATTCACTCTGTTCTAGAAACATTTTCTTCTATTAGTCATCATGAGAATCATGCCTTTCACAGTTTCGTACCATCCCTGTGACCACTCCTTCTTAGTGTTGATCTGGGGTTCCTCTTTTTTCACCCATATCTTTAATATGGCTTTCACTTGGATGTTGCTGCTAAGCCATTCTCTTCTCACTCTAAACTCTGCTCAAACAATCTGTCTTCTAAGGCTGCTGCAATTGCAGTGTTATTTATGTCTTCATCTACATTTCTCTCCTTAACTCAAATCTACTTATCAAATATCACCTAGAGAGGTCTTCTGCCCCTAGACATTATATACTTCAATCTTTTGTTTGTTTTTGGGCCACACCCAATGATGCTCACAGGTTATGCCTGGCTCTGCATGCAGGACTTACTCCTGCTGATTCTTGGGAGAACCATAATGGCTACTAGGGATTGAACATGGGTTGGCCATGTGCAAGGCAAGTACCCTACTGCCATGCTATTTCTCTGGCTCTGACAGGTACTTTAATCTTAAAATAACAAGTGGAATATATTCATCTTCCTTTCTGCTCCTCTCTTCCTTCTGTATTCCTCCCTTTGGAGGATTCTGTGACTATTCATTCTGCTGTCCCAAGGCAAGTCTATGGGTTCCAGTCTCAATTTCCCTGTGATACTTCCTAGCCATCTTTTTCTGCTTGATCCATCTGCTGAGACCTGAATTCAGGCCACTGTTGCCCTCTGTTGTATCTTCCTGTGGTTCTAACCTCACAGGTCTTATAAATCCTATTAAGTCCTATTTTGTTTCTATTCAGTCCTTTATTTACTCTGTTCTAATAACAATGATTTTAATATATAAATGAATGGACTCTTGTTTTTCTCAGGATAATGTTCAAAGTTCACTCCATGAGTCAAAATGACAGCTTTCTTTTATTTTACTTCTTACTTCTTGCTATATGTCCTTTTCTTTCCCTCATCTAAGTCTTATAAGCTTTTGTCTTTTCTGAAAACCTTGTAGTTTTCTAGTGCTGTTTCTTCTTCCTGCTATGTTCCTTTTCCTGCACAAATCTTAATCCTCTTTTATCTGATTAATTACCAGGAATCTGTCAGGTGTCAGTTGAATCATCATATAACTTTCTTCAGGAACTTTCCTAGAGTGAAATGCTCCATCTGCTAAACCTATGCCTGGACTTTCCCTCCATGGATAGTTCCACTGGATTTTAGCTACCTGAAGATCTGTTAATCAATTTTGGTTGTGTGGGACCAGACAGGTCTAGAACTAATGTTAGTGGAATTCCTACATCTAGTGCAGTAATATGTAGTAACTCAAAAAATATTTGTGGAAAAATGAATAAGAGGAAGAATAAAATCTAGTTGTTAGTTAAATGGAACTTAAGGCCTATTCGTCTACTTATAAAGTATGAGTAACAATGCTTACTATCTTCTAAGAGGTTGGGAGAATATCCTTCTTAAAAACATCACCCAACATTTATTACTTATCACTTGAGAGCACTGTGTGAAGAGTTTCATCTTATGACATTCTGTTTTCCCATTGAACTACAAAACATAGCCCCTTGGCAGGGGCTATGATTTTCTCTACATTACAGATGAAGATAAAGTCAAGAAAGATGAATACTTTAGTCTAAGTCAGTTTATACAGGCAGAATCCTATGCAGTTCTAAATACCTGTACCCTCAATTCAATAAAATAGATAAATGTGTTCAACATAAATGTAATAAACACATGCTTAATATAAAGTACCACAAATTATTTATAAACAAAATTTTTGCTCTACTCCTGTGAAAATGATCAGAACACTGAAGAAAGGGATCAACTTGCATTTGGCTAGTTATTACTATCAGTCTAACAAAGTTTTTTCTATATTTCATGAAACAAATATAATTGGGAAAATTGGAAAAATTCAGCTCTTCAACAGATAGAGCAATTTTATTATTTATTATAAAATGCGGATGCTTTGGTTTAATAACAATCAAGTCCAGATGCAAATGCAAATAGAAAAATGTAATGGAAAACCAAATAGAGTCTCATTTTCCTCCCCCTGAAATCTATGCCAATGCTCTTCATTATAAACCGGCATCATATTACAGAATTCTAAGCCAGAAAGAAACTTATTTACTAAGAAAATTATTTACTATGATCTTCCCCCTTTATTTTTAAGATTTGGATCCAAAGGAAAATGACATAAGTCACTCAGGAAAACTGGTTAGAAATATCTAGAAAAGTTGAACCTATTCTGAAACCCATTTATTATACTCTTAAAATCATATTCAATAGAAATACTTTGATTTTTCACCAAAAGAAATATATGATAATACTCTTGCAAGCAAGTTTTTGTCTTTGCTTCTGCAAAACCCTGAAGAGCAGTCAATCCAACAGTGATCACCAAAGTAGACAGGAAATGAATATAGTCCACTGGTCTACTTAAATAATGGAATGCACCATGTAGTGATGGCAAGGAATTACAACTATATACAACCATGTGAGTGAATCTCAAAAACATGTTCAAAAATTCATTGTGATTTTATTTATATAAACTTCAAAAAACAGCTTAACTAACTAGTGGTGCCATAAATCAGAGGATGGCTACTAAGACTGGGAGGTGTGGAGTCATATCTGGAAGAGAAAATAAACAGTGTTTGTGGACAGTCTGATGATTTTTATCTTTTGATTTGAGTTCTGGTTCACAGGAGTCCTTAATGTGTGATTTCCACTTAACTGTACAATAACTATATGTGCATTTTTTCCGTATTTATGCTATATTTCAATAAACTCTGCCTAATAGCCCCCATTTCAGTCTTGGCAGGAAGAGAACTTTTGGCACTCCCGTTATTAGACTGAGATATTAGCAAGAAAATTTGCTGCTTAGTGAAAAAATTTATGAAATGTTGTGAACCTCATTTCTGCTACAACTAACATTTATTTTAGTCATATCAACAAAAATAAATACTATGATACTGAAAATGTTTTCTAAAGAAAGAAATGTGCTTGATAAAAACAAAAACCAATATTTCCTTTGGCAAGCATTTGCTGGATTGGAGGTAACAAACGTAAAGCTTCCAAAGTGTTACTGAATTTGCTTACATGTTTAGTTTGTTCGAGATTCAGAATTTTGTGAAGTTGTACAGTTTAAAAATTATGGGGATATAAATAATTGTAACAAAAATAAAGACTGAATTTTTAAAATGTTGCTATGGATATAACTCAACAAAACAGTGTAGAGTAATTGGCATGTAATGAAATTCAAAATATTTGCAACAAAAACAGAGATACAGTTTGGAAACACTCTTTAGAATATTTATAACAAACCTTTGTCACACAGAGGTTTAGTGACTTAAAAAAAATACTTGGCTAACTGGAAATTACCTACAATTCTTTATTATTTTAATAGATATAGAAGGGAAAACAATGTCTGAAAAATTATTGTAATATTATTTACAAAATATCCAGAAGTGATAGATAACACACATTAATAATATTTATAAACGAATTTTGTTAAAGAAAAACTTGTGATTTATTAAACCTTAAGTAAGATATTTTTCCTGACTATATTTAGAAAACAAATTAAGACAGAATTATTGCTCTTCCTAAGAATGATCATATATTAAATTGCTGTCAAGAAAACCCTTGAAAACATTAGCTCTCAAGAAAAAACACAATTTATATTTTCTACTTTTAAGTAATATTTTCTTACGATGACTCAAAATCTGTCTAAACCATCATTAACATTTTAAAAGAAAATTCTCTACTTCTTACTAAACAGAAGTAAATAATACCTGACAACAGCATTAGGGAACATAAACATAAAATTACCTGTTATTAAAAACTGAGCACATTTTTCTCAAAGAAATATATTACTTAGATGTAAAGTAGTATATTTTCTATTCACACTAATGTTTTAACATTATGGTTCAATTTTCTAAAAAGCTGACATGGAAAATAATGTGTAATAAACTAATTTATCATAATGTGCAAAAGAAACTGCTGGAATAAATTGTAATAAGCTTTCAAAAACTAGCAGCTTTTAAAAGTATTAATTTCTACTCCAGATAATTGGAAAGGACACCTGGGTGGGTAGGCAATATTTTTTATGGGATTGCTCTGTCAGAAGCTCAGATTGTTTCTGGACTCAGCAATGATCATTTAGCACTAAATGACAGTGAATCTTGCAAATAGGTCTTCCTAGATGGTGTTTGCCATAAATTACCAAACTCTACTCCCCTCAAGGTCAGCCATATGAGAGGGCAGGTATCAAATGGCCTTCATGGAGACCTAGAGTGGTCCTTGGGTTTCTCATAAATGGACAATAGTTGTGTTGACTGCCATAAAATCAACTAAATGGACTGACAACATAAATTACCATCAAACTTTGACAACATCCTCTCTAGGAAACAGCTGAAGAATGCTTTTATACCAAAAAAAATGTAGAAAATGGATAATGATATGTTTTGCTCTATACTTGATCATAAATATTTTTAACAATGCTAAGTGGGGAATGAATTAATATTAGAAGCCACCGTATGTTTTACTTGATACACTAAAAACTGCATCTAAGTAATATTAATGTGACACCTGTTTTGAAGTAACTGGTATATATTTAAACACATACATACATATATACACATATATCATAATAATGCAATAAAGTGTGTGTGTTTTCTAGGAAATAAGGTTGCATTTTCCTGACACTGAATATTTCACTAAAATTTAACAATTAAAAAGAATATTGATGTCCTTCTGATCTTATTTTATACCTCCAGTGTACTGGGACCACAGGAAGACAGATTATTGAGCTCTCACACTACCTTGGATAAATCATCAATTCACACTCTCTATGCTTCAGTTTTCACCATTTGTAAAGTAAAATGATTATTATATAAAGACATATTGAAGACAACAGAATCAATCCTTGAGGAAAGCACCACATAAAACCCAAGTTACTAGCAACCCATGTCAATATGCTTGTGAAAATAATTAACTGTAAACAAGAGATTTCAAAAGTCAGTTTAGAAGAATACACACCAATGGCTAAGTTGATAAGCTGAAATTTTGATGGTAAAGTAAACATTATCATTTGGCTGAGTTTTCTTTTGTCATTAATTATGCTGTCAATTTGTACCTGCATTAGATGCTCTTGCTGTTATTATTATTATTTGTAATATTATTGCAATATAACGCCACAAGACTTTCCTTAGGAATTGTCATAATCAGTAGTTTTTATCTTTTATTTCTGTAAAAAAAACAGAAACTTACAGAAGATTTGCTAAAAGATGAGCTACATTGAGTAAAGGCAAGATCTTCCTTCAATCCGATGGCATCATAGTCCACAAATATTATATATAGTATCTAATGAACTCTATATATTTTGGTAAGCTATGCAAAGTTTCCAAACAGAACTGAATGTATTTTGCATCTTTCTTCCCTGTAGCTAGTCCATCACCAACTCTCCTGCCTGTCCTTTTTTGCAATGTATCTTGCGTTTCTTTCCTTTTTTTCTATTCCCATTATCACTTCTATTCAGCACCTCATCACCTGGGATCTGAATTACTGCAGTAGTTTCTTTGCTCTTATTCTGTTTCTGCCAATCCATCCTGATCAGTCCTGCCAAATTAATCTTTTTTAAAGCACAATTGTCATTACAGTGCTCAAATTTTTTCAACGATTCCCCATCACTTAGAGGCCAAAGGCTAGAGTCTTAGGCTCCAATCAAGCCCGTGGCTATCCAGCCTCCCCTCTTTTTCAGTATTGTGCTTTCTAGTTGCCCTACACAAACCTTCAGGACACTAAATTTATTTGCTGCCTGGCTACCTCCACTAGGAGTACCTCTCTGACCAGTGCCTTATTCTCTGCTTAGCCAGTTTTCTCCCTTCTGCAAGTTCCACACCTCTTTTTAAAATTACTTCCACCTCCAGTCAGCACCACTAGCCATGAAATTGGAGAACTCACGTTTTTGACAGAAACATGATTTATTTTACTGTTGTAATATCGCTTAAGTCAATTTTTGTTGTTTACTAATTACCATTTATTTTCTCCCTAATTTATTTATAAAGCTTTTCGAGAGAAGAGATGTTAATGTTTTTATTATCTGTCAATCTCCCTAGCATGACATTATGAAAATAGCTGGCAATCAATGGACACTTGTTTCATGAATGAATCACAATGCTGCTGTAGGCTTCCTGTAAGGTTAGGATGAAAGCTATCCAGTTGTATTCAAAATTTGTGGTATAGCTATTTTCTATGTGAAAATTTTCCTGACCTTAATAAATTTATTTTAATTTTTAAATTCTTAGTGAAATTGTAGATTATGAAATATATGCTGAGCACACAAAATTTATGACATTAATTTTTTTCTTTTTTTTTGGGTCACACCCAGCAATGCTCAGGGGTTACTCCTGGCTCTGCACTCAGGAATTACTCCTGGCGGTGCTGGGGGACCATATGGGATGCTGGGAATCGAACCTGGGTCAGCCGCATGCAAGGCAAACACCCTCCCTGCTGTGCTATGGCTCCAATGCCAATGACATTAAATTCTGACTTTTATGTAGTACTGGGTACTGTTAGAATAAATACAAACTAGTGCATATTCAAAATGAAAACTAAGTGATTTCTAAACAAAACTAAAATCATGAGAAGAATATATCCAGTGGAGAAAAAAGTATAAATACAAAGAAGTTAAAGGTTTTTATAAGTTAAAGGTATTTATAAGTCAGACATATTTTTAGCTTTTAGTGTTTTGTAGAAAGAACATGAACTTGGTAAAGATGAATTGGCAATATGGTTCTATTAATGGTTATAAGTAACTCAGTGTATTTGAAATTAAATATATCATAAGGTAAATGGGAACATAAATTTCTAGCTAATCAAATGAAATCTGGAAAAAATGAATTTTTCTAAGCTTTTTATTAGGATTCAGGATTTAAAGTCCCTAAGGCACCTAGCTTAATACGTTGGATGTTTATATAAGTGTTACTATCATTATTATTTTTAATTGAAACTTACTTTTTTCACTCATTACTTTTTGTCTATTATAGAGGCACTGGGTTTTCTTAAGACTGAAAGAGCATAAACACAGGAGTGTAAACCATCTGTGTTTGAATCATCATTTATTACTATAATGCTCTATCATTTACTACTTTAACTTATCTAAGCCCAAAGTGTATAGGAGTATACGGAGACCGGAAAATCTCCTTACAGGGACACTCTGAAAACAGAAAATTATTTACTTTAAAAAAGATTATTATGATTATCATCATCATCATTATTTATTATTATTATTATTGTCAATTTATTGAAGTCAGTCAGAAGGAAAGGATTAGATACAGAATGATTTCTCTCACCTGTGGGATTAAGATACACTGCAAGGTAAACAACAATGGGCCAAAGGCAACATGGATGTAACTGTTTTCTCAGGTACTCTCATTTCATGTGCTAAAGAACCTATGTTCATAAGAGATTTATAACAGGAAACATTTTTCATATTATATTTTATTACTTTACAGAAAACATAAACTTAAATTATATTGGTTAAGGATAACTTTAATTTTATGTATTTTTATAAATAATAGTCATATGGTGATTATATTCATTACAACTTGTAGACATACAGTTTATAAAATACCTTTGTTATATAGTACTATAACCAAAAGTTTTTCTCCAAAGTAGTCATCTGCTACTCTGCTGCTCCAATTATTATCCTTGCAACCCATTCTACCATCAAGATGCTTAGTAATTGATAATAATAATAAATTACAAAGCCAGGAGACTGTTGAAAGAAGTTGAATGTATTGTCATGGCCTATATTTTAAGAAATACTTGACAGTTGAAGTTGGCCTGATGAAATTGAGCAATTGATCACTGGTTCTCCATCTTTGCCTTAGACCCTCTAAAAAGGCTTTGACATAAGAATTTATGAAAGCAGCTTCTTAGCTTCTATTCACCTTCCTGAACATTGTTTGAAGTATTAGGAAAATTAGTTATTCTCATTCAGGATGTAAAGCAATTTTTAAAAATCTGGTAGGAGGTTTCTATCATTTATTAAATAATAGATTAGAAAAAAATGAGTGTAACTTTATTAAGTCTAAATTCATGCATTAAGACATATGCTGAGATTAATGCCATTATCTAAAATCAGAAGGAAGGCATGGAAATGGAAAGAATTTCTCAATTTTCTAAGTGTTCTTTACTATTATAGTAACTGCAGCACATATTTAATATTCACTGAATACATTTAGTTCCTTTCAGCAATTCAAGGTTAAAGCCAGACATCAGTCCCAACTTGAGGTACTATTACTATTCATGTAAAAAAGTTTTGAAGAGGCACTTTTAGAAGTGGTAGACTGGGTCCAAATAAGATTTGTAGGATATGTATACATACGCTGAGAAGAGCCAAATACTTTTAGAGCCATGTGTTTAAGGTCAGAATTACTTCAAACCTTTAAATGAGTACCTTGCCATGCAACTGTTAACTGACAAGATCTGTGGCTCTACATACAGCACTAATATAAAATAATCTGTGCTATGTGTGTCCAATCTTTGATTTAGAGATCATACTTACATTTTAAAACATGTTTATAATGTGACAGAACTAAATGGTATTGAATTAGCATGAGAACTAGAGCAATTTTTTTTAGAAATGTTTTTAGAATTCATGTTTTTAGAGTCATGCCATTTCTTTCTTTTTCTCCTTTGATTCCATTTATTACTCCACTTTACTTGTATTGAATACTAGAAATTCCAAACCATTTGGGCATTTCATGACCATTTCGGGGTTTATAGAATTTCTGATCATTTTAAAATTATTTTACAAATAAAGCACTTGTATCATAATAACATTATGTGACACGATGAAACTGTAGTGTGAAGAGATTATAGGATGTGTCTTGGTCACCTGAAGTTACATGACAGAGTCACTCAGAATCTGGCCCTCATTTCACTCCTATATCAATTTCATCACTGGCTCTGTACAGTAGGAAGGCAGGGTATATTTAATGCACCAGTTTAGGTAAAAGGTAAAGGCCCTCCCGTTGATCGTCGATTTGCTCGAGCGGGCCCAGTAACGTCTCCATTGGAGACTTTGTTGTTACTGTGTCTGGCATATTGAATACTCTCGGTAGCTTGCCGGGCTCTCTGAGAGGGGCGGAGGAATCGAACTCGGGTCGGCCATGTTGGCCGCTTGTAAGGCGAACGCCCTACCCGCTGTGCTATCGTTCCTAAGGAATGCACCAGTTTGGTGACAAAATTTTACTTAATTAAGGATTATCATCATCTACTTTATGTTAGCACTAAACAATACAGATGCACAAATGAGTACCAACAGTCAAGGTATTTTGACATTGACCAGAAAAGTCTTGCTGTTTTCCTAGAAAATAAAGAGATTTCAAGAAGGGCAAGTCTGCTAAATTTAACCAAGCTTTCTAAAAATTTGCCAAAGCAATTTTAAATTAAATACATTATTTAATGCCAATAATTTTACACTTTACTCAAATTTTATGAAACCCAAGTCCCATTATAAGTATTGATCTTCTACCTAACTTATAATATTATATGGAATGATGGAGACAATATGGAAAAGCCAACCTTATAAGATACCCAGGAATAAAATGTTAACAAACATGCTAAATGTTTCTGCTGTATTTCAAAGAGATCATTGAGAAAGTTCACTGAGATAGAACATTACTGCATAGATTATAATAGATGATTTTGGAGTGATATATATAAAAAATACAGTTATTTTTGTTTATCAACTCATTTAAACTTTATAAAAATTCAAGAAGATGAGTGTATTACTATTTCTAATCTAGGGATTAAGAAATTAAGTAACAGCTATAAAAACAATCTTGCTAATTTAACCCAGCTAGTGGTTGACTTCAGCTGCTGAGAGTCTGCTCAGGGCGGGGAGGAAACTCAACCCGTTCTCCTCCAAAAGGCCCCAGTGAGGACAGCCAGGCAGGGGAGCAGGAGACGATGCAGCTGAAGACCTTTGGAACCAGCCACAGCCATGCCTAAGACCACTCTGCATATGCTCAGATGAGCCTCACGTATTAAGGAATAGGCAGAAGAACCCAGGTGTGGGGGACCCGGGGCTGAGATCTCTAAGGCTGCTCGGGTTGGGACTGGGCCTCCTCCACCCAGATCCTCCATCTTCCAGTAGCTAGACATTACACCCACCAACTGCCCCTGGCACAATGTAATCCCATCAATGGCCAAGACCCAGAGACTATAAAACCAAGCTCCTGGAAGAGAACAATGCAAAGTCACCTGCTCCGGCGACTGGCTGTCCCCACCGGGGTCCCTTGGAGGGGGGCAAGTTGATTTCCCTCCTTGCCCCGAGCAGAGCCCCAGCAGCTAAAGACCTTCGAAACCCAGACACAGCATGCTTAAGAGACTTTCCACACGCTTGGACGAGCCTCACGCATGAAGGAACCAGCAGAGGAACCCAGGTGTGTGGGACCTGGGGCTGAGATCTCCAAGGCTGCTCGGATTGGGACTGGGCCTCCTCCACCCAGATCCCCTATGGTCTAGAAGGTAGGTGTTACACCCACCAACTGCTCCTGGGCTCTGTGTAATCCCATCCCAATGACCAAGACCCAAAGACTATAAAACCTAGCTCCCGGAAGTGTGCGGCTGCGTGATCTCTTATTGTCTAGTTCTTGTTCTTGGAGAACCAGGCAGGCTATGGAGAGTATCCTGCTCTCACGGCAGAGAGCTCCCTGTGGCATATTCAATATGCCAAAACCCAGTAACAATGATGGGTCTCATTCCCCTGAACCTGAAAGAGCCTCCAATGTGGCACTTGCTAAAATCTCAGGGCTATGACAAATGGAGATGTTACTGGTGCTGCTAGAGGACATTGATGAACAAAGGGATGACAGTGATACAGTGATACAATGGTTGTCTGAGAAGATACTCAAACATGCAGTATAGCTTCATATTCTTAACCACTTCACTCGATGGTCTCACTCCATTATAGCAGTACATTACAGACCCATTTCCTTTGTCCTGGCTTCTGGTATGCAAAACTGCCTTAGATCTTGCCTTTCCAGAAATAAACAGTTCCTCTGAGGACACAAGACATGTACACAGAAGATAAAAACTCATAACCCAAGATACCAAATGCTAGTGGAGAGATATAACCACTACTTCCCCAGAAGTCATGGAGAAAGAAAAGAATGGAGATAGAGAACCAGCAAGATTTTTCAAAATATGTAAAATTCAAATTAGATCCTGGTAGGAAAAGTGGGTTTAAATCAGTAAAAAGGCGCTGGGAAAGTTATTTCAGATGGCTGGGAAAGGACAAAGGCTTTCTGTGAGCAGGACATGAGGCTCAATTGGGAGAAAGATTTCCCTGGGAAAACCATGAGTAGAGTACAGGAGGGAATTTAAAGTCATGTTTGTAAAACATTTTAAAAGCCTGAGAGGCAAGAAGACCTCCTGCTGGACAGCTGCAGGGTAATTCTGTGTGTATGGGTGCATGTGTGGACATGCTTAGTTTGCAATCAATGCTTAAGAAGGCTGATGAGATCGGAGGTGTATAATGAGGGTGGGATTAGTGAAAATTAGATAATGGATTGCAAGAACACAGACGACTCTTCAGTTTACATACCTACATTCAGACACTTCCCAATTACTCCAGGGAGGATTATCTGCTTGCTGGATATTCCATGACCTTTCTCACCAACTCATTGTCCTTTTGACTTGTTCCCTCCTGTTAGAACCTGGGGATAGGGAAGGAGGCAAAGTTATTTATCACCCAGTCTCTCTCACTCTCTTTTTTTCCTATTCTTTAATAGTTTTGGTTAAACATTTGTATGGAAATTAAGAATATGGTAGAGGATCAAAATGTTTCTTTCTTTTTTTTTTTTGTAAACTGTGATTCTAATTCCTTTATTCAACTATTTTCTGATGGAGAACAGTGCTTATAATTAATTCTAAAAATCCTGAAATATGGAATTGTTAATTCCTTTGATCTGATAGGAGCCTATAAACAGAGGCTATTCACATGTGCTTTCAAACAATGCTCTTATGCCAGAACCTTGGTTCTAATCTGGCTGCTGAGGAATTTAGGTGAAAGCGGTTAAATATACTCTCCATTATTTTTAGGTTTGCTGCCACCTGTAACTGTCACTGTCCTCCCGTTGTTCATTGATTTGCTCGAGCGGGTCTAGTAATGTCTCCATTGTGAGACTTTGTTGTTACTGTGTTTGGCATATTGAATACGTCACGGGTAGCTTGCCAGGCTTTGCCAGGTGGGCGAGATACTCTCGGTAGCTTGCCGGGCTCTCTGAGAGGGTGGAGGAATTGAACTCAGGTTGGCCATGTTGGCTGCGTGCAAGGCAAACGCCCTACCCACTATGCTATTGCTCCAGTCCCTTGCTACCACCTAAATGTATTAGCCAGTTCTTCTGCTTCCTAAGGTAAATGTAGATTACTAGGAAATGAAAGCAATTTTATGGCTGCAGAGTATGTGTTTGACTTTAAAACTAAAGTGTCACATTATGAAGTTGAGAAAAAAGTTAAAATGAAACAGTGGAATGAAATAGATTTGCCATGTCAAAAATTCTTTTTCTTCTTTTTTTCTTTTTTCCTGTGGTGCCAAGGAATGAGTCTAGATTTCAAACATGTGACCTATTTCTGAGCCACATTCCTAGCTCAGGCACTTAAACAAAAATAAAACAACTCCAGGTGAGCTGTGGCAGCAGATTCCTCTCTTTCCCAGCTGGGTCCTAGAGGCCGCCACACTATAGCTCCACCATCTCAGCCGACCCACCACCACAACTCCTGAACTGACAGCTCCACTCCTCAGACCTCAATTGGCTCACACTTAAACCTCCTGTCACTGGGTGAAAAATGGGCAAGGAAGGAAAAGAGCGACAGAGTCAAAGCAACAGTGTCTCTCTGTAGTCAGAAAACTGGCTCTACTATTTGTGAGAACTTCTGGGCAATAAGGACTGCTGACTTCAAGACAAAACAAAACGATACAAAGTCTCTCGAATTGTTAGACAGAATTACTTTTAAAAGTTCCCAAATATATAGAAATAATTATAATTACGGATAGCTAAAGTGCTGATCTCAAGAGGATACTCAGCATTTCTTAGGCTACATTGCTTATCCCCTAAGGGCAACACCTGCAATTACTTCAGCTTTTACAGCAGAAGAAAAATGTGACAATCAGTATTTAGGTATTTAGTACAATGAACAAAACATGCTAACTTGCCTTCAAACTAGCTTTCTCAGTCAGTAAAGACATTGCTCTCTTTTAGATACTCATCATTTGTACTCCAGAACTCAAAAAAGCAACATATACCAGAAAAACAGCAGCTTCAAGGCTTTAAGGAGATTCACTTCAATTTTATTATTCTAATTATTCTAATTAACTAAGCAGTTATTCTAATCAACATAAAAGGTAAGATGCAGTCATAAATACTTCTAAGAGAGAATTAAGCTGAGCAATGTAATTATTCACTTATTAACACAGATTTATTACACCTACCATGTGTCAGGGTTAAATCAGTTAGATCAGACTATAAGAATCAGATAGTATTTATTTAAAAATATATCTAGGGGCTGGAGTGATAGCACAGCGGGTAGGGCATTTGCCTTGCACATGGTTGACCTGGGTTTGATTCCCAGCATCCCATATGGTCCCCTGAGCACTGCCAGGCGTAATTCCTGAGTGCAAAGTCAGGAGTAACCCCTAAGTATCGCTAGGTGTGACCCAAAAAGCAAAAAAATATATATATATCCAATTTATATGTACTAATTTTACTAATAATATATTTATATATCCTCACAATACAAAATTTCAAGTTTAGATCTATAGTTTACAAATGTGCTATCCAAAGAGTTATTTATTTCTCATTCTTATAATAGATTATTTTAATTAAAATAGTAAATCCAAAAATTACTTAAATTTTTCTTTATCAGAGCCTCTATAAAGAAAGTATAATTTAAAAATAAATAACATACCTATTTAGTAAATAAACAAATTAATTTCTATTACACTTAATAATGATTTATTTAGATGTTTATGATTAAATATAAATTGACTTGAAATGATTTTGCAGATAATAATTGCAGTTTTGTATCAAAGACAATGTAGAGTTTTATTCTTCCCTCTGATTTAATACTCAATTGACTACCAAGACCAAAGAAAAAAATTATCTTTTCTAGTTGTACTTTCAGAAAGATACATTTTGTCTTTCATTTATATAGATAAAAGAATACATTATAAGTGTGCTACAAGTGATTTCAGAATGATAAATCTCCAGTTACCAGTTCTACTTTTAATGATTAGTTTCCTGAGTCTTGAATTTAATTAAAACAATTATTTCAAATGCTTATATTTAATTTAAACATAATTAGCTAAACCTCAATTACTGACTTTCCAATTTTAAAATTAATTTACAAGATAGCTAAAAAGTGCTATGAAATTTTAATGTTGAAATAAATCAGAATCAATTTGCATCTTCTGTTAGTTTCAGTTTTGAACCCATAGATATGTATATCAGTTATGATGGCAGAACTCTGGAATGGCTGATAAGTAGCAGGGTCAAATGCTGACATGTCATTCATGTTCACTTCATGTTTGACATATACTTTTAACTTCCTAGGCTATCCTAGTCAAGGGTGTGATTGCTTTCAACTTTAAAGAGATCTATATTTTGTGAATTAATTCAAGCCCTAATTCTCTTAAGATAATTGGTTTTAGTATATGCTTTCTCTGTATAATAATTAATGTAATAAAACCTTGTATTCTTTCTGATAATGCAATCAGAAAGGTTTTTTGTTCTGTTTTTATTTTTTACACAGATATGCTCTGATTTTTCACTTCACTTCTATTTAAACATATGGCCTGCATACACAAGGACCAATATAGGTAATAGTGCAAAGTAGAAAAATTTTTTCCAAGTCTATGGGAGAATCTGAGGATAATCAAAAACTAATCACAATAGCTATCTGGAGTGGATTTATTGGTAGTGTGAATGGCCTTAAATTGTTGGTGTGGTTTGTGGATAAAGAAGCTGAGTTGTACATATTCCTTATTAATGATATTGTTATCTACTACTTATTGTCTAATATCTAATATGCACTGAACTAAATCCTTAATAAGATGCCATTATTAGGTCTATTACAGATGAACAAGTGGGCTTCAAGAAGTTAACATACTTTCCCAGACTTACATTATTAATAAGAGATGAACAAAGGACTTGAAGCCACATTCTAAAACTCCGCACCTTAGTGTCCCCAGCTTTCTATCAAGGTGTAAGGGAAGAATTTCCCACCTTAAGATCTTCATGGCCATTACCACTACCACTTGTATCACTTGACATTCCATTGCTCATCAATTTGCTCGAATGGGCACCAGTGACATCTCCATTTGTCCCTGTCACGTGCTAGTGTAGCCCAATGGTATCTGCTCGCTCCAGGAATACAAAGAGCCTCAAACTGTTCATTCAGGATTTTGATGAAGAAGTCTGACCATCTCATAGGTGGGCAGCCAGGCGTCCTATTGACGTCCCGTGGAATCCATTTAGTAACAGCTCTAGTCTAGCGGTCGTCTCTGAATGGCATTAAGTGTCTGGCCCATCTGATTTTTGATGCCTTGGCAAATGAGATGGCGTCCCTGATTCTTGATCATTGATGGAGGTCAGAACTCCAGATTCCTTCTCTCACTTGAGTGAAATGTGATATGCCAAGCATAGCTCTTTTGATTCCTCTTTGGGATACCCAAATAGTGTTCTCGTCCTGTTTTTGTATGGCCCAGGTCTCTGGGGTGTATGTTAGTGCAGGAAGAACGGTGGAGTCAAAGATGTGCCAGGAGCAGGAGGTTCTTTATCCTCTTGACAACTTCTTTTTTTATTTATTTATTTTTTTTATTTTTTTATCAGTTTATTTCTTTATTGAATCACTGTGGGAAAAGTTACAGAGCTTTCGGGTTTAGGTCTCAGTCATGTAAGTATCAAACACATTTCCCTTTACCAATACTTATTTTTAACCGTGAACCCCAATAGAACCCCACCTCCCACCCCTCCCAATTCCTGTGAGGCAGATGAGTTCTAGTTAATACTCTATCTACTTTGACTAGATACATTGTTTCGATAGAAGATGCACAATTATTGTTTAGAGTTTATGACCCCCCCCCAATCAGATATGCTGAAACAGTGTTGTGAAATGATTTGCTTTCTACAGCTTGGTTTAAGAATAAAATGATGTCGCGCAGCCGCGGTAGCGGCCGCGCAGTATTGGATTTCTGCTGTTTCACTTATTAACCCTGGAAGTATTTCTATTAAAAGTTAGATAGTTAAGAGATTGGTTTCTGTGCTCTGGAGTCGTGGCCGTGCCGGAGAGCTGCTCGTGGGGGGCAGCCGGTGACCTCGGTCGGGCGTGAAGGACGGCCCAGAACGCCCCCCTTCCCATGAGGCCCCCACTGCCCCCCGCCCCCGGCTCAGACCTGCTGTCCACAAGGCTCCCGTGTGGCCGCCATCTTTCTTTCCAGAGAGGAGCAGGCGAGCGGGACAACACCCTTTCCCCTCCGGGCAGGCTTGGTGGCGCCGTTTAACACATAGTCCATTTGCTTTGCTGCTCCAAGCGACTGGTTCTCTGTGCTAAGTCCTTGTGCCTCCGGGGCCATGGCCGTGCCGGAGAGTCGCTCGTGGGGGGCAGCCGGTGACCTCGGTCAGGCGTGAAGGACGGCCCAGAACTCTTGACAACTTCTTCGATGCTGTTGAAGGTGTTCCACGCCGCTCTCTTCCTCCTGCGCAGCTGAGGTGCCAGGTCATTTGTCATATTGAATTCTCGACCTAGCTACACATAACTGCTGCATTTGGAGATGTTTGTTCCGTTGAGAGCAAATGGAACGTCAGGAACTAGTCCTAACCACTACCACAGTGAAGGATTTTCCCCCTTGAAATAATGATGTAGGCTTATTGAAAGATGTCTATTAGTAGCTAAAATATTGAAAGAAAGTCTATAGTAGCTAAAATATTTTGTTCCCAATATTATTATCTTCATATTAGTATAGGTTTAAACATTTTTTCAAAATCTTGTTCTTTTAGGACAGAGCAGGAAAGAAATCAAGGGGTGAGAGCAAGAAGAGAAAGGGAAATCACCAAAGGGAAATAACTGGGAAAGGGGTCAGGGCCTTGAGTATACCAATGATGTGGGATAGTAATGTTGCTGTACATCCAAAGCACAGACTCAACAACACTGTAATGAGGAGACTCAAAGGACAATAACTGAGTCTTGAAATGTGCCAGTCATGGTAGGAGGGAGAGGGGAGGGAGGGGGCATGTGAACTCTGGGTGAGGAAAGTTGAAATTGGTGGTGATATTGGTGTTGGAATCGTATATGCCTAAAATGTATCTAGCAACAACTTTGTAAATCATGATGCTTTAATTATTTAAAATAAACAAGAACAACAACAACAAAAAAATTCCTTGTCTTTCTTTTCTCCAATGAGCCTTGAAAGTTGGGAGAATCTGTTCTTAATATTCTCTGACCTTAGCTCAGATGTTTGGATTCCCTTCCCACACTTTAAAATGTTTAATTCTGAGCAGGCTATGAAATCAAACTCAGTTTATACATCCAGTGAAGTAGGAGAGAATATTTTTCTTTTTTTTCTACTAATGCTATTAGGTGTTATTCCAGGATGCCTTTAAGCTATACTGTATCTCAATTAGCTCCACTGCCATCTGCTCCTATTTCTCTCAGTTCTTCCTGGTTTCCTAAAACAAAGAGTGATGTTCCCATTTGAGCTTATTTTCTGTAAATATCTGGGTAACACATACAAATATATTTCCCTCTTATCTAGATCAAAGTGATTTTGATCTAGTGATTTTTCAGCTTCATATCAACAACTAACAACTATCTTCTGGACATTCTCAGAAGGTCAGAAAGATTGGAATAATCGCAAAGCAATTATAATAGAGACATACTATTTGAAGAATAAATAAGGGTAGATGCATAGGCACATCTGCTTCGTTAATCTTGCAAAGGCCTTTAAATACCATCTGTTTTGTGTGTGTGTTTGTGTTTGTGTGTGTGTGTGTGTGTTTTCCTGTCTACCATCAACCCTAAGGCTCAAAGATTTTAAAATGACTGGTGGGAAAAAAAAAAAACTTGAGAAAGTAGTTCGAGATTTTAATTCTGTATTTCATCTGTCAGACGGTGAAATGCAGTTAGCTGCAGCAAGTGTTCCTAATAGATAAGAGAATTGTTGCTTCCCATATAATTACATTGAGTCTAAGCGTAGACATAGCCAACCATATCATCTTCATACTATTAGAAGTGCTAGTAAGTCTGAAAAGAATCCATTTTGAGGAGGGTCAGGGTTACTTTTATTTTACTTCAAACCAGGGTTATCAGGGAATAAAACTGATAATGCTTTGGGGGGGAATGATTTTCAGAATATAAAAAAAGTGCTGAAAGTAAATGAAACTGACTGTTGTGACTGGCAGTAAGTTCAGGCATTTTGTATTCCTTTGTGTTTGCTTTGGAATGTTAAACAGGTCGGGTTCCTTTTAAAAGAAAACATTTTATTCAGAACATTCTCTCACAAAAGCCTTCTTTGACAAAGTGTCATTTTTTGATATATTAGTACATGTCTACTCACATTTTATATTTTAAAAAGGCAAGCAATATTTTAACAACTTTTGACAAGCATGGGGAATCAAACTTCTACAAAATTAACTCTTACTGTAATTCTATATCCTGTTATATTTCCTATTTGGCCCTTCTTGGCAATACAAATTTTAAATTATATTCCATTACGGTCAAAAACAATGCAGGGAAATTAAATAAAGGTGACTGGAATAGGAAAACTCTATTCATCAATAAAATAAATTCTAAACATATAATTCTGACATTTGTTGAGGAGAGCTACAGATATAGATTCAATGAATAATAATAATAATCTATAACAGGATAAAACTGATTTTTTTCTGGAAATCTAGATAAATCTTAAGAAATTCAGTTACCCCTTTATACTTAGAAGTTATTTACTAAACCAGACAACACCTAATCATTCATTCAGTTATATGACCCCAAACAGGCTTTGCCTATGGAAAATTCCCTTAGATAGCTATAGGGACCTCAAGTCAAGATTCTGGCTATTTTTCTTATATCCCTTTGATTGTGACCTGCATGCCCAGTGGCTCTAATTGTTACCAACCTCAGTTATCTCCACTTACCCTGTTCATGCTCATTCACTCTTCCTCAGTGTTTTACCTTTCCTTGAATATTTCAGAGTCTAATACTTCCACTTATATCATAATCACTGACTAATTTCCACAGCTCCCAGATAAATCATTTCTCTATATTCCATTTATAGTCATTACCAATAAATTATTTATTGTGTTCAGACTGGATCATTTGTGTTCTTATTATAATTCTGAAATATGCAATTGTAAAAGAACTTTTGTCAAGATTAAAAATATAAAAAATCAAAAATCTAATGAAGCCCCTATGAATAACTAAATCACGATTCTGACAAATTCAGGAAACTGGTTTGGGATTTTTTTGCATCTAAAATTCATACAAGCAATCAAGAGAAATTATATTAACTGACCTTTTTTATTTATTTATTTATTTATTTATTTTATTTTATGACACAAGTACATTTTATTCTGTGCTTCATATGTTTAAATGGATCAGAGATATTTTATTTTAATAGTATATTATTATTCAATTTTTAGAGATGCATAAGTTTTGGGGTTATGTCTGTGACAATTTATTTATCCTCCTCTAATGTGAATATCCAATTCTTACCAAATCATTGCCATTAATACTGAATTTCAATTACTTTTACCCCTAGTTCCACATGTTCATATATACCCCTGCTTTCTCTATGATAAATATATCAAAGTGGGTAACTGACCTTTTTTAGACTACCATGAAATAAGGAGGTATTTGTTTCCTAAGAATACCCAAACTTGTGGTGTCAGAACGCTGTATGCATGAAATCCTTCAATTACAGAATTTTAAATCTTTTTTGCCCTTCTTCCCCCAAATTATCCAAGTTAATGGCAGGACATGATAGGACATAATGCTTTCATAATTTATAAGTAGTTATGGTCAGGAGATGGAGTGGAACTAGTTGGGTGGGGTGGTGACTACAGAAGGAACTACTTGCAAAGACATAAGTGGAAGCCTTATTTAAAAGATTGCCACATCATTACTTTTTAAGTCAGGTTTAAAATAAACTCACTTTATAAGAAAAGATGAATTCATGCACTTTGCTATGTGGATGGAACTAGAGGACATGAGACTGAGTAAACTGAGTCAGAAGAAGAGGAGCAGATACACAATGTCTTCTCTCATAGGTGGGATAAAAAGACTCATAGTAAGGGGACAAGAAATGCTTAAAGCTAAGCGAACTGGAGAGTTGATCTACAGAACTAAATTTACCTGTGGAAGTGAGGGGGTTTGTGGAAAGGTGGGGGGTAAAAATGAGGGGAGGGTGTTCATGGTATTTTAGTGAAGAAAATGTGCATGCTGGAGGTAGGTGCTGGTGTTGGAATGATGTATAAATGAAGCTATCATCACCATATTGTAAATCATGGTGCCACAAAAAATGTAAAGAATAAATTTATCTTGTAGAATATTATCATCTTCAGTGAAAATAATATAAAAACAGATTTTATTCCAACATAAATTACTTTCAAAGCTGCCACTGTTTTGGAACATCATTTATAAAAGACAGTATTTCTCAAAATTATTTGTTTTCAGTATTTGTCTCTTTAATAAACTATTATGTTAGTTTCACTAGTTTTTTTTTTCTTTTTGGGTCACACCCGGTGATGCACAAGAGTTACTCCTGGCTCATGCACTCAGGAATTACTCCTGGCAGTGCTCGGGGAACCATATGGAATGCTGGGAATCGAACCTGGGTTGGCCATGTGCAAGGCAAATGCCCTACCTGCTATGCTATTGCTCCAGCCCCAGTTTCACTAGTTTTCTTTTGGACTTTCTGGAGTGATCAGGAGGACAGTAGCAGAAGGCAAACTAAGTACAATAATAATGATGGTGCAGCGCATATATTCCCCAGTAAAATACATTTATTTTACTGTAATGTAGTTTTATCTAAAGAACTCCTTACTTCATACCCATCTTTTCACAAAATGCATCTTTATAGCAATTATCATTTTGAAAGAAAGTTTTAAATTGAGTCTGAGGAATTAAAGTTTTCCCCAAATCTCTTCTGGCAATATGCTTTTTATAAGATCAGCAAAAACAATGTGAAAAAGACTTGTCACAGTAATTTTAAATGTATATCATATACAAATTATACATAAATGATCTATGGTTTCAATGTGGTCCTTGAATGAAGAACTTTTTAAAGAAAGACAAATGCTGTTAACAAATGTTTTTTTCTTATTTACAATATAAATGAGTTGCATTGTAAATAAAAACAGCACTGTATTATTTGTACAAACTTAACAGTTTTAATATTATTTATTTATTTATTTGGTTTTTGGGCCACACCCTGAGATGTCCAAGGATTACTCTTGGCTTTGTGCTAAGGGATCTTTCCTAGCAGGGCTTGGGGACCACATGGGGTGCTGGAGATTGAACACAGGCTGGCCACATGCAAGGCATGTGCTCTACCCACTGTACTATCTTTCTAGCCCCCTCAGTGTAAATTTTTTTTATAACCAAAATGAAGAGAATATTTTTTGCCAGAAGTAATCTTATTTTCCATCCATATAATGTTACGTATATATGCCTACCTACTCATCAGTATAAACCTTGCTCAGCTAGACTCCACAGTTCTGTGGAGTGAGAGTTGGAGCAAAATATTTTTACTTTTGTAAAATGTATGCAGTGTCTACTAAAGGTAAAAGATGAAAAACTATACCATCACTCATGCAACCCTCCCAAGACAATCAAAGATATCAACTGTTGAGTATGCACAGTTTATAAAAAAACAAAGAGGCATAAGTTATAAAACTATTTTTAATGTTCTACACACCAATTCATTTTTTGTGATAATAACTTACATACTAGTAGAATGGGTGTGCGCCAAGACAATTTGATAGTATAGCAAGAGCCGAGAATCCTGCTTTATTTTATTTTATTTTTATTAGTGAAATTCCATGAGGTACAGTGGTAGACTTACAAATTTTTGTGCTTGGGTTTCAATTATACAATGATCAAGTACCCATCCCTCCACCAGCACCCAGTCTCCACCACCACTGATCCCAGTATCCCTCCCACCCCCCAATCCCCCTATCCCACTCTGCCTTTGTGGCAGGGCATTCCCTTTTGTTCTCTCTCTCTCTCTCTCTCTCTCTCTCTCTCTCTCTCTCTCTCTCTCTCCTTTTGGGTGTTGTGCTTTGCAAAAGAGGCATTGAGTGGCAATCATGTTCGGTCTATAGTCTACTTTTAGCATGCATCTCCCATCCAGGTAGGATCCTCCCAACACCCTTTATACGGTGCTCCCTTCTCTATCTGAGCTGCCTTTTCCCCTAGCCTCTGCAGCTGACCTCCAAGCCATGGAGTAAACCTCCTGGTACTTATCTTGGACACTCTTGGGTGTTAGTCTCCTATTTTGTTACTTTATGTTCCCCAGATGAGTGCAATCTTTCTGTGTATGTCCCTCTCCTTCTGACTCATTTCACTTAACATGATACTTTCCATGTAGTACCACTTGTATGTAAATTTCATGACTTCATCTTTTCTAACAGCTACATAGTACTCCGTTGTGTAGATGTACCAAAGTTTCTTTAACCAGTTATCTGTTCTTGGGCACTCAGGTTTTTTCCAGATTCTAGCTATTGTTAACAGTGCTGCAATGAACAAACAAGTGCAGATGCTACTTCAACTGTACTTTTTTGCCTCTCTGGGATATATTCCCAGGAATGGTATTGCTGGATCAAATAGGAGCTCAATTTCTAATTTTTGTAGAATTGTCCATACTGTTTTCCAAAAGGGCTGAACCAGTCGGCATTCCCACCAGCAGTGAAGGAGTGTCCCTTTCTCACCACATCCGCACCAACACTGGTTACTTTTGTTCTTTTGGATGTGGGCCAGTCTCTGTGGTGTGAGATGATATCTCATTGTTGTTTTGATCTGCATCTCCCTGACGATTAATGATGTAGAGAATTTTCTCATGTGCCTTTTAGCCATTCAAATTTCTTCTCTGAGAAAGTTTCTGTTCATTTTGTTGTCCCATTTTTTGATGGTGTTGGATGCTTTCTTCTTGTGGAGTTCAACCAGTACTTTATATATCCTTCATATCAACCCCTTGTCAGATGTGTATTTGGCGAATATCCTTTCCCATTCTGTAGACTGTCTTTGTATTTTGGTCACTGTTTCTTTGGAGGTGCAGAAGGTTCTTAGTTTAAGATAGTCCCATTTGTCTATCTCTGTTTTCACTTGTTTGGTCAGTGGCTTGACATCTTTGAAGATATCATTAGCTTCAATGTCATGAAGGGTTTTGCCAACTTTGTCTTCAATGTACCTTATGGAGAGAATTCTGATTTAAAGCCTCCTTCTCTGGACAATTTAGTGATAACTTCTTAACCAGTTTTTATTTCTATCATCTGTACACATCCTCATTTTTCTTATAACCAACTTTCAACAAAGGTGTGAAAGTTAGGTTGCATTTTCTTATCACATCTCCCCTTCTGCCCCCAGAACTATTATGTAATTATATTATAGTTCAGTATAAAGTATTATATATATTTGACATTCATATTAAAGAAGCAAGTCACTGTCACTGTCCTTCCATTATTCATCGATTTGTTTGAGTGGGCCCAGTAACGTCTCCATTTGTTTGGCATATTGAATATGTCACAGGTAGCTTGCCAGGCTTTGCCATGTGGGCGAGATACTCTCGGTAGATTGCCAGGCTCTCTGAGAGGGGCGGAGCAATCGAACTCGGGTTGGCCGTTTTGGCTGCGTGCAAGGCAAATGCCCTACACACTATGCTATCACTCCAGCCTAGAAAGCAAGTATGCATCGAAATTATTTTTATATGATATTCACATGAGGCTGCGGTTTTACTGGAAATAATACAGCATGAAGAGCAATGGAAAACATCCTTTTACTCTTAAGTTATATTTTAGAGTTAAACCCATGGGAAAATAATGACACAGTGTTATAATCACTCCACTATTCCTAGAACCTTGACATTTCCAGAGTAATTGCAACATTTAGGTGGGGATCAAACCGATCTAACCTGCCTGCTACTATTTTGTAAACTGTCATGTTCTATAGAAGTCTGGCTGAGGGCAGTAATACCCAGTCCTCAAAAGCAATAAGAACATTCTTAAATGTACTTTATTTCTAAACTATGGTGGCACTTTATGGTACTCATTGTCAGTATTTTATTGGCTTCACAAAGATAAAAACAAACACTGAGGTTTTTACTCAAGTCCATTTCTAGAATTTATCTTACAAACAAAGGACTTAGTCTTGTGAGATATGATCTGTTGAAAAAATGAATTCTCTTTATAAGAGTCTATTTGCTATTTGAAAAGCTATATTTATTTGGCATTCAATTTATAAATGTGTATTATAAACAATAAACTATAAACTCATACTCTTTCCAAGATCTATACAATAAGGCAAAAAGAAGGAAATTCACTGCCATAAGAACAGTTTCTTGGCTCTAGTAAATTGTATCAGAACTAAAAGGCAAGGGCCCGGAGTGATAGTACAGAAGACAGGGTGTTTGCTTGGTATGCACTGCAGGGGTGCAAAGCCAGGAATAAGCCCCGTGCATTACTTTGTGTGGTCCCAAACAAAACAAAATCAAAGCAAATAAACAAAACCAAAATTTTCTTGTAGAATTTACAATATTTACCTAAAAATATAAAAGATAATAGTACAATTTTATGCCATTAAGTTGATAATAGAGAATAAATGGATAAATATTTTAGTATTATACTAAAATACTAGTATTATACTAGTATTATACAGGCTCTCCCACATGGGCAGGATACTACTGGTAGCTTACTGGGCTGTTCGAGAGGAATGGAGGAATCGAACCCAGGTCAGCTGCGTGCAAGGCAAACGCCCCATCCACTGTGCTATGGCTCTAGCCCTGCTCAATAATAATACAATTAAAAAATTTAAAAGAACACTTTCTTTCAGGAGAAAATAGAAAACCTGAACAGACCAATTATTAATAAGGAATTTGAAGTAAATCTTTTCTAAACCAAAAGCCAATGTCCAGATTAGTTTTCTAGTAAATTCTACCAATTCTTCAGGGAGGACCTATTACCTATGTTTTTCAAGTTCTTTCAGATGATCAAATAAACAGGAATTATTCCTAGGAGTTTCTATGATGCTAACTTTACCCTGACACCAAAAGCAGTTAGAGTTGTGTTGGTAGTGGTATTGTCTGGTTCAGATCTCTGGAAAATAGTATGGGAACTTAAAAATAAAACCTGTGACTAGAATTACCATATGACCTAATGAATTCAATTCTTGGCATATATCCCAAGAAAACAAGAATATTAATTCAGAAAAGATATATGCACACCTGAGTCCATTGAGTCATTAATTATAGTTCTAACATCTGGAAACAAACCAAATGCCCAAAGACAAATGAGTGGATAAAGAAACTATGGTGTAGTTACACAACAGAATACTACACAGCTATATAAAAAGATAGAACTAGAGTATGTATGCTAATCAAAGTAAGTCAGAGAGAAAAGGCAAGTGCTGGATGACCTCACTCATATGTGGTATATAAAGAAACAAAGAAAGGACACGGACAGTGTTCAAAGAAAACCAATCCTTGGACTCTGGCAATGGATCTGAGGTTGTCAAAATGGGGAAGGGGTTGTTGGTGCAGGGTGGGATGGGGTGAACTGGAGTGAAATGAAGACAGTGATGGCTTTTGGTGTCTTAATTGTAGTGGTGCAATAATATTGGATGCCAAAAGCATAAACATTGATACTATAATTACTGTGTTGCCTCAATAATAATATCACTGTAGCACTGTCCTCACGTTGTTCATTTGCTTGAGTGGGCACCAGTAATGTCTGCGTTGTAAGACTTGTTGATACTGTTTCTGGCATATAGAATACACCATAGGGAGCTTGCCAGGCTCTCCCATGCGGGCAGGATACTACTGGTAGCTTGCTGGGCTGTTCGAGAGGAATGGAGGAATCGAACCCAGGTCAGCTGCGTGCAAGGCAAACGCCCCATCCACTGTGCTATGGCTCTAGCCCTGCTCAATAATAATACAATTAAAAAATTTAAAAGAACACTTCTGTAATCAGGCAAAATGAAAGTATTAACATATTTCTAGGGTAAGAAGAAAAGAAATGCCAAATTTCATTTAAACATGAAAATAATTTTGGAATTAGTCCAATTTGCTTTCATCAAAAACTATCATCAACTGATCATTTACCAGAATCGCATAGTGACTAAAGTTTTATAAAAAAAAAACCCAAAACTTACTTTCATTTTTTTCTTTTCCTTTGTCTAATTATCTAACAATAAGCAGCTGATACTAGTACTTCTATATCAGTTTTGGTATTGGATTGTTTCTATGTGAACTCAAGTTGCTTAAAAAGTCAAGGAAAATAGAGATTTTTCCAAGCCAATGAAAGCATAACCTGTTTTATCACATTATCACTGCAAAGCTATGTCTTGGAGAATGGATTCTTAAATGTGAAAAATGGCTTATTAATCATAATAAAAATTCATTTATCAATAATCTCTGTACATATTTAGCCAAAGTATGACCATAAGAACACTGTGGTCACTGGCCATGAAATAAAACAAAAGCTGAAATGATTTATGCATCATGTTCACACATTCTTGCCTGCGTTCTGAATCAAGATGGGTGATGACAGGAAAAGAACACGTACTCTTGCAGAGTTATTCAGTAAAAATCTCCACAAAACGGGAACTGGCAGTGGAAAAATGGGAAGTGGTCCCATTCAGAAAAATGCCGTAGAAAGTTTGATTTCCCAATTTGTTTTGAGTTCTGGTTTTTGTGTTATTGTTGTTGTTTTGTCATGCTGAAGTCTTTCAGAGGTAAGATTTCAAAGAGCAAATAAAGTATGTGGTAGACAATGGTTAGAACAAGGTGTACTTCATTTTAGCTGAAGAAAACTTATAAAGCCTTTATTTTTGGAGGGGAAAATGAGATAAAAGATTCTTAAGGCAGATAAGTACATTTTTACAAAATTACATGCGAAAAGAGTCCTTTTTGAAAGAAGAAATATTTATAAGACAAGTTATTTTTTTTAACAAAAACATACATTTTGCTTGTTTCCCCCTCTCTGTCACCCTGTATACATTTTATGGTTTCTAGAGACCACAACCTTCCCAGAATAGTTTTAGGATTTGAGACGTGGTTGGGGACTCATGAACCTGTGACTCAAGGTTCTTGTCATTCGATTTGTGAACTCTCTCTAGAATGTAAGAATAACAAGGCTGTACTTTTCTCTTTTTTTGCAAAGCACTCTCTCCTGCCTAACAGAAAGTACGCAAAAGCTACTTAAAGTGTAGGCAAATGTATACATATTAGTTCAGAATCCAAGTTCTCTGACTTTGACCAATACACAGAGATTCCATTGCACTAATGTTAGTATGTAACAGAGACTGTGTCAAGTAATGATAATTTAATCCTCACCATGTTATTAAAAAACAAATGAGCATGATTTCTATTTTAGAATTAGTAGTGAGGAACTGTGTTAGAATGAGTTTATTAAGTAACTTAGTCTTTCCTAAAGTAGAAAGTAATTTCAGCTAAAGATCAAAGTCTAAACTTGTACCTGGCATGCTAAATCCTGGTACAAGTGATTTGCTCAAGCGGGCCCAGTAACGTTTCCATCGTGAGACTTGATGTTACTGTGTTTGGCATATTGAATACGTCATGGGGAGCTTGCCAGGGTTTGCCGTGCGGGCAAGATACTCTTGGTAACTTGCCAGGCTCTCTGAGAAGGGCAAAGGAATCAAATCCGGCTGGTCCGGCCTGCTGCACGCAAGGCAAACGTCCTATTTAGTAGAGAATTCTGTGCCAGCCAGTCACACTCAGTTTTATCTTGCATTCTGATTCTTATTTTATATTGTCTTATGATCCCATACTGCTCCTGACGTAAATTTTATTTCAATACTTTAGTGTCTCCAAGCTCATTTTTCTGGTGTTGTCTTAGCTTATAATATTGCCATAAAATTACCATAAATTTAGTGGTTTCAACAATGAAATATGCAAATATATTCTCTGGAATATACAGTTCTGGAAGCTGGAAGTCTGAGATTAGTGTGCTGGCATGTCAGGTTCTGGTGATGCCTCTGTTTTGGTTAGCAGACAAAAGTCTTCACCTGTGTCCTCACATAGCATCTCCTAGGTGTATGTACTAGTAGAGAGATTTCCTTGTAAAAGGCTATCAGTGCTATTGGATTAGAAGCCCATGATTGCAACCTCATTTAACTTAATTTCTTCATAAAAGCTCTTTTATATACATTCATGCTTGTGGCTAGGAATTCAAAATTTTGTGGGTAAATACAATTTGGTTTAACAATTGGTGCACCACTTTTGTGGGTTAAACACTAATGCTCAGTAACAACCAAATACATATCATTCCTCTAATTTTAACCACAGATTGACCATCACACTTTTAAGAATAATTTTTTATCACCTTTTAGTCTCATTAATTACAAGACAAATATCCATACATTGGTCAAATGCATATTGACCTTAAGGAATGTTTCAAACTCAAGTCATTCTATTGAGATGAAACCTATAACAATAATCTCATGTAGATTTCATCATTTTAGAATCTTTATCCTGGCCATCCTCTGAATAAAGTTGCATTAGTCAGAAAATAGACTCATAGGTCATATATAGACTTCAGTGCTAATTATTTTTCTATCTGTGTAATCTTGCAAAAATAGTGATGTTCACAAAATAAATATTTTTTATTTTACATTTTCTAAATCTACTAAATCCTACATACATCTTGACTCATAAATGGAAATTTGATAACTATTATGTAGCCCATTACAATTTACAATAATAAACACATATTTGTGCTAATATAATTGCACCACATATTGTGCAAAGTTACTACAAGTAACTCTGAATAGGCAATAACCACAGGGACAATTCATCTCTACACTATTCCTCAGTATTACGGGAATTTTCCAATCAGATTTTAAAATCACAAACCATATTTTGGGCACATATGCTGCCCAAACCCATGTGCTGCTTGCACCCACGTGGTCGAGCACAGGTGGTGCAACATCTTCCCTCTTGAGAGATGTACTTTCTATCTAATGCTGGGATGTGTATAGGGGCTCTCTCTGCCTTTGGAGAAACCCACTCTCTCTCTTGAGAGCATGCTCTACTCTCACGTTCTCTCCCTCTTTCCCCTTCTTGACCTCTCCAAATAAAATATGCTTTTACTTAAAAAAAAACATTCTGACTTAGTTATTACTAAGGGATTTATTACCATACCTGTGAGAGTCTCTCTTAAGTAACTGTTTAGTTTTATTCTTTGAACTTGTATTAGGCTTGTGCTGGGTGGCAGTGAATCTTATAGAAGAGGAAAAAGTACATGGCAACAAGACCTGTACCACAATTTCAAAACACCACTGTAGATTTCATAAATGTAGATATGAGTAAAATGCCAAATGGTTCTGGTGAAGCTGACAAATGGTTCTGGAAAATTAGGCAAAAATAGACCATTTCACTCAAATATTTTTTCTTCAGAGAACTCAGGGAGAACTGAGTGTGCATATGTATGTGAGAGTGTGATGTGCAATTTATGTGGTCATAAATTACAAAGTTCCTCTGGAGAAAAAAAAATATTTAAGTTTTGTTATTATAATTATAATTTAATATGCAATAGTAGAGTTTTTACATGTTATTAAAGGTAATAAAGTACATTTATTCACAGAAAATGCCAAACTACTATTTAAAACAGAATGAGATTGATTTGAAGGTGTATGTGTTGTATATATATGTTACACATATATGTGTGTGTGTGTTTGTGTGTGTGTGTGTGTGTGTGTATAAAGACATTTTCTTGGAAAAATCTGTAATAGGCAGGACCAGAAAGATAGTACAGAAGTTAGGACATTTGTCTTGCTCACAGCTGTTGGGTTGAATCGCAATCACCACACATATTCCCCTGAGCACTGTCAGGAGTGAATTTTGTGGATAGAGACAGGAATAGGCCCTAAGCATGACTGGATGGACCCTAAAACAAAATAAAACAAAAAATACTTGTACAAGGCTATCACTGTTAGATTTTCACATAATTATTGATGCATATAAATAATTTGTTTTTTTAAAGAAAAACTTATAGACTACGAAATTTAGAAAATAATAAAACTTGTTTACAGCCATAACATACTGAATATGTCAATCTCATCTGATCTTGTAAGTTAAACAAAGTTGGACCTGGTTAGTACCTGTGTGGGAGAAAATAATGCAAACTTCAAGTAGAAAAAACTATCAATTTTTGTAAAGTTTCATAATTGAACAAAGAAAATAAATTTTTCTGTTATTAATGCTGTGATAATCAGCTTAATTTGCTTAATTTCAGTTTTTCTAACAGATCAAACTATATATGGGCTGGAGCGATAGCACAGTGGTAGGGCGTTTGCGTGGCACGCAGCCAACATGGCCGACCCGAGTTCGATTCCTCCGCCCCTCTCGGAGAGCCCGGCAAGCTACTGAGAGTATCTCGCCGGCACGGCAGAGTCTGGCAAGCTACCCATGATGTATTCGATATGCCAAACACAGTAAGAACAAAAGTCTCCAATGGAGACGTTACTGGGCCCGCTCGAGCAAATCAATGAACAATGGGAGGACAGTGACAGTGACAATGATTGAAAGCTTTCTTTTTCAAATTAATGTTTCTTATATGAAAAGTTCTAATTTTGTCTTTCAACTCTATTATACTGATCTGTGTTTATTTTGGGGATTATCTTAAAAATTTTCCAAGGACATTTAATTTGGCTTTTAATTTTATTTATTATATTTTTGATTTTCAAGTAAAGTTATAATTTTTGTTCTTGAAACATGACTGTGTTAGTATTCTTTCTACCCACTGAGGTCAAATATTTTCTTATTTCTGCATATAGTTTCTGATCCTGGCAAAACATTACTGTTTTGTTCTGCTCTGCATGTCAATTAGATACCTTTACTAAACTTCAGTGTTGATCCATTGTTATTTACTCACTATCATGAGTAAAAAGTTTTTGAACATAAAAAAAATTTGATCAAATGTTTACTTCAGTGTGACCTGATTAGACTATTTCCTTAAGGAATTCTCATCTTTGTACCCTTTTTTTTTTCTGAGCTAAAAAAATTCCTCCAGTGCCCTGTGAATATCCTTTCAGCAGTAATCTAATTATCAGGCTTCTAAGCTTAGCATAGAAGGCAGTTTATTTACCTCAATAATTTATATTTAACTCAAACTTAAATCCAGTATTTGCAGTGTGATACTTCTACTCTCTTCAATCTGATGTTCCAAATATGTGACTCTGTTTTTCCCTGGTCATGGGATAAACATTCAGTGTCCCTATTATATGGTTGTATGTGGGGATCTATCTATCAGGTGTCTGGTTGCTCTTGATAAATCTTCTTGTTATAAAGCTTATGCTTACTCCTCAGTTCCAGAGACACAAACTAAATTTTTTATTAAAATATTTAGGAATCTTTTGGTAGAAATTGCATTGTTTGTGAGCTTTGATCCCTATTGGTTTTCTCATTCAGCATTTAAGAATTTGCTAAATTAGTTTCAATATCTATCTGCTTTTCAGCTTGCTATTGCCTCATATCTCATATCTGTGTTTTTGTTTTCTAAATGTGCCCCTTTAATACAATCCTGGTGAGAGAGCTCAAATGGCTGAGCTCAAGCAAAGAGCTTTCATGTAGGAGACCGGGGCATTACTGGGTGGTAGCCCTGTGTAGGGCTGGAGCAATAGCACAGCGGGTAGGGTGATTGCCTTGCAGGAGGCCAACACAGCTGACCGTAGTTTGATTCCTCCGCCCCTCTCAGAGAGCCCGGCAAACTACCGAGAGTAGCTCAACCGCTTGGCGAAGCCTGGTAAGCTACCTATGACGTATTCTATATGCCAAACACATTAACAAATGTGACAATGGAGATGTTAGTGGGCCCACTCGAGCAAATCGATGAACAATGGGAGGACAGTGTCAGCGACAGTGACCCCTGTGTATAGGGCTGGGAGTTTCCCTCACCATCGTAACCGTGTGACCCCAAACCAAATAAAATAAAATCCCTATTTAATCATTTTATTGCAGTTTCAGAAGGTATTTACTATAACAATTACTTTGATCACCATGGCATCCATATCAGAAAACAGAGTGTTTAGCATTTAGAATATTTCTAATAAATGTAGTTTAATGAGTGAAATAAATCATTAAGATATGCAATTCTTTTTATATTCATAAGAGCTATGAATTATATTCATAAGCACTATGAACTCAATTCGCTAACTGAGTCAATTCTCTGGACTTGGGACAATACAGATATATTTAAATATCATAAGATAGATAGAATTCTTTGCTACCTTAATATTGAAAGAGGAAGCCTCAGTTTCCTCTTGCCAACATAAGGGGAGCCCAGAGTTTCCTCTCCCTGGCAGTTTCATTTCTCCCCATTGACCTACCACTCCTCTTCCCCAAGACCCTATCTTTAACATTCCTGGAATCCCCCAGGACCATAATATACTGTCCCAGAACTAGGAGTCACAAGACTAAGATAATGAGCAATACCTGATGTTGGTGATCAGAAAGATAAACCAACCAGAGCACCTTGCAGATTTCCCACATTTTCTGATACTTGTTAACTGATGCAAAGGGCCTTTAAAAGGGTCTACAACAGGACCCCTTTATTTTTAACTTATTCCTACACCAAGTTCCTCCCCAGTTGGAGAGCTCTTTTTCTTTTTCTCTTCTACTTTCTAATAACCTCCAACTCTGAGAATGAAAATACTGAAGAACTTGGGAATCAGAACGAACTCAGAGACCTGCCACCGCTGCTTCTGCCTCTCCTGCATCAACATAAAGCTATGTGTGGAAGAGCATTGCTATTGCGAATATACCTTGGATAGCATTTAAGCATCATCTAGCCTAGAACTGAACACTAGTCATTCAATAGTAACAAAAAACTTCTTTGCGGTTAATATTACTACGTGTGCTGGTTTCTACTTTAGATGTTTATTATTTGTTTGAATACATTCTTGGAAGGTGAAAGTCATTTTGTTGTTATTCTGTGAATATGGAGTCATCACAGAAAACCTCAGTCAACAGCTGTGACCAAAGAAGAATTCCATCACAAGTATTCTGGTATTTTTGTCCTTTGAAAGGAGATTCTTCAAAATATATGTACATGGACTTTCAATATCTCTTCCACTCCATGTTACTTCAAATCACAAAGTAATAATGAATATAAAATGAAAATAATTTTAAATTTATTAGTATCATCCCTCAATATTGCCTTGTTTATTTTATTCAATGCTATGTATATGCACTGTATATAACACACAGATATTTGTATATATATTATATATACATACACACAAATTTATAAATATTGGTCCTTATTTTATTAAAGAGATACTTAACAAGTGAAGTGAATTTATGTTGAAATAAATGTTTGGGCAGAGAAAGATGGCATGGAAACCAAATTCTCTGATAATCAGAGTTTGGAGGCAGGTGATGTCTAGGCTTGGATGATGTATGCTAATGAAATGATAGTCTTTGTCTCCATTTTGTGGCAGCACTATGACCTTTCTTGCCCTGATGCCACAGTCCCTCCAACTCACCTCCACGTTAGGCTCCCTTAACCATCTTAAAGCTTGTTTCCTGAGTACACGCCATGATTTTCTGTGAATAAGACTGAACTCTATTTTTATTTGGTTGATCACAGAGCTTATGTGGTGAGGGGGGAGGCGTTTAGGTTTTTCCCATTGAGTATTATATTTCCTCAAGTGGGCTTGTGGTAAACAGCTTTGACAGTTGAAGAAAGTTCCTCCAATTCCCATTTTATCAAGAGTTCTTATCATGAATGGGTGTTGGATTGCTTTCTCTGCATCTACTGATAAGATCATATAATTTCAATTTTTTTCTTATATAGATGCCGTGTACTGCATTGGGTTACTTACACATATTAAACCATTATTGCATTCTAGGGATGAATCCCATTTAGTCATGGTGTATAATGTTTCTGTGGACTGTTGGATTAGTTTTCCTAGCTTGTTTTTTTTTTTTTGAGAATCTTTGTATCTATGTTCATCAGGGATATCAGTCTGTAATTCTCCTTGCTTAATGCTGTCTCCATATGTTTTTAGAACCAGGGCAATGTTTGCTTCATAGAAACTGCTTAGGGGTGCTTCTCTTTCTTTAATTCTCTTAAAGAACCTTAAAAGGATTGTCAGTAATTCTTTTTTAAAGGTGCCAATGAACTCACTAGTAAATCCATATGGCCTGGGATTTTTGTTTTTGGGGAGAATTTTGATTAGTATTTTGATATCTTGATATTGATAGATCTGTTTAGGAGTTTCATATCTCTTGGTTCAGTCTTGGAAGAGAGGTCCAAGAATTTATATAATTCTACTAGGCTCTCTTGTTTAATGGCAGAAAGATGTTCAAAGTAATCTCTGATGATCCTTTGAATTTCTGTAATATCTGTTGTGATGTACCTTGCTTTATTCCTAATTTAATTATGAGTCTTGTTAGCAGTTTATTGATTTTATTTAGCTTCTCAAAGTACTAGTTCTTGGTTTTGTTAATCTTCTGTAGATTTTTTTATTCCAATTTATTAATTTCTGCTCCATGTTTTATTATTTCCTTACTCCTGCCTTCTTTGGGCTCATTTTGTTGGTCATTTTCTGGCGTCTTAAGTTGTGCAGTTAAATTATTCTGTGGGTCCTGTCTTTGTTCCTGATAAATGCTTGCAAAGCTATGGACTTTTCTCTTATACTTGCTTTTGTTATATCCCACAAATTTTGGTAGTCCATGTACTCATTCTCATTTCTTTCCAAGAATCTTCTGTTTTCCTCTATGATTTCCTCTCTGACCCACTTGTTCAGTAACGAGCTGTTTAAATTCCATGTGTTTGAGTTATTTCTCCATTTCTGTTTAACTTATCTGTTCAATGCATCATGTTTGAGAAGAGAGTTGGTAAGATTTCAATCCTCTTGACTTCACGGAGATATATTTTTGTGGACTAGCATATCTTCTTTTATAGAGAATGTCCCATGTGCATTGGTAAAAAATGTGTATTTTTTGATGATTAAAGGGACTTTTAATATAGATGATTAAAGGGACTTTTAATATATAAATACCAAATATCTGTCTCTTCTATTTCTTCCTTTATACTGAGAATTTCCTTGCTGAGTTTTGGTCTAGCTGATCTATCAAGTGGTGATAGGGCAGTGTTGAAGTATCCAACTATCACTGTGTTGATATTGATGTCTTCCTTCAAGTCTATTCATTTGTTTTAAATATTTTGCTGGTCCCTCCTTAGGTGCATATATATTTAGGAATATGAGTTCTTCCTGATGTACATGTCCTTTTATCATTAGGAAATGATCGTCTTTTTAACTTTTTAAAGCCTGAAGTCAATATTGTTTAAAAATACGCACCACAGCTTTTATACGGGGATTATTTGCTTGTAATATTGTCTTCCAAGTTTTGACTCTGAGTCTGTGCTTTAATGCTCTTAAGTTGTTTTTACTTTCTCTCAAAAAAATTAACCTTAGAGCAAAGATGGTTTCTGTTATTTTCCTCATTCTCTTTAAGAATATATTGTGCTGGATCTGGTGAGCAAATGTATTATTGGTAAAAGGAAAAACCTTGCAAAGTGCATTGCCTGGAAACATGAGGGCTGCGTTGGCTATGGTGTATGCCAATGTATGAAGTAGTGCCATATGTGAGTTAAGAAGGTAGATATGGCAGACTCTCAGTTTGCCTGATTTTAATTCTTTGTAAATGTTTCTGTGTCACAGTTTAATTTACTATGGTATAGAAAAAATAATAAAGTCTAAACTTAGTGTTTTTTTGTGGGAGGTGGTTTGGATGACACCCAGCTCTGCTCAGGGCTTATTTCTGGTTCTATGCTGTCTATATGAGGCAACAGGGATAAAAACAGGGTGAGCCGTGTAAAAGTAGTGCCTTACCCTTAACCCCTGTAATAAGTCTTTTTAAAAGCCCTAAATTTTTTTGAGGATTAAATAAAATAATATTATAAAGTCACAGTATACTTCTGATATATAATAAACAGTTATAGCACTGTAGCACTGTTCTCCCTCCCATTGTTCATCTATTTGCTGGAGTGGCACCAGTAACGTCTTCATTGTGATACTTGTTACTGTTTTTGGCATAGTGAATACACCATAGGGAGCTTGTCAGGCTCTGCCATGCAGGCAGAATACTCTCAGTAGATTGCCAGGCTCTCCAAGAGGGATGGAGGACTCGAACCTGGGTCAGCCGAGTGCAAGGAAAACGCCCTACCTGCTGTGCTACTGCTCCAATCCAAACAGCCATAAAATTTAAATATATTATTTTAATAGATAACTAATTTTAACGAATTTATATACTTATATTTTATCATTATATATACATACATAAATATATGCATGTTTGTTTGTATACATATATATTTTTTGGGGGGGGTAATCACACCTGGAAAAGTTCAGGTCTTACTCTTGGTAGATCTGCACTCAGGAATTACTCCTGGTGGTGTTTGGGGGACCATATGGGATGACAAGGATTAAACCTGAGTTGGCTGTATGCAAGGCAACTGCCCTATCTGCTGTACAATCACTCTGGCCTCTGTATGATTTAATATTTAAAATACTTATTACAGGGATAATAACTGTAATTATCAACTGTTACCAACTGCCGTGTAACCTCATCAACGGCCAGGATCCAGAGACTATACCTCCAAGCTACGGGAAGACAACAAGGCCGAGCCTCCTGCCCCCGTGCCTGGCTGTTCTCACCCGGGGCCCCTTGGAGGAGGGAGGGTTGAGTTTCCTTCTCCACCCTGAGCAGAGCCCTGGCAGCTAAAGACCTCCGGGACCCAGACAAAGCCATGCTGAGACCACTTTCCACACACTTTGATGAGCCTTATGCATGAAGGAACCACCAGAGGAACCCAGGTGTGTGGGACCAGCGGCTGAGATCTCCAAGCCTGCTCAGATCGGCACTGGGCCTCCTCTACCCAGGTCACACACCTTCCAGTAGCTAGACAGTTATACTCACCAACTGCCGTGTAACACCATCAACGGCCAGGATCCAGGGACTATATCACCAAGCTCCTGGAAGCGCACAGCCACATGACCTCTTATTCTCTAATTCTCTCTCTCAGAGAACCTGGCAGGCTACTGAGAGTATCATACCCTCATATATACCTGACTGGGAACACCTGTTAAGGTGATTAGAGGCTTCCCCAAAAGCCCCCATCCCTCTAGGAGAGCCCAGCAAGCCACTGAGAGTATCCCGCCCGCACGGCAGAGCCTGGCAAGCTCCCTGTGGCGTACTCGATATGACAAAAACAGTAACAATGATGGTCCTCATTCCCCTGACCCTGAAAGAGCTCCCAATATGTCATTGGGCTACACTAGCACATGACAGGTATGAATGGAGATATTACTGGCCCCGCTCGATCAAATTGATGAACAACGGGGTGACAGTGATAGTGATTACAGGGACTGGAGCGATAGCACAGCAGGTAGGGCATTTGCCTTGCATGCACTGACCCAGGTTTGATTCCCAGCATCCCATATGGTCCCCCGAGCACTGCCAGGAATTATTCCTGAGTGAAGGAGCCAAGACTAACCCTTGTGCATCAACAGATATGACCCAAAAAGCAGGAAAAAACAAACTTGTTGCTTTGCTGTTTCTAAAAAAAAATTAAAATACTTAAATTAAAATTTCAATGACAGAATCAATGTTTTTTTAGGTAATTAACTTTAGCTAATATTGCTATTAAGAATAATATTTTTCTTCAAAATACCATCAAAAACATTAAATTGTGATTAAGATGAATTTGGATAGGAATCCTCTTCTACAAATCAAAAAGATTTTCTTGGAGACAGATTAGGAAATCAGATATTCTGAGTAGTTTGTGAAAAGCTGTTTCACAGTTCATTGGAGCAATAGGAGCTCTTAGATTATAATGTCATTTGACAAGAGCATAAAAATAACGAAAAAGAGCAAAAATAACTAAATAAAAATACTATCACTAGGTAGTTTATGTAACTGTTTTAGAAGGACAAATGTGTCAAGATACACTGTATAAGTTTTATCTTTTGGGGGTTGAATCATTTGGAGAAGAACACGTTCTAATTTGAGAAGGAAAAACACTTGAATTTCAACTATATTTTACTTATACATTTTAACCTTACATTGACTAAATTTTAACATTTGAATGGAAGAAAAACCTGAAAGCACTTCATTGAAAAATACAAGGAAAGTTAGTTGGACACACACAATTTAGATTCCATATCCCGCTACTTTCAATGAGAGAGTTTTACTCCATTTTTCAAAAGTAATTTTAAAGTCCAAAGTTTACCAAGAAATTGCTAAGCAACATTGGCAAATGAACCTAATTCTCAGAGTCAAAATTCAGCAGAAAAGACAAACTTCTTCTGCAACATCTCTTCTAGTTCCTATATCAGGTTCTCAAGAAAGTGGGAAAAATCATTTTGGTGGGACAGAGTAATGAATAATGGGAAAATAGGGTTGATACAAAGAACTGAGAACAGACTATAGTACAACACAGCAGGTGAATAGTGAATCCAGGCGTATTAAGTGAACATGGAGTAGAGGGGTCATTCTTAGAGGTCAACTATCCTAATCAAGCATGCAAATTAAAAAAAATACATGTATAAAGCTTTGTTCAGGGTCTGTAAAGACAGTATAGTGTTAAGGCATTTGCTGTGAATATGGCCTACCAGCTCCATTCCCAGCCTCCTACGGTTCCCCAAGATCTGCCAGTAATGATCCCTGAGTACTGAACTTGAACTCAGCTCTCAGCACATTTGGTGTGTTCCCCACTCCCTTGTCCCACCAAAAGAAAAAAAAAAAAACTTTGTATGTGTCCAAAAGAAATCCGTGTACTGCACAAAAATTCTTTCTAATTTAACTTATGATTCTAAGGGGTTCTGTTACTCTTAGGCTGAGAGGAAATAAACCACATTGTGAAGCAGAACTATTATCACTAAGAAATATGTAATTGTTAGAATATTGAGGGTAAACAGTTTCTTGTTTTAGGTTCTGATGCAGGATAAGAGTAATGTCTTGTTGTTGAAATCCATATCACACTGGAGAAATAAGTATTAGGACTTGAATTCTCCAGCATAAAAAAAATGAGCCTGTGAGTTTGGGAGGAGGTGGGGCATAGTGAGAAACAATCAGATTCTTTTCATGGCTTGGATGTGATTCAGTTGATAAAGCTCATGTCTTCAATGTGTAAGCTCTGGGTTCTGTCTCAGGCTCCATCAACACTGTAACACTGGGTCTGAGTATGGAGTCATCTAAGCTGGCTGGCCAGTATGACAAGCAGTGGTCTAAGGTTCCCTGATCATTGTTTTGGAAGTATCCATAAAAACAAATAATAACAAATAAGATGAAAAGAAAGCTATAAAGCAGAGGGAAAAAATTTTAGGAAAAGCACACACAAGAGAGATAAGTATCTGCCCTAATTTATCCTTCTACCAAGAGGGACTTTTGTGAGAGAAAGAGACTTGGCAAGTGCTTTATTCTGTGTACTATCTCTCCAGGCCCTACAAATTTTTGCTTTAGAGTAAATCCAATGATGAGTTCAATGAAGTTCCTATACGTAATCCTCAAAGTGTCCTATGTCAGTGGACAGTAAATCATCTCAGTGACATAATTCTTCATCTGCGATTCCCCCAATACTACTTATTTCTTTTTAATATACTACATAATTTACTTACCTATTGTGTTTACTTCTATTCTCTGATTCCTATCTCCACATTCTAAATATAATTACCATGAAAGTAGGGATCACTGTACCACAAGTGTCTTGAGAATTCTTAGCACATAGGAGGTAGTCAATCAACACTTGAGAAAAGTAAACAAAGAGTATAAGATAAAACTGTTTTGTGTTATCGTGCCCACCCAGGCACACCAGCTGTAAAAAACTCTTTGAAGGGTGGCCAGAGGGTGTCCCCAACGGCTCTTCTCCTAGCCGCCTGAGTTTGGGGTGCCCCAGACTGCTCGCCCAGCTGAGGCAGCACGGGACATGGGGCAGACAGCGGGGAAGATGAGCGCCAGGCTGGCTGATTGATCAGTTGCCGTTTATTCCATTCTCCCCATGCACCTGCCCCAGTCTCTCTGAGCTCCCCATTCTAGTCTCCACTGCTCCTCATTCCCGTCTCCTCCTGCCTCTTCTTATCTCTCTGCTCTCCATCTCACAGCCTAGGCGCTCTCTCTCTCTCTCTCTCTCTCTCTCTCTCTCTCTCTCTCTCTCTCTCTCTCTCCACGTGCCTACCCCTGTATTCTTCTTCTACATTCTTCTCTCTCTGTCCCCCTTGCTAGCCTTTCCACCATCCACCATGCTGCCCCGCTCTCTCTCTCTCTCTCTCTCTCTCTCTCTCTCTCTCTCTCTCTCCAGCACTCTTGCCTCTCCAACTCCCTTATCTCTCCAGGTTGACACCGCCCCCAGTCAGGTAGCAAAATCAACATAAGAAAGCCCTTCCTGAGGGCCCACCTAATTCAAAGGGAATACTACCTAAAAGGTATTCCAAAGTACTTCCCAAGGGCAAAATATCTCCAAAGGTGTTTTTCTCCTTTCCTCAGTCCAATAACTATCAACATATCAATACTAGTTATTTTTGTATGGGCACAGTAAGAGATAACACTGATGCTTGTAGGGCAGCTCACCTGGGAATATCTTGCCACAGACTCAGACTACAGCATTCAGGCCAGATTAATCTTTCCTAATCCTAGCAGGGTCCAAATCTGTTTATTACTTTTTGGATTATGACAGCATTTGTCATGACCAAGCTTAACTATAATTAAGCATTATGGCGCTTTGGCCAGGCCCACTCCGATGCCAGGGTAGCACATAGCTTACCGCTTGCCCTGGTTCCATACAGTACCTCCTTGGAACCCTGCTTGTGGGGGTGCTAGGAAGTAAGGGCAGCTGAGGCTTAGGTGAGAGAACAGAGGAAAATATCACTGAGAGTTACATTACAAAAGCATAGCATATGCTGTCTTTTTGTTTTCATACAAAAAGGACATTGCTCTGAATAAACTATGCAAAGGACTTAGGGAGAAGAGAAAAACAATATTTACAAGTCAACAGAGCACAAAGAAAGAAGTTACAAATAAACACAGAGGAATGGGAACACTGTGATGGGAGCAACCCAATATACCTAAACCACCTGAGGCTATGCAGAAAGAACAAAACAGTGTTATCTATCCTACTTAGAGTTTAAAACCAGAGGCAGGTGAGATTAAGGCTTAAAGAAAGGAAGAAAAAATAAAAACAAAACAACCCAAGAAGCTGATTATCAGGCTCATTTATAAGTTAATGAGAGAGGTCACAAAACCTCTCCTAGGAAATCTTAAACCCAGAGTACATTTCTGAATAGTATAGAGCAGTCAAAGGAAATTAGCCTTAAGGCAGGGTAATGCGGCTGGCTCCTGGATTTATAGTTCTGCTTCAAAAATTATTTTAGGAAAGGATGGGAAGAACTTGAGAGCCATCCTTTTCTTTCAGAGTAAATCAGCATAATCTACTGAGAGCTCCTGGTTTCTTCTGAATAAAAACTGGGGTCATAAATCTCTGACAAACTGGGGTTGCAAATAATTTAAAATTTGACATTAATTTCCAGGCTTACAAATGATAACTTAAAATTGTTAAAGTGAAGTAAAATAGTTTTATTTAAATAAATTTACTCAGATAAATGTGAAGAGAGAGAGAGAGAGAGAGAGAGAGAGAGATAGAGAGAGAGAGAGAGAGAAAGTGTGCATGTGCTGAAGATGCTGAAGAGAGAACATAAGTCCTCTCCAGAGGGGAAAAAGTTTCAATCTTATTTAATTTTGCGTGGTGTTGGGTGGGGGCTAGGGGGTCCTGGAGGGACACTCTGAGCAATACTCAGCTAAGCTACACAGACCTGACAGTTCAGTGTTTGCCTGATGAAATGGTGTAGCCCCAGCAGGAGGATGGTGGGGATTGAACTCTAGACCTCATGCCTACAAGACATATACTCCATTCCTCTGAGGGATCTCCTCTCCTTTAAGCCTTTAAGTTCTTTCCCCACACTGGTAAGGTAAAGGTAAAGGCCCTCCCGTTGATCGTCGATTTGCTCGAGCTGGCCCAGCAACGTCTCCATTGGAGACTTTGTTGTTACTGTGTTTGGCATATAGAATACTCTCGGTAGCTTGCCCACACTGAACATTAATATATTTTTCTTTTCCTTTTTTGGGGGTGAAACTCAGCAATGCTTAGGGCTACTCCTAGCTCCTGGTTGAAGGCTGCTCCAGGACTGCTCAGAGACCCGGGCTGTGCTGAGGACGAAAACTGGGGTCTCTGAAAGTATGTACTCCAGCCCTCAAGCTACTTCCCAGGCACCTATTTCTTAATGAATAACAGAAAGAAGTGTGGAGGTATGATTTACTCCAGAACTTATGGTTGGTTAGTTGCAAAAAATGGTAAAGTGGGAATTTGATGATTACTACATGCATTATACATTTTGTAGTAACTTAAAACACATGAATCTTATTTTGAAGGAGAATCAAGTCATTTCTTTGAGTTTGTGCCTGATCACTGGTGATAATATTTTCTTCCTTTCTAAGCCACAAATCACATTTCATTATTGACAAATTTCAGTTTCATTTATAAAGTTTTTTTTAAAGAAACATTAAAGATATTCGTCAAGAATTCTGAGTAGAAACTTACTCTGATTTATGCTTTAAATGTAAAGTTTTATACTCTAATTCATATTTACATAATTAAATTTTTATGATTTCATAATTAAATTCTGAAGTAATTTCCTGGGTTATTTTATATTCTAGGAATGCATATATTTTATTTCTAATCTTTCTGGATTTAAGTGTTTTCAATAGTTCAGACTTGTCTCATCCAAAAAAAAGTGAAAAAAATTACTTATTAATTGAATCTATCCAAAGAATTTAATTAATTTTTTATCAAAAATTGTTCTATAATTTCATCATCTGTTCTAAAAATCGGCTGAAGCAATAGCACAGTGGGTAGGGCGTTTGCCTTGCACGTGGTCAACCAGGTCAACCCAGGTTCAATTTCTCCACCCCTCTCAGATAGACCGGCAAGCTACTGAGAGTCTCTCATCCACACCGTAAAGCCTGGCAAGTTACTTGCGAAGTATTCGATATGCCAAACACAGTAACAACAAATCTCACAATGGAGATCTTACTGGGCCCGCTCGAGCAAATTGATGAACAATGGGAGGACAGTGCTACAGGACAGTGCTACCTTCTAAAAATCACTAATTAAAACATATAACTACTGAGACAAACACTTTTGGAACAAACACAACTAGTTAATGAGAAGCAACAACACAGCTGGAGAAAATAAAAATGAAGATTCTCTAAAGTGATGGTTTCAACCATCTTAAACCTATGAACCATTGAAAATAGGAAAAATATTTTGAGATCTGCTAAGGCATAAATAATTTTATATAAGTAGTATAATAAAATACTGTCACTGTCACTGTCCTACCGTTGTTCGACTTGCTCGAGCGGGCCCAGTAACGTCTCCATTGTGACAACTGTTACTGTGTTTGGCATATCGAATATGTCATGGGTAGCTTGCTAGGCTTTGCCGTGTGGGTGAGATACTCTTGGTAGCTTGCCGGGCTCTCCGAGAGGGGCAGAGGAATCAAACTATGGTCAGCTGTGTTGGTCTCGTGCAAGGCAAATGCCCTACCCGCTGTGCTATTGCTCCAGCCCAATAAAATACTGATATATCAGGTTTTCAACCCCTGATCTGCACGGGACGGGCACGGAGGCCCAGCTCTGGGCAACAAAGCTGAACGGCTCCAATTCCAAACAGGTACAGCCCGCCCCCAAGGGCCTGGGACCCTCTCTGGGCATGCGCAGCTAGATCCAGCTCCTAGAAAGCCGGTTTTCAACCCCTGATCTGCGCGGGACGGGCACGGAGGCCCAGCTCTGGGCAACAAAGCTGAACGGCTCCAATTCCAAACAGGAGACGTTCCCAACTCCTCGCCCAGTGCCAGGGACTCTTTCCGGAGCCACAGCCGCTAATGCGGCCGTGAAATATTTTCCCACTAAGTATGCCATAGGAACCATAAGCTACCTTCTTAGATGGAAACTTCTCTATTTTAGATCAGCCACTAGAAACACAGTAGCCAATAACTCATAAGCCTATCTTAACTCACACTGCATATCAAGCAGAATAGTAACAGTGAACGTGAAGGACTAAACCACACCTCTCACAATGGTAAAGCAATGCAAAAGCCCACCAAACATTCATATTGAAGAGTCTAGCCCAGATGACACCAACAGTACTGTAGTGTTAGACAACATCTCTGACAAGGAATTCAGAAGGGAGCTACTTAGGATGCTTAGGGAATTAAAAGAAACAATGGAAAGCAATGCCAATAGAAGACAAGAGGATCTGAAGGCAGAAATGAGGAAAATGCAATCAGAAATGTCAGACCTGAAAAATCTCGTAGGCGAATTGAAAAGCTCAGTGGAAGGCCTCAGCAGCAGAGTAACAGCTGCTGAGAACAGAATCAGTGAGCTCGAAGATAAAGTTCAGAGACTCTCCAGAAAAGAGCAGAAAATGAAAAAGAGACTCACAATTGGGGAACAGATGGCAAGAGAAGATCGTGATGAAGCCAAGAGAGGGGTAACATAAGAATTATTGGAGTCCCAGAGGTACAGGAAGAAAACCTTGATGAAGAAGAAACTGTCAAAGACATCATTGCTACAACGTTTCCAGAGCTGAAGAAAACTTGTGACCACATTCAGGAGGCCCGAAGGGTACCAGCTAGAAGAAATCCGAATAAAAATACCCCAAGACACATTCTGATCAAAATGACCAAAACCTTAGACAGAGACAAAATTCTGAAAGCAGCAAGATCGAAGAAAGAAATCTCTTACAAAGGAGCATCCTTAATATTCACAGCTGATTTTTCTGATGAAACCCTCATGGCCCGAAAACAGTGGTGGGACATAGTGAAAAAACTCAATGAAATAAATGCCTCCCCAAAAATACTTTTCCCAGCAAGACTCTCATTCATAATAGAAGGAACAACACACAGTTTCACAGACAAACAACAGCTCAGGAACTTCATATACTCAAAACCATGGTTAAAAGAACAACTAAATGGGCTACTTTAAGGCAAGAAAGGCCCCTCAAATACACCAAATTTTAACAGAACAATGGGACAAAATCCCATAACAATAATCTCTCTCAATGTCAATGGGCTAAACGCACCAATTAAAAGACATAGAGTGGCAGGATGGATTAGAAAATTGAACCCAACATTCTGCTGCCTGCAAGAAGCGCATCTCAATGTCAAAGCAAACACAGACTCAGAGTCAAAGGCTGGAAAACAATCCTACAGGCAAACAGCTCCCATAAAAAATCTGGGGTAGCCATCCTTATATCAGACCACATCAATTTCAGAGTGAGGAAGGTCATAAGAGACAGTGAAGGCCATTTCTTATTGATCAAAGGATCTGTACAACAGGAAGAACTTACAATAATAAATGTATATGCACCTAATGAGAGACCAGCAAAGTACTTAAAACAACTACTCATAGACTTGGAAAAAGACATCAATAGCAACACAATACTAGTGGGAGACTTCAACACCGCTTTGTCACCTGATCAACCAGACTCAAGCTTAGCAAGGACATACTTCATTTGAGGGAAACAATGGAAGAAAGGGACTTAGTAGATATATACAGGACACTTCATCCACAAAAAGCTGAATACACATTCTTCTCAAGCGTACATGGATCATTCTCCAAGATAGATCACATGCTGAGCCACAAAACATGCCTCCATAAAATTAAGAAGATAGAGATTGTATCAACAATCTTCTCAGACCATAATGCGCTGAAATTAGAAGTAAATCACACACAAAAACAGAAAACTAAATCAAACACCTGGAAATTAAACAGTGCACTATTGAACAACGAGTGGATTAGACAGGAAATCAAAGAGGAAATCAAAAGATTCCTAGAAACGAATGAAAATGAGAACACGAGTTACCAAAACTTATGGGACACAGCAAAGGCTGTGTTAAGAGGAAAGTTTATAGCTCTACAAGCATTCCTCAGGAAGGAGGAGCGAGCACACATAAGTAACCTAACCTCACAGCTTAAGAGCTTGGAGAAGGACCATAAAAAGGAGCACAACCCGAACAGGAGAAAGGAAATAATAAAACTCAGAGCAGAGATTAAAGAGATGGAAATCCAAAAAACAATCCGAAAGATCAATGAAACCAAGAGCTGGTTCTTTGAGAAAATTAACAAGATCGATAAGCCTCTAGCAAAACTCACAAAGAAAGGGAGAGAGAAACCCTAATAAACCGAATCAGAAATGAAAAGGGGGTCATTACAACAGAAACTACAGAAATTCAGAGGATCCTCAGGGAGTACTTTGAGAAGCTTTATGCCACAGAACATCAAAACCTCGAGGAAATGGATAAATTCTTAGACTCCTACAGACTCCCAAGGCTGAACCAAGAAGACCTGGAATACCTGAACAGACCTATCACCATTAAGGAAATTGAAATGGTAATAAAAAGTCTCCCCAAGCACAAAAGTCCTGGCCCGGATGGATTCACTAGTGAATTCTTCCAAATCTTTAAAGAGGACTTACTCCCAATGCTCTTTAAGCTTTTCCACGAAATTGAAATATCAAAAACACTTCCGAACAGTTTCTACGAAGCAAATTTCACACTGATACCAAAAGCAGACAGAGATACCACAAAGAAAGAGAATTACAGGCCGATATCCCTGATGAACACAGATGCAAAGATCCTCAACAAACTACTAGCAAATAGAATCCAACTACTCATCAAAAAGATCATACACCATGACCAAGTAGGATTCATCCCAGGGATGCAAGGATGGTTTAACATTCGAAAATCAATCAACATAATCCATCATATCAACAAAAGAAAAGATAAAAAGCATATGATTATATCAATAGATGCAGAGAAAGCATTTGACAAGATCCAGCACCCCTTTATGATGAAAACCCTAGCCAAAATGGGTATAGAGGGGACCTTCCTCAACATAATTAAAGCCATCTACCACAAGCCTACCGCAAGCATCATCCTCAATGGGGAAAAACTGAGAGCCTTCCCTCTAAGATCAGGGACGAGCCAGTGATGCCCACTCTCTCCACTGCTGTTCAATATAGTACTGGAAGTACTTGCAATAGCGATTAGGCAAGAAAAAGATATTAAGGGCATTCAGGTAGGAAAGGAAGAAATCAAGCTCTCACTATTCGCAAACGATATGATACTCTAATTAGAGAACCCAATAACCTCCACCAAAAAACTCCTAGAAACAATAGACTCGTATAGTAAAGTTGCAGGTTATAAAATCAATACCCAAAAGTCCATGGCTTTCCTATATGCAAACAGTGAGAGAGAAGAAAGCAACATGAAAAAAACAATCCTGTTCACAATTGTGCCCCAGAAAATCAAGTACCTAGGAATCAGCTTAACTAAGGAAGTAAAGGACCTGTACAAAGAAAACTACAAAACGCTACTTCAGGAAATAAAAGAGGACATGAGGAAATGGAAAGATATCCCCGGCTCATGGGTCGGGAGACTTAACATTGTCAAAATGGCAATACTACCGAAAGCATTGTATAAATTCAATGCAATCCCTATAAGGATACCCATGACATTCTTCAAAGAAATGGAGCAAACACTCCTGAAATTTATATGGAACAATAAGCCCCCACGAATAGCTAAAGCAATTCTTGGGAAAAAAGAAAATGGGAAGAATCAACCTCCCGAACTTCAAACTGTACTACAAAGCAATAATAATTAAAACAGCATGGTACTGGAACAAAGGCAGAACTGCAGACCAGTGGAACAGGGTTGAATACACTGACATCTCCCCTCAATCATATGATCATCTAATCTTTGATAAAGGTGCAAGTAATGTGAAGTGGAGTAAGGAAAGCCTCTTTAATAAATGGTGTTGGCATCACTGGACGGCCACATGCAAAAAAATAGGCTCAGAACTCTGCCTAACACCATGTACAAAAGTAAGATCAAAATGGATTAAAGACCTCAACATCAGACCAGAAACCATAAGGTACATTGAAGATAAAGTTGGCAAAACCCTCCATGACATTGAAGCTAACGGTATCTTCAAAGATGCCACGCCACTGGCCGAGCAAGTGAAAACAGAGATAGATAAATGGGACTATCTTAAACTAAGAAGCTTCTGTACCTCCAAAGAAACAGTGACCAAAATACAAAGACAGTCTACAGAATGGGAAAGGATATTCACCGAATACACATCTGACAAGGGGTTGATATCCAGGATATACAAAATACTGGTTAAACTCCACAAGAAGAAAACATCCAACCCCATCCAAAAATGGGGCAATGAAATGAACAGAAACTTTCTCAAAGAAGAAATCCGAATGGCAAAAAAGCACATGAGAAAATGCTCTACATCATTAATCATCAGGGAGATGCCGATCAAAACCACAATGAGATACCATCTCACACCTCAGAGACTGGCCCACATTCAAAAGAGCAAAAGCAACTGATGCTGGCGTGGATGTGCCGAGAAAGGGACACTCCTTCACTATTGGTGGGAATGTCTACTGGTTCAGCCCTTCTGGAAAACAGTATGGACGATTCTCAAAAAATTAGAAATTGAGCTCCCATTTGACCCAGCAATACCACTCCTGGGAATATATCCCAGAGAGGCAAAAATGTATAGTCGAAGTGACATCTGTACTTGTTTGTTAATTGCAGCACTCTTTACAATAGCCAAAAACTGGAAGAAACCTGAATGCCCACGAACAGATGACTGGTTAAAGAAACTTTGGTACATCTACACAATGGAGTACTATGTAGCTCTTAGAAAAGATGAAGTCATGAAATTTACATACAAGTGGTACAATATGGAAAGTATCATGCTAAGCGAAATGAGTCAGAAAGAGAGGGATAGACATGGAAAGATTGCATTCATCTGGGGGATATAAAGTAACAAAGTATGAGATTAATACCCAAGAATAGCTGAGATCAGCACCAGGAGGATTACTCCATAACTTAGAGGCCAGCTGGGTATCCTAGAGGAAAGGGCAGTTCAGATAGAGAAGGGAGCACCAAATAAAGGGTGTTTGGAGGATCCTCCCAGGAGGGGAGATGCATGTCGAAAATAGACTATGGACTGAACATGTTTGCCACTCAATGCCTCTTTTGCAGACCACAACACCCAAAAGGAGAGAGAGAACACAGGGGATTGCCCTGCCACAGAGGCAGGGGGGGATGGGGGGATGGGGGTGGGGGGATATTATTCATGGTGGTGGACAATGGGCACTGGTGGAGGGATGGGTATCTGATCATTGTATAATCGAAACCCAAGCACAAAAAATTGTAAATCTACAACTGTAATAAAAAAATACTGATATATCAATATTTGTGGTAGTACTGCTAGTGGTCTAGGCATAATCTATTTTATCCAGCAATAAGCCTTTAATAATAATAGAACATTTCTTTAAACCAATACCTTTCCTTATTCTCACTGTCCATGCCGTGTGTGTATGTGTGTGTATATGTGTGTGTGTCACACCTTGCAATGCTCAGGAGTTACTCCTTGTGGTGCTGGGGGACTATATGGGATGCTGGGGATCAAACCTGTGTTGACCACGTGCAAGGCAAGCACCCTACCCATTGTACTATAGCTCTAGCCTTCGCTATTTATGCCTTGAACAAAGTTCACAGTGTTTTATAGAGGGAATAATGAGTCCTATTAATTACTATCCTATTTAATACTGAGTCCTGTTTATTTCTGCAAACAATAATAAATTCTCCAATACTTAGCTCTTTGCTGGTTTTGGGGACACACACTTTAGGGATCAGTTCTGGCTTACTACCTTCTCTGTCTTTAGGGATCACTCCTGGCAGGCTCAGGGAACCATGAAGGTTGAAGCTGGGTCAACCACATGCAAGGCAAGCACCTAACCTGATATACTATTGCTCTGACCTCAGAAAGTCTCCAATTCTTAACACTGACATGTCCTATAAACTCAACCCAATTTTGACATATCAGCTACTTAGGACTTAGCACAGATCCTACTTCACATGAAGGGCCTGGTCCCACAAATTTGCCCTCACACCAGATACTCCACCTCAGTCCCAGGCCCACAGGCTACCAACACTTTTGTCTTATACATTCGGCATCTTCCCTCCTCTCTGTTACAGGTTCAGTATTCTCTACAAAAGTTCATGAAACTCAGAAAAATGTTAAGAATATAATCGCCAGTTTATTATAAATAACATAATTCACAAATAGTGAAATGAAAGAGATGTACAGAGTAAGACAGTGGGGGTTAGACAGTGATTCCACACCACAGGCAGTGTCACTCCTAGGACACCAAAGTGCTCATCAATCCAGAAGTTCTCTTACCTAGTCTCAGTTCCCTTAACTGCAGACTCATTAAATATTCGTGGCTGATTCAATTATTGGTCATTGATAAATAACTCAATCTCCAATCCTTCTCTCTTCTTGAACAATGAGGGGTCTGGAGCAATTGTAGACACCTTGCAAGCAGCAGACCTAAGTTTGATCCTGGACCGCCTATGGCCCCCTGAATCTTGCCAGGAATGATCCTTGAGTGCAGAGCCAGGAGGAAGCTCTGAGCACAGTTTGCTGTGGCCATGAAACAAAAAATAAAAAAGTTTTGGATTTTCTAGCCCCCCTACTGTAGCACTGTAGTACTGTCCTCCTGTTCATCGATTTGCTCAAGTGGGCCCAGTAACGTCTCCATTGTGAGACTTGTTGTTACTGTATTTGGCATATTGAATATGTCATGGCCTAGCTTGCCAGGCTTTGCTATGCAGCGAGATACTCTTGGTAGCTTGCCGGACTATCCAAGAGGGGCAGAGGAATCGAACCAGGCTCAGCCGGGCCAGCCGCGCACAAGGCAAATGCCCTACTGCTGTGCTATGCCCCTCTACTACCATTAGTTATCACACTAGCAGACAGTGAAATAGTGTTACCATTTAGAAATTCTAGAGTTTTAAGACATTTTTGTCTGAGATATCAGGGTAGAGGTGGGGTGTAACAATGAGGGACTAACACCAAATATATTTATTTTTAATGCCATAGTGATCATAATAATGTAGTGAGCATATATATTTCACTGTTTTTTCTTTTCCTTTTCGGGTCACACCTAGTGATGCTGAGTGATTCCTGGCTCGGCACTTAGAAATTATTCCTGGCGGTGCACAGGTGACCATATGGGATGCCAGGGATAGAACCTGGGTTGGCCGCATGCACGGCAAAAAGCCTGCATTGTGTCTATGGCTCTGGCTCTACTGTTTCTCTCTTTGCTGTGTGAATGCTTTGAGAGAAGTTTCCTTATTTGTTTTTTGTAATTTTCTCCTAATACACAATGAAAATTCTCAATTTTTTTAAAATAAAGGCGTGGCTATCCAAAGGAAAAATGCAAATTGCATTTTAGTCATCTAAAATACTGCTCACTAATAAAGTATGATGGATTTAGGCATTTCAGTTGGAATGAAACTATTTGGTAAGGGGTAAAAATTAAAATGGAAACACTTTTATTGACTAAATATTGGGTTACAGAAACCCATTATATATGTCTAGATTTGCCACATACACACTATAGCTAATTGTACAAATCACATATTTAACTGGGTCTGAATGTTCTCAACTAAACACAAAAGAAAATAAATATTCTTTCTTACCATGCAGAAACATTGTGAAGGTTCAATTAGATTATGAACTAAATTTCTTGTTACTTGAAAAGCCATTAATAGTAAGGTGTGATTAAATAATATAAACAAGACTGACTTCTGAATAACAAAGTATGCTGATAAAAAGTGCATAGAGATCAGCTATGAATTTTATTTCATCCTGAAAGACACTGAAGAGTAGGAGTTACATAGTTCAACCTGAACTTCCAATTAATCAGTTTGAGAAGGCTGCAATTAAGGTGCAGAGGAGACGATGCAAAGTATATTAGAAAAATTCCTTGTCCATTTTGAGTCCACTTTGAATGTCATATTATGATCCAGAAAAATTTTCTTGTATAAAGATTGGAGATATAGTCTCTCCTGAACTTTTTCCACCAAGGTTATTAATGCTATTTATTTCACATTTTACTTAAGTTTTGGCGAGACTGTAAATTTTTTCCTACAAAGAAGCTCATTAAGTAAATCATACTGCAAACTTCTGTTGTTATACTTTTTATCCTATCTAGTATTGATGAATTTCTTTTTTTTTTTTATCTTTTTCTATTTTTTATTTTTAAATGGTGGTGGCTTTCTTTAAGGTCCCTTAGAGTCTCTAAAAGTTTGCTATACAAGTTTCCTTTTATAAGGAAGCTGCAATTTAGTCTATCTCCATCATAATATTTTCTTAATAAGTATTTTTTTTTAAATTAGAGTGGATCAGTAGATTTAACAATAAAAAATCAGAGATGAGGCAATATATATTGTGATGAAACATTTTCTCTCGTGGACAAAAGGTACCAGTTGATATTAAAACAAAAACTATTCGCTCTTCACAGGGTCTAAAAAGATTTCATTACAAATACAGAAATACATGAGCTGCATTAGAGTCATTGAGTGGGCTCCCTTAAGAACAGTAATAGTGAGGATGACTCATTCTTTCTGCTTTGAGCCAAGTACTGAATCAGAAGTTTAAACTCCTGACATCGGCTCAGCTCATACTGCATTGGAACACAGCTTCCAATTTTTAAAAACTGTCTCTTGGTAAGCAGTTCATTTTGTAGAAAGAAAAAAGTTTCCACCATTCACCTATTTCATGTTTCCAGTGGAAAGAATACTGGTGATAACAATATTATACCAAACATAAGATGTGACATTGTACTAGGTTATAATATTGCTATACCATGCTGTTCACATATCTTACTGTAGTATAATTTTGGAAATTCTATACCATATAAACACTGGCATATCCTATGTGATTTATGAATGAACCTGTGTATATATGTGTATATATATGTTTATATATAGTGTATAAATGTATATATGTGTGTATATATATATAAAATAGTTGTGCAATAGTTTGTATTCACATTTTTGAATTACATAGAACTATTATATTACATTTTTGAATTTCTTAAATAGAACTACTTTAAGTTTTAGGTCCAAAATACTATTCTTTTTTAAAATTTATTTATTTATTGAATCACTGTGGGAAAAGTTACAAAGCTTTCAGGTTTAGGTCTCGGTCATGCAAATATCAAACACATTTCCCTTTACCAATACTTATTTTTCACCACAAGGAACCCCAATAAACCCCCAATAAACCCCCATCCCAAAATACTATTCTTCAAAGTAGCAACCACTGAGTACTTCAGTATTAACTAAATAGTAAATTAACAACAATAAGCATCAAGAATTGGAGGCAATTGAAAACTCTCACCAACCACATTGCTAGGGAACTGGCAATGTAATATTTTTGAAAACTGAGTGAACTAATATATGTGCATTTGCAGAGGACTTGGAAATATTCTGCTCTGTAGTCAGGTTCTTGGTCAAGTGCTTAATAATGTCTTACAATCAACATTTTTAGGATGAGTGCCAAGGGCTGGAGAGAAGGTACAAAGGTTATGGTGCTGTCCAAGCTCCCAGCTTGTGGCTGTTGCAGTGACCCTGGGCAAATCCCAGCATCACATATGGTCGCCCTGCACTGCCTGGCATGGCCCCTGATCACAGACCCAGGTGTGGCTCATAAACGCTACCAAGCATGGCCCACGAAAACAAAAGGGAAAACAAGGAGATAAATGAAAAGTCTTAAAAAATATATTAAGAATCACTTACTATTAACCTCAAAAGTGCTTTCCCTTAGGAATATTGAGCATCTTAGGGAGTGAAGACATGGGCTCTGATCTCTTTCCTAGACTATTACTGTCATATGCCCCTTAGTACTAAATATAAATCGCATCGTTCAATCTTTGTGATCATGAAACCACAGCAACAAAAACAACAAGGTCAAATGCTTCACAATAAGAGTTGATGTTGCTGAGATTCTACTACTACGTACTGCTTATTAGAACTGAAGAGAGTCAGAGCAGGGGCCAATTTACGACTCCTCAAGAGAGCCTGTGCTTTAACATTGCCATAGGACTTTAACTAATCCACATCCTTACAAGCTATAGAAAAGTTTCTTTGTTTTGCCTGATAGGAAATAAATAGTCCGGCCTCCTTTATTTACTCAATGACCCTAGATAAGCTTTTTTTTTTCAAACTACTTTTTCAAATTTAAGAAGGCATAACCATGCTTGCTTTAATTACTTTATACTTTTTCATGTGTCAGGCTTTGTAAATTTCATCTCATGATGCAAAGTGATACTGTTAATTTTGTTATTGGTTAGAGACTAGAAGTTGCCTTAGATTATATGTTCAATTCTCAAATGTGATAGTTAAGCCTCAACAAACATTCCCAGGCAATGAATGCATGGATCTTATTAAAGGCAAACAGGGGTGGGGATGGAAATAGGGTTAAAATCCACAAGAGACCACTGCAATTACCAGAATGTAAACAGCAGACTAACCCTGTTTTTGTGGAATTGTGGATAGGTGTGTCTTATTGCCTGTGCAGATTTTCAGAATCACTTCATTATATTTAAATAGAAAGTGTCTAATGTTCTTTCCTTTAATCTTTATTTTTAGTGAGACCATACATTTTCTGCAGTCAATTGAGTTCAATTAAGCAGTTTTGTTAGATACATTAAATGCTGCCACAGTTTTCATTCAGAAAATTATTAGTATATATTTTAAATCTTTAAATTTTTAAACAGCAATTTTACAATTTAAAAAAGCAAACAAACAACTAGAAACACTTTTCCTAAGTGTAATTTTCAAGATTTTGTCTGTGACCTAATTTTATTTTCTCTTTTATAAAGTTTCTATTTCTACAGTTTCTTTCTATATTCTCTTAACTTTTCTGGAGAGCACTGTCTTTCTCTTCGCCAACTTACTAAGTGGTCATAGAATAAATAATTTGGTATTCAAATTCCAGATACCTGGTTTAATTAAAAAAAAAGTTAAGTAGAAGATAAAAAATCCTTTTGTTCCAATTCTTATTTTGAAATCCTTTATAAGAGATTTTTCATTCAAGTATAAACTTAAAGTGGTTATGAATATAAGACTAAACAGAAGAATAGAACTTCTATATCCTGGGAATTAAGTGAAATTCAGGAGGAAAAAGGAAAGTAAAAGAGGTGTGTCCTAGGGCTGGAGCAATAATATAGGAGTAAGGTGCTTGCCTTTCACACAATTGACCTGGATTTGATCCTCACACCCCATATGGTCCCTTAAGTCCCACCAGGAGTGATGCCTGAGCACAGAGGCAGGAGTGAACCCTGAGCACCACTGGGTGTGACCCCCAAACCAAATCAAAACAAAACAAAAATGAAAGAGAGAAAAGAAAAGTGTGTGGGAAGAACTGGGATGAAGAGGAAACAGCATCAGGTGTGAATGACTGTGAGGTTGTGAACAGTGGCATAAAGATTGTTATTTTTCCTCCTTCTTAGATAATAAATTAAAAAATCCTTAAAAACAGCAAAAGGTGAACTGTGTATACATATTTGAAATTCATGAAACTTATCTAATTCTATCTTATTCTAATGGAATTTCAAGTGATGCTCATGTTGTCCATGGTCTCTAATTTTTTTCGTCAAAGCCTAACATGGTGAAATTCATACACTATCCAAGGATAAGATGCAAAGACTGTACTGAGTGGATCAAAGGTAGAACATGGAAATGCTGTTAAAATTCTTCAATGAAATAATTATTACTAATGGTAATCACAAACTGAAAAGAAACAAGAAACAATAAAAAGAAACAAGGGTCTCTTTCATATAAGAAATGATGGGGGCTGGAGAGCTAGCACAGCGGGTAGGGCATTTGCCTTGCACACAGCTGACCCGGGTTCGATTCCCAGCATCTCATATGGTCCCCTGAGCATAAAATGAAAGTGAGCCTACTGTAGTTTTAGAATTCAATTACATAATTAACACCAAAAATACACTAAAATATTTTGATCTCAATTCATGTCCTAAGGAATTCTACTTATTTTAGCCATTAGAATAGCTTCTTTGTTTTTTGAGAAAATGATAGACAAGAAAACTACTAGTACTTCTCTAGCTTAAGCATTCACCATGTGAACACCAAAAATATGACAAGAATTGAACTATTAAGATCAGCATTAAGTGGTTTATTCTAAAAGCTTATCTGATACTTTACTACATTTCTAGATGGCAAACACACCCTCTGAAATAATCCTCTGATATAATCCTAGGAACAAGGATTGCACTCTTCAGGTTTGTTTACTGTGATGTAAGTTTAAAATATAATGAGAAGTGTAGCCGATGCAGAGAACAGACATCATGTTCACCCAGAACAATTATATTTACTTAGCATTCCCTCAGCTGTGAATAAATGGTGACAGGCTTTTAGTAATTCAGAGTCAACCTGATATATATATATATATATATATATATATATACATACATACATATATATACAACATCTTAGCTGTAGTTGTAATAAATTCTTGTTTAACTTGAGACAAAATACATATTTCTCTCTGTGTTCTGCCTTGAACATCCATATAATACTCCATATTGCCCACGATGACCTTTAAATACTAAAGACAGTTTTCAGCTCTCTTAACTATATCACATCTTTCAGGATAAATTTCTCATATTATTTAGGGAGATCATCACTGTCACTGTCCTCCCGTTGTTCATCGATTTTCTCGAGCGGGCCCAGTAACCTCTCCATTGTGAGACTTGGTTGTTACTGTATTTGGCATATAGAATATGTCACGGGTAACTTGCCAGGCTTTGCAGTGTGGGCGAGATACTCTGGGTAGCTTGCCTGGCTCTCTGAGAGGGGTGGAGGAATCAAACTCGGGTCGGCCATGTTGACTACGTGCAAGGCAAAAACCCTACCCGCTGTGCTATTGCTCCAGCCCTCTTATATATCATCAGATCTCTTAAAATAGTCAGAGGTATTCTACTTTGAACACACATTTTTTGTTAGACTGTAGCTCTCAAAACATCAAGTGATATTTTAGGCTTGACTTTGAGAGTGATCAACTTAGAATAAGAAAAGCCATCATCCAGTTTGAGATAGACTTGTTTATACTACAAACTGAATAGAATATCATATAATTTGTATTTCTGCAATTATATGAAATTTCTTATTCATATTGAGTTAGTAAATAAATACTTTGACTCCAGTTTCCTTTGTATGAATTATTCCTAAATTTCATAGCATCTACTAACTTAATTTCTGGGATGTAATAAGTTCCTAAGACTCATTTTAGAAGTACTTTCACATTAACAAAAATAAGAACTAATGATATAGTTTAGTGATTGATACATTTCTTGTATATTTGAGGGTCTGGGTTTAATTCTTGGCATTCCAATAAGGATAAAAATGGAGATAAAACTGTACTGACATTTTATATGATGCTTATATATTTAATTTATAATAATGCTAGAAATTTTATGAGTCTCTTGAATAAATCTCCAAATATTAAGCCATGTTTCAGTAAAATAAAGACCACTTATTAAGATAGTGTGTAAGGAGAAAATTTGTTAATTTTAAACCTTTGTTCCTGGATTACAAAAGAGGCCACCCGAATTGTTTCTATTTATGACACCACAGTGATACAGAAAATATCTGGCATTACAAACTAAGCCAGAAGAATCAAATAGAACTAAAAAATTAGTTAGACTGAATGCTCAGAAGCTTTGGAATTGTTGAGAGATCATGTAAGATAACAGTCAATGGCTAAAACATAACGGGAGAAAAATATTCCCATTGAATGACATATACTCATGTGTCCCACATTGTTTTGCTGCCTTAAAGGAAATATGATACAAATGTGAGTTACAATGTGTTGGTTTTGTGAGAATGGTGGCTAGTACATGTTATGTCAGGCATGGCTGTGAGCATGGTGTGTAACTGCCTCTCATTCATTTCAGATTTGTGTTAATGTGGTCTAGAGTTGCTAACAGGTAAGTAGTTCACTTATACAGCTAAGATCCTTAGTAGACTACAAGTGAAGGGCCTGTTGTGCAGAAAACAGAGTTTCTTCCAAATGAGGGTAGGATGCACCTCTACTAAGCTGTTACTTTGGTCATGGTTGATATTCCAAACTACAGATTTGTTTTCTCTCTGGAGATTTTTGGCTATTGAGTTAGGTTATATGGGGATACAGATTGATTCTGATATTTTACTGCTCTTTTCTCATGACTCTAGAGTAATGAACACTCTATTACTCTTTTCACTGAACCCTAAAATTATCACAGCAATATTCACCTTATATTAGTCCTTCTGAGAAAAACAAAAATGGCAGTTTGTGAAGGCAGTTTTTATTCCCTATTAAAAATGCATTAATTAGTTCACATATGCTTTTGCACATAGAGTATTTTCAATATTATTTAATCTTTTAATTTTCTCATTTCTAGTTAACTTTGATATGTTTACACTGACAATTGCACTAACCATATTTTCTCTGTAAACATTTAAACTAAAAAGTTATCTCTAAATATGTTGCCTTGTTTATAGGACCCTTAAATTGTGTATTGCAATAGTCTTCATGTTACTTATTATGTCCTTTTTGCCCTTTTTTCAGTTATCTTTTTTGGCTCAAAAATATAGGCTTCTTTGCAGTTTCCTCCATTTTTTCTCATAATTTTGCAGTTTGGGTTATTTCTTCCTGTATACTTGGCTCTCAAAAATCTCAGCATAATACACTTCCAGTTTCAAATTACTTATAGTTTCCCATGGAACAGGATGAATATGGGGTATCTTGTACATGAGAGGCAGGTCAAACCCATCAAAATCACTATTTTTTTTCTCTATGAGCTTCCAATATGTTATTTTTTCATTTTCTTTTTGGGTCACACCCAGCAATGCTCAGGGTTTACTCCTGGCTCTGCACTCAGGGGTTACTTCTGGCGGTGCTCGGGGGACCATATGGAATGCTGGGAATTGAACTCAGGTTGGTCACGTGCAAGGCAAATGCCCTACCCACTGTACTGTCACTCCAGACCCTGCAAGACAAACACCCTACCCACTGTGCTATTGCTCCAGCCCCTCAATTTGTTCTTGAGTCCTTGTCACAGTCTTATTTCACATCTGAGAAATTCAAGCAAAGCATTTTGTAACTGTTCTATAAGTTCTCTGCACCTTTCAACCTCCATTTACCTAAAAAAAAAAAACCTCCCAAATCCTTTCTCATGGGGAGAGTGCTCTTCATTTACTTGCCTTTCCTTATTTTTCATGACCTTGACAATTTTTGCCTAATCAATATGACTGCATTTGAAGATATATATGTTCCTCACTCTACTGCAAGTTTCCAGAAAGATTTGCCACTAGGATGTGCTTTTATTCCCAATTGTCACTAGCACATTATGGGATCTCAATAATTACTACTTAACTACATGTCAGAAACAATTAGAAAGAATAGTACAAAATCTACATAATTAAATTCTGAGCTGTGTGCTGTAATAAATTTAAGTTGTTGGGAAAGTTAGAAAGGTCCTGAAATCCGTAATATTGAAAGTTCTCACTGAATTCACTATTCTCAGTCCATTTTATCCAGGAATTTCTGAGCATAAATCATAGATGCTCTTACCCCTGGAAGTCATCCTGCTACATGGACCTTTGATGACTAGAAGGAAGGGGAGTTTCACTCTCAGGGAAAGAATCTAACATTTATTGCTGTTAAATTTCTACCAACATACTTCATGTGATTTTTTTCCTGGATACCTGAACAGATCACAAAGCTAATTACTCCTACTTCTTTTATAGCATGGTTTTGGTCCTATAACTCAAACTCAGTTGAGAAATTTGGGACAAGAACTCCATTCTTGTCTTGGATATTGAAGACTGGCCGGTGCTGGTTCTCTCTCTGAGGCTGCTAGGTATGTCATGATGTCTCAAAACAAGGTGCCATCACTCACCTATCCTATGGTATCTCTATTGCTTGCCATCCATGGATTTTACCAATGCTATGACTCATCTGGCCCTACTAAATCCCACACCTCCATTATTACTCCATGGGTCAGGAGACTGCCTTTAGTACGCTGTCCTATCCACTACATGTCCTCTTGGCTATCAACACTCTACCTTCTCTCCATCAATCCCTATTGTTAAGTCCAAGCATAGTTCAGAATTATCCATTCCCCTATGACAGAGATGTCCTTATATATTTTACTTTCTTAATCTCAAATTAACTACGGTGTCTACTTCTCTACACTTGTTACTGATTGTTTTTATTTTCCCTTGTGTAACCCCTGTGCATTCCCCTTGCTATCCGAATTATTAGCTTTGGTCTGCTAAAGATTATACACATCTTTTGGGGCCACAGAGGCTTTGTCTTTTTGTAATGGAACTATAATTTCAGATATCTGAGAGAACATTCTTTAATCCAGTTGCATACTGCATACTTACACTGACAGGTATAAGAAAAATGCAACTGATAACAGCTGGTCTTAACAGGAGCAGTGCTGCATAAATTTTCATTTTCTCTGGAAGGCCTCACCACAAAGGAAAAACATACCTGGTAAGGTCTCACAGAGGTGTTATGAGATTAGACTTAATAAAGCATGAAGAACTCATTAATAAATAATGTTCTGCTACGTTAACAAATAAGGCTGAAAACTCTGACTGGACGTAAATCAAACCATGCATGCAGCCATGTGACTTGTTAACTTGCAGTTCTCTTTTTGGAACGTCTGGCAAAGCCCAATGCAATAAGCACAAATAAGACCAGTATATCACAAATCTGTGGAACCAAAATTATAATATGGACTGTCAAATTATTTTCACACTCTGTGCTCCAAAAATAGTAAAAACAAAAATTTTTACTGATACTAATTAAGGGACATTTCAAGGACATTGAATCTTTGTCAGAAAAAAAGAATCTACTCGTCAACATAACCGTAAACCTTCACATCTTCTCATTTCATATTCTTTGTCTCAATTCTCTACAGGTTGGTAAAAAAGAGCTAAAGAATAAGTCCATGTATGTGGCAGGCTAGTCTATCTTGCCAAAGAGGTTATGGATGATTTATTTTCAGTCCAACCCAGAAAATCTTCAGGAGGATTCAGAAAGAGGGAGAGAGAGAAAAAGAATCAACTCCCTCCCTCACACCATTAAAAATAAAAAGAAAGAGCAATTGTCCTACTTAACCCTTTTCTGGATTCAGAAGTGTGCAGGGATTGTCAGAGTGATTACAGGGCTGCCCAGTGGAGGTCAGAGCAGAGGGAAGGGAAGCATTGGAACTGGGGGCAGTGGCATTTTTCTTTTGGTTCTGTGATGCTGAAGGCAACTGCACTTCATGAAGTTTTATTTTTTTTTCATGATTAAACACTGATGGACAGCTATCAAGTGCCAGTTAAGTCTGACCCACCCCAGCTGCTCGACAATCTGCAGGGACTGAGTCTCCTGTCCCATGTGCTCTGACTGCCCACACTCTATTCACTAGTGGTCTAGCTGGAATGCCAAACACCATGCAATAAAACACAAACACTTCCAGGCACTGTTTTGATGAAACAACTTGTTGGGTGGGTTCGATTTCAATTGCCTTGCCAACCATGCCCATATGCACAAATTTACACATCTTGCCAGACCTTTTATGTGGTTCTGAAGACAAAGCTATCAGGTTGCCATTTCAATCATGTTCCAATGCTGCAGACTTTAAAGTAGCTATTAAACCAAGAATAAAAGTATTCTATAAATAATTTTGAATATTTTCATAATTTCATTGACTTTGGGGTGTCAGAACCATTTTGATACTCAAGACTCACTTTTAGTGATTAGCAATAACTCCTGGCAATACTAGGGGATGGGAGACATAAGTGGTGCCAGGGATTCAAACCAGATGAACAGTATGTGATAAAGGTTCCTACTTGCTGTTCTATCTCCCTGTTATCTAGGCATGCATTTATAGTATGTGGATAAAGAATTCTGTAAAGAAGTCACTGTCACTGTCCTCCCACTGTTCATCGATTTGCTCAAGCGGGCCCAGTAACGTCTCCATTGTCAGACTTTTTGTTACTGTGTTTGGCATATTGAATACATCATGGGTAGTTTGCCAGGCTTTGCCGTGCGGGCGAGATACTCTCAGTAGCTTGCCAGGCTCTCCGAGAGGGGCTGAGGAATCGAACTCGGGTCGGCCATGTTGGTCGCATGCAAGGCAAACGCCCTACCCGCTGCGCTATCGCTCCAGCCCTGTAAAGAATTATATATTTATAATTTATTCATTTTTACATTACTGGTTACAATAAAAATGAATAAATAATCCAGTACTGCATGACAATATTTTACTTTTGAGAAAAAAAGTCATTCCATGTTACTAATTCAAATTCAGGCAACCTACCTTAATTAGTCTTGTATAGCAGTTTACCAGACTCATCTCCTTTAATTACAACAGTCTATGACAATGGCCATAGGATCATCCGCAGGTTTTTTTTTTTTTTTTTTATAAAGAAACTTAGCAACTTGAAGGTATTTGAGGTTGCACAGATAGTAGTACTGGGAATTTTAATTTAGTCACTCTGGTTCTAGAATCACACTTTAAGTACTTTTTATGTCATCAGAAAATCAGTGATGGAGACTCTGGCACTAACCAGGAAAAGGGATTTCCCTTCAACCTTCATAAAAATGAATTTGGAATTAGCTTAAATATTTTATTTACCATTCTATATGATTCTACTACACATTAAGCAAGACATATTAAAATTTTGTGCTTTCTGCAGTGCTGATTCTGAATGCCAAGAAACAAAAAATAAAAAATAAGTATTTTTATTTTTAACCTGAGCAACTAAGCAGTTCTAGTTTCTGTGACAATGACATTTACCCTAACATATACTGGTATGGATAATTTACACCAGAAACTTTAAAACTACTCAGAAGCTTAGTGTAAAAAAATTTCACTGCTGGGGCAGGAGCTAGTTTGGAGACTGGGCACATTTCTTGCATGTGTATAGACATGACCTGGCACTATATGGTCCCCAGAACATGGCTGTGTGTAGTCCTGGTGGCGTCCTGTACACAGGGTCCCAGCAGCTTTGCCTTACCAGGCCATGTCATTAGAGCATCTGCCCAGTTGCCCAACTATCATTGGGCGTGTTCTCTGCATCTCCTGTGGACTGCATGGGAGGCTCAAATCAGAACAAAATTGGTTCTTTTGACAGAAAGGAGAACTGATTTGAAAGTTTTTCAGTCGTCATAAAGTTTTGAACAAGAGGTGCCATTTCCTGAAAAGCTCAGAACCAGCCCGTATTTAGCCTACTCAGAACAACTGGGTAAGGTGTAGCGTTGATTAGACCTAATATGAGTATGTTAATTGATTCCTGTTAAGAAATCTAGGGACTAGAAGCTCGCTCAAAGTACTGAAGTGTATGACAGGCATACTTAGGGTCCTGAATTCTATCACAGGTTAAAATAATGTCTCCTCCTTTAGCACTCTGGGTATACCCTGGGTCCGACTGATCACTGAATCTTCCTGTTGCACAGCCAGCCCAGCATTTCCAGGAGTAACCCCTGAGAATCCACTTGAGCACTCTTTGGAATACTTCCCCCAAAGGATTTACATACCTAACTTTTTAATGTCCCTAATCCAAATTAGAAAGCATATTCTGCTGCCAACACATAAATATACATTTTCGAAATCTTTTGCATGCTCTTAACTTTTTTACATATATAAAATGCAGAAAAAAATCTATAATGTCTATTTCAATTTAGAACTTTTTATTTGTTATTAACTTGTGTAATCTGATTTCTTATTCCTTTGTGCTTTATTTGCCAAGTAAATGAAAAACTCTTCCCAGGAGGTAACTGCATTTGGTATTTCTTTAGACTGGTAAGTAGAATATTTTGAAAACAATTCTATTTTCCACAGTAAGTAGATATTTTTTTATTATGCAAGTCTAAACTCCAAACCAAAAATGTGTAAATGTAACTATTCCTTTAAAATAAAGGTGTTCCCCCAGGGCATTATTTCTAGCTTTTAAGCATTTGTATGTTATGTGATACTGTCTGTCAAATCATATTCTAGCTATATTAAGTTTATTCTTACCAATTTACATAATGCATAAAAAAGGCAATGAAAGGCAAGGGTATGTTTAATTTTACTTAACCTGCAACACTGTATTTTTGGATCACATAGGTTTATACAGAAGGGGAGTCTGACCTGCAAATTTTCTTAGTTATGGGAGAAAATTAATATATGAAGGGACTAAAAATAAAAAGTATGTTCCTTTGGGGAAATAATATGCAAAGAAAGTTTGTGGTCTCCTAAAATACATACATATTCATGGTAGGAAGAAAAGGGGTGGGAAGTTGATAGAAATTTCCAAAGACATCACTAAGGGCTTCAGACAAAAACGAAGTCAATCAAAACTGAGCATTAAATTACTTTCATTTTTTTATTGATAACTTGAAATATATTAGCTTTGTATATCCTTAAAATTATTATTGTTGAAAATAAAAAAATTATTAGTTTAAAATGTCTAAAGAGGTACTGGAGCGATAGTACAGCGGGTAGGGTGTTTTCCTTGCACACAGCTAACCCGGGTTCAATTCCCAGCATCCCTTATGGTCCCCTGAGCACTGCCAGGAGTAATTCCTGAGTGCAAAGCCAGGAGTAATCCCTGTGCATCACTGGGTGTAAGCCAAAAAGAAAAAAAAATACCTAAAGAGAAAGATAATAAATAGCCATCCTATTAATAGGACTAAAATATAGTTTTACATTAAAATTTTCAATTAATTTTGTGAATTATAAAGAACTTTAATTAAACATGTCATGTATATTAGAACAGACAGAAGACCCAGGTATTTTTGCTTCTTAGTCTTAAAGAATTTGCAAATAATCACAAAAGAAGTAAAAATAGCAGAATCATTCAGTTTGTTACTCTAATCAGTACCAGACAAAAACCACCACTACTTGGGTAAATTCATAGAATAGTCATCGTCTTCTGAACACTGAATATTTACAGCTGTTTTCCATAATTATCCTTGTCAATCATCTGGAGCCATGTTCCTAATGCTATACATACTGTGAAATTTACTTAAGGTATAGCTTGTATTGATTTATTAAAGGATATCTAGAAATAAACATAGAAGTTTTTATTTAGTAAAGAACCCCCACTTTTATTATTACATGAAAACATAGTGTATTCTCCAAATTAGAATCAATTTAAAATAAAAAGATGACAACTTTTTAAGATGTATTATATTGCTTAAAGTAAACTGTCCTAGAAAAGTAATTAATTGCTTTGCTTAATTTTTTTCACATATAAAAATCCCTAAGCTTAGCAGGCGCATATATATATATATATGTATATATATATATATATATATATAATTTTTCTTTGTTGTTCTGGATACATGTCCTCTCTGCTCTATTAAATCTACCAAAATTATTTTCTAGTAAGTTATACAATTTTCCCTCGTGAGAGTTCAGAGAGTTCTCACATGACTCTGTATCATTTCTAAGGACTCTGAGGAGACTAGAGCCCAGATGTTACTTAAGCTGTTTTCTAAATTCAGCACTTTACTATTTTTAACTTTCTCATTCCACAATTCACTGAAAATAATTGAATTTTATTTCTGTAACATACAATGAATAATAGGTGATTTAATGACTTAAAACTTAGGTATGTTCAAATTTTTAGTTGAAAATAAATATTTTAATAAAAAGCAACAGAAAATCACAGATACTGTGATATACAGAAAAATATATTGGCTGGAATCTTAGAGAATAGTTTCCTCTTCCATTATGCTTCTATTATTAACTAACTTCCTGGACATAGAAACATCATCTCACCTACAAAAATGACTTAATTCATTCTGGAGCTCTGTTTTCACACTTGTGAAATAAAGGCAGTTAGACTAGAATTTCTGGAGTTCTCTTAGCTCCAACAGGCTATGGTTATATAGCATCAGTAGTTAGATTTATCAACATGAAAATAATTCTTTCTGTTTTTTTGGTTTTAGGTCATACCTGGACAGTGCTCAGGCCTACTCCTAGCTTCATGCTCAGGAGTTACTCCTGGTGGTGCCTTGTGGGGCATCAGACCTGGCCTTAGCCCTTTCCCACCTTCCATTCTTGCTTCCCATTGTTGAGCTATCTATTTCAACAAAACAATTCTTCAAGTGTTATCAGAAAAAGGAACTAAATTAGAAATAATTAAATTAGAATATTATTTAAAAATATATGTTCTTGTATTATTCTTCTGAGAATCAAGTAAAAAAATCTTATCATAGTATCTGTAACTATGTGATTTTTAAAGTTTAATTTTAAAAGTTAATATATTCTTAGTTGACATTTCTATTTTTCTGAATTAATTCAGCAATGCTTAACATCACTAACAAAGATTATGCTTATAAGCTAGACTATACATTTAAAGTTTCCACTATGAGGGCTCTAAATTTCTATAATTTCCAAGAAAAATAAAGACACACAAATTTATCACCATTAACATTTAAAAAAATTGGGTGGTGTCATAAATTAAGCTTATGGTTCATGGTCTCACAAATGCGATGCAAGTGTACTACCAGAAAGCCACATTCCCAGTCGCCTAATGCCACCTCAATATCATATTTTGTTGTTTGATCCCTTTGGAAGTTTCACAGAATTACTTAGATAGCACATATTAATTTTTTTCTGTAATAAAACCAAACTCTAAAAGTAAACACATGGAGCTTATGACTTTAATTTGGAGAAACTCAAGATAAGTATCAAATATTAACTCCAATGAATATAAGCTTATTACAAGAAAATAAGGGTAGCAGTGATTTCACTCTCCTAGTCCAGTCCATATATTCTGATTTGAAGAGAGCCAGAATAAACATAGAAAAACATCTGTTAGAAAAAACTGTTATAAACAGTATCAGATCTGCTCCCACTCCCCCATATCCTGTAATATCCCCCCCTTTTTGTCTAACTTTTAAGATATGCTCTTTTATTTTTATACCTTAACACAGTCTGTAATACTATGTAATTGACTTGTCTATTATAATTAATTTTTCTGTCTTCATGTTCCAAGAGAATGGCATGATCCATTTTAAGTCCTAGAACAACTGTTTATTGATAATAACCAAATACTTGCTGAATGTAAGAAAAATGAAGTTTGTAGTGGTTTATGACTTATCCTGGATAGGCCTCAGTTGAACTCTCACTATGATGCATAAACATCTATACACACACACAAACACACACCTCAAGTCATTAGTGTTTATGCAATTCATATTGGGCATGGTTGGACATTTATTTCCTGTTATAGAAAAGTAACTACAAAATTTTGTCATACTAAGAGGCAAAATGAAAACATGGCTGTCTTGCAAGGTGCATACATATCTCATTTTTAAATTTTTTAAAATTTTTTGTTTATTTATTTATTTATTTTTGCTTTTTGGGTCACACCCAGCGGTGCTCAGGGATTACTCCTGGCTCATGCACTCAGGAATTACTCCTGGCGTTTCCTGGGGGACCATATGGGATGCTGGGAATCGAACTTGGGTTGGCCATGTGCAATGCAAACGCCCTACCCGCTGTGCTATTGCTCCAGCCCCCCCACATATCTCATTTTTAAAAGAGCAATTAAAAAGTATGAATTATTTGAGCATGAATATAAAGACTGTGTTTGTTTTATTTTTAGTAACCCTGACACCCTTTCAGCTATTTGATTTTAGCCAACTTCATAAAATTGCCATCTAGAATTTTCTTATTCTAAGTGTCACCAATATCTTAGTGACTGACAATACTTGATTTACTTGGCTTAACCTATACTTACACAGATATGATTATTATTACTATATTTTTTTGTTTTGGGGGTCACACCTGGCAGTGCTCAGGGGTGGTAACTACTGACTCTGCACTCAGGAATCACTCCTGGCAGTGCTCAGGAGCCATGTGGGGTGCCAGGGATTGAACCCAGGTTTATGATATGCAAGGCAAATGCCTTACCCGCTGTACTATGTCTCTGGCCCCGATAGGATTATTCTAACAACAGCTGATAAAAGATGATAGTTGAACAATCATTACATAAAGAATTTTGGCACAAATGGTTGAGGTACAGTAAATCACTGCTATGCTGACATCTGCACTCCACAGGAATCCAGGAATTAATCTGCTGAAAACCTCAGGTATGTGGGTTTTTTGATCGAAATCTCCAGGCTCTTGGGGATGAATGATCTCCCCAACCCCCTTGCTTTTCTGGGAGCTTGGCAGACATGCTCATGAACTGCCTCTGGTGTCATATAAACTTATTAACTGGCCATGATCCAGAGACTCATAAATAAATCTCGAAAGAGATCAACAAGCTGTAGAGATGATTCTGGGCCACAAAGTCAGGGGTTAATATCAAGGATATACAAGGCACTGGTTGAATTCTGCAAGAAGAAGACATCCAATCCCATCAGAAAATGGGGTGATGAAATGAACAGAAACTTTCTCAAAAAAGAAATCTGAATGGCCAAAAGACACATGAAAAAATGCTCTTCCTCACTAATCATTAACTATGAGATATCATCTCACGCCACAGATACTGGCACACATCCAAAAGAACAAAAACAACCGGTATTGGTGTGGATGCACGGAGAAAGGAACTCTCCTTCATTACTGGTGCGAATGCTGACTGGTCCAGCCTTTATGGAAAACAATATGGACGTTTCTCAAAAAAAACTAGAAATTGAGCTCCCATTTGACCCAGCAATACCACTTCTGGGAATATATTCCAGAGATTCAAAATAATACAGTAGAAATGACATATGCACTTGTATGTTTATTGCAGCACTATTTACAATAGCTAGAATCTGAAAAAAAAACCAAGTGCTCAAGAACAGATAAGGGGTTTGATAAGAAACTTTGGAATATCTACACAATGGAATGCTATGCAACTGTTAGAAAAAATGAAGTCATGTAATTTGCATATCAGTGGATCAACATGGAGAGTATCATGCTAAGTGAAATGAGTCAGAAAGAGAAGGACAGACATAAAAGGACTGCACTGATTTGTGGAATATAAAGTAACATAGTAGGAGAGTAACATCTAAGGACAATTAAAATAAGGGTCAGGAAAACTGCCCCACAGATTGATAGCTGATCTCATGTGTTGGGGGAAACGGTAGCTGGGATGGAGAGAGGAGCACTAAATAAATGATGGTTGGAGGTATCGTTCAGGATAGAAGATAGACCATGTTGAAAGTAGACCATGGACCAAACATGATGGCTGCTTGTTACCTGTATTGCAAACCATAACACCCAAAGGACAGAGAGAGTAAGAGGGATTGCGCCTGCCACAGAGGCAGGAGGTAAGAAGGGGTTGGGGTGGGTGGAAGGATACTGGGAACATTGAGGGTGAGAATGGGCACTGGTGGAAGGATGGGTACTTGAAGATTGTTTGACTGAAACACAATCATGAAAGTCTGTAAGTCTATAAATGTATCTCACGATGATTCATTAAAACAACAACAACAAAAAATTAACTCCAGTAATATCACCCCATTCAAAATTTTTAGAATTCCTGAAGCGACATCTCATACTCAACACCACTGACATACCAGCACACCACATTGGATGGGATGTAAAGTAGAGGGCAACCAAATCTTGATTAAGAAAATATTAACACACAAGGCTTAACCTATAACATGATAGTAATTTCTCATACAAAGGCTTAATGGCGCCATGGTAAGAGAGACAACAATATTTACATACTTTCTTCTAAGGAAATCTTTTTTGATCACTTCTAACAAATTATTCATAACAAGCAATAAAAAATAAATTATTTAGGACCTGCTGTTGGGACAGGCTTAGGTGGTGCTTGGGAAAATGGGAAATAATAGTGGTGCGAAGGTATAATGGCAGTGGGATGGGTGTTAGAATATTGAATGTAATAAATCATCATGAACAACTTTACAAAAAAATAAAAATTAAAAAACTAGAAAAAAATGCTCTCTTAAAAAATGCTACCATAAAATATGGTAACTTCATTAAGTTAGTTCCCTTTTGCTGAAATAATATGCCATGAAGGCCAGTGTATTAAAATTTCATTTTGAATTTTTTTTTATTTTAATGAGTGTCACATACCAGCACATATTTCTTTACAATTTTACCACAGAAAAAATAAGCATTTTACACATTATTTTTCATGCTCTAAAAAGTTTGCCATCATAAGCCACTTTGCATTTATTATAAATAGGTATTACATTAGAAAAGCAATTTAATTGTATTCCATTTCACTTGTGAGGCCATGGAGCTTTGCATTATAACTAAGTTGAGTTAATGAGCTATGCTTGAAGAATGTGTTAACCTGGACATGAAGTTACCTTGTTGTTTCTTACTGAATTTAGGAGTCTTCAAAAATGAATGCAGAAAACCTGCTGCGGGGAGAATAGGAAAATTATTATAATCTGCATCCCTAAATTGAATAAGAATTTTTGCTCAGCGGAAACCTCTTGACTTCAAAACTCTGAAATTATATCCTGCTGTTAAGAATAGCTGTTGGGGTAGGGGAAATCTGAACATTCTACTATTCTTCAAATCAAATAAGTTTCATGCATACATTTACTGTGATAGTGGTAACTTGCTTTCTACCAAAATGTGAAACAATTTGTAACCCCTTTCTGCAGACAATGTAAAACATTTTGTCAACATCAATTCCTTTATTTTTGACTAAAAGTTTTAATTATATTTATAAGGAAATATTTTATCTGAAAAATAAATTCCACCATAAATTTTTAATTTATAATACAGAGTGGATTTTTTTTTATTTAGCCCAGTCAAGAAAAAAAATCTAACTGAGTCTTAAAACTTCATTAGGACCACTGGTGTTTTTCAGAACAGTTTTATCAATTAAGATTATTTGCTGAACCAACTTTGATGATAACTCCCTAAAGTTATAATTTGCTCACAATTGTAAACCTTCATCACAGATCAGACTCATCAGCATAAAAATAAAGTTTTCTTTTGACTTAGTTAAAGTCTTAGTTCTATAATATCAAGAGTTGAGCTGAATTTCTTCTTTTAAAAACAATTTATTGAAGTGTATTTGACATGATGTTGGTTTCAGGTGTACTGAAATGTAATGATTCAACATTGCTATATACATTTTAAAGTGATTACACAAGTTTTGTTAATATTTGTCATTGTATATGGTTAACTTTTAGGATTAGAGTGCATTTGTATATGTGTTATTTATATAGATAGATAGATAAATAAACCTACCCTTTCATTTTCATTTTTTGCTAACTTTATTTGGCTTTGTGCCCTTGTATATAGTTTATTATAAAATAACAAATAGATTAATTGTTCACTGTGATTTAATGTAATAATATTATATATATATATACATATAATATATAGTGGGGGAGTGACACCAAGCCGTGCTCAGGGATCACTGATGATTGTATTTGTCTCTAGCTTTTATAATTTCAAAGATAGTTTGGTAGGTCATAAAACCCTTGGTAGACCATAATTTGTCATCACTTCTTTTCTATAATGATGATGAATTCAAGATCTCTCACCAGGTTTCATTGTTGGATATCTCAATTGTTACTAGTTTTGTTTTGTCAAGTGTTTTTACAAAATGAGTATTCTTTTTTAAAAAAAATATTCTATTTTATTTATTTTTTATTTTTGGGTCACACCCAGTGATGCACAGGAGTTACTCCTGGCTCATGCACTCAGGAATTACTCCTGGCGGTACTCGGGGGATGATACAGGATGCTGGGAATTGAACCTGAGTCAGCCACATGGAAGGCAGATGCCCTACCCACTGCGCTATCACTCCAGCCCCTTAATTTTTTTTTAATTAATTACTGTGAGGTACAGCTACAGACTTTCAAACTTTCGTGCTTACGTTTCAGTCATACAATGATCGAATATCCATCCTTCCAACCAGTGCCCATTTTTCACCACCAATGATCCCAGTATCCCTCCCCCACATCCCCCCACCCCACTCCACCTCTGTGGCAGAGCATTCCCTTTAGCTCTCTCTCTCTCTCTCTCTCTCTCTCTCTCTCTCTGGGTGTTGTGGTTTGCAATATAGGTATTGAATGGCCATCATGTTCGGTCTGTAGTCTACTTTCAACTCCCATCTCCCATCTCCAGCGGGCCCTCCAAGCATCCTTTCCCTGATGGTCTCTTCTCTATCTGAGCTGCCTTTTCCCCTAGGATGTGAGGCCGGCTTCCAAGCCGTGGAATAATTCTCTGGTACTCATCTCTACTAATCTTGGGTATAAGTCAAAATTAGTATTTTTAAAAACTTCAAATGGTCTTCAGAAAATTTGTTCTTTTCAATTTTTTCAAGTATTTCTCTTATTCCAGATAAAAAGTTACATGTTATTTAAAGAAAATACTTAAAGTCAAAATATTTATAAATTACCTTTAACTAGATTTAATGAAAATTTATTCATTCTATTAGCTGAACTCAATGCATCTTCCTTTCCTCTTTTTGTCTTCCTCAGAGGGTTCATTTTAAAGCAAACTGGAGGCCAGGAATATGGTTCATATGCTAGCATGTAACAGGTCCCAAGTTTGATCCCTGGCACTGTGTGGCCATTTCTGGATGTGATCCTGGTATCCCCTGGGTACCACTATATGTAAATGTTCATAAATATCCCTGTGTATTAAATGATCAGCTTAAATGTATACAGTGTTATATGACAATTACATCTGAATAAATCTAAAATATTACAATGATGAATAAGCTTTCACTGCACTAAAATGATACAATGTCACTGTCACTGTCACTGTCTTCCTGTTGTTCATTGATTTGCTCGAGCAGGCCCAGTAACGTCTCCACTGTGACAAATGTTACTGTGTTTGGCATATCAAACACATCACGGGTAGCTTGCCAGGCTTTGCCATGCGGGCGAGATATTCTTGGTAGCTTACCGGGCTCTCAGAGAGGGGCGGAGGAAGCAAATTCGGATCAGCATTGCAAGGCAAATGCCCTACTCGCTGTGCTATCGCTCCAGCCCGATATAATGTATGTTCATCATATATGAGAATTTTCTTGATAATTATTTTATTTTATATTCCAACAACATAAATGACATATTCAATTAGAGAACTTCCCTGCTCATTTATGTATATTGTCATTTTCACTTTCTGTTTCTTAAAACCAAGAAGCAAGATAAATGTAGATTGAATTTTTCCTTCCCCAAAATCTCACAACCATCATTTTGAAATCAAATTACACTTATGCTTAAAACATAAGGGGCAGATTCTATCTTCAAATACACCACCCACTCTGTAACAGCAGAATTTGGCCCTAAAATCCCATTAACAAATATTGTCATTAAACTAAAGAGCTAATTACTTTGGATTCAAACAGAATGAACAAAATCATAGGCCAACCGCAGCTGGTAGTAATAATGGTGAGACTAGCCGTATGTTACACTGGAGAATTAAAGAACAAAGTCATATTAACGGTAATGTAACAAAACATAAAATTATCTTCCAAATAGAGCAAACTATTACGGTAGTGAATTCTTAAAGGCATATTGGAATAATCTGATACAAAAATAAAGAATATTTTCCATAAGTCAACACTAATACATTGAAATGATCAGTTTTTAATGAAGAGAAACTTGAGAATGTTAATCTACTGCAATATTGCAAAAATAAAGACTACGTAATTGTTTTTAATTAGAACCAATATTCTTATAAAAATCACCTTACTAATATAAGAAGTAGCAGCCTTTTATTTTAATGGTTAGCAAATTATCTTCTATTTATATAAAAGTGATTTTACAAGAAAACTATTTTTCAATACTTTTTAAATTACTATAAATTCATAATCACAATACATCTTGTAAAATTTTTTACAACCTTTGAGAAGCAATAAGAATAAATCATACTGAGTATAACTAGTTATAATGTTTTTGAGAATATAATTTTAATTTCAAGTATATCTAGCTTAAAAAATTAAAAATATGAAACAACTTAATAATATGGCTTTGTAACTTATTTTCATTTACAGTATATTATGAAAATTTATCCACATCAATATTGTACTTTTAATACATAAATATTAATGACTTCCCAACTCTTAAATTGAGAATAATAAACACATTTTAATCCTTTTGCTATCTAACAAACATCATTATTATACTGTTTCATAATAACACTAATACTCCCCAGAGATTTCTTACATATTTAAATCTCCTTTCTCCTGTACTGAATGGTCCCAGATGGTTCTACTGCTCTAAAGCTGTATCTTTTTTCAGTCCTTTTTCCTCTCAATATTAGATTTCCAGACAAAGCTGAACATGCTGAAATAAACATAAATTTGCTTTTTTAACTTCTAGATTATACGAAAGATTATATACTGACAACTAGGATGATTAATGATTGAAATTCAACTACAAATATAATGACTCAGGTATTTTTTCCTCTTTTCATCTTTAAGAAAAACTTCCTCTTATCTTTCTTACTAAAGAAATTTCAGTGAAAAAACACCTGCTTAGTCTTACTTTTTCTTGCTAGTAAGTCATACTTTACTAGATTGCTCTTTGTGTTAAACTCTTATATGGCAAGTTTGGAAGAAAAAGTACTATTATACTTGAGATGTCCAGGGTGGATTTCAATGGTTCATTTCTGCTCTAAGACTTTTTTATGCTTCTGTGAGACTTAATAAAGTTTCTGTAATTTATTCTTTTGTATTTTACTTCCTGTGTATATAGACCGTCTCACTCAGGATCCCTGAAACTTCATTTTAAGTTTTCTTTAGGGAACCACAATTTAAGATAAATACACTAATGATAATGAATGTGACTCACTTGAGAACATAATTCTGTTCTCTCTCCACCTGCTCCTCTGCAAAAAGAGAAAAAAGCAGAACAGTCTCTATATCTCTCTGAAATAAAAGTATCAGAGAATATACATACTGAACTGAAAACTATTAAACTTCACTTGGAGAGTTTATTGCATCATAAAATCATGTGCTATATATTTGAGTAGTTTATAATTTTAGTTACTAAAAACTTTAGGACTTTATCTACGTATATGAAAATTTTAGCAGTAAGAACAATTCTGATAGCAAATAACATTTGTTTTTGTTTTGTTTTAGGACCACACCTGGCAGTGCTCAGGGCTTATTCCTGGTTCTGTGTTTAGACATCAATGCTGGTGCTTAGAGGACCATATGGGGAGCCAGGGATTGACCTGGGTCAGTCACATGCAAGGCATGCACTTTACCTTCTGTACTATTTCTCTGGCCCCTGACAAATGCATGTGCTATTCATTATTACAGTTAGACCAATTTCTAAAATTTTAATTTCTATTAATCATAAGTTATGCATATTAAGATTTGTTTTTACTATTAAGTCACCTCTTTCTTTGAGTAATATTAATAGCTAACAAATATCCCTGATTGGAATTTTTTTTATCATTCATGGCTTCTTTTTGCCTTTCAATTTTTATTTTTTTCTTTTGGGTCACGGCTTTGTGCTTGGTGGTCACTCCCAGCAGTGCTTGAGAATCATGAATTACCAGTGACAAGGATAGAATCTGAACTGTCACCAGACAAAGCATGTGATCAGCCTCTTAAGATGTCTCTCCAGCCCACCTTTTAATATTTTATAAACAAGAAATTCCATACAATATTAACAAATGCATACAAATACTGTTAAAGAGAAGGAAATATCTAAAAGCCCTATATCATGTCTGAAATGAAGAACTATAATTTCAAATTACACCTTTACTATAAACATACTGAATCTCAAAGAAATAATCACACTTTAAGGTATCTATATGTCCCTAAAAATAACTTTTATTGGACTAATAAAGCAAAACTTTTATAATCTTAAAATTACAAATAATGAAGATGAAGTTACCAAATGAGTTACTAGAAACGAAAATACATAGACATAGTTTTATGAAATGTACATGTAAACTGAGTTACATGATCTATAATTTTTGCTTGCAAAATAAAAATGTAATTAAAGATATATTAAGTAGATTTATTCTAAGACTAATTTTTCAAAATGGAGTATGAAAAGGTCATAAAAATGTAAAAATGCTAGCCAACTTTGGCAATAGCTCATAATTTTCATTTAGATCTTTCTTAGAATTATACCCAATATACAAAATGATCTCAATAAATTAAAACATGATACAGAACAGAGAAACAGCTAAACAGACAAGAACAGGACTATCACTCTAAGAGATGAAGACACCTGAGAATTAGCTTGTTACACTGACCTTCCAAAAGGAATTTTAAAGAGAAGTAACAAAATTGGAGAGAGTTGGGAGGGAGCACTCACTTAACAGTTTCGGTGAAAAAATGTTCCCTTCCTTATTTATTCATGTGACAGAAGGTAACAAACAACACACAACCCAATTTAATGTCAAGTCTGAAAATTAGAAGCATATAATTTCAAATGCCAATTTAGTTTTTCTCAAAAGCTCAAGACCTTCCTTCTCCAGATCACCAGACTAATTTTTAGTAACTTAAAATGCACATTGCTGGCCCCTAGCCCAGACCTAGTGAGTCTAAATCTCTGAAATGTGTTCCAAAACAAGCATTTAAAGGGCCTCTTTCTCCACTCCTCCCCGTGTGACTCATATACACTTTAAAATTTGAGGACCACCAAAAGTCTTGCTTTTGTTGTGTGAAAGTGATTCTCAGATACCAAAATTACCACTCTTCCTTGCTTGTATTTATAATTATGACATATAACAACTTTTAAAGTTTGCATTTATACATTTAGCCTTTTTTGGGGGTGGCACTGTCAACTGAAGACTAATTTCTTTATACTCAGGCACTGCTTTTACTTGACCAAAATATATTAAATATCCACTTTTGATGTGGAGTCATGCAATAATATGAATTACTTCAAAAGTCACTTACCTTCAATCAGCTCTTATGCTTATTCAAAAGTTCTGAAAATAGATGATGGGAATTTTCAAGAAGTATATATGTAGTGGCGTCTCTGCTTAATTTCCAAGTGGTTCAAGACAGGCACTGACTCCTGAGTTGGAACTTCAGAAACGCCATGGAGAAGAGAAGACCACAAAGCTGAAGCCTCTGGATACCTGATTATCTCTAAACAGAATAGAAAAACGAGTTGTGGGTTACCTGAAATTCATAGAGAATCTGCTATGGAGAAGGTTATTTTCAGTAAACCAGCAAGCATGTTACTAAATTTACCCTTGGCCTGAGTTTGCTGTTCCCTGATTTAGCACAGTTGTCATTTAAAATTTCATGTCATTGTGAAGTCAGAATTGCATGATGTTGCTACTTGCAGAGGATCCTGGTTGAATTCATTTTACTTTAATTGACTATTTTTTTCTAAACATTGCATCAAGGGCTATAATTGCTAATTTTATTTTTGAGATGCAGGTGCTACATTTTGGTGCTGAATTTCTTCTAAGTCAAGGTTGATGAGGTCTCTTGGAAATAAATCCTTACACAAGACTCTATCACATCCCTGAAAAGACAGAATGTGATACTTTTACTAAATCCCCATAGAATCACCTGGTACATTTGCTATATTCTTTTTCATCTGGGTCATTCTTTCCAAGATAATTAGATATAAATTAAAATAATGTTCTTTCATATATATTTACATTTCTATTCCCTTTTCAGGGAACCAAATATATATGTTAAAATAATAGACTTATATGTAAAACCCCACTACTTGGTCAACCTAAAACAATTCCCAACTTTCTTTTTCCTAGTTATGTTTCACAAATATAGAAGAGAAATTAGATATTCATTCTTACAGTTACCTTTATTGTTAAGAGTAGTTATTAGGCCTCATTTTGGTCCACAAACTATAAGAAGAATATGAGTAAGAAATACAGGCAGAAATTTGCTTTATAGTACAGCGGGTAGGGCTTCTGCCTTGCACGCAGCCAACATGGCCGACCCGAGTTCGATTCCTCCGCCCCTCTCGGAGAGCCCAGCAAGCTACCGAGAGTATTCGATATGCCAGACACAGTAACAACAAAGTCTCCAATGGAGACGTTACTGGGCCCGCTCGAGCAAATCGATGATCAGCGGGAGGGCCTTTACTTTACTTTTTACTTTTATGATAAATAAAAAGATACATATTTCTCTTTTATCTTCTATTGTTTGCCTTAAATGTAGAAATGATACTCAAAAGTTGAGAAGTGGCTTGTCACTATGATTTAATACACAATGAAAGTCCAGAGAAACACAAAGATCCTCTTATTGATATACTGCTGAATGACCACTACTAACTGCTTCTCTGGAATCCTACTTGTTTAAATGCTTGGGTATTCTGGTACTTGCTAATAGTATTATTGTAGACTGTGAAAGTGTTTAACAAACATTTGTTTAAAAGTACTGAATGATTGTAATGTTATCTATCTCTTATACTGCAACGTAACTTGCAATGGAAGGGAAGTTTTCACTCTAAGGACAACCTGAGGGTGGAACATGCCTTCTTTTTGACTCATAGGAAAGTTGTGCATGTTTTGAATACTGTGACATGAGAAATAACAACAAATTAGAAGGAAAGTCTAGCTCTGAAATAGATTCAGGAGAGGAGGGTCTAGTAATAAGGCAAATTTTTTTTAAAAAAAGGATTTGGGGTTAAAAGAGATAAATCTAAGAGCTGAGCAGCATATTGGAGACTCAGGTTTGCTTCCCAGTACTACATTGGTCCCCTGAGAACCCTGGGATCAACTTCTAAACATAGAGATGGAAGTAGCCCTCAAATAACTCACAGCGACAAAAAAATAATAAAGGATTTCATCTTTGCCTGAGTGCGAAAGCTGTCATATCACCTGAATTTTCACTGGATGTATTTTAAGTTCCACTGCAAATTTCATTCTTACTATCTTGATGAGCCCTGTGAATTTTTTTGATATACTGGTCACATTCATCACTTAATAGCTTTATTGGTTTAATGAACAAATGTCATAGACTTTTAAACAATGTCTTCCTTTTTTTGAAAAAATATAATTGTTCTAACATTTCTTAAAATAATGGCTTTGCAATCTCACTCTTATTTAAAATACACAATCTCCTTTTGGTCAATTGTTATAAATCCAAGGTCCCTAATCTGACATATAAGCCTCCCTATAATATATAGATTTCTTATTACCCCCTTGGCTAGCACTCTAGGTAGTTTGGTGGGAGGATGTGTTTCCTTTTCAGGTGTGTGTCCTAATTATATTAAGAACATACATGTAACATACTGTCTACCTACACTTTTAATAATAAATTAATGATCTTATAGAGTCAATGATCTCATTTCTGGGCTTTTGACAGAAATATTACATAAAACCAAACATTGCTTTCCTTGCTGGAGATACACATGAAAAATAAACTTTGAAACTAAAGGAAATTATACTGGGATAATGAGAGGAGGGCACTAGGTAAATAAGAAATAGAAAGAGAACTGCATTCCGAGCATTTGTAAAGCTTACCAGGAAGAAAGAAACAATCAATGCATCCAAAAACTGGGGAGAAGAGAGGAATATAAACTTCTCAAAGAAGAAACACAGATGGACAAAATTTGAACATTTCTTAAGCAATCATAGAAAATAATACTTTATGACAAAGAAACCTGATCCATATTATGGAGGAAGAAGTATCTTCAAATGGTGCTAGGAAAACTAGATTGCCACATGCAAAAATGGAACCAAATCACTATTTAATAGCATATATAAAAAGTATCTCAACTCATGCCTTGTACTTCTGCGGTCCTAAGTTTGATCCCCAGTGGTTCCCTATTGCCAGTGAGTACCACTGGGTACAATTTCTGCTGACCCCCAGGACCTCTGTGCCTATCAGCAGTGCGTCAGTGAACCTGAACACTTCAGTGTTCATTCTAGACTTGAAATCGCAAAACATGTATGAGGACACATAGACAATTTACCCCAGGACTTTAGTATCAGAGATGTACTTCAAGTCAAGTCTACAAACAAAAGAAACAAAGGCAAGAATAATCAACTGGGCAATGTAAAATTTAAAAGCCTCCATATAGCAAAATAAGTGATAATAGAAACAAAATGGCAACCTAGCAATTTGGAGAAGATATTTAGATATATATCTGACATGAGACAAATATCCAAAATATATTTTAAAAAATCATGCCAGCTCACAACAAAAAAAGCAAACAACCCAATTTACAAATATGCAAAAGATCTGAATATATGTTTCCCAGGTGGACCTGAGGAAGAAATTATGCATGAAGAAATTATCTGCATCACTTAATATTAGGAAAATGCAAAGCAAAGCTACAAAGAATTTTCTCAGTTCAATGAAAATAATCTCTATATAGAAGACTGGAAACAATGAGTATTGTCACAGATGTAGAGAAAGAATTCTGACATTGCTGGTGTTAATCTACTTGGTACAGCTTCTAAAGGAAACCTACAGAAAACAGTATTGAGATTCCTTTAAAAAATTAAAAGTGAAATACCATATAAATCAATAATATTCCTTGCAGGCTTTCATAAAAAAGACAAAAAAACCCACTAGTTTAAAATGGTAATCATGAATTGCAGCATAACTTACATTAGCCAAACATGGAAATAATTATCTATGGACAAATGACTGGATAAAGAATTTGTAGAATATATATACATATATATATTCTTAATAGAATATGACTCTGATATTAAAAAGACAAGACATTTAGGACAAAGTGGATGGAATGTAAAGTGAATGTGCCAAGTGTTTAACAAAGAGAAATACCATTACCAAGTGGTTTATAACTCAAATCTGGAATATATACTAATAAAGCAAACAAACAAAATAAACTAAATTTGTTAAAATCTATGATAGATACCAGAGTGAAAGTTCAACCAGGTGGAAGGAATCACTGAGGGTCTTTTTGATGGTTGGATGGCATTGGAACTTTGTGATGGGTGCAGTGAATCCACATATATACAGGTGACAAAAAATGGCCCTAAAATTCTATAACGTAAACCAATGATAAATCAATAAAAATAAATGGCATTTTACTGAGCATAAAAATTTTATTTGGAAACAATATTTTTAAAAGCAGACAGAACTAGGATGTGATTCAAGAGCTTGAAATTTTGGAGGTGGTTTAGGGAAAACACTTCGTTGTGCAGAGGGTTTACTCCTGACTCTATGATCAAGGGTCCCTCTTGGCAGTAATCAGGGGACTATACATGGTATCAGTGATTAAATTTGAGTCAGCTGTGTGCAAGGCATGCATCTAATCTGCTGTACTGTTTCTTTGGCTCAAAATTTTATTTTAAACGGAAAGGAATGGCAAGATGCTAGCAGTTATTAATTTTTTAAAAAAGAGAATTGGTGTTCTTGAAAATTATCCACTAAAAAAACTCTAGAGCTCTAGAGTTCTGTGGAACATGGTTTGATTATTATTAGCTTCGAGAATAGAAAATCCAGAAAAATAGAAAGAAGAGAAAATCCAGGAATCAAAAGTTTCCAGCGTGAATCAGGATCTTATGTTCCAGTAACTAAACAAGTCACTTCTTAGGGGATTCCTCAGACTCCCCTTTGGTTCGGGTATTACACCCCTCACAACAACCCACATTTATTACTCAGCTTCTTTAGTCTTTATCAGGTTAGAAGGAGGCAATGGGTACAAGGGAGACAGACTAACATTTTGGACATATAATGGAGTGGTCCCCGTTCACTGATTTTTCATTCTGTTGATCACCTATAGGTACTTTAGTTCTTTGCAAGCCTGACCCAAAAGTGATTGCTTCAAGAGGCAATCAAACTCTCAGGCTGATAATGCAGAAACTCATACTCTGAATGGTGATAAATTTCACAAGGGCATTATGGGACTCGTTGCAACCAGCCATCTGGCCTGTTCCTTCTAATACACTGATCTTTTCTCTGTGGTTCTGCTGTAGGTATTTTTTTTAGGTCTTTAAAAAAATAATAAAAACACCTTGTTATTCATAAGTCTATTTTTTGCACTATGATTACTACAAATTATATATAATTCATATAAGATAATACTGAGTTATAAAATAAACGTTAATTCTACCCTAGATAAACAAATCCTTTTTGGAGACTTGTGCAAATGCATATAGCTCTACTCATAATTCATAGTATATCTTTGTGCCATGTTTTTTACTTATTTAACTATTAATTATTTACTCCCAGCTACTACAAACTGTATTTTTGCTTATTTGTTTTTGATTAATAAGAGTTGAGGACAGGGACTCTGCCTTCAACAATCGTCTACATCTGGTATAATGTCTGGCTCATAGAGACTGCTTAATGCGTGATTATGATCACTGCACATAAAATTTTCCATGAGTGCAAAAGAGAAAAATGTTTCTAGCTTTTATCAACCATCATTTTCATTTATTTCTGGTGCCAGCAAGACAGGATTTGCATCACTTCTATGCATAGGCATGATATACTTAGATAGGCTTTTCCATCTCTCCACAAGATATAAAATCGATGCCATCTAACAATTGCTACTGCAATTTTAATGCTGAATTGAGAAATATTTGAGATTTCGATGAACTCAACAGATATACACACACAGAAAAGATAAATGTCAAAGAACAGGAGAATGTTTAACTATCTGTATCTTCAACTCTGCTAACTATGGACCTATGTTATCTGGGCTGTTTCTCAGAACCCTCTCAGGAAGTGAATTACACACACTTCTATCTTTTTTGGCATACAAAATGAAAATTATAAATATGTTTCCAAAGCTCTTCACAACAAAGGCAAGCATATTTTTGCTGAAAGACAGGAAGTCAACTCTGCTGAGGAATGTAGGAGGTGCATGTGTTAATTTGTACTATTGTACAGTTTCGCGTTTATTTTTTTCTCAAATACACTTCACAGAAAATTTTAGAAAGCATAATTTCTTCCACTAATATTATCAAGAAAAAGTTGAAATGAGTTAAAACTAACAAAATAGATTATGGAGGTCATGAAAATTACTCTGAACTGGGGCTTTGTGGTTTCTAATCCAAGCTGTATAATGGCTAAGATAAGTAATTTCTTCCAAAAGGGTTTTATTTTTACAATCCATAAACAGTGAATAAAATTAGTTTTAGTTTTAAAATTATTTTTAAGAATGTCGCTTTACATACTCTTAACTTTCTAAAGGTTATCAAGGGATTTTCTTGATAACCTTTCAGTATCAAGAATCTAAACCACAATGCCTAAAAGGAGAGAGCAAGAGAGAGAGAGAGAGAGAGAGAGAGAGAGAGAGAGAGAGAGAGAGAGAGAGAGAGAGAGAGAAAGAGAGAGAGAGAGCTATGCACAGAAGCAGGCTGGGGGTTGGGGGTAAGGTGATGCGAGGGAACCTGTAGACATTGGTGCTGGGAAATATAGACTGGTGGCGGGATGGGTGTTGGAATACTTATTGTATAACTGAAATAATCCATTCATGAACAGCTTTATAAGGGTCTATCGCACAGTGATTCAATGAAAAAAATTTTTTTTAAATATTTTTAAATTTGGGGGAATGGGTTGGCCACACCCAGTCATTCTCAGGGCTTACTCCTAATGAGCTTGGATCTCAAAACCAGGTAGGCTAGTGTAAGGCAAGTGCCTTACGCTTTGTAATATTTTTATAGCTACCAAAATTTTGTTATACTTTAGGTAATATATTACAATACTGCTAAAATGTATGACATTGATATGAAAAGTACTGTACCTATCACTTACAAAATGTCTGAGACCACTCACCACTGCTGAATTGGATTGGAGGGTATTAATAGCAGCGGGTCTGGGGTACTTGGAAGAGGGAGACAGATACTCTGGATGTGGTGTTGGGAATAATCCCAACATGAGATTCATGAGAAAAAAGTACTGAAAACAAATAAACAAAAAAGTTACACCTTGCCCACTTTACTATCTCTTGGGTCCCTCTATCAGCAACTCTTTATATTTTTTTATTCTTTATTTAGCAATTTAGAAAGCTCTTTAGTGGAACCTCTTCCCAGTCATGTGACCATGTGACGGTATTTGAACAAACAATTAGCATTATTTCTATCACTTTAATCAAGGCCACCTGACCTTCCTAAGCTGGGTGGGGGTGGATGCCTTTATTTTGTTCAAAAAGCACCAATTCACAAAGCAGTAATTTTTCACTACTTTCATCACTGCTTGACTCTTTTCAATTTATTTTTAATCACCATCTAAAAATATCTCAGTGAAACAAAATGATTCCTAAACATTTCAATTTTAAAGGCAAGAATCTCAGTTATAGGTTGGATGAGGGGTAACATATCAACCAGACATTCATTAGAGGCAAAAGGTATTATTTTGAGTGATTTACTTGAAATGATCTTTTGTTACTAAACACAAGTCTAGTGTTTCTGTTCTGATTTAAATCCTTCATAAAGCACTGGATTAGAAGCGCAAATATATTTTTACCATTGAAAGTGTAAAAGAGCCCATTATGAATCTGGACTCCTCTATGTAATTATAGTCATTTTCTAAAGTGTTTAGTATGAAAACACAGAACCATAACTGTAGTTTAAAGTAATATCTTATAAAAACAGCATCTCAGATTTAAAATCAAGTATTCTGCTCCTTATTCTGTATCTTTCCAACTACCTAAACTGCTTTGGGTTGGCAGGGAAGAAGGTACATTGATCACATCAGAGATGACAATGATAGGTGTTCTTGGTTCCCCATATGTGTTGATTAAAAGGCAACGGGACCTGACACATTGCCTGAAAAATAAGGATGTGTGAGGACATTCACCCAACATGGTTTTGATATCAGTGGATTTTACAGTCAAAACAATGAATCACCACTGAAAAGGCACACAATAAGCAGAACAGGATTGAAAAAACAGAAATCGAAAGGTGATTCATAGTATTTAAAAAAACTTCTTTCAGGCTCTTTAAGCTATGTCTATATATTTAAAGAAACATCAGACTTTTTTTAGAATACAAAAAGAAATGCCTTATCTCTATTCTTGCCACAACCTTTTCTCTGCAACTTAAATATGCAATAATTGCTTTCTAAAAATTACCAACTTTGATAAACCCTCTTGGACAATGCACCTTAGAAAAGTCAAAACTTGGGCTGGAGCGATAGGTAGGGTATCTCCCTTGCACGCAGCTGACCTGGTTTCTGTTCCCAGCATCCCATATAATCCCCTGAGCACTTCCAGGGGTAATTCCTGAGTGCAGAGCCACAAGTGACCCCCTGTGCATCACCTGGTGTGCTCCAAAAAGAAAAAAAAAGTCAAAACTTTCTTTAGGCAGTTATAAGCTTAATGAAGTTAAGAATAGATTAAAAGTATTAATGTTTTCTTTTTATTTTCATTTACTCCATTCTTTGCCTCCATTATTCCTTGTACTACTTTCATATTTTAACCTTTTATCTAGTTTTCCAAGAAAGACAACTTTACACTCAAATTTCTCATGAAAAATTCTGGACCTTATCAGCCAAGTCATTATATGGCAATTTACCCACCTGTTAATAAAATCCCAATATCCCTTTACCATATGGATTCTGCAATAAACAACATCGATGCTGCCTGACTTTGGAGTGTAATGGTGGTTTTTGAAAAGGCATGTGGAAATATCTAGTGAAAGCGGGTTAGGGAATTGAGAAATTTGACAGGCTTTGTGTGGTGAACTGTAATAAGAATGCATTTAGTGTAAAGAAAAGTTATTGCCCAGTGCCATGGAAAAATCCATGAGGTGTAAATAATAATCCCCCCTCCCCACAATGATGTCAATTATAAGGCGAACTCCTCAAAAATCTATTTAATAATAGCACCTTCTAAATTCATCTTCCTTTTTCACTAGACTGCGAGGTCTATGGGACAGGTGTGTTATATGTTTAATATCAAGTTTAAATTGTTGCTTTTCTAGCACTTGAAATGTGACTAGTGTTTACTATGTCATAAGGGTAACATTATAGATATAATTTGATTGGAAATAATGACTACATTTAATTTTACCTTTCAAAAATGTGGGAACTAAAAATTTAAAATTTCTTATGCTATTCAAAACACATTTCTATTAAATAGTAATTACACAAATTATACAAACTACACAAGTTATGCTAAATAAGTGAATAATGAATAAATAAGTTTCTTATGTACAGAGCTGACACTAAAAAAATCAGCAATATCATCTTCTGATAGAAAAGGGCTAAAGGAATACAGACCAGCAAATATGGCCAACTTTGTTAATGTTCCCAACTCTCTCTTCCAGTAATCTTTCCCATTACTGCAGGTCAATATGGGTGTCTTGTCTTACTTTTCTTCTTTGGATTTGGTCAGGTTGCTTTAGTTAATAATGAAGAAAGAGCAGGACATGACCAAAGGCCTGAATATGCTCTAATTGTTAAATTTGCTTTCTAGCTTTTCTCCTATTGTTATGAAACTTGCCCAGGCAGGAGGATGAAAGACAAGTACAAAAGAACTAAGCTGCCCTGAAGGAGCCCAGCCTAATCCTCAGCTGATCCTCACTGACATGAGCAAACCAGCTGACATCATCGCAACTTCTCAGACTAACAGTCTAGACCAGTCAACCCCAAATGACCTACTTATCTATGGCTCCCACACACTTATTATTTTGTGGTGCTGAGATTATTCAGAACTTTTTGTTTTGTTTTGGGGCCCTATCTTTCAGTGTTCAAGGCTTACTCCTGGCTTGTGACTAGGGATCACTTCTCCTGGAGCTCATGGGACTATATGGGATGCTGGGGAACCAACAATAGTCAGTTTTGTGCAAGACAAATGTCTCACTCAAGGTAGCATCTCTCTGGCTCCTTATCCAGTCTTCTGTAAATACCTAACTGATTTGCAAGTATAATTTTGTTTGTTTTGCTTTGGGCCACAACCCAACAGTACTCAAAGGTTACCCCTGGCTCTGCACTCAGGAATTACTCCTGGTGATGCTCAGTGGACCACATAGGATGCCAGGGATTAAACCTGGGTCTGCCACATGCAAGGTAAATGCCCTACCCACTGTACTATCTCTCTGGCCCTGTAATTTTCACTAAGTATAATTTTCACTAAGCTTTCATCACTGTACTATCTCTCCGGCCTTGGAAGTGTAATTTTAATCAAGTTTTCATTTAAAAAAAATTGATATGGAGACTTTGCTGCCATCTTTTAAAAATCCCTATTTTTCTAAATTCTTAGATATATAGCATTGGGAGTGATTCTAGTCTTGGTCCCTGGACACCCACTGAAAGTAGACCCGAAAATTGACAATAACAACAAAAAAGGAGATATTTTATCAAATATTAGATAAATTTATCCTAAAGAAATGTGACTAATTATTGAGTATTTTTAAATTAAGTAATTACTTTTTAGTGTGGAGTTTTAAGTTACAGATCAGTTGGAACACTTAGCATTTAAATGGAAGCCAACAATTGCATAATCCTTAAATTTTCAAGCAAGAGGTGCATTTGTTACATTTTTGTTGTTGTTGGGAAAAAAACTCTTAATGTGGGAGTGCCCCCAATATACACCTGAAAGACTCTTTCCACTGTCTGGTTGGATCTTGGGTTTTTGTGATAATAAGTAAGAATGGTGTGATGTGAAAGAATTCGAATTTTGGGTAATAAAAGCAGAATAAAATTAGAATAGTGTCCTTTTTGAGAAGACAAGAAAACAATAAAAGATTAGGGATAACAGAGGGGCTATATGAAGGGATTTTAAATGCAAAGACTCAGAAAATGGGAGATTGGGGGATAGAAAAATTTCCATGGGGATAGTTTAGTTCTGTTCTGCTCTGTTCTACCACCCGCTCCCTCCTGCCCAAGTTCTCACCGTCAACAATACGAATATTTTTGATTCTTTTATAATCTTTTAAAAAATTAAGTAGAAAACTTGGGCTATTTATTATTATTATTTATGTTTGAAAATTTGAAAAGAAAAGAAGTCAAGTGATAAAATAATGTATTTCATAGGCTATTCCCTGAATTAAACAAATTAAAATGTCTAGCTGTCATAAATATTGAGGCGCAGTATGTTCTATTGTAAAAATTCAAGGTTTGGTTTGTAGTCACTGTAAAAGTTGATCTGTACTCCAAGCTGTGTTCCAAAATCAGTCACTTCCGCTGATTTCTAATTGATAGACAGCTGTTTACTTTACAGTTATTTTGTGGAGTGCCAAAGAAACACTGTTTCCTACCAGAAGTCAGAATTGATGGACCTTTCGAAGGTGAATGGAGCTCAAATGCTAGAAAACAACAAATAAAGTTACTGCTTATGGAGACTTTTAAAATTTAATCTTTGAAAGATAACCTTGTATGTCGTAGTGTTACTATATTGATGCTCTGAGAAAAGACAGGTGAAGCATGCCTATGATCAAAGAAAACATAAAGTATTGCTATGTGGGAATTGACAATGGCCTGAGAGAATTCTGGTGTGTTTATCTAGTAATAGAACCACTGAATCATGGGTGGCATCCAGACTGTAGATAACACTTAGTATAAAATAACTATATAGAATTGTGGAGCAATGGCATTAAAATATATAGTTGGACTTTCGTTTTGCAAGACTGATAGCTGATGGGTGCCTTCCTGTCAAAGGCTGCATAAAATGAATGTGAGAATGAAACTGGGTTAAGAATATGGACACGATTTCCTAGATACTGGCAAACATCAAGACCACATTAAGCTTTTGACATCAAATGAGGGGTTAGAGAGATGGACAGTATAACGTGTACCCTGAAACACCTAGCTTCGAGACAGGACAGATTAGAAAAATACTCCTGATCCTATTTGTGTGAATGATGTTTAACATTAAGTGGCAAATCAGGATCATCATCCACAATCATGTCTTGGTATGCAGCCAGCCTTTCAGCATAGATAGCCACACTGTAGCTCCACAGGTAAGAAGACAAGATTCCAATTGGATAACTGAGCAGATGTAGTTTGCTGAACTGATGTGGGCGCAGTTACCCAGCTGTGAAAACAGATACAGCCCTGCCTGGACACTGGAGCACAATACCTAGGGACACTGTGGAGAGCAGTGGACTGCTGGGAAGCAAGAGTGTCTGATAGATTGCTTTGACACATAGCAATCAGAGAGAGTGGAGTAATTTACTAGACAAAATATTAAGCAATACTGGTGCAAAGAGCAGACTCTCGAGTTTTAGGCTCTCTCTCTCTCTCTCTCTCTCTCTCTCTATATATATATATATATATATATATATATATAACCACAGAAGAGGCAGAAAAATAAGACAAGATTATGTGCACACCGTTAGGAAAGGAAAACTACATATAGGTGTTGCTCAGAGCACATTCAGAGCAGCATAGCCAGCCAAACTCTTCTGGAAAATGCTGTGCTTGGTAGTGGTCAAAAGGTAAAAAAATTAAGAAAAGAAAAAATCTTGTATTCAAATTTCAGAGCTTCCTAGAGTCTGAGGCTTGAATGATAAAACAGCATGTGTCCCTAAATCTTATCACTTTTTTTTTATGCAGGCAAATCGAAAGAAAATTTTTACATTCTGATGTAACCTGAGAATCTTTAGTTACTGTAATCACTTTGCAGCAACCTATATCCATAATGCCTGATCTGAGTGCTAAAATTATATTCTGTTAATAAAATGTTGCAATATAACTTAGTAGAAAGAACGCTTGTCTGGCCTTCAATTATTTTCATGATTACTGATAAAGGGAAGCATGTCACACAGCAAAAGCCCATGAACTAAATTGCTTGGGAGAATTACTAAAATCTTGCAGACAAGGCTGGGCTATTTGAGCTCTATAATTTGTCAGATATCATCTCTGCTTAAGTCAAAAGTGTTTTGATGCAGATCAAAAGTGATAATAGGTGTGATTCATAATATGTCAAGCACAATACACAGATATTGCCAACTTCAGAGAAGTCTAGGGGACTTTCAACAACAGTGTTCTAGCAGTCTTACTACAATCTGCACTTCCATTCATCTTAGCCTTAATGGATACTATCATGTGTCTGCTAGTCATTAAAGCTAAGATGAATAAAAAGTGGCTGTAATGATAGCTTAAGTAGCATTATACAGACCCTATTGAGAGAAAAGGGAACAAAATCTCCTCTTGTCTTGATCATTCCAGGAAAGGCATCTTTCTAATCAAAATCAAGTTTTACAGGAACTCAGTTTTGAGACCTTACACAATATCTGAAGATAAGACTGGATTTTCCTTCACCAAAAACAGTCACCAAAAAGAACAGAGGTGGCATTTTGCCCTACTTACATGACACGAACATTTTCAAAGACAAAATATATTTGTTTTTAATTTTTATTAGTGAAACACCATGAGATACAGAGTTGTAGACTTACAAAGTTTTGTGCTTGGGTTTCAGTTATACAATGATTGAGTACCCATCCCTCCACCACGGCCCATTCTCCACCACCACTAATCCCAGTATCCCTCCTACCCCCCATTCCCCCATCCCACCCTGCCTCTGTGGCAGGGAATTCCTTATTGTTCTCTCTCTCCTTTTGGGTGCTGTGGTTTGCAAAAGAAAAAATGAGTGGCAATCATGTTCGGTCTATACTCAACTTTCAGCATGCATTTCCCATCTTGGGCGGATCTTCGAAACACCCTTTATTTGGTGCTCCCTTCTGTATCTGAGCTGCCTTTACCCCTAGCATGTGCAGCTGGCCTCCAAGTCATGGAGTAAACCTCCTGGTATTTATCTCGGCTATTCTTGGGTGTTAGTCTCCTATTTTGTTACTTTATGTTCCCCAGATCAATGTAATCTTTCTATGTCTGTCCCTCTCTTTCTGACTCATTTCACTTAGCATGATACTTTCCATGTAGTACCACTTGTATGTAAATTTCATGACTTCATCCTTTCTAACAGCTACATAGTACTCCATTGTGTAGATGTACCAAAGTTTCTTTAACCAGTCATCTGTTCTTGGGCACTCAGGTTTTTTCCAGATTCTAGCTATTGTAAAGAGTGCTGCAATGAACAAACAAGTGCAGATGTCACTTCGACTATACATTTTTGCCTCTCTGGGGTATATGGCTAAAAGGCACATGAGAAAATAAGAATAAAATCAACCGGTTTTGGCACAGATGTGGTGAGAAAGGGACCCTCCTTCACTGCTGGTGGGAATGCCGACTGGATCAGCCCTTTTGGAAAATACTTTTTTTAAATTAACAATGTTACTTTAGTTACACAGACAAAATGCTTGGACAAAATAAAAACAAACAAACAAACAAACAAAAATCACCTTAAAGAGAAAACTAATCCTCTGTCAAGATCGGGTTTCCTGTACTGTTTCAATGAGAATAACCCCAAGATTTAGCCATTCTTCTGTATTTCTGCCCTGGGAGGAGCACTTTGCCACAGCATCTTATCCTCTGAAAATTCTTAAGTGAAACGAGTCAGAAAGAGAGGGACAGACATAGAAAGGACTGCACTCACTTGTGGAATATAAAGTAACAGAATGGGAGAATAACATCCAAGCATAGTAAAGATAAGGACCTGGATGATTGCTCCAGGGCAAGCCGGCCTCACATGCTGGGGGAAAAGGCAGTTCAGATAGAGAAGGGACCACCAAGTAAAGGATGCTGAGAGGTCCTGCTCAGGATGGGAGATGTGTGCTGAAAATACACTATAGACCAAACATGATGGCTACTGGATACCTGTATTGCAAACCACAACACCCAAAAGGAGAGAGGGAGTGAAAGGGAATATGCCTGCCACAGAGGTGGAGGTGGGAGAGGGGTGGGGAGATGGGAGTTTTGGGAGAGATACTGGGAATATTGGTGGTGGTGAATCGGCACTAGTGGAGGGATGGAATGGGCACTAGTAGAAGCTCTATTGTTGTCTGACTGAAATGTAAGCATGAAAAAAAATTCTTTCAGCATCCTGCGTAGTCAGGAGCATTTCTAAGCTGCTGAGCTGATACTGTCTGCTTTGGTGCAGAAGTGAACAGAGGCTCTAACTTCTGAGCTTGGCAGCCCCAGGTGTCCTGACCTCACTTGTTCCCTGTTGAGCTTCACAACCAGTACCATTTCTAGAGACTTCAAGACAGCAACAAGGTTCACTGGGGCTAAGGCTGCCATAGTAAGCATGACAGGCTGAAGGGCTGGACTGGTCTGTGTTTGGAAGCCTCATCAACGGTTATGCCAGGAACTCTCCTCTGAAGCAACAACTCTACTGAGCTATGCAGCGCTTTGCCTTCTCAGAGGCCTTGGGGCTCCTGCCTGGGTGTTCCCTTTCTCATCCTCTTCATATGAAGAAGCAATTTCCACCTCCCATCACTATTGCTCCTGTGTCTTGTCTGTCCTGCATGTTATTTTCCTGAATTTCCCCAGGCAGTTTGGGAAAAATGGTTAGCTCTGCATTTGTCAGAGATGGGACAAATAAGTACTATATACACAGGAGAAAAAAATAATAAGATTTAACAAGTAGATTATTTAGGTATAAGTAAACAATTCATTCCTATTTTGGTTAACCAAAATAAAATAATCCACATCTATTTTTTCTTAATTTTGTTTCCTTTGCCTTCATCTTAAAAATGTTACTTCTCTCAACTGTGAGTTGGTTCTTTACCTTTCCAAGTACTCTTCTTGGCTAACTCTCCATTGTTGCTATTTTTCTTATGACATAATAGTCCTTTAACTTTTATAAATTTAACACAAGAAACCAACCATGAAAGAGAGCATTAAAAATTTGTAGAGGTGTTGATTTGATTTGGGTGGGAGGGAGTACCCATCACTCAGGCAATGACTGGGTTAATCCAATGACCATCAATATATTAGGCTGTTTTTCATTTGTTCATTAGTGATAAAAACAAGAAAGCTCTGTTTCCTCATGAGAAATGAGAGCAATAAATCGAGAATGAAAGATCAACTTAAGAATTTATAAGAAATTGAAGTCTGAATTTAGTTTAAGAAACAAGATTAACACAGATGTGATTTTGAAGAAAGTACTAAAAATTCTGTAATAATCCTTAGTTCACAAATATGATGACTTAAAACATCAGCACTTATTTTGTGAAGAAGCCACTTATGTTCAAGTTTTACATATAAAAATAAATTTAAGAAACTCCTTAGGGATTAAGGTCTCTTTTCTAGTCATTAGTCAATGTTCCCAATGCCCCCGAACACTGCTATACTCGTATTTGCATTTCTCTCCTATATTTAATAACTGTATATTTTTATCTTCTTTATGGTTAACTCAGTCTATATAAGCAGAAATAACACTCTGAAGAGATAAGAAATTTTACATTTACTGTTTCAGAAGTCAACATAAAAACTATGTTTCTAGTTGAATTAAAAAAAAAGCTAACGTCTGATCAATAAATAATACTATTTGCCAATGGCTCCATCAATTATATATCTATATAGGTGATAGTCCCTTTTGGAACTTGATCTATAATAATTGAAAACAGAACATTTATATTTAGTTAGACTAACTAAATAATTATGAAGGACTGTTATACTATATATTTAATTAAAAGCTATGTGATGAAAACTCTAAATAAGAAGGAAGCACATTGTGCAGCAGAAAGTTCTGTAAGCTTTCAAAATGTCCTCAACAAGCATTTTAGTAAGTACCCCAAGTAGTCTGAGAAGAGTATCTATTCACTAGACTAATGAAATGCATACAGCACTATGTCATTTGACTGATGGTTAAATAGTTCATCAAATATTTGTTGAATCTCCGCTGTAGAGCAAACACTGTATTAGGCTGTAGGGATGTTAATAAATAAAACTAAATAATGTACCTTCTTTCGTGAAGCATTTTTCTAATGTCTAATAATTCTCAGAAAATAGAGAAATATGCAGAAAAATGGCAATAGTTGAAACAAAAGTTGATAAAGTAGTCTTCACTTGCCAGCTTGCATGGATTTTAGTTAACAAATCACTCTGTAAGCAAGGATTTTCAGTAATACATTATTAGCTATTTCAATTCAAAAGCCAGAATCTTCAATCAATCAGCCTATATGATGTTGTCAGTTTAATCTGTGTCCATCCTAATTTTTTTAATGTTGTGTATATGTGCACATTTTGTACAATTATCTGTGGCTTTGGATAATAAAAATGATATTCAGTTTTTCAGTTCAAGACTAGCTTTTTTAATCAATGAATATGCAAAGTGCTTTTTTTCTTTTGTTAACAAATGAAATATGCACCAATAAAGTAAACTTTTAGAAATTTTTTAATTAATGTTAATCAGTAATTAACCTTTTGGTCCAGGGGAGCTGCTTACATATTCTTCCTATCTGTCAATCATTTTATTATTTGTATTTTTATTTTAGCAACAAATATCTTTTACTTTATTCAATCATGCATTCAAAGTTACAAGAAAGAACTTGAGTGACAGAAAAGGTATAAAATAAAAGTCCTTGGCGCTCTCAGATACATATCTTTTGTTCTATCTTCCTCAAAGGTCCATTTCAATAATTAGGTAGGGATACTCTATTGCACCGAAATACTTATTCCCTGGATATTCAGACTATTGGTTGCAGATGGCTCACAGCCGTGTCTTTCTCCTGTCATTGCTCTCAGCGGAAGGAAAATGTTTTACCAAAGGTATGCCCTGACCCAGTGGTAGTTTGTACTCTCATTTGTCAATGTGGGATTTTAAAAGATGTAGCGAGTTTCTGGTTACAGTTAAACCAAACATTCTCAGGATCTAAATTAGAGATTCCATGATAATTTGGGGTCTCTGTGAACAGCTCTAGGTGATGCTCTCCTGTTCAATCTTTTTCCCTCATTTCTTTACAAGTTCCTTAGCATTTGTTCCCAGACACTTCCCAAGCCCCATGCACAAGTTTGTTATGGAGTGCTTTTATAAAGTGATTGAAGGAGGCTATGACAGTAAATACAACAATTATAACTAGTCAAAATAAGTCAGTATGAATCTGATATGTTTGTATATCCTTAACTATTTTGATAAGTCATTCAAGTTTTAAGTGAGAAAATGATATTTATGTAATTCAGCCGTACATATGTATAATTTATGATTTAAGGCAGAAATTTAGAAAATATTTTGAATTCCTTAGGTGATTATCAAAATTTTGGGGGAATTCAAATTTCTTATAGTCTAAATGCATCATTATGATGAAGTGGAATGGAAGTAAATTGAATACAAAACAGTACAGTAAGATTTGAATCCTTTCAAAGTTAACAATAAACATAATACTTTTTCAGATTTTTCACCTCATTGACTAAAATATAAAGGAAATAAACATTTTGTAGTGAGAGAGAGGAATTCACCAAGTTCACAACCATAATATATTGCTAGGTTTGGCACATCCTCTCTTGTTTTAAAGTTTAACTTTTTGCTAATGAAAGTGTTAATTTTTAATCTGCAAGGAGTAGTTTCATTCCAGGTAAATAAGTGAATTTTTGGAATGATAATTATATTATACTTGTATACTGTCTACATTTATTAAACTCATCAGTGAATTTACTTAACTCTTAGTGAAATTTTCTTACTTGTGACCTCAAAATTGAGTCCTTAGAAATATTAGGGGGGGATAGAAATCCTTCTCAGGTGTTTTAAATAAATACAGAGAAAGGAATAGAAAGAATAAGTTGACTATCATCAAGATATAAATATAAGAAAAGAACAGGTGAAATGGAATTTTAAACAATAATACAGAAGTTACAAGAAATGCTTTCATGACATTCTTTTTTTGGGGGTCACACACAGTGATGCTCAGGGGTTACTCCTGGCTCTGCACTCAGTAATCACCCCTGGCAGTGCTGGAGTACCATATGGGATGCCAGGGATTGAACCCAGGTCAGCGACATGCAAGGCAAACGCCCTATCTGCTGTACTATCGCTCTGGCCCCTTTTATGACATTCTAATTCCATTCACTGAACATTGAAAATGGCATCATAGCAGTTGAGATAAATTCTTGAATAAAAGAAAAACTAGTGTACAACAATGATAGAATATACACAGACATTGCCACAAGAAATGTTTTTTTTTGTAAGAAACTAAGAAAGTGTATGAAATGTAAGAAAGTGGTTTTCAAATCTATTTTCAATGACATGTTTGTTAGAAAAAATTCTTAAAATAAATAAGCCAAATATGTAAACCAGGCTAAAGAGGCTGATCTCTGTGGCCAAAGTTAAGTGTCTGGGGTTCTAGTGGTGTAGATCCACTCAGATACTAAGATATAGTTAGAGGACTTCTGGGACTCTAAGAATCAGAGTATAAAACAAACTGGGATACTGGAGAGCTCTCAACAGCGAGCACTAAGGGAAAGGATTAAGTTTTTAAAGTGTTATTGCTTTCCAATTTATTTCTGTACTGGTAACTCAAAACTCTCAGCAGTCGTTTGTATAAAATTGATATGGGTCATGATACCGGTTAATGGTCATTGGATTTAAACCAATCAGTATATCCCACCTCTATATTATAGCTCCTGGTTTAGGGTTGAATATGTGATTTAATTTGGGCAACCAAAGATTCAAGAATTAATTCCATGTGCTTTATTTGATTTTTTTGTTATTTTTCTTTATATTTTGGGGGCATTTGAGCCACAATTGGCTGTGCTCAGGACTTAATTATGACTCTATGCTCAGGGATCACTCAGGGTAGTGCCGAGGAAGTAAGTATGAACTTATGCTAATTGGTGTTGGGGATTGAACATAGGTCAGCTGCATGAAAAACTGCCTTACTATTGTTATTATCTATCTAGCCTTAGTTATTATTGTTTTGAAACCATATTCTATTTCCTACTAGATTTGTATCTGAAAGCACATAAACTATGAAGTGCTGAATTGTTATACTATGATTTTTTTTTTTTTTTTTTATATATATTTTTTTTTTATTAGTGAAAAACCATGAGGTACAGTTATAGGCTTACAAATTTTGTGCTTGGGTTTCAGTTATACAATGATCAAGTCCCCATACCTCCACCAGTGCCCGTCATCCATCCCCATGGGTCCCAGCATCCCCCCCCCCTCATCCCCCCTCCCCCCGTCCCATCCTGCCTCTGTGGCAGGGTATTCCCCCTTGTTCTCTCTCTCTTCTTTTGGGTATTGTGTTTTGCAAGAGAGGCTTTGAGTGGCAATCATGTTTGGTCTATCGACTACTTTTAGCATGCTTCTCCCACCCTGGGAGGGCCCTCACAACACCCTTCATTTGGTAATCTCTTCTCTATCTGAGCTTCCTTTTAACCTAGAGCCTGTGGCTGGCCTTCCATTCATGGGGCAAAATTCCTGGTACTAATCTCAGCCATTCCTGTGTGTCACTCTCACTTTTTGTTGCTTTATGTTCCCCAGATGAATGCAATCTTTCTGTGTCTATCCCGCTCTTTCTGACTCATTTCGCTTAACATGATACTTTCCATGTAGTACCACTTGTATGTAAATTTCATAACTTCATCTTTTCTAACAGCTACATAGTACTCCATTGTGTAAATGTACCAAAGTTTCTTTAACCAGTCATCTGTTCTTGGGCACTCAGGTTTTTTCCAGATTCTGGCTATTGTAAAGAGTGCTGCAATGAACAAACAATTGCAGATGTCACTTTGACTATACCTTTTTGCCTCTCTGGGATATATTCCCAGGAGTGCTATAGCTGGGTCAAATGGCAGATCAAATTCTAATTTTTTGAGAGTCGTCCATACTGTTTTCCAAAAGGGTTGGACCAGCCGGCATTCCCACCAGCAGTGAAGGAGGGTCCCTTTCTCGCCACATCCGCGCCAGCACCGGTTGCTTTTGTTCTTGTGGATGTGGGCCAGTCTCTGTGGTGTGAAATGATATCTCATTGTGGTTTTGATCTGCATCTCTCTGATGATTAGTGATGTAGAGCATTTTCTCATGTGCCTTTTTGCCATTCGAATTTCTTCTTTGCGAAAGTTTCTGTTCATTTCCTCACCCCATTTTTTGATGGGGTTGGGTGATTTCTTCTTGTGGAGTTTAACCAGTACCTTGTATATCCTTGATATCAACCCCTTGTCGGATGTGTACTTGGTGAATATCCTTTCCCATTCTGTAGGCTGTCTTTGTATTTTGGTCACTGTTTCTTTGGAGGTGCAGAAGCTTCTTAGTTTAAGATAGTCCCATTTGTCTATCTCTGTTTTCACTTGCTCAGCCAGTGGCGTGACATCTTTGAAGATACCATTAGCTTCAATATCATGGAGAGTTTTGCCGACTTTGTCTTCAATAAACATTATGGATTCTGGTCTGATGTTGAGGTCATAAATCCATTTTGATCTTACTTTTGTGCATGGTGTTAGGCAGAGATCTGAGCCCACTTTTTTGCATGTAGCCGTCCAATTTTGCCAGCACAGTTTGTTGAAGAGGCTTTCCCTGCTCCATTTCACTTTTCTTGCCCCCTTATCAAAAATTAGATGATTATATGTTTGGGAGGAAATGTCAGTATATTCAACTCTGTTCCATTGGTCTGCAGCTCTGCTTTTGTTCCAGTACCATGCTGTTTTAATTATTACTGCCTTGTAGTAGAGTTTGAAGTTAGGGAGGTTGATTCCTCCCATTTTCTTTTTCCCAAGAATTGCTTTAGCTATTCGTGGGGGCTTATTGTTCCATATAAATTTCAGGAGTGTTTGCTCCATTTCTTTGAAGAATGTCATGGGTATCCTTATAGGGATTGCATTGAATTTGTATAGTGCTTTGGGAAGTATTGCCATTTTGATGATGTTGATTCTCCCCATCCATGAACAGGGGATATTTTTCCATTTCCTCGTGTCCTCTTTTATTTCCTGAAGTAGCGTTTTGTAGTTTTCCTTGTACAGGTCCTTTACTTCCTTAGTTAAGCTGATTCCTAGATACTTGATTTTCTGGGGCACAATTGTGAATGGGATTGTTTTCTTGATGTCACTTGCTTCTCTTTCACTATTTGCGTATAGGAATGCCATGGATTTTTGGGTATTGATTTTATAGCCTGCCACTTTACTATACAAGCCTATTGTTTCTAGGAGTTTCTTGGTAGAGGTTTTAGGGTTCTCTAAGTATAGTATCATGTCATCTGCGAATAGTGAGAGCTTAATTTCTTCTTTCCCTATCTGGATGCCCTTAATATCTTTTTCTTGCCTAATCGCTATTGCAAGTACTTCCAGTACTATATTGAACAGTAGTGGAGAGAGTGGGCATCCTTGTCTCGTCCCTGACCTTAGGGGGAAGGGTCTCAGTTTTTCCCCATTGAGGATGATGTTTGCTGTAGGTTTGTGGTAGATGGCTTTAACTATATTGAGGAAAGTCCCCTCTATCCCCATTTTGGCAAGGGTTTTCATCATGAATGGGTGCTGGATCTTGTCAAAAGCTTTCTCTGCGTCTATTGATATGATCATATGATTTTTATCTTTTCTTTTGTTGATATGATGGATTATGTTGATTGATTTCCGAATGTTGAACCATCCTTGCATCCCTGGGATGAATCCTACTTGGTCATGATGTATGATCTTTTTGATGAGTTGTTGTATTCTATTGGCTAGTATTTTGTTGAGAATCTTCGCATCCGTGTTCATCAGGGATATTGGCCTGTAGTTTTCTTTTCTTGTGGTGTCTTTGTTTCCTTTTGGTATTAGAGAGATATGGGCTTCATAGAAGCTGTTTGGGAGAGTTTCTGTTTTTTCAATTTCCTGGAAAAGCTTGAGAAGAATTGGCAATAGGTCCTCTTTAAATGTTTGGAAAAATTCGCTAGTAAATCCATCTGGGCCTGGGCTTTTGTTTTTGGGAAGACTTTTGATTACAGTTTCAATTTCCTTGATGTGAATGGGTCTATTCAGGTACTCTATATCTTCTTGATTCAGCTTTGGGAGATGGTAGAGATCCAGGAATTTATCCATTTCTTCTAGGTTCTCGTGTTTCGTGGCATAGAGACTTTCAAAGTAGTCTCTGATGATCTCTTGAATTTCTTTAGTTTCTGTTGTGATATCCCCATTCTTATTTCTGATTCGATTTATTAGGGTTCTCTCTCTCTGTTTCTTTGTGAGTGTTGCTAGTGGTTTATCTATCTTATTTATTTTCTCGAAGAACCAGCTCTTGGTTTCATTGATCTTTCGGATTGTTTCTTTGTTTTCCATGTCGTTGATTTCTGCTCTAAGTTTTATGATCTCTTTCCTTCTGCCTGATTTAGGCTCTTTCTGTTGATCCTTTTCTAAGGTCTTGAGCTGTGAGGTCAAATTGTTTATGTGCATCGTTTCTATCGACTTAAGATAGGCTTGCAGAGCTATAAATTTCCCCCTTAATACAGCTTTCGCTGCATCCCATAAGTTCTGGTAGTTTGTGTCTTCATTCTCATTTGTTTCCAGGTATCTTTTGATTTCATCCTTGACTTCGTTCCTGACCCACTCATTGTTCAGCATCGAGTTGTTTAATTTCCAGGTGTTTGATTTGGTTCTCCGTGTCTGTGTGTGATTCACTTCTATCCTCAGTGCATCATGGTCTGAAAAGATGGCTGATACTATTTCTATCTTCTTGATTCTGTTGAGGTGTGTTTTGTGTCCTAGCACATGGTCTATTTTGGAAAATGTTCCGTGCGCACTGGAGAAGAATGTGTATTCTTTCTTTTTGGGGTGTAAAGCCCTGTATAAGTCCATAAGCCCTTTCTCTTCTATTACTTCTTTCAAAGCCAATAATTCCTTGCTGGGTTTTGTTCGTGTTGATCTATCCAGAGGTGATAAGGCGATGTTGAAGTCTCCAAGTACTATTGTGTTGGTAGTGATGTCCTCCTTAAAATCTGTTAGTAGTTGTTTTAAATATTTAGCTGTTCCCTCATTAGGTGCGTATACATTTAAGAGTGTGATTTCTTCCTGTTGTACGTATCCCTTGATGAAGAGAAAATAGCCTTCACTGTCCCTTCTAATCTTTTTCAAGGTGAAATTAATGTTGTCAGATACTAGTATGGCCACCCCAGCTTTTTTGAGGGAGTTGTTTGCTTGCAGGATTGTATTCCATCCTTTGACTTTGAGTCTGTGTTTGCTCTGGCTGTTGAGGTGAGTTTCTTGTAGGCAGCAGAATGTTGGGTTCTGTCTCTGTATCCATTTTGCCACTCTGTGTCTCTTAACTGGTGAATTTAGACCGTTGACATTGAGAGAGAGAATGGTTATGGGGTTTTGTGTCATGTTTCTGTGCGGGTGTGTTGTGGTTGTAGGGTTTGTCTTTTCTTATAGTAGCCCCTTTAGGCCTTGCTTTAGGTTTGGTTTTGAGTCTATGAAGTTCCTGAGCTGCTGTTTATCTATAAAATAATGTACTGTTCCTTCGATTTTGAGGGAGAGTTTAGCCGGGTAGAGTATTCTTGGGGAAGCATTCATTTCCATGAGTTTTTTGACTATATCTCGCCACTGCCTTCGGGCTTGTAGGGTTTCTTCTGATAGGTCTGCTGTGAATCTAAGGGATGCTCCTTTGTATGTGATTTCCTTCTTTGCTCTTGCTGCTTGCAGTATTGTGTCTCTATCGGCAGTATCGATCATTCTAAGTATGATATGTCTTGGAGTGTTTTTGTTGGGGTCTCTTTTAGCTGGCACCCTTCGGGCTCCTTGAACCTGAATGGCTGCATTGTGCAGCTCTGGGAAGTTTTCAGCAATGATTTGTTTGACGGTGTTTTTTTCGTTGGGATTGTTTCCCTGAGGTTCAGGTAGTCCCATAATTCTAATATTGTTCCTCTTGGAGTCATCTGCTAGGACTCTGATTCTCTGTAGAGCCATTTTGAGGTCCCTTGCCAGTGTTTGTTGTTGCGTGTTGGCTTGTTGCAGCTGATCTTCTAGGTCACTGATTCTCTCTTCAGCTGCGGTCATTCTATTTTTAAGAGAAGAAACTGAGTTTCTCATTTCATCTATGGAGTCTTTTAATCGTGACATTTCTGCTCTCATTTCTTCGCGTAATTTGTCGATTTTATCTGTGGTGTTGCTGGCTGTCTGTCTGACCGTTTCATTGAGTTGATTGAACATCTTGATGACTTCATATCTGAATTCTGTGTCAGAGAGATCCCTTAGGTGAGCTGTATCGACAGAATGTTCTGGATTGTTTTTGTTCTCCTCCGCTTGAGGTGGGGATTTTCTTTGTTTCTTCATATTGCTGAGTAAGTTGGGGATCAAATTCCTTGGGAACTAGGTTCCTTTGAATTAGTAAACACCCTGCGGCCGCGTAAGCGGCCGCCGGCCGGAAAATAGCCCACGCCCACTCTGAAGCCACGCCCACTCTGAAGCCACGCCCACTTCTGAAGAGGCCACACCTCTACGGAAAACTGGGTTTGAGAGGAGAGGAGCGCCGCGTGACTGCCGGAGAGGGGACGGGGACGGCAGCCGCTCACGGGTGCGTTTCTCCAGGCGTCTGCTGGGATGCCTGAGGTCCCGAAGGGAGAGATGGAAGTCCCGGGGCCACACACCGGTGGCAGGTCTGACCTGGGTTTGAGAGGAGAGGAGCGCCGCGTGACTGCCGGAGAGGGGACGGGGACGGCAGCCGCTCACGGGTGCGTTTCTCCAGGCGTCTGCTGGGATGCCTGAGGTCCCGAAGGGAGAGATGGAAGTCCCGGGGCCACACACCGGTGGCAGGTCTGACCTGGGTTTGAGAGGAGAGGAGCGCCGCGTGACTGCCGGAGAGGGGACGGGGACGGCAGCCGCTCACGGGTGCGTTTCTCCAGGCGTCTGCTGGGATGCCTGAGGTCCCGAAGGGAGAGATGGAAGTCCCGGGGCCACACACCGGTGGCAGGTCTGACCTGGGTTTGAGAGGAGAGGAGCGCCGCGTGACTGCCGGAGAGGGGACGGGGACGGCAGCCGCTCACGGGTGCGTTTCTCCAGGCGTCTGCTGGGATGCCTGAGGTCCCGAAGGGAGAGATGGAAGTCCCGGGGCCACACACCGGTGGCAGGTCTGACCTGGGTTTGAGAGGAGAGGAGCGCCGCGTGACTGCCGGAGAGGGGACGGGGACGGCAGCCGCTCACGGGTGCGTTTCTCCAGGCGTCTGCTGGGATGCCTGAGGTCCCGAAGGGAGAGATGGAAGTCCCGGGGCCACACACCGGTGGCAGGTCTGACCTGGGTTTGAGAGGAGAGGAGCGCCGCGTGACTGCCGGAGAGGGGACGGGGACGGCAGCCGCTCACGGGTGCGTTTCTCCAGGCGTCTGCTGGGATGCCTGAGGTCCCGAAGGGAGAGATGGAAGTCCCGGGGCCACACACCGGTGGCAGGTCTGACCTGGGTTTGAGAGGAGAGGAGCGCCGCGTGACTGCCGGAGAGGGGACGGGGACGGCAGCCGCTCACGGGTGCGTTTCTCCAGGCGTCTGCTGGGATGCCTGAGGTCCCGAAGGGAGAGATGGAAGTCCCGGGGCCACACACCGGTGGCAGGTCTGACCTGGGTTTGAGAGGAGAGGAGCGCCGCGTGACTGCCGGAGAGGGGACGGGGACGGCAGCCGCTCACGGGTGCGTTTCTCCAGGCGTCTGCTGGGATGCCTGAGGTCCCGAAGGGAGAGATGGAAGTCCCGGGGCCACACACCGGTGGCAGGTCTGACCTGGGTTTGAGAGGAGAGGAGCGCCGCGTGACTGCCGGAGAGGGGACGGGGACGGCAGCCGCTCACGGGTGCGTTTCTCCAGGCGTCTGCTGGGATGCCTGAGGTCCCGAAGGGAGAGATGGAAGTCCCGGGGCCACACACCGGTGGCAGGTCTGACCTGGGTTTGAGAGGAGAGGAGCGCCGCGTGACTGCCGGAGAGGGGACGGGGACGGCAGCCGCTCACGGCTGCGTTTCTCCAGGCGTCTGCTGGGATGCCTGAGGTCCCGAAGGGAGAGATGGAAGTCCCGGGGCCACACACCGGTGGCAGGTCTGACCTGGGTTTGAGAGGAGAGGAGCGCCGCGTGACTGCCGGAGAGGGGACGGGGACGGCAGCCGCTCACGGGTGCGTTTCTCCAGGCGTCTGCTGGGATGCCTGAGGTCCCGAAGGGAGAGATGGAAGTCCCGGGGCCACACACCGGTGGCAGGTCTGACCTGGGTTTGAGAGGAGAGGAGCGCCGCGTGACTGCCGGAGAGGGGACGGGGACGGCAGCCGCTCACGGGTGCGTTTCTCCAGGCGTCTGCTGGGATGCCTGAGGTCCCGAAGGGAGAGATGGAAGTCCCGGGGCCACACACCGGTGGCAGGTCTGACCTGGGTTTGAGAGGAGAGGAGCGCCGCGTGACTGCCGGAGAGGGGACGGGGACGGCAGCCGCTCACGGGTGCGTTTCTCCAGGCGTCTGCTGGGATGCCTGAGGTCCCGAAGGGGGAGATGGAAGTCCCGGGGCCACACACCGGTGGCAGGTCTGACCTGGGTTTGAGAGGAGAGGAGCGCCGCGTGACTGCCGGAGAGGGGACGGGGACGGCAGCCGCTCACGGGTGCGTTTCTCCAGGCGTCTGCTGGGATGCCTGAGGTCCCGAAGGGAGAGATGGAAGTCCCGGGGCCACACACCGGTGGCAGGTCTGACCTGGGTTTGAGAGGAGAGGAGCGCCGCGTGACTGCCGGAGAGGGGACGGGGACGGCAGCCGCTCACGGGTGCGTTTCTCCAGGCATCTGCTGGGATGCCTGAGGTCCCGAAGGGAGAGATCTATACTATGATTTTGATGGAAAAAACTTTCAAGAACGAAGTCAACACTGAAGAAGTATGCAGAGAATCTGAGAATGAATTCATCCTAGTGAATTTATTTGATCTACTCCTAGTCAGGAGTTGTATGAAGACAGCTTGGCTTAGTTACACTGCAATAATTTTTTAAAACAAAGTTTTAGTGGGATTTTCTGTTAGAATAAGGTAAAGGTAAAAAATATCTACCGTAATTCAGTTCTCAGGAAGATCACATATGAAGTAACCACAAATATTTGCTGACTTAGTCAATTAGGAGTCCAAGATCCTTATTCCAATCATGCTGGAATGACAATTCATTCATTAATAAAATGATTATTTGTTTAAATAATTTCTTTTATTTGTGAAACATTAGAGCTGCTCAAATGGTTCTGGAAAATCAATTTCTGTTCTAACACTATAAATCTCTCCGGATTTGTACACATCGTTATTGCTTATATGCTAGATTCTCAGTCAACTTGCCAAGGTTTGAAAGTTAATGCACTGATTTGATTTTGTATGAGTTTAGCCCACTGAGGATTTTTCATTTGCTGTGAGTTAAGGTGTCCCTGTTTCACCTTCAGCTGACTGCAAGAGTGTGAAATTATTGAGACTAATAGGAGAAAATCTAACTGTATATCAGAAAACCAGGAATAGAAAATTCACAGGAGCCAAAGAAGGTTATCACTATTTTCTTAAGAGTTTTTTTTTTTTAAAAACATCTATTGATGGGGATAAGTGTAATTTCTAGATGAATGCAAGAGGAAAAAAACTATTATTTAAGGATAACTGCAAAGTTACGAGATTTTTTCATTGTCACTGTCACTGTCCTCCGGTTGTTCATCAATTTGCTCAAGCGGGACCAGTAATGTCTCCATTTTGAGACTTGTTGTTACTGTGTTTGGCATATCGAATACATCACGGGCAGCTTACCAGGCTTTGCCGTGTGGGCAAGATACTCTCAGTAGCTTACCAGGCTCTCTGAGAGGGGCGGAGGAATCGAACTCGAGTTGACCATGTTGGCCACTTGCAAGCTTGCAAGGCAAAAACACCCTACCCGCTGTGCTATCGCTCCAGTCCGGAATTTTTCATTAAAATAATTAAAATTTCAAAATGCTATGAGCTTTTGAGAAGAATATGCTTACATATGGAAACATTTACTTTCAGAAAAAAATTACTCTATAATGACGCTCCAACTCAAAGCTAACCTATTTGATCTATTTAATGTCAAATCACTATCCATCATGTTTGGGTTTTACAAGTTGAGATGAAGTGGAATCTCTGTTCTTCCTTTTTATTTTTCTTTCATCTTTAGGTTTTTTTCCATCATAGGTGTATCCATAAGAAGGTTCAATAGAAATATGAAACAATCACGTCACATATTCAATTTCAAATTTTATAGCAGTCATATTTTAAATACTAAAAAGAGACAGGCAAAGTTAGTTTTAACAATATATTTTATTTAACCCAGTATATTTCAAATATCATTGTGCACTAAATAAAAAGTTAAGGCCATTTTACATGTAGTCTTTGAGACTAAGATTTAACACCAAACTCACCTCACTGCATACTTTAATATGACTAATTATCTTTCAAGTGTTGAATGGCATCTTTATCAATGGAATAGTTATAATTCTTTCTAGTTTGGGGCTCTGTTTTGTTTTGTATGGGGTAAAATGGAGAGAAATATTTAGTGCAAATACTATCCATTACCGTAGCTGAAATCTGAGAAGGCTGCATAGCTCTTCTCACAGAGATAGAAGATTAATAAAATCCAACACCAGAGAAGACAGAGTGGGTGACAGGAAAGGAGAGTGGAAGGGGCTGTACTAACTTGTCTAAACTTGTACAACTTAGAAGTTTTGAATGTGATATTCAGCACAATTAGAAGGCACTAGAAATGTTTACACAGGGGAGTTATGAGATTCAATTAGAGTTTTAGGTCTTGCCAGTCAGACTACTTGGCAACACTGAACTTGTGGTGAGACACTGTTTCAGATATGAATCTATTTCTTCTTCCTGTAATTCTTTTTCATTTTTCTTCAATTTAGTAGACAGCAGACCCTCTGCTCCTTGCCTCAGGGATGGAATTTGGCAAGGTGAAAAATACAAGCATTCTCTCTGACTTTTCTGATCCAAAATTACCTTAGGACAGTTTAGAGATTGTGTGAGGTGGGTAACAGGAAGGATGTGGGGACAAAGAAAATGTTTGTGATAGAAATACCAAACAAAGAAGCTGTAAATTGGATCAGGAGGAGAGAGGCAAGATCAAAGAGAAAGGGGGGGGAGAGATGGAAAGTGAGGGAAAGAGAGGAAGAGAGAGAGAGAGAGGGAGAGAAAGAGAAAAAGAGGAAGAGAGAGAGAGAGACAGAGAGAGAACCTGAGTTCCTCTTATTGGAAAACAGGCCCGATTTCTGAAGACCTTCTGCAGAAGGGATAGCATCCCAGGAAGAAAATGACTGAGAAATGATGGATGAGATCACAGGCAGCCTGGAGAAAATGTCATTCATATTTACAGGTGGGATGGACATAGCAGAGTCGGCAGAACAATGGAACACAATGGTCAATGTTTCACAACCCCCAGTGAGGAACAAGAACCAAATATGCATTAGTCCCTGCCCCACCCAATGATTTGGCATTGTGGAAAACCCTCCACAATGAGTGGTGTTTAAATCTCTTGCCATCCTGGTAGATCTCATATGGCTTCAAAATAGTAATTAGACTGAGCTGTGAAAATTAATGTAATCATGGATGCCTACCTAAGTTTGTAACTGAGATTCATATTTATAGAGGTGCTAGACTGAGAGGGCAGAGCCCGAGAAATGCCTGTTGCAAGTAAAGGAAGATGTTGAGTAGGGTGAGTGCCCAGAGAGAAAGAAGCAGATAGTATCATGTGCTATTTAGGAGGCAGCATTACTTGAGGAAAAATGAGTCAAGGCGCATCCCAGGTTTTTGACCTAGAAAAATAAGAATAATTTTGGAACAAAAACAAAGCAAAACTAGACTTTTGAAGTACTTACCAAGTGTGCTAGGTACTATGCTAAACTCTTGAAAAATAACTTACTTAATGTATATGACACCACTATGACATAGATAATGCCATATTATTATTATTATTTATGAAAGGAATAATGAGGCATAGAGAAATTAAGTAACCTACCCCAAATTATAGCTCACAAGGAGTGGAGGTATAGGAAATCTGGATTTTAAGCCTCTATTCTTGTTAATACTACTGAGAGTATTTTTCCTGCATGGCAAATCCTGGCAAGCTACCCGTGACGTATTCGATATGCCAAACACAGTAACAACAGGTCTCATGATGGAGACGTTACTGGGTCCGCTCAAGCAAATTGATGAACAATGGGAGGACTATGATCGTGATTCTTGTTAATAACTGGCTAAACGAAACTCCAGAATTGATAAAAAGCTAAAATAATACTTTTTATAATACCCTGGGTGAGGCATGTTGCCACATATACTCAATATCCATGTACATAAATAGGACAGAAAACCCTATTTTTTGATACTAAGACTGAATAAGTTACACAATGACTTAGGTCTAAACCTGTCCTTCACTCACTTTAAACATATATGCTTATATATTTAAAAGAGATCAATACGTAAAATATTCATAGTTTGATATGGGATTCAATACAAATACAAATGTATGTGAATATGTTTTTTTTTTTTGTATCTACCAACCAAACCACCATGCACATGTTCCCACTGCCTTTCCTCATTTACAAGTAACTGATACCTATATGTATCTGCCTTTGTAGTGTTGATCTAACACTGGAAGGAGAACATGAAGATTAATTATTGTCTTGATTCTGGTCTGCTCTGTTTAATTTATATGCAAGATAATGTGCAAAGTAATTATTTACAGGACTACTATGGCTTATACTGCTCTACATCACCTCACATCTACCAGCAAAGTGCTAGGATACCTTCACCATCTTGTTTCAGATCTCAAAGATTCATAATTGTTTCCTGACATTCCACAACCCTAATTAGTTCTCACACAAATTTCAATTTACATTAAAGAAAAAAGATTCCACTATATACACCAATGTCTCCCTCCGAGCAGCAGCAAGATTGCCTACAACTTGGTGAAACCTATTAGAGCAGTCCAAGGTCATATACGACCTTGGTTGGTGGAAGCTTAAGGCAAAAATAAGGTGCAAGTAAGGTATAGGGGATAAGCTGCAATACCTTTTACTAGGGGAAAGGAAACCCCTTTGACAATGACATGCTGGAAAGTGAAGCTCATTTCCCTAGTATTCTTATCCTGGTTTCTGATCCTTGCTGGCAGGCAGTTTTTCACTACACCTTGGAATACTATACAACCGCCAGAAAAAAATGAAGTTATAAAATCTTCTTATAAATGGATGGACATGGAGAGTAAGAGTATCAGTCTGAGTGAAATGAGTTAGAAGGAGAGGAACAGAAAGAATGATTGAACTCATTTGTGGGATAAAAAATAGTATGAGACTAATATCCAAGGTCAGGAAAACAGGGGCCAGAAGGACTAGTCAATGGTTGGAAGCTTGCCACACGTGTGTGTATAGCAGAGGGCAGTTAGGATAGAGAAGGGACCAGTATTCAGTAATAGTTGGAAATAATCACTCTGGAAAAGAACTGCATGCTGAAAGAAGGTAAAGGGATATATAAATATATATAATGAACTTTGAGTATGTATATTGCAAACCATAATGCCCAAAAGGAAAGACAAAGAGACAGAGATAGAGAGATGGGAGGGAGAGAGGGAGAGACAAAAAGAGAAATAGGAAGGCAGAGAGAGAGAGAGAAAGAGAGAGTCTGGATGAGGAGGAGCGGAGGGAAACTGTGGACATTAGTAGTGGGAAATGTATACTGGTGAAAGATTGGTATTAGATCATTGTATAACTGAACTCCTATAATGAACAGCTTTGTTATTGTGTATCTCACAATGATTCAATTAAAAAAAATTAAACTAAAAAAAAAACCTGCTGTTAGTCCTTACCTCTGGTTATATCCCCGTCTGGAGCCCTTAATTTTGATCTTTCTATTTATGATTATTTTGATATTTATCTAATAAGATGCTTTGATTCCAAATGAATGCCACATCTGGGTTATCTGAAATCATAGTGAAAGAAGAAAGTAAAGACATAGAGATGAACCTTTGGACAAGGACCTTTACCCCTTTATGACTCAAATTCCTCTTTGAAGATAGTAAAAAAAATTTTTCATCATATAATTAATGCATGGGCCAATATCATAATGTCTACCTAGTAGTTAAGTTAATATTAGCTAAGAGTGTTATTGTTACTGCTATTGGTAATTTTAACCAAATTTTTATATTATCCTTAATACTTAGATTCTTCTCAATATTCTTTGTAGATTATCTACTTGTAACATGCTACTGATTCATCAACAACCAAGGATAGGATACATGGGAATATTTTCCTCCAGTCAGTAAAAATATGAGAATTCAATTATTTCACTGAGAATACTGGGACAAATTCAAAGCTTTGTGTTTACTGTTGATTATACTGTTGCCCTTCTATCAATCTCTACTTTCTATATACTAAATTTGATTGCATTTTATACAATTTAATTTTTAATACTCAAGTAACATGATTGTAATTATATACTTTTATGCCATTGCATACAGAATATCTCCCCTTTTAGACTGTAACTACACAAAACATACTGTGTCTTTTGCTCACAGCCCCCTCCCAAATCACCCTGTTTTGCACATCTAGAAATTCGATTAAAATCGGTCAGGATGGGAGATGTGTGCAGAAAGTAGATAAAGGAACAAACATGATGACCGCTTAGGGTCTGTATTGCAAACCATAATGCCCCAAAGTAGAGAGATTATGGGGAATCATGTCTGCCATGGAGGCATGGGGAGGGTGGGAAAGGGGGGGTATACCAGGGATGTTGGTGGTGGGGAATGTGCACTAGTGGAGGGATGGGTATTTGATCACTGTGTGATTGTAACCCAAATATGAAAGCTTTTAACTACCTCATGGTGATTCAATAAAATCACTATCACTGTCCTCTCGTTGTTCATTGATCTGCTCGAGCAGGCCCAGTAATGTCTCCATTGTGAGACTTGTTACTGTGTTTGGCATATTGATTGCGACATGGGTAGCTCGCCAGGCTTTACCGTACGGGCAAGTACTCTCAGTTGCTTGCCGGGCTGTCCAAGAGGGGTGGAGGAATCGAACCTAGGTTGGCCAGGTTGGCTACATGCAAGGCAAATGCCTACCTGCTGTGCTATTGCTCCAACCTACAATAAAATTTAAAAAAATCTATTGAATTGCTGGTTATTTTAGTTATAAGAGGTACATGAACCATATACAGAGAAATGAGGCCCTTTACATAATTAAATTAATCTTATGAAGAGATAACAAGTATTTGAGTGGTTAAGCTGTGAAGCATTCAAGTTAAAAAATTAATGTGCTAAATTTTGTTTACTAAAAAGTACATCACTAAGAATTTTAGCTTCTTGTGCTGCTGAGATCATGAATTGCCCCCCCCCCCCCCGCCCCCAAGCGGCTCTCCAGCACGCCCATGGCCCCAGAGGCACATGAAACTAATTCAGAAGCCAGCAGCTTTTGGCAGAGATGTGAATGGACTATGCGTTAAGCTATGGCGCCATCCCCCCCTCCACCCCAGAAAGGAAAGGGTGTCTGTCTCTTCTGCCTTTCCTCCCCACCCCCAGGAAGCATGGTGGCTGACACCTCAGAGATCATTGGACAGCCAGGTATGAGCCAATAGTGACAGGGCAACTGCGGCCTCATGGGATGGAGGGCAGAACTGGCATGTCCTTCTTGCCCAGTAGAGACCATGAGTTGCCCCCACCAGCAGCTCTCCAGCACAGCCATAGATCCAGAGGCACACAAACTAATCTCGGAACTGGAGCTTTTGGCAGAAATCTAAAATCTAAAGAGTTTTAGATATTTTTGTTGGAATCCTTATATGCATAGATCAAGTTACCGAACAGATACAGATACAGAAGTAGAAATGATTTAGAGAATCAGTTGCAAAGCACTCCAACTCTGAGAATCCCAAAAACTAAGCTAAAATTCATAACCATTTGATAAAAGACAACTGTAGCAATTATTTTATATTCAGTTGACATCCATTACTCATCGATTTGCTCAAGCGGGCATCAGTAACATCTCCATTTGTCCCTGTTGTGTGCTAGTGTAGCCCAATGGCATCTGCTCACTCCAGGGACATGAATAGCCTCAAACAGATCATTCAGGGTCTTGACAAAGAAGTCTGACCATCTAGTAGGTGGGTGGTCATGCAGTCTTTTGACGTCCTGTGGAATCCAGTGGGTACTGACTCTAGTCCAGTGGTCGTCTCCAAATTGCATTACGTGTCCAGCCCATGTGATTTTCGATGCCCTGGCAAACAAAACAGTGTCCCTGATTCTTGATCATCAATGGAGGTAGGAACACCTGATTCTTTCTCTCACTTGAGTAAAGCGTGATACTCCAAGCATAGCTCTTTCGATTCCTCTTTGGGAGACCCAAAGAGCGTTCTCATCCTGTTTCCGTAGGACCCGGATCTCTGAGGCATATGTTAATGCAGGAAGAACAGTGGAATCAAAGAGATGTGCCCAGAGTAGGAGGTTCTTCATCCTCTTAGCTATTTCTTTGATGCTCTTGAAGGCGTTCCAAGCTTCTCTCTTCCTCCTGCGCAACTCAAGTGCCAGGTGATTCGTCATGTTGACTTCTCAACCTAGGTACACGTAACTGTTGCATTCGGAGATGTTCATTCCATTGAGAGCAAATGGAGCATCAGGAACGAGAGCATTTCTCATAAATATTGTCTTCACGAGATTCAGCTGCAGTCATACCTTTCCACTTTCACGGTCGAAGTCAGCCAGCATTTGTGCTGCTTGGCTAATGTTTGGTGTTATTAGAATGATGTCATCAGTGAAGCAGAGGTGGTGTAGTTGCCAACCATCTATCTTCACTCCCACTCCTTCCCATTCCAGTCATCGCATGACATTCTCGGGGGTGGCACTGAAGTGTTTCAGTGAAATGGTATCACTCTGCCAAACCCCTCTCTTGACATGGATGATAACTTCCTTGTAGAATGGTGAGATCCTGGTAGTGAATCTGTAATACAACTCACGGAGGATTCTGATATATTGAGTTTGAACACCTTCTTTGGCTAGGGCTTCTGTTGCAACAGAATCAAAGGCCTTCTTTAAATCAATGAATGTTAGAGTGGAATCTTGAACTCCTGAGAAACCTCAATAAGGTTGGTTATTGTGTGGATATGGTCCATTGTACTGAATCCTTTTCGGAACCCAGCTTGCTCGCATGGTTGTCTTTCATCTAGTGTTCGGCCAATCCTATTCAGGATGACTTGAGTGAACAGCCTGTAGACGACAGACAACAGGCAGATCGGGCCATAGTTGCCAATGTCGAGGATGTCTCCCTTCCTGTACAGTAGTACAGTTCTGCTAGTTTTCCATTGGGATGAAGCTTACATTCAGATAGGTAGCGTGTGAAGGGCCGAGACAGTGTATTGATGATAACATTTTATATTATTAAACTGTTTTAACTTCATAAGCAAAATTTCTTTGATTTCACTTATATGAGTGATAAGTCATCATAAAAATACAAAACAAAGTTAATGAGTCAGACTGTTTATACCATATAAAGATACTACCTGATTAATAATCCAAAGATAAAAATAAATTATGACAATTCACATAACAAAAATAAACATTGTTGAATTCTATTTATATTAAGAACTTTAACAACTTTAATATATTTTTTTCTCACTAAAGAAAGAGAAAATTGCAAAATCAAGTTTTATCTGGCTATGAGCTTTTAATTACCAAGTATACTAGACTATAACAATTTCAGTAAACAATATAAAAGTATATATATATATTTGTGTATATATATATATTTGTGTATATATATATATTCACCCACACAGATTTACAGAGCTTCTGCACCCCACCACAGCCAAAGTGTCCCAAGATCCTCCTCCACCTTGCCTATGTCACTCCTAGTTCATCTGATTTTTATAATCCAAAGCCATGGGTTTGTCATTGTTTGATACTATCTAATCCCTGTCGAAAACAGTATTTAACACACATATTTCCCAGAGATTTAAAATTCTATAAAAATCATTAGGTTAAATTTTGAAGTCACTAAAACTTTCCTAATGTTCACTTAATAAAAAAATGTGACTAAGATAAATTTAACTTTTAGGTTTTTTCCTTGCTTATTAATGTCTTTGTTTTTAATTTTATGAAGTCATTTGTGTATAATTTATAAAATAAAATCATTTTACAAATCTTAGGAAGAAATATAATAGTTCCTTATTGCTTTACTTAGCACTGCCAAATTTTTCTCAGTAGATGTGGCCATTTTTAACACTTTCAGCTCTTTTGGCATTTCTCTCTGTACTTCAAAATAACATGCCTGATATTTTAAATTTTATATATTGGTAGGCAGAATAGTGTGCCCCCTACCAAATGCATACAACTAATTGAACAGAAATGAATACGTTGTTATTTGGCAAGGGGCAAAAATGATAACGATGGAATTACAAATGCAAATTAGCTAAATTTAAATTAGGTAAATCTCTCATAACACAATTACAAACCCCAGTGCCTAAAAGACAAAAAAGGAAAATAAAAAGATAAAAAAAAGTGTCTGCCATAGAGGCAGGCTGGGAGGGTGATGTGGGAGCGAAACTGGGGACTCTGGTGGCAGAAAATGTACGTTAGTGAAGGAATGGGTGTTGGAATATTGAATGACTGAAATCCAGTCATTAACAACTTTGTAACTGTGTATCTAATGGTGATCAAACTAAAAAAACAGTGGAAATAAATAAGATACACAGTAAGGGAGCTTTAAAGGGCCAAAGGCAACAAACATAGCTAGAACTTTGAGCCACAGAAATGAATTTTTGGAGGGAGAGGGGTGTTGTTGAAAGAGAGGAGTCTTTGAGACCTTGGTGGAAGGATGTGAGCACTTTGGTGATGTAGTTTTGGAATGACATATGCATGAAAGAAACATTAACAGTGTTGCAAATCACAGTACCACAGTAAAGATTAAAAAATAATAATTGGCTTGCTCTTCAAACCCTCCTTCTCACTTAAACAAGTATCTTGCTTGTTTCTTTGTTTATTCAGTCTGGAGAGGCTTTTATTCTCTTTAACACCCATTTCCCCTCTGTCTTTCCTTTCGCATCTTTCTAAGCAGTTTTGCTGAATAAAAATCACCTTATTTCACAACAACAACAATAATAATAGTAATACAAGGTTATTAACCTAAATTGTCTAAGTAAGGTCAAAATAATCTCAATCACATTTAAATTAGCATTTCTCCATTAATCCCAGTATAGTTTTTTTTTTCTTTTTTGAGTCACACCTGGCAATGCACAGGGGATACTCCTGGCTCTGCACTCAGGAATTACTCCCGGCAGTGCTCAGGGGAGCATATGGGATGCTGGGAATCGAACCTGGGTTGGCCACATGCCAGGCAAATGCCCTACTCACTGTGCTATCGCTCAAACCCCCAACCAGGATAGTTTTAAGGAGCCACAGATGAAAATCATGTTAAAGGAGGTCATTGCCTGAGACTAGGGGACCAACCAGTAGCATGGGGTATACAGGAAAGGAATAAGCTTGGAAAGAGGCCATGTCAGAATGATCTTTCTCCTTGTCGGCTATAAACAAACACAGCTGGGAAATAACAAATACCCAAAGGCAACAGAAATGAAGAGTATGAGAATCGTTCTTCACTAAGAAGCTTGCCATTAGAAATGGCAGAAGTTAGGGTGGGAATGGGTCAGGGAAGGAAATACTAAGACAATGGTGATGGAAAAAAGTGCCTGTCACAGAGGCAGGCGGGTGCTGGTAGGGAAACTGGGGACACTGGTGGTGGGAAGTGGACAGAGGAGATAGTACTTGGTAATGTTGGAACATTGTACACCTAAAACTCAATCATAAATAACTAAATTCAGAATTCATGGTGATTCAATAAAAAATAAGTTAAAAACTGGTAAATTTTGAGAAACAAGCTATAAAATTATAGTTTCTCAAACTAAGGCAAGAAAAGATATTTATCCCTAAAAACACCAGAGAATAGACCTCCTGCACATTTAGGTTTTAGTTCAGCGAGGCCCCTTTCGGATATCTGAAATCCAGAAGTGTATGATCCTATATGCCTAGTGATTTAAACTGCTCTCTTGACAACTTGTTTCATTACCCACAGGATGTTAAAATAGATTTTTATCAGTATATCTTATAAACAATAAAGATTTAATTTTTAGGTTCTTTCCCTTAAGCAACTCTTTCAAGCTGTTCTTTAATAATAAGATTCTAAGATAAACATATTATATCTACCACATAGTCAGAGAGCTAACTAAATGGGTTAGAGTGCATACTCCAACAGCAGGTTTGAGTCCAAGCACTCTATAGTCCCCTGAGCAACACTGAGTACAATTCCAAGAACTGAGCTGGGGGTAGTCCCTAAGCACTGCTGAATGTGGCTTAAAAACCTACTTCGTGGCATCTAACCAACGTTTTTGAGGCTTCGGCCTGCAACACGCAAAAACCAAAATAAAAGAATAATTTAAAAAATTAATACTTTTTTTGTAAAAGCAATTAAAAATAAAATTATAACTATAATCAATTATAAAAAGGTACTAACAGTCTTAAAAATCAGGATATAACTTGAATATGTAGGATTTGAGGTAGGTAGAGAAAAAGATCACAGGATCTCAGAAGTTTAGAGTCATCTAAGTACCAAAATAATAGATTATTTTAATCTAAATGGTAAAGGAAAATTTCTGAGTTGTATTCTATGCTAAATTCTGCGGCTGTCATTGCTTCCAGGCAACAGGACCGGCATACTAAAAGGGAGAGAGCTGAAAGGGCATGACCTATAAAATAAAACAAAACGAAAACCAAAAAGAGGTTTCTCTTGGTTAGGACAGAAAATGGCAAGAGACAAAGATGGAGAAGGCAAATGGAAAAAAGATATTGACCTGTGTTAAGGAAGATGAAATTTATTCTGAAAACTTGAAGAACATGGAAACTTTAGAATGTTCCCTCTGGATGGAGTATATGAGAAGAACTAGAAGGGGCCAAAGAGGCTGCACAGACACTGGAAGAATGACGTGATAGTCACGGTAGGAATTTGAGCAGTTCAGTTGACTGGTGGGAGCAGAAGCTATTCTTGAATAACGATTGAGAAGGGAGGAATGCCATAGTGTAGACTTTTAGTCAAGGATTTGAGTAGAACAGGCAATGAGGGAGTTAGGACAGTCATTAGTTGAAAGTAGGACTAAGAGAAGACTAATTTAGGATGGGAAAAGCTTGGCTGTTTGGTGAGAGAAAAGAGACTGTACAGAAGGGATTGCTATGGGAAAAAAAGAGGATTAACTAATGGGATACTGTTACTAGAAGCTGAAGGACTGGGTATAATCACAGAAGTCAGAGGAGTTAATCATGGGTGAGAAAGTGGGGATCTATTTTCAGGGGTAGAAGCAGGGAGATAATTTTAGATACTTCAGAGAAAGGTAGACTGAACATACACTTGATAGTTTCTGTTTTATGCCATACTTAATAAAAGACATTTTCTCCAAATCTACTTTTAGTATATCCTATTGCTAAATCATGAATGCAAATTACTGTTAATTCAAATTTTACATTAGATATGTCTTACAACATTTGCCTTTTAAAACATTTAAAATTTTAAAACATTTAAAATTTTAAAACATTTTTAAAAGCAGGAAAAAGCCTACCCATATTCCTTCCCAATGTATTCATCTTTGTCAAAACCCTGCTAGTATTTATACCTCCATATTTGACACAGAGTTATAAAGGCGCTCATAACTATAGGTACAGTTTCAATATGAGAAAACACACTCTACTATCATGGAGCTTACTGCTTATTGTGAATTGTTACTCTCTTGTTGCATCACACAATATGTATATTATTAACAGAAACTGAGATTGTCTTAATTAAAATTCCATTGATGGGTATGATGCAATATAGAATTGTAGAATAAGACAATGCAATAAAGTTTCTCAATTCTGTGTCTGCTATTTTAAATACATGTTTTTAAGTAATTGAGCCCTGGGTCACAAAAGGGATCTTTCCATGAGATCTGAATTACAAATCAAAACATGAAACTTTTCTTATAAAACAACTCTTTCCCTAATTTCTGGTGAGACTAGTGTGTCATGATCTTTAAAAAAAATTCATGACATCCTTCTTATTAAACTGTGTCAATATACTACCTGCTCACTTTAAAAATGAAAAGATATCAGAATATCACAAAATGTATTTTTTCATGTTAAACATACTGGGCTGGAGCAATAGCACAATGGTAGGGTGTTTGCCTTGCAAGTGGCTGGCCCGGCCTGCCCGGGTTCGATTCCTTCACCCCTCTCGGAGAGCCCAGCAAGCTACCAAGGGTATCTCACGCGCGCGGCAAAGCCTGGCAAGCTATCTATGATGTATTCGATATGCCTAACACAGTAACAACAAGTCTCACAAATGGAGATGTTACTGGGCCCACTTGAGCAAATTGATGAACAATGGGAGGACAGTGCTACAGTGCTACATACACTAACTAGTAACTGACTGAAATAGCAAAAGTATAGTATTATTTAATAATAGAGATGACAGCAAAATATGATAACCAAATTACTTGGAATGCTTGGGAAACTGAGCTATTATGCTTCAGATAATCTTTTTCATTTGGCTTCTTTTTTTTAAACTTATTTTCGCTTAATAATTTTTTTGTTGGAGAAATGCTATAAAATTATGAGTTCAAAGCAATTGCACATCCTTGAATGCAGCTGATCTGGGTTTGATCCCTAGCATTCATATGGTCCCTTGAGTACTGCCAGGAGTAATTAATTCATGAATGAAGAGCCAGGAGTTACCTCTGCATATTGCCAGGTGTGTTCCCAAAACAATAAACACAGCAAAAATAAAAAAATTATCAAATGCCTTTGATAAATTTACTTTGGAAATATATTAAATCTAAACAAATCTTTCCTTGATAAGTGAAGATTCTGCATACATTTAGCTAGAATTTTATTGGTAGTATCGAAAATATGGATAGTGTAGGAGATTCAAATGAACATGTAATACTGGCTTTCTCTTTATATTTATTATTAAAATTTGCTTTATTTTAATTATCTGTAATAGAGGTATAGAAATAAGAATAGGAGAACTGTTACCCGTGTCAGTTCTTAAGTGATTAGGTTTTCAAAATATTTCATTAAAATTTCGTGGGAGGTGGGGCGCTGGAGAGAGAGTGCAACAGCAAAGGTACTGCATTGAGCCAGGGAAGAGTGCAGACTCAGGAGTAAGCTCTGGGCACAGTTAGGTGTCACCAAAAAAGAAAAACAAATATTTTTTTGCTTTTATTAGTTTTCAGACATATAACTTAGTAAAGTGCTTCAAGAACCCAGTAATCTACTTTTATTCTTACAATAAAGCATTACCTCCATTTTAATATGCAAAAGCAGCTGAGAAAAAAATATCTTCATTATGCTTTGAACTCATACTTTCCTCATTAAATCTGGGGAAAAGAAAAAAAAGTTCTTCTAGTTAAAAAGTGATTTATCCAATTTTCCAGATAAGAAAAAGCTATTTGGGCTTCTAACATATCTACTAATCTTCAAAGCTTTGAAACTTGTTATGTTTAGGTAGCTTTCTGCCAACCTTGTTTTAGATGGTATCTTGTTTCTCAGCAAATTTCGAACTAAAAAAGAAATACAAAGACTTTGTAGATAATAAGACTCAAAATGAAATAATTTTAAGTATTCTATGAAAGTATTTATAGGCTATAACATCAGCAACACCCTAACAGTCTAGAGAAGAACTATAATAATGTGTAATGCAGCATCACTGGATGCCTGTGAAACTGGTCATAAGAGAAAAAGGATAATGGAGCAAGACTCTTTCTCCTATTTCATCTGATGTAAACAGTAATTGACCAAGTAAAGTTAGCAAAACAAAAAGAAAAATACAAAGTGAAACTAATATAAATGTGGGAATTTTTTTTTTCTTTTTGCTCACACCTGGTGATGCACAGTGATTACTCCTGGTTCTGCACTCAGGAATTACTCCTGACAGTGCTCAGGGGGACCATATGGGATGCTGGGAATAGAACCCGGGTCGGCAGCGTGCAAGGCAAATACCCTCCCCACAGTGCTATTGCTCCAGCCCCAAAAGTGTGATTTTTTTTTAAGTCAAATTCATAGAAACTCTAGAGAAATGGTTTGCCAGAGGCTGTAGTGAGAAAGAATTAGTGATAGTTTGGTAAAAAAGTAAAGACTATAGAATAATAAAGGACTAAGGAGCTAATGTAATATGGTGAGTATGGTTTACAGTGGGCTGGAGCGATAGCACAGCAGGTAGGGCGTTTGCCTTGCACGCAACCAACATGGCCAACCCGAGTTCGATTCCTCCGCCCTGCCCCTCTCAGAGAGCTCGGGAAGCTACTGAGAGTATCTCGCCTGCACGGCAAAACCTTCCAAGTTACCTGTGACGTATTTGATATGCCAAAACACAGTAACAACAAAGTCTCACAATAGAGACGTTACTGGGCCTGCTCTAGAAAATCAGTGAACAACAGGAGGACCATGACAGTGATGGTTTATAGCACTGATTTATATGATGGATATTTGTTAAAAGAGTAGAATTTAATTTTCTCTCTCACACAAAAAGAGAAATATGAGAGATAATGAATGCATTTATTAAGTATCAGGGATCATTTTGCAATGTATACATATAGCAGATCATCGTGATAAACACTTTAAATACCTTATCATTTTATGTTTATATCTCAGTAAGATGGAATAAAAGTGACACTAGCTAATAAGTGAAGCAACAGCTACATTCACTTCAGGGAGACTTTTTTTTTTATAATGAAGGAGTTAGAAGATAATAACCTCTCTATAGAAAAAGAATCTAAAATATATAAGGTATAAAGAACACAAGTTCTTATACTAAAAAAACCCTAAAAGATGATCAACTTTGTGTTGAGTCTCTTTCCAGACTAAATTCTAGACATGTATGCACAAATACTTCTGTAGGATAAGAACGGTTTTGTCCTTTCTGCCTTGTCACAGGGAGCTTAGGTTTTTTTGGGTTACTCCCATCACAGTGCTCCCATTCCTCTGTATTTATCTGTAATCTCTTTCTTTGTGCTCTGCTTCCCCAACCACCGCTCAATCACCTTTATCTCCTAATCAGACTCTGTTAACTTGTAAATATTGCTTTTTTATTCTCCTTAAGTCCTTCGCATATTTAATTCAGAGCAATGCCCTTTTTTCATAGGCACAGGAAAACAGTTAACAGTATGCTTTTGTAACTTGGGAGTTTATTGACTCTGAATGATATTTATTCCTGGACATCTGTTCTCCCAATTTAAGTCTCAGTTGCCCTTATTTCCTAGCACCCCAAAAGCAGGGTCCCAAGGAAGCTGTGAGCTACCCTGGCAGCGAAATGGGCCAGGTCAAAGTGCCATAATACTCAACTCTAAGTTAAGAGCGTGGTCATGGATAAATTCTGTCATGATCCAAAAAAGTAACAGCTGGATTAGGACCCTGCTAGGGTTAGAAAAGATTAATCTGGCCTGAATACTGTAGTCTGAGATCTATAGTGAGATGTCCCCAGGAGAGCCACTCTACAAGCTTAATGTATCTCTTACTGTGTCCATACAAAATAACTAATATTAAGAATTAGAATTAAGATGTTAATTAAGTTATTGAACCAAGGAGAGGAGAAACACCTCTAAGTGGTATTTTGCTCTTGAGCTTTCATATGTTGATTGTGCTACCAGGGATGGGGTGTGGTGGCTACCCCCAATACAGGGAGTTGGTGAAAGACTAGAGAGAGACCAGAACTGCAAGTGGGAGCACACAGAGATGAACTGGAGAGACAGGAGGATACAGGAATGAAGGGCAGTGTGAGACTACAATGGGGGAGCTTAATGAGATTGGATCAGGTGTGGGGAGAATGGAATATATGGCAAGTGATCATCAACCAGCCGGGCCCTCGTTTTCTCATCCGCCCATGGCATTGCCATCCCAGGCAAGAGAATGGCCCGAAACCACCAAGTGCAGGTGTCGTGAGAAAGAGCCACAGGGCTTTTCCTAGTCGACTGGTGATTACACATACTTTAAGCAATTATTTACTTATTTACATTAAATACTTTTTAAAATGTTGGGCTAGAGCAATAGCGCAGTGGGCAGGACGTTTGCCTTGTGCACGGCCAACCCAGCTGACCTGGGGTTCAATTCCTCCTTCCATCTCTGAGAGCCCGGCAAGCTACAGAGAGTATCTTGCCCACACAGCAAAGACTGTCAAGCTCCCCATGACGTATTCGATATGCCAAACACAGTAACAAGTCTCACAATGGAGATGTTACTGGGCCTGCTCAAGCAAATCAATGAACAACAGGAGGACAATGCAGTGTGCAGTACTTTTTAAAATGTTAAGACATCATGATTTACATACTCAACAAACACTATACAAACACTATCCTCCCGTTGTTCATCGATTTTCTTGAGCGGGCCCAGTAACATCTCCATTGTGAGACTTTGTTGTTACTGTGTTTGGCATATCAAATACGTCACGGGTAGCTTGCCAGGCTCAATGTGTGATAGCACAGTGGTAGGGTGTTTGCCTTGTGTGCAGTCAGCCTGGCCGAGCCGAGTTCAATTCCTCTACATAGTTACTCATAGTTGAATTTTAATTATACAATGTTCTGACACCAATCCTATCACCAGAGTTGACTTTCCTCCATCAATGTACATAAATATTTTTAAAAGCATTGCAATATGAATATGGCCTTTCTCAAAATTGATATACAGTATTATTCTTGTTTTAAAAATTATTTATATCAGCAATCTTCAACCTTTTCATACATGCAAAGAAGCACCTGTTGGCACACTGGCCCATGATCCAGCAGTTATAAACATGGTGGCAGACCATTAGTTGTTAATGTTTTTACTCCTGCAGATCAGCACCAGTCAGAATACTACCAGTTGATGATGAATGATTTATATAATGCAGTGTTATTAAATACTCAATTAAGGCTTTATTAAATACTCAATTATAGTGTTATCAAAAATAGATCCACATTATTAAATGTATGCACACATTTCATATACAGATACAATATAATTTATTTCACTGAGACATTTTGCTCGAGCAGCTCGAGCAGGCCCAGTAACGTCTCCATTGGAGACTTTGTTGTTACATTTTAACTGAAAAAAATATATAACATTCAGAAGTTGTATAAAAGGCAGAAAGAATGCCAAAAATGAATCTCAAGAGTTGAAAGTGTGGGGCTGGAGCAATAGCACAGTGGGTAGGGCGTTTGCCTTGCATGCAGCCGACCTAGGTTCGATTCCAGCATCCCATATGGTCCCCCGAGCACCACCAGGAGTAATTCCTAAGTGCATGAATCATGAGTAACTCCTGTGAATCATTGGGTGTGACCCTCCCCCCCCAAAAAAAAAGAGTTGAAAGTGTATTGATAATAAGGAAGCGGCTGTCACTGTCACTGTCCTCCCGTTGTTCATCGATTTTCTCGAGTGGGCCCAGTAACGTCTCCATTGTGAGACTCATTGTTACTGTGTTTAGCATACCAAATACATCACGGGTAGCTTGCCAGGCTCTGCCATGCGGGCGAGATACTCTCGGTAGCGTGGCTGATGATGTATAATTAAGCTGGGAGACCTAAAATGTCTGTGGGATATGGCTCTCTTGAGGTCACTGATGACCCTAAACCCAAGCCGTTTCAGTAGAAAACTTGAGATTTGTGGTAGAGAAATCAGTCCTCAGTGTATTGATGAATGAACTAAAATGTAAATGAAAAAAAATAGACATGCATAAGTACTTTGTTAAAAGAGCTTGACTATGACAGTGGAGCAGAGAGATAGAGCAGTGTCTGAAAAGAGAGTCCAGTTCAACTCTGCAAGTATCAGTTCACTTGATGGAAATGGTCCATCAGACAAGCTTTATTGCAGAAAGTGATATGAAAATCCAAGAAATATTTTTATTTTTAGAAAGTCAGGGCAATGGCTCCTAGAAAAGAATCAATACCTCTGAATTAGCCAAGATCACCAACATTCTTCAGACCAAATATAATTACAAATTTTAATGCTTATTTTACTAGACACTGGTCTTGTTTATCATTTCTAAATGTATTCTCTAATGCATTTAGAGATATCTCTTCCCTGCCCATTCATTTTAAGTGTATTTCAGAAACCCACTTCTGTTTCATTTTTTGCTTGATTTTTTGTTTTGTTTTTGGGCCATACCCAGTGATGCTTAGGGGTTACTCCTGGCTCTGCACTCAAGAATTACCCCTGGTGGTGTGCAGGTAATTGCATGGATGCCAGGGATCGAACCCAAGTCAGCTGCATGCAAGGTAAGTGTACCCACTTACTATTGCTCCAGCCCCTCTGCTTCATTTTTCTCCCCTGATCCCACAAATTCTCCTAGTAATCTCTTTTAATCTTATGAGTAAACTATTCATTACATGTCAGTGGCACTCACATTGCAGTCTAGTTCCAATATAAGCAAACTGACTTTATATTCCAATTGCCTGATAAACATCTTCACTTAAATGCCTATAAGTACCTAAAAGTTAATGAACCCAACTCTCACTTCATTCTACAATCTTCTATCTTCTCAACTAATGATACAGTCAACAACCAGCTGTTACACCCAGAAACCCTGGTCAAACACCACTTGCTCCTCCTCCTCACCACTCATATATACAGTGCCTGTCCCTCTCTAATAACTGATTTGAAGGAATCATCATAGAAGAAATGGTTTAAGTAAAATAAGATTTTTTTTGAAGAAAGAAGCAAGATCATCTATTAAATACAGTGGAGAAAAACTGAGCTGTGATAATTGGAGATCGGTGAAGGTTTAACACTGTCATAGCAAACTGAAAGGAAAACTATGCAATAAAGCAGTAGCACTGACAATGATGACATTGTGCTGGAAAATATTAGTAGAAAGACCGTTTACTGACGTTATCCGGACATTAACTCAAAAAACTGAAATGACCATTCTCACCTAGTAGTTTCTAAATCCACTCACTATTTAACAAGGTTATAGGTGAGAATAACTATGCTGGGTCCTGGGGCTCTGATCTACTCAGGGTTGTCAGAGAAATTTTTTTACAAGATGGTATCAACTCTATGTAAGAAAGGCAAACAGAAACAGTGTTTAAAAACTTGTCTAAAATATATATATATATTTTAATGCTTGTAGATGCACTAAAGTTATCTAAACAAAAATGCTTGAATTCAGAGATAAGACTTAAAATTTCGGGAGCAGTGAGCAAACCTGTAAAAGTTTTTAAAAATAGATGGAGTCAAATTTCTCTTTTTTAAAATTCTAAAATGGAGAAGCATTAGATATCTATTTAAGTCAAGTCTGTTCATAAAAGAAGAAAAACAATTATTGATCGTCATTTTTGCTTTAAAATGCAATGTGTGGGTTTCTTTTCCAGAAACTCTCAAAAGTACATCAAATGATGAGGAATAGAAAACAACATTAACACTTATCATGCAGGTTTGAGAACAATAATATGCCTGAGCTGATGTCAGTATATTTTTACATTACAGACATGTTACCAAGTACCATTTGATAGATGACAAGTGCCAGTGTACTTTTCATAGAAAATGTTTTCTCAATTTTTGTTGATCAAAAGAATATACAAAACATCTCTATTTGGAATTACTGATGAAATTGGCTAAGCTAAGCTTCTAGTCCATACACAGGACAGTACTAGTTCAAAGTTGAAATACACAACATGAAAATTCAGTGGCAATTGCAAGCAAGGCCCATGTATAGTTCCTTACTTGAAGCACTTCTTGGTATCTGTTACTATCATGTTTATAAAAATACTGACTCTCAATGACCATGTTCATTGGCTCTCTTTAAACAAAAATTCCAGCCTGGGTCTAAAGCATAATCATGTGTAGCTGTACCAAAAATCTCTAAAATGGCAAATGCAATAAAGAATGGTATATTGAGAAGCATTAAAAAACTAAACAACTTATGGTGGATACTTAATGGTTGCAAGAATGGAAGTGATAAAAACAAGTCAGTGTGATCAAATAATTTTTGTAAGAGTAATTTAGCTCTCTACCTTAGTAGTAATGGGCAAAGGCGATGACTATTTTTAAATGGGACCTATTTTAATTTCAGATGTTTTTTAGGAAGTTTTTCTAGGAAGATTAAAAATTCTAGCTGTAGTGGTTTATACTTTGCTGATGAAAGGTACTAAGGAATAATGGTTAGTATATAGCTTGAAATAAGAAATATTTACCATCCAGCCTTTCCCACTTTTATGTATGATATTAAGAATAGGGAGTCCAGAATATACTGGGCTTCATGTGGAGCTCTGGGCTGCAGTGAGAGGAAGGGGAGAGCAGAAAACAGAACCAAGAGAAAGAGAAGACAAAGGTGTGGAGCCCTTTTCCCAGAATCATGGTAGCAAACATAATTCTAGATGATGGAGGTAAATTATTTTTTTATTAATTTTTAGAACAAAAGGATTTCATCAAAGCAATAATTTACTGGATCCATGGAAGAAGAAATAATAAGTCAATTAGATCAAACCAACACTGGATCTTAAAATTTCAAGGACCCTAGGGATTTATGGCAAGAATACCAGGAAGAGGTAACTTCTTTATGTACAACATTCTTGTCTGTACTGTATGAATTTCTGCTCACAGTTTCCAAAAATTTGTTTCATGGAAACTTCCCTCTTCTAGGTTCTCACAATACAAATTTTTACAAACACATCTGGACATGGAAAATTTCTATTCATGGAATATTATCATCTTTTCCTACACACAGATAGAATATTAAGTGTAAATGCCCAAAACTAGCATTATACTTTTTAACCAGTTAACCATGAATGTCTACTTTCCTCAATCCAGTTACTGTGATTGAAGCAGGGAAACCTCTGTTTATTTACTTAGTTATTGCCTTGTGTATTATGATTCAGTTATAATGGATCATATTCTAAATTCACTGGGAGCCTTCAATGATACTGTGTGTAGAGATTTCTAACCATATGGGATATACCATCTAGGATGGATACAACCAGTATAGGGGATCACTCAACTTTCTAAGCAGGTGTTTGACAGAGAATTTACAGCAAATAGTTGAACAGAAGTATTAATTGAAGTATTAGTTAGTTGAACAGAAAAGGATGCAATTTGCTGTAACATGGATGGAACTGGAAGATATCATGTTAAATGAAGTAAGCCAGAAATGAAGGACAAACACAGGATGATATCACTTATATGTGGTATTTAGAGTAACTGGATGAGTAATTGCAATGGTTTAAAGGGCAGAAATCTAGTTTACTCTTGGCCCCAGAGTTTAGGGAGGAGAAAGAAAGAGTGGAAGGGAAGAGGAGAAGAGATAGACGAGAAGCAATGGGGCAGGGGTCATGGGGACTTAGATACATGGGTGGCATTAAGGAATGACAGAGCTAAATATTCAAACCACTGAGTCAACAACATTGAAATCTCAAGACCTGAATTTCCAATAACCAAATTTAAAAGGTGCCTGTTAAGATGGCAGGCTGGATCCAGGCTGGGTGGGGGTGGGATCTGGAGTGAAGTTGACACTGGTGGTGGGACTGGTGATGGAATATTGTATGTCTAACCCCACTATGAATAACTTTGTAATTCAAGGTGCTTTAACAAAACAAAATTTGGGGAATTTTTTAAATAACAAATTATAGCCAATAACTAAAAAATAAAAGGTAAAAAATACACCCCAAATCAAAAAATGATTTTAGTGAGTAAATGGTTTTCTTGAGAGTCTTTCTGGCAGATTAACTGAAACTGAGGTAGGAATGCTGGGAAACTCTTTTTATAGTCAGCCAGTATGAATCACACATAGTGGTAGTACCTGAGTTTGAGAATGATCTCTGAAGTAGAGGGAACACTTAGAAGACTGGATACTGATCAGTGGGATCTGATGCTATGCCAGAACTTTTGGACACTCTGGTGGAATATGAAATTTGTGTGTTGGTTTAGAAAGTTTCTATGCACACTCAAATTGGAACAAGCTCTGGGAACCTGAAATAAACACTGCAGGTACAAACACAGGGTAAGTGAGTTTTGATGACTTAAGAGAAAAAGATGACTTCCATGATCTAGACCATTACTGGTTGCATGATCCCCATGCTGTACACACACCTAATCATAAAACAAATCAACAAATCTAACAAAGAAGTGATAACTCTAAAATGCTACCAATACCATAATGCCAGTTTTTTAGTATCTCTAGTTGCAGACCTTAAGCTCTAAGATATCATGTTATTAAATCACTGCCTTTAATACTAAACAGTCATTCTGAAATTTTGTTAAGTTACTTTGTAAAACTTTTACCCTACACTATAAACTCATAATATTTTTGAAGTAGAAAATAGCTTTGTTGGGTGCCTATACAAGAATGCTATTAGGCAATCTATTTATCTGATATATTCCAAATTTTACAAATCCTATGACAAATTTGCAATTCTATGTTCTATGTGAAAACATGTTCTGTAATTAACTAATCACCTTATCAAGTATCTTGATTATATGTAATGAAGTTCAAAGATTTGATCTTTCTACTAATCATGGTATAGATATATACTTCCAGATACATGTAGTTGTTTTATTTTATTTGGGAGGTGGGGAGACCACAACATCAGCACTCAGGGGTTACACCTGACTCTGTGTTCAGAGATCACTCCTGGAAGGCCTCAGGGAAACATATGGGATACCTGAGATCAAAGCTGGGTTGGCTGCATGCAAGGTAAGCACCCTACAGGCTGCACATACCTATCCAGTTCCAATACATATGTACATATTTATGTATAGTAACACACTAAAACAGAAATGTTTCAAAAGAAGATCTAGAAATGCCCATAAGCATTGTGAGATGTGAGATCCAAATAAACATTCAGTAGCTGTGTAACAGTAACCCTAATTGATTTCTGGAAGTCACAGTTTATAAGTTCTATTACATTATTGAAGGATTAAGCCTTAAAATATGATTTGAAGAACAACTGCACTAGGTGTATTTAGAAAGTAACAGTCACACTTCCCTTTAGTTCTACCATATGGCATCTGTGCTTATTCCCAACATACTCAATTTCTCCAGTGACTAGAGCAAGGGCGGAAACATTAGAAGAAGATTAAATAATAATGAAATATATGAGAGCCCATTTAGCTATGTGTGCTGTTTGGCGTATGTCCATATAATTCCTGATTATCAGTATACCTCAGGGACTATTGTAGGTTCATTAATATAATTTTAGACTGGAGTATCTTTGGAGACCACAGAGTCCAATTCCCTTAGTCTACAGATGACAGAGCTAAGAAAGAAAGGGTTAGAGTGACTCATACATTGTCACATAACCTTTTACTGGCTTGATAACAGACTTAAATTTATCTGGCAATCAGTCACTTATGGTCAACATCTGGGTCAGGAGAGAGAAGAATAAAATATTGGGCTCATGCTCAAATTTCCCTTTCCAGCTCCAATATTGATCTAGCATAACCAGAAATTATTTATCTTTTGAGTTTTAATCTTATTAGCTGTGGTGGCACCACAACCGTCTGGCACCAGTGTGGTCTATGGCCAATGTCAGAAAAAGTTGACGTGATGTTGAGGATTCCTGCATTCTGAATTAGTAAACCAGAAAAAAAGATGCACTTCTCAAATATAACTTAATGAGGCAGACTGCCAATTTTTCTAATATAACCCAAGCTGTAATGATAAAATCTGTAATTTAATTAGTTTATTGCAAATGAAAACATTCTATCTACACCATTATTCGAAAGCACTATGATTTTATTGATTTCCAACTCAGCTAAAATATCAGAAGAAACTTCTTAAAAGTCCATTTAAAAATCTTTATACTTTATATTAAGAGGAAACTGTTAAATCACATTTTTAGTCTGCATTATATAATATTATTTTGCTTCACTTTGATATATTCTTCTGGTCATCAGCATAGCATACTGAAATAAAGAGGATACTTTACAAAACAACATTACAAAAATTACTCATGTAAGTTAGCTTAACTAAGCAGAAGACCTCATGCACTACAGACACATTTAAAAGGAGTCCAAGTACGTTATATGTATGAACTTGAGTGATTCACTGGACTTCTTTGGACTCAGCATTCTTTCCTATGAAATCTTGAATTTTGTGTGGTTTAGTTTTATTTATTTATTTTAGTGAAGTTAATATGGTTTTTATTGAGAAAATTTAAAATTTAGAGAGAAGTGAGGGGGGAGGAAGAAAGAGGGTTGGTATTCAAGAGAGAATATGGGTTTCTCCAGAAGGGGAAAGAAAAGCAAAATCTGTATGATTTAAAGATTTGCTCTAGTTTTAAAATTTTGAGTATGACCCTATGTCAATAACTTTCTCTTTATAAGAAGTCAACATAAAAATATATACCACAAGCAACCTTTAAGCTAAATTACCAAGAGTGAATTAAGAATTAATAGTGACTACAAAGAAGATCAAATCAATATATTTTAGCTGAAATTATATATTTAAAGAAAACAAAAGTTTCAGATAGTCCAATTGAACAGTTTATTACAGAGCTGTACAGTCAAAAGTATGGAATCAATTTTGGACTCAGTCTCCATCCTGTATCTTTTGTGAGGAGACTTCTAGGTGAAAAGTTAGCAGTCTGACTCAACTATCTGAAGCAGGAAAGAAAACCCACTTCTTGATTTCTCCTTATCTTTGATGATGGGAAAAGCAAGACCATCTACTATTACAAAAGATCCCAAACTCCAGCTCTCTGCTTGAAGACTCCAGTCAACCAATCCAAAAGTTTTAACAAAAGATCTAACAAAGAACTAACCTAGTTGAGCTAGACCACTCCCCTGATTGACCTTCTAAAACCTCCCTATGACATAGGCCTAGTCAAACTAACTTTTACTCTTTCTAGCTGTAGATTCAAATTGTGAATCTAACTCTTGAATAAAATACATTTTGCTTCCCACTTGCCTTTTTTTTATGCCACTCAGTGCCAGCACATATAAAACTGACTCTCAATAGGCTATGCAGGTCTTTTTACAAGACCTGTTTCCTGACTTTGTTCTCTTTAGTGACATTTACACTACCTTTATCCTATAGTATTTATTAGGCGGTCAAAACAGTGCTACTAGGGACCTGGTATTCCTTCCAGAGATGTTCAGATATGGACCCAAAATTCACTTCTGAGAGCCTCCAGTTCCAGCCATCGTGCCAATAGAGACTCCTGGGGTCATACTCAGCTTCACACATGCCAGAAATGTGCTCTACCATGAGAAGTTTTTCCTTAACCCCTACTAGATCCTGTTAAATACTTGGAACAAATAATTGAGATTATGTACATAGAAAATAAATCAATTGATAAAACTACAAAGAACAGAATAGAAATCAAAGTACTCTTCATATCAGCTCCCAACTGTAAATAAAACACGGTCACTGTCCTCCCGTTGTTCATCAATTTGCTTGAGCAGGCCCAGTAATGTCTCCATTGTGAGACTTGTTGTTACTGTGTTTGGCATATCGAATACATCGTGGGTAGCTTGCCAGGCTTTGCCATGCAGGCAAAATACTCTCAGTAGCTTGCCGGGCTCTCTGAGAGGGGTGGAGGAATCGAACCTGGATCGGCCTGGTTGGCCACGTGCAAGGCAAATGCCCTAACCGCTGTGCTATAGCTCCAGCCCATAGATGAAACAAATTATTTTATAAATGTAATTAAGGTTTTTGAGAAGTTTAACTTCAATTTGCATATATATCTACATATATGTGTATATATGTATATGTATATGTATATGTATATGTATATATATTATTTTTGGGCCAGCCACACTCAGGGTTTACTCCTGGCTCTGCACACAGGGATCACTCCTGGTGAGTGGGTTTGGGAGACACTATGTGGTGCTAGGGATCAAATCCTGGTTGGCCACGTGTAAATAACTTATTTAATATTGTTAGCTTTTCTAGGTCCTCTTTCTTTTTTTGGTCAAATCTCTTATCTCTCCTGGAAGTCTAAAAATATGTCTTCAATATATTGGAAAAGACAGAAAGAAGAGAGTGATAGCCAGTTAATAGATAATACTGGAGAACCAGTGAACCAGCCATTTCTGGTGGGCATATCAAATGCTTTGCTTCACTCAACATTTTTTCATTAATTTTTGAATATATAATAAATTCTTTGAAGTCTATAAATTCCATATATGGATTAGTTAGGAGTTAAAAATTTTAATTTTTTAAAATTTTGAATTGCTTTTTCCTGTTTTTTTTTTTTTTTTTAACAAAGAGTAAACCTGGTTGAACATTGAATGTGGTGTATGGCTTGTTGTGAGGATCTGGAGTCTGTTTTCTCCTGAGCACTACTGATTTTATTAGTGTAGAAGTTAAATTACTGGCTTATCACTTTGCCATCTTGACATTGTATAGGTACGGTTTATGCTTTAATGGCATACATGTGTAGAATGCTGGATGTTTCCCAATTCCTTTTTTTCCCTGAAACATTGTCCTACAAATCTTGTCATTCTCATTAGGACGCTTTGAAGAATGGAATCCAATTCCCAAGGTGTGACTTTGCACCAGGTATTCTGGACAAAGTGGAGAAGGTATTAACGAGGCTAGAATAGAATAAAATAGTCTACCAACACAGCTGTTCTATTCTCAGCTCCAAACATAGTGACATATAGCTAAGGCTCAGGGATTCTCATCTGAACCCAGTCCTCGGATCCTCATAGGACCTCAAAAGTGACCGCTAGTTTCCTGCAAAATCTTTCCTCTTTGGGATCATTGCAGTGTGATGTAATGACTGTGGTGACATTTGAGAAGGAGGCTGAGTGAGATGAATGAATAAGGCACATTGATATCAATGGAAGAACATTCTAGGTGCAGGAGACAGAAAATAAAATATCTTTAAAATGTTAAAATTTCTAGTGAATTTGAGGATATATGAGGTAACCAGTGATGATTAGAGTGGAACAAATGAAATAGTAAAAGAGAAATTCAGAGACTTTTAACAAAAATGGGACAGGGATGAGAGCAGAGAGGGCCACAATGATCTGACTTTTACCCTGAGCAAATTGGACAGTCATGGGAGAATTTGAGTAGAGAAATGGCAAAATTCAAGTTAAGTTTTAAGGGCTCATTCTGGTTGCTGTGTTGAGAATTAACTGAAGTTGAATAAGAGCAAAGGAAAATAGAGAAAGAATGTTACTGAAATAGTTCAGACCAAAGTTATTATGGAAAAAATCTAAGGATAATAATAATGCCTAATAAAAGTGATCAGACATATTCTTTAGAGTAGTTAACGGGTATTCCTGAGGAATTTAATGTGAAATATGAGAAAAAGAAGCTTCGATCTATCTCAAGCAATTGGGGCAGCTTTGTCATCTGCTAAAATAAGAAAAATGCTGAAAGATGATTACAAGGATGATCAAGATTGATTCTCGTTCCTTATTTAATTTTATTTTTTTATTTTGGGTTTTTTTGGGGGGGGAGAGAGGAGGGCAGGATACACCTGGCTGTGCTTAAGTTCACTTCTGGCTCCGTGCCAAGAGATCACTTTTGGAAGTGCTCAGGGGACCATATGCAGTGCTGGGGATTGAAAACACAAAGGTTGCATGCAATGCAAGTGCCTTACCCACTGTACCATGTCTCAGGCCTAAGGTTTTGGATATTTATTTAAATGTGAGATGGTTATTAAAATTTAAATAATGTAATCTGTCCCGAGTCTGGAACTCCAAAGCAAGGTCTGGTGGGAAATAGCAGACTTTTAGGGATTTATAAACACAAGTCTGCATTAAATTATTAAAGAGAAATAGAGAAAAGGCCTTGGCACTGAGACTTATCACACTAAAATTAAGTGGCTAGGAATATCAGAGGTAAGATATATTTTAAAAAATAGCAATAACTAAAAAGGTCACTGTCACTGTCCTCCCATTGTTCATCGATTTGCTTGAGCGGGTCCAGTAATGTCTCCATCATGAGACTTGTTACAGTGTTTGGCATATTGAATACATCACGGGTAGCTTGCCAGGCATTGCTGTGTGGGCGAGATACTCTCGGTAGCTTGCCGGGCTCTTTGAGAGGGGCGCATGCAAGGCAAACACCCTACTGCTGTGCAATTGCTCCAGCCCAATTAAAAGGGATGGTGGGAATTTCAGGTGATCTAAGGGGGGAAGAAACTAGAGATAGAGTAACAGAAGATATTTAGAGATTTTTCTACTTAATAGGGGAACATTAAATTTGGGTGTGCCTATAAAGGAATTTAGGGCAATGAAAAACAAAGATGGGAGAAACAGCAACATATCTGCATGCCCTAAGAATGTACGGAAGGACGTTTGTGGGGGCGGGGGGGTGGACTCTCCAGTGGTGTTCAGGGGACCCTGAGGCCACTGTAGGTGATTCTCAGCATATCAGGTCAGAGGGTTCAACACTAGGACCCCAAGGACATGGTGCTGCTCAGTTACTGCAGTACTAGGGATGAGCAAAGTTAGCCTAACTGTGCTTGGGGGGCACCAGGTCACACATGGTGGTGTTCAGATACCTTCAGAGCTACGGTTGGCATCATATGCTTAGAAGGCCATATAATGCCAGGGATGGGACACATCCAATGTGTCTTCTTATGGCCTTCTTAGCTCCTAGACTGTCTCTCTGATCCCCATGATATTTTAAAGAGAAAAAGCTTATGATGGAAAAATAGGCATAATGGTATTCATGAGTTTATGCAGAGGAACGGCATGATGGGTGGGTGGTCCATCCAGAGTAAGAGGGTGGCAAAAAAATATGGGTCTAGAGGTTGGGTCAGTTTGTGCTATTGATAGACAATGGAATTCCTTCTCTTATTGGTATGTCTTTGCTTTGGAATGAAACAAAAAAATAAAGTCAGTTGTAAACAGTAGGGATATTGTGCAGTTTGAAAAAGGGGATGATGGTTGGATTAGAAAAATATAGCACATCGTCCGGGCAATGCTATCCAGCCTTTGAGTGAGTGATTATGAATTGAGAGTGAGTCCAAGCAGCATAGTCAAGTTTTTCTCTAATGTGAAATACTCTGCTGCATGGGACAGACCCTGAATAGGTAGATACAGTTGAGTTTAGTCAATGGAGTCAAGGATACAAGCAAGGGACTACTTTCAGTAAATACTTATATAATTAAGAGGGAACTTGCACTGTGATAACATGAGAAGGAGAATGCTGTGTTAAGGATAAGGGGCAGTGAGTGCAAAGGTAGTTGGATCAATGGATTATAGGCTTCTGTGAATTGCTGCAATTGAAATAATAAAGAGAGTAATATGGAAAGACAATTAAGAGTGGGTGATGCAATACTTAAATCAAGATTCTAAATAAAATTGTTATTAGAAAAGGCAAAGACCGCCATCTTTTAAATGGCTGAGAATCGTGAAATATAAGATCTGCTGCAGAGTTTACCATCCGTAATTTCTACCTGTCTTCTTGTGCTTTCTTGGTCTTACACTAACATATCTGTAATTATGTATGATTCACTTTCACTTTGTATTTTTTGCCATTCTATAAATGTGTCTTAGAGTTTATGTTCTTTGAGGTTTGGAAATATATCAGAATTAACTCTTGGTCCCTAAGGACCTAATGGCTCCTTGAATACAGATAATAAGAGCACAATAGATATTTGTTAAATCAATAACAAAATCATAACAGTAGTATAATAGGAAATCTGAGTGTCTTTGTGCCGAGTATTCTCACACCTGCTTTGTACAGTTACTAAACTTTATATTAACACCCTCTTAAAGACTGTGCTTATAATCAATATACAGAATCTCTGAGAATAGTTTTAACTAATTTACACTGAGGATAACACTTTAGTCACTGGATGTGTACATGAAATCAGAGTCATATTTTTAACAAAGTAAGGTGGGAGCCATCAATAATTTTCTGTAAAAATCCAAGGCGTTGCACTCATATTTTCATATACTGTGTTACAGATCACTGGCATAATCCCACAATCATCTGAAAAGTATTTTCTGAGAACTGTTTATTCAAAATTCATGGGAATGAGGAAGTAAACTTTCAAAAATAAAGAAAATATGGCATATTTCAAAGGCATGGTGAGAAATCTTGAAATTCTCTATTATGACTATTTTTGTTCTTTTACAAAATCAAAGACTAGAGAAATTAGATTATTTTCCTTAGAACTGAACATCTCCAACTGAACAGAGATGAGTTCAGAAGAACTATTTATCTATAGTGTCTTCATTTCCTTACCCACCCTACAGAAAATGTTGTACAAGTTATGCTAAAATAAGTGCCTTATTTCTAATGAGTTTTTAAACCTCATAACTCAGACACACAGAATGTTCTGTATGCATTTACTGGTTGAATAAACTAACATTTTAATGTTGACATAGACATATAATAAGTGTTTTAGCGTCTTAATGGGTAACTTATGTTTTTTATGTAAGATAAGAATGCTCTTCTGACCAGCTGTTAAAGAGAGCAAAAAGCACTATTTTGTATTAGAACAAATTCCATTTGGGCAAATTAGTCCAAGATCTGTCACAGCTAAATCTCCAAAACCCACAAAAGTAGAGATGGAGAAAAGAATCTCAGACTGGTAAAAGTTTCCAGGTGAAACACATTAAATGATCTCAGCACTGCATTTTCAATTTTCTTCTCCATGTCCCAAATTTCATAAAACATAGAACAATTTCTACAGCTAAGATTGAGGCCTAATGGGCACAAAACTGCCTGTTTTCCTAGCACATGCAATTGTTCTCTCTTCCTGCCTGATACATTTAGGTCATCTTTGAGGAAGAACTTGCACTTTCTATATACCTTTGTTTATGTACAGAAATAATGAAATAGAATGATGGATGGTATGGGATTAGTTTATATATTATTGGAAGACATTATAATCTTTTCAGTGCATTAGAATAAAACTCCGGTTAAAGAACTACCATATGAAGGGCAGGCTGCATTTTGCAAAGAATGAAAACAAATGCAACCTATTTTAGTTTTAACTTTTTCCAGTTTGACTTTCCTATACATCAAGGCAATGTCTATACAGGATTTTTTTAATTAAGATGAAGTAGAAAGATATATAGAAATACACAAGATTAACTGTTTTTCAGCTTGCAATTCCAAGAGTGTGCAGAATTACTTTTCAGGATAAGAAGACTGGTATATATTACAGTTTTTAAATATCTTGATTTAATTCTTTTTAAAATTCTGTAACCAGAAGCTGCTCTCCTTGGTTACAATATCAATGAAGTACTGACTATCAGTGGTAGATAAGCAAGACTGGGGGAAAGGAGAAAGGAAAAATGATTTTTTTTTTAATAATAGGAAATACATGGTTGCTTACCAGAGCAGTTATACAAACAGTAATAGTAATTATAACATTAATAAAATCCTATTTGTATAGATACAAATCTTAGTTTTATTCTCCTTCCCATTTTGGTATTACAGTTTTATCATTTCTATCTTCTGAATAAATATATATTCCTGGGTTGTGATGTTTGCTGTACAGGACATTTTGTAGGCAAAGAAAGCAGGGAACTATTCCTGATAAGACTTCTTTCTTTACTACTCCAAGCTCGAATGCGCACGTGGCAATTTTAATGACTTCAGGAAATGTCATATGCAGATATTATTAGAAATATTTTACATAGCGTTAGTTCTAGAGCCTTATTCTTTTGGGGGGTCGGTTATTTTAGGCACTATGATTTACAATGTTGATAATGGCAGGGTTTTATGCAAAAAACATTCCAACACCACACAGTATATCCCATCTTCAGTTAAAAGTGCTCTCCTTAAAGGTTATAGAGTCTAGGCTACCATTTTAATTACAAATCAAAGACGATGGCAATTTTCTGTTAACTCTGATGTTTTAATATGTATTTCAATTAATATTCTGCGAACATGAAAAGGCCACCCAAATTATCACTGCTGGGAGAGTGTCTTGGCTCTCATTTTTTACTTTTGGTGCCGACCACCTGCAATGACGCATGTGAGAAACTACAGATGATTAAATACAGCCACCCATGACTGACAGCTGCTTGCCAGCATTTGGGTTTAGTCATGAAGGAGAAAACCCAACAGGGACAAGGGAGCAGGTTTACACGTGCTTCTCAATTACTCGTATGAGATTTATATGGCCCCATAAATGAACGCCATACTGTAATAAAAACAATACGTCAAAATCAATAGCAAGCCTTGCTGTTCAATTCTACCCCTTGAATTTGAATGTAGGTCATTTAACACATTATTCTTTTTCTTGTCGATAATACTATTTTATCTGCCTTAGGGGTAACACTTGTGTAGAATTTTGCTTACACGTTTAGCAGTCCTGCAAGGTTTGATTCAAACTGAACAGAAATACTTCTTCCCAATAAACAGCCAAGCATAACACAGTGAAATAAGAATATAGGTGAATTTAGTAATTTTGAAGAAGGTGAGCCTTTGTAAGAATTATTTTCAAAGTGTTCATATTTTAATACTCTTTAAGCATGCAGTAAAGTCTGAGGCCATAAACTTGAAGAATAAATCTCTGAGATTTTAAATGTTCATCAGCTGTATTCAGATTACTGAGCACCAATTTCCACTTGAAGTCTGAAAGCTGATAATAGGAGGGCAGAGAAAGCGTACTGTGGAGGTAGAGATAAAATAGCCAGTGAGAAGGACCTATGAGTACATTTGCATTAAAAAAGATGAAGGCTAAGGAAACCTACTTTTCCCTTTACATAGAATTTTCTGCACACACCCACAGATCTCAAAGGTTTCCTTTTGAAAATCAGAGGGAAATGTGTTCTCCACAGCCCATGACAGTATGCAGTTAACAAGATCAGTTTATCAGTAATGTGCCGCTCAGGAGAAACTTCAAAGCTTAGAAAGAATTGAGCAATACAGGAACATGTTTTTCTTTCCAGTTTTACTCCACTATGTGAATTTATATAAGTAAAAAGTGCACTATAGAATCATCAGTCAACATCAGACAACTTTTAATGGCAGGAATAATCTATTTCTTTAGCTGAAAATTAGTCCAAGAAACCCGAAGCTACTTACACATCAAAAACTTCATGCTTCTTCCCAGTTCTTACTTCTTTACAAGAAAAATCAGTTCTTCCGTCACTATTTACATTTAGATCTGTGCATTTATGTTTATCAACACGATGCATAACATGAGTTTCTATGCAATGACACTGAAATGTAAACATGTCTCAGAAAATGCTGTATAAATCATGTTTGCTTTAACATTGTAAAAGAAGAATAAGGAGCAAACTGCACCGTGGGGCTCTGAAACAGAAGCATCCCTTCAAATGTAAGCTTCTATTTCCATTTACAGAAAAATAGGTGGCATCTGTACTTGTGTATTATACAAGATTCTAAATGCAAACTATGAGGTGAGAGAGTGTGGCAAAACTGTCCCAGATTTTTATTGCAACTGCAGTGAAATTTAGATGACAAAAATACCAAAAGGAGGTATTCTCCATTCTCAGCTGTTTCCATGTCTCTATCTGCCCCCAGTGACTATCTTCATATGACTGATTTCTGAGAGTCTTTTCTTGAAAGCCAAGGCATAGCTCAGTGTAATAGGGATTAGCTAGAAATGACGGGACAGAGAAAAAAGAGAACCAGAAATAATGGCATTTTGCAATGGGGCATAGGGTCTAGTTGGAGGGGAAGATTACTTTTCGGAAATATGACAGGGACCAGAGAGATAGTTCAGGGGATCTGGAGCACATGTATTCTACGCTGAAGGCCTGGGTTCAGTCCCTGGTACTCATGGTTTCATGATCAATGAGCTAGTCCCTCAGCACTGTCATATTTCCCCCTATACACACACACACACGCACACATACACACACATATTAGAAGAGAGTATGGACAAATTAAGTTCAAATAGTTTACCAAATTTACCATTTTACCAAATATTCATTTACCAAATATTTACTAGCCAATCCATTACTAGGGAAAGATTTATTCACATTGTGTTAAATAAGTCTTAGTCCCTCACCTCAGACAACAGAACCGGAAAGTACAAATAATTACAATAAAGTGAAAAACAGAAACGCAGCAGATGTACAAAGCCCAGGAACCAGAAAGGATCAGATAGGCAGAAAAACCAGGCTTAAAGGTCTTCTCAGAGCAGTGATGCTCAAGTGACCTGTAAAGAAAATGGACAATTTCTGAGATATAGATGTAGGGGGTAGGTAGGAAGAAGAGAGAATACTGTAAAACATTTTTTCCATACTCAGAAAGAAAAAAAACACAGAACATGTGGAAAGGAGAAAGTCCTTCAATAGGAGTCTAACAAAGTAAGATTATGGTAAATGCTAACCTTTCTGGAAAACAATATAATTGCTCTTCAGAAAACTAAACATTGAGTTTCTGCATGACCCAGAAATTCTACATTCAGGCATCTACCACAAGGGACCAAAACTATAATCAGAGTAGACATCTTCACCTTTATATTATTGCAGTACTGCGGGTAGGGCGTCTGCCTTGCATGCAGCCAACATGGTCGACCCGAGTTCGATTCCTCTGCCCCTCTCGGAGAGCCCGGCAAGCTACCGAGAGTATTCGATATGCCAGACACAGTAACAACAAAGTCTCCAATGGAGATGTTACTGGGCCCGCTCGAGCAAATCGATGATCAACGGGAGGGCCTTTACCTTACCTTTACCTTACTCAAAATAACCAAAATCTGGAAACACGCCAAATGTCCAGAACAGATGACTATATAAAGAAACTGTGATAAGTATGCACAGAGGAATACCACTCAGCTGTAGAAAATATAAGTAAAGATGCAATTTTCTGTTATGTCAATGCATCTGGAGAGTGTTAAGCTGAATAAAGTCAGCCAGAAGGAAAGGGTCACATACGGAATGATCTCTCACATGTGGAATATAAAGAAACACGGGAAGGGAATAACAATGACCAAAGGCAACAGAACCTGAGAACTTGTCTACAGAACTGAGTTTAGTAACTCAGGGAGATCATGAGGGTGTTTAAAGACCAGAAGGGAAACAATCACTCTGGTGGAGGATGCAGGTTGGAACATTATATGCATGTAACCCTATTTTTATTAACAGTATTGTAAATCAAGGTTATTAAAGTAAAAAACAAAAAAGAAATTTACAATAGAAGTTAAAAAGAAAATAAAAAGTGAAGTCCTTTCAAGAAGAGATTGGCTCACCAAGAGATTTCCGAGATCAAGGCTTCTTAAGCTTTTTATACTTGTGACCTCTTTTTGCCCTATAATTGTTTACATGAGCCCAGTATTACAGGTATATAAAATAGATATATGGATAAAACATTTGAATATAATAAATAACAAAGCACTCTAAAATATTTCTTACAAAGGTACATGACCCCAGATGGGATTTCTACCTACATTATAAAAAGTGGCTTTCTAGGTAATGTTAAAGAGATTGCACTTTTTCCTGAGGGCAATGGGATGCTATATCCTAGATTATAAGTGATGATGTAGGTTAACATTTGGCAGTCAAGGGAGTTAAGGCTTTATCAGAGACTTGACGAACTGGTCTGACCCTGTGTCAGCATTATACTTTTGTTCAATAAAAAATTAAGATGTGAGCTCTGACCATTGGCAGAGATTCTGGACATAGAATATCCTCTGTCAAGTAGCAGGAAGAGGACCCAGGGCATGTCAATGGGTAAAGAAATAAGAATTAGAGAAGGTTATTCAAATTCAGTGAGTAAAACTGTTCTCAATATTCGGCTTGTTCTAATCACATCATGGACTGTTACTAAATATGCTGAATATAGACTTAGGTTATTTCTGACTACATTTTCTATCCTCTGCAAGGTAAATGATATATTTAAAGATGGCTTCGTGACAATTATTTCCAAAATTATCTAAAGTGTGATTTGTTTTGTTTTGTTTTGTTTGGGGATCACATCCACATTGGCTCAGGGATTAATCCAGGTTCTGCACTCAGGAATTACTCTTGGTAATGCCTGCAGGACCATATGGCATTCCATATGGGAACTGAGCGTGGGTGGGCCACATGCAAGGGCCACAGTACTACTGCTCCAATCCAAAAATATGATTTCCTTAATTTATAATAAAAATGGTATTGCATAGGTAAAGGCCCTCCCGTTGATCGTCGATTTGCTCGAGCGGGCCCAGTAACGTCTCCATTGGAGACTTTGTTGTTACTGTGTCTGGCATATCGAATACTCTCGGTAGCTTGCCGGGCTCTCCGAGAGGGGCGGAGGAATCGAACTCGGGTCGGCCATGTTGGCTGCGTGCAAGGCAGCCGCCCTACCCGCTGTGCTATCGCTCCAGCATAGCAGTGGGAGAAATAAATCTTCACTATGTGATACATAATATATACATATAACTGTATTTGTGTGGTATTGAGTTACAAAACAGGAGATTCACCAAAATTATGACATTTTGCAGGCAATATTATGCTCCATATCATACTTTTTGGATGAGTCTTCAGAAATCTGATTTCGATGTGTATGCCTTTGAATGTAACCTGACCTAGCAATAGCACAGCAGGTAGGGTGTTTGCCTTGCATGTGGTTGAACCAGGTTTGATTCCTCCGTCCCTCTCGGAGAGCCCAGCAAGCTACGAAGAGTATCCTGCCCTCACAGCAGAGCCAGGCAAGCTCCCCGTGGTGTATTTGATATGCCAGAAACAGTAACAAGTCTCACAATGGAGACGTTACTGGTGCCTGCTTGAGCAAATAGGTGAACAATGGGAGGACAGTACTACAGTGCTACAGTGCTATATATTCACAAGTTAGCACAATTTAGACACAATTTATTCAAAATTTAGGGGGCTGGAGCGATAGCACATCAGGTAGGGCGTTTGCCTTGCACACGGCCGACCAGGTTCGATTCCCAGCATCCCATATGGTCCCCTGAGCACCTCCAGGAGTAACTCCTGAGTGCAGAGCCAGCAGTAACCCCTGTGCATCATCGGGTGTGACCCAAAAAGCAAATAAATAAATAAATAAATAAGTTTAGACAGAACCTTTAGAAATTCTGAAAACTGTTAAATAAAATTGGAAAACATTTAATCATCATAAGACTAACAATATAATCTAAATGTAAGAGTTTTAGGTCAATGGTTTTGTTTATGTGTTGAGGCAACTATTTTTTTTGAAGTAAGAGATTTATTTTATTCTAACAAGGTTTTTTGGGAAATATTTTCAGCAGGAGAGTTCATATACAAATAATTTTGTAATTCAAAATAAGAAATATATTCTAAATATAACTGGCAATTTTCCCAAATAATATTGAGACCATGTTTCAGTGGTTCTTTTGTGTGTCTGTGCTTCATTTAACTTTATCTTACTGTATCTTAAGTCAATATAAAACTTGTATGAGTACTAACAGGAACTAAATGATCTTCTAATTAAAATACCTGATTCAAAATGAGTTATGCTTTATAAAGCATTCAGTGTATTTCTAGAACATTGAACCTAATTCTTGGAATGAGATCCTATAATAATACAGGTTTATCATTAAAATGTTAAAAGTTGTCTTGAAAGTAACTCAGAGTTCTCCTGAAAAGCCCCAGAAGCTTTCTGGCTAATTTTTAAATAACTTGATAAAAAATAAACTTTTTTCTCCTGAAACTACATACTTCTTTCTTTCTATTTCTATTTCCCGGTTTCCTGCAGTCACCTAGAAAGCAGCTTACCACTGCCCTGATATTCTGCATAGTAGGGGAGAGAAATTAAGTGCAAAGTGAGAAGTGGGCTTCTAATTCTGCTGTAAGTAACAGAAAAGGGAAGTAGAAGCTATTGCTATTACCCTTCTTTTTCAATTTTCTTTACATAGGCTAAAGCTTAGGCATGGTGTGAAGTCCCCAAGGAAACACTACAATATGTTTTAGCTTTTCTCAGTCTGGCAAGGCCCCCAGGAATACACTGAATTGTTTATTTCAGATAGGCCCTCTGCTCCATTCCACCCCCAGAAAACAAGAATATCAATTAGCCTTCTTGCTGAAGAGACTGGGAGATGGCAGGAAATTACAAGTAGGAAGTGCACTAGAGGGGAAAAATAAGCACCTTCTACAAAAACACCAACATACACAAAATACAAAGTGTTAATGAGTCTTGGCAATTGGATGAATTAAAATCAAGGGAATTTTAAATACTTTAAAGGAGTGTACAAATGTTGGAGTTTAGATCCGTCAAGGAAAATAATTTGTTATAGAAATAACCCTAATTTTGGAAATAGTCGATTCAGAAACTACATGAAAATGTGAAACACTGTGTGTGTGAGTGGGTGTGTGTGTATGTGTGTCTATGTGTGTGATTTTTTGGAACCTATAATTATATGAAAATATGTAAAAAATTGCCCTTAAAACAAATTTCATATTGATGCAAATATTTCCTCTTATTTGTTTTGAAAGCACCTTTGAAAATTGGAGCATGTGACCACTAGCATATATGAACTTGACTGCTTCTTTTTCAAGAAGTCTCAGAGTTGAATTCTGTATTCTTGCCATATGCCAAGGGTTAGGCCATTAATATGTAAAAGAAGCTGGTATCCAGAGAATTGACTTTGTAATTGGAGAAAACCAAAATAAACCTAACACTTCTCAAACAATGCTGCACCACACCATCCCTGTTCTCTTAGCTATTAGGCCATGTCCAATTTTCTCAGTCGGGGGATACAGCTGCTTCCATGTGCCAGGGAAGCTTTAATTATGGTGACTTTTCCTCCCACTGGAAAGTCTCTTCCTGCAGTCTGAAAGTTTGAATTATTCAAACCCATGTTAATACACTGCACTGAACTGCTCTGTTTGGACCATTGAGGTGCACCTGGAACTGTTTTCTTTTCAGATATTTGATTTTTTTCTCTTTTCTCTACCTTACTTCCTTTCTCTTCTCTGTATCATTTTTTTCTGTCTATGCTTTCAATATACAAGAGAAAACTAAGAGACACTTCTTAGTTCTTCAAAGACTCAAACACAGAATTTGGTAGAGATAATCTCATAGATTATTCATGTTGTAATAAGCAAAAGATGTATCAAGGAAAAGTTTCTCAAACATAGACTTCACTTTCTAAACCATATCTAACAATGAGTAATATGATTTTTAACTCGGATAGCCCTAATTCCATTGTTTAAAAATATACTTCTCTCAAATTCATCCCATTAATTTGCTTTTATTTCTAAAATAGAAACAGTGGAAGGTCTTCTTGTTGAAGGTATAGTCATGTAGCACTGTAGCGCTGTTCTCCCATTGTTCATCGATCTGCTCGAGCGGGTCCAGTAACGTCTCCATTGTGAGACTTGTTGTTATTGTGTTTGGCATATCGAATATGTCACGGGTAGCTTGCCAGGCTTTGCCATGCGGGCGAGATACTCTCAGTTGCTTGCCAGATTCTTTGACTCTTTGAGAGAGGCGGAGGAACTGAACTCAGGTCAGCCAGGTCGGCTGCGTGCAAGGCAAATGCCATACTCGCTGTGCTATTGCTCCCTGTAAGTACGCATATATAAATAGATATCCAAACGTATGTTTAAATACATATGAATGATATTTAAACATCAAATTCTAGAATTCACCCTTTGACTCCTTTTGCTTTTTAGAATTGCCTTAAAATACTAGCACCGGCTAGTCTTTAATAGTCTAGTTTTGAGGTGCTGTGACATTTTTATAATTAAAATCATCATTAAGATGATATGTGGTATTCCTGGAGTAAGAAATCCCATAATTTGGGAGCCAGGGAGATAGTTTGAAAAACTGAGTACATGCTTTGCATATGGGAACTCTGGGGTTTGGTTCTCCCCCCTCCCCCCAGCACTGACCAGATAAGTCCCCAGATACCAAGCTGGAGTAGTCCCTGACCACTGCCATATGTGACCCCCATATACCCCAAATAAATGGATAAGAAATAAATACAAAATGTATACAAAATATACTACTATGATTTCTAAATATGGCATCATTTCTTATGTATAAAATAAGAATAAGGTAAAGGTAAAGGTAAAGGCCTTTCCGTTGTTCATCGATTTGCTCGAGCAGGCCCAGTAAACGTCTCCATTGGAGATTTTGTTGTTACTGTGTTTGGCATATCGAATACGTCACGGGGAGCTTGCCAGGCTCTGCTGTGTGGGCGAGATACTCTCGGTAGCTTGCCGTGCTCTCTGAGAGGGGCGGAGGAATCGAACTCGGGTCCGCCATGTTGGCTGCGTGCAAGGCAAACGCCCTACCGCTGCGCTATCGCTCCAGCCCAAAATAAGAATAATAATATAAAAATCAAGAGAAATTATGTCAGAAATTACCAGAAATGTACAGCCAGGCTAAATATTGGTGGGAATGGAGCCCCAGCCCGCTGAACACTGCCTGGGAACCTCCTCACTCATAAAATGAAATTAAGGGGTGAGGAGGATATTCATAAGATTAAATCTGAATTGGCTAACAATTCAAGTTGTTCTAAGTACACTGGTTTCTTGGCTCATTCTCTAAAAGTGCTTGAATAAAGGTAACCCAAACTCATTTGACTTACTGTCTGTGTTTTATTAAAAAAAATTACTTAGCATCACCCCTGAAAATCTACTTTTTTTTTTATGCCCTCCAGGGTTAGTACTCATCAGTTCGGGAAATACGGTGGTAGAATATTCTGTTGACTCACCATTTTCACATATAAACCAGTTTTATAAAGATTTTAGTGGTAATATTTTTTTTTAGTGGTAATATAAAGATTGGAATGGCAGTTATCCAGTTCAATCAGCTTATACTGTGTTAAAATTAAGAAGAAAATAGGTTTTAACCAAGAAGAAACTTATTTTCTTTACAATTAAAGTGTATAAGCTAATTGACAATTTTTACTACTTTTTTATAAACTAAACTGGAGTTAACAGTTACTTACTAAACCTTTTTCCCCCTGAGGCATACGTTTTACTTCACATTTTTTAAAAATGTGTGAGATATCTACTTTCAATTAGATAAAAAGAAGTAACCCAAAGGGAACTTAAAGTTACAAGAAATGATGAAGTCTGTCTTAATATTTATTATCATAAATAACATTTTGTGAAGAAAAACTACTTGCATTATCATCTACTAATCTTACTTTGGCGGAACTGCTAAGATTTTTGTAACTTAGTAACATTCCAATTTTAATGCATTAAGAAAATGAAATCAAAGTTAGAGCAAAAGAGAATTTTCTTTTTAGAAGATATTACAAATAAGTATATTGGTGGTTACAGAATTCAAAGTAAATTTATTAGACTTTAAGAACTTTAAATATCATTTAGCTTTTGTGTTCATTTCATTTTAAATAATTAAAAATATAATTAAAAGGAAGGTAATACAATTTTCAAGACTAATTAATATTAATAAAGTTTTAATAATTGAACACAATATGTATCAATTTCTGATATATATATATCCAATTGAGGATAAGTTCACTGTAGTTCATATATTATACATACATATATATGTACATATGTATATAGAAGTTTATTAATGTATATACTACTGTCATTTCCATTTTGAAAATAATAGAAGACAGTTATAATTAATAACTTGTTCTGGGTCAGAAGAAAGACTTTTTAAATTGAGGTATTACTGGTTTACACAAGTATATATAACTATATGCTTTGGAAATACAATGTCACATCTCACGCACAACCAAAGTGGTAATATACCACCATCACAATTCATTGAACCCCCTCTAACATTTTTTTTATATATATATTTATTTATTTTTTAATAGTGAGGCACCATGAGGTACAGTTGCAGACTTACACATTTTTGTGCTTGGGTTTCGATTATACAATGATCAAACACCCATCCCTCCACCAGTGCGCATTTCCCACCACCACGGATCCCAGCATCCCCTCCCCCCCCAGCCCCCCCTCTAACATTTTTTAGCCCATTCCCTATCTGCTCATCCTTTGCTCACCTCAGTGCTGTGGTCAGAGTTCTGTTGTAAGGGTTAGTTTTCATTTGATTTCATTTTTTTCCTTCCTTTGTTTCTTTAAAAACCACATATGAGTAAAATCGCTGCTATATGTCTTTATCCTCTTGCAGTTGTTTAATGTGACACCTTCAGTTTAATCCATGATGTAGTTAAAGTTAATATCTCATCTTATAGCAGTGTATTTTAATCTCTCATTATTCTTATATGCTCATCTGTTATTAGGCACTAGAGTGTTTACCAGTTTTCATTACTGTAAACAGAGCTACCCTTAACACAGGTATAGACATATAGTATTTAATTGGAGGTCTTTGGGGGGCTTGGGAGAGTGAGGGAAGGTAATTGGGCCACAGACATCTGTGCTTAGAGCTTACTCCTAGCTCTGCACTTAGTGATCACTCACGATCATGTCATGTGTGTGCAACACTAGTGCCTTACCCAACCACGGTATATCTCTCTGATTCTCATGATTAGAGTTTTGTGTTTTTTCAGATAGAAATGCAGAAGTGGAATTACTAGATCATACAGTACATCTATCTTTAATATTCTGAAAAATAATCATGCTGATTTACATAAGGAATGAATCAATTTATACCCCAACAATTTATAAAGATTGCTCTTTTTTCCACACCTCTTTCAACATTTGTCTCTGACTTTTGATATAGGCCATTCCCAAGGATATAAAGTGATTTTTATTATTGTTTATATTTGCATTCCCCAGAGGTCAGAAATTAGTAATTAGACAAGTAAGGAGTTGGTATTGAGCCCTTTACAGACTGATCATAACCACAACTCTACAGCAGAAGGCTTTCTTTTGAGTGTATAATATAAAGGTACTGTGGTTTATATATTGTGTCACAATATATCCTCAATTCTCACAACATACTAAGAAATCTAGTATCATTAAATAATCCGCCATTACAGCACAAAGTAAAGCAAGTTTTTTGCAAGTAAGAGAATAGCTATTTCTAGCTGGTGCAAAAGAAGTGCAAACAAAGAACATTTTCTATTCTGACATGTATTCAAATCAAGCAAACATCATCCTCTTTAAGCAAGCAGAAATTACCATAGCAGAACTGGCCAATGATGTGATAAGTTCAATATCCTATTTCTGAAAATGTCCAATGCTGGCTATTTTAGTAGAAGACATAAAACCCCTCATCAAGTACCTAATTGTGTGATACATTGCTGTAAGATGAAAAGTTCCCCTTTTGCCCAGTTCTCATCTCCTACCTAAAAGCTTTAGAGGGAACAGTCCTTGAAATTTTATCCTATTGAAACTAGTACTGTGTAAAGATGTTGTTTTAACATGCATGCATGTGCACACCCACATATACTAACAATGTAAAGAAATGTGCATCATATTCCTGAGTAGCTTAAGCAAGCCAGAAATTATTATAGACATTTCTATAAAAACATAATACATAGAGTACATATTTCTAGTTAAGCCATGAGTATTATTAAAATATTTTCTAGTGATAGAGTATTAATTAAAGCAACAAGCAAATAGCATTTGATAAACAGTCCTTATGAAAAATACACTCTTTAGGGGTAGCAATTCTTAAATGTCAACATCCATTGTTGTGGCTCTCAACAATACAAATCAGAAAATCAAGTTTTAATGCACATACACACAAAGTCCCATCAACCATTGCTACTATATTTGGAATTTATTATGGTTTTAAAAATAGCACTAAATATATTGACATGAAAGGCAGACAGAAATATTTTAAAGAGGTCTTAAATTCTCTGAAATCTTGCCTTTCCCTACTGAAAAAAAAATGACATGAGACTAAAACTCTTCGAATTTGTCTCTTGGAACAATTGTTCTTAAGAGTCCTGAGCTGCCTTTCATAGACAGATAGATATGAAGATAGATATAGCAGGTAGTTATAAGATAGAAGATAATAGCTTTGTGAATTTGACAGGTTTTTAGAGACTGCTGAAGGTTTCATGGAGAAGGCACTAACACTATCTCTATTCATTTCCATAACCTCTTCCTCCCTGTAGCATGCTGTCTCTGCAACCCCTCAGGTCCTCAAAAACATGTTAGTTGTAGTTTGTATTTGAGAACTGAAACAAAAGTAATTCAGTCTAATAGTGATGAGACTAATGCTGCACAATCTTTGGTTCTTCTTGGACATATTCAGCTACTAATTAACCATCTCTATTTCCTACAGTAGTACATCTTTAGCTCCTTAACAACACAGATTATACAAAGTGAACTTTGCTACGTATACCTAGCATGTTTCCTGGGAATGAAAAGCTGTTCATTGTATCTTTATTAGTACTCCAATTCCAACAATGTAATGTGTCCTACCTGATACCTGGTAAATGTTGGTTCAGAAAATAAGTGGAGAAATAATTTCAAGCATTGACTATGCTTGCCTAATACTATTTTACACTTTTTAGTCATGGTACATGCATATTCTCAAATCTATTTAACAGGAGGAATCATAATATAACACTGCCACTTTTACACTAAAAATATGTTCCCTAAATAGAGTCTCTAGTTTTAATGTTATGATTTTAATCATAACATATATTAGACCCAAAAAGTTCTATTTATAAATTAGTCCCTGGGTAGAAAATAAAAATAAAGTAAGTACTTCCAATTTCCACAGTGTGTCCAAAAAGTTTAAGTAACTTAAGATATGTTCTACCAGAAAAAGTAGCTCAGAATATATATTTAAAAACTTGGATATCTAAAATGAAAAGAACTCCAACCAACTTTATTCCTCCTATAATTTTAAAATTGATATGACCAGTATGCGAGCACTGATGGAATTAATTCACCAAAGGGCCTCTGTTTACTTGATCATTTCATTCCCACCACAAGTAGATTGCAGAGAAACTATTTTCGAAAGCTGATTTTCCTATAAATCTGAAGATGATGGAATTTTGAGTCAGTCATAACCTGTTTTTCAGCCTGTCAGCTGAGTACATTACTACATGTCATGTGTTTCTTCTCCATTAAGGCTTTCTTGGAAATACTTTCTAGGCCCTGTCCATAAACTCGTTCTATACATACACACTCCAAATTTTACAATTTATGTTATTGCCAAGTGATGCACAGATTTGTAATCAGAAAGGTTAAATAGAATGTAAGTTGAATTTTCAGAAGTATCATTCTACAAATTTTCACACCAAACACTACACACACAAATGTCTCTTTTGGTCTTTCTCGGTTAAGCCCAAAATGTCTAACGAGCACTGCAGTTAGCAGTGCTGAATCTTAAATGAAAGACAAATATGATCGATTTATTTTATAGTAATAATCATATACTATCTTAGGATCTACTACCTTATTAAAATGGGATAAAAACAAATGTGATCAATTTATTTTATAATAATGATTATATACTTTCTGGGTAATCTACTACCTTTTTAAAATTAGGATCTACTAGCACTGAAATTTTTATTCTTGGGTTAAGGATGTTCCTTAAAAGGTACAGGATATCACTTGCATGTGCAAAGCTCTGGGTTTAATTTAGCATTGTATGGTGGTCCCAGCTTACACTCCGCCTCTACACATTACTAAGTAAGTCCTGTTAGCCACTGAATACCACTGTGTATGGACCTCATTTGAAGGAAAATTCTGCATCCTCAGGAATCACTGAAATACAGCAAACATACATGCCATTTTCCATAAGTTGCTTACTTACATGTTACTTCAAAATGATTAAATATACAAAGATTAAACTACATACATTCAAGGATTTTTTTCAATTATAATCACATTTAGAATCTGACATACCTAAGTAGTCTTTGAAAGATACATTAAACACAGTATGAATCCATGTTAGAAGTGTGCCCTATGTCAAAACCAATCGCTATTGCCTTCAGTCATCAAGGCCAAAGCAGAAAAAGTTTTAAATTCATCGCTCTGTTATGGGGTTTGATAATAATCTATAGTCAATTGGATTGATATGGAGAATTCAGAGCTTCTTTAAAGACTAGATGAAGTTCTGTTTTGAAAATATCTTCTATAAATTATGCCCTTCTGATGAAGATCAGACTAAAAATTGAACTACTGACAGATCCCAGACAGAAATCATGCCAAAAGTGATTTTATTTTCTTAAGAGTTGTTCAACTCAGTCTCCTGTTCCTCACCAGTCTCATCCTAGGAGAATTCACACTACTATATATTTTTTCAAAGTAATTTGAATACCAGATGGCATAACAGAGTTGATGCTACATTTTCCTATGAAGCAGAGGCTCATTGGGAATTCATTTTTAATTTCTAAAATTACAACAATTATTAGCTGTTGTTTGTATTGGTACTGTTGCATCCACCCAAGAAAATTTTAAAAAAACAGTGTGTATGTATGTGTGTGTGCGCTCGCGAGAGCATGCACTGACATGTATGTATGTGTTTAATGAGCAGCCACTAATCCCAAAGGGGGGGAAACTAATCAGATATATGGTAGCCTATTGTAAATAACCTATTATTACAAAAGCACTCTTCTCACTCTTCCTCCTTATTGCACAATCAGCACTGAACAAAAAACTGGGTCTGGGAGTCTCACTGTGCTCAGTTCAGGGGAGGAGATCCCACTTGACCTCTTTCTAGGTACTACTTGATTTTAATTTTTTTAATTAAGGAACCATGATTTACAAAACTATTGATTGCTGAGCTTTTGATATACAAAGTTCTATCACAAGTCCCACCACCAGGGTCACCCTCCCTTCACCAGTGATCCCATGTTCCCTCCCACTCCCTCAGATGCCACCTTTTAAAGTTTGGTGGTTGTAGTTTGGATCTCATTTTTTCAGTGTTGTCAAGGCTGTGATTTGGATATATAATTATACCACTCCTCCATATCACTGATACCCTGCTTCTCTTTGTAAATGAAGAAGCCTCAACAGAGCTATTCCCCGACTCCCCCTCATCCCTCCCGGAACTTCAGTCTAACTTCTGACTGGGGAACATGATTTCAGTGCTCTTTTTACAGCAAGCAGCAAGCTGATTAAATCAGATCCACACTGGACATTTTGCAGGAGGAAACTATCCAATTTCTGAGGAGAGCTTTTGTTTTGCATTCAGACTGCCACTAAGGTAGCACGTTGAGGGACTTAAAGGGTAATTGCACTAAACATTTATGCAGCTGCAAGTTATTAGTGGTTGTAACAGAAAGACCAGGGAAGAAAGTCAAGTCAATCATTCGTCTGACAGATATTTATGAGGCCTGGTGTTGACCCGTTTCTCCATTTGACAGGAGTGCTGGATTTGCAGAGTAATGTAGTGCCATGGATCAGGTGGATGGTGATTTTTGCGAGACATTTAGGGAGCCCTTTGTAAGGTCCTTGTAGACAGGATGAAGAAAGGTGGACTGTCTACTAGGGTGATTGAAAGAAATGTCTGATAAATGGATGGTGTCACCAGGAGGAAGATCTGTAATGTCAACCCTGGAGGCTCAGAATTCAGCTCTTTCTTGTTTTCCATTTGTTATCTGTGCTTTCAATGAAGACAAGAAAAGCCTCTTGATTTGATTAGTGCAAATCTCTTGGGCTGTGGGTTTGAAATCTGCTCTGACAGTTACCTATAAACTCAAGATTTAAATCCTGCAGATTCTGTTTTCTCATGTGTAAGAAAAAAATACTGTGGTAATATTATAGAACTACTTTTTGAATGGATGGAGAAATAAATGTTATTACTAATTGCACACCTAATATCTCAAGGTAAGTTCTAAAGAACAAATTTTATAGGCTAGTAATATGATTCAATTGCTATAAACCATACAAGAAAGATCAAAATTTTAAAATGACTCTAACCAACTGGAATGAGGGGGAAATGCACTACATTTAAAAAGTATGAAGTAGTTGAGCAGTTATTAATATTTCAGGAAAGCTTCTCAATACCTATTTATAGAGAATGATAGATAATAAGCATTCAATTTTTTTCTCACTGAGTAAATAAATGTTAAGGTGAAGAGTTGAGGTTGTGAAGTCATTGCATAATGAATCCAAGTTATATACATGAAAAGACATAATTCAGAGATAATACATGAGTTAAGGTGCTTGCATGGTAGCTAGCTGACCCAGTTTGATTCATGGCACTACCAAAAAGAGTAATCCTTGAGTAAAGAGCAAGAAGGAAACCTTGAGTGCAGCAGGGCATGCCCCCAGCATTGCTCAACAAAATAAAGAGAATAAACACAGTTCTACAAACTGTGCATGGCTAGTGGGGAGACAGACAGATACATAAATATCCATAATGGAGTGTAACTACTAAGAAATTTGTGCTGGAACATCTTAAACATATCAGAGAGACTGACTTCTAGAGAAGGGAGACCTCGGCTAGATGAAAAGGGTTCTTGAGCTCCAAAGGAGAGAGTCAAATGGAAGTCTGTGTGTAAGCAGACAAAAGTATAAGCTGCAGAGAGTTCAGAGATGAGAAAGGACTCTATACCTGAGAAACCAATGTTCTCTCGGGCTGTAGGTGAGAGTTTAAAAGTAGAAAGTCACTACAAGTGAGATTGGAGAAGTAGCCTGTTCATGAAAATTATATATACAAAAGAATTAGGGAGGTTGAAAAGTTTTTGCAGGCAAAAAGGATTCCCTAAAGTCTTTTAAAACCACAGCTTGGATATGTACATGAATCAGGAAATTGTAACACAGGCAGGAAATGGTGAGATCCTGTGTGATCGCAATTCATAGGGGACTAAGTTATAGAAGTGAGAAGAGAGATCAGAATCAGTGAAATCATTTGTGAATTATCAGAGCATGAAAAATATCACACAATACATATGACAAGACTCAGCAAAGTAAAAGTAATATAAGAAGAGCTAATACATTGGTAAGCTACTCTAGCCTCTAAAAGGTGAGTTTATGGGCAAGAGATGTGAATCAAAGTTAAAGATAAGCTTTTTTTGGTTTGTTTTGATTTGGGGCCACAACACACAATTCCTAGGGGTTACTCCT